>NC_058093.1:198447500-199697500 GCF_020171115.1 Neogale vison
GGCTTCAGCTTCAGGGGGCCCAGGGCCTCCAGGGGTCGGGTCTTGTAGGCCTCGGCCAGGTCCCGTGGGGGCGGCGGGGGCGGCGGGGGCGTGCCCTCGCGTTTCAGGAGCTTGGCCTCACGGCGGAGGTAGTCCTCCTGGGCCTCCACGTAGGAGCGCGGAATCCCTGCCGGGGAGGACGGAGCGCTGACGCTCGACTCCGCAGCCCGCCGTGCCCCTTCTTACCTGGGGGCTCCACAGCCCCGCGGCTCTGCGGCCAGCCTCCCTGGGACCACATCCCCACCCACTGTGGGACCCCCAGCCCACGACGGCACCTCTCCGAGCCTCAGTCCCGTCATGTGTAAAACGGGACCAGTGACTGGGCGCACACCGAGTGAGGTGCGGTGGACAGAAAGCCCCGCAGGGTCCCCGCAGTCGCTGCCTCGCCACCGAGCAGCCAAGTGTGTTTGGGGGCTGCGGTAACAGCACCGTTACTGTGATACTGCAGGTCCCACATCCGGCGACGGGACGAGCAGCGGGGCCAGCACCGAGCCCAGGACAGATGCTCGGAACCATGCCTGTGTAGGACAGGCCGACGGGCGGCACCCCACGCTCCCCTGCTGTTTCTCCGTAAGACAGACTGCCCTTGCTCTGCATTTCAACCTGCGCCCACACGGGCCAAGGACACGTGTCCCCTGCCACGCTGGCATGACCCCCCCCCCACTGGCTGTGGCCACTGCGAGGACGGCGGGGGGCGGGAGGCACCTTGTGTGATGGACCCTCGGATGTGGTGCTGCTCTTTGAGGTGGTGGGGGCTGTGTCGCTCAGGCGGGATGGCGCGGCCCATGAGACCTGGGGGAGGGGCAAGAACGTCATGGTTATGAGGGTCCCCCAGCCAGCCTCAGGCAGGGACAGGAGCTGGGGTCAGAGCCACCCCTTTCCAGCATGGGTCCCTCCGGCCACTGACAGCCGTCCCCAAGACAGTGGCAGTGGGGCAGCTCGAGATTCAGCAAGCAGTGTCGCATCTCCCGGGCCGGGCGCTGCCTCTAGAAGGAGCCTCAGCAAAGCCTAGCCTCAGTTTACCTATCTGGAAAATCAGGCGAACCATCCCACCACCTCCCTCCAGGGCGGGCAGAGACAAACTCTCTCTCTTTGCCGCTCTAAGCCCCTAAGCCACCCCAGGGCAGGTCCCAGGCCCGCTGGGGTTCTGTGTCTGCTGGGGCGGGGAGCCGGGCAGGACGCCCACCTTCAATGCCGGCCGAGGAGACAGCTCTGCTGACACGGCCCTCCATCATGTCATAGGTGCGCTTGGGGGCAGTTGTCTCGTGTGGAGGTCCTGAGCTGCCCCTGCCGTCCTCCTTGGGGCACTGGGACACCGACATGCCACCTGGAAACCAGACCGTGCTTGTGGTGAGGGTGGCGGTCTGGTGCACGGGGCACGGTCCCAGCAAAGCTGCTGGGGACCCGGGACAGGAGTCAACAGGGCCTGTCGCAGGGCCTGGCTGGGCCCTCCTGAGGGAACCCGCAGCCTGCAGGCCAGCCGGGGCCCCTCTCGGCAGGCTAGGGGATTAAAGACACAAAAGCTTCCTACGTCCTGAACCCCAACACACCATCAGCAGGTGTGCACTTCTTACCACACACACAGCCATACGAGCCTGTGCAGACACGGCCTCACATGGGTACCGGCTTGTGACAGGAACATCAGTGCACACGTGTGCATGAGCAGGGCAGCGGGAAGGTACAGCGTGTGCACAGCCATCTGGGGGTGAGCGTGCACGTGCGTGCTACACACACGGGCCTGGCCACTGAGAAGAGACTGAGGCCAGGTGCACAAACGGGCCCTGTGCCGGTCTGTGTCCACGCGCGTACATGTGCACACACGTGTGTTCGCTGTAACAAGTTCACGTGGGGGGGGGGCTGTGCACGGCAGACGTGGCCTCACCGAGCCAGGAGGAACCCTGGGCTGAGCACCCTGGTCTCCCAGACAGGCGGAGGGTCTGAAGGCCACCTTGGCCAGCAGGCTGGGGCTCCCCTGGCGCCTGTCCCCGCCGAGAGCGGCAGATGCAAGCTCCCCACGGCCCCAGTCCTGCCCTGGAAGACAACAGGTTCTCCCCCTTGTTACGTCGCACAATGCGCTCCACAGGCTACAAAGCGGGGGCCTCCATACACACCGCCTTGCGGCTCTCAACTTTTCTGAAGACGAATCGCTGACGTTTAAACACAGAGATTTCAGATCAAAACGGACCAACGACGATACATACGTGTATATATACACGCATACGGAGAGATCGGAAATCTAGCTGGGGGGCTCCCATCCGTACAGGGCGACAAGTGCCACTGCCTGCCCCTCCCCTGCTGCCCCCTAACTGGGAAGCATGGGGGAGACGAGAAGCCGGGTGCAAACGGCCCCTCCAGACGAGAGCTCGAGAAGCACGGGGGCTGCACAGCGGGCGCGGAGACCTGAGGTGAAGCTGTGCTCGCCCTCCCTGTGCACCTCAACTGCAGGCCCTTCGGCCACGTGCCGAGCCTGGTGCCCAAGACGCAGCCCCTGGCCTGTCCCTCAGCTCCATGGTACCACGACCACTCCCCAGGGCCGAGGGGCAGGAGGCGCGGGCAGAGGCGGACAGAGAGGAGAAAAGGTGCCCACTCAGCAGAGGAGAGGCGGCACAGGGCCCTGGAGGGCCAGCCCCCGAGAGGAGCTCACATCCCGGCTCTGTCCTCCCTCAATGCCCTCTGTGCGGGGGTCCTTGGCTGTGGCCCCTGAATGCAGGAGGGGAGAGGGTGCGAGAGGCAAGGGGAAGGTCACTATGGTCATCACACCCTGGTGGCCTCCTATAGGCTACCAACCAGAGCACAGCGTTTGCCGGGAGTGCTGGGCCTTAGTTCCCCGTGTCCAGCAGGGTGGGCCAACACTTCCTTGCCGTTGGCTTACATACCTGCAGGGACAGGGAGCTCACCACCTCTCTGGCTGGGCTTCATGCAGTCACCCAGACCTCGCTCCATGTGCAGCCACCTCCATGGGCCAGACATCCTCCTCCCCGATCCTAAGCCTCCCTGTCTCTCAAGGGGCCACTAGGGTGGCCACATAGAGGGACACTGGGTATCCCCGTACGGCCACAAAATAGGGATAAAACGCTTCGCCCTGGTTCTTGACCACTCCGGCCAACGGGAGGGGCATAAACTCCCCATATGGGTTTTCCACGGACATCTGGCTGCCTTTTACCCTGACCGTGTTTTTCTGGACCCTTCTCTCCTGACCATCTCCAGACACACCAAAGCCTGGGGTCTGGTGGACAAGCCACGCTGGAGGAGTGGGTTTCCAGGACTCAGAGTTCACAGGTACCTCCTGTGTGCATCTTGCGTGGGCGTCCTGAGAGCTCTCGGGGGGCTTCCTCCGCCGCGCTCCCCCTAAGTACCCCGTGGGTACAGGGCCAACATTTCTCCCGTGCCATCAACCCTCCACATAAAGATTCTTTCCCGCGGACGAGGAGGAGGAAGGCCGCCGTGAGCCCCGTGAGGCCACTAGCGACAGCACTCACCCTCATAGGATAGGACGTGGCCCTTCTTGCCCTCGTAGATGACATGGCCCTTGGGCAGGCTGTCCTCCCGGCTGCGGTCCAGGCGGCTGGGACTGTCCTCGCCGATGATCCTGGTGATGGTGCCTTTGTAGAGCACGTCGGCCGGAGTGCCCTGCGGGCGCAGAGGGGATGAGCCCGGCAGGCTCCACTCGGGGACCCCCCCCTCGCGCTCACCAGGCATGACGCGGGCGTGACCAGCAGACCTACACGGGTCCCTCCGCCTCCACACAGGCACATGTGTGCTCGTGCGTTCACCCATGCGCTGCTTCAACGTGGGAGACAACCATCAGGACGCAGCCACACAGAACACAGGGCCACGGAACACCGGGCCACGGAACACCGGGCCACGGAACACCGGTCCACGGCTCACAGAGCGCCCACGGTGTAGCAGGAACCGCAAGAGCCCCTCATACACATTCTCTCATTTATCACCATGTCTGTTTCAGAGGGGGAGACTGAGGCATGGAGTGCTCGATCTGACTTCATCCAGGGGCACAGCCAGGACTGGGACCGAGGCAGTCCACCTCTGGAGTCTGCGTTCCAGCTGGTCCTGTGTGGGGTCACCTTCTCCGAGCCCCAACGTTTAACTGTTGACAGTCAGCTGATGGGGGTGCTGAGACGCGGCCCCCACGCTGTGCCGAGGAACGTATCCCATGCTCTCCCGTTTCCCAAAACCAGGGGTTCTCAACCTTGGCACCATGTCACGGGGGGCCAATTGCTTCCTTATGGTGGGTGCCGTCCTGGGCCCCCCTGGATGCCAGAGCTGCACTGTGCCCCCCCATCTTCCCCCTTCTCCAAGGTGTAACGATCAAAGATGTCCCTACGCATTGCCCCAAGTCCCTGAGGAGGCAAAACTGCCCACAACGGAGAACCACTACCTTAGAGAGAGTGAGCTCCCCGCTAGGGGAGGTATTCAAGGACAGAGAAGACAGCCATGTGGAGTAGCATCCTGCCTTGGGCAGCTTCCATGAACATGAGTGTGGGGACCAGAATATGAGTCTAGAGTCAGACTGCAGGATGGCGAAGAACAGCTTTACCAGCTAGTTGCTGTGTGACGTCTGTCAAGTCACGTTGCCTCTCTGAGCCTATACATCCATCCATCTACAAAATGCAGATAACCCCGGCATCTAGAATTCTCAGAGGCACTTGGCATAGACAAGCTGTCCCCAAGTCAAGATGTCTATATTCCATGACCCATTAACACAGACAGACATGGGGGTCCCTCTGTGTGCCGAGCCCCGGACCAGTGAGTCTCCCTGTGGGAGGTCCTCTGCTGAGAAAACTCCCCCCCCGGAGTAAAAGCAACAGCTGGCAACCGCCTTTAACGGCAGATCCAGACTCGCAAGGAAAGGGACAGCAAGACACCGAATGCAGACAGGCTCCTCCGACTTCTTGTGGCTCGAGCCGGGGTCTGAGAGCTACCTGAGCTACCTCTGCACACAGTGTAGCAGCAACATGCCTCACTGGGTGGTGGCGGTCCGCGGACAGGTGGGAGCACATGGCAGGGACATCCTCCCCGAGACCGTTAACACCAGGGCCGCTGTGAGCCAGGGCTCGGTGCTGGCGGAACTGGGTCCGTCCTGGGAAAGCAGCGGCTCATCGAAGAGCACAGTGGGAGACAGGAAGGGGCTCTCCTGCTGGGGCTGAAAGCGGTCCATGTCCTTGAGCCATGCTGTTTACAGGGGCTTTCCTCTATGCCACAAACAGAGGCCAGAAACCCTGACGGGCCGTGACCCTGCCCTTGGGGACAATACACTGGACAGAATCGTGCAAGCGTGGAGACTGTTGGCCTGAGCCTTGTTTCAAGGACGAGGGCCCTGAAGCCTCAGGGCACGGGCCCCGCAGACCTTCCCTCCCAGGGTGGGTGGAAGCACCCAGGAGCACAGCGTGTTGGGGCTTCCTCGAGAGCCCGCTGGGTTCACGGATGTGTGTGTGTGGTCTGGGCATGATTTCGTCACTGCCGGCAGCGAGGCTGTGGGAAAGTCTGCCTCTCATGCAGTCCGGCAGCTGCCGCCCTCTGCCAAAGACCATCGAAGGGGTGTGAGGGACTGAGACGGTGTGGGTCACGGTTGCCTGGAAACCCGGCGCGGACGGGTGCCCAGGAACTGCAGATGTCAACCTTCGATCAACAGTGACGCCACAGAAAGACTGAGCAGTAACTTGTACGAGAGAGACCGCCCCCCGCTTAAGTATGTGTCCCAGCAGGGACCTGAACACCCTGGCCTGGCTTTTGCCCCAGGTTCCTTGTTCTTTGCACTCGGCAAAGCCGCCTCCAAAAGCCTGTTATTTCAAAATCCGCAGCTTTCCCCTCTGTGGTGTGATCTGAGGCCACTGGGGTCGGAAACAGCTCACCGCGGGCCAGCCTATGGCCTGACCTTCCGCCGTGAACATGCGTGTGGGCGGGGCATGGTGTGCCCGGCGAGCTTGACTGCCGAGGTCCGTGTCTGTCTGTCCCTACGCTCCGTGTCTGTGAGCCTGTCTGCGCGAGTGTCCCTGTGTGCGAGCATGTCTGTGCCTGGGCTCCTGGGCACGCACACCGTTGCATTCTGGCTCCCTGTTCTCCGGCACGGTGTTCTAGAGCCCGACGCAGCCGGGCACAGGACTCTGGGTCCACAACTCACGAGCTCCGTGGTCTCAAGTCTGCCCTCTGAGCTTCGGTCATCTTATCTATCAAACGCGCTGCGACAGTACCGACCCGTGCTGGGCCCATGGAACTAACGTGTCCTGTCTGAAGCTCGGTGGAGGGAAGGAGAGCAAGCCCGGGGCCCCCAGAAGGAGGTGATGCAGCCACACTTCACGCTCGCTGGCCAGGGAGGAGAGAGCTCAACGAGCCCCAGATGTGCGGGGAGCCCCAGACCTCAGTCACATAGAGAACTGATCCCCCCTCCCTGACACCAGGGGGCCTCTGGATCGGCTCCCCCTGCAAAGCCGGGGAGGGGACGATGTCATCCCACACGCCCGGCTGCGGAGGTGAATGCAGCTACGATGCCGGACCCCAGCCCTTCAGTGGCCGACACCACACGGTCAAGGCCGGTGCAAGAGGAAACCCCTTTGTTTTCTGGGACCGAAGTCCAAACCAGGGAGGATGAGGACGGTGCGCAAGGAGCCATAGGGGTGGGGGCCGGCTGCGCCAGAGTCCAGAGGACACGCCCACGGAGCCCCACCCCTGCTCCAGGCACCGCTGCCCTTGGCTGCCCCTTGCACGTGTCAGAGATGCTCCCAGGTGCTGTTCCCCGAACTGGGAATGCTGTTCCCCGAGAACCCTGCGGGGTTCACCCCCACGCAGTCTCCCACGCTAGCCTGGGAGGCCCCAGGTGTCCTTAATCAGTGCTTTACTCCATGGGAAGCACTGGGTGCTCTGAGGCCATCGGCCCAGCTCTGCCGGGTCTGTGACTCTCGGGCTGCCTGCTGCGGCTACCCCACTGGCTCCCGGGCACGGGCGAGTTTTGGACACTGCTCAGCACCTAACGTGCCTGGCCCCAAGCAGACAAGATAAATGACCAGGAGGCAAATCGCCACCCCATCCAGCACGACTGGTGCCGCGCAGGGCCGCCGGAGGGAACAGATGGCTGGCCCACTGCCCTGCCTGCGGTCAGGGCCGCATCTGGAGCCGCGGCCCGCCGGTCCTCCCCCAACCCTCCCCCGGCAGGCGGGGCCCCAGGACACCTACGTGGGTGATGGAGCCACGGTACGTGATGGGACTCTCGGAAGGCACCCGCGTGCTGGGGATCCCCTTGGTGATGCTTCCTCCTGGAACCGAGCCCAGGGACGTCCCTAAAAGACACAAGACACAGGGGTACAGGTTGTCTGCAGCCCCTTCCCAGGGGACTGTGCTCCCGCTGACCTGCGAGGCCCTTGCTGTCTCAACACAAAGGACCCCCTGCCCCTCAAGAGGCAAACCGTTATAAAGAGGGGCTTTGGGACCCTCTAGGAGAGAATGAGGCTCAGCAGATTTTGGATAAAAGATCCCATTCCTGCCTCGACCCTCCTCCAAAGAGCGGAGGGGCAGCTGCTGGGGGTGCAGGACAGACCCCGGGCCCCACGCCCACCCCTCACACCCTCACCTCTCAGTACGGACGTCTCCTGGGCTGTGGGCACCCCTAGGCTCTCCGGTGGTCCAGCCTGGCCCCGCGGGGACAGCTGCTCCTGCTTCACTCCGCTGTAGGGCGCTGGGGATGGGCGAGAGCAGTGAACCACGCGCCCCTGCAGTAGGGGCTTGGAGGGAGGGCCCCCACCTAATCCTGCCCAGGGGCTGAGCTCCAGAGCAGCCAGGAATTTGGGACTGCCCCCCTGCCCTCAAGTTCAGGCCATGGTTCCAGCAGCCAAGCAGCTTTCCCTCATGCCCCCAACATGGACCCCCAGAGCCAAGCCTGGGCCATCCAGGAAGGGGAGCGCGGTCCTTACCCAGCTTCTTGGGGTCCATGGCGAGGGGCAGCCCCATGGTGATGGGGCCCACAGGGGCCTTGGCGTGCTCCGAGTATGGGACGTGGAGCTGCACTGACATTCCCTGTGAGGGACAGAGGTCATGGGGTCAAAGGGGCCCTCACAGTCCCTCCACCCCATGTCCAAGCCCAGCCAGAGTGCCCTGACATCCCCTTCCACGAAAGCCCAAGAGGAGATCATATGCAGGTCGGGGCGCTGGGCCTCAAGTCCGAGTGACCACGGACAAGTCCCTAGCTCTCCTGACCTCGGTCCCCTCGCCTGTGAAGTGGCCGTCGTGACCTGGTATGGTTTCAAGGGAACAGTGCACCCACAGGGGCTGGGACGGAGCAGACACCTCGCCCCCGTCCCTTGCCACACAGGTGGGTGGGGTCGGGGAGGCCAAGGGGCAGGGAGTCACAGACAGGCTCACCATGTGCTATGTGTCTAGTGCATTCAATCTTCAATTTCACAGAGGGGAAACCGAGGCACAGAAAGCGGTAGGCAACTGCCCCAAGGCCACACAATCTGGTTGCAGAGCCCCTGCTCTTGACTGCCCCAGAGGCCCAAGGTCCCGAGTGCCTGTGACAAGCTCAAGCCAGCTGAGGCCCCAGCACTGCCGTGCAGAGAGAGGACCCTAGCCCCTTGGGTACCCAGCTCCCACCCAGCTCCCGATGTCCCCACTTTACAGATGGAAAGACTGAACCCTCAAAAGAGGAAGGAGCTGTTCTCCGGGCACCAGGCCACACAGACACTTGGTGGGAGGGGCGGCGCCGAGCTTCCCGCCTCACCTGGGAGATGGCACTCATTTGCCTCTCGAGGACGCTGGGGTGCTTAGTGGAAGAGATGAGGGGCGGCGGGTTGGAGATGGTGGGTGGGCGCGGCAGCACGGGCCGGACACTGTCGTGGAGGCCCAGGGGCAGTGGGTGACCTGCAGGGCACACATCTGTCCGCCACAGGGCCCCAGCAGTGGCCGTGGCCCAGACAAACGTCCCTACCCCAGGCACCTCCCTGTCCTGACGACCCCCTGCTGCTCCTCCCGTCTCTGTCCTGATGAGCCCCTATGTCTTCAGTTCAGATGTCACAACTCAGGGAAGCTCCCTCCCACCCGTCAGCCCAACCCCTGGCCCAGGGCACCCCACTCTCGGGCCCAGACCCGGGAGCTGGTCTCCCCGTTGTAACTTTACCCAAACCTCCCCTCCCCCCAGGGACAGCTCATCTCCCTCACAGGGACCGAAGGATCTTTCTAATAAGGGCTCACATCCTCCCCACCGCGCTGGAACCTTCCATGGCTCCCCAGTGCTCCCAGAATCAAGTCTTAACCTCTGACTTGGGCCTTCTGGTTCACCTGACCTGGTGCTTGTGGTCTCCCCAGGCTTTTCTTTCCGCCTGTCCCTTCTCCAACTCTAAGCCACTGGTAGAAAACAGCCCCCTAGAGCTGCCCCTTACCAGCACGAGCACCTCTGAGGACTCCCTAGTGCCAGTGGCCCTGATCTTATTCCTGCCCATTTCTCAACTCTCCATAGATCTCCTCCTCTCCTTTCACTGACCAGACCATCCCTCCTGCTGGGTCCCAGCGGACTCCAAGCTCCTTCTGCACACGGCTCCAAACCACTGCAAGGAACTGGCACCCAGTGACCCAGCGTGGCACCTGAGGAGCCCAAGCTTGGGCCAAGCTACTCACCAGGTGGGGCGTAGGAGAAGGCCGAGGGGTCAGGGGCATGCGGGGAGGCCTTGATCACCTCACGAGGGGGCACAGGGAAGGGCAGGCCTGACGTCCAGCACGGGGGCTCCGTGGGCAGCTTCTGGCCCTCGGGGGCAAAGGCCGGGAAGAACACGGGCTTCTCTGCTGAGGGGATAAGGGAGGGCAGTCAGCCAAACTTGGCCCCCCTCGGGCACACAGTGGCCCTGCCCCGCCTGTTCAAACAAGGCCCTCCTGTGCCCACAGCACTGGCCTTGGGCAGGGATGGGGTCCCGGCCAACAGGAATAGGGGTCTGTGTTGGGAGCTGGCCCCAACCTGAGCCCTGAGCCCTCATGATCCTAGGGAGCTTCTAAGTCCCAGGGTGCCAGACAAGCAAGGCGCCTGGACAGAGCTTCAACGCAGGGGTTGGCAACCGGAGGCACAGGGCCTGCCGCCCGTGGACTTGTCTACGACAGAGCTGAGCAGCGGCCGCAGAGAATGGCTGGTCCATGAAGTCTGCAGTATTTACTGTCTGGCTCTTTCTAGAAAAAGCTGGTTGGCCTCTGCACAGCGAGGAAGTCTTGCTATGATCCGTATGCCCTGGCTGGAGGGAGGGCTGGCTGGAGGTCCAGACGCTCGGGAGAACCACCCCCAAGGCAGCCGTCTGTTGGACAGGCACGATGTGCCGGGCACTGTGCTAAGCACCCCCCGAGGTAATGGACCCCAGGAGGCTCCTTAGTAAGCTCGTGCGAAACAGACTGCTGCCAGCGCTGCCGTACGGAGAGGGAAACAGAGGTACAGACACACGGTGGCACGCTCTAAGGCCACCAGCAAGTACCTGGCTCAGTCAGGACCTGACCGCTCGCTGGCCTGTGCAGCTCAGATCACACAACGGCAGGGTAGTGCCGTCCCCTGCCCAGGCCGCCCACAGACTGGCACTTCTCAAGGGCACATGTGCCAACTTGCTCATCCTCGCTGCACCTGGAACGGAACTGCTGCCATCCCCATTTTTCAGATGGGAAAACTGAGGCCAGGAGAGGGAAAGTCACCCGGTCAAAGGCCCACAAAGGCGGGCCAGGGAGGGAGCCTGGAGCCCAGGCAGTCAGGCTACAGGCTGCAGTCCGAGCCTTCACTGGGTGCTCTGCCCGCAGGAGGGTGAATGACAGCTGACCCCAGATTCTCAGGCCTGGAGGACACCCTGTAGCCAGGGCCAAAGGCCAGGGGCTCGGGTCTGTCGTCATGCTGTCTCCCGCCCACCTCCCACTCTCCTGAAATTGGCCTCAAGCTCTGAACCTCTCCCTTGAGAACTGGCTGGAAGACCAGTCCCAAGAGAGAGAACTGGCTGAGAAGTTGGGCAGGAGGCACAACTTGGAAACGCCAGAACTCTCTAGGCCCTGGGACAAGAATAGCAGGCAGGTGTCATCTCTTGGGCCACCTCCAGATGACAGAGGGAAGCTCTGACAGCCCCCGGAGCTACGGCAGCCAAGCGTTAGCATCGATTAGTGATGCCTGCTGTGGGCCCAGCCGGTGGCCGGGGAGGCGTGTGTGCTCCAGATTCTCTCCCCACACCCAGAAGAGACCGAGGTCCCCCTGAACCTGTGCCCTGCTGAAGTGGGCAGCCCGCAGGAGAGGGTCACGGGGCAGGGAATCCCCCCTGGGCCTGGACTTGTCCGGCTATCCAGTCTGTGTGCTGCAGCCCCACTCGGGCTGCGGTGGGTGGGGGTGGGCTCCGGGGCTGGAAGGGAAATCTGGGGTTGGGCCAGGCTGGGCAGGAGGCCGAGAGCCTGTAGAGACAACCTGTTCCTCCAGCTGTCCCCAGGGGAGCTGAGGGACCGGCTTGGCTGAGCTACTCCCTGCAGGAGCCAGGCAGCAGGGAAGGCTCCCGCAAGACCAGCGAGGTAGTGCTGGATGTCAGGTTCCCACATGTGCCTAAGGGCACTGAGCAGCGGGGCAGACCCCACAAGAAAAGCACGCAGTGCCTGCTGCCCGGTGCACCGTCTGCGGCGGGGAGCCGTTCCAGGAAACAGCACAACCCGAGGCCAGACTCAGAAACCACTGGTGTTGGCTTCCTTCCTTTCAGGACAGGGTCTATGACCTGTCCCAGCAGGCCCTGGCGAGCCCTGTGTGGTGCCCAGCCACCCACGGACAGCAAGCACAGCCCTGCTCAGGTCTGACACGGCTGGAGCTGCTTGGGCCCCTGACAGCACTGCACAGCCAACCCCTGGGCTGATGCCCCAGAGCCGGAGCCAGAACCCGCTCTTGCCCAGTGAATTCTACCCCCGTCATGGGCTGTCCTGGCCCCAGTAAGGGGGCCAGCCGGGTCCCGAGAGCAGACAGACAGCCCGGCCTCACCCTGCCTCGAGTTCGTCAGCAGGTCCCCCTGGCTCTGCCTCTGATGCAAACTCCTCGCGCACCCCCTTCCTCCCCACCTCACAGTCACCACACAGTCCAGGCTGGCACCACGGTGGTCAGGAATGGCACGGTGGCCTCCTCCATCTGCCCACAACTCCCTGGAGCCCTTACTCCTCCACAATGACCGGAGAGAGAGAGAGAGATCTTTCCAAAATGGAATTAGATTCTCTGCCACAAGACAAACACATCAAGGCTCCTCCTGAAAAGGCTTCTTCCATACCTGAGACAATATCCACATGGTACCATGGCCTACAAGGCCCTAAGCAATCATGCGCCATTTCCCTCTCTGATTCTCTATCCTACCCTCTCCCCAGCCACAACGACCTTCTGGCAACCCCCCAAACCCATCAAACTACCCCAGGGCCTTTGCACATGCTCTTTTTGCTGCTTGGAAAGCCCTTCCCCAGATCTTCCTGTGACTGAGTCATCATCTCCACAGAGACAGCTCCTCTGAGCCTCTCTTCACCCTGCTTTGCTCTTCAACTGTGCGAACTAACCTAACGTCATCCTGCTTTCTTATGCGCATGACCTGGCTTAGGGTCCTTCTCAGTCACATGAAGAGTTCCCTGACTCAAGGACTTCGTCCTGCTCACTGCTGCACCCGCAGGCCCTAGCCCAGCACGAGAGCATCACAGGTGTTCAACACATGTCCTGGTCCAGGGGCCGCAAGCCAGCCCGTGTGCGGGCCGGGATGTAGGCCTGCCCCTGCGGGTGGCATCTGAGACTTCCTGTGGCAGGTGGGAGCGGCTGCAGGGAGGCGAGGGGGCAGGCTGATTAAACAGGGAATGTCTGGCAGGCCCGTGTCATTGTGGGAAGCATGCAGCCGTCCTCCTTCAGGGACAGCCCTGTTCTTTGTCCTCGGGCAAGCAACACCACCCCCGAGGAGGCCTATGGCCCAGGGCCAGCTTGGCTTTCCAGAGAAGGGCTGCTCTATCCAAGACGGTGCAGGCGGCACTGGCCCCCAGAGCCCATCCCTGTGCTGTGCTGCTCAGGGAGGGTGGGCGGGGGTCCCACTGCCCTCCGACGCTGAGAGTGGCCGGCAGACGGGTAGGCCGGCCCAGCACGGGGAAGTCTCCGGAGGGCTGTTGCCCATTACTTGTGACGCACACAGCAGGGGCGGTGTGCTGGGCTGCTCTGGGGAGGGGGCCCCTCTGGGGACGCAGGCCTGGAACTTCTTGGGTCCAGCAGGGAACGTGAGGCAGAGGCAGACAATCCAGAGAACAAGAAACCAGCTCTGCCTGTCCCCTGACCTTGAGCTTCACGTGGCGACAATAAAGCATGCCCTGGGCAGCTGTTTAGGGAATTACCCCCGCGGGCACCCCAGTGAACGCAGCGACCTCGGGCTGGAATAAGGTCAGGCTGAGCACTGTAGGGAGCAGTGCTTCCTGCCCAGGTCCCAGAGCTGCTGCCAGCTGGGCGCCGAGGCTTGTCCACGGTTCTGGGAGCTCACAGCTGGGCTGAACCACAGGGAGTCTCAGGCTGAGCCACAGACGGGCTGATGCAGCATACACAATGCTCTGAAAATGTTTTTAAGTTGCCAATGTTGAGAAATGGCCCCTCAGGTGAAAATGTGGATTTCTGGCTTCCCCGGAAGCACAACAGGGGCCGTCCTGCTGCGGGGTGATTTGGCTGAAAGCCAGGATGGGCCTACCTCAGATAGAGCAGGGGTCCTCTGATTCGCCCCCGTCCCTGCCGTGCCCTGCTGTCCCGTCTGACCCCTCGGGCCGGCCCACTCTGCCACTCTGCTCGGCGTCTGCAGCAGCTGCATAGACACCCCTACTCCTCACCCCTACGGGGCCCCCCACTCACCCTCTTTGTCGGCAGGTGGTGCAGGGCTCCTGCTTTTCCCTCGAGGGCTGCTGCTGGGCTGCTGGGGGGTGTCGCTCTCCGGCTGCAGGGGCTGTGGTGGCGGTGGGGCGGGGGGAGCTGCGTCCTCCCGGGGGGGCTCATGGACTTTGCTGACCTGCTGAGAGAAGCAGGGGGAGGTACATAGCTTCACAGGCTGTCCAGGGGCCACAGAGCTGAGGAACAGCCTTCCGGGCCCCCTACGCATGACAAGCCGGCCTGAGAGCCAAGGCAGTGAGGTGCCCAAGGGTACACGGCTGGAGGACAGGAGAGCAGGTTTTCGCGCATCCCAGCTACCCAGTGGGGAGCCCATGCCTGGGCCCCGAGTCTCTGTGGGTCTCAGAGAGATCAGGATTGACAAACGGGACTGCACCCAGTCCCGGGGAGCCAGCAGGGCCGCCCTGTACGCCTCACTCCGAAAGCCCCGCTCAGCTCTGAGCCCCTCAGCCCACAGCCCCCCGCTGCACTTGGGGAAGCCCGGGCACACTTGCTCAGAGAGGGGTGGCTGGCAGCGGCTGGGCCGTGGTGAAGAAAGGGTTCCCCCAAGGGGCCTGGAGATTCTTCTGGGGAGCCTCTCCCAAGGGCCTCCTGTTTAGAGCGAGGCCTTCTCCCCAGGGTGCTGGGACCTGCCGTCCCTGGTCTGGGGGAGCTCTGGAAGACCCCCGGGGCGGGGACTGGGGAGCCTCGTGGGTACGGCCATTCCAGGCCCAAAGGCCTGCAGGGGCGCCGGGCCAGGAGGGCAGAAGGCAGCCCTGCAGGCGGCGAGCTCCCTCGTTCCCGCACAGCCCCACCCAGGGAACCGTTCCCGCCTCATCTCCATGGGGATTTCTCCAGGAAACAGGAGGCTGCTGGGAAGGGCTGGGAGGAATGAGGCTGCAGGTGCTGCCCCCCCACCCCCAGGGGCTGTGCCTGCCCTGATCCACTGCCTTCCCGAAGCAGAGGTGAAAGGGGAGGGGGGCACAGCGGCCACGGCCTTCATTGGCAGGAGTCCCAGGGTGCGAGAGGGGGCGCCTGGGCACTTACAATGGGGGGTATGGCGGCCGCCCGCTGCTTCAGCTGCTTCAGGTCCAGAGGCTTCTGGGGTGAGGCGTTGGCCCTGGTGTCGCCAGTGGGGGTGAGGAGGCTGGGCCGTGGTGACAGCAGCCTGAGGGAGAGACGAGCGTCAGCCCGGGGGGCTCACAGCTGGCTCTCCTGGCTCCAGCCCTGCACAACGGGGGCTGGAGGCGCCACTAGGAGTGAGGCACGTGTCCAGGGCCACCCGGCCCAGGAGACCCACCAGGACTCTGGGGGTGGGGAGCGGGGACAGACGACTCCTCCCTCCGTCCTCCGGGCCAGAGACCCAGGCCGGGATCAAACACTCGCCTGAGACAGCCCGAGGCAAGCAGAGTCCCAGGGAAACCCAGCACAGGGCCCGAGGCACGCGTGGCCTTTCGGAAGCTGTAGGAACGCGATAGAATCCACTGGATGAGGGCTCGGCGAGCGTCAGACTATCCATCGCGCACATGGGAGAGGCTCGGGCGCCAGGGCATGGAGCGGAGTGGACCCCGCTCCCTGGAGGACAGGAGCTGGGGAAACTACCCACGCAACTAGAAATCTCCACCAACTGCAACCTCACGTTGACCGAAGAGCTAAGAGCAGGTAGACCGCAGCTGCTCAGCTGGTACACGGTCTACACCAGCCAGAAGTGTACCCCTGAGCTGAACCCAGCCTGTAAATGCTTCATTCCCCAAAGCGAGCTCATGTCCACCTGCTGCGGACAAACAGAACTGGGCACCTGAGAGCGGATGCCAGGGGCAGGGTCCCTCCAATGTAGGGCTGCAGCGTCTGAGGCACCTGGGCAGAGCCTGCCCTGTAGGGTGGGGCTCCTGAGGGGTTCACAGATGTCACCTCCTTCGGGAAGTCTTCAGGGATTTCTAGGAACTCCTGAAGTACTGGGCACAGCAACCTGCCACAAACGTCGTCTGGCCCCCCAGTTGGCATGAAGTCTTCAAGGTGGGAGCTCTGTCTGCCGCAGCCTCAAACCCTCGTCCACCCATCAGGGCTGCCAGGTTCCTGCCCAGCTGCTGACTCTCTCCTGCCACCTGCACTTGCTGAACACACAGCAGACCCAGCGCTGTGCCCAGGGAGCACAGGGGCCCAGCATCCGGTCTCAGCCTGCAGGACGCCACAGCGGATGACCCAACAGGGTGCACCAGGGCATCGGCCACGGGCTGGGATTCACCTAGAGGGCAAAGCTAAGGCCGGGTCCCCAGAGCCGGAGGATCCTGTGGGCACAGTCCCCACTGTGCTTGGCCATCGTACCAGGTGATGCCCCGTGCAGACCGTAAGCCACAGCCACTGCCTTCCAGGCGAGAGCCGTGCTAACCAGGACAGGGCCCACGCCTGTCCGCACCCCCACAGCTGCTGCCAGACCCCCAGCGATGAGGAACCCGTGCCTCCTTCTGCAGATGGAGCCGGGCGGACTCCTGACTTGGGGCCTAGGTGCCCTCTGCTCTCGGTGGCGCGGCCACAAAGCCGTGGCCATGACAGGCTGTCCTGCGGTTACCTGCCTCCAACCCACATCTGCCACACGCTCGGCTGAGCAGACACAGACACGGCGACGCCTGCTGGGGCTGCCTGAGGCGCAGAGGAAGGTCGTCCTGACTTCTCCATGCTCAGCTGGCCTCCACGGTCCTCCCCACCTGCTCGCCCTCCCTCCCGCCCTCACCTCTGCACCTCCCCAGACCCTGCTCACCCTCTGCTCCCCAGCTCTGGGGCCTTTCCTGTAGCTGCCGACCCTCCCTGCTCTCCTGCACTCGGGCCCCGGGGCCCAGGCACCCTAACAGGCCTAAGCAGAGAGGCCACCAGCTGTCCTCACGCTCGCCACCTGCCTCAACGCATACGCCATGCCCGGCCTCCCCTCCCCTCTGCCTCCCAGCACCCTTTTAAACCGACCCACACTTGCAAACGTTAATTTTAAAACGAGCGTGCTTTGGAAGCAGTCCAGCCGTTCCTCTAGAGGCGGAACGCAGTCATCACCCGACCCGGCCATCCGGCTCCTGGGGGTTCGCCCAAGAGAACGGAGAACACGGGCCCACGAGAACAGCCTGTTCACAGAGATCCCAACAGCACCATCGCCACAGCCAACAGGTGCAAACCACGCAAGTACCCCCAAACGGGGTCTGTCCACACAAGGGACTGCGATCCGGCCATACCGAGGAAGAAGCAGGACCCCCGCTACCACGTGGACGGATCCCGAGAGCCAGAGGCCGACTGAGAGAAGCCAGACGCGACGGGCCACGCGCTGTGAGGGGAGCCGCTGATAGGAACCATCCAGAAGGCGAGAATCCACAGACAGAAGAGAGGCAGGCGGAGGCCAGGGGCTGGGGGCGGAACGAGGAGTGACACTGAAGGGCACGGGGCTTCTTTCTGGGGTGCCGGAGAAGCTCTGGAGTTCAATGGCAGGGATGCCTGCACACCTCTGTGGACAGATTAACATCCACTCCCCCGTACGCTGGGTGGCCAGATTGTATAGTCGGTGAAAGATGGAAATAAAGAATGTACTATACGCTAGCCATGAAACCAAGAGTTTGACTAACTGTACTGTTTCCACGAACGACGAAATGCCGTATTTGACGGGTGTACAGAAATACAAAACTACTACAAGACGCAAGTATTAAAGTTAAAAAGGAACATTTCCTTATAACACATATAAAGCGAAGTCTTGGCCAGGGAACTAGGGCCTTCCCCTTGGGCCCGGGCCCTGCCTCGGTTTCCCCACAGCTCCTCGCCCAGGGAGGGACCAGTCACCTTAGAGAGCAGGGCAGCAGGGACTGCCCCTCACACGCTCTCAGCAAGCCCCCATTTGGGGCACACCCAGAGACCCGGACTCTTCCTTCCTGAGTGTCCCACTGAGGGAGGCAGGAGCTCGGTTCACGGGAGGCCTCCTGATGCCCACCTGCCCACTTGCTGCAAGAGACCAGCTTCCAAGAGCAAGGGCCTGGGTGCAAGTCCTTGACCAGCCTCAGCAACTGGAACCCTGAAAGGAGCAGGACTCCCAGCTTCCCTCGTTCCAGCCCCCACAGCGGGTGAGCGCTGCCTCCAGGAGCCCTCCTCAGGGGCGGCCCTGCCTCTATGCTCTTTCCTTTGTTTTCTTGGAAGACAGTAGCTTTTATTTTCCTCTCTGGAGTCCCCGGGGGGGAGAGGGGAGGGGCTCTCGGAGCCTGGCACCAGGCATGTGACCCAGGAGGAGAGGGGAAGCTGGCAAGGCGGCTGGGAGCGGTTCAGGGCTCAGGCTCCCAGTTCAAAGCCCACCTTCAGCTATAGGACAGAACCACTGTGCCTCGGTTTCCCCATCTGTAAAATGGGCATGAGAACAGCCACCCCTGCCCTCCCAGGACAGTTCTGTGGGTGGAACAAGGGGCAGCACAGGAAGCACGGACAGCAGCACCTGGGACTGAGCGGGTCAGGTGATCTTCGCATCACTGTGGGTTTTCTTCCCATGCTGGAGGGCCAGGGCTAGGGGAGAGGGATGGGCAATGGAGGACTGGAGACGCCCTGGGTCTGGACACCCTCTCTGCTAAGCACCTCCCGGCTTCCCTATGATCATCAGGCTCCGATCATCCTCGCTGCCATGCATGGGGCTGGCTGGTTATGAACCGTGTCTGCTAAGACATGGTTCTGTTGCTTCCTGTGAGGCCAGGTCCCTGCCCACCTGTCACCTCCTCTCCTGCCCTCTCCCTCGTTCTGCTCTGCCACAGGCCTCTTTGCCTTCCACTGAACATTAGCTCATACTGCCACAGGGCCTTTGCACCGGTTGCTCCTCCCACATCTCCCACTATAGGTTCTGATGACCCTCCCATGCCACCTCCTCCGAGAGGCCTCCCTGACTGCCCCATGCATGGCCCCTGCCCGGCGCCCCTAATCTTCCCATCACCCAGTTATCAATGTTCCCACTGGGATCCCAATGGGATCAGGGCTCATCTGTTCTGCTCCCAGCATCCCTCGCACGTAGAAGGGCCCCTGGCAAACACCGGTGCCCAGTCAATCATTTACGGAATAAAGAAATAAAAGGGAAAGTGCTGCTGGGGTTCTTTCAGAATTTCCGGGGCACAGGGGAACCCATACTCCAGCCCACTCTCGGAGCAAACCTCCAGTGTTCCTAAAGCAGCTCCGCAGGCAGCTAACCATTCACGGAGCACCTAGCATGTGTGGGCCTGGCCCCAGACTGCAGTTTATGCTGTGACGTCCATTATGCTCACGGGAAGCCTGAAAGTGGGGACCCCACACCCATCTCAGAGAAAACAGAGGCCCAGGGAAAGGGGCTTTCTTGGGTCTCGACCCCGCCAGAAAGTGCCCAGGCACCCTCTCAGGAAACTGGGACAGAGGAGGCCAGGCGAGCTCAAGGCTTAGCCATCAAAGCCACCATCTCTGGTTGTCAGCCAAGAAAACTCCCAAGCAGAGCTGCCTGGCAGAAGGTGATGGAGAGTCAAAGCAGAATACGATTTCTCTCTCCAAAGGTTGTCCGGCAGGGGCTGGAACGAGATGCACCCTGGGCCCGTCCAGGGACGCCCAGCTCACCACACCGGGGCTGCCCAGTGGGAAGGAGGGTGGTGGGCGGCCGGCCAGGCCCCGGGGTCGTACAGGGGCCCACCCGTCCCGCCAGCCCTTCCGGGAGGCCCTGGCTGCCAGGGCCTGCTCTGACGCATCTTGCCTGCGCGGCTGTGGCTGGGGGGGAGAGGGGGTGGCAGGCGGCCAGCCAGGAAGAGGTCAGCAAGCTGGCCCATGTCCAGCCTGGCTCCGAGGGCGGGGGACCAGCCTCGGTCACACAGGGCGTGACAGACCAGGTGTCCTGACTCCCAGCCCAGGGCCGCTGCTCCCCAGGGATCGAATGCTGGACGTTCAGGCAGGAAGAGTGGATAGAGCCAGCTCCAGCTGGGGGAGGGAAGGACACGTCCCTGGGTGGGGCTGTTGGGGGAGAGAGGGAGGCTGTAAGTAGCCTTTGGAGCTTCAGGCCTGGCCGGAGGGATCCCGGGGGCTAGCGGGGCTCAGCTCAGCCTTCCCCGGTCCCCAGTCTTGGGCAGAGGCCATGTGAACCCAGGAGGCTGCTTATCAGCATGGTTGCCCCATGAGCTCAGCGCTCTTCCCGCTAGGAGCAGGGTGGGGAGCCGCCCGCCCTGACCCCGTTCCCCAGGCACAAAGAGTGAGCAGAGCAGCCAATCCGTGGCCGGGGGCCCTTCCCGGAGGATCGGGCCCCCATGCGTACTGTTCCCAAAGGCAAGGAGCTCAGGAGCCCCCGAGCCCTCAGAAGCCTGTGGTCGGGCCTTTGCTGGTCACGGAGCTACCCAGCAGGCTACCTTCCGACACAACGGGATGAGGCTCCTGCCAGCAGGGGCGCCCAGGGAACCCCAGACACACAAAACACGGCTCACTTCCTTTTGTGGAGGAAGACCCAAAGAGCTCTGGATGAATCCAACTTTCACATGAAATGTTTTAGAACTTGCCATTTTAACATGCCCCAAGGTGAATCACGGGGCAGAGGAAAGGCTCTGAGTGAACTCTGCTATTTGAAAGTCAGATTTTCCTCCCTCTCACTCTGCCCAGAACTTTTCCGAGACAGGAGAGGAGAGACAACAGACCGCACTGTTTTTAGTCATAATAAAAACGACCCGCCTGCCTCACTAGAAAACATTCCTCCAGCGTCCAGATGTGGGTGGGAGCGGGTCTCTGCACCTCTGCCCTCAGTCAGCCCCAACTCAGGGGCATAAGCTTTGGTTCTGGCCAGGGGTTTCAGGGTCCTCAACCGTCAGTCAAAATCCAAGGCTCCAGGGGCTCGGGTAGGAGGTGGGGTTGGGCACCTCACCCCAGGAGCAAAGACAATGGTAAGAAAGGGAGGAACACAGCTCAGAGATGGGGGCACCCAAATAGGACAGCACGGGGGTCCCCCCAGGCCAGCCCCGAGAGCAGCCTCAACGGCTCAGTCAACTTGTGCCAGGACGGTGGCCTCCAAGTTCCAGCTCCTGGACCCTTGGCGGAGGGGACACGAGTCCCCAGGGGTCTCAGCAGTGTGTTACACAAGCAGCCACGGGCAGGCCCACACCACTGTCTGCAGGGACACGGCAGCTATCTCCCGGTGCCTCTCTGACCCCCAATGACGTCCCCGCGTTGGCGGCCAGCTGCTTTCTGAGCCCGAGTCACACCCAGCTGAGCGGGGCACTCCCCTGAGGACGGACTGCAGCCCCGACCTAGCCCGGCCTGCTCACTCTCAGCGGCTACAGGACTCCGCTTGAATCACACAGGCTGTCTCCCGCCCCCGGGCCTTGGCACCTGCTGTTCCTGCCTTGTTAAGGATAGAACTGTGCCCCCCACTGCCCCCCGAGCCCTCGAATGTGCTCAAGCCCAAACAGCCAGGGACCCATGAATGTGACCTAATTTGGAAACGGGCTCTTTACAGACGTGATCAAGTTAAGATGGGATCATCAGGGTGGAGCCGAATCCAGTGGTGGAGTCCTCATGAGAAAAAGAACTCTGGGCTCGGGGTCACACAGGAAAACGCCATGTGAAGACGGAGGAGTAAGAGCCTTCGGGGAGGGGGGGCAGGGACCCGGCCACACCCGCACACCTGCAGCCACCTGGTCTGGGGGGCTTCGTGCCACGGCCCCAGGGAGCCAACCCCGCTGCCTGGCACGCGCCCCTTCCGGACCGGTCCGCCGGCTGCGCCCTTCCACGTCCAGCCACACTCCAAGGGTCGGTGCCCAGTCGGCTGCTGCGCCGCAGCCCCGGTGCCGGCTGCAGAGGACGAAGCTGCCACCCGCTCCGTCCACTCACCTGTTCTTGTCGCCTCCCTCGGGCTCGTCCACCTCGTCTGCACTGCAGGTGGCACTGGAGTCGCTGTCCTGGGGAGCTGCCGCACCCTTGGCCGTGGGAGCTTTGACCCCGGGGCCGCTGCCCTCCTTCTTCTCCACCTTGAGGGCCCCCTCGGGCGCGGCCTCGGCACTGGCCTCGGCGCCCCCCTTGCCCTTGTCGGGCCCCTCCTCCGCGGCCTCCTCTTTGCACTCGCTCTTGACGGGCTCCGTGGGGGGCACCTCGCCGGGCTCTTCTGTCTTGCCCACGTCCACAGCCAGCTCTTGGGCCGCAGGGGGCTTCTGCTCCTCCTCCACCACCGCCAGGGTGGCCGCAGCATCGTCCTCCTCCTTCTCCTCCTTGGGGACCACAGGAGGGGGTGCAGTGGGCGACACAGGTGCTGGCGGGGGCGTGGGCGGGCGGGCGGCTTCGGGGGCCGGGGTGGGCTCGGGGGCGGTCAGCGCGTCCTCTGGCGGAGGGGTGGGTGGCTCAGGGGGTGGCACGTCGGGGCCCGGGCCGGGCGGGGGCTTGGGCCCGTTCTGCCCCGTGTCCTTGGCGGCCTCGGTGCGGGGGGAGGGGATGCTCTCGGTGTCAGAGCTGTTGTTGACTGCGGCTGTGAGGGGGAGAGAGGGGCAGGGTGAGTGGTGCCGGGGGGCTCAGGCATAGACCTGGACCTGCCCATCCCAGCTCCAGGGCCCAAATTCAGGATGCCCTGAGTGGCCCCACAGCCGGACACCCCAACGGCCCTGAGGCTCCCATACACATGGGCAGCCGGCCCCTCCCGGTCCTAGGGCCCTGCCCTCCCCCCGCCACCTGCTCCCCATGCTGGTGCCCAGCCACCTCACTGACTTCCAGCCCCTGGGGTCACGGGCACCCCTATGTGGCCAGGGCCGAGGGCTCTCATCTAAGCTCCAGAGCTGGCTGTGCCCAAGCCAGAAGCCCAGCCACGGAAACACAGGTTCCCTTTGGGCCTTGCTCTCCCCATCTGCAGAGTGGGCAAGCAGATCCTGGCTCACAGGGGGAGTAAGCCAGGGTGTCAGCGAACTCTGAACAGCCCGAGGGGAAAGCGTCCCGTCTCCCGGCATCCCCTGCCGGAGGCCCACACGGCCCCGCACCTGGCAGGTGCACAGCGAAGTAGTAACCAAGTGACTGAACGTGCGTCCGGATGAAGGGTGAGGGCAGCTAGCCTCCCACCTGGCTCTTCAGCCTCAAAAACACTCCTGTCACTTCTCTGGGTCTCAATTTCCCCCATTTTGTGTAAAGTGGGGACAAAGTGAAAAGCCCTGCACTTGCTGTTGGGAAATCAAACAAGGTGCAAGTCACAGATGAGAACACTGGTGAAAATCAACAGAACGGTGAAGCCGAGTGTACAGATCTGCAAGCGCAAGTCAGGGAACAGCATGGGGAACAGACACCACACAGGGAAGGTGGACAGAGGCAGCAGCAGCACAAATGTTGGCACTCACAGAGGCATGCTCACGGAAGTGGGCCCCTCGCTGAGGACAGGTGCCCTCAGGATGCCCCTGATCCCAGCACAGCCCTACCCAAACCTCCCCCACCACCGCCGCCAGGCCAGCCGGCCACACTCGTACCTGGGCCACTGCATTCCCCTCTGGGCACCTCGCTCCCAGAGGTGTGTAAGGCTGGAAGGAAGCGAGAGAAGGATTAGAAGCAAGGCAGCAGGAATAGCAGGTGGCAGAGAGGAGGTGGCCAAGGGGGCGAGCAACAGGGGGACCTGTGGCCCTCATCTCGGAGCGACGTGCCCTTTCCCTTCAGACCCATGGGTGACCTGCAGCGGCCTTGGCCAGCAACAGGGTGGTACAGGGTGAAGAGCCAGTCCTGCCCACTCCTGGGTGTCCTTGGACAAGTCACTGGCCTTCTTTGGACCTAGTTCCCAGGACGGAGGTGGGGATGCAGACCTCAGAGGTGGGCAGGGCGGAAGGAGCAGCCTTTGTGGCCCTGGACCCCATCCCACCGCTCAGCCCCAGAGCCAGGTGGGCAGGGAGCCGCCATGGCCCTGGACAAAGGCCCCCTTCGGCCTCAGCTGCCCAGGGTTCATCTCTGCCTGGATGCAGCAAGACACTTGCTGCCCGCCCCCTGGAGGGGTCTGCTGTACTGCTGGGGCTGGCTGGGCTTTCTAGAAGGTTCCATGAGGGCGACCTCAGGCCCTAACCCGGAACCTCTCTGACCTCCCCCTTCCTGGTCACGAGGCACAGAATTACACAGCAAAAGCTGGCTGGACCGGCCAACTCCAACTCCACCAGTTACGTGACACCCTGTGAGAGTAGTTCTCCTCTCTCTGGGCCTCGGTTTTCCAAAACTCATCCATGTGATGGGAGTATCACCCTGTACCTTTGTGCAGGATTTTCTAGCCCACTGCACAGGACCCATTCAGAGCCATCAGGTGGTCACAGAGCCTCAGCTCTGCCAGACCAGCCCTCCCCCTCCCTCTCCCCCACCCGGCACAGAACGTCCCTCCACCACCCCCACTGTGGGATGTGAGCCCTACAAGTGACGGGGAGTTCACTACCACACAGTTCTCTTACTGGGCAGTGTCTGTTCTGGTCTTAATGCTGAGCCGAAGTCTGGCTTCCCTCTTCTCCCACCAAGGCTGCATCCTATCCACAGAAAGAGCTGGGAGAGTATTTAAAGAGGGGGGGACTGGGTTTCTGCTTCCTTCTCTTTTTCTGGCTATAAATTCAGGACCCAGAAAACAAGGGCAGAGGGATTTGTGGTGCTCACTCGGACACTGGCCAGGCCTCTCCCCAACTTGGATTAGAGAGACCCAGAGCAGCAAGGGGGCCAGACTCTATCCCCAGCTTGAGGCAAGAGCAACCACATGGCCCAATTCTCTGTTCTAAACCAGGAAGTGAGGTTCAGGCCCGAGAAGGCACTGGATGCTGGCAGGGCTTGAATTTATTTGCAGGGCTGGTTTGAAGAGCCAGGAGGGGACTCCCTCCTTTCTTTACCATGTTGGCAGAAGCTTGGGAGTTTGAATGCAGAGGCAGGCAGACGGGGGGAAAAGGAAGGCACCCTAGGCAGGGGCAGGAGGAAAGAGGGTTCTGTTCGCCTGGAACACGAGGGCCCAAATGGGGCAGCCCTGGGTAGGAAGGGAACAGGGGAGGCACAGGTGTTCAGCTAAGTTAGGGGTTGGGGTCTTTGGGGACATGGTGCCATGGGGGACAGGTACAGACCCATGTAATTTATCACCCAAATTGGAGCATTCGGGAGTAATATCATCATCGCCACCATCACCATTGTCACCACCACCATCACTACCACCATCACCACCAACACCATCATCATCACCATCATCACCATCATCATCATCACCATTATCACCATCATCACCATCACCATCACCACCATCACCACAACCATCACCATCATCACCACCGACACCATCACCACCATCACCACAACTACCATCATCACCATCATCACCACCATCACCACCAACATCATCACCAACACCATCACCAACACCATCATCACCAACACCATCGTCACCACCATCGTCACCACCACTGCCATCACCACCACCGCCAGCAACACCATCCCCGCCAACCCCGCCACCATCACCACCATCACCACCATCACCACCGATACCATCTCCATCACCAGCACCACGCTCCCCCTCCAAGGCAGTTCAGGCCTCTTTCCAGGAGGACCCAGACATTCCCGGGGCAGGTCAGTTCCTGTCCCTCACCTTCTGCCTCCTCCGCCATCTCCTCCTCGTTCCCGCTCGCGCCCGATGCCTCCATCTCCTCATCCTCCACCACCGGCGGGAAGGCAGCCTCCTCACTGGCGGCGGCTGGGGTTTTCTTCTTCTTCCTCCGTGCATTCCTCTCCTTCTCCTAGGGCACAGGGACAGCAGCAGTCACAGCCTGGGCCTGGGCTGTCAGCCCGGGGACTCCCTGTGCCCGGGGCCTCGTCACAGGTGCAGTGGACGGTGATCCCAGCCGAGTGGCCATGAGGCGATCTTCCCCCCTCACGCCCCACCGGCCAAGCGTGCCAGGGGCTATTTTTACTGAGGCCTTTATCCCTCCTTCGAGTCCCAGATGCGTGTATGGCACAGCCTGGCCGGTCAGTTGCCCTGACATCCTTCTGGGACAGGCGAGGAAGGGCTGTTTCTGCCTACGGGACCCCTGTGACTGGTCCAGCCCCTCTGACGACCCCAGGCAGAGCAGTGACCAGATGTCCCGGAGGACACTGTGCCAGGCGCAGTCACTACGTGGGGAGCCAATGAAGGAGGGAAACTTCCTTGCATGTCACCTCTGCCTCTCACTGAGCCCTGGCAGACAGGACTGGCTGGGGAACCTCATCATTTCACTCCTCCAGTCCTTCCAGGACACCTCCTGCACGCCAGGACAGCCTCGGGGCTGAGGACACACAATGAATGAGGCAGACAAGGTCCCTGCCCACAGAGGTCTTCTAGTCGGGACCAACAAACAACATATCACTTAATTAGAGACTCAGAGGTGGGGACATGAGCAAGATCAAAACAGACAGAGCGGGGGTTAGATGGACACGGAAGGCTTCTCGGAGGAGGTGACCTCTGAGCCGAGTAGGAGCACAGAGAGAGAGAACCGGCCAGGTGAAGCCCTGGAGGTTGGTGGTCCAGGTAGAGGGAAGTACGAGTACAGACCCCCGAGGTGGGGCCCAGCTCAGTGTGCGCAAGGAGCAGAAAGAAGGCTCCCACAGCGGAGACTTGCACGGCCCTCCACAGGGCACCCTGGTCCCCGGAAACCCGGCTCCTTCACTCACGGGGCCAGATGCCCATCCCCCAGCTTGGGTGCAAGCTTCTCCCTCCTGGTTGGCAACTACTGTCTTTGCCCCTCCCTGGGCGGGATGCTGAGGTTTGGAGCACATCTGCCGGCTACTAACTGGCTGACCGAGGGGGCGGCCTCTGAGGCTCAAACACACAGTTGGCAGAGTTGGGGTACATGTGATGGCGGAGTGCTAGGGTCTCAAGGCAACCAGGGACTCCCAGAGGCAGTGGACTGGCTCCCCAAGAGGGGATGACCCGCCCCGATGCAGCTGCTGGGACAGGAGGGTCCCAGCCCGAGCCCTTCAGGATCTCCAAGGCAGGAAGTAGAACCTGTGGCGACTTCAGACACGCCAAGAGCCTCAGTGAAGCCCCTCGCACGGGCCCAGGGATGGTCCTCCCAGAATCCGTGACCACCCAAAACTCAGAATGTGACCTCATTTGGAAATGAGCTCTTTGCAAAAGTAATTAGTTCAGATGAGGTCATAGGAGATTAGGGCGGACCCTGAGTCCAGTACGACTGGTGTCCTTATAAGAAGAGGGGGAATCCGGACGCAGAGGCACCCAGAAGCACATAGGGAGTAATGTGTCCAGCAGCCAAGGAACATCCAGCACGACCGGCCGCCCTCAGCAGCTAGAGGAGCAAGGCAGGCTTCTCCCTGGAGCCTCCGGAGGGAGCAGGGCCCTATAGACACCTCCATTTCAGATTTTTGCTTCCAGATTGTGAGAGAATGCTTTTCTATTGTTTTCAGTCACCTAGTTTGTGGTCCTTTGGTACAGGAAACAGGAAACTAACGCACCTCCCCTCCACCAATCCCCTGGCCCCTTGGAGAAAGCCCCCGACCCAAAACTCTCGGGGCAAATGGCCTGCATGCTCCAGGCGCTGGCAGGGTCGGCCTGCCCCAGGCCCTCACTATGGCTGGGCTGGGAACAGGCCTCAGGGGGTCCCCAAGCCCCAGCCCCAGCCTGGGAGTGGGATCACTTCCTGTCCTGCCTTCTTCCCGAGCAAATGGGGGTCCTCTGAGCGTAGCCACTCAGAAAGCAGGGAGGAAAAGGAAAACGTCCGTTTGCCCGTTAGTCACGGTTTCCGTCACCAACAGGCCTGGGCCATAGCCCCACCCTGCCGAATGTCCCCTGGCCACTGTGGGAACGCCCAGCTCTGCCATGGCCCCCACCCCCCCACCCCCCCCACCCCTGCCTCCAGGGGCTGGCCCGGCCCTGCCCCAAACCCCAAGCTTCTCCCAGAGGCCCAGCTGGAGCCCACGAGGCGCGAGAAAGTTGTGTGGCGTGTGGGTTCTGTGGGTGCGGCTGAGGGATCCCCCTTCTTCCCCAATCTATTTTTAGCAGACAGGGACTCACTCCTGTGCTTGGGCTGGGTGAGGCAGGCGAGATCTGCCGCTGGGGCGGGGGCGGGGCAGCGGTTGGGTGGGACTCCACAGTGCTGGGAGCCTGGCAGGGAACCTGGGCTCCTGGGGGTCTGGCCGGAATGTGCATCTTCTGGGGACTCAAGGCCAAGCCGGGCAAGTATGATGTCAACACTCGAATCCCAACATGGGGTCTGAGAGGCTGGGACTTTCTGAGTGTCTGAGGAATTACACCGAATCCTTCCACATGTGGCCCTGTACCCCCAGAATCGGGAGGGGTGTGCGGAACAGGAGATGCTGGCAAGACAGGTATGATTGCAGCTGCTGTTTATTAAGTACTTAGTATGTGCCCGGGTGTTTTCCTGGATTGAGGCAACGGAGACACACTGCTGCTCTATAAGCCAGAATACGCTGCCCCTGCTTCAAACCTTCCAGGGGCTCCCTGAAACTCTTGATAGAAAACCCCAATCGTCCCCCCTCCATACAGCCCTGCATGGTCTAGATCTGGACCTCACCCACCTCTCCAAAATGTTTGTCCACCTCTGCCCTCTTCGGTCATCCTGCTACAAACACACTGGCCTCCTTGTGCAAACATGCTTACAGGGCCCTTGGCCACAGGGCCTTTGCACTGGTCATTCCTCTGCCTTGATCTCCTTCTTGTAGACACTAGTGTGACTCACTTTCTCACCTCAATCTGGACTTCGTTCAGACCCCACCTCCTCAGAAAGATCTTCCCTATTACTCTGTCAAAATCAGCTAATCCTTTGCCCTCCCATCAATCACTCTCTACTATATCCCTCACGTTATCACCTTCAGACCAGAATGTTCATCTGTCCCTTGCACAGGAATCAGCCCCTGAAGGGCCAGCACCCTTGTTCTCTGCTTTGTCCCCAGCCTACCTGAAACAGGGCCTGTCACCTACAGTGCAGGTGCTCTGTAACAGTTTCTTTAAAGATTTTACTTACTTATTTATTTGACAGACAGAAATCATAGGCAGGCAGAGAGGCAGACAGAGAGAGAGGGGAAAGCAGGCTCCGTGCTGAGCAGAAAGCCCGACGTGGGACTCGATCCCAGGACCCTGGGATCATGACCCGAGCTGAAGGCAGAGGCCTTAACCCACTGAGCCACCCAAATGCCCTGTAACAGTTTCTTTAGATGAATGAACTTGATAGACAAAGACACTGGCTCAGAGAGGCAAAGACGCTTTCCCGAGATCACACAGCTCATGAGTCGAGTAGCTCACATTTGAATGCAGGTCAGGTTTAAGCACTTTGTTGTCCAGATCGTGTCCCCCTCCAGGCCTATGCAGCCTTGGACAGAGGAGACAACAGAAGGAAACAAGGCAAAGCAAGGCCTGGGCTGAGACAGACAGAGACAGAGAAACACGGAAGCTGAGCCCCAGGGCCTGGATTCACAGATGGGAGAAAAGGGTAACCTTCGGCCATAAGGGGGGGGGGGGGGAGGAAAACCTCGGAGAAGTCACTAATGCCAAATGTTACATAAGTCTGGGACATGTGCGTCTGCCCACCCAATCCTGCTTCCTGCTGACGTCGCCCCATGGTCTTGCTCAGGCCAGGCCTGGTGTAAAGCAAAAGGGGACGCCCACTGACCCTCTGCTTCCTCGGCTCCTTCCTGCACTGGACAAGGGTGACATGTCTTTCTGAGCTCCAGACGGGGCCTGGCCAATGGCCTGAGGAGGCTGACCCCGCTTCAGGATTCATAAGGACCTAGAGCTTCCTCCTGGAGACCAGAGAGGGCCGGGGAGGGGTGGGAGGCAGAGGTCATGGAGTTCAGTAGCATCTTGTGAGGCCTACTTGCATACTCCAGTGACGGGGAACTCACCCCCGCAGCTTGGGTGGCCAGTTGGGATGGATGGACTCAGACTGAGCCCAACTTCCCGTGAGGGTCCCTGTTATGTGTTCACTGTGCTTCCTCCGTCGCTCCTTCAAGGTCAGCTGGGAACAAGAACCAGCCCCACGCTCCCAAACTGCCTTTTCTCACCAGAACACGTGGTCAGCAAGGTTCACCCTCTGTAGGCCCCAGAACACGGCCTGCTGGCCCCGTCTCCTGGTCCAACATACTTGGTCCACAGCTCTCCCAGCAAGACCATGCTCTGCTGAGTCCTGTGTGAGCCACGTCTAGAGGAGGGCAGGCCCACGAAGGGATGCTCCACAGACCTGGGTTCAAGTCCGCCCCCCCAACCCGTGGTCTCCTGGCCTCATCACCCACCAGTACTCAGGGTCAGGTGACAGGAAGGCCGACCTCCTCCATCAGCTACCGCTACCCCTCTCTTAGACCAGCACAGGCCACCTGGAGCCCAGCGTTGGCAGGCGGCTTCCCGCCGTCCACTCCAGGAATGCCCAGCTTCTCCGCCCAGCAGGAACAGCCCACGCACACTGCCCGCCAGGCGCACGGCAGGCACTCAAGAGAGGCTTACTGAGTGCACAGCAAGGACAAGGCCTGGCCCCGGGCGCGGCCCCCACCTTACAAAGGACTCCTCTGCTCCCCACAAGCCTGACCGTGGGTCCTAGCCTTACCTTCACTTTATAGAGGACACTGAGCCCGAGTGGGGAGGCTGTGTTCCCGTGGGCGCCATTGGCGCCCTCTAGCTCAGAGCCCGGCTGTCTGCCATCCTGCTAGGCTGCCCTTCAGATGAAAGACACTAACTGACCCAATCAATCCATCCGTCGACCAGTCAATCACTCAGCCAGTCGAGGAGTGGCGGCACTCCGTATAAAGCACATATCCCAGGCACGCGAGATCCCAGCCCCTGGGAATCTGGCAGCCACGAGAGCCACCAAAGCCATAGCTCTCAGCTGCAGGGTGTTCACAACGCGCCAGGTCCTGTTCCAGGCCCTTCCATCCACCCACTCAGGTGAGTGTCCTGACAGCCCTCCAAGGGGGCCCCTAGTACTGTCCCCACTGCAGAGCTGGGAAAATGGCACACAGAGAGGGCAAGCCACTTGCCCGTGGTCACACAGCTAGTAAGCAGCAAGACCTGGATTAGACTCCGGATCTCTTGGGCCAGAGTCCCCGCAACGGCTGCTCCTGTACACAGCCTCTGAGAGAACACCTCCCACGCCCCCGAGAAAAAAAGGGGGTGAGTGGCTTTGAGACAAAATTCCACCACTGCTGCTCCCAGCACCACCAGTGGGAGCAGACAGGGCGGCCACTGTTCGCACAGCACTCCCCTGGGGCAAGCATGCAGCTTCCCAAAAGTGGAAACTCATTCAGTCCTCACCAGGGGTCTCAGGGTAAAGGCCACTATTCCCCCACTTCACAGATGGGGAACTGAGGCTTGCGGGGGGGGAGGGGGATAAAGCTGCCACCCATGGGGCACACAGGTGCCCCATGATCAAGCTGGGACTTGACTCCCCTCTCACCCCTGAGCCTGCGCTGCACCATGCACCAGGGGTCTCTGGCCCTCCTACCCGCGCTCTCAAGTCCCGGGGTCCCAGGGGTCACAGCAGGACGGTGCCAGGAGGGAGTCTGGGAGGGCAGGCCTGTAACCCAACCACCTGGGCTATGGCCAGGTTTGCATCCATGCTGGGAGGGGCTGGGGGAGGAGGAGGGAAAAGCGGGGAGGAAGAGGAGGAGAGGGAGCAGGAAGACCTCCTCCCATGCCTGTGCCTGGGCCCGCTGGGGACCACCCTCCCCCCACATTAATTCCTAGCTGGTGTCCACAGAGGCTGCCTCCGTCCCAGCCCGCGGCCCCTCCCAGCTGCTGCTCTGCGGGATTTCAACAGGCCTTAAAGACAGGTGCTCTGTACTCCAGACCTCCCTGCGTCTTCCTCCTGGTGGAAACCAGAGTCCTAGAAAATCTAGGAAAAAAGGAGAGCTCCTGGGGCACCAGGGAGCACTGCCAGATGCTAAAGGAGCACTAGGGACCATCTGAACAGCACGCAGGGAAGGCAAAGGTGGTCTGGCCTCACCAGACACGACTGGGAACAGGAGACAGATAAGAGCTCAACCCAAAACTGAGGGTCGGCCTCAGCACTGCCCACAGGAGCATGACACGGTGTCTCCTGGCCTCGAACAGCCCACCGCTGCTTAGACACTCGATTCAGTAAGATCCCGCCCCGGGTGGCCGGGGACAGTGCACTTAAAATCTGCGCGGCGCTCGAGCACAGTTCAAGCGGGGCGAGTCTGCCCCCGCCTGCCGGCCACGCTGCGTGCCTCAGCGGTGTGTGTACCCCCATGGGCTTCGTGGGGACAGCAATTCAGCCCTGCCTCCCAGGACAGGCTGCACGTGCTCTATACCCAGCAGCAGGCAGCCTGATCTGGGGGAGGGGACAGCAATGCAGCCTGGTGACCAAAGCATGGGTCCCTGGGTCATACAGGTGTGGGTTCAAACCCCAAGTCCGCTGCTGATGAGCCTGACTGAGCCTCGGTTTCCCCAGATCTGTAACGGTGACAGTGCATGGTAGGGGCACGGAGTCAGGGACGGAGGAACAGAAGGGGGCAGGGAAAGAAAGGAGGAGGGGAGAGGAGGAAGGGAAGAGGCTGTCCCCAAACGGCCCTCCCTTCACAGTATCAGCCATGAAGGAAGCGGTTCTCTCCACAGAGACCACTTATAATCTCAGCGAGCCCTCCTGGCTCCTCTGGAGGCCAGAGGGCAGTAGGAGGCGCCAGGAGGCCAGAGCCAGGCCTGCTGCTCCCTGACCAGTCCTTCCTTCCCCGAGGCAGCCCTAAGACCGTGAGGTCAAATGGTGGTGGGGGGGTTTGGAGGGAAGACACTCACTTAGGGTTCATCTGCCCCTGGACCTTTGTTCCAGTGCACTGACAGCCACAGGCCTCGCTGAGGCGGGGCCCGGCCCACCATGCTACTTCCCGCACACACCCAGGAGAGCAAGGGAGCCGAGGTGGGACACTGGGAGGGTGAGCCTGGTACTCGGGGCCGTCCCAGTGCCCAGGAGGGGATTATGGCACAGACGGACTGCAGCCAGGCCACGGACACTGCGCTGGTGGAGCACCTGCTCCTGGCCCAGAGCGCCCAGGGCATAGCCCCCACACGAGGCCTGGACCGGCAGGACGGCGTGTGTGTGTGTATGTGTGTGTCCGGGGCTGGGGGCAGGACGCTCACCATCTTCAGCTTGTGCTGCTGCAGGATCTCATCCAGGTTCTGCCTCTTCTTGTAGTTGAAGTAGAAGTTCTTACACTGAGACACGGTCTTGGAGCCCACCATCCGAGCGATGGCCGACCAGTTCCGGCCGTGTTCCAGAAGACCTGCGGAGGGAGGGGAGCCGGTGACAGGAGGCACGGGCCTGTGCCCACGGCCTGGAGCCCCAGGTTGAAAATGCTCTGAATCCAGGCACAAGGCTCCCGGCTCCAGAAGCAGACGGGGGCGGGGGGTGGGGGGGGAGAGTGCTGGGGGCGAGGGGGGCACAGGGGCCTAGCCACCACCCCTCCCCACCCAGGCTACAGGGGCAAAAGGCCCTGGCTCCAGGAACCCGCAGGGGCACCTGCGGCGAGCACCCCCACCAAGGCCACGGTCGAGGATTCCAGGGGCGAGGGGCTGAGGTCTGGGGCTTGGACCCCGCCCAGGCCCCCACCTCTCTCGCCTCCCCGGGCTGTCATGACCTAGCACTGACACTCCCTCACAGCTGCAGAGGAGGCCTCGGGCCTCGGGAGACAGGGCTGTTTTCCGGCCGGACCGGGCCAGGGCCAGAGAAAAGGAAGGAACGTGTGAGCGGGGAGGGAGGGTGGGGTCGGGGTGGGCGTGAGCTGGAGCCCGGAGCCTCTTCACCCAGGTTAACTGGGTACCTCTGGGGCCTGAGGCCGTCACGGGCTTGGGGCCCATAGGGCTGATTCAAGGGACAGGAGTAGACTTGCCCCCCCAAACACAGCCCCCTCCCCCATCGCTAAGAGTGTCTCACAGCCTCGCCGATCCCTGCTATGGGAAGAAATCCCTAGGAACTGGCAGACTCCACGTCAAACCCACCTAGGTTGGAGAAAGTTCTCTCCAGACCCACAAACTCAGGCCAGAGCTATACCCCCACCCCCACTCCACACCCCATTCTAGCTCCAATGCCGTGAACCCGGGGCGCCGCGGAAACGCAGTCCCCCGCACGCAGAAGCTGCACCTGGGAAGCCCGGCCCCAGGTCTCAGTCCCTCTGCCCACGGAGCTCCCGGCACACACGGGCACGCCACACACGTCTCTCTGTACCCCATGTGGCCAGGTCAGCCGGAGCGGGCAGGGCCGGCCACTTCCTAGGGGCTGCCGGAGGGACAGGAGGCAGGCTCCCGACCCCTGAGGGCTGTGGGGCAGGACGGGGCCCCCGCAAGGGCAGCAGGCACAAAACCTGAGTCACGCTGCTGGGAACACAGCAGCCTCTGAGCCCCAGAGCTAGACTATCACGGCAGACGAAAGATTTCCCATAACGAAGTTTGAGGCCATTTTCCCTGAATCAAATCAAGCTGCAAGCAGGAGGGCTCTGATTGGGATTTTGCAGGGGTGCGGGAGCCCGAGGGCCTGACAGTCTGCGTGCTGGCATCCTCCGTCATTCATTTGCTCGTCCACCCACCCGCCCACCCACCCACCCTCACACGTGCCACCGGCGCGCTGCATACGAGGCTCTCGTGAAAACAGAACTACAACAGGCGCAACACGGGCAAGCCGCCACAGCCGGCGGCCGAGGGACCTGGAGTTTGCAGAACCCCTGAGACAAGGTTCCGTCTCGTCCTGGCTGCCCAGGACTGCTCTCCCATCACCAGCGCGGGGAGGGGAGGGGGCGTGGGGGGGTGGGGGGGACGGGCTCAAGGGGCCACAGACATTCGTGAGCTCATGGGGACAGACCAAGGGCAGAGTGGGAGAGGGGACCCAGGTTTTCCGCTCTCCTGCCTCCAGGCCCCACGGGGTGGAAGCAGTCCGACAGGGACAGGCCACCTGCTCCCCCGCGGAGGCTACGGGGCCACGTGGCACCACAGCGGGCTCCTCAGGGTTCCTCAAGGACAGGCGCGCAGGGGCGGGCTGGGGCTTGGGATCAAGTGTCACCCAGCCCCCTGACCTTTCCCTCCGCCTGCGCCAGCAGCAGCTGCCACTTCCACAGAACCTGGCGGAGGACGACGGGACGCGAGTTTATTTATATTTCCCCAGCCGGGGCCAAGGGAGCCCAGGCAAACACGTCGGGCCGGAACCCTGGGCGGGAGAGGGCGGGTTTCCCATCTGGGCCTGATGGGGGGGGTAGGAAGAGCAGGGAGGACCCGGGGGTGGGGGGTGGCTGGACCCCAGAGAGGCTGACATTTCCAAACTCAACACATAAATAAGGAGGTGGTTTGGAGGCTGGCGGGGACCTCAGGGTCCTAATGAACTCCACTTGTGGCAGCAGCAACCGCGGGAGTTGACGAGGGTGACCGGGTCACCCAGCCCTTCCCAAAACGGAGCAGTGACTCCAGGAGGAGCCCTGGACAGGGGAGTCCAGAAGCCCTGCCTGGGAAGAGCTGTGTGGTATCAGCCGCCCACTCTGTTCTCTGAGCCTCGGTTTCCTGACAGCTACATGAGAGGCTGGGGTGAGTGTCCTCATGTCGCTGGCCAGGGGCCCCTTCTGGTTCCTGTTCCCTAGGCTGAGGGTGCTGGGCACAGGGACAAGCATTTCAGACCTCACCGAGCCTTGCAGACCACCTAAACTCGACCCAGCTGAAAGCCCTCCAGCCCCCATCCGGCTAGAGGGAGCACCTCTGAGCATGCACCAGCCAAGACCCACCCCCCCCAGCCTACCCCAAGCAGACCGAGGTCCTGCCCTCCCTCCCCTGACAGCCCCAGCCTGACAGCCAGAAAGGCGTGGGGGAGGGGGGGAAGGGGTCCCAAGGGAAGGGGTGGGGATGGGGTCCCACGGGCACAGAACTCCTGCGTCCCCTGCCTGCTGGCCACAGCCAGGTCCCTGTCACCGGTACCCAACGCCACCCCAAGCCCCTCCTGGGGCCTCACTCACATCCTCTCATCTGCGTCTCCCCCTCGGCCAAGTTTTCCGGAAACATACGGCTTGGAGGATGCTCCAGGGAGTGGAGCTGGGAGCCGCGGGCTGGGAGGCAGGAGGCTGGGCGGCCGCGGTGCCGGCTCCGCGAGGCTTGTGGCTGGAGCAGGCTTGTGGCTGGCGTCTGCTCCCGCTCAGCTCTGCCTCACATCCTTCTGTCCAACGGCGGCGGCGGCGGTGGCGGCGGCAGCAGGAGGGAGGGAGGGAGGGAGGGAGGGAGGGGAGAGGAGGGAAGGGGAGGGGGAGGGGAAGGGAGGGGAGGGGAGGGCGGGCGGAGGCCGGCTCAAGAAGGGCGGGGAAGCGGCTCTGCACCGCCAGCCCCTGGTGGCCCAGGGCTCCTACCGCCTGCTCCCCCGGGCGCTGCCAGTCCTAACACCGCCCCCCCCCCCAACCAGGGCGTGAGAGGTGCCCTTCGCCGATGGGGGCGGGCAGCGGGAACTTGTCAGTTGTGTGCTCCTGCCCAGTGCCAGGCGTCACCAGGGTGCACCGAGTCCGAGGCTCCTCCAGGCACGAGTGCACCCTGAACAGAGCTCAGCAAAGGGTGCTGGCCGGGAGCCCCCGGTCCCCAACACCCGCGCTGGGCGGAATCCAAAGAGCCCAGCCTGACGGGGCAGCGGAGCCCTGAGCCGCCTGAGCGCCTGGGCTGGCTCTTCCTGCTGCCTGACCCAGCGAGACGCGTCGTCAGGGCTGAATGTGACCTCCAGACGGAGGCTCTCGGGAGCGGGCGGGCGGGGGAGCGTGGCAGAAGCCCAGGTTCAGAAGGGGCGGGCCAACTTGGCACTGGCTTCCCCCTCCCTCTCTCCCCATCCGTGGCGGTGGCGGCGTCAGCAGCAGCGGTAAGAACAGATGAGGGTTCAGAAAAACAGAGCTTCTCCACCCCAGCAGACGGGGAGCAAACAGCTTCTTCCGCTGTCTTTCCCCGCTGCCGCTTCCACCTGCGGTCCGCCCCCACCCGGCCCGATGCTGCCGGGCCCTCCGCGGGACACTCTGGAGGTCTGGGGCCCGCAGGAAGGGGCCCGAGCGCTCCTTCCAGCACCCGCGGGGCTACGGATGGGCCAGGCTGGCTTCACATTCCCAGAAGCAGCTCAGGACTTGAGTGCAAAGGAGACCTCCAGCCACTGAGGGCTGGAGGCCCCACACGGTTCGTTCTCTGCTGCCCAAGGGTCTCGGAGCGGGGGGGGGGGGGACAGCAGCCTCTTTCCTCCCTCTCCGAGATACCCCTGACAACCAGAGCCGCCCGCCCCCATCAACAGCTGCGAGACCTGTCACAGGCAGTTTGAAAGTTAATGGGCTTGAACTTTGGAGCCAGATCCAGGTCATGACCGATTTCTCCAACTCCGGGGTCACCGACCTGCTTGTCCCTTTAGCCCTCAGCCTTTACGTCCTGCCCACGGAAATCCAAGGAACGACAGGCCTCCCTGACCCACCTGTGCGCCCAGCCCTCGTCCTGGGATCCCAACCGTGTCAGGGACCCAGGACTTCCTGCCTGAGTCCCTTGATCCACACCCTGCAGGGAGGAGGCCCGAGTGAGCTTTTAGAGCACCGGTGACAACCCATGCCTCTCGGGATAAAATCCAGAGGCTTCCGTGTGTCTGTGAGGCCCTGCAGAAGCAGCCCCCCCCCCAGCCTGCTCCCCATTTCTCCCCTTGCTCACCCACCCGCCGGGACCTTTTAGGTCCAGCCCTTGAGCGTGACCCAGGACAGTTAACACCAGCTGCTTTCCTCTACCTGCATGGCTTTTTCACAAATCTGCCTCTGTCCTCCCTCAGCTCAAGGGACACCTCCTCAGAGAAGCCTTCCCTGACCAGCTTCTCTAAAGCCATCCCCCAGCCACCCTGCCATCGCGAGGCTTTGTTGCCCGCGGAGCCTTCTGAAATTAGCTCTTTGCTCCACGGCTCACGGACTGTCACGTCTCTGCACCCGTAACTGCCTGGCATGCAGAAGGCACTTGGCGACTGAACAAAGTTCTGGATTCCCCCAAGTGTTTGGGTCTGGGGAGCTCCCCTGGGTGTCCCATGGCACCCGTGCCACCTCTCTGAGGTCCCCAGGAAGGAGCTACTGAGAGGAGGGGGCTGAATAGGGCAGGGAGCCCTAGACCCCCACCAGACGAGGATGGAGGCAGGGCCCACCAAAGTTCCACGCCTGTGCCCAGAGGGCAGATTCTCCCGAGGTCCCCTGCGGTCTGGATTCCCCGACCCCACTTCTAATTTCTAAGGAAAGAGTTTCGTTCTGAAGAGTCAGGAGGCAGGAACTAGGAAGTGAAATTGACCGAGACAGGAAGTCGAGCCAGGAGGTCTGAGTCACATACTCGAGCTGAAGGAGACAGAGGAGCAGTGCGTGGCTGCAGGGGTGCAGCAGGAGGGGCATCTCAGCACCATGGCCTGGGGCGGGGGGGGGGTGTCTCCGTCTGGCCGCTGACTGCTCTGGCCACCCTCAGAGGACGCTTCCCAGGCACCGTGCAGGGGCTTGCGACTAATTGTTCTTATGGGAGCAGTGACTCAGCCCCCAGAGAGGCCTCTGTCCCTGGCCTGTCCCTGGCCCAGCTCCCTCTTGAGGTCCCTGCTACAGGCAGCTCTCTCCCCACTGAGGGTCTGCAAACCCGACCAACAGCTCACCCCCAGCTCACGCCTGTGCCCAGAGGGCAGATTCTCAGATAACGGGGGTGGGGGGTGGTGGTAGCACCTGGCGGGGGGTGGGGGGGTGGGGGGGCAGACCACCATCCATCTTATCCCGGGGATGCCACGGCTGCTCTCTCTGGAAAACCAGCACCTCCTTCCAGGAAACACAGTGACTCCCCTACCCCCGCCAACCCCTTCCAACCCTGAGGCTTTCTGTTCTCTCCATGAAGAGCACAGTCTCCCTCCAAGAGGGACACATCCCCACCCCTCCTGCCAGCTGCCATTTTCCAAAAGAAACTCCAGTTTGCGAAACAAAACTTTCTGCCCAAAACACTGTCGAAGGAGAGGGGGAAAAAAATCCAGCGGGCTTAGTCCTGAGTCACGGCACTTCCTTCTTCCAGAAACCCCAAACCCTGGGTGGGTTGGACACGGACTCAGCCATTCAGCTGGCAACCCGGCTGGGCACCGACTCTTGTGTCAGAGCTTCCAAAACTCCGGCCAGTCCCGAAATCCCGTCAGGATCCTGGCTAGACAACTTCGTGCCTGAACTTTGACTTACCTGCCTTTTCCTTTCCATTTATGCTTTTAAAAACAAGCCCCAGTTTCAGCAATTAAAGCCACACATCCTCGATGGGACGTCAAACGGCCACCTCTCCCCCAACACACGATCCAGTAGACATTTTCGATGAAAAGAAGTCACCTATGTGTGACCTCACGTCGCCTTGCCCACCTCTCTGGGAAAATGCCACGTGACCCGCTCAGCATCAGGTTTTCCTACAGAGCAGACCTCGGGCTCTGGGGCCGAGCGGCTCTGCGCTGTCCGCGGTGCACGCGCCGGCTCATCGCTCCGGACCTCGGCGCTCTCCTCTGCAAAGCGCAGTGTGCTTGTGCGTGTGCCCATGCGTGCAGGTACCCGTGTGCATCCACCCTCGTGGAACACTCGCCTGGTGCACTAGTTCACGTGAAGTGCTTCAACCAGCGAGCCCTGCCCCGCGACAACACTCCGCACCCTCGGCCAGGTGCCGCTCTCCGAGGGTCGGCAGCCGACGCGCCCGCTTTTCTCCTGAGAGTGAAGAGGGCTGGTGGGTGCCTCACTGGAGCTTCAAGGGGGCTGACAAGGGACCACAGCGGGGTCGGGAGCCCGCCCCTGAGGCTGGTCGCCTCCTTCGTCCTGAGGTCATGCAGGAACTTGACTTTCTCCTGCGCACATGCCGAAGCATCCAGGACAGGGAGGCAAAGTGCCCGAGATTCGACCCCTGCCCTGCAGCCCACGGGTGGCAGTGGCTCCCCATCCGCATCCGCCCCGTCCCTTCCAACGACCCTGAATGCCGCCGACTGTCCCTCCGGACGACCCCTGGTGCCGCCCCCATCCCCACATCAGCCTCCCTCGGGCACCTGCTCTGAGGGCGGGCCCTGTCCCCTTCTGGGCCCTCGCTGACCCCGGCACCAGAGGTGGCCCCGCACACGTGAGCCCCGCCGGCGCACGAAGCACCGCGCCGACAGCCCGTCCCCAGCCTCTGCCAGTGCATGTGCCGTGGGCCGGGCAGCGCGCTCTGGCCGCTCCTCGTCCACACCGCCCGCCGTAGGGGCAGCAGGAGGCTCGAGCGATGGATGCGTGTGTGGGGAGGGCCCGCTCTTCCGAGCTCCGGGGCTGGGGCTCACGCCTCCCCTCCCTGAACCTCAGACTCTTCATCCGTAAAAACTAATTAAAGCAGCCAGTGTGCACAACAAGCACTTCGAAGGTGCAAAGCAATTAGTGGTTTCTCCTTCACTCCCCGTGAAAGTGGCGGGGGGTGTGCGTGGGGGGCAAGGGCTGCAGGCGCAGGGTTACTGCGAGAGAGAGAGCGAGAGCGAGAGCGAGAGAGAGAGAGAGAGAGAGACTGCGCTGGGGTCAGCCTCAGAGCTACCCAGCCCGGGAGGCTTGCCCAGGCCGCCTCCGTGCAGGGCCGCTCACCGAGCCTCTCTCCCCACACCAGGCGGGCCACTTGGGGCCAGGGAGGGGCTGGCAGCATGGAGCCAAACCTGCACCTCTTCCTGGTCTGGAACAGTGTGACCAGGGGCTACCCCGCCCCCTCCACAGCGGGCACCCTGCCCACCGGAGAAGAGATGCTGGGGACCCAGACGAGCTGCCAGCAGAGCCCCAGGCCTCCCGCGCAGCTGGGTCAAGACTCCGAGCCAGGCCAGGCTGACCTTTCCCAGGGGAACTAGAGCCTCACATCCCAGCCCAGTGCCTGGCCTGCCCCTCCTGCCCAGCATGGCGCAGAGCCTGAGGGCGGGCAGCCAGCTCCCTGGAGCTGCCCGGTTCCTGGGGAGGCTGCTTCCTGCACATGCTCAGTCCCTACTTGGTGCGAGCCCCAGGGCAGGCAGCCCTGGCTCCGTGCGTCCAAGAAGAGAAGGTGCCCACCTGCCCACCCAGAATGCTGCAGCTGTTGTGCCCCCCTCCTACCCACTCCCCACGCTCTGGGCCCAACAGCCAGACTCCATCCCACAGCTGGTAAGGCCAGGATCTCAAGAGCCTCTCCATCCCTCCCCTCTCTTCCCCCTCACTGCGTGTTTCGACATCTTCTGACTTTGTCACACTGCCCCTGCCATGAGGCCTTCGCACATGCTGTTTCTGCTGCTGGGATGTCCTTCCCTCCCTCCTTATTTGATCTTTTAAAAAGACTTTTCTCTATTTATTTAGAGAGAGTGAGTGATCGCGCAGGAGAGCACACAGGAGCAGGGGGAGGGGCCCCGGGAGAGGGAGAGAGAGAATCTCAAGCAAACGCTGTGCTGAGTGCGGAGCCCCACGCCCACGACCCTGAGATCAGGACCTGAGTCAAAATCAAGAGTCGGACGCTTAACTGACGGAGCCACCCGCGTCCCCCTCATTATCTGATTAATAGTAGCCCGACCCACGGACTAACTCATTCAAACCTCAGAGCGGGGGCGCCTGGGTGGCTCAGTGGGTTAAGCCACTGCCTTCGGCTCAGGTCATGATCTCAGGGTCCTGGGATCGAGTCCCGCATCGGGCTCTCTGCTCAGCAGGGAGCCTGCTTCCTCCTCCTCTCTCTCTCTGCCTGCCTCTCTGCCTATTTGTGATCTCTCTCTGTCAAATAAATAATAAAAAATCTTTTAAAAAAAAAAAAACCTCAGAGCGGCCCCAGTCCCACTCTGTAACCACAGTATCTGGGTTCAAACCCCAGCACCACCAATTAAGAGCTGTGTGACCTGGGACAGCTCACCTAACCTCTCTGAGCCTTGGTTTCCAAATCTGAATAGAAGGAACGAAGACCAGCACCTGCCTTGTATCCAGGAACACTGAGAAGTACCGAGCAGTGTCCCTCACTATCGTTTGGGCTCTGGGTGCCAGCCCAGGGGCTCCGATCTCGGGGAACCCTCTCGGTCCTTGTGGAACCTCCGCCAAGGAGGTACTCACCTCCCCTGCTTCTCCAGCTGTGCACAAGGAGCCAAGGCCCGAGAGGAGCACACCCTTGCTCAGGGTCGCACCCCCGCAAGGGCCAGAGCAGGGCCTGAACTCAGCACGAAAGGCTCCGGACAGTCTGTATTGAACTGTGGGCCTACCGCTTCTGAGCGCCGACTGTATACTAAGAACTGTACATTTACAGTCTGTGCCCCGCCTTATAATGCCCCCGGGAGATGGCGTCCCAGCCACATGCTAGAGTCGGGGCGGAAGGAGGCCAGGAGAGGGACGGGCCAGGCCAAGGTCACACGGCTGGGGGATGGAGGACAGTCACAAATGGTGACGGGGACCTCAATATGCCTGATACACCCCTGGGTTTTGCTTTGTTTTTCACGGAATCCCAGTGTCGGCTACACTGGGCTGAACTGGGCTGCCTCCAAATTTCAGGTCCCTGCCACCTCTACACATGACCTGACTGGGGAAAAGACTCTTCGGAGACAAAGTCACATTGAAGTGAGATCCTCTTGGGTTAGTAAGGGTGTTTGTAAAGAAAAGGGAAACAGCCTCACAAAGACAGAGGCAGAGATGGGAGCTGTGGGCCTACAAGCCAAGGAACGCCAGGGACGGAGGCAGATGTCAGAGGCTGGACAGGCAAGACAGGTTCCCTCCCTACAGTCAGAGGGAGCACAGCCCTGCCCACACCCTGACTTTGGACCTCTGGCCTCCAGAGCCAGGAGAGAGCTCCCTGCTGGTCTAGGGCCCCCTGTCTGGGTGTTGTTAGGACAAGTTCCTAACAACAAGTTCCTCCCACACAGCGGGAGATAGTCTAATTCCCGCCAGACCCAAGAGGAAACGGAGGCACAGAGAGGTTGACAGATGTGCCTGAGATCCCAGAGCTACAAGGCCTGGTTTTCCAGGGATGGGAGGAGGGGGTCCTCTGCGGCTCAACCTCTGAGACCAGGCTGCTGGAGGTCTTCTGGGATGCTCGGGGCAGGCTCAACAACACCAAGACCCTGGGAACAGCCAGCTGCTTGCGTCCCCGGGCTCCCCACAGGAGGGACCAAGTTGGCTCATCTCTGGGTACCCCTGCCCCACTCAGGTGAAGCTCCAGGTCAATGGGAAGGCTAAGCAGCAAGCTAAGTGCATGCCATCTGCCTGCAGCTGAGCTGCTTCCTGAGTCCCTTCCTGGGCTCCTGAGGGATGGATTGGAGGGGAGGGGGCTCCACAGCATTCCTAGCATCTCCCCCCTCCCCGCAGTCTCATGCCAGAGCCCAGCGGCCCGGGCTGCCAGCACCTGCCTCCCGCCCCGCCCCCGCCCGCCGCCTGGAACACACAGCCATTAGCAGCCACCCTGAGCAGTAATTGTCCAGATTGCTGTAATTCACGGCAGACGAGCACGCCAGCGCTCATCGCATTATTACAAATGTCACTGAGCAGGGTCTTGGCGTGCACAGTCCCCGGGGGGTTCTCGCGCGGCCGTCTCCGTGGGCAGGACGCGGGATGAGCTCACCGCCGCTGTGAGGACCCAACCTTGAGACAGCGGGGCACACTCCCGTCTCGGCCGGTGAGTCATCCCCGCCGACCTCCCATTCCCCAGATCTGCCCTTCCCAGAGGGAGAGAGAGGACAGCCGCCAACTTGGCCAACTCCCGGTTCCCAGGCAGCAGGGAGGGGGCCAGGGATGGAGCCGCCGTGACCACAGAAGACACTCTCGGGGTGGGGGAGCACGGCAGAGAGGGGCTGTGGGAGCAGGGGCTGGCGGTCCTGGGCCTTGCACACAGAGCCCCTCACTGCCCCGGTGAGAGGGGAAGGGGGGGGTCCCGGGTGACATCGCTGCCGACGATGGGTACGCAGGGGACTCGCGGGTGCTTAACAAAATGTGCGATCCTGCACAGGTGTTCCCAGTGGCTCTGTTCACAAGAGCCCGAAGACAGGAACAGCACCCCATAACCGTCGACCGACAGACCCATGGACGCATCGGCAGGACCCCGCGCGGGGCACTAGAGCTCGGCCACGAAAAGGAACGAAGCCCACACGCCAACACCACTGATGAACTTCACGAGCGCAAGGCTGGGGGAGAAGCCAGACGAGGGGGGGCGGGGCACGTCCCGCGGGATCCCATTCGGGGGAACGGCAAATCCACGGACACGGAAAGGAGGTAAGTGGACGCCAGAGGCTGGCGGGCCTCGGGGGCTGGGCGTGACCACTTGTGGGCACCGGGTTTCCGTCTGGGGTGGTAAAACGTTCTGAAACTAGACAGAGGTGATGGTTGCACAACACTGTGAAGGTGCTTAATGCCACTAACTTGTACACTTCGAAAGAGCAAACGGTAAATTTTGCATTAGGCGTGTTTCGCCGAAATTCCATACAAGAGAAAAAAAGACTCACGCGATCTCAGGGAAGACTCCGTTGCACCCAGTGGTGCAATCCAGCCTGGAACCACACCACGGACAGAGAACAGAGAGAAACCAACAGAGGAAAAAGCACCGTGCACCCCCCCGGGGGGCTAACAGCACCCCTATGCCCCGCAGTGAGAGATGACGCCCAAGGGCCCCACGCGTGCCGCTTGGCCTGCACCTTCCAGGGCCTCGCCCAGGAGGGGAAGCAGGGGGCTCCTCTCCCGAGTGCCGAGAGGGTCGCTGCTCGCCAAGGGCAGGGAGCTCGGAAGAGGGGCCTGGGCCTCGGCGGGGCAGGGGGCCCAGACAGGAGCTGGGAGGGAAGGCCCTGCTCAGGTCTGGGGCTGCTCCTGGTCAGTTTCTGAAACCCCAGGGCAGAGCACTCGGGCTACTCTGCACCCCCTTCCCAGGCTGGAGTGTAGGGGCCTGGAGGCTGTCCCGTCCTCACACTCGCCTGCCCCTGGATGCCTGGGGCCTTCGCAAGAAAGGCCATCTGTCCCCTCTGTGAGTCATGACCCAGAGCCCGGGGCACAGGAAGCTGCACGTCTGCGGTAGGGCCCTGGTGGGGCCAGGGGGACGAGAGCTGGAGGCCTGGACTTGCTCCGGGCCCCAGGCCATCCTTGGCCTCACTCCTCACTTCATCCTCTGTGAAACGGGATGGAAACAAGAGCCACTCTGGGAGCTGGGACCAGAGTAAATGAGAGCAGGCAGGTAAATGGGGCTCAGGCACTCCCGGCCTCAGCCTTCCTGTCAGTGCTGGGCACGGCGAGGAAGGAGTCAGCCCAGAGACAAGGGGAACCCATGCAGATGCAGTCCCTGACGGTACAGGACCCACGCTCAGGCCCCTCGATGCCTGTTACCTCTAGTTCCTCACGGATGCCTCTCCCACTTCACAGAACGGGAGACTGAGGCACAGAGATAGGTCATTGAGCCACGAAGGGAAGGACCCTGCTGTTCTGGCTCCAATGAACATGCAGCTGGCTTCTAAGGGAGGACATGGGGTCAGCACTACTGTGCACGGCCTCCAACCACAGAGATGAAACAGCTGAAGGGGACACGCAGCTTGACCCTGTGACCCCGCTGTGGTGGCTGTTGGCCAGCTCTGGGCCTCCCCTCCAAGATGCCCAGGTGCGCTGCCACCAGCATCTACGGGGCCACGACATGCTGACCCCGGAGGCGACAGAAGCGGTCCACTGACCCGTGTGCACAGCCCGAGCTGCAACTTTTCTGAGCTGCACCTCAATGTCACCCTGGGGACACACTGTGTGCCTGACGACGCAGTCACTGCAGGGTGAAACCAAGACTCCGAGGAAAAGCAACCAATCTGAGATCAGCCCGAAAGCAGAGCCTGGCCCTCCGGATGGCTCCAGAGCACACGTGTCGGTCAGGCCTATCGTGCCTCACCCTCTCCAGCACGAGAGCTGCGGGGTCTGGATGCCAATCAGGACGGATCAGAGCCCCCGGAGTCCCTCACCTTTCTTGGCTGTCTCCATCTCCTCTTCCGTCCAGCGAGAACTCTCGTTCATCTCCATCGAAGCTGAAATGGAAGACAGGATGCATTGGCAGCAGCCCGAGGGGCGGCCCAGCCTCCACACGGCCCGCTGGGATGGCGGTGGTGTCATCAGCCCATTTTACAGGCAGAGACACTAAGGTGGTCTAGGGTCTGGACTGTGAGGACTGTCTCTGCATGCACTTGGTTGGGAAGGGGGTGACCTACGTGAAAGCTCGGTGACCGGATGAAGGTCGGGGGCACTCGGGACGCAAGCTTTAGGTGGACGGGGCCCTCATGTGAGCGTGGACTTGTCTGCACAGGTGATTCTTTACTGTTAAACCCTTGGTTTTCACCCACCAGCTGCCAGCAGTCCCCACCCCAACTGTGACAATCAACGAGCGTTCCAGATGTGGCCGCTGTTGGCCAGAATTGTCCCCTGGGGCTCATCAGGTCCCTCACTGAGAATGCTGCTCTACAGGGCAATTACTGCACTCTCCCCAAACTCCACCTGATCGGCAGGAAGCTTTAGAAGGGACATGGTTCTCGCTGACCTCACAGAGTTGGCCAGGCCTCCACTGTGGCGCTGTTTTTGGATCTCTCCTCCAAGGTCCCCCAGATAGGAGCCCAGTTCTTGCCCTGTAAATTGCTTAAGACCTCACCAAGAGGGCAGACACAAGGAGCCAGCGGCATGGACTCAGCGCCTAAAACAGCACCAGGCCCAGAGGATGTGCTAGGGAGAGGCCGGCTGGCCAGTGGGGAAAGCTCCAGCAGGAGGGAGAGGAGAAGGAACAGCTCCAGCCACGAGAGGGGAGATGCTCCCGTTCCCTGCTGCTGTGGCACCTGTGAGACCTCACGAACTCTCCCTTCTTTCCCAAGGCATTCTCGGAGGGAAGCTAGAAGTCTGAGCTCAGGGTGGGGTGCTGGAACAGCCTGCTGGAGGGCCCGGGGGGTGTTTGCCCCAGCGTCAGCCTGGGGCCTAACAGGAGCTTCCCAGAAGTTAGCCGTCCCCATACCCCCTCCACCGAATCAGCCTCCGGGCACCAAGGGGCAGCCAGCAAACGACTACAGGAGTCACATTAAATTTGTGGCCAATGGGGCTGGGTCTGAATCCCGGTGAGCTCAAGACTATGGAGGCAACATCCTCTATTTAAGCCTCAAAGAGCCCATCTATGAAATGGGTACAAATTATCTCCCACAGGAAGAAGGGACAAGTGTCTGATACGGATCCTGGGTGTGGGGTAGGGGGCATCTGTTACAACAAAACCTCACCTCCATCAGCTCTCACCCTGGGGAGGTATCCTGGTGGTTGGGGTCTCAGCCTGAACACAGAGCTGGGAAGGTCAATGGCCCCCCTCCAACAGCCAAAACAGTACAGATGACAGACACACGTTGGCTGCCCCCCTGTGGCTGAACTTGAGAACTGCTACTAGAGCCATCTCTCCCCCCAACCCTCCTACCACTTGAGGTGGGGCCGGGGGGAGGCTCAGAGCCCCTGGGGGTGGACGTCTGCTGAGCAGGAGAAACGGAGGCCCACAGAAGTGAAGTATGAACCCGGGAGCCTACTGGGTCTGGGGACAGGGCGGGGTGGGGGGGTACTGTCTGTGCCCAGGTCCTTCTAGACAGAGGTAGGGCTACTCGGTGCCAACTGCTACCGGGAAGAAATGGGGGCCAGGTGCGGCCGGATTTTCTCATTAAAAAACCGAACCCAAACTGGCAATCTGGAATTTTATGTGAACCCTCCCAGTTCCAGGATCACCGGGGCTGACAGCCACTAGCCCTTTGCACCCCCACGCACCTTGGTGGGCTCTTCCCACACCCGGCAAGCGCTATGTAGATGAGGGCGCACAGAGAGGTTTAGGAGCTCTCCCTAGGTCACTCAGCCCGTTCAGAAGCTCAAGCTGGGATTCAGAAGCCACGGCCCTCCCTGGCCCAGAACTCACCCAGCTCAGCGCTCTGCTGCGGGGTGACGGCCTCCTCGCTGTTGGCCTCATTGGCCATCGAGCGGGTGATCCGGCCTTTGCGCCTTCCCTGACTGTTGGCCGTTTTGCGGCCTTTGGAGGCCACTGCCTCCTTCTCATCGTTGTCTTCCCCCGAGGTGTCGTCCGTCTTCTCCCTGAAGGCCAGAGACAGAGACAGGGATGGCTTCGTCCACGCCTGGAGACCAGACGACCATTGCAAGAGACCTGCTTTTCTTTAGCTCGAGGAGCGCTGGCTGCCGGGGGGCGGGGGGGGGGTCTGTACCAGTCAGAGGCTGGGAGGCAGGGGACGCTCGGGGGAAGGGCTGGCGGGCAGCAGCTACCATCTCACGTTACCACGGGGTGCCGGTGGGTACCACCGACGGGCCACCTCACTCCCCAAAACAGAGAGGCTCTGCGGGCCTCCAGGAACAGCCCTCGCTTTGCTCGCCATATCATCAAGGGCCACCGTGCCTCGGAGCACGCACAAAAGGGAAGTCTCCTGCCGGCGTGTGCCACCGAGCCAGGTGTGTGGGGGTGCGTGTGACCTCCGTACCCAGAGCTGGGGCCTTCTCAGAAGCAGACTCAGGAGGGCGGTCCACGGGGCCACTCCGCTTTACCACCCCCGCCTCCCATTCATCTTCCTGAAGGCCCTCCCTGGGCGTCCAGGAGACGGGGGGGGGGGGGGGGGGGGTAACGAAGCCAGATGTTCTCCGAAGCCACATTCCTGAGCCTCTTCCAGGTACCTGGCACGGAGCCGTGCCCGCCCCCCTCCCCGGCGTGGACCTCCAGCTGGCCGTGCTCAGTGCCCGCCCCTGGCAGGCACGGAAGGCTGTGCCTTGATCTGCAAGAGCTCATGCTGACAGCGAGAATTCTAGAGGTGAGGGCAGGGCCCACCGGCATCCCTAGTCCTTCCGCCAGCTCCTCTGATCCCCCATCCCCCGCCTGGCATCTCGGGAGACTCGGCGGAGGAGGGAGAGAGACGAGGATGCAAAGAGCTCCAAAGTCACTGCCTAGATGTATTAGCTCAGGAGTCGAGCTCAAATGAGCGATCAGTCTCTGAGGTCTCCAGAGGGTTTGAGGAGGAAAGGGCGGGCGGGAGGAGAGGGGAGGGGGCCGGGCAGGCTTCCGGAAGGGGATTCAGACAGAGCCAAAGATGCCTCCCTTCCCGGAGATGAACCATGAGAGACTATGGACTCTGAAAAACAATCTGAGGGGTTTGAAGTGGCGGGGGGGTGGGAGGTTGGGGTACCAGGTGGTGGGTATTATAGAGGGCACAGCTTGCATGGAGCACTGGGTGTGGTGAAAAAATAATGAATACTGTTTTTCTGAAAATAAATAAATTGGGAAAAAAAAAAAAAAAAAAGATGCCTCCCTTCCCGGCAGACAATCGGCAGGTGCCGAACCACTGTCCTCACAGTCTTTGCGGGGCGCTGCCCGCGGGAGCCCGGCCTCCAAGGAGCACCTCCTCGTCGCTCCCTGGGGGTGCAAAGCCGGGCAGCCCGGCCGTCTTACTTGCTCAGCTCCTCCTTGTCGTTCTCCACGTCAGGCTTCTCCTCCTCCTTCTCGGTCTCCTTGTCCTTCTCCTTCTCCTCCTTCTCCTCCTGGTTGCTCCGGGGCATCTGCTGCTGCTGCTGCTGCTGCTGTTGCTGCTGCTGCTGCTGCCGGCCCAGGGGAGGGGAGAGGAAAACAGTGAGACCTGGGGGTGGGGGGGTGGGGAGTCCCTGCACCTGGGCTGAGGGAGCTGGCAGAGGCGGGGAGACGGCCCCGGCCGCAGCCAGGGGTCCTGCAGCCCACGGGGCCTGGGGAGCCAGGAGTCCCAGGCGAGGTGTAGAAATTGGAAGCCTGGGCTAACTCCTGCCCCCTCCATTCAGGGGCTGTATGACCTCAGGTGAGGATCTTGACCTCTCTGTGCTGATTCTGCGCAGCAGGGCTAGTCAGCATGCCGACACCTCAGCCAGGGCCCGGGAGGCGGAATCGAGAGAAGCCTCAGAGCTAGTGTCTGGCGTGGGTGTTAAAATGGGACTGACGCCATCAACAGCACGGGGAGGGCTGCTGGTCGACCTGAAGCCAGAACAGGGTGAACACCGGGGAACCTGGGGACACGTCGCTGACGAAGCTCAGGCCACCTCTCAGCCTGTCACCACATCTGAAAAATGGGCCGGCGGGAGGGGTGTCCTGGGCCCAGACCCATGTGAAGGCGCTTGCTGCTGCGTTGAGGACCCCCTCTTGCAAGAGCGGGCTTGCCCTCCTCGCATCAAGGGGATGTGAACCTCCACTTCAGAGGGAGACGAAAGGGGCACACAGCAAACCAGCCTCCTCTTAAAGGCATTTCATCTGCCCGGAGGCAAGCCAGGCACAGGCCCGTTGCCCCATTAGCCTGGGCAGCTGAGCCTGCCCTTGTCAGGACAAGGGAGGAAGTGAGGGCAGCCCGCTCCTTCCCGAGAGGTTGCCCGACCTCCCTTCCACCCCGCCTGATTTCTTTTAAAAAATGTACGCTAGGGGTGCCTGGGTGGCTCAGTGGGTTAAGCCTCTGCCTTCAGCTCAGGTCATGATCCCAGGATCGCAGCATCGCAGCATCAGGGCTCTCTGCTCAGCGGGGAGTCTGCTTCCCCGCCCCCACCCGCCTGCCTCTCTACCTACTTGTGATCTCTGTCTGTCAAATAAACAAATAAAATCTTTAAAAATGCACAGCCACCCCAAAGTCCTCCCTGCAGACACCTACCAACCGGAACATCTTTCCGTGCCAACGAGCCAAGTGAAAGGAAAACGAACCCAAGCAAAGCCTTGCGTGTGTGTGGTAGGGGTACGGCCAAATGGATGATCCGACAAGGAGAAAGAAACGAAGCTGAGGGAGAAGGTGCGGGCAGGCAGGGTCTCGCTCCCTCCCTGCATCTTTCCTGTGCCTCAGGAACACACGCCCATCCTGCCAAGGCCGCCTCGGCCTGCGACACCTCCCTGGACCCTCTCTTGCAGCTAGAATTTAGGAAGCGGGAGTGCAGGCCAGCCGGGGGCATTCTGTGGACCCTGGGGGGGTGGGGGAACCCACGCTCTCTGAAGCTGTGGCAGAGGTCGCCCTAGGACCTCCTGGCTCGGCTCTGCCTCCCCCTCTCCAAGAACCCCCTCTATTCTGTCGGAGGAGGTAAGGGGCACGACGGCTGGACTTGGAACAGCCTCTCCACTCCACCACGTTGCTGCCGAGCCCCGGTGGCTGGCCCTTAACTAGCCTGTCCCTCTCCCCCCTAAGCCCTCAACTTGAACTAAAGCATAAACTTCCCACTGCCTAGGAGCTGTGGGCTCCTCTCACACCCAAAAGCTTTTGGAGCTTTCCATCCCAGCAGGTGGAAGTGGGGACAGAGAGGTTTCCCGCTTTATTTCAACACAGCGTGCCCTCTGCACCCTCACCTGACGAGGGCGGTGGGGACTATGAGCAGGGGTCAGAGACCTGGCTCCAGGGCAGGGGAGAGTGCGTGGCTGGCTGGGGAGGAGGACTGACCCCAGCCCCACAGGCCACCCCGCCTGGCTCCCATCTCCCCCTGTCAGATTCGCCAACTTCTACAACACCTGGGAGCCTGAGGCCAGGTGCTGGGCACGGCAGGGGCTCTCCGGCCACAGGGAGCTCGGCACCACCCAACACGCCTTCGGCCGCACCTGCACCCAGACCCCACCTGGGGCCTCACCCCAAATCCCTCCTTGCTGTCCCTCCCAATGGCCACAGGGGCCCAATTCTAAGCCAACCTGCGGGAGGCACCTGTCACCATCCCTTGGATCTAGCCTGGGGGGCCTCGAAGGCTCCTGGGACCTCATCCTCCACCAAGCAGCCACCACCCCTGCCAGCACAGCCAGGGAGTGCAGCTCCCACCCACGGGGCCCAGCCCTACACCCATGCCTCCTGACCCGTGCCTCCATGCATGCCCGGCACGATCTGTTGATGAGCTCCCGGCCCTCTGAGGTCCCGAGGACAGGAATGAAGATGAAAAACCGAGAGGAGTGGTGAGCCGGGGCTCCATCCACAGAGGTGGCCTGTCCTTGGCACCACGCGAAGCCCCTTGCAAGCACTACCTCACTTCGTGCCCTTAGCCAACCTCAGACAGAAAGGGCAGTGACCCCTGTTCCCATCCTACAGAGAAGCAACACTTCACAGTCTTGGAGAAGAGCCAAGGGCCAGGGGCCATGGTCTCCAAAGCCCTACTCATAGCCTCTGACCATAATCTGGGGCCTCAGGTTGGAGGGGGTGTCTTTGGGTGTCCCCGTCCCTTCCCACCTAGCCCACCCTGTCCCCCATTCAAGATTCCTCAAACCCCCACCCCCCGAGCCTGGGCCAGCCCGTAACCATCCCCACCCCCGAATCATCACCCACGTCACAGCACAAATAACAAAAACCAGTCTAAGTGCCCTGCTCCGGGCACTGTTCTATGAACTGCAATCACCTCCTTTACCAACCCCTTCATTCTCCCATTTTACAGAAGAATAAACTGAGGCACAGAGAAGTCAAGGGACAAACCAGGTAAACAGCAGGGCCAGGATTCCAGCCTACGCCTGAGTTAACCCCGGCCATGCCGAGCCCCCACTCCCGCCACTCCACCTACCCTGGCGGGCCCCTCCCCCCTCAGCGGTGCTCAGAGCCAGAGTCTCCCGACCTGCGCCCACCTCATGCAGAGGCTCCGGAGCTCCAGTGAGCACCACAGCCTGCTCACGATTCCCATCCCTTCCCACCAGGTGTGCAAGCCCAGTGCTGGACACCGGTGCCCCTGCCTGGACACTTTCCCAAGCCCTAAGAAGCGCAGGGTGAGGAGGAGCGGGGAGTGCAGCAACACTGCCGTGGAGCCACGACACAGGGCCCCAGACAGGCTCAGGGTTTCCTGCAACCTGGCTGCCGTCTCCCTTGGGAGAGGTGTCCCAGCACCCCGAGCTGAGTGGCGCCGTCACAGGGGACGAAAGGGAGGGGCCCCAGGTCCGTCCTGGCCTCAAACACATTTTACAGTGGGACAGACTGGTCAGGCACAGTAAGGACCATCTGCCTGGCCTCCTGCTGCAAGCAGGAGTCGACGGGATGACTCAGGAGTGCTCCATTCACTCCAGGTTTATGGGGCGAGATGGGGGCCCAACTCAAAGCAACCCCCACACCCCAAGCCAGGTCAGTCTCCAGAAGCCTTCGATGGTCTAGGGCAGCACACAGGAGGACAGCTACATCAGCGAGGAGGAACGGCCACTACGGCCCCAGCCCCAGACCTCAGGCCATCCACGGCCGTGGAGCTGCGGTTGCCCCCTTTCATGGCGAAACCAGAGCCAAGCTTCCCACGGCCTGATGACCGCACGCACAGGACACCTGGGGATCCCAGGCCGCGGCCACACCAATCACGAATCCCCAGGTTACTCCGATGGCTGAACAGGCTTGAGATCTAGTGCCGTAGACAAGGAGCCAGCCAGCTTTTCCTGTAAGAGCCACACGATTTATTCTGTGCAGCCACAGGTCCCCTGGTTTCTGCCACAACTGCTCAACGCACCTCCATTTGTAACCTGAAAGCAACCAAAATGTAAACAAATAGGCATGGCTCTGTGCCAATTAAACTTTATTTACAAAATAGTCAGTGGGCCAGATTTGGCCGGAGAGGCCATCACGTGCCCACCCGTGCCCCAGACCAGTGCTGCTCCGTCTAGACCATGCACGAATCAGCCTTGGACAGTGGGGAAGTGCAGACTCCGTGTGTCTGAGGTGGGCCTGAGCCACTGCATTTCGAGGCAGCTTCCTGGGGGGGCTGATGCTGCTAGTTCCTGGACCACACTGAGGGGCAAGGCTGTCAGGGATCCTTGTTCCCCAAAACACACCCAGGACCCTTGCCGCTGGCAGCAGGTGACACCCGTGGACCTAGGGGGTGGAGAGATCCGGAGGCCAAACTCCCTCTCGAAGGACTCTGGAGCTCACGGTGCGGGGTCTACCTCTGCTTTCCAGACACGTTTCCGACTCACGATGGGCTTCATGCCCAGGACTCGGTTGGGAACGTCCCTCCCAAACCACAGCACGGCTTTGCGGAAAACCTGACCGGATCCATGGTCAGCCAGAGCCATCAGTTCCGATCCCCGAGGGACCCCTGCTTCCGGAGCTGAGTGCAGGACAGGCAGGAGGCCACAGAGCCTGTGCGGTGCTGAGCCCCAGATCAGGGCTGCACGGAAAACCTCACGAATAAAAACAACAAATCCAGATGAAGGCTTCTCTTCATTCTACCCGTGAGTTAACCGAATCCTCCCAGCAGCCCGGGAACGACCTCTGCTCCATAACACACGACACAGGGACACGGAGACGCCGAGGGGCTGGCCCCAGACTGCACAGCATTTCCCAGCAAGATCCTAGGGACAGGTGTTGTGCCTGCGACCCCGGCCTGGGAGGTCACGGGCTCCCTCATTCAACCCAACTGTGCCACCACCTGCACGTTCCCTCCACACGCGTGCTCTGAGCCCACAAGGCGGACACCACGCCACCAAAAATGCGATCACCAACCTTCCCCAAATGACAGAGACAAGGAACTCCGCCAGGGCAGAAGGAGGCTCGTGCTGGGGACACTTTGAAAGGCAGAGCACACGACAGATGTCGTGGCAGTTCTGCCTGACCCACGGGGACGGGAAAAGAGGCCTCTGAGCAGAGTCCCCAAAGGCTTTCGGTTGACAAGGATGAGAGGGGACACTGCAGGGAGGGGACCTGCCTGGGCAAAGGCACGGCGACATGAACACGAGCAATGTCCCTACCGCGCGACATCCTGGACGTGGCTGCAGAGCCTGGCCATCTGTAACCCTCACACTCTGACACACAGAGGTGTCCTGGTGGCAGTGCACAGCCACCGAAGGCTCCCGTCAGTAGTTGGGGGTGGGGGGGTGGGGCAGGGCATGACGTCTTCTGCCCCCTGTTGTCTTCTGCCCCGTGTTGAAGGGCAACTAGGCAGCTCCGGGGAGGCGTGGCTGTCGATTCCGGAAGGAAAGCGTGAGAGCTGACGGGATTTAACCCTCAGATGACAGGTCCTCAGAAACGTGCCGTGAGAGCTTCCTCGCAGCCCGCAGCACCGACGACATGGCCATTTCAGCCACTCACGCACCCGTCACTGAGTACAGACCATGCACCCCCCACCCCGGAAGCAAACCCCAAGAGGGGCTCTGTCCTCACGACCGACACCTGCCGTCTCTCGGCAGTGGGAACGACAGGGCCCAGGAGCCCGAGGCAGGTGGGAGAACTAGAGTCTGGTCAGGGGTCAGAGGCAAGACACAACAGTGTCTTCTGGTCCTGGCGGCCTGCACCTGACCCTTGGTGCCCTATGCGCCTCCTCCAGCCCATCTGTCCCTCCTGGGGAAACACAGACAGCGGACGCCCCCTGAGTCCAGACAGAGGTGTGGAGGAGCTGGCTCGGATCCACTCGCCAGAGCAGACCTCAGCTTTCAAGGATTTTGCAGTTAAGCTGTTAAACACAGCCGTTATCAAAAACTAAACTACTCATAGTCCTGTATCCCTGAAACAAATAATAAATTAAATGTTAATTAAAAACAAAACGCAAAACCTAAACTACATAACTTTACAGTTAAAGAACCTGGGATAAAAACAAGGGTAAGAAGTACTCAAAATGCAGCACTTCCCAATTATTAGACTACACAGATCTGTTATCTACGCTCTCGAGGTTACTGACGTCAACGGCATCGGCACAGCGGAAGTCTACTGCGTTGGGCACGCCCCCTCCCAGCTCCACCAAAGGGCACGCCCCCTCCCAGTTCCACCTTCGGTGACGTCATGTCGGTGGCTTAGATGGGGCGCAATGGGAGTATTTATACCACGGCAACTGTTACGTGCTACAAATCGGGGCTTCGCCCCCACAAGGCTGGGTGCTGAACACTCCCCAGCACGCCCCTGCAAACAGATGTGCCAAAAAAAAACCCGAGTAGCATTTCACACACAGACACACACACACACAGACACACACACACACACACACACACACACCCATGACGTCTATTCTGCCTGCAGGGAAATATGTGGTTGTGGCAGCCAAAGCTCTGTTTTAAATTGTCGATTGGATCCTGTCCTGCCCCTGGGAAGAAGACCAGGGGTCTGACAGACCACGAGGCCATGTGATCTAGTCCCTGCACGCCCTTGATCACTTCAGCCACTTCCCTTGGGGCCGCTCCCCTCTGCCTCCGGGAAGATGCCATGTTTACTCCTACCTCAGCGTCTTTGCACTTGCTCCGTGGGATTCTCCCTCTGACTCTGCCTGGCTGGTTCTTTCTTATCACTCAAGTTTGAGCCCAGATGACCCCCTTCTCAGAGGAGCCTTCGAGGTCAGCTCCCTAAAAGCTGCCATCCCTCACATCAGCTGCCTCCCAACACTCTGCAGCCCTCACGACCGCCTCCGACAATCATGCTAACTCACTTGGGCACTGTCCACCTCCAACATGGATGTGTCCGCTCCGGGACCTCACTTGTCTTGTTCACTGTGCAATCATCTAGAATGGGGATGATCAATGTGAAGTCATGACACAAAGGTCTCCAACATGGCCACCACCCACCCGGGATGCTCCTTGAGCAGTCAAGACCAAGGGGAACCCTCCTGCCGTGGCCCACAGTAGCACAGACCCACACAATTGCTGCTCTTCTGGTAACTATTTCCTGACTCCTGGCAGCCCAGGATGTGGGGTCTGTCAGCCCCCCACCTCTCACCACACCCCCCAGGATCCAAATGCTCCATGCTCACATTTTCTGGGCTAGGCTCACATTTTCCATGTTCTTCTATGCCTTTGATGTGGTTTGCCTCGGACAGGGCTGGCAGAGAGCCAGGTCTCCCCTGCCCCCCACATCATGGCCCATGAGAAGGCCACGTTTGTCTTCTCCCAAGACAGCAGCCCAGCTTGCTCGCTCCCTGGGGTATGGCCTCTCCTGGGAAGAAGACCACCCACCCTCCTGAGAACAGTGGTCTCTGAAATGTGTCTGGGGCGGGGGGGTGCGCAGGCCCGGAGGGGCCTCCCACAGTCTCTCGCCTCCTGGGCAGGAATCAGGGACATCTGCTCACTGAAGCGCTAGATCTGGACAGTATGGCCCAGCCCTGCTTGTCCCCAACAGCGCAGAAACGCCACCTCCTACAGGCCTGGGCTGCCCAGGGAAGCCGCACAGAGCCCCAGGCTGGAGGCCCATCTGGGCTCTGGGCAGCCGTTCGGGACACGCACACTCATGCTTACCCAGTGGGCCAGGAGAGACGTAGCCCCACCCGGAGTCAGTGTGGCCGTTTCTGGCCTGTCCCACGTCCCTGCCAGACTGCACCGGGGGGAGCCCTCAAGAGATTTCATCCACCCAGTCCTGGACCCCAGCACTGACTACACAGCCGCTGCCCGCCCCGCATGGACCGCAGCGGGCTGAACCCACCCCGGCATAGCCTTCCGGGTCACGCTGTCCCCCGTGAGCACTGCCCCAGGCACGGGAGCCTCTGGTGGTGCCTCGGCAACCGGAACAAGGTCACCTGCCCCTTGGCAAGAAGCAGAGAGAGGAGGCGCAGAGGGACGGGAAGAAGGATCAGGAGAGGAAGGGCAGAGAGGGAGGCTGCGGGGCAGGCCTCCGCAGGGAGGAAGAGGGAGGGAAGTGGACAAGACAGGGAGATCAACCTAGAGAACATAGGAGGCTGAGGTGGACGTCTCTGGTCGGCGGTGGGAGCCGGACTGGGCCACAGCAAAGAGCCACAGAGCACAAGGACACGCAGGCCAGAGGGCAGGAGGGGAAGTCGGGTCCCCCCCAGACGTCCCAGGGACAGGCCAGTGGGCTGGGGCCCAGCTGCCCCGGGGTGGGGGAGCACTCACTCCCAGGAACACGCCCCCTCCGCGGGATACCCCCTCCATCGCCTGGAGGGCCGCAGTGGCCCCTTGGTCCCAGCCACAGCGGGGATGGGCCCTGCTGCCTGGCCCAAATCCGCCTCCCACTCTGCTCCCCGACGGCCGGCAGAGTTAGGCCGACTAGCGACCACAGCATTCCTGGGCTCTGGTTCTGCAACTAGCCGGGATAATGGGGCCCCGGTCCATGAATCATGAACTGTAAACCGCTGGACGGTCCCCCGCCTCAGCCGGTGATTCACCTCGTGGAGAGGATGCTCAGCCTTGGGCCCAGCCCACGAGCGCGCCTGCCGCTCAGGGGAAGGTCTCCCGGGCCAGGGTCCAGGATCTGCAGACTTGGATCCCACCTGCCAGAGCTCAGGTGTGCAGGGTCCAGCAGGGGTGGGTGGGAAGGGGTTGGCATTCCAGAAGTCTCTGGCTTGGCCCACATCTCCCTCCGTCCAAATATGGAGACGTTTCCAGAGGTGGATGGCACCCTCTGTTAAACAGCAAGATGACCCTGGTGCCCCGATGGCCAGGGCTGAGCGCCCACGCCGCAGATGCCGGGCGGGCCTCCCTGCCCTCAGGGCAGCACAGCGGGTCTCAGGGTCTGAGCCTAGAGACACCCAATGGCAGATGCTTTTCATCAAGGAAGCTTACATTCCACTTTTGTAACCAGCCAAGCTTTCCAACGTGACCATAACCCGAGGAACAAATGGTTGGTACAGGGCCCGTGATGAGGGTGTGACCAAACAGGGAGTCACCTAAACAGACGCACTGACGTATTGCTTCACACGCTGTGGTTAAGCATTCAAGGAGGTCATGACCACCTGGACGTGTAGTTAGCAAATGCGAGAATGCACAGGATGTGTCCCCCGTAGGGACTGGCCAGGTCCCTTCTAGAAGGCGCTTGCTGCCCTCATGGCCGCAAGTGTCCCCGGTCATCCCCAGCCTGTGGGCTGAGACCTGGCCCTCTCTGCCCACCTCAGGACACCTCAGAAAGGCCATTTCAGCTCATCTCCCCTTCAGGGTCATCTCTTCCTCCTGCGCCCCACCCCCAACTGTGGTAGGTCTAGGCAGGCCCGTGAACCTGCACCAAGCCTCAACTTCCCCATCTGCCAACCTGCTCCCTCCCCCTCCCTTCCTGGGGGGCCTCCCCAGTAAACATTCCCCAGGCTGAAGTTCTGAGTGGCCCAGACCAGCAGCCAGTACTGCTGGTGGCTCTCGGGCCCCACGGAGGGGCGCATCCCGGCAGTCTGATTTTTGACAAGCCCTCCGGTGAAGCTGGGAGACCCCCAGCCTGATGCCAGCTGTGTCTCTGGCCTGTGACTCAGTCTGGGACCCCAGCAGGGGACAGCCTGAGGACACGGACTGCAGCCCGTCTGGAGCAGGAGGCGGTGTCCCCTCCGTTCTGGGGAGCCATCAGCACCATGGGTTCCTCTCCTTCCCAGATGTGGGGATGTGAGCCTGGGACCCCCTTCGATCCCACTGAGACAGGAAGGCTGAGGAGAAGACATCAGGGCCATCCCCCATCTCCAGGCCTGGGCAAGGAGTCGGTCGGCCAACTCAGAAAAGGCGCCTTCTACAAGGGGGGCAGGTGGGACCACCCAGCCAAGAGAAGGGCCATCGAGCCCGCTCACCAACACCTTGAAGCACCCCTGCACCCCCTCACGGTTCTTCCCGGCACAGTCTGGGAGGTGTCAAGACAGCCTTGCTCGGCTGAGGCCCTCCCTCTCGTGTCCCGAAAGACCCGGTCTGATCTGGCTCCGAGGCCAGAACTTGAGTCTTGACGTGCAGGAGTCAGTCTGTAAAAGCCCTCAGGTGAACACACGATCCTGGGCCTCTGACACCTGGTGGGGAGAGCCCGTCAAGGGGCCCCTGCAGGCCCCTGCTCCCCGTCAAGGGAGCAGCTGGGAAGCCCCTCATGGCCATCCTTAGCCACAGTGTGGCCCCAAGCCACAGGAACCACAGATGGGCACTACAGCCTCCTTGGCCATGGGCCTCCTGGAAGAGGAAGGGGACATGCATGGGGCTAGGGGAGCTAAGAGAGACTGCAAGACAGCCAGAGACAGGGAGACACAGCCGTCTGTGTCTCCAGAGACGCTCATGGTCCCGAGAGCGGCAGAGAACTGAAAGAGACAGAAAGAGTTTTCCAGCTGCTGGCCTCGCAGAAGCCAGGCGCACGTGGGGCCAGGAATAGGTTCCCATTGAGTAGAGATGGAGACCCAGATGGGGTCAGGGTCTGTGATGCAGATGGGGGCTCAGTGGGGCACGTCCCACCCACAGCAAGGTCCGTCTGCTCCCTGACGCGGCAGAGCCTACACAGACAGAAGAGCCCAGGGCCCACAAGGTCAAAGACAGACAGCTTCCAAAAGCCATACGGCTGAAAGGTGGCAAATGGGAGCACCAGGGATCCCCCACGCTCCAACAGCAGACCGTGCTAGGCTTGAATCCTACGTGCCACTAAGAACAGGTTGTCACCTCCCAGCCCCTGTACGGCAGGGATGATGGCAGGACACCTCCCCAATAAAGCTTTGAGGGAAAACGCACCCCACCCTTCACACAAATCCTGAGCAAACGGCCAGCAGCATCCCTGTCCAATCACGCCGCAAGGCCAATGCTTGGCAACTCGGACAGGGCTCCCCTGTCTCGCTGGCCTCCCAGGAGCGATGAGGACGCTCAGGGCCCCCCAGTAATTTGCATCACAGATTCACGAGTGAGGCCAAGGGACCTGCGCCCGACATGTATTTCACTGTCACAGGGCAGAGAAAGGACTTACAGCCCCAGAGTCCCAGGGTTGACCCGTTTCTTCCGTATTTATGAAGAGGCCAGTGGGCAGGGGTGAGGGTGGTGGGTCCGCCTGGCATGGAAGTCCCTCCAGGCCGTGTGTGCATCTCCGTCCCCGGCAGCAGCCCCAGCTGATGAGAGGGAGGGGAGGGCCACTGGGCCATGTCCCAGCTCCCAAGAGACAGGGGCCTCCTGCCACGCTGCCTTCTGTCTTTCTGCAAGACGCAGAACACAGAGGCATCCCTTCTCCATCCTGGGAGGCCCAGCCTGAGGCCTGAGCAGAGGGCACAACCTCACGGGAAAAGCAGGGCAGACACTACAGCTAATCCAAGGCATGGCAGGCAAAAAGAGGAAACAGACGTTTCTCCTCTGCTATACAATATCCCAGGGCTCCCCAGTGCCGGCCCTGCCCGGTCTGGCCTCTGCCCCAAGTCACACACAATCCCTTCTTTACCTCCACCACCGAAGCCTTACCATTCTCGGATCCTGAGGTCTTACACTGGGGACCAAGGGCAGATGGAAACCAAGTCTGAGTCTGAGCACACTTGTCATGGGGAGCCCTGAGCGGCGCACAGACCTGCTGAGTCACTGTTCCGCACACCTGAAACTAGCGTGCTCACTAGGCTGGCATTATTTTTTTTAAGATTTTATTTATTTGACGCAGAGAGAGACACAGCGAGAGAGGGAACACAAGCAGAGGCAGAGGGAGAGCGAGAAGCAGACTCCCCACTGCACATGGACCTGATGTGGGGCTCGATCCCAGGACTCTGGGATGATGACCAGAGCGGAAGGCAGACGCTTAACGACTGAGCCACCCAGGCGCCCCAACACATGGGCATTATAATTAAAAACTTAATTTAAAATAAAAAGGGAGAGGCAAGCCGGAGTTCTTTGGCATATACAATCAGTGTTTTGTTTTCGTTTTTCACGTAATCTAAATTTGAAAACTCGGGCAATTCCGCCTAAGTCCCGATTTCCAGCTCGTCCTCAAAAATCAGCTCCGGCAGGATGAGGCCACTTGGCCCAATGTCAGCAGGGGCGGACCCGGGGCACGAGCTAAGTCGGCTACAGGCCTCACCACTCCCTGCTGCCTCTCACGGAAGCTGAGGTCAAGTGTGAGCCACTATGTACCCTCGCATTTGGACTTCTATCTTCCATAAATCAGAGAAACACCGCTAGCCACTCATCAAACATGAGCAGGAGAAAAGGCATCCTGTGGTTTTTCTCTAATCCTTCATTCATTTAAGACGCTGAAAGGTTTTTAAACCCCTGTTCCAAAGACGCTGAGGGCGCTGTGCTCTCTCATGCTGCAGGGTCTTTGTACCTGCTGTTCCCTCTGCCTGGGACATCCTTGCTTCTGTTCTTGTCCAGCGAGGATCTGCTCCTTATCCTCATTTTTGAGGGACCCTATGTTACGGAGACTCTCAGACCGCCAGCATGTGGTCTTGGAAACACCCATGTACACTGGTCTATAAAACCGGCAAGGAGCTCCCTGAGCCTAGCACTCAAGTGCCCGATAAAGAGAATTAACACCACAGAATGAAAGGCATGGCAGCCAAGACCAAAGATGCAGGACACGGACGCCCCCAACCACCCCCAGTTCTTATCCGGGGATACCTCCCTCCTTAAATGACCTCAACATACACAAGCCCTCATCTCCCTCCGTGCAAACATTGCTCTCCCTGTCTGAGTCAGAACCTGTCTCCTCCAGAGCCCCTAGTCCAGCCCCCTGGAGGGGCCTCCTAAGCCCACCCACAGTGACCCCACAAAGGGAGGGGGATGAGTGAGGACCCATACACTAAGGCGACTAGCCGGAGAACTGGGACATAGTAGGTGCTCAAGAGATCTTGACCGATGGCTTTGAAATAAACCTAAAGACCTCGAGCTCCCCCTCGATTATGCCACAGTCCCCACCACTCCCTTCTGCCTCTCCTACCTCAGAGTATTTATTTATTTATTTATTTATTTATTTTTATTTTTTTCCTCAGCATATTTATGCTCCCTACCTGGAATTTGAGTTGGTGCCACTCAGTCTAGACAATTCCTGACCGCACTTCAATTTCTAAAACACCACACAGCTAGGTCTTTGGGATTAAATACCTTCAAGCCACTAAGACTCGCTCTTACACCTCTGTTAGATGGGCTGGTCAACCATGGCCACACAATGCTCAAGGAAAACCCTACCCACAAACCAGACACAGCCACCCTTCCACAACCCAGCCAGTGAGAACTAACACTCAGTCCCAGTCATTTATGCCTGATGGCAGTGAGAGCTTTCTAATTCCCCTCTCAACAAATTTGCTCCCCTAATTACATGCGGCTTAGCCAAGGGGAAAGGGGGTCCACAGTGGGGAGGCATAATTCCCAGAAGGCAAAAGAAGAGAAAAAGGATGCCGGTTAAGAACCCACCTGTGGGACTCCGTTGCAAAGTGTAAACAGCCACTGTTTCAGAGTGGGCACCAGGACCCCACTGGGGCTGGCTGAGCTCGAGGCCTCAGGACCCTGCCCTGGCCAGGCCGGGGAAGGGAAGACGCCAATGTCAGGGAGAAAACCTCAGGACCCTCTGATCTGAGGTCCCACCACTCCTGGCCCTCATCCCCTTCCCCTGAGTGCCCCAGGCCAAAGGCCCCAGAAAGGACACATCTCCGCCAGCTCCAGGCAGCACCCACCGGGGAGGGCCCAAAGCCGTCTGTCCGTCCAGCCCAAATCCCTCCTGGGACAGCGCAAGCCCACCTCCTCCAGGAGTCACGTGCTCCCAGCACCTGTCCTGAGCTGATTTTCAACAGCCCGGAAGCGAAGTGAATCCATGCCCTCTCTCTGTCTCCTAAGCACTGATCGACAGCCCAGGAGCCCCCTTTCACCTGTGTGCTACAGACCCCAGCATCTCTACCATTATTTGCCGAACAACGTTTAAAACCGTCTCCTTGTTTCTTTAACTCAGAGGTGGGCATTTTCTGGAAAAGACCAGAGAGTACATAGCTCAGGCTTTGCAGTTTCGGTCCTGACTACCCACTCTGCTGCTGCTCTAACAGAAAAGCTGCCCCAGTAATATGACAATGAATGGACATGGCCGTGTGTCAATAAAACTTTATTCACAAAAGAAAGGGTGGGCCGGACCTGGCCTAGGAGCCAAAGCTTGCCAAGCTCTCATCCCTCCGTTTCCTCCTAAACAGTGATGGCTGACAGACTGCAGGCTACTGCGCTGGCTTTTTTGTTTTCAAATATGCATAAAAACAACATAAACAGACTACAGATATCTTTTAAACATTAAACTTGTTAACCAGCCCAAGTCACGCAAAGAACGCACTCCTTGCACTGGGGACCTTTTACTACAAAGATCATGATTCACCGAGCCGGAGTTCTAGAACTTTCCAGGCTGAGAATGGAAGTGGTCTTTCTGCTAGTACTCCCCTCTGCTGCCAGGGTAGCCTGATCACCCCCTGAGAGAGTCTCCCAGCCACCACGGAGGAGCCCAAGCCACGGGAGCCTGCCGCAAAACCACACTCACAGATGGTCACCGCCCATGCTGTAAAGGGCCGCGAGGCACGCGGGGGACGGGCCCCGAGAGCCAGCCACCCTGTCCCATCTCTCACCTGGCTCTTGCCGCGGCGCCGGTAGCTCCTCCTCACCAGGCTCTTGTAGTTCTCATTCTTCTTGGTCAGGTAGTAATAGAGGACACACTCGGCCACAGTCTGCAGGCCAGAGAGAGAAGAACGCCGTGTCCGGTGTGGGCGGTCAGAGCAGGAGCCCTGGAGCTGGAGATCTGGGTTCAAACCCTGCCTCCTCCACGGAGAGCGTGACGACCTTGGCCAAGTCACCACACCTTCCCACCTGGGTAATGGGGATGCTGAAGCACACACCTCACAGAGCAGTCATGAAAACAGAGCACTCGGGACACCCTAGAGGGTCCCCTGCCCTCCCCCGCCCAGTGCTCCAGCTCCTGGCTGGGCACACTCAAAGTCGGCCCCGATCTAGGCCTTGGGCCTTCTTTCTCTCAGCCCAGATCCTTCTTCCCAAATGCCTGGGGCCCCGAGTAACCTCTTCCAAGCTTTGTGACCCAACCGGACAATAACATCCCCAAGCGACTCTGCATCTCTTGGGACGTTGATGATTTTCTCGGCCTTGATCTTTCCCACACCCATCTGGGTGTGAACCCTGGTGCCACTTGCTGAGTTAGCGACTGGCCCTGCTGGAACCCCATCTCCTCCTTGCCCGAACAGGACCAGTAAGAGGCCATCCTCAAAGCAAACAGACGCAACACGGTGGTGCCTGCCACCCGCGGCCACGGGCCACCTCCAGGTGACGGCTCGCCTCCGAGGGCGGCTCCGTCGAGACTGCTGGGTGCAGAGGCCGGCTGGGCCTCGAACCTCGTGGCCTCTGCCACCTCCAGAATGCATGTGAACAGAGGCCACTTCCCACGTACACGAGGCCCACACAGCAGTTGAGAAAATCCTGGTCTTATCGGACGCCATTATTTGCAAATTGAGCAATGTGCGTGTCCAACGTCTCCTTGAACAATTCAGGGGAGCGCCTTCCATGTTGGACGCAGGGCTGACCCTAGGCAGCCGGCCCACCAAGCCCAGCCTGCCCCCCCGCTTCACTCAGAACACGCCTGTCCCCAAAGGTATGGGGCACCACTGGCAATCCTGGTTTCAGACCGTTCTGGGAGCCCCATTGACGTCCTATCCTGAGCTGCCTCTTAGCCAGAGCACACTGTCAAGTTCACTCTCTAGGGCAGGGACTCTGTTTCCCGGTTCCCAAGCAATGCTGCTCATCAAGCAGCTTTGGAAAACCCTTGCCTCCATCCCCGGGGAGCCCTGACCCAGAGCCTCCTGGGCTGTCCACGACCCCCCGCACTGTCCACGCCCCCCCCCCGCACAAAGCCATCACGAAGTCAGAGGAAAAGCTCTCTACCGGGCCAGCTTCCCCACGCTGGATTTCCAGGCCCAGAGAGATCTGTTTCCCTACGCTGCCCCATCTTCCTCCTTCCGTGGTTCTCTGCTCATTAAGGGCAGACTCGAGGGACAACTGTTCAACGTTAAAATAACCGCCTGGCTCTCTTCGGACGTCCCTCCCTCAGCTAAGAAGCATGAGGCCTCCAGCAGCTGGGCCTGGGCAGGCAGATGCCCCCCGCCCCCACACACACACAACAAACCTGATTCAGGGAGTGTGGTAATTCAGGGCAGTGGCCCCAGAAGGAGACCTTTGCTGGAGCCCTTCCTGCTCCGCCCTACAACACCAGGGTTCCCGGGGCCGATGCCAGCACACAGGGTCTCATCCGGACCCGGCCCGGCTTCCCCAACTCCAGGCACCGCTTGGCCCGACAAAGGGCACGAAGGAGGTCTTTGCCGTTCTCTAGGAACACTCTGTGCCTCCCTGCCAGGTGGGGGTGGTGCGAAAAGGGGCACTGCCTTGCACTGTCTTTGTGGGCAAGGTAGGGTTCGAGTAGCCGTTCTACAGGAAGGTTTGTCCGAGTGGGATGAGGACTTAATGAGCACACGCCCGGCTGGCATCCGGGGCATCAGAAGCCAGCCTGACGCCCGGCTTTTCCAGACAGAGTTCCCTTGCTCTCCCTCTCCCTGGCCTTGTGACAGACGGTCCGAGCAGCGGGCTCCGGGGAAGCCGGGGAACACAGCTCTCCTGGGGTTTCCCAGCCCGGGGCTCCACCCCCTCGGCCAGCAGAGGCGGGGCCTGCCGCTGCTTCTCAAAGGAAGGAGCAGGAGGACAGACCGACCGAGGGGGGCAAGGGCGGACAGCCGGAGCAAGGACCAAGCTCTGTGGGCAGGGAGGGAGGGTCCTTTGCCCCAGGGCAAGTGGGCACCCGCTGGAGTGGACCCCGGAGAGAGGCGCAGGGCGGGCGGGGGCGGCTGGGCTGGTGGCCCGGCTTGGGGGCAGCGACTCACCTTCCTCTCCAGGAATGATGCGATCAGACCGAAGTTCTTGGGGTGCTGCATGAACCTGTGGGAGCAGAAGGGCGGGCGTGAGGCCCGGCCGCGGGGGGCTTCCCAGCTGGGCGGGCGCCGAGCACCCGGGCGCCTGCCATCTCCGCGGCCCGGCCAGGCGGGCGCCGCCCCACTCGGAGCAATTAAGCCCAGGGGGGTGTGGGAAGGGCGGGCGGGCCGAGGGTAAGAGAGGGCGTTCCTTGGAGTGAGTCACTGGTTTTAGCGCCTTTGAAAATATATTTGTTTGTCCTGCTGGAGGCGGCTTCCAGGAAAAATGAGGACATTGCACGCGGCTCTTTGGTGGGGGTCCCCCCCCTTTTAAAATCTGCTTTTGTTTCTATCTCCGGCCGGGTCTGGGAAGCTGGGCCTCGCCCGGCCCACGCGGGCCCCCACAGCCGGGCCATGGGTCGGGCGGCAAGCTGCAGGCCTCCCTGGGAGAGGTGGGAGCAAGGGCTCCGAGTGCCCGCGAGGAGGCGGCAAGAAAGGACTTGGGCCGGAGGGGGTGCGGGGAGCTGGCGCCCCACCAGCTGGCTTCCTCCGAAGCCGGCAGAATTACTGGGAAAGGCTCGGCAAGGCTGAAATGTCAGGGCCACGGGAGCAGGCAGGCAGTGGGGGCGGAGATGTGGGTCACGGCCGCGGAGGCCCCAGGGATGCTGGGTGGAGTCCTTGGCCCGGGCCCAGCCGCGGCCTGACGGTCCCCACGACGCGCCACCGCCCCGCAGCCTCCTCCGGGAAGAGAAGGAGCTGCTGGTGAGGTGGGGGCCCCGTGTCCCCCGAGGGAGCCTGGGCCAGCGCCCGGTGCTCTCCGCCCGGCCCTCCAGATGGCTGGGCAGGAGGCCAATGGGCCCCTCCCCTGCTCCCCAACCAGACACCGGAGAATCCGGAAGGGCCTCTTCTCTCTTCCAGGAGGAAGCCGAGACTCGGAGTGGCAGGGTTCCCCGCCTGGGATCCTGCCTCGGGCAGCTTGCAAAGCTGGAGCCAGCCTAACGCCCTGCTTTTCCAGACAGAGTTCCCTTCCTCTCCCTCTCCCTGCCCTAGTGACATTTCCTTCCCCCTCTAGATCCCTTCCTTGGGGTTTCCCCAAGGAGAGAAGGGATCCCAGGAGACCAAGTTTCCGACCTGGAAACCCTCTAGCTCACCCCTTCCACCACCCTCCAACCCAGTCCTGTATCTTCTGCCAACGCTTACTGAGAATTTCCTACCCACTGGACACCTCTCAGTGGCTAAACAAGGGAGGCACTGTGGCCATACCCATTTTACAGATGAAAAAACTGAGCCTCGGAAAGGAGAAGTGGCTACTGGAGGTGACAAAGCCAGTGAGCGGTGGGGCTCTATGCCACTGGCACATGATTTCCAGAGGCCTGAGTGCCATCAATTCTGTGGAAAATGAGGCCTTGGCCAGGAAGGCTCTCCTGGAAAGATTCGGGGCATGAAGCTGAGCCTCAGAAGACATCAGTCCAGCCTGCCCCACCCCTACCCCTTTTGAATTAACAATGAAATCATTAGGTGAGAAGAGCAAACACGAACTCTCCAGAAAGGCGGAAACACAGAATACACACCAGTAACGCCTTGTTTTTTGTTTTTTTTTTTTAAAAAAAGAAAACATAAATAAACATACCAGGGGGGAGGCAGATACCTAATGCGACAGTACTTCTTAGCATCTGTGACGGCAATCCTTCACTCAAACTGTAGCCCGGCTTACCCGCGGGACTTGACTCATGGCAGAACAATCACACCTGTGACTGCGGCGACCCTGAGATGAGCCCGCAAGGAACCAGGATCCCTGTCTCTGAGGAGTCAGCCCCCCACACCCCGGGGGCCCGCTCCCCACAGTGCTATTCCCGGAAACTGCTCACTCTGCGGTGGGCACTCCAGGCCTCTACTTCTACAGATGGCTTCAAATGTCCACACTCGAAAGCTTTTGTAAAAACAGAACTCTTGGGGCGCCTGGGTGGCTCAGTTGGTTCAGCAACTGCCTTCCTGCTCATGCTCTCTTTCAAGTAAATAAACAAAGTCTTAAACAAACACACACACACACACACACACACACACACACACCCCTCTCCTGCCCAGGCCCTCATGGATTGTTCCCCCTGCACGGCCACCTCCTGGTGTCTGTGCAGCAAGGTCAGCCGGTGCTGCCCATGACCCAGAATCACCCCCATCCCCGAGGCCCATTAGGCACTCTGAACCCACAGCAGGTTGCTGGAGAATAGGGGTCTCGTCCCCCGGCCACGAGGCCTTCTCCGGAGGCCGAGGCAGAGGTCCAGCAGCTAAGCAGGCAGAGTCTGTTTCCAGCACATCCTTCTGGCCAAGCATTGACGCCCCGCTCACGCCTCAGCTTCCCCAGCCCTCCCGCCTCACGGGGGCCTGCACCTGGCATGTGCGTGGGTCCCTGGGATACAACTTCTCAGTTGGGTTGAGGGGATGGGGTTTTATCCATCCAACAGCTCCTCAATCATCTCCCCAAGACTCCGGTCTTTCGGAAGCCCCAAGCCTCATGTCTTAGCACTCGATTCCTGCCTCTGTTCTCAGACCCCCCCCTGCTCCCTGGCTCCATCTCCCTTCCCAACAAGCCTCTCCCCTGCAGCTGAGCCCTGGCCCTGACGATGGGTGAGTCTGAATCCTGCCTCCACATCTGTAAGCTGTGTGGCTTTCATGAAGTGTCTTCACCTCTCTGAGCTTCTGCTTCCTCACCTGTGCAATGGGGATGGCCCGGCAATGCTGTTACCAGGGATAAGAGGGACAAACACACGAAACCCAAAAAAACATCTGCAGTGTTTGGGATGGAGAATGTGCTCAAAAAACTGCCACTTTCAGAGTAAAATGAGAACCAAGAGCTATCCGCCAGCCACATGTCCCTGCCCTCTGGCCCAGCCTCCCGAGATCCCCCGGCCCTGTTCCCCCGCTACACACAGCCCCGTTTCACATAAGGCTGCCCTCACGCTTTGTACTGGGTCGAACACTGTCCCCTGAAGTTTACGTCCACCCAGACCTTGAATGTGACCCTATTTGGAAATGAACTCTTTGAGGATGTGATTAGTTAAGAGGCACTCACAGGGGAGTAGGGTGGGCCCTCTGTCCAGTACGGCTGGGGCCGGGCCTTGATGGAAAAAGAAGCCCCAGAGAGACACACAGAGGAGACCATGTGAAGACGGAGGAAGGGAAGGAACGATGCAGCTACAAGCCAAGGCTGCTGGGAGCCCCCAGGGGCTGGGGGAGAGGCGCGGGGCAGACGCTCCCTCAGAGCCACCAGAAGGAACCAAGCCTGCCCACACCTTGACCTTGGACTTCCGGCCTCCAGAGCAGGAAGGGCTTCCCGGGACAGGAGAGAGCAGAGAGGGCTGGGGTGGCCTGCGCCCCCAGAACCAGAGGACTCACTTCTCCCGGAAGGTCTCCTTCTCCTGCTCACTCCACATGTTCATGACCTGGCGGTCTTTGTACACCTTCATGGGGTCGTCCATGAGCCCGTTCATGTTGATGAACTTGATGCGCTGCTGGTCCGCGTCGTACAGCATTGGCGGGATCACAGCCAGCTGGCGCATCTGCTTTTCCAGGTTCTGTGGGGAGGGCAGTGGGCGGACGGCCCAAATCAGAGGGCTCGCTGGGGCAGCCTGGGGATGGGGCAGGGGTGGGGAGGGCTCCCGCCAGTGCTGGGGGCCCAGGCAAGGGCGTGGGCGCTCCGAGCAAGAGTGGGAAGATACCGAGCCAGAGGGAAAGTGGAGGACGGGTTGGAAATACTAAGAGCCCAGTGCCAGGGGGAGGGAGAATTTAAAGGCAGCCCCAGACAGGTTTATGGAGGACGGGGCTGTAAATTAAATGCAGAGAGCGGCAGTGGCCTTATCTGCAGGGAGAAGGGGGCAATGCATCTTCCCCTTGGAAATGGAAGTGCCGTAAAACATGACAGGAAAGATGTTCAGCCGGCTGGGCCAAACCAGCTCGGGAGATGGGCCTGGCCATCCAGGCTCTTAGGGCACGCGGGGCAGGGAGAGGAGCCGGGGAGACCGCCGGCCCGTTCCCTCCGCGCCGCCCTCCCCGGCCCTGGCAACCGCTCCTTCAAGCGCGCCCACTTGGGACCCAGCCTGCCTGGCCCCGTGCACTGCAGAAGTCCGCCGCACTCGCTCCTAATGCATCGGGATGGCTATTAAGAAGCTCTGAGCCACTGCTCATCTGGGCTCATTTCCCCAAATCTCTGCAGCCAGCCCATTACCGGCGATTAATTACCCATCTGAGGAGGCAGGCGAGGGCCCAGCACGGCCAAGGTCAGCTAGTTCAAAGGAGCCGCCACCCAGCCTCCCACAGCCAACCCCTCCTTCAGCTTTGGGGCTTCCCAGCAGGAGCACGCAGCCCTGCGCCCCAGCTCCCAGAGGGATCTCCTCCCCACCCCTCTCCCCCACTCTAGCCCGCACCCCCCGCCCGCTGCTGCCCAGCCGCCGGAGGCCTGACCCTCCCAGCACTTGGCACAGCCTCCAACACCAACACCTCTCCCATTGTCCTCGGCTGCCCCCTATGTGAACGGACGGCAGACCACGGGCCTGGGAACGGGCAGAGCTCTCCCCTGGCAGGAACCCCCGCTCTGCCCTCTTGAGGTCTGTCTTCCTGGGCACACACCGTGCCTGCTAAAAGCTCCCTGCAGGGTTAGGGCTGCACCTCCACCCAGCCCCCTCCTTCTACCGTCCCGGGGAACCTCTAGTCAGGGGAGGTCTTTGTTCTATATAAATACCCTTTCCCCACCACCTCACCCAACTGCCACCCCTCAACAGTCCCGGGAGGCCGGTGACCACCTGCTCGTGCGGCCGGGACCTGGGGAAGTGGGCCTCTGGCATGATGGCTGGGGCCTGGGGACCCTGAGTCAGCGGAGATGCCACTTGCCCACCCGCCCCTCTCTGGCTTCCAAGGCAAACTGAACCGGTGCCCACACCCCTGTGGGACGGGCACGCAGCCACAGCACCCGTGGGATAGAAGCCGGAGCAAACCGGCAGGTATGACCACAGGCGAGGTCGGAGTTCTGCTTTCTGGGGACTAGATGGTGCTCAGAAGAGGGACGTACCATGTGAATTTTTCAAAAGAAGATCTCTTTTCATGGCCAGACAGTCTGAACCATCTGCATCAAAATCATGTGGGTAACTTGGTAAAAAGGCAGAGTGCTAGGCTCCGTCCTGGACCAGCTAACTCGGAACGTCTAGGGGCAGGGCCTGGAATGAGGAGGAGGACGCCCCGCCCCGGACTCGGAGGTCTGTCCAGTGGGAGAATCAGCAGCTGGAGCCTGGCTCCAGTAAGGCAGGGGTCCCCTGCCCGCCCCACTCCATGTGGCAGCCGCAAACCAGCCAAACACACGTGGCATACTGTGCCTAGTGTGACCTGGGAGCCGCAGTCTTGGTTTTCTCTCCTTTTAGTTAATTTCAGTTTAAACAGCCATGTGCTGCCAATAGCCGCTGCACCACGGGATCCACGTCCCCAGGGAAGAAGACTGCACTCCCCTCCCTTGATGAGACTCCCTCATGTCCGGAACAAGCAGGTCAAGCAGGTCAAATGCTTAACCTTCAAGACCCAGGACGGACCAGGCTGGCACCCAGAGTTCTCTGGGCAAATGCCCCCTCTGCTTCCTGATTGTCTCTGGGCCCCCAGACCACCACCAGGGTCACCCCGGCTGTGTTCTGGCCGTCCAGGCGTCCCAGAGGGGCCCGAGGGAACAAAGAGAGTGCATTCGCGCTAAGGGCCACGGGTCCTGCCAGAAGGCCGCCAGCCTGGTGGACAATTGGTGTGCGGGGAACCGTCCATCTGCCCCCAGTCTGGGCACTGAGGAGCTGACCTAGAAAGCAGGTCTCAGGCACCCCTGCCTCTGGCCTCTGGCTGGGCTCAGCCAAAGGGAGGCCACAATGGGAGGGGCCGAGAGCAGCCAGTCCACTCCCGGTTTCCTCCCTACTGAGGCACCAGGCTGTAGCCGAGCCTGTGATCGCCCCCAGGGCCGTGTCCTGCCAGATGGCCACTGCCAGGCAACACCCCTTTCTCTGCTGGTCCTTTAGGCTTGGAGACAGGTGACAGCTACTGCCCCCGGGCCTCAATAGCCTGTGCTGGTTCTGCCCACACTTCAGGGATGAGCCCCTTGATTTCAACCATCGGGGGTAAATTCTACTTCCTGCCAGGACGTTCCCGCGGGTGGTGGACAGAGGGCAGTGAAGCCGAGGCCAGAGTCAAGGCCGTGCTCTTACCTCCTGCTCCGAGAGGCCATCGATGATCTCAGACACCTCGTGCTCGCTGCGGGCGGCCGACATGGAGAGCCCGCTGCCCCGCTGGCCCACCCTGCTGGAGACCAAAGGGACACACTCAGGACCGGCCCCTTGGCAGCCGGGACTCCAGCAGGCACCACAGCACAGACCAAACCCACAACTTCCCCATAAGCAGAGTGTAGGCGGCAGGGAGGAAGGTGTAAAGGGGCCAGGCCTCTCATACCCACAGGGACCGCCCCAGGCTGTGGGGTCCAGGGGACAGCGCCGAGCCCCCGGCCTGACCCTGGAAGGGGCAGGGGCTCCATCCCGTCTTCTCTCCTAAGATGCCCCCCAAAGCTCAGCCCCACCTCTTCAGGACCTGTGCCTCAGTTTCCTCCCTGTAACAGGGGGGCCATATGCCCCCCTCCCGGCTGCCAGGGTTGGGAGGGGGCACTCAGTGAGAGCGTCCAGGGAAGAATGGAAGCGCCAGCATCACTGCTCGTCGGCCGGCGCCCTATCCACACAGCAGCACAACCGCAGCTACGCATCCCCAGGCGCCTACTGTGCACCGGGCACACCTACCCCGGGTCTCACACAGCCTCCGAGACCGCCACGGGAGACCAGCGCCCCGATGTGGCTTCCAAGCCAGCAGGAGGCCCTCTCGCCTCCGACCCACACCCAGGATCTCCGGCGGCCTTCAGGGACCACACGGGCCGTGTCACCGAACGGAGCTCCCGTGGCGGGTGGGAAAGAGAGCTCGCTCCACCGAAACAGGTCTGAGTTTCAAAGGAGCATGAAGGCCATGCAGGCCCCGAGCGAGTCACGCGAGGACCTCACGCGGCCCCGGGTAGCCGGCGGGAGACCCGGCTGCGCTCTCCGTGTCCCGGCAGCCATGGCTCTTCTGCGGTCTCGGGCCCTCGGGGCGGCAGTGGTGGGCGGGGTGGGGGGGGCAGAGGTCAGGCCCCGGCCCCCGGCTCACCTCTGCATGCGCTCCTGCAGCTCCCGCTGCTTGCGGATCTCGGGGAACTGCTTCTCGTAGTACTCGCGCACCTTGCTCTCCTTGGCCCGCCGCCGGGGATTGCTCTCGATGCGCTCCACCTTCCTCTCCCAGGCCTCCATGAGCTGGTCATAGCGCTGGCAGAACTTCTGTTCCTGGGGGAGCACGGCACAGGGAGCATCGATCAGCGGGTCATTCCCCCACCCGGACGCCAGGCCCCGTGCTCCCCAAGCCGCGCTCCCAGCCCGCTCTGGACAGACGCACACGAGGTCACACAGGCAGGTGCCGATGCCGTCACACGCGGTGACACACGCGGTGACACACGCGGTGACACAGAGACCTGGGCGGACCCGGGTCCCAAGAAAACCCGCAGGCTTCCTCAAGGGCCTGGCTGCCTCGTTCCCTGGGAGATGGGCCACGTGCCAGGCCTCGCTCTAGAAATGTCTCATCCGGGGCAAGAACCACCAGCCGCACAACCAAGTCCAAATCCCATTAACATCCAGCAACATTTAAAATCCAGACCCTGGTACCGCCAGACACATTTTCTTGGGCACCACAGCTACGTGCGGGAAGGGCGGTACCGCCAGACACATTTTCTTGGGCACCACAGCTACGTGCGGGAAGGGCGACCATCCAGAGTGGACAGCACACACACACACACACAGAGCATTTCCACCATGGAAGGAAGTTATGTTAGACGGCAAGGCTCTGGGGTGTCTGTCAGCTTGGCGACAGCCCCATAGAAAGCATCCCCTTCCTGAAAGCTTCCTCACTCCCTGGCCTCAGGCTCCGCCATGCTCCCAGACGCAGAGAGTCTAGGTTAAGTCCCGAGGAGCCTCTGCCACCTCTCCTGGACAAGGAAGTCTCCCTCTACGTCTAACCACAGTGCCACCTGCTGTTTTCCCCCCACCCAGCCGGGAACGTAGCTGCCTGGCTTCCACATCTCCAAGGTGACCTGGACCTTGAGCAGGTGGGGAGCAAAAAGCCGCCCATAAGACCCCAATCTCCCGTCTCTAACAGCTGTGCGGGACAGATGGCACGGTCTGGGAGTCTCGCTTGAATGCCCTCCCGATGCTTCAGCACAATCAGAAAACCCCTCTCTCGTCCTCGTGATCAGACACCCCTCCCCATCCTGCATTTCAGCCTGACTAAGGCAACCTATGACCTTGGTCTTCAGCAAACCCAGCAGGGCAGCCATCCCTAAGGGGAGGTCAGGCCAGCTTTGACAGGGAGCAGAACTTGACCCCCAGCTCTCCGGGGCTCCACATGTATGTGGGCTGCTCTAAGAACCTGCTAGAGATCGGGACGCAGTTCCAGTAGCAGACAAGAGCCACACAGTTCACAGCTCTGTGGTGTAGACAGCTCCCCACTGGGCACAGGGACAGGGACAAGGGACAGCCAAGCTGTCACCATCACAGCACGGGACCCATCCTACCCCCACACAGCCCCTGCCGGAGGGGTTGCAGTCTGATGGACAAGAGCAAGAAAATGTGTCAGAGGCGAGGATGGGGACAAAAGTTCACAAAACCAGCAAAGAAAAATAAGTTGCTGGAGAAGACACAGGACCCGTGTCTACTGCACTGGGCACCTGGGGACATCTCGTTGGAGGACAAAGCCTTCCCCAGGGAGCAGGACCACTCAGCAGGGCTTCCCTGACGTGGACCCACTGACCAGGGGAGGAAGCAAATCCCCCCCCCCACGCTCACCCTCGAGACACGAGGGCAGAGCTAAGCCCATGTGTGGGTGCTGGGAGCAAGCGTCTGCAGAGGGCAAGGAGCAGGGCCTCTGTGCGGTCCACCTTTGGAACTGATGACGTCCTTACCTCTTGGTGCCCGCAGCCAGGGATCACCCTCACCAGCCCCGTCCCCGCCCCCGACACTGGCTGAACGTTCCTGAGCCCCACACCAGGCACGAAGCGGAGTGCTTCCTGCGGGCAGACCCACCCAGACCCCGCCCGGGCCACGAATACCACCCCTGTCATCCAGGTGGGACTCAGAGCCCGGCAGGTCAGCCCCCTGCCGCGCATCACTTGGTGCAGGAGCGGGGGCCAGGATCCTGGCAGCCGCGGCCGGCAGGGACTGACGACGTCTGATGCAGCTGCTTGCCCCTTGCGGCTGGCACTGTTGGGTGTCATACCCGGGAGTCCACGGCTGAACCCAAGGTCACGAAGCGTCACTGCTGTGTCTCTCCCGAGCAATGCTATGGTTTCAGTTCTTGCATTCAGGCCTTTGACTGACTGAGCTGGCGTCTGCGTCAGCTCCGGGAGGTGGAGGTCCAGGCGCACTCTGGGCATGTGGGGACCTGCCATCCCAGCGCCGTTTGCTCAGGAGACCAGGCTTTCTCTCTGAGTGGATTCAGATCAGGCCTCTCGTGAAAGACCCCGGCCACAGGTGTGAGGGCTTATTCCGGGCTCCTCCCGTCTGTCCCACAGGGCTCCCGGTTGGTCCTTAAACCACCAGCACGCTGCTTTCGTTGCTGTGACTTTGTGAGCCATTCTGAGTCCGACACACACGGCTGTTCTCTTTCCATCCCATAGTGACCGCGGGCCCACTGCATGCCCGGTGTCACCCCGAGCATGCCATGTGCTGCCTCTCCCTCAGTGACCCCGTGAGGTGGGTGGAAATCCCTCACCGAACAGAGGAGGGACCCGAGGGCTGAAGTCGAATGACCTGCCCCAGATGCCCAGCAAGGCCGAGATTTGGAACCCTCCTGCCCTGCTGGGCGCGGCGTGGGAGGTGAGGGGAGACGGGGCTCCCTCAACACTGGGGAAGGCGGTCTCAGACCAAGGGATGGGGGTAAGGAGGCTGGTGTCAGAGAAGGGCAGCAGGAGCCAGCTGGCCAGGGGAGACGGCCTCTGCGGTCACCTCCTGACCCGCAGGGCGGGCACGACCGCCAGCAGCAACCATGCAGGCCTCCGCCGGACAGGGCTCGCAGAACCTGCAGAAAGCTCCCCGCATGGGCCATCCTGAGCCCCGGGGCTCCCGGCCTCCCCTGCCGCGTGTTCATGAGGGAGGACGGTGACAGGCGGCAACTCTGCCCGCCCCCGGCCTACCCAGCGCTCAGGCTGCAGAAGCAAGTCAGGATGCTGGGGCGGGTCTGGGAAAAGCCCCAGCACGGAAAGCAGGGAAACTCGGGGGGTGCGGGGGATGGCAGAGAGTGAGCAAATCTTCTGCGGGCTCTGAAAGCGTGTAAATGACAGGGCAGGTGGGGACAAGCCCGGGAACGCGGAAAGACGGACTATGTTGAGAACAAGCCAGTGCCCACGGCGGTGGGCTGAAGGGTGACCCCCAATCCGTAGATTATTGGACCTTATTTGACCAAGCGCCCAAGATGAGGTTGTCCTGGATTAGGAGGAGCTCTGAGCTATGCAGTCACGTGCCACGTGAGGGCAGAGATGGGAAGACGGCCCTGTGCACACAGAGGCTGACACCAGAGTGACACAGCCATGGCACAGGGATGCCGGGGCCCCAGGGACTGGGAGAGGCAGCTGAGATCTACCCTACAGCCTCTGGTGGGAGCACTCTTGCCCACACCTTGACTTTGGACCTCAGGAGCCATCAGAGAATTCATTTCTGTTGTCTTCAGCGGCTTGGCTCAGGAAACACGGACCCCATCCTCTGTGCTGGGCCTTCCCCCCTGGCTGACTCTCCCTGCAAGTCCCCCACGGCTGTCACACGCACCCCCTTCACCATGCATTGCTCTCAACCCTCCCGCAGCAAGCACGTATCTCAAACTCCCTGCCCCCAGCCCCATTTCGAAGAGGAGAAGCAAGGCCAGGGGTGAAACAGCCCTCCCCAGATCACACTCCGCAGGCCGTGAACCTGAGCCCCTGTCTCCCAGCACAGCCTTACCTCCCCCCTCACCCCCAAGTCTGGCTTCCCAGGGGGCTGGGCTCAGCTTCCCAGGGAAGGGCAGGGTAACCCAGGAGGTTCATGTTCGTGTCCCTTTGGGGGCAAAGCCTTGGCTCCCTTGGCAAAGCAGGAGGGCGGGCAGTGTGGACAGCTGACCTGTGGTCCCTGGAACCTCTAAGGCATGGGATCCCCAGTTTGAGTGGGGCCTGGCACACGGTAGGGGGAGGCCATACAGATCTGAGGTCGGGGGGCGGCATTTGGACCAAGACCCTCCCCATCCTTACTGAAAATAATGCATCAGGGGCTCTGGGCTCATTACAAAAGAACAAGAAGGAGATCATTCCAAATGCCCTCCCACTACAGCTTCGCGAAGCACCTCTCTTAAGATGGGCTCAGCCTGGCCTCAGAGATACCCCGAATTTCTTATTAGTCTGCGGTTCCTCTATCTTTAAATAAGCCCACATTCCCTCCACCCTCTCAAGGGACCCCTAAGTGACTACACGGATCCTTCTAAAGTGCACCTTAGAGTTTCTTCCTCCTGCCCAAAATGAACCTCATCCCCAGACAGGGCCACGGGGGACATGAATGTGGCCAAGGCTGGAAGATCGCAGGGAACGGCTGCTCGCTCCTCGGTGTGGCGATGACAGCACTTCCTGCCCTCTCAGGAGATGGGTGCAGGGCCATCAGGGAGAAGGGTCCGAGTGCCTGCACCTACTTCCTACCAGTTCGACGACAGCAATGTTCATACTTGCACAGGAACACACACACACACACGCACACACACGCACACGCACACACCCTCAGCAGAGAAGTATTAGCTGTGACCGATTCGACACAGTGGGAATATAGGTGTTTACTATATTCTCTTAAATTTCCTGTTGGACTGAATATTCTCATAACAAGGACCTCATATTGTTTACTGAGAACACACTTAATAAATTAAGAGTCCCACAGCATTTGAAATAAAAGCTGAATGCTCCATCCCGGTTGGAGGCAAGTGTGTCTAAAGTGATTGTGATCTGGCTCCCATCCCATTCACGTTAACTGCGACCCCCAACTCAGGCATGGCACCCCAGACTTGCCTACTACAGTCTATGCTGTCCTACCCAAGCTAGTTCCAACTACAGGGCTTTTGCACTTGCTGTGCCCTCTGCCTGGTACTCCAGATTTCCACACAGCTGGTCCTTCCTTGTCATTCCCACTTCTGTACTGAGTTCACCACCCAGGACATGCAGGGTGTCCCTCCACAGAGCACTGCTCACTGTGTCTCCTCTGCTCAGCCACTGTACCAGGCTCACAGCAGATCCTGGCTGTATATTGAGCTCAATGAGTAAGATGTGATGCCTGCTTTCAAGATCCTCATCCACTCCACCTCTGGTCACCATCCAGTCAATCCAGGAGTCTGAGGAAGTTGAGAAAGGAAAGGCAAGAAGCCCACCACTTCTCACCCCATGGACCTCTGGTGTCCAAGTACCACCCGCCAGCTTCCCAGTCACCCAGTGTCTGTGCCAGAAGTGTCTCCTCTCTTCTGGGACCCAAGTGAGGCCTGGGGCCAGAGCAGGGTGGGTTCAGAGGGACCAGGCCTTCAAATGGTCCAATCAGAACTTTGGGGAGGTGGTCCGAGGACGGACAGCCCTCCCTCTGGCTCTAGGAGACTCAGATCTGCCGTAGGAATTCAGGTCCCACAGAGAAACCGGCCTGTCAATGTGCTGACATACAGAGTTCAAAAAAAAACTGCCTAGAAAGGAAGGTAAAACAGGATCAAACCACTCCTGAATTCCACCTGAAGGACCTTTCCAGCTACAAATTCCTGTACTGCGTCAGCTCATCTGAGCCAGCCCTTCCCTCACGGCGGAGTCTAATGAATGACTTCCCCTCCCTCGCTGGGCCCTCCCCAGCCTCCCAGTGAATCAGCCACCCTGACCCCCAGCTGCACGTGTTCCCTCACACACTCTCTCTCCATCTTGGGCCCGTTTCCCAGATGAGAGCCCAGAGCACATGGCCTGACGCAGGAGTCGTACCCCGGCCTCATGACCCAGCCGCTGCCGCTGGAGCCAGCGAGGGGCCTCCCTGGATGCGAGGAAACCTCATCTCTTGAGGGAGCTCCCACAGCCGCTGCCAGCACATAGCCCACCCCAGCCTTGCCTCTTGCAACAAACCTCTCTCTTCTGGCCTGGAAAGCCCACGGGTACTCTGACAAGCAACCAGCCTCCCAGGCCAACATTCCGCTCTCTCTCCCTTTCCAGGCTGGAAAAGGAGCGGCAGAATTCCAGGCCCCGGGCATCCTGGGGCAGCTGAGCCCCGAGCCCTGGCCTCTCAGAAGCAGCTGCTACCCCTTCCCATTTGCCCTGCTGACCCTGGCCTTTCTTCGCGGCCTGGACACGCAGCAGAGACAGCTGCAGGCCAGGAGGTCCCGTGGGCACGGCCTGAATCGGCCCGGACGGCCTGGACTCCCCAGGAAGCCTGGCCCAGGGGAGAGGCCGGGGGGGCTCCAGTGATGGCTTACCCATTGTTTCCGAGCGTGGTTCCTCCTCTTGAAGTATAAGATGAGCTTCTTCCGCATCGCCTGGTTTCTAAGCGGGAGGAAAAGAGCACACGGGGCAGGTCAGTAACACAGGGTTTCAGACAGCCTGTCCTTCACTGAGCTGCTTCCTGACAGCAAGACCTAAGCTGACCCCTGCATTGGCTCTCAAGGAGCTAAGAGATGCCTATAGCTCCCCAGAGGGAGCCATGAACGGCCAATGTGTGTCCCTCCTCTCCCCCACTGAGGGGCCCCCACCCATATCCAGACTAACTGAGCACAGTGTGCAAAAGAGGGGCTCCCAGAGGGGGAAGGTGTCGGTGCTTCCCGCCCTCCCCAAGCTGCCGTCCACACGTGCCCAGGAGCCCTTCTGGAAAACCAACCGCAGAGAAACATCCACAGGCTAAGACCAGGAACGTGGGCCAGACAAACCAAGACCCTGAGCACAGTGGCCACCCAGAGACAGGTGTCTGCAGGCCGGCTCCAACCAAGCTGCACACAATGGCCTCCAGGCTCCTCAGACCTATGCCAGGCAGAGGTCCCTTAAGTAGGGCAGCATGGGTGGGTAGCAGCTAGCGAGGCAGGACCCCTCAGGTCTCCTTTCCCTCAGCCCCTCCCCACGGCCTCCACACACTAGTGAGTGTTACAGTCGATACCTGGGTGGGCCTGGGGGCGTCAGGCAGGCCTCAGAAGCCTAGGGACACCCAGGAGTTACTCAACCCGGCCCAGGGGTGCAGTGGCACCCAGCATCTCTGGGGAGGGGTGCTCCGACTTCCTCATGGTCTCAGTGGTATCCAAACCCCACAAGAAGCTAAAAAAACCATACCCCAACCAGCCTCTCGGAGCTTCCAAGGGCCACCTATGACCCTAACCTTGGGAGGTGGTGGGAGTCCAGGCCCTGATGGACAGGCAAAGCTCCCCCTGCACACGCCTCAAGGGGGCTAAAATAGTTGGAAAAAAACCGACACAGGCACCCCATGGACGGTCATTCTCTTCAGCCTCCTGGCCCCCGCAGACAGACACCACCACCTTGGAAGGCCCCACTGCCAGGCCCAGCTGTCCTTAGGTCTGCCACCACACCGCTATTCCCGGTGAACAAGCGTCTCCTGACTCCCAGTGACCTCCAGCAGGAGATCGGCATCCTCACTACATGGTCTCAAGTCCAAGGACACTAACAGCCCAGCACGGTCCCTCTTAATTAGGAGGAAAAGGCCACAGCAAAAGTGTGGGCAGCATCCCCTCACTGGAGCCTCCCACGGACCCCAGCAGGGTTTAAGCCTTGTCCACTCTCTGACTCCTGACAAGGATACACCACGCCATTTCCAGGATTGGTAGGGAGGGGATCCTTGCCTCCCAGGGTCATCCTGGCCTCAAGTTAGCCGGGGCCTCCCCACCGACATCAGCCTCCCCTGCCCTGTTCCCACCAGGGTGTGCACTGGGGTCCTCAGTCACATAGGCTGAGACGAGAACACTTTGTTCCATGACGAGGTGTTTCAGCAACTTCAGAGGGCCTCCCGGCCTTAACACCCCCATCTGAAAAGGGGGCACAGTGACATCATGTGCTCATGTCTTCGGTTATTTAGCTGCTGACTACTGAGCACCTAATTGCAGGCACTCTTCTAGGCTCTGGGGACACAGCCTTGAGCAGAGTTCCCGGCCCTCGCAGAGGTGATGCTTGGAGGGGACCCAACAGACAATCAGCAAGGTCATCCAGACAATCCCGGATTCAGAGACTCAAACAGGGTGGTGGGCTAATGCCTGGGCAGGAGGGGGTGGGTGTAGCTATTTTAGATGCAGTGGTGCAGAAAGTCTTAGAGGGCCCCGCACACGATCCGGATCAGCAGAAGGACCCAGTGGTGGAGAGAAGCGCAGGAAAGGGCGCTCCAGGCAGAGGACTGCAAGTTCAAAGGCCCGGGGGTCGGAACCCTCCGAGTCCTTGAAGGACACACAGAAGGCCCGCGTGGCTGGAGAGCAGCGGGCAAGAGCAGGGGGGCAGGAGGGAGGAGAGGCTCGAGGCTGGCAGGGCTGGCTGCACGGGGCCTTGGTCTGGGCAGAGCGAGGGGTCTGGGCTTTTTAAAAGGATGGATGGAGCTGAGGAGGCGGAGAAGCAAGAACAGCCCAGGGCAGTGACCCTGGGAGCTCCGAGCTCTGGGCTCCTCACGGGCTTCTCCAACAAGAAAGCCATTTCTCTCTGGAGGGGTGGTGGATCCCAGAGCTGGGGCAGGAATACACGAGGAGAGCCCAGAGCATCTTTAAGGAAAGAGGGGCTACAAAGAAGATAAATAAATAAATGAATAAATAAATAAAAGATCAGAGGGATGCAAGACCTAGCCTGAGCAGGAGGACTGCCGGAGCCAGGAGGATCCGCATACCAAAAGGCGGCCGACGGGGCGTGGGACTGTGAGCCAAAGACCAGAAGAAACATCCACCAGTCTGCGTGGATAGAAATCAATGACTGAGTTGAAAAACAAGGAAAAAAGAGCAAATGTGCCTTACAGAATTCCAATTAATAAGCGTACCCTGAAGGTGGGGGATGGAAGACCCCACAGGAACACCCTGGCCCGAGCTGCTGCAGGGATTCCCACGTGGGAACCACATAAGACTCGGCCACACGTGGAGGAAAAACAGGACACGTGCGTCGCGTCGACGTCCCTTCCCCCAAATGGTCACTAGGCGTTTGCGACTCGTGGCCACAAGTTCCGTGATGGTGCCCCTGCAGGGGACCCAGGCCGGATCCGTGACGCTCTCCCAAAGCCCGGAGCACAGCAGGGCAAGACAGCCCTCGGAGCGGGGGGGCGGCTCCTCTCCTCTGTGGGGCTCTTCCCCCACATCCACGTCCAGCCCCTTCGTGAGAAAGCACCCAGCAAACCCAAACCGAGGGACAGTCTGCCAAACCCCTGACCGCAACTGTTCAAAAGGGTCAGGAACATCGAGGGAAGACGGGGACAAAGTGCAAATTGGGAATCGGCCATCAGACCCCGGACCAGAAAACAGATCTAAGTGGAAAAACTAGAAAAATCCACAGAAAGTCTCTGGGTTGGCACAGAGCACTGTCCCACGGTCACTCAGTTCTGAGGAGAGCAGCCTCACTTCTGTAAAATGATCCTGTTAGGGGACCCTGGGTAGAGGATGTACAGGAAATTCTCTGTATTATCTGTATTATGGCCACTCTTCTGTAAATCCGGCTTAAAAAAAAAGATTTTATTTATTTATTTGGTCAGAAGAGAGAGCATGAGCAGAGGGAGGGATAGAGGGAGAGAGAGAATCTCAAGCAGACTCTGCACTGGGCAGGGAGCCCGACACGGGGTTCGATCTCATGACCCTGAGACCATGACCTAAGCGGAAATCAAGAGCCGGATGCTTAACCGACTGAGCCCCCCAGGTGCCCCTAAATCTAGCTATTTTTAAATAAATTTAAAAAACCGAAACAGGGTCATGACCTGTGTTGAAATGCCATGGTGAGACCAAATACAGCGACTTTAGAACGTGCGGGGGGCTCCATGATGCTGGGAGTCCCAAACCTCCCCCGTTCCTCGGAAAACAAGCCGATTTGGAAACCGGGTCTTCACAGAGGTCATCGAGCTAGCACGCAGTCTTGAGGAGGGCGTCCTTATATAAAGGTGAAGCGTGGACGTGGAGGGGGACACACAGGCAGGATGACAGGAGGAGACCGCAGAGTGCCTACAAGCCCAGGGACACCCGGGAAGTCAGCCAAAAGCAGAAGCTGGGAAAGGCTTGGAAGCCTCCTTCCCCGGAGAGACCAGGGCCCCGGCTCCCCTTCAGGCCCGACGGCTGGCCTCCAGGGCTGGGACAGGCTAAGCCGCTGTGGTCTCCAGCCGCTCGCTTTGGGGTAAACTGACCCAGCGGACCCTGCGACAGCCGCGGCGAGGGCACAGTCTCACGGGGTCCCCGGGACTCCCGCAGTCCCCGCCAGGCAGCAGGATCCCTGGAGGATCCGACTTTCCTTCCAAAGCAAGCAGTGCGCCTGGTGCCCAGAGGCAGCCACGGACTGCCAAAGAGGACAAATGTCGAGTCGGCAGGTTGCAAATGGGCACAGTCCACCCGGCGGAGCCGGCCCGTGAGAGCGCCGTGTTTGGACGGCCGTGCTTTCTAAAAAGTCTGAAGTCGCTGCCAGTATTGAAAACCAGAAGCTGTTGCATAAAAAGCTGCACGTAAAGCTTCTCTGAAAAGATCAGGCAGTCTGGCACAGCCCCTCACGGCCACAGGCTGGGGACTGAGGCCCGACCACCGCTTTACAAGGACGATGAGCTCACCATTCGCCACAGTTCCCCCCCACCGCCCCACTCCCTACTACCTCCTGCCAGCCCTTCCCCACCCTACCTTTCCCTCTCGGCCCCGCGGGCATGCATCTGGTCGCAATCCCCTACACATCTGGCTTAGGGGGTCCACTTGTTCAACATTCTTCTGGCCAACATTCTTGGAGTGTTTATTTTGTCCCAAGAAATGTTTTGGTATCGGAGATGCAAATAGCTTACAGCAGACAAATCTTTTCTGCTGTGATCTTTTTTCTGGCAAAAACGGAACACAGTCTCTAATAAGAGGGCTCTAGAAGGGCTGGCAAACCGGCAGCATGATAAGCTTGCCAATAGAGGCATTTATAGGGGATCCAGAGGAAAGCTCTCATCTCCGGGAGAAGTCAGAGTTTATAAAACCACAACCTGTGAGGAAACCCAAGCCTCGTCATCTGGTGCTGGACCTGGGAGAAGACGCAAAAACGAGGAGGGAGCGATAAGGGGCTGGAGACTGTGGACGTCCAGGGAGAGTCTGGCCAGGCCCTGGGACCTACAGGGTTCGAAAACAGGAAGAAAACAGGGCAATCAGGGGAGGTTTCCTGGAAGAAGAGGGCTTCGAGCTGAGGCTCAAGAGAAGCAGAGCAATAGGCGGGCAGAGGGAAATGAGAGCACAGAGTTCCAGGGGAAAGAGGGGGATGGTGGATTTAGAGGAGAGGCTTTCAGGGAGACCCGGACCGCCAACGGCTGGGGAAGAGTAAGATGGAGGAAACCTGCCTGAGCGCGGCCCTGAGCACCTCGAGAAGAGCCTGTCCAAGCTGATGGTCTGCAACCTGCTTATGGACTAACCAAGTGACTTGCCCAGGGTCACCAGGCTAGCAAGGGCCAGGCCCAGACTGGAGAGAGGTAACAGAGTGGGTGGGCAGATCCGGTTGGCCTAGGGGTTTGGCTGGTTGCCCCTAGTGAGGTTCCTTAACATCTCTGAACCTCGAGAGCAAGACCACAAAAACCTGCCACAGCAACCTGGGTCCCCGGGGGCCCTTTCCACCTGCGCAGCTCCAGGGCTGACAGCTCCAGTGAGACAACCCCCAAGGAGGCAGGAGGAAGGAAGACATCGGACATCAAGACAAGAAAAGCAGGGGACAGAGAGAACCCCGGGAACCAGCAGGCTTCCAGGCCCCGGGAAGGTAAGAGGAGCAAGGCCAGTGCCCGGGTTGGGACACAGAGGGGGCGTAGCAGGGAAAGGGTCAGCCACGGCAGAGCACACAGGAGCGGTGTCTGTCCCCGGCCACCAACCCCAGATCCATTCAGGGAACGGCAGGTCCCACACCAGTCCCTCCGCGGAGTGCCCGTTTAGTCCACCTGGGGTTGCCCTGGCCCCTTCCCCTGCTCCCCAGAGCCTGAGACGTGGGGCTGAGATCCCGGGCAGCCGCCCCCACACCTACCCACGACGCAGGTGGCAGAGGGAGAGCAGCAGAGGTGGGTACAGGTGACTTGGACACGTCTGAAATTGCCAGCGCAGCAGGAAGTCAAGCGTGAAATTAACTTTACCGGTGCAGCCGCAGCACACGCACACGGGGACATTCAAGTGACAGGGCAAGGTCCCTCGGGAGGGGATAACCTCCCACCTGGCCCAGTGATGGGAGCAGGAGGGAGGGGGACAGAATGGGCTGCGGGGGGACAGGGCCCCGCCACCCAGTCCGATCTCTCACTGTCCTTACCAAGCTGTCACCGGGTCACAGTGTCAGGCCCCATCCGCTCCTGGGTCTCCAGGGCCCACGATAGGGCCGAGCACACATCAAGGGCTCAGTGGATGTTTGTTGGATGAACAAAGGACAAGAACGCATGGACAAGAGAGCGAGAAGAAGAGAAACCACAGACTGCTTCCCATGTGCCTGACACTGAACTTGGCACGTCAGAGACAGTTAACTCGTGAAATCCTCAGCAACCGTCAGAGCCAGGAACTACTCTTATTCCTGCCTGACAGATGAGGAAACCGAGGCACGGAGAGTAAGTGGCTAGCCACAGGGCCAGATGCTCACGCCCTCACTAGCCCCCAACACCGGCATCCACCTCGGGTTTCACTGTCCCCACAGCTGTCCCGGCCCCTGACCTTTTCAGCCACGGGACTTCCCTTCCACACCACACCCCTGACCGCTCGCAAAGCCCCGGGGCCTGCCGCTGCTTGCCTGGATGGCTACGGCCACCTCCACCGAGGTCTCTCAACCGCTAGTCCTTTCTCTCCGCAGCCACCAGAGTGAGCTTTGAAAGCAAAAACTCAACACCTCACTTCCCGGCGTATACCTTATCAGGGCTCCCTTCACACATAAATAATATGACCCAAACTCTTCCTCAGCCCTGGGTGATCTGCCTGGCACCTTCCCTCCCTCACCTACCAGGGGCCATGCTGGCCTTCTCTGTGATCTCACCAGCTCAGTCCAGCCCCAGGGCCTTTGCACTGCCTGTGGCACTTGCCAGGGTGGCCCACACACCCAGCTGCCGCTCAGCCCCCAAGAGCCCCCCACGCTGTCAGGTCCAGCCCTGATCTCTTGGCTGAAGCCACCCTCCTTTTCTCTCCTGCCACATCTGCCACTGCATAGGATTCTCTTTTTTTTAATGAGAGAGAGAGAGACAGTGCAAGCTGGGGGGTTGCGGGGGGGGGGTGGGGCGGAGAGGAAGAAAGAGAATCTTAAGCAGGCTCCAACCCCGGCACAGAGCCTGACTCAATCTCATGACCCTGCGATCACAACCAGGCACCCCTGCAACACATTCTTTAAAGTGAACGACCGCACTGATTTATGGATGACCGCATTGAGATAAAAAATACAGAGCTCGTTGGGCTTTTCGTGGGAAACTAGGAACGAGATCAAAATTCTAAGGATAGATCAGTTCAAATAATTTGCTTACAGATAGATACATTTTTCTAACATAGAATTCACCACTTACGTAAGATCCCTTAAAATTATTCATCTCTACGTTTTAAACTTCAATGTGTCCCTCTGTGATTTGGATTTTGAATACGTTTCACCAAGGAGTCACCTACTTAGTCAGAATGTGCTCTAGGAGACCAGAGCCCTTCCTGATGAAGACTGGGGAGGGAGGCGATGTGCAAAAACAGGGCACTGGTTTCGGCAAGTTTAGAGCTTTATTCTACTTAAACAGAGAAGTGGCAGCATCTTATCTGTGGACACCTTTTATCCTCTCTTGTTTGGATTTTACAGCTGTTTTTACAAAAGGAAATCACCCACATTATTCAGCTTCAAATATTACTCACTTTTTAGTGAACAACGCGTGCGAGATTTCAGTACAATGACATTACTACAGAAATTGTTATGCCGAAAGGGAAAACGTGACTGGGTGGATCAGAGCCCAGACAGCTTCAGACAGCTGGGTGAGCACAGCGCTTTTCATCATCTTCTTGTTTACTTAACTCACTTCCTGTCTCCACTGCTAGATAAAGCTTGATGAAACATGGGCCTTTGGTTTGCTCACAGATGAATCCCCAAGTCCTGTGGCACACAGTAGGTGTCCAATAAATGCGTGTTGAGCGAACAAATGAATGAATGAGGGAGTGCTTCCGGCTGCCCGGCTCAGATGAAAACACCCGAGCCGTGGCCCCAGGGAAGGCAAGTCCCAGGAAGCTGAGAAGAGACTGGAACATGAACCGAGTGGAGTCAAGGGGGACTTGGTGCCTGGGCAGCAGACACACCCACAAGGCCACGCAAGACACAGGCCACAGCAGACACGGAACCCTAGTGCTATCCCAGTGCCCCCCCCATAGAGGACACTCTGCAGCTCAGCCAGCCACGGGCAGACAGAGGCTCGCCAGCAGCCTCAGGTAAGGCAGCCCTAGCAGGTGCTCCTGAGCCCACACAGGCCAACAACCTCACCAGCAACAAGAGATTTTCTAGGTTGCTCTGTCAGTCCCTGTAAGCTGCAAGGGGGTGGCCGCTTAGGTCACCAGAGCTTGGACCAGTCATGCAAGTCCAGAAACTACAAAAGAAGGGACTTCCCTGTCAGCCAGACCAACACCAGCAGATATTCAAAAACTACTGTGAGGTTTGCATACCTCCAGGGATGGGGAGCTCACTACTGCAATGTACACCCTGCAAATCCACCCCAGGGAAGCTCGGACAATCAGTCCGGGCTGGACTGCCCAGTGGACAAGCTAAGTACTGCTCTCTGAGGTCACACAAAGACGCCTGCACCCTCTCCCCATGATGAACCCTGAATAGTTCAAACCCATCCCAAACAGTCTGCCTCTAACCTAGCACCACCAAATGCCCACAGATGCATGTCCCTCAAGGGGCAAGCTCTGCAGCCTCTTTTACCTTTTGGGCTCCTGGATAACAGCATGAGGTATTATCCCCTCCTCAGCCAAGGAGGCTATGCTCCCATTAACGCATTCTTCCCCCTCCCCCAAAGCCAGCCCTCTTCTGGTAGCCACATCTCCAGCACCTCCCTCCCAGCTTGAAGACAGGAAGCCACCAGCCTAGAGCCCAATCCTCTTGCCCCGTTTTGCCAGCTCAGCCCACACCAACTACATGTGGCAGTTAACTGATATTTCTTCACTCCAAGCATCTGTCTGGGAAAAGGCCCATTATTGGGATATACCATACCAGCCACCCCCAAAGTCTCCACAGCTGGATTACTGCTCACAGCTGCTGCACACTGGGCTGTGCCACCGAGGGACCCCTGACCCCTATGCTTACATCAGAGCCCAAATCACAGGGCCCCACTTGACCCAGGGCCACCCCCTCACACAATCATCTTGACCTTGTTTTCCACCAAGAACAGCTTCTGCCTCCCCCATGGGATGAGGCTTCACAGGCCTCCACCTCACTGTCCCCAGAGCCGTGCATGCAGTGTCCTCATGGCCCTCCCCAACTGAAGGCCTGCGTCCCAGTGCTTCGTGGGACCAAGCACTTCCCTCTGCCCCTCCTTGCCCCAGGCCTGCTCTGACCCCAACATCAGCCCTACCTGGCCCAGAATTCTCGCCCAAACTGCCCCCTCCCGCCCCTTCCTCTGACACCTAGCCCTGCCTGGGAGCCCTGTTGGGAACTGAGAACCCACATCCCAGCCACCTGCCCCGAGTCTGCACGGTTGCCCACGAGTACTCACATTTTGATGTTCTCATGATACTGCCGGGTGTCAGAGGGCTGGTTGTACAAGGGCTGCAGAGAAAGAGAGACAAAAGCACTTCAGGGGCAGGCCCGGAGGCCGTACTGCCGTCCCGGGCAACGTCAGCCCCAGCGCCCCAGGCCCCGGCTCCAGGGAGCCGTGCGCTGCGGTGGGAAGCGGCCGCCAGCAGGCATAAAACAGAACATGGGGACCCAGCCCGCAGCCCCAGCCGGGAACGGGCTGTAACCCTCTGGGCACCGCTCTGGGTGACCTGACACCCTGCCCCTGCCCCAACCAAGGCCACCGTGGTTCCTCTGCGGGGCACTGGGCAGGGCTGGCCTGGGTGTCCACTGTGTCTCGGCCTGGAGAGCGGCTCAACTTCTCTATGTCCAAAACACCATGATACACCACGCAGCCCCCGATGCCTCACAGAGGAAAGGGCCCAATGCTGCCGCACATTCGCAAGGGTGAGGGAGGACAGGAAGGCGTGCGACAGCCGGGACCTCGTAGCTAGGTGCACACGCTCTGGAGAGCGGCGATGACGCACCTGTTGGGGAACAAAGTCACATGTGCCCTGTGGCCGCCTCCCCTCCTGCAGATGCCTGAGACGTTTCGGGCACCGTGTCCCGCCAGGAGAGGACGCCACCGTGCCAGATGGCACAGCTCGTCACAATGATAGGTCAGGAGCAAGCTACACGTCCCCCACCAGGAGGAAGAAGAGGCGCAGGAGGGCTCGTGAACGGCAGGAATCGCACATAGCAGCCAGGAGGGCCCCGGGCCCACAATCGGCAGCCAGTGTGCGCGAGGGGAAGGACAGCAGCCACAGCCGGCCACCGCGCCTCTCCTGCCCAGGGGCCTGGCCGGGGCGCCAGCCGCTCTCCAGCCGCGTGTGTCTGGGTGAGTCACGTCAGCCTCCCTGGCCCCGGGGGGCCCATCTGCAGAGTCGTCAGATCAGAGGAGGCAGCGCACGAAGAGCTCTCAGCCCAGCGTCTGGCGGACGGAAATGCCCCAGAGTGTCTTTACGGTCACCATCGGGGACGCGATCATGTAGGAACGACCCCGATCTGTCCTGCCTCCCGTACCCAGCCACACCCTGCCTGTGGCCGGTGAAACGCCTGCAGACGGGAGAGCAGAGTCTGGACGGCGCACGTCTGCCTTTCTGCTGCCTTTCCTGTCCGCCTGCTCCCGTGAGGGAACACGCGTGGCCCGGCGTGCTGGAGGCCGAGACGACACAGAGCACAGGAGCCCCAGCCCGGCCGCCGGCCCACCGCCCAGCGGAGCGCGGCATCCACAGACATGCCCGGCTGCCTCCGGCACTCACGGGAAACGGGGAGCGGTGCTTGTTTTAAGCCACGGGATTCGGGGCTGGTTTGTGACCCAGCAGGGGCTGATATAATTAATCATCCCCACTTTTTGGAGAAGAAAATCAAGTCCCTGAAAGGTTAAAATACGTGCCCACAGCTGGGAGGAAACGAGCTACAACGAGAACGGCCGTCTCCCTTTGGCCCTGGAGGCAGAGGTCCACTCCTGGGCTCTGCCTGCGTCCTCTCTGGGTGTCTTCCTCCGTGCCCGTGCCCGTGCCCGTGCGTGTGTGCGATCCTCTCCCTTGCCGTCCCCACACCCCCGCACACGCAGCAGGAGCCCTCCAGGGCAGCCATGCACGAATGTGGTAGAAGACCCAGGTACAGAGTGTGAGGGCTGACACGGGACAGGGGCAGCCTCGGGACAGGGCCCCAGGGCGAATGAAAAGAGCCCATCGGCCTCTGCCCTGTACTTCTCCCTGGGTGCGGGGCTGGTAACAGCTCCCAACCCCCACCAGCATCCTGATGTTCCCAGCCGATGGGGACCACCTCGAGCAGCAAGGCTGCAGGGCCCAACCTGCTCCGTCCGCAGGACCAGGTCTCCTGCCCTCTGCAGGCAGGGCGGGGTCCTCAAGGAAGGGCCACAGGCAGTCACGGGGGCAGTCACCGGCCAACAGATCGGGCACTGCATGCAGCCCTGGCTGATGATGACGTCACCTCTCTCCTGGGGTCCCTCAGATTCCTACCATGACAACCGACCGCGGGGCTTGGGCCATTCCAGGCTCCGAGCTCAGCTGTCCCCGCCAGGAACAGATACGTGACCCACGGCTGGTACAGGCTATCTCTCCCCACACTGGGTCAGGCTGCCCTTCCAAGGGGCTCAGCTGGAAGCAGGGAGGTCTGAACCCCACTCCAGGCTGGAGCAGGCAGGCAACTACAGAGCCCACAGCGAGTGTCTCAGCGGGGATCAGGGCAAGGCATTAGAGCAGAAGGCTGGCAGCGCTCACCTGAGAACAGCAAGGGGCCCTACAAAGACTCCCCCGGGCCAAATTTCAAAGCACTAAACATGCGTGTTTAACCCCAGGTGACTCTACGGTAAGTCCTTTTTGATTCCTCGTGCCCATACAACACAGGCTGGGTAGGAGGGGGCTTGGCCCAGAGGTTTGGTTTCCAGGAATGAACAAACAGACACCCCGATTTCAGAGATGGTGCCTCCCTCACTGGCTGTGTGACCTCAGACATGTGTGAGCCACACTCTGGGCCTCAGTCTTCTCACCTGGAAAATGGGCACAGAGCAAGTAGGAACTACCTCACAGAACTTTCGGGGAGCCCAGGAAACGTCAGACTTGGTGACCGATTTGTGCTGTTTTGGTTTTAAAGACGGCAGACAGCAATGTCTCCACAGGCTGAGGAGGTCAGGAGGGCCTGAAGGACCACTGATGGGAGACCCTAGGGAGTGTGTGATGGCCGGGGAGCAGGGACTACCTCTACATAATAGGATGGGCCAGAAGAGGGGAGGTGGGCTTCTGAGAGCAGGGGTCACAGGCAGCCTGTGACTTGCCAAACCCACCTTCACCTGTGGCCACCTGGCCTGCCAGGGAAGGTGGGGACAGAGCAGCCTGGCTCTTGCGGCACAGTGGACCCCCAGTAAGAGGCATAGAAGAACCCAGAGAACACTGTGGGGCTTGCCGCCTCTAAGCACAGGGCTCTCCCCCAAGGAGGCACTCACTGAGCACTCTTCAAGGTAAACTGAGTCCTGGGAGGGAAGGAAGTGTCTGGGCCCAGAGCACAGGGGAGGAGGTCCGTTACCATGGTGACAGGCCCCCAGGGCAGCCCCTCTGGAAGGCCCGTGTGGGATGGAGGTCAGAGGGTCCATGGCGCATCCCTCGCAGGTGCACTGCTGAGGTAAGGCAGGGCCCGAGGGAGTCTCCGACACCCCTTCTGGCCACCCGCAGGGGTAGCTGCACAAGGCCCTGTGTCCCAAGAGACAAGTCCCACTATGGCGGCCCCAAGGTGACCTTCGCCTCACTCACACCTACTTTGGCTTTCCTCTCCCCCTCCTGACCTCACAGGCTCCAGTCCCCGTTAGGGGGACACAACAACCAAGAGGGAAGCTCTTCCTCTCACAGGCGGAAGGCTAAGGTCCCCCTGGGAAGGCGCCCCGCCCCGGCTGGGGACCCTGGGCCTGTCTCTTGCCCCCCCCGCCCTACGCCTCCATCTCCTCCTCGGAGGACAGAGGCGCTGCCCTAACAATCTTGAGGGCAGACAGAGAGCACCAAGCGGGGGACGCGCGAGGCTGCAAACGCAAGGCCGGAAAAGCAGAAATGACAAGGAAGCAGAGCCGGTCTCCGGGACAAGGAAGGGGGGGGTCCCCTTCGGGCCCAACTCCAGCCAGCTGGCAGGGTGACCAGGAACAGCCGGCAGCCCCAGGTGGACCGAGCTGCTGAGAAATGAAGTGTCAGCCCTGGTCCTCAACCCTCTGGTGACACCACGTTCTTAAAATAGTACCTCTGAACAGGAAGGAAACCGATGACTCAAAGCCGCGGGGAGGAGAGGCGGGGGGCTGCAGTGGCCCACACCCTCCCTCCAGCACCCTCCCCCAGGCCAGGCCTCGGATCCCCAGATCCCTGATCGGCCCGGATCCCCGGGGGCCTGGGATGAAGGGGAGGCGCACACTCAGCCCAGACCGTGCTGTGAGCCTGCGTTCTGGCGCTAACTTCCCCTAGGCCTTGGCTGCCCTCCCAGCGGGGGCAGAGAGCACCCATCCTTGTCCCGGAGGCCCAGCAGGCTCTCCCCAGATGCCAGAGGGAGACCTCGGGTCAGTAGCACCAGGCCCTCCATGAAGGACACCTCTGAGCTGCCTCTCCTTGGAGGACACCTCTGGCCACTGGGACATTTTGGTGACCAAGACCGAGGGTAGACCCTGGCTGGCCACAATCCCACAAGCTCGACACACCTCCCCGCCCCACCCCCGGCTGTGTGACCCTAGACAGGGCACTGCCCTCCCCAAGCCTCATCTAGAAAATGGACAGTGACCCCTCCACGAGGCCAAACATGAAGCCGGTGCCCTGTCACAGTGCGTCCCCTCCACAGCACCCCCGAAGGCCACCAAGCCAAGAAGCTGCCGACTTCGAGAGGCTCCACTGACAGCCACTCCAGACCTCGTCCTCCTGTGCCACCAGCCTTCAGGGGGTCTCTGCTCTGAGACCCCCAAGCAGGGGACAATCCCCTGACCCTGTTTAGACCCACCAAAGAATCACTTGGACTGTGAGCCCCACGGACGCCCGCCTCACTCACAGGGGGGCTGCCTCTGCTTCCCTGAGCACTTAGCTTAGACGGAGGCTGCTGGGCAAGGACAAGGATGGGAGCTCTCGCTGGGAGGGCAGCCTGACCCTGGGCATCCCTCAGGCATCCGGACACAGCCCCCTCCACCCACTCCCCCCACCCCCGCTCAGAAGGCCCCTGGGACTCATCAGGTCAGGGGTGGGGAGAGAGAGAGCCACCAGGTCTGGAAATGGCTGGCTGCCCCCTCTGGTCCTGCCACCCCTGTTGACAAGAGGGGAAACCGAGGCAAGGAGGAGCTTACTGATGGGGATGGAAACGGTACCCAGCTTGCGAAAACAGTCTGGCAATTCCTCAAGAGGCTACATGCAGAGGGACCGTGACCCACCACTTCCAGTCCCGCAAGTACACCCAACAGCGACGAACACCTGTCCACGCGGAGACTCGTCTGGTCACGTTCACGGCCACGCACGGCAGCTCCTCACGTCCGCCAATGCCCCAGTGGGTGAACAGATGTGCTCTACCCACACAATGGAATACTATCCAGCCCTAAAGACGGGTGACATCCTGACACCTGCCACGGCCCCGGACGAACCCTGAGAACGTACGCGGCGTGAAAGAAGCCAGTCACGAGAGGCCACACCGTGTGTGAGTCCATTGATACCAACGCCCAGCAGGCGAGTCTGCAGACACAGAAGGTCAATGAGTAGCGGCAGGTTGGGGGAGGGCAGGGAGAGAAAGATAAGGACGTGACAGTCAGGGACGTGGAGCTCTGTTTGAGATGGTGCGACGTTCCAAAGTGGACTTGGAGATGTCGCGCACATCCGTGAATACACTAAAAAGCGCTTAACTGTACGCGTCGATTTAAACGGAGGACGTGTGTGGCATGCAAATTCTATCTCAGTAAAGCTACATTTAAAAAAAAAAAAAAAGAGGGTCTCAGCAACCTCCCAGAAATCATGCCCAACAGGGAAAGCGAGCCCTAGGAGGGGAGCCTGCTGCCCAACCCAAAGGGGTGCGAGGCCCAGCCCCTGAGCCCAAGGAGTCCCCCACTGCCGGCCTGGCTCGGTCCTGACAGGACCCAGGGCCGCACCTGCTTTGCAGTGGCCTGAGCACGTGGACTCCAGGCTGGGGCGCAGCTGTCCCAGAGGAAACGACTCCAGGGGCAAACAGTCAACCCTCCTAAAGGTCCACAGCCACCAGGGCGGACAGTAGGCCAAGGCAGTGCTAAAACAGCCTTAACTATTCATTGTTTCCCACCACCCCGCACCCCCCGCAAAGATCCTGGTGTTCCCATTTCACAGAAAAGGAAACCAAGTCCTCTACTCAAGGCCACTCAGCAAATACACAACAGAGCGGGGTTTAAAATTAGGCTCCAAAGGCACGAGACCTGAATACACAGGAGGACCACATGTCCCTCCCCGGACATGCCATGCTCACAGGGCCCCTCACAGCCATCCTGTGTGTGCGTGTCCCTCCATACTGCCCCACAGCTCTGCGCCAACCTGCCTGGGGCGACACTCACTGGTCCAGGGCACGTGGGGCTCTGGCCATTTCTCCTGGGGCTGAGGCTGCCCATCAGCCGGGAGTTTCCACATTCCCTTGGCTTGGATCTCCGGTGACACTAAAGGTGACGGGGTGCGTGAGACAGAAGAGGCCTGGGGTCTGCTTCCCATCAGTAAAATGCCACCGACAGCAGTGACACCAACGAGAGGAAGCACTAGGGCTTGGCACTCACCATCCAATAGGCGTGGAGCTCAGGGCTTTGCACAAATTAATATGGTCAATCCTCACCACAACCCAATGGGATGTATGGCATTATTCCCATCTTACAGATGAGGAAACGGAGGGACAGGAAGAGGGGAGAACCGCTTGGGCCCACACAGCTATTACGGAGCAGAGATCACGTGGCCCAGAGTACAGGCTTCCCATGCTAAGTCAGCCCCGCTGCGCTGGCCTTCACTGTGTCCTGACGGCAAGAGCCAGCTCCCCTGCCCCCAACCCTGTCCCCAGCAAGGCAGGCCCAGCCACCCTCCCGCTACTGGCCGGTCCCTCTTATCAGAAGGATGTATTTCCTGCCTCCTCCAGAGGACAGGACAGCCTTGGCAACAGCTGACTTCCTCCTTCCCCTCCACGCCCACCTGCCGCCCTGCCTACCTCTCCAGCCACCACCGCACGCCCCCGCCCTCCGGCCGCCCACAGCCACCCACCCTGTCCCCCAGCTCACCAGCTCCACCTGAGGCCCCAGGCCTTCCAGAATCCGATGTGCAGCTTCGGCCTTCTTCTGCAGGGTGACGGGGAGGAGGAGAAATTAAAAAAAAAAAAAAAAAAAAAAAAAACACAGAACAGATTATAAATAGAGGCCTCCAGAACAGCAGGCAGCTGCCCAAGCCAGCAGCCAATCCACGGCCCCGGAGCAGGGGGGTGCAGGGTCCCCCTGCAAGCCCTCCCCGGGCTGGAAGCAAACAGAGGGGCCTCAATACCCCTGCAGCGGCCCTGGCAAGCCCGCCAAGTTTCGATTCGAACAAACACACGGTGTTCTCTGTGGCCCGCCCCCCACCCCCCACCCCGCCCACAAACCCTCAGGCCTGCGTCCCCCGGGGCCCAGTGCTGCGGGCACAGCTCCTTGCCAGCGGGCCACTCTGCCAGGCCCAAGATGCCTTCCTGCGCCTGGAAGCTGGCTGGGTGTCGGCAATTACCTCAGAGCTGGTGCCGCCAGCCAGGGAAGGGGGGGGCGTGGAGATAGAGGCGCTCAGAGATACCCTTTCTAGGATTCTTGTATTTCACAATCATGTGACTATTTCTGAGCTGCCCGGGGGCCTCCCCGCCTCCCTCCCCACTCACAACCCGGGACTTATTAGGAAAACAGGAACATGTGGCAGAAAGCGCTCAGTGGCTGTGAAGGCAGCAGGCTGGACCTCCGGGCCCAGCCATAAAGGCGGACATTGTGCGTCCGCCGGTCCCCATGGGCCCCCAACCCGGGACCACCAGGGCCAGCTGGGGGAAGGGGTGGACGGAAAGCTGTGGGGATGGTGGCTTCTGCAGGGCTGTTGTCGGATCTGGGCCGCCGTGCAGAAAGCGGGGTGCCGACAGCATGCAGGAGGGAGACCTGAGTCCTCCGGCGACCCAGAAAAGGCTAGGTGCTCTGGACTCAGCCAAACTCGGGGAGACCATCTAGGATCTGCATGAAGCCGGGACGACAGGCCAAGCAAGTCACCATCAACAATCCCCTAAAAGGGGGTGTTCCCAGAGTCCTGGGGAGCATGGCTGCCAAGAGAATTCAAGGCCCAGGCTCCTGCTGTCACAGCAAGGAGGAGGAGTGCCAAAAGCCAACTCACTCCCCGTCTCCTAGCCCCTGGGGATGGACGGTGGGTACGTATGTCGGTGGGCTCAAGCTGGCACCTAGAACGAGCTCCGCCTAGAGCCCTGGGCCCAGCCCACCCAGGAACAAGCCATGCTCTCAGCCCCCTTCGTGCAGAGCCAACACCCCGAGACCAACAGCCTCAGCGTGTGGCTGGGGGCCAAAACATCAGGGGGCAAAGCAGTACTGTAAGGACTTCCATTTTACCCAGGAGCTACCACGGGCCAAGCAACCAGCACAGAGCACGCATTATTAGTATTTAAATCACAGAAACATGACATGAGGCAGATCCGAGACATGTCCCCATTTAACAGACATGAAACAGGCACGGAAAAATGACATACAGAAAAAGTCCTGCTGATCTCCAGGCTCTAAGAAGGAAGACAGACAAGGGCCGGATCCCATGCGGGGCCTCCCCTGGGCTGGGGACCCGCACCGTCTTGCCCCGGGCTCACCGCAAAGCAAGAGGACGTCCCCGTGGGGCTGAAGACGGGAGAATTCCTGAGCCAGGTCAAGTGAGGGAATGGGGATGGGGTGGAGAGGGGACAGGGCAGCTACCCAAACATTTCCTGAGCACCCCACTCTGTACTGAGCACTGGGGCAAACCAGGACATGAATGAGGCCCAGCCCCTGCCGGCAAAATCCCCAGATCTAACAAGCAGCTGGTCAAGGCAATGATGGCAGACTGGTACGCACAGCAGAGGAGGCAGGTGTGGTGGACATGTAAGGCATAAAGCAGGGCTCGAGTCTTTCCGGAAAAGTAATGGGAGGAATACATAAGATGGGTTTTGAGAGATGAATAGGAGTTTCTGTGCGTTCACGAGGTTCTGCGCAGGTCAGTGGGAAATGCCCATTTAGATAAAAGACAGAAGCTAAACCCAGGAAGGGTATGGCTGGGCCCCCGGAAACTGCCCATCACACAGGTAAGCATAAGCATGGGTCTTGGATCTGGGCACAAGGCCTGTGGTGGGGGCTCCGGAAGCCTGTGTCCTACGAGCCACAGCAGACTGCATCTTCAACCACATCGGGATAAGGGGTTCCCAGAGAGGGGGCCTCCTGCAGCCCCTGGAGACGAGAACAGAGAGGAGGCCCCTCCCTCAGGTGCTGAAGTCACCTGGAGCGCAGGAGACAGGCTGCCCTGGGCCGCCAGCTTGCCAGCACGTGCCCAGTGTGAACCACACCTCGGCTCCTAATACTCCCCTCTGTTCCAATCCTTGGCCCTCAGCAAGCCTGGGGCCTTTTAAGACGCACCACGATTTCCCAGAGATGCCCCCCGCCCATTTACCCACCGATACCGAAGCGACCCTGCGGTGCCGCAGCGCCGGCAAGACTGGACCGCATGATGCCTGGAGCAAGGGCCACGGAGCCACTCGGGCCGCTCCCTATGGGCTGGCGACCACAAGCACCAGGCCATGGCTCGCACGAGGGGGCCTCTGCGTGGGCCAGGCCCTCTATTGCAGCCTGTGTGTGCCCCAGATGTTTGCACACCTGCAAGAACCCTGTTCAGAAGATTCCAGCATCAGCCCATTTACACACAAGGCAGCTGAGCTCTGGGCCACGCCGCCTGCAGCCCGCCTGGAAGCGAGCAGCTCCAGGGACAGGGAGAGGATGGCTCCCAGCTGGCCCACCGCCTCACGCTGCGCTGGGGGCACCTCCCCTCCGTGGCGCGGGCCCCCAACACTGCTCCTGCTCCGTCCCCACCCCCATCCCACTTCTCTGGCTCAGCCTGAAGGGGCAGAGTGGGAGGAGTGTGCTTGTCCATTCACGGGGAACTGGGGCGGGGGGGGTATCCCGCCTACTGGGCCTCTCTCCCACACAGGCAGGGCTTTCTCACCGTGTCTCACCGTCAAGGACAACCTGTCCACCAGGGGCAAGGTCTGGGAGCCAGCTCTGCTCTGAGCCTCAGCCAGCCACCCCAGCTGTCTGGGCCTCGGTCTCCCCATCAGCCCAGTGGCCACACTCACCCGGGCTACCAAACCCCCAGCACTCTTACAAGGATGTTCTGCAAGGAACAAAGTGACATGCATATTGTCCCTTCCCTCTTCACATCCCCCTTCAAACGGAGGGCGACAGCTCCCTGCCAGCCAGGAGCACGGCAGGGAACACAGGTGTGGGCCACGGACTCGGCCTCGCTCCCGATACTCCCTCCCGCGCCCTCAGCTGACAGCTTTTTGCCACCTGAGGAACCGAAGCCGAATTCCTCGGAGGGTCTCAGGGGGGCCCCCACAGTGCCTGGCCTTTGGAAGACCACTGCCAGAGGGTGCCCGGCTCAGCTCCCAGGGGACAAACCCGGGAGCTCATGCCGTCAGGAAGGACGGAGCTCTCACCAAACTTGGCGGGGGGCAGGCTGGGTCTCACTCAAGAGACCGCACTCCGGCAGGGGAACCTGTGGTCTAGGCAGCCAGACCTCCCGGTGGCCAGAGAGCCTGGGGGCTGTGCCGGGCCATGCAACCCCACGGTCACCTGCATACACAGGTGCACACAAACCTGGTGGGCCTGCGGGACCATGTCCCATACCTACGTCTGTAAGGGCACGACTGTCCACATCTGTGTGCCACACAAGGTGACTCTCTCTCTCTCTCTCTCTCTCTCTCACACACACACACACACACACACGCATTCGCATACACATGTGCCCAGGCACACCGGTCCACATCCACACCAGCATGTGTCACACAGCTAAAAGTGTGCCAACAACTGCAGGGGTGTGTAAGTACACAAACTGCCACAGGTGTGCCCCACAGGTGCTCACGCACATGCGCATTCACAGACGTGCACAGTCATCCACAGGCCCACTCAGACACACGCACACACACCTGCGTGTGAGCACCTAAACGCAGGACGGCCACGCATGCACGTAAGTCAGACACACAGATACACGAGGCCATCAACAGGCCTGTGTGCACACACGTGTGTGAACGCAGGTGCAGGGCACACGTGCACTCCAAGTGAGCCAGCACATGCGCACTTGCACTTGCGTCCACGTGAGCACAGCTACCTAGTTACAAACGTGCATCCCTCTCCCCAAACACACACACACACACCCACACACACACCCTGCTCCTCCTGGGCAGGGGCTCCAGACCCTCACCCGGGCTGGCCCCCACCAGTGACCCCCCGCCCCCACTCTAGCTCCTCAGCTGCCTATCCTGGCCTGAGCTCCGGGCCTCAAGCTCTCCATCTGCACAATGGGGGCAGCACCCACGCACCCACCTACCCAGAAGGCCCAACACCCCAACGTCCCATCCACGGCACCCTCCCCCCCAAACTATGTCCACCTGCGAAGCACTATAGTGGCTTGGGGAAGCAGGACCCCAGAAGCCCAGAGCGCTCGTCCCCACACGGGGCCTGAAGACACGGCCCAGAGCTTCCGTGGGGCGTGTGATGAGGGACGTACGGTGGGGGAGGGCAGAATTTGCCTTAACGAACTCACCACACCAACAGCGCTACGTGCAGAAGATGAAATCGGAGGAAGCCTGGATCCCAGGCATAGTTAGGATGCGCACTCACGGAGGCTGGAGGCAGGGGGGCGCCCAGACCAGAGCACTGCTCTGAAAGCCCGAGGCACAGCTCAGGGGGGCCACGGAGTCTGAAGCTGGCCTCGGGGTGCCTGGACCCCCGAAATGCTCCAAAAAATCCTTCATGGTCTCAGCTCCCAAACCTACTATTAGTACTATTAGTAACTCTATTAGTCATGTTAACCTGCTAACGTGCCCTAACCACATTCTGTATTTATTTCCTTCTTATTTATTTCCTTCAGCAGGCTCCACGCCCCACCGTGGGGCTTGAACTGGAGACTCTGAGATCTGGGTCAAATGCTCTGCCGACTGAGCCAGCAGGAGCCCTAATCATGTTACAGAAAACCCGTACCGGGTGCGCCTGGGCGGCACAGTCGGTGAAGCACCCGACTTTGGGTTTTGGCTCAGGTCGTGATCTCAGGGTCAAGAGCTCAAACCCCGAATCAGGCTCCGTGCTGAGCATGGAGACTCCTGGTGACTCCCTCTCCCTCTGACCCTCGCCCCACCATGCACGTGCACGCTCGTACGCTCTCCAATAAATCCCCTTTTAAAAAATGGAAACAAAACAGCATCCTTACTCATACAATGCTTGAAACAGAAGACAAAAGAAGACGGGGTCTTACTCTCTGCTTCCCTCCTCATTCATCAGGGCGCCAGTCACCACAGGTGTGCCCCACACGAGCGACAGACACACGTGTGTGTTCACTCACAGCACGCACCCACGGGTCCGCGCGGACACGCGCGCACACGAGTGTACATGGACAGGCTCTGCCCCCATCCGGTGCAGCCTCCTCACCGCCTGGTCGTCCTCGGCCCTGGAAACACCCTTCTGGCTTGTCCCAGCGGCACCCATGTTTGCGGACCGAGTCCAGGTCCTGCCCACCCCCCAGGAAGTCTACCTCAAACGGCCACCGGCCAGGGTTCCCACAGAATCAGACTACATGAGCCTCCGGTAGCACTGCGTGTGTTTGCTGTCCCCGAGCTCTGAAGGGTGAGCCCGCTCCTAGACCCACAAGGCATCCACCTCCTCATGCCCCACACACTCCTTTCGAAGATCAAATGAGACCCTGCCCCTCTCTGGGCCCTTGCCTGTGCTGGGGAACCCCCCCTTCCCCCACCAGAATGTTCTCTTCCTGGGGGTGGGGGGATGGCCCACTCACTGCTTCCAATCCCAATCCCAGCCCACTCCCCCCCCAGTTCCTGCCCCCAGGGGCCCTGCAGAGACTCTGCCTCCTGTTCCGCCATCTGTGGGCACCTGCCCGCCCCTAGAACACAGGCGGCTCCTGGGAGGCAGGAAAAGCCTTGCCCAGCCGGCTCCCGCTGCGCTTGCTGGGCGTCTCACCCGTGTGCCCCGAATGGATAATGAGCCAGAGTCCAATATGCAGAAAACCAAGACAGGCCCTGCCTGGCAGGGAAGCTGCGTTTTCCAGCCGGCAAGGCATTTAGAGACAGACCCTTGTCATCCACCTCTCAGAGGAACCAGCAGGGAAGGAAGGAGGATTAAAATTTAATCCTATTGATCCCCCAAGGGGCAGTAAGTTCTGGCTGCTCCTGCTAAAGGCAGCTGCGGGGCTTCCTGCCCACCCAGCCTCCAGACCCCCAGGCTCAGCCTGCGTGGAGGGACCCCCCTCCAAGCTAATCTCCACTGGGGCCAGGGACCCATACCAGTGGCCCCAAAACCAGAGGATTCTTCCAAGGGAAAGAGTCTCCCCTCCTCTCTGCCATCCTGCATTTATTCAAAAAACGTTTACTGAGTACCTACTAAGTGCCAGGCACGGTTCCAGGAGCTCGGGATACAGCTGGGAAACAGACACAAAGATGCCTGCTCTCACAGAACTTCTGTTTACAATAAACAGAATAAACAACAAAATGTGAATCATGTCCAGTGGAGTTGGAACAAGGGCAAAAAAGAAAATTAAAGCCAGGAAGAGGAGAAATGTTCTTTGAAAGGCTTTTAAGATTAAGTGGAGGCTTGTATCGGGCCTTGCTAAAAAGGGGACACTAGAGCAAAGAGCCGAAGGAGCAAGGAAATGAACCCAGTGGAAAAAAGGAGCTCCAGGCAGAGGGCACAGCCAGTGCAAAGGTCCTGAGGTAGGCAGAGTAAACGCCAGCGAGGCTAGGGCAGAGTGAGGGTATAAATAGAGAAAAAGGGAAATTCAGGGATAATAAGGGGCAAAATCCTTGGATCAACCATATGCCCACGTGTGTTGACTTGTGGGTTTATGTCTCTCCCATGAGAGAATCCAGGCGAGTGAGCCAAGGTCACTGCTGTGCCCTACTGCCTGGAACAGATGCAGACACAGAGAGAGGGTTCATTTACATGGCTGCTGAATGGATGAACAAATAAAGGATAGAGAGGATGAGTGCCATGCCCCCCAAGCAACCTGACCTTACCCAGCAGGGGTCGGCTCTCAACATCCCAGGAACCAGGGTTCGAGTCCTAACCCGCCACTCACAGCTACTGAGTGGCCTCACGGAAACGACCAGAGCTTCAGTCTAATCTAACCCAGTCACTCCTACAGCATCGGGACACCACCGCATTGCAATCCCAGGAAATGGGTTCGAAGCCCCCAGCCTATGGGGCTGGGGCCTACGGGGCAGGGCCAGCACTCTGGGACCCCAACGTGGTAACCACCCGCCCGAGGTTGGGGGGCACAGGCTGTGTGTGCCTGGCCAGCCTCCTCTCCCCTTGGGAGAATCCTCCTCCCTCTAACTAGTCCCTGGGACCAGGACTCTCCAAGGGTGGGCCTGAGACCCAGTCCTGACCCATCAGTGGCGTCAGACCCCCTCCACCCGGGCCTGGGATTGGCTGAGAAATGAGCACGTGTTCCAGCCAGCCAGCGAGCACCCAGCCTGGGACTGTTTCCCATCTGCCCTGGGAGGCACGTGGGCTGAGGAGGCCGCAGCTTCTCCCTGCGCTGGGGAACCCCGGCTGAGAAGGACATTGGCACGGAGAGAGCGGAGATGAGGACCCACAGCTCCCAGACCTCTTCAGCTGAAAGCCTGGACCCACCCACGCCTGAAGCGACCAACACCAACTCTCACTGGAAGATTCAGGAACCCCTCTTGGGCCTCAACCAGCATGAGCTGCGTTCCTGTCTCTTGTGTCCGAGAGTCTCGACGCACAGGACCCTTTCTGGGACAGGACTCCACAGTTCACAAAGCCATCTCAGCCGCATCCACCCTGTGACTTCAAGAATATAGCCAGGACCCAGAGCAACCAAAGACCTGAGACAAAAATAAACCACCCAGCTCATCCGGGCGTAGGCTGGCCTGGAGTCCAAGCCCCCTCCCCCGGCACCTGCCCACTCACACAGAAGCTGTAGAAAATCTGGACGGGAGGCGGGAATTCTGGCAGGGAGACCATCCTGGAAGAACTGGGAGGGGGGTGTCTTAACCGCTCTTGGGGGATAGGGGGAGTGCTGAGGCCAGGGAGCCAGAGACCAATTCGCTCTGCAGACATGGCTCTTGGGGAAGACCTGGTGCCACCCAAGGGACAAACCCCAGGGCAAGGCGGGCCAGTCGCGGGGCTGGGAAGAGGAGCGAGCTTCCCACAGAGGGCACCAAAGGCACTCCCAACCGGTCGAGCCCATGACGAGGACCAAGGACCAGAGGCAAAAGCCACCAACCTGCCTCCACAGCTGCCAGAGGGTTGCATGCCCGCTCTCTCACCCAAAGATCAGAGAGGGAGGGTCGGCAGAGGGCTGCCTGGGCGACACTCGGGAGCCCTGCCCTTGTGCCTCCACCACGGGCTCCTGGAGGCCGCTCAACCCTGGCTCTCCCATGCCCAGCTCAAAGCGTACCTGCTGTTCCATCTCAGGCAGCTCACCTTCCCTCTCTGAGCCTCAGTTTCTTTATGAGTAAAATAGAGAGAAGAACAGTGCCTGTTTCATGCACATCAGGAGAGAATTACGTGAAGGCACATACCGCGTAAGCACTAGCCAGAAGAGAACGCTGGCACCAGCCCCCGCGCCAGTGAGAGCTTGCCCAGTGCCAGGCATTGTTCTGAGGGCACCTCACGATGAACTCACCTCGTTCCCACACCACCGGGCCAGGGAGGTGCTAGAATTATCATCACTCTGCCGGTGCATCACAGGGAGGTGTAAGTCAGGTGCCCAAGGTCACAAAGCCAAGGGATGGTGAAGACGGGGCAGGAAGCCAGGGCATCTGGCCAAAGCCTGTGTGGCCCAGCGGCTCTCCTAGCGTCAGGATTGTTATGAGTGGGACTTGGGGTGGGGGCCGGGGTATGGGAGGGGGCCCAGCACGCACTCTAGACCCCTGGCAGCCTCAGGGTCACCGGCATCCGGTGCTGCCTCAAGAGGTGGAAGCAACGCCGATCCAACCGATCCAGGAGGTCCCCATGGGGAGCGACAGCCACACGCAACAAAAGCACACACTCCCAGGCTCCAGAAGCTCCCAGTCCCCAGAACCCCAGCCCCCACCTGGGCTCTGAGCACTGGTCCAGCAGCCAGGGTCAGATCCTACAGCAGTGACTGCTGGGAAGGATGGCCAGGACCCCTGCACAGGCGGTGGCGCGGGGCGGGGGACCCAGAGGAGACAAGGCAGGAGAAGTGGTCCCCCCCATCCAGCACGCTTCACCGTGTGACCTCAGACAAGGAAGAGTCCCTCTGTGGGGACTCATGTTTCCTCATCTGTCAAACAAGGGAGTGGACTCACATCCACAGGCCCCGAGCACGTCTGCAGAGTCCACTATAAGTCACGGAAGCTGAGCTCTCAGGCACAAGCCCGTTGGAGACACGCTAAGTCGCTCCCCCAGGACCGAGGCCCCTCCAACCAGCCCGCAGCTGCCCTCCAGATCTCCAGGAGCCCCCACAGCCTGCTACAGACCCTGTGTTCAACCGTGCCAAAGCCCCTTCTAAGGCTATTATGTCAGCAGAGGCCGGTGCTCATGATCTGGGACCCTAAGACCCACAAGTTCGAGTCCCAGCTCCACCACTTTCTAGCTGTGTAGCTTTGGACAGGTCACCTAACCTCTCTGGGCCTCGTTTTTTTTCCTGTGTTAAGTGGAAACAATTCCTGTACGTACCCTCCCGGGACTGCTATGTAAAGAACCCGGCCCACTGCCTGAAAAGGAGCTGTTCAACTAAGGTCTGCTGTTACTGTTCATGATAAAGAAGACGTTACTACCATCCTCTGCATTACAGGAATTTCTTTTGCGTGAGCGCCAAACTGATCGCCTAGTCCTTCCCACCCCCACCTTCCAATCAACTAGCCCCTCAGGCTCTCCTACAACTTGACGCCTACACCATCCCCCTGCGTCCTACTGGCCGGCCACAGTCCACACCCGTCAGCACGCCTGAGCAGAACAGCCACAGCCGCCCTGAATGGGCTGACCCTTCCTGCTCCCGCTCCCAAACCCAGGTCTGTGCACATGTGGGAGACCGCAGAGGTCCCCAGTTTTCAGACAGGAATGCTGAGGCCCAGAAAGAAAACAGGTCCTTCCCGGCAACACCCACATCCCGCCTGGGAGCCAGCGCAGGGCCAGTGGGGGAACAGGGAGGGAGGCCCCGCGGGCCGGGCCGGGCCGGGGCGGGGGCGGGGCATACCCGGTTCTCGTCATAGATGATCTGCACCAGGCTGCGATGCTTTGACTCGATGGGTGGTGGCGACACGGGCTTCTCGGGCTCTGGGGGCTTGGCGGCCTCCTCCTCCAGCTGTTGCTGTGGGAAGGGGGAGAGAGCAGCGGTGAGCACCCCGGCGGGCGAAGGCAGGAGGGAGTACCCCCATGGCGGAGGGGCGGCCCCGCGCAGCCCGGCGGGCCCAGTGGACTCGCACAGGAAGTCAGGCTGCTAACCATTTCCTCTGAGTCACCAGGGGACCCCGAGCCCCGGAGAGGGCCCCACTGGGCAGGGAAGGGCCCGCTGCCGGCTGTCAGTGGTGCGGCCAGCCCTTCTCGGTTCGAATCCCGCTCTGACCACCTAGGAGCTCACTCGGTGAGCGAGAGCAAAGCTGCCGAGCCATGCTGGGCAGCCGTTTCCTGGTGTGGGACACAGGCGTATCACCATGCCTCCCAGACACGCTGGTGCACGTGCAGCCCGGCTGGGGGCTCTCGACAAGCCCGCAGCCATCCTCCTCCTCATAGCTCTAAGGACTGTCTCCATCGGGGAAGGCTGCGGACCCTGCAGCGCAGCTGTGTGTACTGGAACCCTAGTTCGAGGACTTCCTCGCTCTCTAAGTGGGAAATGGCTAAAGTTCTCTCGTGTGGAGAGCAGATATGAGGGGTAAACGCAAAGGCCGGAGCGGGCGTGGGACCGAGCGAACACCCCCTCACCCTCCCCTGCCTGCTGCTCTACATGCTGGACCCTTGTCCTCCAAACACCGCAGGACATCCCTTCACGCCGCTGTCCGCCTGCTTCCGCAAAGGGAAAGTGAAGACCAAACAGCTGAAGACACTGGTCCGAGGGCACCCAGAAGGCCAATGCCCGGTGGCACAATCGGAGAGGGCCTCCAGAGTGAGAACACAACACCACTCTGTGCTCCTAATGCACAGCCTACCCACGACCACGGACCATGAGCGAAACAATATAAACTCAAAAAGGCAGCCAAGACGAGCCACGCAGAAGGAGCCAGAAAACCCAGGCCTGGCTGGTAGAGCCAAGCTGCCTCAGTCCCACAGTGACCCCTGGCGGCAGCTTCCAGAAGGGCAGCCAGGCCAACCCTGGAAATCTACCCCCTCCCCGCCAATTGATCAAGGGCTGCTCTGGGCCACCTGGCTTCCAGCCACAATCACAAATGTGTGCACATGACCTGTGGCGGCAGCCCCATCCCAGAGCCAGGCCTGGAGGAACCAAAGTACTCCCACCTTGCCCTTGGAAACGCTGCCTGACCTCAACCAGGGCCTGGCCTCCATTCAGGAGGCCTAAGTCACCATCTTGGAAAACCACCTCTTGTCCCCCAGGTCAGGGACAGCCGGCTAAACCTCAGTGACCGGCCCAGCTGCTGGGCCATGCTCAAGTCCCAGCTCTTCCCTCCAGGCAACAGCCCTGATGCCCTCTTAGAATCCACCAGCAACCTGGATCTCCTTCCACAGCTGCCTACAGGACTCTGAGCTGGCTTGACCTGCTGCCCACAGTGGCCGGGGGCCACCCTTGACCCTACTCGAAGCCCACGCTTCCTTACGACCCAGTGTGACCCTGCTTCCCCCAGGGGCAACCCAGATGCTTCTCGGGGTCAAGACGGCATCGCCCGGACTCCATCAACCGTTTCTACCGAGCGCCTCCTCTGTGCCAGCACTGCACGGAGCGTGGCCATGAGCAGCAAGACGAGGACCCCGCTTTCACACTCGAGTGGGAGAGGTCCCCAGGGTAACAAAGCAGGATGTGTAGTCCCTCAGATGGTGATGCCATCAAGAAGACTGCGGGGACAATACAGGGACGGCCCCAAGAGTAGATGCCTTAGGCTCAGCCAGCCGCCCGGTGTCTGCTGTGCCCACACGGCTCTGCCACTGTGTCTAGAAAGCAGCCACAGACAACACGTATGAACGTGACTGTGTGCCAATAAAACTTTATTTGCCAACACAGGCATCAAGCCCGCTCTGGCTGGATTTGCTGACCCCAGGATAGAGGGTGGCTGGGGACGAGGGCTCCTGTGAAGGCCAGGAGGGCCCCGCTGCGGACGGGGTGTCTGAGCAGAGACCTGAACATGCCAAAGGGAAGCCTAAGAGGATCCGGGACAACGCAGATCATCGATTAATTTTATATCAATTAATGTTAAAAACTAAACCGTAAAATTATCACAAATCTCTGTATTAACTTCTCTTTGGTCTCCGTGGTTACCATAAACATGTTTCTACCACACGACCCCGTTCCCACCTCAGAACCCTAGCATGAGCTGTCGGCTCCATTCCCGTTTCACAGAAAGGAAACTGAGGCTGGGGGAGGTGACTGTTCTGAGGCAGAGCTTTGAGGCCTCGCCCTCCGGGTTCCAGGGCCACCGCCAGGGTCAGGTGGTACGTCCAGGAGCGTGAAGCACAGAGAGGTAACCGCCCTCCCCACATCACTGGGGCGCGGCAGAGGAAGATCGGAAACCCGGGAGCCTGGCTGCGAGTCCCGGCCTCGCCCCGCACCCCGGGGCCGGCTGGTACAGCAGCCACAGGACACAGCTCCTTCAAGGGCAGGTGTCGTTTAATTCAAGCCACACTAAACTGGAAGTCGAGTTCCTCACCGCACATGCGCGTGGCACGCGTGGCTGGTGGCTGCCCCGGTGGGCCGCACAGACCCAGACATTTCCAGCCCCGTGGACAGCAGTGCACAGCACAGGACGCCGCTCTGACCCAGAGGGACGTCGGGGCAGGAAAGCGAGCCGGCACACTGGCAGGCCCGGCGCAAGCTCCCTGCCGTCCCCGGGGCTCTCTTCTCCGGCGCCCCGCCCCCGCCCGCCCGCACCTGCTTCTTCTTCAGCTTGGAGATCTGCTGCTCCACCATGGTGATCTCCCGGTCCACCCGGTCCATGTTCTGAATCAGCTCCTCCTTGGAGAGCCGCGGAGGCACCAACTCTAGCTCAGGGTCGGCGTGCGGCGGGCTGGGAGGGGACACGGGCTCCAGCTTGCCCGCCAGGCTGCGGTCCTGCAGCGGAGGGAAGAGGAGCACGGCGTCAGCGCAGGGGGTTCCCCAGCCGGCAGGCCCGGCCACGCTCCCCGAGCTTCCAGCGACGGCAGCTTCAGGCCCTGGCACACAGGACGTCTACCCTGACAGATCCCACATCCCAGAAGTGGGACTGCCAACCAAGCCCACCCGCCCCTGTCTTTGCCCATCCTTGGCCTCCTGCCTGGGAGGGGAACCCAGCCCAACCCGCTGCCCACTCCGCAGAGGTCAGATCCCTTATGCCCTCCTCTATGGAAGTTTTCACAAGCTCCCCTCAAGTTGCAAAGACCTCGCCTTCCCACAGCAGGCCTCTCTCTTGCTCCACCTGCCTGGCGGCGTCCTCCCACGGAACCAAACCCCCCAAGAGCAAGCACTGAGACCCCCATGTCCCAGCCCCCAAGGCCTGGCCCCGGCAGACCCTCCACGAACATCTGATCACAGCACTCTGTCCGAATCGGCAAGTTACAGACTTTCATAGAGACCAACGCGAGAATCACGGGAACAAGCCACAGAGAGGCACAAGGAGCCATGGGTAGCAGGCGCGGGGCTTCCATGCCCTCCTTGCCAGGGATCGGTCTTTTTCTGCTTTTCCTTCTTGGAGGATTACTCTTTGTGTCATGAAGCCGTTTTCAAAATTGGGTTAAAGAAACAAGGGAACCCTTCATTGGGCTGTACGCTGACACTCATTCCAGTGGAGGTTTACGGAGCGCCTGAGCCAGGAGCACCCTGGGGAGGAGGAGATTAAAAACAAAACAAAACCCGGTCCCTGTCTCTGGAGCGCTCACGGGCAAGGGCCCAGGTTCAGATCCCAGCCCACTCAGCCACCTCCCAGTGCTGTGACCACAAGCACATCAGGGACCTGCTCCTGCCTCAGCTTCCTCATCTGTACAATGGGACGATCCCGGCTTCTCTGACTGCTGTAAGGCTGGAACTGTCCCATCCCCAAACTCGCGCTCCAGGCCTCGTGGCCAGCACGGGCAGAACCCAGCCCATGCTCGAGCTGTCCTCAAGGCCACGCCGGCAGCTGCTGGCAGCAGAGGCCCCGGGAGGAGTTCCAGGCCGCCGCCTCCCTGCCCCCACGGCAGCTGCGCCCAGAGGACAGAGGACACATTATTTCCTGGGACAACTGCAACCCCAGGGGCTGCCAAGTGCTCCCCATCTCAGGACTGTCAGAGGCTGTGCCATCCTGCATCCACCCCTCCCCCACACGCAGACCCTCACGAGGCCCGCGTGGCCCGATGGTTCTCAGGATGTCACTGGGTTTGCCTTCTGTCCTCGTCGCTTTCCTCTAAGACGTAGAGAGAGCTGGCGTCGGGACTCGAGACCTTCCACCCAGAACACTCAGGGGAGGGGCGCCTGCGGGGGCTCAGTCAGTAAAGTGACCCTGCCTTTGGCTCGGGTCATGGTCCTAGAGTCCCGGGATCAAGTCCTGTGTCCAGCTCCCTGCTCAGCGGGGAGTCTGCTTCTCCCTCCTCCTCTGCCTCTCCCCGCTCACATGCACGCATATTCGCTCTACCTCTCTCTCGAATAAATAAATGAATGAATGAATTAATTAATTAATTAAAAGAACACTCGAGAAATGCAGAAAAGCCCCAAGTCCTTCCAACCACGTGGCCTCCACACGGCTCAGGCCGTGTCCACAGGGAGGCCGCAGAAATCAAACCTCCCTGCTCGGCCCGTCCCCGTCCTCAGCACACCCTGCCGACCAGACTCCCACACGGGGGCTGCCACTCTGTCCCCACTATGCAGCCGAGCGAACTGGGATATGGAGGCGCAGGCCCACGAGGGCGCTAACCCAGTGGCCAGCCAGGTGGCAAATCAGCTCAGGTTTGCATTTTGGACTCTGTCCAACTAGTCACCCACCACTGTATTGGGAAACAAAACCAGTCCAGGACCCCCTGAAATTAGTGGCAAAACTGCATAAAAGAAAAATTCCCTAAGAAAAACACTCAGTGGGCTTGGGACCCTAACTACACCCCAACAGGAGGACCTGACCTCACATACACCACACCAGAATCAGCTCATGTGCTCCAGCTCCTGGGGGCCGTTGCACAATCCATCCCCTCTGCCCACAACACCTGACTCCACCTCTGGGTCAGCTGAAACCCGACTCCCCTTCCCATGCACGCCCCCCCCCCCACTCCCCAGCCCCTAACTGAGATCTGCCCCCTCCTCTGTGCACCCAGGGCACGTGGCTGGTCTCTCCCCGCAGACTCGGTCATGGCTCAGGGTTCTGGAGACAGAAGGTGGTGGGTGACGTGGGTCCTGGAGCCCGGCAGCATTATCTGCTGTAAGAGACACCTCCCCTCCCCTCTCCGACCTTCCACCAGGACCAAGGAGGAAGATAAACAGAACCCCGACCAGGAACAGTCCTCACGAGCAACACCAGCAGAAAGAAATTCTATCCCAGAGCTGGCAGGGTCAGCGCAGGGCTTAGATGAAGCAATTGGCTACTGCTGGGAACCGCTGGAAAAGTTGCTGGAAGCTGCCTTAAATTCTTCATGGGTAAGGCCTGTCTTCTTCAATGTGTTCTTGTCACTTGCGGTTCAGGCATAGCTTTTATTCTCACCAAAAATGCACAAGTGGGTCCACCCCTGGCTGAACAGACCAAAAAACGTGGATCATCACAGAATGGAACACGATTCGGCCGCAAAAAGGAAGAGAAAGCCCCGATCGGTGCCACAACGTACATGAACCTCGAGAGCGTGATGCTGAGTCAGAGAAGCCAGACCGAAAAGACCACGTATTATAGGATTCCATTCATAGGAAACATCTAGAATGGGCAAATCCAAAAAAAAAAAACAAAAAACAAAAAAAAACAGAAAGCAGACAGGTGGCTGCCAGGCACTGGGGAGAAAGCAGGAGCGACTGCTAATGGCTGTGGGGTCTCCTTTCCGGGTGTGAGAACGTTCTGGAACGTTCTGGAATTAGCAGAAGCAGAGGCTGGCCAGCATCGTGAAGGTACTTAATGCCACTGAACCGCTCGCTTTCACACGGTTAGTTTCAGGTTACGGGGATTTCACCTCTGCTTAAGACGACGATGCACACCCAGGGGCAAAGAGTGCTTTCTCCGTAACTGAGTTTTCCAGGAATGGGACCGAGGGCGCCTGGCTACTGGGCCTCCAGATGGTTCTCCCGATGGCTGTTGGCCTCTTCAGCCCAAAGCCACAAGAGCAAAACGACAAACCCATACCCAGTCGGTCGCCAGGTAGCAACTGGCACCATTTCCCCCATCGGGTGCCCTTGTGTAAAATTCAGGCCAACACAGAACAGAAAACTCATTACTCAAAATTCAAGGGCAGCAAAAGCCCTGTGGCCAGGGAGGTCCCCCTCGTCCCAGCTTCAGGCAGGGTCAGAGCTGGCCTCGGGCACTCAGAGTCCACTCTGGAGTCACAATGAGGGGTTCCAGCATGGACAAGGACCCCACGCACAGGCAAGGAAAGAAAACGACTATGGCTAGAAAAGCAGAGACAGAGGGAAAGCTCTTCCTTTATGCTGTCCTTGTACACGGGAAGAGGAAGGGCTGGAGTCGCAAACTGCCTTCTTGTTAACGCGTCAAGACCACACAGAAGATGGCAGACCAAAGAGAGGGACGGAGATGGGGACCTGGTGACATCATGTCACCTGGATCAAGTTGTGCCTGAAGTCAACAAAGCCTGGATTCCAGTTACACGAGCCAGGACTCATTCTTAAGTTAGACTGACGTGGGTTCTCTGTCCCTTTCAGCCAACAGAGGCCCAACAGACAAAGAGACTTTCAGAAATGGTTCCACGTATGATGACTCTAAACTCACCTAAAACAAAGTCTGATGCATTCCAAAGGAAGCCTGATACCACAAAACTCCAGAGGCTCAAGGGCAGGGAAGCATTATGAAACAGAACGTTTTTATATGAAAAAGGAACACAGCTGGCTCTGGGGGGCAGGGCAGGGCTGTAAAAAAAAAAAAAAAAAAAAAATCCCACTGAATTCCTGTCTCATGCAGACAGCTGAATTCCACAAAGCAGACGCAAAAAAACATCTGAACACTTTCAGAGTTGTGTTCTCCCCTGGTTTCCTCCCTTGCCCAGAATCTGTTCAGACTTTCCAAATGTTCTTATTAGCAAGCAGCCTGAAGCAATTTGGTCCAGGCAGACCCTGACGCTGGGCCCACTGCTCCCCCGACTCCCAGGGTCCAGGAAGAGAAGACAGAGACACAGGGACAGAAACAGAAACAAAGACTAAGACTCCCCAGGGAGCTGCAGAGGATCACAGGGCCGCGGAGGGCATGGGGAGACCCCCAGAAGGACCAAAGGCCTGAAGGCTCTGAGCCACTATTCCAGGGCCCAGACTGGGTGGGCAGCTGAGGCCTGACGGGGGCTGGCCAGAGACAACTGCCGGCCTGTTCTCTGGACAGAACTGGACAGAAGCAGGGGGCACGACCCACTGACGGCTCCGGTCCCCAGGAAGGAAATCAAGGCTCCCTGAAATGGCCCTCGGCCTGGCCACTCGACATGGCCCTACGCCCCTTCACACATAACGCCACTTGCCTATCGTCCAAGACCCACTTACGGAAACCGCTTTCTTAATGGCAAATCCCTCCCAGGAAACTGCGCAGTCAGGAAGCAGGGGGAGGGCACAGACTCAGTGCCAGGGCGGGGATGGCGGGCACTGGGAGGACAGAGGCAGACGGCCCGCTAGGGGCACCAGAGGGGAAGCCCTCGGCAGGACAGCCTGGTGGACCGGGGTGGGCTGTAGACCCAGGCTGTCTGGCCTTCAGGGCCCACTTCCCAGCGACCATAGGGGAGTGTCTTTCCCCCCCAAGCTGGGGCCCCTTTATAAGAAATATGGTCTGTGATCACACTTCACGGGGCTGGGAACGGGCCACGGAACCGTGCTCACACTCCGCACGACCTGGCAAGCCCCCTTGATGCGAACTACCATCGCCACCGCCACCACGGGAATACCCCTTCTGGGCCAGGCCCCCAGTAAAGGACCCGCCTCGGCGAGGATCCCACCATTCAATCCTAACCAGCATCAGGCAGAGAAGATGATCCGGAAGGCCCAAGTGGGCCACTTCCATCTCCTGGCCTGGCTCCCACTGCCACCCGAGCTGCAGGAAGAGGAGCGTGGGCCATACCCAGCAGCCGGGAGGCTGTTAACCAGCTAACGTGCGTCCCCACAGTCATGAAGAAGCCGAAAAGAAACACTCAGCCCGGGCAGAGGTGACATCCGTCACTCAGCTGGCCAAAAATGAGCGTGTCACATGGCCGCAGTCCCTGTGCCATCCCGGGCAGTGGCAGTACAATAGCTTCCAGGGTGGCCAGGGAACTGGCTAGGATCCCTCCCTTGGCACCTCCGTCGGCTTCCTCTGTGTAAAATGGACACCAAAGAAGCTTCCGGCCTCAGTGGGCCTGAGAGTGACTGAAACAGCAGGAACTCCCACACCAGCATGCCGTAGGCGCTTAAGCGATGCACATGCTCCAGGCACCATCTCAGCTCGACTTTCCGTTCTAAAGAGGAGTCGAGCGAAGGAACTCTGCAGGGCACGGGTGGCACGGTGGCCCTGCAGGCTGGACACGCCCGGGGAGGTGTGGTCCATCTCCAGCCAAGCAGCGACCCGAGGAGCCAGCCTCTGCCCAGCCTCGGCGCACCCTGCCCTCAGTCCCACTCCCAGCCTCTTGCCCCAGCTGTGCCCCAGCCCGCCACGCCCACCCCTCACCTGGCGCCCAGTTCAATAGCAGAAGAAAACGCAGATCGTCCGGCGTCCCCGCCCGGGGCGTCTTACCTTGGACAGGTCGTCAGAGGCCCCGGGCTGACCCGCAGCCAGCAGGGGCGAGGGCCGCAGCAGGGGGTCGGGCAGCAGCTCCAGGCGAGGGCGCTTGCTCTCGATGAACTCCATCTCTGACTTGCCCAGCTCCGGCAGGTAGGAGTGGGACTCGGGCCGCAGGTGAAGCTCCTGGGACCTACGGGAGGCCGGGACATGGAGAATCACATCTACTGCCCTCCCGCTGGGCACCTGCTGGGCGCCACCCCCTCTGGGACCCTGAGAGACAAGTGCCCCCCTGGGGAAAGACGCGCGACGAGGCAGCACTCCATCGCAGACCTGCCTCCCTGCGCGCCACCCTTCCCTGACTGTTTACAGGAAGAGGACGGAGTGGCGGTTCCCTGCTCCCCCATCGCTGAGCGGGGCCCACGACCAGCGGCTCCAGCCCTGCTCAGAGCTGCTGACAAATGCAGGGTCTGGAGTCCCTCCCCAGACCCAACGAGTCGGACTCTGCACTGAAACGAGAACCCTGGCTGATTCGTGGGCACAGCCAAATCCGAAAAGCCTTGGGGGTCCCGCACAGATGATGTAACACACATGACGCTATCTATGCGTCACCCACCCCAGGCAGCCATTGCCAGCCGACCACGGCGCTCTGGCCTCGGGCGGCCTGGGGCAGAGATGGGAGCTGTCCAGCCTCATCCCTCCCGACCGGCTCTCCTTAACCTGCTCCCCAGTCTGCAGAGGACGAAACTGACCCAGAGAGGACACGCCTGGCCCGAGCGCACACAGCCGAGCCAGGATCCCAGACTCCACCTCCAGCTCCTGCTCCTCACCGGACAAGCCTCAACACTGCCCCTGCTGAAAAGCTTTTCAATTCATGCCCTCCCCGAATGCTCCAAGCACATTCTCCCCTCTGGACCTTTGCACATGCTGTTCCCTCTGCCTGGAGTGCCTTTACCCAGCTCTCTGGATGGCCAGCTACATAATGGACAAGCCCCCCTTCCGAGAGGCCTTTCCTGGCCATCCCGGCCAGAGAGGTACTACCGACCCCCACCCCGGAGGTCCTTCTGGAGTTATCCTGTGTGGTGTTTGTGTGCCTCTCCCCTGTGAGACCGCAGGCTCCCTGGATCCCCACTGTGTGTCCACAGCCAGCATGTCAGGATTCCTAGCATTAGTGCTATTATGATCTAGCATCTCGGAGTCCTGCTCTGACCTTGGTCCTCCCCTCCCTGGGGTCCCCATCCCGCTGCACTGGCTCCTTCCCTCCTTCCCACCTGGGTTGAAGGAAAGGCAGGCCAGCCCAGCATTGGGCACATGCCTCATCCGGCAGCTGAGGGACAGAAAAGGCCTCAGAGAAGAGGGGAGGACAAAGGGAGGGAAGAAAGGGGGCTCCCCAGGTGACCACTGCTGCCAACATGTCCCTCACAACCAGGACCCCCAGCGCTGCCCCCCCACATCTTGCTGGCCGACCTCTCCTGCCTAGGCACGTAGCCAGAGACCACTGAAGGCTGTGGTGGCTCTTCCATGCTCACCCCTCTCTTTGCCCCAAGTCACAGCTGCACCAGGACAAGGGCGAGCACACAGCCTGACCGTCCCCCATTTCACACCCTGCCGGGCCCTGCTCCAGCCCAGACCTCCGTTCCCCGGCAAGAGAAACGAGGCTGCGGCTCCGAGCCAGGCCGTGGGCCAGCCTCTCCTCACCTTTCATTCCCAGGCTGGAACTCGGACAGCAGGGAGGGCCTCCTCCGCTGGGGCTGGATGATGGAGCCAGGAGACAGGTGGGAGGTGTAGTCACGGGGGTGCGGCTGGTACTCGAGCAGCCCGACGTCCTGCAGCGACAGACCCAGGAAGAGCATGAGCGAAGGCAGCCCACCTCACAGTCACAGGCACAGGGGGCCAAGTCACGCACTCCTTGCCCAGGGCTCGCTCCTGAGCAGGACCACGGGCCACGTCCACATGTGGCTCCGAGGTCCAGGGTGACCAGAAGGCATGCCCAGGACCGATCACCAGCCGACCTGCAGCACTTGGTGGGTGTGTGGCCTCGGTCCCTCACCCTTGCCACCCAGCTCGACGGTTACACCCTCTTTCTGGAGGAGACGGCCGAGCCCACAGGTCAGCAGAGAGCTGGAAAAGCCGCAGCTCGCCTGTCCACCAACCGGGCACTAGGGGAGTGGGGGGTGCACTAGACAGCGCCAGCACCGACGGCCCGGGAGGCTCACCGGCCAGCTTGGAGGACAAGGTGCCGCCTTGGGATTCCCGGGTCTGCTCTGCGGCAGGAAAAAGCCACACACGTGTGTCACATACAAAAACTCAGACCATATTCAGAACAATAAACCGCAGGCAAACCGCCCCCCCCTTCTTCAGGAAAATGCCACCTAGCGTCCGTGACCCTCTGGGGAAAAACCGAACGATAACAAATTAGACGTACCCGGACTGTCAACTACACTGGTTTGAAACCCATTAAAAGATTTTTTATAAAAAGCACAGAGGGGCGCCCAAGTGGCCCCATCGGCTAAGTGCTGAGCCCTTGGTTTTTAACTCAGGTCATGATCTCAGGGTCCTGAAATCAAGCCCCGTGACAGTCTGCACCCTCTGCAGGCGTCTATTTGAGATTCTCCCCTTCTCCCTCTGCCTCTGCCCCTCCTCCAACTGGTGCTCTCTTCCTGTCTCTCAACTAAATAAATAAATCTTTCCTAAAAATGTAAAAAGGATAGAAACAAGTCTTTCAAAAGAGGACACGGGACTGGCTTCACACTGTACCGACCCAAATCGATGAGCTCTGTCTGCCTACAACACCCAGTTCTGGGTGCGGCAGTCAATTAGTGATGCCTGACACAGGTGAGGCCTGGGAAGAACGGCACCGTCAGGGACTTATTTTCTTCTTGGCACTTCTCTGGAGTCTCCCAATTTTCCGTAACAACCTCCTCATTCTTCTGTTGTTTGTTTTTTGTTTTTTGGGTTTTTTTGGGCTTTTTCTAAGCAGTTATTTCTGCAAACATCATCAGATGGTACCAGGCATCTGGTACTGGGAACGTATGTGTTTCAGGCCCTCCAGACCAAGCATCCAATGGAAGAGGCTGGGCGGCCGAAGGCTAAAGCAGGTGAGTAAGTAGCATGAACAGGGACCCCATCAACTTCAGAGGCTGGAAACGGTGAGCAAGAGAAACGTGGGATAAAGCTGCATGGCGCCTCGGGCTGGAGGGGGCTGTCCGACACTCAAACCTTCTGAGACTTGGGTTTCCTCATCCTTGAAGCGGGTGCCGGACTGGGAAGGAGGCCTCTGTGCCTCCTACCACTCACCCCCCACCCTTAACTCTCCAAAGAACTGCCCCCCCAGACGAAGGGCAGCTTCCAGAAGGCAGACAAGGGCTCGGCCTCCCTGTACCCCGTGAGGATGTCTAGCACCAGGCACCAGGTGCTTGGGCAGGGCGGCGGCGGGCGGGAAGGAGGAGGGGGAAGAAAGGCCTCGAGCGAGCGAGTGCAGGCCTCTGGGATCACACTGGCAAGGCTGCCAGGCAAAGATCTCGCGCACACGTACAGAGGTGTGAGAAGGAATCAGCAGGCTTTGCAGTCTGCCAGGAGGAAAATTTTCTCCACCCGGCTCTTTTGCACAAAAGCAAAATGAGCAAAGCGGCAGAGAGACAGACAATCCAATCCCCCGGGAGAGGGCCGCAGCAAGACAGTGCCGACAACTGCCAACGGAGGCGGGAAGAGGCACACGGGGCCCTCAGTGGGGGTGAGGGGGGTGCAGAGAGGCCGCTTCACACACTTTCTGGCCTCAGTTTCCCAGTTTAGGAGATAAGCGTGACAGGCTTGTCTGCAAAGACCCTCCAAGGAGCATCCTGGGGCCACTTCTAAAGGGTCCTCACTAAATGCCACCCCAGGGCCTGAAGCTGGTCTCCAGGGGTGACTCCCAAGGGGGTCTGGAAGTCCCACAGGAAGGCAAGAATTGAGGAGACCCTGAGAGAGAAACAGACCCCAGGCGGGGTTCACTGTGCTCACAGGAGACTGGACACATCAGGCACGTGGGCTACCAGCCTCCTGGCCGCATCTCTGAGCGCGAGAACTCTGCGTGAGTTAACGAAGTAATAACAATACCCAACGTTCATACGTTGCCTGTGTCCGCCTGTCCCTGAAAGCTTCTAACGTACTGAGTAACTTAATCCCCGCTGCAGTGCACGAGGTGCGTATCATCCCACACGGACTTGAGAAATCGGGTGCAGAGAAGTTAGGTGATTTACGCAGGTCACACAGCAGGGAGGGAGGTTCTGAGACACAAGACTGGGTCAAGCTGGCTTCCTGCTGAGGGGCAGGGAGGCGCGGGGGCCGGTCCTGAGCCCAACCCACATGGTGAGAGCAGCAAACCAGACTTGGGGAGAAGAGGCCAGGCCTGCCCTCACCACGAGCTCCCAGAGCTGCTGCTCAGAAAATCGGGGGAGGAAAGTGTCTCCAGGTGAGACCCCCCCACACACACACACACCTCTGCTGGCTTCTCCCCAGCCATAGAGCCTCTGACACTGGGAATTGGGGCTCGCCAATAAAGGGTGCCCCTAAAACTCCCCGGGAAGGTGACATGAGGCTGGAAAAGCAATCTAGCCAGAAGAGAACCCCATCTGGCACGTCCCTGCCTGGATCCTGGGGGGCCACAAAGACAGAAGGGCTGGGGTATCCGAGCCTCGGGTTAAATCTAAACCGGGTCTGGATTTTGGGAGATGTTTGAAGGAGGGGTGAGAAGGAGGATTTTCTTTGTGGCTGTGCTAGGAGGAGGGGTGTTCTTCACTGGCCCCCGGGATAGGGCTTCTCACCCCAGAAGGGACTGAAGAAACATCTGGAGCTATACGTGGCAGGGAAAGGACTCATGGGTCCCTCCTGAGGAGTAGGGGCTACGATCAAGACAGCTCCTACCTTAGGGCCTTTGCACGCGCTGTTCCCTCTGTCTAGAACATTCTTTAGCCACGTTTCCCCATGCCTGGCCCTCTAGTTCCCTCCAGGTTCTGACTCCAATGTCAGCTTCTCCACTGAGAAGCCTCCCTCCCTAGTCTAGACTTCCATTAGGACCCCCACAACCTCGGCCCTCTCTCCCTCCTCTTTCTCTGCTCATTGTTTCTCCACGAGTGTACCAGCTGCCCAAGGCAGGGATGCTTCTGGTTTGCCCACAGCTCCGTGCCCAGGGCCTACACACGTACCAGCACATGGGGTGCCTAAGAAGTCCTAAATGAATGAATGAACTTTCCAGCACAGGGGCTCCCGAGAGTCCTCCTCAGGAGGCCGAACACCACCCCACCCCACTCCTCGAGCCATCCCCAAGCACCCAGAACCACAATGCGGGAAGGACCACACAGCTGAGGGAAAGAAACTGCAGGCAACCCTTGGGACACAGGCAAAGCTCTGGTACACCACCACCGGCTCCCAGCGGCCTCTGTGTGTCCATATCCCCCGTGGCCCCGGCAGACGCCTGGGTCCCCGACCCTCCAGCCAGGGGAGCACTGCTCCAGCCTCAGCCACAACCAGCCCCCGCTCCCAAGCGCCAGGGCACAATGCCGGCAGCCCGCAGACCGGCGTGGGGCAAACGGCATGTGAGACAGAGGTATCCTGCCCACGAAGAGACTGACAAGTGCCGATCCAGGGCAGGAGTCAGAAACGGGGCCCAAGGCCAAAGCCAGGCTCGGCGCTCAGCCATCCCTCTGCAGCTTGGCGGGCTGCTGCCGAGCCACGAGGGCAGCAGAGCTGAGCAGCTGTGACACAGACCGAATGGCTTGAAAAGCCTGCAATACTCAGGGGGAAGGTCTGCTGACCCCTCCTCCGGAGGGAGAGTCCACAATGTGGGAAAGGACACTCACGCTATGTTGTCATAGTAACAGCACCAGCGTCGAAACCATCACCATCATTACTTGGTATCAACATGTGCTAATTCCATCCAGGCACGGGGTGAAGCCACTGCCCATGTCAGCTAATCTGAACCTCGGAATCCTACAGTTACCTTGCTCAAATAGGGGGGATACTGAGGCACGAGGCGGTAAAGCCACGTGTCTGAAATCCCATGGCTAGAATATCATTAAGGCAGGACACAAATGCAAGTAGTCTGGCTCCAGAGCCTGTGCTCTTAACTACCCTCCTACACTGAGGCACAGAGAGGTTAAGTAGCTTGCCCAAGGCCACACAGCAGAAAGCATAGCGCTGGATGTCAGACCCTGCACCTTCTGACTTTAAACAGTCCTGCAGCACAAGGACTACTCAAGTCCATCTGGACTTGGAGGAGAAATCCTTAGGGAGCCCGATAAGAGGCGAGGCAGGGAAGCCAAGACCGGAGCTGGAGGGAGCAGGGCACAGATAGATCCCGAGCGAACAAGCAGCTGGTCTTCAACAAGCAATGGATGCTGTGCCGAAGTCAGTGTCTGACTCAGGGGGCGGAGTGTGTGAAGTGTCAGGGGAACGGTGGGCTTCCCGCAGCCTTGGGGTCCAGGCCTCCGCCTGCAAGCATGCCTGGAATTATGCCTCCCACTGGCGCCGTGCATACCACGGCAGGCAGCCTGGAGGTGGTGAGCCAGCAGACGGGACAATTCCCACTGCCCTGAGTCCAGGGTCCTGCAGCCCCAAAGACAGAGAGGCCTTCCTTGGGGCTCCTGTCACCCTGCCAGGAAGAAAGAGGGGACTGCCGAGTGCTTACTGCACGCCGACACCGCCCGGGCCACCTTGCGAACATCCTCGCCGAGGGCCGAACCCACAACTCCGCAGCTCCACACTGCGAATCGGAGAACTGAGCTTGCCCCACGGGGCTAAGGAAGCAGCCGGCGTCATCCAGCGAGCTGAGAGGAACATCTGGAGGTTCTAGACTCCGGGGGGGACCGGCCATCCAAGCAGCCCGGGGCCCCGGGCATACTGAAAGAAGCCTCTGGAGCCAGGAGGCGGTGCCCTGAAGGTAACCTTCCAGAAGTGTGTGTGTGGGAGAGGACTGAGCCCCAGGAAGGTCACAGGTCTCCGGACTCAGGCCCCTCCCCTTCCTCCCAACTTCCTGCCTTAGCTACTACGCTAGGAGCCAGGACACCGCGCTCCTGCCTGGCTCTTAGGGGCATTTACTTTCCTGTGCCTTGACTTCTCCTCTTCCACACTCTGCCTTCTAGACTCAAAAAAAAGGGGGTATCTCATAAACCCCGCCTACAAAATGGGCTGCTGGAAAGAGTTAGAAGGCATGGGGCTGTATTGGGGGAAGGGGGAGAGTCTCCAGATTACAGACCCAATGCTGACCTCCTCCCAGCTAAGGGCAAGTGGCCCCAGCCGGGAAACCTACTGAGGACAGCAAGAACCCCCCCAACCGCCAGGGTGCCCAGAATTCTTCTTCCTCCCTTTCAGGTGTAAGCAGGGCTAGGCCACCCCAGCACAAAGCAGGGTGGTCAGGGACTGCGGGAACCCTACAGCCTCCACAACACTCAGGACAGACACGCCCCACCCCACAGCTGCCCCAGGGCCCCGCTCACCCCTGGCCTCAGCCTCCTGCCCGGAGTGGGTGGTGACCACTGGGTCCTGTCCAGCCACATCCTGCGTCACTGACAGCCCAGCGGGGGAAGAACAGGCGGTGTTATGGGTCAGCCGGTGACCCCAAACAACTGGGAGAAGGCCCAGCTGAGCCAAAGGGCAGGAGGGACAGCAGGAGAGCAGGGGCTGCAGGGACCGCAGGGAAGGGGGTGGGAGTGCAGTGGGAACCCAGCAGGAGGCGACAAGACAGGAGAGAAGCCAGAGGCCTCTGCCAGGGGTCCTCAGGCAGCTGCAGGAACAGTAACAATAGCGAGGAATAAAAACGCGGACGCACCAGGAAGAGCATGCGCCGGGCCCCACCATGAACACTTACCATCGTTGCATTTAATGCCCATGAAAATGTAGGAGATGGGTGCTCTCATGAACCCAATTTACAAATTAAAAACTGAGCCTCAGGGGCGCCTGGGTGGCTCAGTGGCTTAAAGTCTCTGCCTTCATTTCCGGTCACGATCTCAGGGTCCTGGGATGGAGCCCCGCATCGGGCTCTCTGCTCAGCAGGCAGCCTGCTTCCCCCTCTGTCTCTATCTGCCTCTCTGCCTAACTGTGATCTCTCTCTATATCAAATAAAATAAACAAGTAAATAAAAACTGAGACTCAGAAGGGGTGACCACTGGGCCTGGTTCCTCACCTACAGATTGGGAGCGTACAAGGCCCACCCCAGGGTGACCGGAGCAGCCAGGGCAGGCTCCGCACAGAATGTCTGTCCTGCCCTATGTGCCCAGTGAGTGAGAGGCCACGGTTTTGTTGTTGCTTCTGGTGATCACAATAAAGGTCACGGCACTACATGGCAATAACTCGCCCCCAGGAGCATGCTCCTGGGCCCTGGGCACACAGTAGGTGCTCAATAATAGAGGCACCCATGACGGGGGCGCAGAAGCCTGAAGCTGAAGCCGACCATCTCCCAGCCGTGTCTCGCCTGAGGCTTACGGTTTAATCTTCTGGCCTCAGTCCCCTCATCTGCAAAATGGGATAATAACGCAAGATGCTCTTTCCCTGGGCTGTTTGGGAGACTCTGAAGATTCCCCCGGGGTCAAGTTCTTGTTATAGGACTCCATAATGTGCCCGGCTGGCTCTGAAAAGCATCCATGGGGCCCAAACCCTCAAGAGGCCACTGTGTCTGGGCCACTGGGTTCACATGCTGCTGGAAAGGCCCTCCCACGCCACTTCCTCTCCTGATGAGGAGGAACCACGCCAAGCTGCACGCACGCATGCACACACACACACACACACACACACGCACACAGAGAGAGGCCAGCAGAGCCAACCTCTCCCCAACGGCAGCTGCAAGGCCTCACCACCCGCCCCCTGCCCCCGCTAAGCTGCCAGTTGCTTGTACGGGGAGGCCCAAGACCCTGAGAGCCCTCTGGCAAGCACCAAAGACGTAGTACCCAGTAGGTGCCCAATAAATGCCAACAGACCAGAAGCGAAGGCCCATCCTTACAGCCACACACAGCTAGAGAAACAGGCAGAGGAGAGTTTAGCAGAGCCGACCGAGGGCACACACGCGTGCAGGCCAGCAAATGAGACCACTTCTGTCTCCCCATGGGGAGGTCAGCCCCGAGAGAAGGGGCGGCTCCTCGGTGAGCAGAACCAACACCTCAGGTCTCCAAGTCAGGGCTTCAGAGACGGGACGCGTTCTGAAGTTCATCCTCGCAGGGCCCCAAGCATCACCACAGTGAATGAGCTCCAGAGCCAAGAATCAGGGAGCAGAGGGTCTCCCAGCAATGCCCACCCACCCCCCAAAAAAGCGAGAAGGGGCCCAGGGGAGGCTGAACTGCCAGGAAACTGTATTCAGCAGGTGCCCCATGTTTGTACACAAATTCCCCTACTGGCTCTGAAAGACAGAGATCCCAGCTCACCCTGGCCCCAGTCTCCATCTTCCCAGCTTTCAAATGGGAACTGAGAGATTCAGCAAAATTCCAAATGCCAGTGGTCTCTGCCATGGCGCCCCTCGTCCCCTCAGGGGACACAGGGAGCCCTGGCTGGCCACCGCTGGAGACACGCCAGCCCTCATGCGGACTCGGTGAGAGAAGAAGGCCCCAAAGGTGGCCCCAGGGAACACACGCTCCCCTTACTTACCGTGTGGGGCCGGGCAATCTGCACAGGGTAGGAAATGCCATGGGGCGGGTAGCGGGGCTCAGTGGCCCTCCACGTTTGCGCCACAGGCTGCGTGGATCCCGACATGGCGGTGAGTGTCCTGGGGCTCTTGGGCCCCAATAATCTCTCAGTGGTCACTAAGGTTAAATGCCAGTCCTTGTCATCTGGTTGTGGGTCGCCCTGTCACAGGCACCTGAGAGAAAACGGGAGAAGAAACAAGATCAGCCACAGGGCAATGGCCCTTCCGGGGACCCTGGTGGGGCCCCCTAGTCGTTCTTTCGGTCCCTGAGGAAGGGCCAGCACACAGGCCCTCCTCCATGCCACTGGGGCACTCCCTGCCCACTGACAGCGGGAGACGCCACCGGCATGGGAGGGACCGCTGAGCCACAGACCAGGCCAACCGCGGCCACCAGAGCCACATCATGGAAAGCCATGACCCCACCCCCAACCAAGGCCCTCACCCAGCAGGCACAGGAATCCCCGCTCTGGGGACGCTGCCCCCCACCAGATGGCTCCCGGGCATCCTTAGCCCCCTGACCTCACCCCGTGGAACCCCAACACTGTGGGCACTGCTTCACCCATCGCCAAAGGGTCCCAAGGGTCCCCCCCCAACCTCACCTCATGGAACCCCAAGTCTATAGGGCCCACCCCCAAAAGCGTCCCAAGCCCTGTCGACCACCCGAACCCACCCCAGGACCTCTGCGTGTTTCTGAGTCACCAGTGCCAAGTTTTCCGAAAGCACCCAGTTCTGGCAGGCAGCTGAACCTGTCCTGGGAGGCACGGCCAGGGTGAGGCACACATGAGTGTCCTGGGCCATGGTGGGCAGGGTCAGCTCCAGCAGGACCCAGGTCACAGTGGGACCCCGCAGGCCTGCCTGGGCCTCTCCGCGACCCTGTGCAGGAGCAGAGCTGGGAGTGAGGGGTTGGGCAGGGGCGATGAGGGGATGGGGTGCAGGTGGGGGAAACAGCAAAGGACACGGGCAGGAGCCAGCAGGGCCCCAGATGGCTGCTGGGAGCCGGGTAAACACTGCCTTCCTCGGGGGAGAAACCACCCGAGTCTCCAGGCTAGAACAAATCTTAAGCAACAGTCCAGTGTCTTTAGAGGTGGGGAAACTGAGACTCGGGAAGAAGAAAGGACTCAAGTCAAGGGAGCAAGGAGGCCCTAGGTCAGAAGCAGCGTTTGCCTGGAAATCTCTAGGGGCCTCCATCCCGCCCAGGATCCATCTCTCCCTCTCTGGCCACGGCTTCACGGGCCCGCTAAGGTTACCCTCAGCTCCGCTGCCCAAGCCCAGAGCGAGAGCACACCCCACCCTCAGCGGCCCCTCAGAAAAGTGTGTCCATCAGGCTCCGCCGCGTACAGCCCCATCCCGCAGCCTAGGAAACCCCAAAATGGCACAGAGCCCCCACCCTGGATGCCCTGGCGTGCTGGGGAGGGCTGGGGTCGCATCTCCCGCGATCAGCCAAATAGAACACACCCCCAGCTCCCCGTCACCTCAGGGCGTCCCTCATCGCCCTCCCCTGCCACTGACGAGGTGGACGCCTCCTCTGAGATGGACGCCTGGACCTTCCACCGGTGACCGGCCTGGTGGGGGCCTAATGTGAAAGAATGCTGGAGGGAGGGTGGAGATGGCAGGGGTCAGAAGAGGAAGGAGACCCCTATCTGGGGGCCTAACTGTGTCCCACTCCCCACCCCCATCTTCCATGGCTGTAGACTAGGCAAGTCCTTTCTGGGAACCATCCTCCCTCCTCGGGCTCCAAGACTGGTCACGGGATCCAGGCTGGACCAATCAGATTCCTGAATCCCCTGGGCCAGGGATTGGTTCAGAGATGGGCATGTGACCGAAACTAGGCCAATGAGAAGCAGTCTTGAGAGTTTTGCTGGAGGAAACCAGGAAGAGGCGGGGTGCTCTGAGGCCACCTCATGGCAGGTACCTGCCCAACAACGACACCAACTGGCCACAGGACGGAGCTGAGGGTGGAGAGAGCATAGTCGGGTCCTGGAGACAGCCATGCCTGAAGGCAGTAGAAACCTGCTCCTGTGTGTTTTGTTTCGCCAGCCCAACCTGGGTTTCTGTCACTTGCCACCACAAGTTCTGACTCACCCAGCGAAGAAAGGAGTCAGGGACCAATACACCTACAAGCACCTCAGGAAGTTCCCTCGTGGGCTTGTCCCAGCCCACAGGAGGCACCGTGTAATTTTTATGAGCATAGGAACACCTGCTCGGCTAACGCGCTACGAGTATCGCTCTCACTAGAACCTTCTCTGTACTGGCTCTAGCCGGGGGGGGGGGGGGGGTGTTAGTGATGCTTTGATGTGGGGGAAGGGGACGGACCTGCGCTGCCAGTTCCCACCAAGGGCAACGGGGCATCTGTCCTGCAGCCCAGAGACAAGCAACTGGCCTTGAGAGAGGGGCCGGTGTGGCCACTGCTGCCGGACCCCTGTTCCAGAATTCCCACTGTTCCAGTTCATTCCAAGCCCAGGAGACACCCCCCCCCCCGCCATCCAATGCAGCGATGCAAATTCTAGTCTGCTCTCTCTGGGCTTTTAGCAGTTGCCTCCCTCTCTCCGAGGGGGTGAGGCCAGCACGTTGGTGGGGGAGACGCTCACACTCCTTGCCCCCCTTCCGAGAGCACCTCGGGCAACTTCCAAATCGCTATTTGACTCTACACCGCAGAAGGCGGCCGAGAAGGCTGATTTTCCCACAGCCTTCCTGATTGCCGCCTCTGCCAGAGGCTCACGCGTGTGGTACACGTGGGCTCCAGGAGCCAGGGAGGTGACACCTTTCCAAATCAGCCCTGGAGAATCCTCGGCGGCATCCCCACCCCCGCTCACGCCAAGGCCAGGGTCTGGCTGGCTTCCCACTCCCTCGAGACACACGGTACATCCACCGCCAAGTTTGGGAGGGCTTCAGCCATCAACAGGTCACCCCAGCAGCTCCCTGACAAGTGTCCTCCCACGCATGTCATCCCCAAAGCCAGGGGACTCTGGCTTTCACCACGAGCTTACTTAAGAAACCCAATTTCCATCCCTTCCAACCTCAATCCCATTTATTGCCAGCTCAAAAAAAAAAATTTTTTTTTTTTTTTTTTTTAAGGAAAACATTTTGGCGGCTCCTCCGAAAGTTAAACATAGAATTACCAAATGACCCAGCAATTCCAATCCTGGGCACATACCCAAAAGAACAGAAAACTAGGACTCAAACAAATGCATGTATACGAACGTTCACAGCATTATTCGCAACGGCCAAAAGGTGGAAACAACCCAAAAGTCCACCAACGGATGAACGGACAAAACAATTGTGGCCCATCCATACAGTGGAACATGATTTAGTCACAAAAAGAAATGAACCACTGACACAGGCCACACCACAGACGAACCTCGAACACATCACGCTAAGAAAAAGAAGCCGGTCACAGAGGGCCAGATCGTGCCTCGGTCCACGTCCAGGAAGTACCCGGAAGAGGCAAACCCATAGAGACGGAAAACAGACTGGAGGCTTCGAGGGCTGAGGGGGTGAGCAGGGACTGCCGATGACCCCCAGGTTCCCAGGTTCGCCACACAGTGAGGGAAACGTGTTAAAATTAGGTAAAGGGAGGATTTGCATCACGCTGTGAATGGAAAAACAAATTGAAGCACTGACTTCACGGAGGTTTGAATGTGAACCACAAGAAGAAATAGAACACTCCTTCATCAAAGACACGGGGCGGGGAGGATGAGGGAGCCCCAAGGGACGGCAGGGGGGCACCCCGGATCTGGACTGGGCTGGAAGGTGTTCTGAAGACGAACCCAGACAGCTGCAGGGGTAGGACGGGGCAGGCCTGATCCCACTGTGGGTCTGGTGGCTTTGGGGTCCGGAGAGGGTAGTGGGCACCCGTTTATTTACAGAAACTTTGGGGGCTGAGCCCCAAGTGAATGAATAAGGCAGGGCCCAGCCACAGAGGGTCTCAGTGCCCCCACAGGGTACCACAAGCAGCAAACTGTGAGCTGAGAGGAAGGAGGAAGCCCACCCAGTCTAGCCCAGCCTCGGGGAGGGCGAGGGGGCATCAGGGAGCTCTTCCCAGAACGGGCACAGGACGGTCAGAGGGAGTCAGAGGGAGGCCGACGCCCAAGCGGGAGCCCAGAGGTGAGACCAGGCCCCCACACACTTGAGAAATACATTGAGTGAGCACAAGGCAGGGGACGCACCATCGCTCAAGGCTCCCGGGACATGGCAAGGATGGATTCTGTTCTCGGGGCCCTGAGGAGCCACGGGCAGTGGTTGGGGAAGTAAAGGGTCCGTGTGTTTCCAAGCAGCCAGCCAGGAGGCCTGGAGGCTGCTGCGGACATCCAAGCAAGAGACGACGCTGGCAGGACCGGAACTGTGGTCACAGAGCAGGAGAAGCAGGCAGGAAGGTTGGGACGGAGCTCACCGAGGGACAGGGACCCTCCGGCCTGTTGGGAGGAGAGCATGCTTGGGAAGTGCTGCCGTCATGTCTGGTAAACAGCAGGTGCTCAATGAGGCCAACTCAAAAAGGTCAGGGCTCCAAGGAGAGAAGATGGCACTCGGGAGAGGTTAAGAACTTGCTGAGTCAGGTGGCAGGAGATGCTTCTGAGCCCCAGAGCCCCAGACGGGGCCACGAGAGGCCCATCCAGGCCTTACACACCCCAGCCACAAACAGCGACACCAGGACCACTGAGGGCCCAGAACTGCAGGGCTGCCCTCGGCAGGGGGTCCCATGCACAGACCAGAATGGGGCTCCCCGTGAATGGCCCATGGTGGGGCCCCCCACATACACCGCAGGGGCTCCAGTGTGGCTCCCCACCACACCTGCCCGGGAGGCAGCATCCAGCAAGGGCCCCTGGGCAGTCCCCGGGAGAGCCCACGGGCTGCGGGTCCCCTGCGCCGGCAGCCCCCAGTCCTAACCTCCCAGCCCATGTGCCGTCCGCTGCGTGGCCTTGGTAAGGCTTCCAGAGCCGCAGGAAGAACCTCGCTGCTCCAGGTTCTGTCTGCCTTGATCCCTGCTGCACCCCAGAGCCTCTCAGTGGGCCAGGGACACAGCAGGTGCTCGACCAGGGAACCTGTCCAGGCAAGTGCCGGCAACACCAGGTGAGGCCAGAGCCTGCTGCCCCCCCACATTCCCCTCCGGCCCCAGGCCAGGACGCCGCAGCCCCACAGGCACATTCCATAGATTTTCCATGTCTGGGGAGGGTGGAATTACAGCAAGCCAGCAAGGAAGTCTCTGAGAGCGGGTGGGGGGGGGATGCGGGCAGGGGGGCCAGGGTGTGCTTGTTAAGGTACCGAGACCGCTGAAATGTGCCTGGGAGACTTCAGACCTGAGCCCAGCCTTCGGAGAAGATGAAAGGGCAGCTGTCTGCGCCACACAAGCCTGAAACTTTCCCGTAACTAATGGGCGCAGACATCGGAACTTAGGGCAGGTGGGGGAGCCTCAGCTGTCGGCAGAGAGAAGCCCCCAGCACACGCACATACAGGCACGCTCGCCAGAATCCTCTCAGGGGCCGGGCCAAGCCGCAGGTCCCACAAAGGGGATGGGGTCTCTTGCACCCCCGCCCCCACGTTCCATCCGGACCGGAGAAACATTCATGTGGCAGGAACCCCATGGCCCCCCTCGCTGCTGCCCTTGAGCATCTAGAAGGGCGTGGGACCGTTCAGTAGCTACTTGACCAACATTTGGTTTGGTTCACTGCTGAGTGCCCCGTGAGTATGGGCACATAGTAGGTGTGCTGGTTTCCTGGGACAGCGGTGAACAAATGACCGCACGCTGGATGGCTGAAAGCCACCGAAACGCATCCCCTCACTGTTCCGCAGGCCAGGAGTCCCAAATCGAGATGTAGGCAGGGCCACACTCCCTGCCCCAGAGGCTCTGGGATCCTTCCTGCCTCCTCCAGCTGCTGGTGGCCCCTTGGCCTGGGGCCGCCTCACTGCCATCCCTGCTGGTCATCACCTGGCCCTGTCCCTCATGTCTGTGTGTCCTCTCCTCTGGGAAGGACCCAGTCACTGGGTTCCGGGCCCGCCCTCATCCACTAATGACATCTGCAAAGACCCTCTTTCCAAATACGATCACATTCCCAGATTCTGGGTGGACGTGAATTAGAGGACTAGAGTTAGATTTAGCCCAATAAGGTCGGTGCTCGATAAATGTTTTGTTCACGGCCAGAATCCAGAGCCTGGCACGGTGCCTGGCACACAGTAGGCATCCGGCAAATATCTACCAAACAGCCCGGGCCCGGGAGAACAGAGAGCTGAAGCCAGCACGGGCCACGTGTGCGCGGGGCCTGTTCTGGGATGTGAGGTTAGGATTTGGCGGAAACACCAGCTAGAACAAAGTTGACTGTTTACACCTTGAGTTTCTAGTTCCCTTTTTTTTTTTTTTTAAAGACTTTATTCCCTTATTTGATAGAGATCACAAGCAGGCAGAAAGGCAAGCAGACAGAGAGAGGAGGAAGCAGGCTCCCCACTGAGCAGAGAGCCCGATGCAGGGCTCGATCCCACAACCCTGAGATCATAACCTGAGCTGAAGGCAGAGGCTTAACCCACTGAGCCACCAGAAGCCCCGAGTCTCTAGTTTCTGGCGTACTGTAAGAATGGGGAGCCCGCCAACTATCTGCCTCCTGGCGCAGGGTGGATGCCCGGGATCCGGCTCTCGGCAGAGCCCCAAGACAGAGAGCCCCACGGGAGGTGGCCCCAGTGAGCCCAGAGGAGCCCACACGACCCCCGAGAGTGGGAGGCAAAGGCAGAGTCCCTGCCCCTTGCCTCCACAGCTCACCAGCTTCAACCATGGTTCCAACAACCTTAAAGGGCAAGTTCTGAGACACAGTGGCAGAAAAAGACCCCAAATCCTTGCTGAGTTGCCATTCTAGCAGGCAAGACAGGAGTCACAATAGGAATGCTGGGAAGTGTTTGTGGCATGGAAAAATACAGAAGCATGAGAGGGGCAGACAGAGGACATGGCGGGAGGAGGCGTGATGGTTGAGACAGCCTCACCAGAGAGGGTCTTTAAGTAAAGACATGGAAGGGAGAGAAAGGGGAGAAGGGAGGTATGCAGATGTCTGGGGAAGCTGCTTCAGGCAGAGGGAACAGGCAGTGCAAAGGCCCTGAGGAGAGGAAGGAACAGCAGGGAGTCCCGAATGGTAAGAGTGGAGTGAGCCGGGCCCCATGAGGTGCCACAGCCTCTCTCTCTGAGCAAGAAGGGAAGGGGTCACCCCTCTGGGCAGCAGTGATGCTTGAGGTCTCCTACATCAAGCCAGCCCTGGTGCCCCTGTGTTAAAGGAAATTTCAGCCGCTCCTTCCATCAGGAGGTCTCGGTCCTGGGGTCTCTGAGCATCGTATGTGAGTAAAAGGACCAGCCCATCTGGAATCTTAGCATTATTACAGGCACCATTCAGGGTCTCAAAGAAAACGGGCTCCTGCACCCCCTCCCACGCAGGCAGGATCAGCGGCCACTGACCCAGCACAGAGCTCCTTGGGCTCCCCAAGGAGGAGCCAGGAACCCAACCAAGCTTGCTTGTGGCTCTGTCCAAAGAGTCGCAGCCGTGAGGGGCTCAGGGTCCGCACATTCAACACTCAGGAGTGCCGCCTACCCGTCCCCAAGCTGAGGCTGGTCAATACACGCCCATCCCGGACGGGTCTCTGCCCCACTCTGGTCAGTCGGGAGTATCTGAGCATCTCGGATGTGCAGACACCATACCAGGCCCTGGGGTCACGGCAGCAGACCAGGTGGGCAGAAACGGCTGCCAGCCAGAGCTACCATCCAATGCCAGGCCTGACCCGGCAGAGCAAGCAGCTCCTCACCCCAGGTACTCAACAGAGGATGGATTGGGAGGGAAGGACGGGCAGGTGGACGGATGGATGAAGGAGAGAGGGAGGGAGGAAGGGGAGAGGGAGGAGGCGATGGATGGATGGATGGATGAATGGATGGATCAAACAGGACAGACAAATCAGCAGAGGGACCTCGATTTAACTGTCTCACCATCCATAGTTTTCTGGGTCTCACTTTTTAAAGCAAGCCCCAGAGCCAAGCCTTCTCGCATCCCACTGATACCCCCACATCAGGCTCCCAGTGAGGCACAGCTGGGGACACACACAAGCGCCGTCATGCCCATGAACCCCCAAACCTGCACAACTGCACCCCAAGTCCCCTCCAGTCCCGAACTCCAGAATCAGAACAGAGAGAAAACAGAACACTGAGAAAAGAGCCATGGAAAGCTCGACACCCACAGATAAGTCCCCCCAAATGAGGGCCATGACTCAAGTTCCCTCTGTTACGCGAAATATGGAGGGGAGGGGCGGGGGGAGGGCAAGTTGACAATGATGAAGGGGGCGATGTCTGTCGCTGGGCAGGTGCTAGCACTCTCCCCACTTTGCAGATGAGCAAACTGAGGCTGGGCCCGACGAAATGAAGGCCAGAGCAAGTCCCCAGGACAAGGAGGGTATGCAAGATGGTGGGGGGGGGACCTGCACCCAAACACAGAGAAAGCAGAGGGCTTCCTGCGGGAGGGGTGGGCTGGGCCTAGCAGGGTCTGGACGAGGGAGGAAGAGGCTGCTCACTCAACACCGGCTTTCTGCAAGTGGGGAAACTGAGGTCCCGGAAGAGGCAGGCACGCACGCAGGCTGGTGCTTCATGGCCAGACTCTGCCTTCCTCGGGGGGATCCCACAGCCCACGCGGTCCGGGCATCCGGCGAAGTGGGCCGGGTGGCCCGAGCGGAGCCCCCCTCAGACACCCCAGGGGAACAACACCCAGGGCCGTGGGGACAAAAGCTAAGTGTCCAGAGGGATGGCCGTGTGCCCCGACAGAGCCCTGGACTGGCCACAGCCTGCACCCACCTTCTAGGGCAAACCAGAGGCCTGGTAGCAAACACACCCCGGACACCTGGCCCACCTCTCTCGTCCCTTCAAAAGGATCCCCAGCCACAGCTAGAACCCCTGCCGCCCCAGATTCTCCTTCACTGCCCGCCCCCGCAGTTCCTCTGAGCGGCCGCGATCTATCCACAGTCCTACCTGCGCCACAGGTGACATTCATCAGGCACCCACACTAGGGGCAGGTTCCAATCTCCCTCACCAAACTGGACTGCCCCGATCAACAGATCAGGAAACCGAGGCTCAGAGAGGTGGACTCATTTGCCTGAGGTCACACAGCCAGAAGGCAATCAGGTCCAGCCACGCACACCCTCCCCAAAGGGAGCAGAAGAGAGGCCCAGCTCAGGGCTGCCAAGGAGGCCCGCTTGGGTCTCCAATCTCACTGGTACATTTGTGTCCACTGGGCCGGGCCAGCTCGGCTGCCCAGCCCTGCCCACCGCCCCCACTCTCCCCACCACAGTCAGATCTGCTCACAATCACTCCCTCCCGGACCCCTTCCCCTGCCTGTCAATTTTAAAGCAGGGGGGGAGAGAGATAAGCCACAGTTGTGACAAAGCATCCCCGCACACGAGGTCACCAGGTCCCACACGAGGGCCCCTGTCGCGCGACTCGCCCTCCCTCCTGGGTGTTTCACAGACATGACGCCCGATTTTTCCTGGCTCTTCCTCATCACGTTCTGGGCGCCCCGGGAGGGACGTGTTTCCCATTAGGCCCAGCTCTTCCATCTGGGCTTCCAAACAGCAATTTTTTCTGCAGAGGGAAGGAGGGGGAGACCGGAGAGGACGCTGGTGTCGGGGTTGTGGGGGAGGGGCGCTGGCACCAGCTGTGCACCCGGGCACGCTGCTCGACCCTCCGCACACCCACCCCCAGGGCTTAGATCAGAGCAGACAAGCAGGCACCCATGTCGGGGCTCAGCACGGTCGGTGCCAGCTCACCGTGACTACTTAGCCATGCACAGGGGGGCCCGTGACCGCATCCTAACCCAGGACCCCGGGAGGGTCAAGGATGCGGGGCTCGGGGTCCCGGGTCCGTCGGCCTCGGTGCCTGGACAGGAATAAACCAACACCCAAGGAGTAAATGGGCCGCAGAGCCCAGCTCTTGGCATTCTGCCGAGTAAAAGAAGCCAGACACAGAAGGACAAACTCTGTGATTTCACTCACAGGAGGTGCCCAGAACAGTCAGATGCAGAAAGAAAGTAGAAGGGTGGCGGCCAAGACCTGGAGGACAGGGTACGGGGAGTTCGTGTTTAACGGGGACAATTTCTGTTCTGCAAGACGAGAGAGGTCTGGAGATGAAGGTGGTGATGTGTGCACAATCGGGTGAATGTCTGGAACAGTACCTTACAAGTGGTTGAGATGGTAACATTTTTGTTAGGTCTCTCACACCATAATCAGAAAAATAAACAAACAAACAAATAAGGGGGGGGGACGCACGCCTCCTCCAGGGAGGCCTCCCTGATTGCTAACCCAGGCACCCAGCTAGGCCAGTATTGCTCTGTTGGTGGCTCCCAATGCCCAGGCTGCCCCATAAAGAGATGGGTTTGCCAAAGGTCCTGCCGGGGGTCTTGGCATGCAATGGCCCCTGCCAGCCAGGTACTGAGAGGGACCGCAGTCAAAACCTGGCCCCCAACCCAGGCAGCCCCCAGCCCAGGCAGCCTCCGGGGAGGCCTGAGAGGCCAGGACACAGAGACAGGCTGGCCTGAAACCCCACACTGCCAGTGTGCCGGCCCCGCCCATCACTCGCCAAGACCCTGAGGGGGCAGGGGGCCACCCCGAGAGAGCAGGGGCAGCAGACTCTGGGTTCCCACCAGCTTCCCTGCATCAACATCTGGCAAATGTGTCCACAGCTGTACAGCTGCCGGAAACGCCTCCCCCTGCCCCTCCTCCACGCACGCTGGGCCCTCAAGGACGGCTTTCTGAGGAATTTATGGGGTCGTCCGGAGTATTTCAGGGCAGCTCTCTGGGGGACGTCCTCCACCACATGTGAAGGAGGACAAATGTTCCCGCGGCTAAGAATAGCTTGGCCAGCAGCGGCCTGCAGGCCTGGGAGCCCACCCACTCAACAACAGCCCTGCCACGCACCCCTCACTTCCCACTGGCCTGGCCGGGAGGCCCCTCCAGCACCCCAGATGCCTGCCCGAGGGGGAACGGTCCACTCTGATCCGCCCAAAAGTGGATCACAGGAGCCCCTCGATTTCCCTGAGGGCTTTCGTTCATCAGTTAGGCTCTGATGACGGATCAGTGATCAAGAATCCAAGAGGCCCTCCGGCCCCTGCAGCCAGGAGTTCCAGAAGCAAACGCAGGCTTCAGTGCCCAGGAGTGGCAAGCGGTCCCCTGAGAACTGATTATCACTTGGCGGAGGGAACAAGACTAACCAGGCTCCAGGGGAGAGGGTCCCAAGCCTGAAATAGGGAGGGGGGAAGAAGAGGAAGGAGGATTCCATGGCAGGCGGGTGTTGTGTCAGGGGGAGGGGAAGGAGGCGGCCACATGTGTGAAAAGACATGGCAAGGGGGTGGCCACACTCAGCCCCAGCCGGGGGCATCGCAGCCGCTCGAGAATGTGGCCCAGGAGATCACAGCTCCCAAATCTACCAGGCAAAGAAAAGTCTGACTTTGAGACATCTCTCAATTTACAGTTTTGTTTCAAAAACATGGACTATAAACCCAACCCAATAAATCAGTCTGACATCCAAATACAGCCCGTGGGCGGCCAGGATGTGACCTGTGGCTTCTGGCATGTGGTCAGCTGAAAGCCACAAGACAGAGCCCAGCAAAGCCCGGGGGAGCTGGGGGCAGGGGGAGGGGGGATGCGAGAGAGTGACAGGCAGGACCGTTCCCCCACATGGCTTGGAAGGGGACCTGAGAAGCCCCTAATTAAAACAGGGCGTGGGCGGGGCTGAGCCCACTTACCCAGTGAATCTTAAATAACATCCCCCATCCCAAAGGACACACACTGGCTGTGAAAGGGGGGCTGGGCAGGACCCCAAGCTGGCTCATCTCCAATACACGCAGTGAGCTGCCCATGGTCCGCAGCTGCTGTCCGCCTGTCCCGCACCCACTCCTTGCAAACTGCACCGTTCTGTCTCTTGACCTTATGACTCCCCCTGCACCCTTGATCCTGGACTCTGAAGGGGGCTGACCCTGCCTCCCAGGGCTGGCCAGTCAGCACAGTCTCAGTAGCAGCCCCAACAGCCCAGCAGCACCACAACCACAGCGTCATTGGTGTTTAGGGAAGCACTTAACTCTCAAATGAAGCCCATAGACCTCACTCGAATGACTCCTGTTGTGATATCAGCCACAACAGGCTTAACCTCCGCTGGGCTGCAAGGTTGTGATGATTCGTCCTAGGCTCCCAGGGACTGGACATGGGGAACACCTCATCATCAGAACCCCTGGATCCAACCATGCCTGAAGCTTCCACTGAGTCTTTCGTGCTATAAATGCAGGAGGAGCAGGGATTCGGCCGATTGCTACCAAGACACCTAAGATAGCAACCCCTTAAAACCCAAATTCTACGCCATGAATCTCCCTGGAATCTGGTCTTTCCTCTCTGGTTCCCTCGTCTGTGCGGGTAGGGAAATCTCCGAAGCCAGCTGGGAGGAGGCAAGAGAAATGAGATGGGAGCCCAGGACTGACTCAGATTAGAAAGAGGGGTCCAGGCAGGAACCTGGGACAGGCCTGCCCCTTCTCTCACCCTGAAGGAGAAACAGTCTCCTGGCCCCGTGCTGAGCCATCTGGGACCTTAATGGGGGACCCAGCAGGCAGCAACTTTGAAGACAAAGGCTGCCCCTCCTCGCTGCCTCAGATCTGGGTCACCCCCCCAGCAGCAGGCACACCCCCACCCACAAAGCCCCAGGCACTAAGTGGAGCCTCTGGCCTTGGGTTCTGGAGGAACATCCTGAGCTGGCAAGGACGGCTCTCCCTGCCCTGCCCCACCCCCCCACCCCCCCGCCCCCCGCAACCCTTCCCCCCAGACAGGGGCACTGTCCGCAGCCAGAAGGCCCTGCAGGCTGCACCACACACACACACACACACACACACACAGACACACACACACACAACACCACACACAACACACTGCACCACACACACACACACACACACACACACACGGCCCCACCCCTGCTGGCTGTAAAGCAGGCAGCTGCTCTGGGCCTGGAGGATGGCCGTGGCTCAGACCAGGAGCAGGGGAAGATCCTGACCCTCCCCCACCGTCCTGACCCCATAGGTGCTGACTCCTCCCACCAGCCTCTCTCCCTCCCCACCTCCATGTGGCCACAAGTCTGTTTCCCCTCTCCGTTCACAGACGGGGAGGTGGAGGTTCTGGGGCCAAAGAAGGCTATTCTATGTCTCAGGGGCAGGAGCACGACCATGGAAAGTTGAACAAACTCCCCTTCCAGATTCTAGGTCCTGAGCAGTCCCGATAACAGACACAAGGTGAGAGCCTCACACTCAGCATCATAGCAAATTGCTAACACAGTGCTCACTGTCATCAGTTCACCTAACCATTACAGTACCCACAGGAAGCAAGACTGAGGCACAGAGAGGTTAAGTAACTTATCTGAGGTCACACAGTAAGCAAGTGGCAGAGCCTGGATGCAAACCCAGGCTCGCCCTCTCCAGCGTCTACCTCCTAGCCCATGTGTCCTGGGCACCCATCACCACTGTACCCCAGCCTCCCTGCTCAGGCAGTTCCCGGCCTCCCCCCTTCCCCAGGCTGGTGTCAGGGCCTCAGAGGCCTTATAGCCAACATCACTGCTCATGGGTCCAGCCACGTCCTGCCAGCTGGAGGCAGCCACAGGTCTCTGCAGAGGAGCCGTGGCCACTTCCATGTCCGCCTGGCCACCCACCAAGAGCTCACTACAAATCCCCACCCTGGGTCCCAGGAGGAGAAGGAAGGCAGCACCCTCAGCCCCACCCCGGCCCCCTGCTCTGTTACGTCCCTCATTGGGATCTAGAGTCCTCCTTCCCCAAGTCTCTGCTGACTTGTTCCCCATCTCCCCACGACCCCAAAGGCACGGTCCATGAAGGCAGGAGTTGCCTCTGTTGTGTCCACCTCTGAGTCCCGGCTCAGTGCACACAGCAGGCCGTCCATAAGTGGCTTGTTGTGTCCCCGAACACTGAGAGCATTACTGCAGACTCCGAGCCGAAGGTCCAAGGCCACTCTGTGAACAGAGAAACTGAGGCCAAGAAGGGGTCTGCTTAAAGTCGGATTTCAGGGTGCCATCTACACTAGGCCAGCGTGTCGCAAGAACTAATCCGTCTACACCGCCTGCCCCCCCACAGCTCTGATCCCTTCCTCCCTGGAGCTGCAATGCCGGCTCATGCATTAGCCACAGCTGAGAGTCTGAAGGTCATCGCTAGCACAGGGGGCTGCAGCCTGCCCTCTCTGCACCTCAGTGTCTCCCTTTATCAAGGACACCTGGTAAGCAAGGTGGCTTGGGGGTGGGGGCGGGGCAGGGGATGGCTGCAGCCCAGGAGTGGCCAGGCAGGTGGGGGAATGCGTGTTAGAGGCTTCGGGAGGGCCCAGCATGGAATGTGGGGAGCCTCTTGCCTCCTGGGTTCTGTGACCCTTAGCAGAGTCACCCGAGGCGGGAGAACTAGCCGGGCAGGTTTGGGAATCGATTTCCGGATTTGGGGTCTGGACCCCTCTGACACGGCTCCCCACGCCCCTGGGCACAAAGGGGTGTCCTCAGCTACCCCCAACTACCTCACTAGGTCCCAGACCCTCAGCGTGCGGTGGGAAAGAGTACCCCCACGTGCCTTCCCTAGGGAGAGCTCCCTCTAGCCTCCATAGAGTGGGGTCCCTGGCTCTATTAGTCTGTTAGGGCTGCTATAACAAATGACCGTCAGCCGGGTGGCTTAATACAACGGAAATTTATTCTCTCCAGGTCTGGAGGCCCAGTGTGCCACATCAAGGTGTGGGCAGGCCTCGCTCCCCTGAAGGCTCTGGGGCAGGAGCCCCCCCCCAGCCTCCTCCAGCATCTGGCCACATCCCTGGGGTCTCTGTCCATCTTCATCAGCGTCCTCTGTGTGCCTTCTCTTCTGTCCCTCAGGAGGGCACTGGTCACTGAACAGAGGGCTCACTCGGGGAATCCAAATGACCTCATGTCCAGAAACCTCTGCAAAGACCTTATTTTCCAAAGCACATCACGTTTAGAGGAGAAGGGTAGTAATGCATGCACTTATCTTTCGGGGGGGCCACCATTCACCCCATTACAAGGCAGCCCCTCCTGACGCTGCCCACGGACGATGGACGGTGGGGCGCTGGCTCCCCACTGAGCCCCTCGCCAAGCCCCAGCAGAACCGCCAATCAAGCAGATGAGGAAACTGAGACACAGAGAGGTAAGCCCCAGGCCCGGGGTTGGAGCCCACTTTCTGCGCCCCCCCCCCCACAGCGGTCCTGCCTCGGGACCTGCGGGTGCAGGGGCCTCCCTCACGTTTCCAGGAAGCAAGGGACTCTCACACCCACGTCTCCGGGAGAGGGCCTGCCAGGGATGACTCACTCCCACTTCACAGGCCAAGAAGAGGCGCAAAGTGGTTCAGCCAGAGGGCTGAGCAAACTCTGAATCTGTTTGCTCCTGTGTCAAAGGGAAGCAAATCCCACTCCTGGAGGATGAAACGGCATCCTGCAAGGAAATCGCGTCCGGCCCCCCGATAATCAGCACCTCTCCATTTATGACCCGCCGATCCCAGCCTCCACAGCTACCCACTCGGCCTCCAACCCCAGCAGAAAGGGCCCATTATGACATCACAGGCCGGGAATTATGTTATTAGCCTGGGAAGGAGGCTGGACCCAGGGACAAAGAGCTCATTGTCATGCAAATGGATAACCAGAGGGGGGGCCCTCCTCCAGCCTTCTGGCTCTTGAGCCACACAGAAACCAACTCCAGGCCTTCCAGAAGAGTTTGGGCATCTCTGGGCCTCAGACCTAGATGAGTGGGGCTCCCTCCTAGTGCCAAAGGGGCCCCTTCCCAGGGCGGCGTACCAAATGCCATTTACCTACTAATACTGTGTGCCTGGGGCTGTGTGTCTTTGGGCAAGATGCTCACCCTCTCTGTGGCTCAGAGGGCCCTCAGAAGAACTCAATAAATTAAGGTCAGCACAACGGTGGTCCTGCCTCGTCCGCCCTCAACACACAAAGCTGATGCTGTCTACCCCCCTCCCCTGCCCGCCACAGGTCTCCCTCATGACCTCCACCTCTCTGACTTTATCTAGGAGTCTGGACCAAGGTCCTACGGGGCATTCTTGAGCACAAACACAAGAACTGCCTTTCAAAGGACCCAGTTTTCCAGGAGACCCCAGAAGGCGTTCTCAGCCTCCAGACACAGAATTTCTAGGGTGGCGGAGGTAAGGACCCGTCTCCCTAGCCAGAACCCTCGGGTGCGTGACTTGCCTGGAGGCACAGTTGAAACATCCATCCCCAGAAAGGCCGCATCACCGCAAGGGGACAGGCCCAGATCCACAGCCCATGGGGGACACTGAACCAGGGACCCAAGACGTGCCCAGTGCTAGGGACACAGTAGTGACCAAGATGAACAGAATCCTGGGGGAAGGGGTTTGGGGGACATGGCAATGGACACAGACTAAATCTCAAAGGATGACAGTATAAGGTGACAAGAGCAACTCTGGAGAGGTCAGGGGACTGCTCGGAAGGCCGCGTTTGAGCAGAGGCCTATATGAGGGACAGGTGTTGCAGGAAGAAGGCACAGCAAGTACAAAGGTCCAGAGGCAGGGTCTGTGGAAGCGGGAAAGGCTAGCCGCAGGCAGCAGGCAGGTTCGGGGATTTCGGATTTGGGTTCTGGATCCCAGATGGGAGCTTCCAAAAACAGGCAGAAGGCTCAGGAGGCTAGAATGCCCCCAACTCAGCCCACTCCCTGCCCTCCAGGCTCTGCCCAGCAAAACCCAGCACCTGAGACCCTAAACCGTGGCTGGTGCTCCCCGAGCCTCAGACACAGTTTCCATCATCTAACATGACTGTGGACACCCCTCCCTGCTCAGCCCCACCAAAGCCTGCCAGTAGCCCCCCTGTCCCCAGCCTGGGATAGTCTGGAACCCTCCCAAATCCTTAGGCATAAATCAAGCCCTCTCTGGACGTCTGGGGACACGTGCTGTTACCTGTCCACTCACTGTAAGGAGACAAAAATCCAGCAGCCCTCTCTCGGGAGCCTCTCTGGAGACATGTCTAGCCTTGGATTAGCTTTGGCTGAACAGAAACACACTCCTCCTGCTTAAGCACTCACTGTGGACGACCAACTCGCTCTAGGGTGGGCTAGTTTACAGCCCGAAGGCCTTCTCACTGCCGTGGAGGTGGGAAGAGGTCCAAGAGAAACCAGTCCCTTACCGCAGGGAAAAGCAGGAAAGGAAAAATGCAGCCCGGAGTACAGAGCAAGGAGGATAGAGTACGAAGACAGGGAGCGAGTCTGGCTGCTGCGGGAGTGACCCCACAGGGCGCACACGTGGCTGAGAGGGGGCAGGCTCTGGGAGGGCCCAGGAAGCAAGAGAAACGGCCCAGAGGTCAGGGCTCTCTGGCTTTCGCGGTTCGTGAGCCCAGCCACCACCCCTATCTCAAGCTCCAAGCCCAGCCTGCAGGTGAGGAGAGAAGGCAGAGGGGGAACGGAGACTCAGAGAGGGCAAGCAACTTCCCTGGGATCACCCAGCCAAAGACCCTCCACACACAGGCTCTGGCTGGGGGTGGAGTTGAGCCCCACCCTCACCAACTCTGGGTCCTTGGGTGGGTCACCTGACCTGAGCCTCAGTGCCCTCTCACGTCCCTGCGCGCCCTTCAGCCGGCTTTCCCCCAGTGGTGACGTCTCTATAGAAGCCCAGCTCAGTACCGTGGTGTAACCAGGAGACTGACCATGCACCGTCAGCCTCACACAGACCTCGAGGGTCTCGCATACACACATTTGTGTGGATGTAAGTGTGTTGAGTGCTATGCACCTGCACCTCCGTGCGTATGGAGGGAAAGGGAGGTCAAGTCACGGAGACCCTCAGGACAGGGCTGGGACAGCTACAACACAGCTCTGTGGCTGGCCCAAGTGGGCACCTGAGGCTTGGGGCAGCAAGGGTACATTCGTGAGGCCCCCTGCTACAGAGGCCTTTCCCAAGGTCCCCAGGAGAGGCCTGAAGACAACCGGACAGTAGGCAGGTGGCGTGGACAGCTTGGACACCCGGGGAACTCCCCGCCGTCTCCTGCTGGCCCAGGAGGAGAGGCCCTGAGCCAGCCACCGGCCCAGCATCCGGTGTCATTTACAAACAGGATGACTGCCACCCTCAGTGGGAGAGCCAGCCATGCCTACCCAGCCTCCAGGCCACACCGAGCAGTTGGGGGTGCTGGCCCGTGCTTGGTGGGGGACAGGGCAGAACAGGCACAGTGGGACAGCCCCGGGGACCCCAGCCCAGGCCCAGATGCAAACAGAGTCTGGGGCTTGAGGAGGGAGCCCCTCTCTCCACCTCCTGAGATCCAGACTGCGGTTTCCAAATCCTACAGAACAGGATGGTTCTGGACATAAAAGAAAAGAAAAATCAGTGGAGATAAGGAAAGGAATCTCCCCACAGCAGCCCACAGGGCCCCTGTGCAGGTGGGTCTCGGTTCTCCCCCAGGCCCAAGTACAAGCCACGCGCACTGTACAAACAAGAGAGCTGAGTTCCACGACCTGCCCACTGTCACACCTTCCAAGAGGGGAGGTGCAGGGGCCATTCCTTAGCCCCCCTGAGCCATACAACCACTCCCAGCGTGGAGACCAATGGCAGCGTCCATTTGCCATACGAGAACACTGAGGCTCAGAGACGGGAAAGAAGCTGCCCAAGGCCACACGGCCAGGAAGTGTTCAACCAGGATGCGAACCCTGGAAGTCTGGGCCCAGAACGAACCAGGAGGCTGTAGTAACCCCTCACCTCATCCGGAACCCTGTGTGACCCCCACAATTGCCCCATATTACAGACAAGGAAACTGAGGCCCCCACAGGCGAGGCAAGGCCACCCAGCGTAAAGAGGGATGGAAGCAGGATTCAATCTCGAGTCTGTGGCAAACGAGAGGTGCCATCTGGGAAGCCAGCCCTCCCTAGCCTGGGCTCCAGGCCCCCACGAGACGTCCCACGGCTTCCCAACGGTCCAGGCGCACCCAGGCCTTGGGACAAATCGCTCCCTCATCCCTGTCCCTGCAACTGAAGGCTCCTTGTGAGCTCAGGAAGCCCTTCCAACTTTCCAGTGTTTATGCCGGCTCCTCGCGGCCAGGTCCCTGGACAAGCCTGGGCCGGTGGCGCTGATTTCAAACCAGACACGGGCACTGGGCCAAGCGCCACCGCGGTGAGAGCCGGGCGCCGGGGCAGCCGCAGCGCTGACTGCACCTGGCTCCCCTCCCCAGCCCCCTGCCCGCGGAGGAGCCCACCGCCCAGAGCCCGAGACCCCCAGCCGCCACAGTGCCGGCAGCACCCCGATTCCTCCGCTCCGCCCGCTATCCCGCAAGGACGTGTGCGCCCCAGCTCCGGGCAGCTCGGTCCCCACCCCACATGTCCAACCAACCCCGCAGCCAGACAGTGGCCAGAAGCCCTTCCCGCCCGGCCGCCTGCTTCCTGGCACCCTGCTTCCGACCACAGGGACTCCGACCACTGTGACCACCGGCCCTTCGTCCCCCCAGCGCCGGGACTGCTGCCTGACGGGGCCGGGCCACCCAAGGCCACCGTGGCCGGGGCGCGACCAGGCTGCCTCCATCCGGCGACCCACCGGCCCCCAGGCGGACGCCCCCACGCTCCACGGTGGCTCCCGGTCCTTGCCCACCCCTCCGGGGCGGTGACCTGGCCGTACCGCGTCTCCCTGCCCACCACCAAGCCCAGAAACTTCTCTTACCCGAGCACATGACCAGCCTTCCACTCACGTCAGCTCCCAACAGAACTTGAAGTAACTCTCCCACCAAAAAAAAAAAAAAAAGAAAAGAAAGAAAAGAAAAAGAAAAAGAAGTAAAATGTGCCAGCAAGTGGGTCAGGGGAGTCCACACACACAGACGGTTCTGCTGGCTTCCAGAAGACACACGGCGTCCAACATCAAAGCCATCCTTCCTGCAGGACTGACACGGGGAGCGGCGGCCCCATCGAGCGGCCGCTCGCCTTCCCGCGAGACTATGGGCGTCCCCCCACCTTCCCCGGGCTGGGGAGGCCCCCGCAGCCGGGCCTGACACCCTCCTCGGCCCCTGGCCCGCTGCCCTCCCCACAACGAGGCAAGCGGAGGCCGAGGCCCACCAGGCACAAGCCCCAGCCGCCGACCCCACGCCGGGGCCAAAACTCGGTGTCAGGCCTCCACGGTCCGTCCGCGCCTCCTGCCACTCCGGGCCTATAAACACAGAGAATTACATAAGTCCACTCCTCTTCTTCGGAAGCCAAAAGTACTCGCTTTTTCTCCCAGCCTTGGCAGTAAGTAATAATTCCTCATCGCCATGGTAACCCTGGCGGGCTTCCAGCCGACGCTGGGAGGCCTTTTTATAGCTCGGTAGAAAAACCTCTTCACTATTCCCTCCTCGCAGGCGAAAGCGAGCTCCAGGCCCGAATTCTACGTTAACCCGCTTCCTCCCCGCCGGACCTGTCCACTGGGGGGCCGGACCCGCCCGCCGCCTGCCCAGAAGGCAGTGTGGGCTCCCCCGGCCTGGGCCCGGCAAGGAACCAGAGCTGCTGCCTGGGTCCCCTCCCGGGGGCCTCCAGTCCTCCGGGGGGACACGGCCAAGGGGCCGGCTCTTTGCCTTTAAAATATTTCTGCCCTACTTGTAATCTCAGGAAAAGCAAACATGACCCCCCTGCATTGGTATTCTGAACGAGGGTCATCTCAGTGACAGGCCCAGGGGGTGAACAAAGACAGCCAACCACACACATACACACACACACACACACACACACGCCAAAATGGATGCTTTGGTGGTCAGCCAGGGGTCTGAACCTTGGCTGCAACTGTCTGGATGACTCAGAAACAAGTCTGAGCTCCTCTGGGTGTCAACTTCCCATCGGCAGCCGGGACAGGCTCTGCTCCGCTCCCCGAGGTGCTCTGAGTGGCAGCCTCGAGGGGAAGTGGCAGGATCCCCCCCCCCGGGGGGCTCTGGAGACTCACCTCTGCCCCCAACAACCAGGAGTTGGGCCCAAGGATATATGCCCGCCGGAGATGGCAAACCCTAACCCTAACCCTGGGGACGCGGGGCAGGGCACCCCAGGCAGGAAGCACAACAAAGGCCAAGGTCTGGAGGCGGGACAGCGTCTGGCACGTTGCAGAAGCAGAGAGGGGGCTAGTGTGGAGAGAGGCAGAGGGAGAAGATGAGGTCAGGGAGGAGGGGAGCGGAGGGGGCAGGAGGTCATCAGCACTCTGGGCTAGTCACTACTCTCCGAAGACTGGAAAGGCTCCCGGGGGTGACGGTGCCAGTGACAGCATACTATGTGCCCAGCACGGCAGAAGCGCCTCACCTGTGGGCCCCTCTGTCCTCACAGGACCCCGACAAAAGGCAGGTGCGCTTCTGAATCCCAAAATACAGAGAAGGAAACAGGCCCAGAGAGGTTAAGTAGCTTGCTCGGGGTCACACAGCTCCAAAGTGGCTGAGCGGGGGTTTGAGACGGGCAAGCACGGCCCGCATTCATCCGACCTCATGATTCGGTCGGCGAAGGGCCACAGAGGGTCTGGGGCAGACCGGACGGACGTGTGAGGAAGGTCCGTGGCCGTGGGACTAGCGAAGGGGAAACTGGCTCGTAGGAAACCAGTCAAGAGACCCCACGGAGGCCCTACATTGCTGACTTGTGTCATCTCACCCTCTAGCCTTTCCCAAGGAAACTCCTCATCGAGTGTTTCGGAAGCCTGCCGGGACCTGTCCTGAATGCCACCGCGGGGACTGGGCTACTCAAAGCCTTACAGATTGGGACACCAAGCTACAGAAAGCAGCCGGCAACACAAAGCTGCATTTTGAGTCCCCGGATCCAGGCTCCGTCTCCTGCCTGTTGGCTCTCACCGTAACAGATCACAAAACTCAGGAACGGGCGAAACCAGCCCCACCAAAACACGGCCAGGAAGCAGAGCCCAAAGCAGCCGGGGCAGGGCTCATGGCTTCCTTTTGTTCTTTTCTGTTTGTTTTGGACACAGACCTGCGCCCAGACATTCGCCCAGACCTTCGCAGAAACTGGCCCTGACACCAGGAGAAACTCATCCACACCCCGACCAGAGCTATTAATGCCTTGGGCAGGTTCAATGCTGGGCAGTGTCCTGCCACCGTCATTTCTCGTGTCTTCCCCGGCCCCCCGCAAGGAGCCGGGTCAGGATGGTTTGTTGAGCGACTTCATGAACATGGCAAACCACCAAAAACCAGAAACTGTGACAGGCAACTCCTTCTCAGTGCAGCCAGCTGCCAAGCCTGAGCTTAAGATCAGAGTAAGTCAGCGCATGGTCAACTACGAGCACAGGAACCCCTCATTCTCCGAGCCCGAGGGGGACCATCCCCAGGAATCTGTCTGCCCCGCAAAGCTTTGCACAGCAGAAAATGATCAACAAAGAATTTAACAAGACACACTTTGGTGGAGGCCATCAAGGCATGGATGGAGAGGCAGAAGGGTCCCCCAGGGGCCGACGCAAGACCCTTGCCTCTGTAGGCGCAAGACCCTTGCCTCTGTAGGCATCAGTCTGCCCAGCTGTGAAATGGGGGCACACTGCCCACCGCCTCTCTCAGGGTCAACAGAAACCATACCCATTGTGGGACTTAGAGAACCACAAGGTCCAGCCCCAGTGGAAGGGATCCCCACTCCCTCCCACCCCACAGGAGCAGGGCTGGGGCCAAGGGAACAGAAGAGAGAGCGTGAGCTAGAAACACAAGACTGTTCCCACCTCCCCCTCTCCTATCGCGTCCCCCAGTGCTCCAGAGACCCCAGAATGCCATTCAGTGTGGCCATAAAGAGAAAGGAAGCACGGACACCTGCCGCCACGGGACCCTGGAACACGTCAAGCTCTGTGCATGACGTCAGACACAAAAGGTCACCCACTGTGTGAATCCACTGATAGAAAATTTCCGGAACAGGCAGGTCCACGGGGACAAGAGAGCAGGTGGTCGCCAGGGGTTTGGGGGAGGGGAGACGAGGGAGGGACCGCTAATGTCCACTCGGTCTCCTTGGGGAGAAGGTGACGAAAATATTTTAGCCCTAGACAGAGGTGTTGGCTGTGTACAGCATGGCTCGGGAACGAAAAACAAATGAATTGGTTCACTTAGAAATGGTTCATTTCACGTGATGCGAATTTCACCTCCATTCAAGAAGGTGAGGGTCCCCGACCCCAGGCCTGGGACTGTCCTCCATTCAACGCACACATATGGAGCCCCTACTGTCCGCCCTGGTCAGTGGGGAGACAGTAGGGATGAAGACGGTGATGGCCACCCTTGTGGAACTGACATGGGACGAGGTCAGGAGTTGAAGACAGGATGTAACTCATGTCACACCACATGCTGGGGACAGTTTCAGAGGCAGTGGCCTGGGTGGAGAAGACAGGCAGATGTGGAAACTTCTCAGCAAACAGGGTGCCAGGCAGAGGAAACAGCCAGGGCAAAGGCCCTGGGGCCAGGAGGCCAGCATGGCTGGGACCGCCAGCTGTGGCCACAGGGTCCAGACGTGCTGGGTTCTGAAGGCCACAGACAGGTCTTTAAAGTTTAGCTGTGATTAAAATAAAATTCACAAAACCGCATCGGTTTCCTAGGGCTGCTGAGACAAATTACTACAAACCGGGGGTGCTTAAAGCAAGAGCACTTTACTCTCTCACGGCTCTGAACACCCATAGCCCGAAATCAAGGCTCTGGGGAGGAGGACCCTCCCTTGCTCTCGTCCAGCCTGTGGTGGCCCTGGGCGCTCCTCAGCCTGTTGTCTCTGCACCCATCTTCAAAGGGCTTCTCCTCCGTGTGTCTTCTAAGAACTTTTGTCATCGGACTTCGGGACCATCCTAATCTAGGAGGATCTCATCTCGAGATGCTTGACTTGATCGCATCTGCAAAGACCCTCTGTCCAAATAAGGTCACCTTCACAGGTTCCAAGCGGACACAACTCCCTCCACTACGTGATTGAGGCTCAATGCGGCAGCATCAGACGTTCTGCAACATGCTGGCCTCCCCTCCCGGTCCTTTTTGCCCCGACTCTGGGGAACGGGGCTGGAAGCTGTGGGGACAGTCACGTGGGCATCTCAAGTACCCCCAGGGACCCCACAGCTGACCCCCTCCCCAGCCTAAGCCAGCTAAAATCAGACCCCAGGGAACCCAGACCTCCTTCCCAGAGACAGAGATCCGTGAGCCACTCACAAGGGGCTTGCAAGAAAAGGGACCTCCAGAACAAGGAAGCCAAACAGGCCACCTTCTCAGTCCTGGAACGGAGATTTCGCCAGACAAAAATGCGCCCTTCTTTTATCCAGGGACAGAAGCCACGCTGGCAAAAGGCAGCCAACTGTCCCATAAGGCTCTGCTCCTGGGTCCTGTTTTTATTTTGAAAAGGGGCCCACTCCCCCCCACCCCACCCCGGGAGCAGCTGCGAGCTGGCTGTGGGCAGGGCTCACTGTCCAACTGTCCAGACTCATGTCCAAGTGCAGGGCCATCCTGCAGCAAACAGCAAAGAGCAACTGGCAGGGATGGCTGGGGCCGAGGCAGGAGGCAGGGGGCGGATGGCTGCCTGCTCCGGGGCCCCAGGAGCCCACGCCCCAGCGACAAAGGAAGGAAGAGGTGTCCAGGAATGCTCCCGGCCACCGCCAGCTGGATTTCAGGACCCAAACCAGGAAGAACATTTAATACCAGTCCAGGGGGACACACGCTCCCAACATGCCAGGCATCAGGGGCACAGGGTCCTATGTGCTCCTTTATGCCTTACAGCAATGCCATGGAGTATAACCGACCCATTTTATAGATGGGGAAACCCAGGAACAGGGAGAACGCAACATGCCCAAGGGCAGAAAGCGAAAGTGGCAAAGCTTAGAACACAGGGAGTGTAAGACCCAAGTCTGTGTCACTAACCACAAAGCTTTACTGCTCTGAGACTCTCAAACTCCACTGGAGGGTTCTAGCAGGGACTACTGTAGCCTTGGGCCCCAACTTTTGGAAATGAGATCTCCAGAGGTATTAAATGTGACTTCCCAAGCCCCAGGACCTCCTGTTACATTCCATGGGATAGTCTGCCCAGATCACGAAGGGCAAAATACTTTGAGATGAAAGTCATAGCTAAGAACAGAGGCCACGGAATGATGACAGCCAGCTGTGGCCAACAGGGAAGCTCTTTCTGGCACACACAATGTTTTTTAAAAATTAGGACATTGCTTATAAAATCCAGATTTCTAGCTTCTCTGAAGAAGAAAATCAAAATATCCAGCTTGCCAGTTAGCCACAATCCCCACCACTCCCTTTGGCCTCAGTCCCTTCTTCAACTGCATCTGAGTTTGGGGCACCCCTTTCCCCAACCTTGGCTACCTCCCCACGGCTGTTGCAAACAGCCAGACAAGTACAGAAGGTCTCAGTCGACAAGAGAAAGGAATATCACTCGGGGCTTCGAGTGACTCCTTCTCCTTGGCTGGCTGTACTAGTGGCAGAAACCTGCCTATAAACAAGGCCCACAGAGAAGAAAGCTCCCCGAGGCATGGTTTGAGCCCTGGATCCAGCCATGCCTGAACTTGTCTTACCCTGAACTTTGCCATTATGAGCACCCATCAATTCCTCCTTGTGGCCCAAACCAGTCTGAGTGTGACTCCACCATGACTCAGGAGTCCTAAATGATCACCTTCGGGTCTCCCCTCAATTGACATTTGTCCAAGAAGGCCTGTCCTGACCACAGAAAAATTCAGACCTTATTATACAGCCCAGGAACAACCTCAACTCCACATGATCCCTCAATGTCACCTGTTTAACTGACACTCTCCCTCTGGACACTAAACTCCTCAAAGGCATGAACAATTCTATCATTCTGATTCTAGGGACCTACCAATGTCCAGAACGTTCCATGTGCCCAGTAAATGTAAGTTAATCAATGAGCAAAACAACAAAAGGGAGAGGCAAAAGCCCTTAAACTTGGTTTGTGCCTGAAGTGTGAAAAGAGCCCAACCCCCTAGGTCTACAGAACAGCCTCAGATCCAGAGAACCACTTTGGTACCCCTGGCTCCATTCCAGCCACGTGGGCCTCCTCAGCATTCTTGAAACTTTATGGCCTCAGGGCCTTTGCACAGGCTATTCTCAAATCCACAACACTCATTCCTCTTCTTTTCATATGCCTGCTTTCTTCTCATTGTCTAGGTCCTAGCTCCTATGTCACCTCCCCAGAGACCACTCTTGATTCCTTTACCTAAAGTGAGCCCCCCAAAATAAATAAATAAATAAAGTGAGCCCCCCACAACCAGAGTTATCTCCCACCCTGCATTACCAGAGCCAGCATATGCCATACCACGTTTGTTTTGTGCACTGCCTGTGGGATCCACATGGCAGGGCCCTGGCATCTTGTTCGCTGTGTCTACACCCCCCGCCCCACCCCGGGAGGCCACGGGGACACCAGGCTGGCTGCAGGCAGGCAGAAAGCAGACCCCTCATGTTTTGACCAGTCCTGCCCAGCCCAGAACAGCTGATGCGTGCCTCAGAGTCCTGTGTGGCCCACAGAGCCTGGCCTGCCGCTAGGGCAGCCCTGCCAAGAGATCTAGTCTGGCTCCAGGCTCACGGGTGGCTGCAGGTGGCGCCTGCAGATCCCCCACAATTCATAGCAGGTGCGTGGAGTAGGTCTGCCTGGGTTCAAACTTGCTGCCTGGGCAGCACTCCGCCCGCTGCCAGCTGTATGACCTTGGGCGAGTCACTTAACCTCTCTGCGGCCAACTCCCCCCGCCCCACCATAAAACAGAGCTGATGAAATACAGAAGCTACCCCGTAGGGCTGCCCCAAGGAGTACATGGGTGGATGTCTGGGACACACTCAGAGCACAGCGTGGCACAGAAGCAGTGCCCAGGCATCATTTGGAATGAACCTATTGTTAATGGCGGTGATTGCGGGAGACCCTCACACGGCCCTAAGGCAGGCAGACGGTCCGGAAAGGTCAGCCCTGGTAACAGATACAGTATTTGCTCTGTATTAGGTCCCATCTGGAGTGTTGTACTCCTACTGATTCCTACATACGACGTTTATCATTGCTCAGACGAGCTCATTCCAGCCCCTCCGGGCAGCCTCCCTAGATTGCCCCCTCCCCCAAAGCACCACGAAGACACACAATTCTTCATGGGAGTCTGTCCTCAATTCCTGTACGTCCTAAGCTTCGCGAGGGGCAGGGAGCGCACCCAAACCCCACGAACCTGAAGTCAGCACAGGGGAATGCAGGCCCCAGGCTAGCCCGAACGAAAGCCTCTGCCAGAAACACAGGTTCCATCTGGCTGCACGAGCCCAGCCCAGAAAGCGAAGGGTGTTCCCTTCCTGCAGTCCACAGGACAATTCCTCCAGGGAGACCCAGGCCTGTCGAGGGCTCAGAAGGGCAGATGTTCCAAGACACAGGGCAGAGTGTGAAAAAGCAGGTGTCCGCGCTGGCCAGGGGTCTGGGGCCCGCGTGGGATAACATCACTCCAGCCACCCCCACACCCTCTCTGTCCCCAAAACGATGTGAGCACAGCTGGTCTCCTCTTCCCACCGCACAGCTGGGCTTGCCAGTGAGGCCGGAAATGGCCACCCAGCACCGGAGGGACCCGGCGAAGCCAGCCGTGGGCGTGCAGGACCCCTACACTTCTCAGGCAAGAGGAGGGGGGACTGCGGTGGTCTCTGTCCCCCAGGTCAGGTGGGAGGAGCTGGTTAGAATGGGAGCCCCGCCCCCACCCGCTGTGACCTCACTCAAGTCCTGGTTTGCTCATCTGGACAAGGGGTCCAAGGATGATCAACCCAGCGCCACGGGCGGCGTGAGGCATGCCCACCACACCAGCAAATCAAAGCCACCCAAGGGAAAAGGGAAGATCTAGAAAGAAGAGGGCGTTTTAACTTCAGCAGTGGGCTTACTTTGTCTTTAAATGAAAAATAAACATTTTTATTTTATGGTTCAGAGGGTTCCTGTTTGATTTATGGCCACCGTGGAAGGCATGACATCATCTTTTCAGCATTTACGCCTCTAGAGGCCTTGAGCCATGCTAAATCGGCCTCTCCCTCCAAGCAACGTGCTGAGGAGACCTCAGGAAATGCATGAAGCCTTAACACAGCCCAGCACAGGGACAGCAGGAGAAGTCCCACCTGGGATGACCTTGGCCCCAGGGTAGACAGCCTGGGTGTGAATCTCACTGGCTGTGTGAGCACAGGCAAGTCACTTAACCTCTCTGTTCCTCAGTTTCCTCTGAGGATAATAACAATCTCTGCTTTACGGGGGGAGAGGGGGGTTTGGGGAAGAGTAAATTATAACATGTGAAGGGCAACAAACACGATTACTATTACAACCTCTGTTATTATCACTGGCATTTACGGCAATTTCCAAACAGTGTAGGTTTTTAAACCTGACCACAGGGATGAAAACAAGTCCGCCTGGATCCCTGGCGCCAGGGGGGCCCCATCACCAGGTTCACTGGGAGCCCCGCAAGGCAGTGCCTCCCTCCTCTCTCCAGCTGGGGCAGGGATTACTGTCAGATGGAAGAAGACGCATGTCGGAGCCAAAGATTAAAAACAAGTACAATTATGGGGCAGGCATCCATCCATAATTATGAATTTGATGTAATTAGGCACCCCACTAACTTCATTACTTATTTATTTACGGGATTGCTTATTTAATTTACGGGCCTCCTTCCCCGAAAAGTCATCTTAGCTAACACCCCTCTGGCGAGGGAGAAGGCTCCCCTCTTTGTCCCCACCCCCATTCCTGGGCTTCTGTATGTCATGCTCCTGCCCTGCCCCAAAAATAGCTCCCCAGAAGGCCTGCATGACTTTGCCCAAGATGACGGGATCACTCAAGGCCTGACGTTCCCTCAGCAGAGCCAGCCTACCGTGCCTGACCCAGAAGGCGTGGTACCTCCACCACACCCTCGCTCTCCAGCAGAGGAAACCCTCCGGGAAGAGGGGTGGGTCTGTCCCCCGACCTAGCCATCAGTTCCAGGCCTGATGGACCCTCTGCACCAGCAAAGCCATCAGTGCAACACAAGGCCTTGGCCCTTCCCAGCTCCGAGGAGGAGAAAGAGAACTCAGCTCTCGAAGAATGACTTTAGATAAGTCACCTGACGGCTCACAGCCTCAGTTTGCTTATCTGTAAAATGGGAGTATTAAGAAAAACGCCCACAGCTAGCTACCCTTAAAAACCCAACTGCTGCCACCCAGCATGTCCCCGGGTGTGGGCCAATGCAATAAGGCAAGAAAAAGCAGTCAGAGGCACAAAGACTTGCCGGCTTTATTCCTAAGAGCCCCAAACTGGAAACAACCTCTAGGCCCATAACTTGTGAATGAATAAATGAGCTGTGGCACATTCGTATGCACTCACCAATTAAAAAGGAGCAGTTATTGATACATCCAAAGACACGGAGGAAACCCAGAAACATGCAGAAAGAAGCAAAACACGCCAGAAAGAAAATGCATTCTTTATCATTTTATTATGAAAATCTGGAAGATTCTAGAACTTCCTTGGTGGTAGATCAGCGGGGGCTTCTGAGGGGGGAACAGGGATTCTCTTGGAGCAGGTGGAAACACTCGGTATCTTGATTGCTGTGGTTCTCAGATAAATGTTTTCCACTATCCAAACCCATAGAGGTGAATCCTTAAAATGGGTATATCCTACTCCAGGTTAATTACACCTCAGTCGGGCTGATTTTCGTGAACCACCACAGAGAAATCCATATATGAAAATCAGCAGCCTTAACCTCACTCAGGTGCCTGGACACTACTTCCCCCACTTCCCGGTCGGGTCTGCGGCTTCCTTCACTGTCCACCCAAGTTACCCCCACGGCCCTGATTTATGAGCCCTGGACAAGGAAGGTCTGCGTTACATCCTGGATTTATTCCTTCCTTGCTGGGTCATTTAGGGCAAGTCACTTTGCCTCTCTGCCTGTCAGGCTCCCCGTCTATAAGAGCAGGGTTATAAATAGCACTCTCCTCGGAGAGTTACTGTACAAGAAAATGAACCGAGGTGAAAAGCACCAGCTGCAGGCCGTGGCATACAGCAGGGGCCTCATTATTGCTGCTGCAAAATGACGAATGGGCAAGCACCAGACCCCGGCATGGACAGGACGGGCTAGCATGCTTGCCCACCCCCCCACAACACATAGGAGAAGCCCACCAGACAAGACTCCAGGTCTGGGTAGCTACCCTTGTCACTGAAGGCTCCTGGCTGCAGGGGCTCCAGTATTTAACTGATGCCTCATGTCCAAAACAGGACAAGGCTCCTCGACATCCCACCTAGGGGGGCAGACACAGAAGGATGGGGGCGCAGCGCAGTACCCCAGAGGTCATTTTGGGATAGGGGCTGGCCCGCGGGGAGGACGTTCTGGTGGAGAAGGGCACCCTGGTGGTCACTAACTAGGGTAGGACAAGGGTCACCCCAGAGCCCCCCATTTAGGAAAGAAAAAAATGGTAATAATAGAAGGACGGCAGGGACTGGGGGGTAGCTTCTGTGCCGGCTGACACGCGCCTGCCGGCCAGGGCCGGCCCCTGCTCCCTGCTACCCTGTGAGTGATGGCGCGGGCAGGCGGCGTCTGGGAGTCATGGCAGGAGGGGGCGTCCCCCGGGCCCGATTAGAGGGCCAGCCGCAGGCAGACACGCTCAACTGTCAGCCCCGGCCTCCCAGCCCGCCATCAGAGGTACCATTAATTGCTGTCATTTGAGGGTGGCCTGTGGGGAGAAGGAGGGGGGTTGTGGGAAGGGGAAGGAAGGAGGAGGGGGTGGTGAGGGAGGAGGGGAAGGAAGGAAGAGGGGAAGGAGGTGAAGGGAGTGATGGAGGGGAGTGGAAGGAGGGGCAGCAGGAGGAGGGGGAAGGAAGGAAAGCAGGGGGCGGGGCAGCTTGTCCGGGGCAGAGACACCCCCCCACCCCCCCCATGCACTCATCCCCTCCACCCGGGGGAGGGACCAGGGCCTCGCCAACCAGGGAGAAAGCCAGTGGACCTACGGCCCCCAGGTGGAGCAAAGGGACTTCAGAGAGGCGTGATTCAGCAAGGCCCAGCCCCACGAACCTTCCCCCCAACCTCCCAGGATGCTTGGTCCCCATCTTCCTCCCCAGGGTACCCAGGCCCCAGTCCGAGATGAGCCCCCACGCACAGCAAGCCCTCACCCCCATCGGCTTGAAGGCGCCCCCCCCTCACCCCCTCACCCCCATCGGCTTGAAGGCGCCCCCCCCCGAACTAAACGCCACCTCCGCCAGCCACGGACACCAGCACAGAAACTCCCGAGTTCCCTGAGTTCAAATCCTCCCTCCGCCACCTGCATGCTTGGGGACATCGCCTCACCTCCCTGTGCCTTGACTTCTTCATCTGTAGAACAGGACAACGACAGTCCCCATCTCATGGGGTCGCTCCGAGGATTCAATGCAATAACCCCATGAGGTGCTTACTAGAAGGGGGTCTCAGCGACGGGGGCGCCACGAGCGTGTGCTGCGACTGTCACGGTACCGTCCTGGACCCTGGACCCAGGTCCTCTCTGGCCTTTGCTCGTCTGCCCTGCTGCCTCTTCTTTCAGAAATGCCTGCTCCCCCAGCCCCGGCTCTGGTCCCACCAGGTTGCCCCGGGGTGAGGGTCTCAGAAAGGCCTTCAAGCCGCCAACCAGGAGCTGCGGGGCAAAGAGTCCACACGTCTGGGTCTTCAGACATCTGGCCCCGCGACTCCCCCCAAGGTCCCGCTCCCAGCTGCCCCTGCCTGTCCCCAGACAGACCTTGTCTCTGGGCTGAGGAGCCACTTGGGTCCTGCCACGGGGGCTCCTGGGACCCCCCGCCCCCTCCCCCATCTGTCTGCCTCCCTCCTTCCTCAGACGTGATGGATCGCCCCAGAGGAGGAAGCTAAGTGCTTGCAGACAAAAAGCCCTTTTATCGTCCTCGGGTGGGCCACGGTATGACAAGCAGATAACTCAGCCACGGGAGGAAGGCTCCCCATTAGGTCAGTAAGGCAGATTGATGGAGGACCAAGAGGCAGAGGAGAAGCAGGAAGCCCCCACTCCCCAACCCCCACCCCCCCGGCCCAGGCAAAGCTGCCTTCCTTCAACTTCAGAGGCACCCAAACTTAGCTGGGTTCATCACTGCAGGGGGACGACCACCGGGGGCGCCTAGGCCTCCCCACCTCCACGATGAGACCCACCACGAGGGACAAAGGGCCCAAGGAAGCAAGTAGCCTCCAAGCCTGTCTATCCCTCCTGCCTCCTGGGGGAGAGGGGGTGGAGGGCAAAGGAGCAAAAGAGAGAGGCCTGCCCCAAGGACACCCCACCCATATCTCACATGGTCTCCTGCAAACCAAGAGGCCCATTCCAAGCAGCCTCAGAGCCTTCGCAGGGGCTGTTCCCTCTTCCTCCAGAGAACCACATGCTCCCTTCCTCCCCTCCTGCAGGTCTTTGCTCAAACGCCATCTTCTTGAGTAGGACCACCCTGACTCCCCTCACTCTCTGCCGTTTGAAACCGCAACCCCAGCCCACCCACACACTTCCCAAACCCCCTCTCTCCTCTGCTGGTTCTTCACGCCCAGGCTTCCCACCACAGGACACACTGTGGGTATATGACTTGCTTACAATCTGCCTCCCCTACTCAAGGCCCCTTCTCCAGCACCTGGCACACAGTAGGTGTTTGCAGAATAATCATTCTGTGAATGTACCTATTCTGCAGAGGAATAAAACCTCTTGATAGCAGCCAGGTCTGAGCCAGAATGTGCTGAGCCCTGCTATGGGCCCAGCAATGCCCCTGACAACCTTGCAGGACACCCATTTGACAGATGAGGAAACCGAGGTGGATTTGCACCCAGGTCTGTGGGAGGCCCACCTGCTGCAGAACCACCGGGGAACCCAAGACATCAGCCTCGGGCTGGTGTCAGGGACGAGGACTGAAACTCCCCCCACTTGACTCTCAACCTCAGTTTACCCCATGCAGAATTGGGCTGCACAGGGGACCCCAGCTGTCCCTCCAAGTACCCACCTGCACCTGGTATAGATCTGACTGGGAGGGGAACAAAGGCGGGAGGTATTTGGGAACCCAGAGGAGCCCAGAGTACCTGATCTCAGCCCTGCCACGGACACAGCAGGTCAGGCTGGGGCCCCCGCCAGCTGCTCAGCTCCCCCAGACCCTCCTCAGGGCCAGGCCCAGCTGACACCCCTTCTTCACTCCCCAAAAGAAAACAGCTCTATCAGTAAGAGGTAGAGAAAGATGCGGGAAATGGTGAACGAGCACTTACCACCTGCTAAGTACCGCACGTTCACCAAAGCCCATGCCCCATTCCAGGAGCCTCAGCCAGCCGACCCTCTGGGATCCTCTGGGACCCTCAGTGCCACGGAGCCGGGAAGGAGGCTAGCTGCCAATTCTAGGAGGCCCCCCCGACTGACCACTCCTTCCTCTAGGGTAGGGGCTGGGGCTGGGTGCTCATTTCATGACCCAGGACCCCTCCCTCCACAACCCCTCTGGGAGGCACCCTCCCCTAGGTCTCCAAATCTTCCCAGCTCTAGGGGAGGGGAACGGAGTGTCCCTGCCATGTCCACCAGGGTCTCCCAGGACCCCCAGCCTTAGTCTTTGCCAGGTCTGGAGCACAGTCTGTCCTTCCTGAGCCAAGTCCCGTGACTCCAGCGATGGGACTGGGCACTGGGAGAGGGGGCCATGAATTCAGCTCCCTCCGCTACAAGTCCTCTAGCCGCTTAAAAAAATTATAAAACCCAGAAATCTTAGCAACAATCCACTCATCACCAATCCTGTGGGGGCAGGGAGCAGGGAGCTATAGTTGTATCCCTATTTTATAGATGGGAACATTGAGGCAATTTTATAGATGGGAACACTGAGGCACAGGGAGCCAAAGGGCCTTGCCCTGGGTCCCACAGATAAGTGGCCAAGAAAGACCTGCACTCAGGCAGCCGGACCCTCGGGTCCTGGCTCAGGAGCACCGTGCCTCTCCTCATTAAAAATCAACTTAATAGAAAAGACACTTGCACCAACCAGGCCAATGTCCGAATTCTCAGCTCCAAGCTTTTTCCACTCACGACATGTTCCTGGACTGCCTTCCCTCTCCCCTGACATCCCAAACCCTGCCTGTGCCCGTATGACCCTGCTCCAGTCCCCCTGGTGTGGAAGAGGGCCCGCCGTCCAATGCACCAGGTGGAGGGGCGGGCAGTGGGCACAGACCTGTCCAATACGGGCCTTGATCTGCTTGCTGCCAAGTGAGCATGTTGGGAAAGAGTCTGCCAGGTTCCCTGGGAGGGTCAAGAAAAAGTTCAAGTCCCAGGTCTGGGCTTCCGCCTGAAACTCGGGACAGGTGACCCACCTGTGCCTCAGTTTCCTTGTTTGTAAAACGAGGATTGCAGCCCATCTGGGGGCATGGCTGTGAGATCCACACAGGGAAAGAACTAGCTGTGACGTCAGCCTGCTCCGTGCCTGGCTCTGTTCTATCTAAGCTCGTTTCATCGTCACTGCCAGGCTAGGAGGGGGGACACGGCTGATGCCCGCAGTTTACAGCTCAGGAAGTGGAGGCAGAGGGAGAAGTAGTGACTTGCCCTGCGTGCCGAGCATGCCTGAGCTGGGAACATGGGCCCCCTCGTCTCCCACGGGCATGGCGGCCACGGTGGCATCCAGATGTCCAGACTGAGGACATCCTCCAATGCCCACCACCCTAACACACGGCCTTTCCACAGGCCCCTCCCTCCCCACGCCTGAGGCCACCTTTAGAGCACAGAAGCAAGGTGCCCACGAACCCCACTATCCCACATCCACACTGCCAGGAACTGCCCCTTCTCTAGGGCATCATATCCCATCCCCAGGGGCCCCCAAGTCCCCCAAGCCGTTCCCCGCCCTGGGCACCTCTGGCACACCAGATCCCACCCCACCAGGTCACACTGGGCCCCTGACCCCATCCAGCGGGAGGAATCTGGCTTCCCCAGAAATTCTGCCACCCCCACCCCCAAGGTCCCAGCAGTATGAATCTGCTACAGACGGCAAGTAAGGACAGCTATGAACATACCCGGAATGGCCTCCAGCAACACCGAGTCCCCAAAGAGCCCAGGAGTCCTGCGGGAGGAAAATACGAGTCTTGTTAGAAAACACTCAACAGCCCCCATGCATGAGCTAATAAGCACAGCAGGGCGAGGGCTGCGTGTGGCAGGGTTGCGGGGATGCTCCGCCCGGGGTTGTGCCTGGGGCCCTGGACGCCTGGGGCCAAGCATTTCCCCGCCACTGCCAGGCAAGATGAACACTCAACCACCAGTGACAGAGAGGGGCACTGGGGTTCAGAGAAGCCAAGTCTCCTGCCACCAGTCCCACCGCTAGGAAGTCACAGAGCTGGAATTCCAACCCAGGCCGTGTGGTTACAAGCAACAGGGCCACCGAGGAGCTGGGGGCCCAGATCACAGTGTCGCTGAACCTCCCCCCATGAACTCCCCAGTGGACCCTATGAACACACAGGGGACCCCTGGAGGACAGCACCTGCTGGTCTCATTCAAAAACATCACCATCCAAAGTCAGAAACGGTCAAGTAGAAACTTGGGTTCAGAATCTATAAAGGACACCCACAAAGAAACACGAGACCCAGTTAACGCAACAGAAAAACAGACCGAAGACCTGATAGCACTTCACAAAAGTCAACATACAAATGGCCCACGGGCACATGAAAAAGAGCCGATTTCACTAATGATTGGGAAAGCGCAAGTTACAGCCTCCAGGGGCCATCGCACCCCAACCTGGATGGCTAAGATTAAAAAGACAGACAGAAACCAAGTGTCTCGTGACCATGGGACCCAGCAATCCCACCCCTGGGCCGTTCCACAAGAGAAATGAACCCACTGCTCCACGCAAACAAAGACTCTACACGAACGTCGGTTACTGCTTTACTCATAATCACAAAAACCCCCAGAACAATCCAGCCGTCCACCAACAGGTGCACCCCAGAACACTGCTCGTCCCCAGCACCTACCATGTGACAACGTGTGGGATGCACACAATCAGCAGGAGGGACCTCAGGCTCTCGTGCCGAGCCCAGATGCCGGGCTCAGGGGGCTGCATGCGGACTCCCATGAGTCTGGGAAAGGCCAAACTCAAGCTTCACGGGCAGAGAGGCCCAGAGAGGTGGTCCCCCGAGAACGGAAAGGAGACTCCCATGAAAAGCCAGGACGCTATCACCATGGGTGCCAAGACAAGGGATGGGGGGTGCCTATATGGTGTCCACTTTGTAATCATTCATTCATCTCTACCCATGTGTTTTGGGGTTACTGTTTTAGCTTTTATACAGAAAAAAAAAAAAAAAGGAAAGAAACAGTACAGTGGGCAGAGCACTGGGCAGAGTCTAGAAAGCTGGCTCTGGTCCCACTAACAGCTGTGACCTTGGGCAAGCCCCCAGCAAGCTCTGAGCTCAGTCTTCCCATCCAGAAAATGGGCCCGCTCCCCCACGATGTCTCCATGGCGGGCTCGGTCGCAAACATCTCAAGTATCCAGTGGGCCTTCGGGACCCGCTCCTTCACCCACGCCGAGGCAAGCGGAGCCGGGGATGCCCGCTCTCATGGCGCTGGGGACGGCTCCAAGCAGGGCTCGGGCTCTGCGGCCAGGGTCCCTGGGTACAAACAGGGGCTCTGCCCTTCCTAGCTGTGCACCCCAGGATGAGTCACTTCACCTCCAGAGCTAGCATTGTGCTAGCATTACCCCTGCCCCGTAAAGGGGGCCCAGTGGGCTCCCCTGGCCACACAGCTGGGGGCTTAGTTAGACCCCATTTTCTGTGTACCTTCTCCCAACTCCAGCCAGCTCCTCCCGCAACCCCCAGACACAGAGCACCCAGCAAGAGGGGGTCAGGGGACAGAGGGCCGGGGTGGGGAGGAACCCGGAGCCGCAGGTGGAAGAGAGGGCACCTGTGAACCCAGGGAGACCTGGCCGCCCACAGACAGCAGAAGCAGCTTCACTAGCAGAGCGGAGACCCTCAGGAGGGATCTGCATGCCCAGAAGGTACAAGCTCCCCCTGGGACTTGGAAAATGCATTCCAGCTGAGCAGTGGATGGTGGAAGCCTGGACGGTGGAAGGGGGGGGGGCAAGGGGAGGCTCCAGCACCAGCCAGGAGGGTCCCGGCAGAGGTGGGAGAAGTGGACGGGACGCTCAGCCAGGAGAATCCACGGGGCGGGCAGGGAGGGAGGGAGTCTGGCCGGCCAGCTCGGACAGGGGACAGGGATCGTTGGTCAGCTCTGGGTAGGGGAGGGAGAAGAGAAACACAGACCCCTGCGCCCTGTGTGCACCTGTGTAATCCTCACAACCCCCGGGGACCTCTGTTTTCTAGTCCAGGCAGCTGAGGCTCAGACAGCAGAGTCATGCACCCAAGGTCACGCAGCCAGAAAGTGAAGGTGTTGCGATGTGAACCCGGGTTCATGCCCTCTGGGTGATGGGAGCCCGAACACGACGCAGGGCAGCTGGGGAGGCAGTTGCTGGAGCTCCCACCACCTCGCCACCTCCCCGGACAGAGCTGCACATCCCCGGGACCTCCCTCAGCCCTGGGTCCTCTGCAAGAGGGGGCAGCACCGACCCCCAAGCCCAACAGACCAAGAAGCGGCCGCGGGGGCCCAGCCATGCTCCACCCCCCACCCTCAGCGGCCAGCCGCCAGCCGCCTCGCCCGGGTGCCGACGCTCACACACGAGTTCCGCCGTGCACACCCTCGGCCGCTGGCCCACTGGCTCACGGCCTCATCCGCTCACAAGCTCTCACCGGGTCCGCGCTCACGGGTGCCTCACGCTCACACACGTCCGTGCACGACTCACTCACTGAGCACGCGGGGGGGGCCGGGCACCCTTCCTCCTCCGCTCCCCCTGGGCAGCGCTGTGCGGGCCCGGGGCCACCGATGCTCCATTCCAGCCCCTTCCTGTCCTCCTCTTCTCTCCAGGGCTGACCAGATCTGTCTCCCGGCAAAGCAGACCCGCGGGGGCTCCTTCTCCCACGCCCACTGCCACTCTTGCTAGAGTACGTCGCTGAACCCCAGTACCGTGGGCAGAGACTCGCCCACCCCCCCCCCCAGCCCAGCCCAGCCCAGCCCACAACAAGCCCCTCCAGGCCTCTGCCAAATGCACCCTCGCCCTCCTCCTCTGCCTTCCCAGAACGAGCCCAACCACCACCTCTTCCTCCTCTGGGAAGCCTGCCCAGATCACCCCAACCACAGAGGTCAGCCCCACATGCCCATCCACCCCATTCAGAGACAGGAAGCCACCAGCCCGAGGCCCAGAGCCCAGCGAGGACAGAGCTAGGCGGGATTCAAACCCCAAGGAGGCTGATCTGTTTCAACCAGGACCCGTCACCCTCCAGCCAGTCCACAAGCTTGACAAAGCCCCGGCACAGGGACGCGGCCGTGAACACGGGCCAGGAGGACTCTAGGGATGCGGGCACGCCCACCCACACCCAAGCCCCTCACGGGCGCACCAGTGAATGCACAGGGCCACTTCTAAGAGCAGGGACGACAGAAACCAGAGAGAACCTGCAATGAAGGGCATGGGGGTGGGGCTGGGACGGCTTCCCCAGGAGGTGACCCTGGAGACCAGGGCGGAAGGTCTCGGCCGAGAGATAAGCAGGAAGGGCACTCCAGGAGGAGGGCACAGCAAAAGGCAAAGCCCCAGAGGTGGGAACCAGCTTAAACAGGAAAGCAGCCAGAAAGGCCAGGAGGTGGAGAGCCAGAGGGAGAGGACTCCTGGGTTTTATCTCCAGGGCAAGGCTGCAGGACTGGAGAGGCACACTGTGATTTTACACAAAACAGCAGGAATGGTGTGAGGCAGGGCTGGTGAAGACAGGTCTAGGTCAATCCCTGAGGCCTACCTGGAGGGAGCGACCCTCCACCCAGGCCCAGTCTCGGGTCTCCTCCTGCACTAGAGTCTCTCCTAAAGTCAGAACCTACAGGCTCGGCCTCAAGGCCAGGCAAGCATCCATGGCTGGGCTCCAGCACCCCCAACCCCGCTGGACCCTCATGGGAACCGCTGGTCCCATGGCAGGACACCAGGCCTTCACCCCCACCTGCTTCCGGAGTTGGGGGGGGCTACAAGCCCCCACCTACAGGCACACAAAACAAATCCTCTCTCCTAAGCCAGCCTCTTCCCAGCCTCCCCCACAGGGGTGACACCATAGTCAGGGCCCCAGGAGGCCCCTTCTCGAGGTGCAGGAAAGAGCAGGTGTGGACAGAGCATCCATGGTGCCCTCAGGCCAGAGACAGCTCGGGTTCCAGCCCCACTCAAGCCACTTGTCTCCCTGTGCATCTGGCTCCCCATCTATAATCCGAGGGCTGGGGACAGTGCCCCCCACCCCCATACAGTCTGGTGCTCCCTGAACAGCGGCCAGCACGGCATAGGGGCAGTTTCAGCATGTCCTTTTGCTCAGAACCTCAGAGAAGTACTCCAAGAGAAACAGGGAAGGGGAGACATGACACATGGAATGGTCCCCTGTCCCAAGGGTCTCAGCTGGAAACTTACGGAGCAAGGGCTAGAACCGGATGTTTCCTAGGACCCCAGCAAATCCCTCCCTCATGTGCTCATTTCACAGTGAGGCGGACTGAGGTCCATAGTGGATAGGTCTGTGCCTGCAGCTTGCCCTGGCAGGGCTGATGGCAAGTGGTCTCTCCAGAGAACTCCTACACATTCCTCAAAGCCCAGCCCCATCACGCCCTCTCCCCTCCTCGCCAACAAATAAGCGTTTCTGGACAGTCCAGGCATGTTCTGGCCCTCACTGCTACCCCATCCAAAGGCTCTGTCTGGCCACCCCCAGGAGACGCTAAGTCCTCCAGGAAAAGACCTGATTCATCCCTCACTGAGGCCACAAGTCTCTACTTAAAGCTAGATGCAGAGTGACCAGCAAGGCAAGTCTCAGCGTAGAAGAGTCTGGGTACCAGGAGTCGCCCGTGCACAGCAGGGCCAATACCATGGGGCACAGCTGCCGGTAGGGCTGAGAGAGGGCCAGGCACACAGCGGGGTGGGGCCCTGGACCTGCCTGCTTCTTCCACCAATCCCCTCCCCCAACAGACAAAACCCCCCACCACCATGCACCTCCCACACCCACCAGAATCCCACCCATGCATACAAGCCCAACGGCCCTCTTCCTCCAGGCAGCCCTCACTCCTGCAACATCCAATCTGGCAGCAGCAACAAAGCCAACAAGGAATAGTAATAGCGGTCATGGCCAACACTAGCTCCTCAAAGGCAGCCCCAGGCCAAGCCTTTACTTACTAAACTCCAAACACCCCTCGAATGGGTTCTTGATTATCCCCACTGTACTGATGAGAAAACGGAGACCCAGGGAGGTTGAGTCGGAAAGCGGAGAAGTCAGGACGGGAGCCCTGGTTTACCTGGTCCCAGACCTGCACTGGGGCTGAGCGTCAGGGATGTCACGGTCAAGGGCAACCTCCCCTGCATTTGCTCAGACTCTGGACCAGGCAGCGCAGCACCAACTTCATCCTTCCTTCAGCCTCTCTCTGGAGCTGCTGCCCCCGGCTCCCCAAAGGACAGACTGAGGCTCCAAGAGGGGTTCTCACAGCCGCCTACCATGTCCCTCCATGGTCCTGGCAGAGGGCGGGGCACCCTCACGGTGCTCCATAGTCAGGACAGAGGTACAGACTGGGACCACGACCCACTGGCAGCATCCCAGCCCCCAGGCATCATGGCTTCCTGCCCTGGGCAACGCCATAGGCAGGGCTGGGACCAGGTAGGACCCTCAGTGCCGGCCCTCAGAGGGGAGCCGCTCTATCTGCAGCCCCCGCCTTCCCATTCCAACCCCCCTTAGCATGCACCGAGCGAGTTCTACAAAATCACCCACAGCCCGGGGATCACCATGGAGCCTGCCCCTTCGAGGAAAGGGACGTGAGCGATGCCCATACGAGCCTCTGCGTGGCCCCACAACAGCCAGCAGCATAAGCCATGCCAGACAGCTCTACAGAGCCCATCAGCGAGGAGGGCATTGGCCCCCAAGAGGCAAGCATGACCTCAGGCAGCGGTCCCTGCTGGTTGGCTTTGTGGACTTCAGGCACAGTTTGACCCAGGCACCAGGCTGGAAGCCGGCCAGTGCCCTGAGGCCTTTTGGGGTGGGAGGAGGCACAGAGGAGGACCTAGGGGAGCCATCCGGGGCCACCTGGCACACCACTTCACATCAGGTGAACAGGGGCCGGGGGCGGGCCATCCCCACCGCTGTGGTGGCCAGGAGCCCACACAGCCGGAGCGGGAGGCAGGCTCCGCCGCCCTTCCATTTAGAAGCCACTGGGACATTTTATTTTCCTTCTCAAGTGACAGCTGAGGCGTGCTGCCCAGGCCAGCTCTCCTAGAAGCTGCAGAGAGACAATCACCGCAAGTTCGCCAGGTCTCTGATTCCCCACTGGACTGCGGCAGCCAGCGAGTGCTGGGAGGGGGGTGGAGGAGGCGGGGGCACATGCTGGCCATCCAGGGCCCTCTCCGCCCCACCTCTCCCCCTCCCACTAGGAGGGTGGTGGCCACAGCCAGGCCAGGATGGGTGGGAGGAAGTGGACAGGGCCTTGGGTAGGACAAAGGCGGGGGTGGGGGCGTACAGCCCCGTCCAAAGGGGATGGAGCCCATCCAATGGTAGGGGACACAGCCCCCACTCAAGGGGGGCACATAGTCAGGGAGAGAAGGGAGGAGCAGCCCTGATGCAGCCGGTGCACACCCCCAACCCCCAAGTCCATCGGTCTGGGCTCTCAAGAGAGGCCTGCACCGCGTCCAGCAAACCACCACACTGGTCTCCCTCACGGGAACACCCCCCTCGGCAGGCACCCGCGGCCGGGCTCCGGGCCAACTTCACAGCCCGGCCAGAGAGGCACGATCCTGACCTCATTTCAAGATAGAGAAACTGAGGCCCAGAGAAGTTCGGCAGGCCCATGAGATTGCACAGCCTTCGAGGGGCGAAGGGAGATTGGAACCTGGGCATAGGCCCAGCCGCCCCATCCTCTACCCTTCAACACCCCCAGCGGGGCCCCAAACACACTTCTCTGAACCCTCCTGCCCATCTTCTCGCTTGGGGTGTGGGGCCATCTTCAGTGACAGCAACCGACTGGAGAAATCAGATGCCAGGAAGGAGCCGGACTATCGACGGTTTCTGTAGGGAAGGGGGGCAGGCAGGGGCCCAGGCGCACGGCTTCAGCAGCCTGGCTCCCAGCCAAGCCCGGGCCAAGGCAGAGCAGGCGGCACAGACCAGCCTGGGAGGGCCAGGGGCTTCCCTCCAGACCAGTGGAGGAGCCAGCGTGGACAAGCCATCTGTCCATCCACCTGTCTGTCCACCCCCGGCACAGACAGCCCGCAGGGACCTGGAGCTCCCCTCCTGAGGGCTTCTCAGTGCCAGGCACAGTGCTTGGAACTCTGTGCCTAGTAACTGGTTATTCTCTCAACCACCCTATGGCCCTCCCCACTTTGCAGATGGGGACAACGAGGCAGTGAGGCAAGAAACTCACCCAGGCTTCCCCCAGCGGAGTTCCGCACCCAGGCATCTGCTATAACCACACAGCATTACCTCTGCTGGCTACCCCAGCCCAGAAACCCCCTGTGGGGCAGGAGACAAGACAGCAGGCTCTCTGCATGGGGTAGAAACTTCCAGAAGCCTCTGGATACCTTTCGGTAGCCGCCTCATTGTAAAGATAACTCAGTCTCTGCCCCCTTGAGAGCACAAAGCAAGCACCCCAAGATGGTAGCAGCAGGGTTCCCCCAGACAGGCTTCCGGCCGTCGCAGACGGTCGGCTGGGAGGAAAAGCATGACAGAGCCTTCCCTGCCCCCAGCCCCAGGCTCTCCCCGACCTGGAGCGGGGTCTGGGCCATCAGTGGCTGCAGGGAGGAGCTGGGGGCTGCCTCGGAGAGAGCCAAGCTGCCACGGAGCTGTCGATCGCCAGAAGCAATTAATTGCCCAGGTCAAGAGACGGTGAAAGAGATTTGTCACCCAAGGCCCAGGGGATATTCCGGGGAATCCAGCAACGCAGGGCAGGCGGAATGGCCCCGAGAGCGATCAGGGTCCTTGCACACTTGCCCCCTCTATCATCCGTCCCTCCCTCCCACACCTGTTCCAGCCCCCCTGTGCACGCACGCTCCCACTGGCCTGCATGCTGCACACCAGCCCCGGCCCCAGCCTCCAGGACTGGCGCACCGGCCAGGACCAGACAATCCTTGAGGCAGTATTCACTGCACAGACGGGACAGTAAGGCCAGCAAGGGAGCCCGGACCCAGAGTCTCTGAAGCCCAGGGCCTGGCCTGACACCCAGATTCACTCCAGGTTCTAGCTGGACGACTCCACACTGGAGGCCGAACTTCTCTAAGGCTGTTTCCTCAGCTACACAACAAATACAAAATAACCAGAATGGCGAAAGTCAGGCCGGCTGGGGCTCAGACTCCAGCCGTGCCATTCTGAAAAGCCGGAGGAACTCACCCCACTTCCACAAACCTCAGGCTCCCCGTCTATAAGCAAGGATGAGGCCAGGACAGCACCGCTCAAGCTCAGGTCAGAGGCTCGGGTCCAGGTTGCCACTGGGCCTCCCCAGGGACCGGAGCTCAGCCCCCAGTCCTACTCGGATGTCAGGCAGGCCGTTCAGACACCGAGCCTCAGCCCCAGAGCCCAGCCAGGATGAGAGGCACAGAGCACAGGCTTGTGTCCCAGACCCTAGGGCAAGGCCCAGCCGGGAGACTGAGTCTTCAGCGGACAGCATTCATTCACCCTCTGGGCTCGGCAGCCGGTTGTCCTGGGGAACAGAAAGGCCCTGACACACACACCCTCCATGTGTGCCACCGAGAGGATGGGGGAGGGGCATACAGGGTGCAGGTCTCCCCCGAGAGCCTCCACTGGCTTTGAACCCCTTGTTTCTGTACCAAATCCCTCCACACACACACCCAGACCTGTGCTGCCCCTCACACCCACTGATCGATGTGAGACACACCAATAAACACATCCTTCTATGGCCCCACTACCCAGATGGGAAAATCGGGGCCCAGGGAAACCAGCACGGGATGGCCTCAAACCTGATTCTTTCTGACGGTTCCCATGAGCAAGAGCTCAGCTCAGCAGGTGTTCGGAAGCCCAGGTCACTGGGGCCAGAGGCAGCACTGAGTCAGAGTGAGAAACTCAGCGGAAACTGAAAACAGCCGCCCCCCCCCCCCGTGCTCCCCAGAGCGAGCCATGCTGAATCACAGCACCCGACCCTGTGTTGGAAAGTTCCTGCTTCTGAAGCCGGGGTGGGGGTGGGGACGAAGAACACCACTGCGCTAGGGGTCCCTCTCGGGGCCCAAGAAGGGGGACAACACTTCACGCACACTGACCCCGGAGCTGCGGGTTTCTACCCACCCGCCCCCCAACCCAATGCTCCCGAGAGCCCCTCAGGGGTGTTTGTGGCTGGAGGCCGGGCAAGCCGGAGAGCCCCACCCCCTCACAGAGTTCTACCACCTTCCTGGCCACAGACGTGGGGGACATCAGGATCCAGCCCCAGACGCGGTCGTATCCCCCAGTTCCACTGCTTTCTGGCTGTGTGATACGGGCCACGGGGCTGAACATCTCCACGCCTGCCCCTTGCCTGTGAAACAGAAACTCTCACCCCTGGGGCTGACCTGGAGACTCGGTAAGCAAATGCGTTCAGTGCCTAGCATACAGTAAGAGCTCAATAAATACATATCTGTTTCAGTTCCCAGATTGATAGTCTAGTGTGGTGAAATTCACCCAACACAAAACTAACCATTATAAAGTGAACAACTCAGGCCGCCTGGGGGCTCAGTCGGTGAAGCGTCTGCCATCGGCTCCGATCCTGATCTGGGGATCCTGGGGTCGAGTCCCACTGGGCTCCCTGCTCCGTGGGGAGTCTGCTTCTCCCTCTGCCCCTCCCCCACTGTTCTTGATCATGAGAGAGAGACACTCTCTCTCTCAAATAAATAAATAAAATCTTTAAAAATAAAGAAAAGGGAACAACTCAGCAACACCAGTGACATTCAGTGCTGTGTAACCACAATCCCCATCTCATTCCAGAACATCTCCCCGACCTGAAAGGGAAGGAGCTCCCCACCCACAGGCAGTCACCTCCCCACCCCCGCCATGCGCCCAGCGCCCTCCTGCTTCAGCAACCACTCACCTGCACCCCGTCTCTACAAGTTTGCTTCTTTGGCACATTTCTTACCAACACAGTCAGACCCCGTGTGACCTCTGGGTCTGTCCGCTCTCACTCTGCACCATCTATGCAAGGTTCATCTGCATTACAAATGTACCAGCATTTTCATTCGTTTCTCACTGACTAGTGTTCATTGTATGAATGAGTCAATAATATGGTTTTAAAATAAGAAAAATAAATGTTACAAATAATATAGAAATGCCACATGACGAGGGACGTATCTATACACGTACACATTAAAGATTTAAGAATTCATCAAATTATAAAATAAATAACCGTAAGGACAGTAGGGGATATGGAATCTGGTCAGTGGGAGGAGCTGCTAGCCAGAGGGAGGGGACCATGGGAGCCCCAGAGCTGGCATCCTCTCCCTCAGGCCTCCCTGGTCCAGGCCCTACTGTGCTGTGCAACCCAGGGCCAATTCCTCACCCATGCTGGGCCTCAGCCTCACGTCTGCAAAGAAGGGCACTGGGAGGGATGCTTTCGGGGGCGGGGAGCTCTCATGGCAGCAGCCACGTTCACAGTACCTCCCACTGGCTCGCAGCCCTGGGGAGAAGAGAAGCTATGGCAGTCAGGCTGTGGGAACCCTGCAGGTGTGTAGGGATACGTCACCAAGGCAGCCTGACAGCCGCCCCATGCTGGGAACAGAAATGACAAGGAACTCCAAGATGCCTCATCACCCTGCCCGGGGGGCACACTCTGGGCCATGGAGATGTGGGCCCAGCACGGAAAGGGGACCTGGGTTCGCCCTGCCTTCCCCTGCCCTCCCCTGCCTGGAGCACAGCCCAGATGCTGAGTTCCTAAGGCCCGATGCCAGGTTCCTGCACTTTGGGCCAGATCAATCTTCCCTGTGGGGGCTGCTCTGTGCCCGGTAGGATGTGTACGGCATCTCTGGCCCTTGGAGCACGCCCGCCCCCCATCCCCACCTTGGGACAACCGGAAGGATCTTCAGACATTGCCAAATGACCTTGGGGCCAACATCACCCTGCTGACCCCATTAGCATACCCTCAGAGCCTCTCTCCCTGGGCAGGAAGCAGCAGGCACTGGTCTGGCCGGTTCCAGACCGGCTGGAAGCCACTGAGGGAAAAGGCCCCCGCTGTGTCCAGCCCCCCTCCTCCCCTTCCCCCAGGTCGGGCCCATGGACACCTGGCCCAGCCAGGCTCCATCTCACTGCAAAGGAACCCATCCAGCCATCGACACAAACCCACCAATGCCCTACCATGTGCTAGCACCATCCCAGCATCGGGGACCCTGCCTTAGGCAAGACGGACGTAGCACCTACTGCCTGGGAAGGGACCTCTGATGTGGGAAGGCCAACAAAACCCAGGGCATAAATCCACCGAGGGGCTTCACCTCTGAGCCAGGACCACTGGCAGCAGGGACAGAGTGTGCCAGGCTGGGGGCAGCAGGCGCCAAAGCAGGGTTGGGGAAAGGGGTGAAGGCAGCAGGCGCCGCCCAGGGCCCTGGGCCTCTGGGTTTATTCTCCAAGGAGGAGGCAGGGCCTGGAGAGCCGCACTGCAGTCTCCTCCTTCAGACAGGGTCCCTCTGGCTGCAGCACAGAGGACAGATCCCCAGGACGAGAGTGGATTCAGGGGCCCAGGGGAGGCTACTGCAGACAGCCAAGCCAGGCGGGGGGCCTGGTCTGCCGTCAGCAGTCTCGTTACTACTGATAGGAGAACGGGTCTCGGAGGCCGCTGTCTCACTCCTCCAGCACAGTGCGGTGAGCCAGCATTACCCTGACTGCAGAAAGGGCCTGCGACCAAGTGGTCATCTGACCACTGCCACTGCCACCATATTCCTGTGGTTCGGGCAGAGGAGGTCTTGGAGGCCGTGTCCCCACCTGGAACATGCCGGAAACATACAGGGACAATCACAGCTATCCTTTGACAGCCACTCAGCCAGGGAAGAAGGCCCAGGCTATGAAAGTCACCCTCTCCATGCAATTTTCAAATGACCCAGCCATTTAAAAAAAAGAACCTTCCAGAACCAATCCAAACACTTGCTTTTTTTTTTTTTTTTTTTTTTTTTTTTTTAAAGTCACTTTCATGTATTTCCAGTCTGGAAACCCTTCTGAGCTCACTTACTTATCCTGAGTGGGAACCACTGACTCCTTCCCTCCCTTTGCCCTTATACGACAACAGGGGCACGACACTGATTTTTCTTGTTGTTGTTAATTCTATGTGAAGTCAAGACCGTATGAAGGAGGAATTTCAGTGCCCAAGAATAAAAGGGGGCTTTCCACATATACGCTGCAAATATTGTTGGCAGGAGGGGTGGTTATCAGGAGGCTATGTGGCCCTGGGAAAGTTAGCTGACCTCTCTGAGCCTTAGCAGCTTGCCCGTCACACAGGGAAGTGATGATCATTGCTAGCTCACAAGATTGGAGGTGTCCCAATGAATTACTGAAGTGTGCGCCCACCACGACTAGACCAGCATCAGAAGCATGCCGTCTGACCATGCAGCTGAGGGGGCTGGAGGCAGGTGGGGCGAAAGCCCCCAGCATGCGCCCCAGCTGGGCAAAGAATGGAGGATAAAATCCCAAACTCCCTGCCTGGGCCAGGTGGCTCATCGCCTGCCTGGCTTTCATCTCCAGGAGATAAGCCGCCTGCTCTCAAGTTCACGTTCAGGATCAAATGAACCCACTTAATCGCCTTAGGGATCTCCACTGAGCCAGCTCCTTACAGGCCTGGGGAGGAGGGCAGCTGAGCTCCCTCCCACCAAGACCCCCACCCACATGGCCAGGCACAGAGAGGATGCCGTGGGCTCTCCACCAGCACCCCCATCCCCTGCCCAGCTGGCTGCGATGACCCAAGGGCAGATGCTTACACACTTGGCCTTCAGAGTCTACGCACACATCATCCGCCCACTGTCACAAAGCACCTACTGTGTGCCTCGTGCCTGACCAAAGAACTCACTAATCCCCACAGCAGCCCGGAAGGCCAGTGCTATCACAAACACGACTCTCCAGACAAAGGCATTGAGGCCCAGAAAGGAAATAGCCAGCCGGAGGTGACAGGGCTCCTCAGAGCGTCACTCAGAACACCCTTGGCCCCCATCTCATAGAGGGGGAGACTGAGGCAGGAATGGGACTTAAGTTACCACCATATCCCAAGGCTAAGTCGGGGAGAGTGAGCAGGGTGTCCAGCTATGCCTGGACAAACAAAAAGGGGGCCACCTGCCTGCCTTGTTCCCAGCAGAATCCTAGCACCTAGGACAGCTCCCAGGACACAGTAGGGTACTTAGTGGCAGCATCTGAATGAAGAAAATCTACACACTGGGCATAGACTCCAAGGAAGACTGTCCTGGGGCTTCTCTGCCTTCTAGACAGTCCTCTCAGAGGTCCTATCCTATACCACAGGGGTCCTGGAGGGGTGACTGTGGGCAGTGTCCTGCAGTCAAGTCTGGTTGTCACAGTGGGTGAGGAAGAGGGCATCTTCTGGGTGGGCAGAGACAGAAATGCTGCTCAACACCCTTGAATGCACAGGACAGCGCCCAGGGCAGAATTATCTGGCCCCGAAGTCAGCACCCAGGTTGAGATATCCTACTGTACTGCATCCCTTCGTGCATCAATTGAGCACCTACTGTGTGCAGGGCTGCACAAAAACCCTACAAGGAGACGGAGTCATGGGGCTCTGGGGGTGCTTTCCATGAGCCAGGTCCCCACGGCTACTACAGGGCAGAGGGGTGTCCCAGACCCAGCTGGTGCAAAGCCCCACCCAAAGCTGCCAAATCCCTGTGTGTTCCCTGAGGATGCTGACCTCCAGGTCCGGCGGCCATGCAGGGAGAGCTGCAAAATCACTGTATTTCACTGCTCCCTTGCCCCATGGTCACTCAGGGCAGCAGAGATCAAAGCTGGTCCTTTTCGTCAAAACCCACATCCGTCCAAGATGCCAACGCTCGCTATCTGGGGGGTAGGGATGTGGTCGGATTTTTTTTTTAATGTGCAGGCTTTCTATTTCTTAATTTCCCAACTTACAGAGAACATGTTTGTTCTGCTTCTAAAAACCAAAATTTGGTAAGGCAGCTATCACACCGTGGCACGCCCCACCCAAGGGCTTGGCCGTAGGGAGATCCTACCCCTGCCAGAGCACAGAGGGTCGGCCAGTGCAGCCCCCGGGGAAGCACTTGCTGGTGGAGTATCTGGAAAGGCCACAAGCCAAAGATTCCAGTCCCGGGGACAGAGGAGACGGGACGCACGTGAGCGCCCCGAGGCGCTAGGAGAAGGGACCGCCGTCAACTCAAGCGGCATCTCTGTGGGAGAACAGACCAATCATACATCTCAACAAAATACCACTTCTACAGGAGGTAAAATCCAGGGAGATCCAGATCAAGCGAGCTGCACCAACAGGCTAAAAAATCCTAATTAAAAAAAGAATACATAATAACAGTAATGACAACAACAGCCCACAGTTTTAAATGCCTTGTGCATTACTACTTCTCATCCACAAAACACATACAGAACGTAGGCAGCGTTTCGAACCCCGCTCTACATATAGGGAAACCAAGACACAGATAATGATATGATAATATGCCTCAGGCTTCACAGCTGGTAGAAGGCGATGGGACGGGGGGAGCAGGGATGGGACCCCACGAGCCATCAAAATCCCTGCGTGTCGTCACTCCGCTCCGTGGCCTGCCCAGCACGGACAAGAAATTACTAGCTTGAATTACATAAAAGTTGTCAATATTCGACCACTTTTGACCTACAAAACCGGCCGAGTCCCACGGCTCACCTTAGTAGCGCCCACAGAAAACCACATCCACGTGCATTCTTCCAGCCCAGGGAGGAGACAGGGCCCCAGGCCGTGCAGGGATCCGCACGGAAGCCCGTAAAGCATTAAAAACATGGATTAGAAGAGCACATGTCTAGTTGAGAAGTAGAAGTCTCCAGCGAGGGGACTCGGGTGACTGGAAAGTCACCTGCATTTTTTTTTTTAAGATTTTATTTATTAGGGCGCCTGGGTGGCTCAGTGGGTTGGGCCACTGCCTTTGGCTCGGGTCATGATCCTGGGGTCCTGGGATCGAGTCCCGCATCGGGCTCTCTGCTCGGCGGGGAGCCTGCTTCCTCCTCTCTCTCTCTGCCTGCCTCTCTGCCTACTTGTGATCTCTCTCTGTCAAATAAATATAAAAAAAAAAAAAAAAAAGATTTTATTTATTTATTTTAACAGAGAGAGAGATCGCAAGTAGGCAGAGAGGCAGGCAGAGACAGAGAGAGGGGAAGCAGGCTCCCTGTTAAGCAGAGAAGACCGATGCGATGCGGGACTCGATCCCAGGACCCTGAGATCATGACCTAAGCCGAAGGCAGAGGCTTAACCCACTGAGCCACTCAGGTGCCTCTCAATTTTTTGTTTTACTAAAAAGCGGCCGCCTCGGCTGGAGCCCTGAGCTCAGCTTCGTGGACCCAGGCTGGCTGGCGCATTGTCACCCTTTCCCTTTCCCCTGGGGCAGTTTCTCTACCTGCCTCTCCCCACCCCCCACCGGACCCCCCATCGTCCATACACCAGCAGCAGGTCCCCAGGGCCTGGTCTCTGGAGCCTCTCCTGGCAGGAGAAGCTCTCCCCACCTAAGGATCTAGTTTCATTTAATTGCAGGGTTCAGGTTTCTGGACGCAGGCCCAGAGGCCTTCAGGGCCAGAGGTGTGGGCCATTTTCTTCCTCTTTTCAATAAAGCCGGGAAGGAAACAGCGTGGGGCATCACCTGTCTGCTCTGAGAATCTGGAACACCTGCCCCCTGGGAAACCCCACCCAGAAGAATCATCCAGGGCTCATCACGGGTTGGGAGACAGGCTGGGGACGTACCATTTTTCTGGCCACCACGGGGCTCAGATGCCCCCACTGGATTTGAAGGAATCAAGAAAAAAGAAACACACACACACACACACACACACACACCAACAACCCTACCGTACACCACCCCTTCCCCTCTCCAAAGCTTCCAAAGGGTCATCTCACTGCTTCCAGACATTTTTCTTATTTCATTTTTTTCCCTAGCATAGCCCTTAACAGTTGGCGACTCTCTCTTGGCCCCAAATCCCTCACCCACAGCCCCAGGTCAAGGCCGAGACTCTGAGCCGTCACCTGACTCCAAGGTCAGTTGGACGCACCAGCATCTAAATGACCATGTTGTGGGGCACCTGGATGGTGCCGTCAGTTGAGATCTGACTCTTGATTTCTGCTCAGGCCATGATCCCAGGGTTGTGGGATCGAGCCCCGTGTCAGGCTCTGCACTCAGCACGGAGCCTGCTTGAGATTCTCTCCCTCTCCCTCTGCCCCTTCCCTGCTCGCACGCTCCCACTCTCTCTTTCTCAAATAAATAAATGAAATCTTTTTTTTTTTTAATAAAAAAATGACCACGTTGCTCCCGGCTGCTGGTTCTCAGGGTAGATGCAGGCCGTGTCTGAGTTTCCTCCTGCTGCTGTAATAAACGACCACAGACTCGGCAGGTTAAACCAGCGTAAAATATATTCTCGCGTTCTGGAGGTCAGAAGTCCCAAAACCAGGCTACAAGTCAAGGTGTTGGCAGGGCTGTGCTCCTTCCGAGGCTCCGTGGGCCAATTCGTTCCTGGCCTCTCCCCGCGTCCAGAGGCTGCCTGCCGTGCTCGGCCCCACACCCCTTCTTCATCTTCAAAGACAGCATTAGAGAGTGTCTCAGTCAGGCTCTGACCTCCTGTTTCCTCCTTTGAGGACTTTGAGGCCCCCAGGATTATCCCGGCGAACTTCCCCATCTCAAGGTCGGCTGGCGGGAAGCCTCAATCCCGGCCAGCCACGGCTGGGATTAATACCCCTTTGCTGTGTGACAATATATTCACCATTGCTGGGGACCAGGACAGGGGCCACTGTGGGAGACACCACTAAGCTCCTGACCACAGGCTCCAAAGGTCTAGGCTTCGAGGAAACTGCTCCTACAGCCGACCCCCGACAAAGCCTGAACTCCGAAAGCAACGGCGGGGTCCACGTGACTCAGTCTCTGCACTCCTGCAGGGCCCAAGCGGGCAAGCCCAGTTCTGTCACCTACGCGGTGGAAACGTCCCCCAGCAATGCCAAGTCTCGCTTTGGATGAAAATGTGAATCAGGCAGAGCTGTGTGGCTTATCACTAGAGACCTCCCCCTCTAGGACGACCACCAGTAGTAACTCCTTAATCGATATTCTTCGGCAAGGTTTCTTTCTTTTTTTGGACCAGTCACAGATGGCCTTCCGGGACATCCCGCAGTTCAGCAAGATGGAGACCGGGAAAGCCACTCTGTGGAGACCTCCACTGATCCACTCGGGCACCCTAGGCCGAGAAACATGTGGGCACCAACAAGCATATGACCTCTGCGAAGGTGGAAGTCTTTGCAAGGCACGCTGACCTGCTCAGAGAAATGTCCGAATGATCAAGCCTTATTAGCCTTCACCAGGTAGCGGGAATCTGCCAGGAAAAGGGGCAGTGTGGTCCGCAGGGACCAGGAAGGCAGAGGCCATCAGTGTGCCCAGGATCAGAGCCATTTGGGAAATTCCAGGAGCCAGGGCGCCCAAGGACCAGACAGTCCAGAGAGGGACAAGACCAGTGCTACCCCCTAACAGTTCAATGACATGAACAATGTGACCCATGAAAACACAGAAGACAACAGGGCGCAGAGTGAAATGGCTCTCTCTTGCTTGAAAGCCTTGTGTGTCTCTTGCCTGCCGGGACATCTGAGGACCATGCCGAGGCCCAGAGAGGTTGTGCCAGCATCACCCAGGACCCAGCAGTTGAGGTGGATCTCTTAACGCCCAGGGCCCAAGCCACGGTCCATCTCCCAGTCCAGGACCCTCCAGGCAGCTCCACCTCATCAGGCTCCCCAACAGCCATCTAGATAGGTCCCATGTCCCCACCCCGGATTCCCCCATAACCCCCTCCCGCTAACATCCCCCACCTCCAGGGTAAAAACAACCCCCCCCTTCTCAATAACAAACCACCAACCCTGCTCTCCACACCTCCCCAGTCACCACCCAGACACCGTGGAGGCACTCTTCACAGCACAGGATGCACAGAGGGCTCAGGGGCACAGAGAGGGCAAGGAGAGCACAAAGGTCACACAGCAAACCTGCAGCACAAGGCCCAGGGTGCACACATGCTTCCGCTTTGGCGCTCCCACCAGGAGAAGGACGGTGCTGGGAGGCACTGCGGCAAGGGGGCAGTGGCCGGAGCCCAGGTACCATGAGATGCAGCTTCCTGCCCGCCGCGCGCAGAAGCTGCTATTTATAGCCCAGACAGCGGGGTCAGCTTCCTGCACGGCACAGCCAGCCGCAGCCCAGGAGACGGCAAGGGTGACCCCCAAGGGGGTCAGGCTGGGCTGGGGCAGAGAGTGGGCAGAGGCACGCAGGGCTGGACACACGGTGCCCCCAGGCCACCCCCTGCCCCATACCCACAATCCAAGGGCAAGGGAGAGCCAAGGAAAGGCCAGACCCTGCCTGTGACAACATCCCCCTGCAGAAGGCACTTTCGAGCTGCGTGCCCGCAGCGTGCATGGCGGACACCCGCATGCCTCGGTTTCCCTATCAGGAAGCAGGGAAAGGACCAGTTCTGGCCACAGGGGAGTTACTGTGGGACGTAACTGAGAGACCGTAAAACAGGCGCTTGGGGAGCTTGCCCGGCGTCCCACCCAGCTCAGGACCCTTTCCAAAGCACCCCGTCCCCACCTAACCCTGCCCAGAGACCAGACACGGAGGGTCAGACGGGAGCTGGCGTGTACACCATCTAGAGCAGGTCGTGGGAGGTCACCCCCAAACACCCTAATCCACGCCGCTCCCCCATGAGGCAGGGCATGCAGCTATCCCCATTTTACAGATGCAGAAACTGAGGCACCAAGTGACAAAACCTGTCCAACAAAGGAAGGTGTCCTCAGGCCCCGGGTTTCTTGGAGTTAACAAGTCTCTCTCCTCGCCCAGCAGACAGAAAACCTGAATCCCTCCAGAGGCTGCCTGAGCCTGGTCTGGGCTCACCGGAGAGCTGCCCTGTGGGGGTCAGGGAGCACAGGCCAGAAAGGAGTCAGCTCAGGCCACAGTAGCACCCAGAGGTCACCTGTCTGTGCAACACAGGCTTTAAGTCCCCCACCACCTGGGATCATCTGGCTGTGATGTCCCAACCTTCCTCCAAAACCACAGCAAAGGGAACGTCCTGCAGCCACTACCAACAGCACACGCCGACCCTCATCAAGGCCTGCCCTGTGCCCCCTCGCGCAGGACCTCGCTCAACCCCTCAGCGCCTTTCCCAGACAAGTAATCTGACTGTGCCCATTTTATGGATGGGGAAACCGAGGCTTGTTGCCTTGTTATCCGAAAGCCCAGGCGCTCAGCTCTGCGGGTGTCAGCAAGGTGGTTCCTTCCAGAGACTCCGTGGGGGGGAGGGGAACATCTTCTCTGTGGATCTCCGTGGATTTGGGGCCCACCCTCCTCCAGCAGGGCCCCATCTCAGGTACAAGTGCAACAACTCTATCTCCACGTAAGGTCCCACTCTGAACTTCTGGGGGAACACGAATTTGGGGGGCACTATTTGACCCGGTACAATGGCCTAGATGGGGTGCAGGGAGCAGAGGTGGGGGAAGTGAAAATGCCTAAAACTATTCAGGAGGGCAGAGGGGAGCCGGGGGGGGTGGTGGTGAAAATGGGGCACCCACTCCCTGCTTACGTTCCCCACCTCCCCAGCCGGTTCAACTGGTCATGGCAGCTAGCCACGAGTCACCACCACACCCAGTGCCCACCAGAAGCCCATCCCGTGCGCCTGGCCCGAGCCCCTAGAACCCCGGAGCGGGAGCCCTGATGCCTGCTGGGCCCCGCTCCTAGCTCGGTGGCCTGCCAGTCAAGCTGGGCCAAGCCCTGGGGCGGCACGTCCCGGCTCCCCACCAGCTCCCCACCCCGGCCCAGCAGCCTTGCCTCGTTAGCCTAACGAGCAGGGCCCTGGTGCCAGGCGGTTGCCATGGCCACGGAGACACCACCGCGGCCCCGGGCGATGCTCCCGGAGGGTCTGCGGTGGGCACTGGAGTTCAGCGTGAGGACAAACAGGGGCCTCCGGGGCAACCCCTCCCCGTGGGGTCGGGCTGCGCCGCCACCCGGGGGCCCTCTGGGCCGGCCTCCAGGCCTCCTGACTGACAGCATCTCCCAGAGAGGCTCCCTAGGCACAAAGAAAATTCCAGCCCTCCCCCGCACCCCACCACCCTGCGTGGCCAGAGCCCCTCCACCAGCCACCAGCATAGTGCAGAGGGACTGCAGGGGGCCTGCCTGGGGGAGGTCAGAGGTCGGCAGGCGCTGGGGGCAGACAGGCCTCCAAGGCTGTGAGAAGTGGTGGGAAGCCCTCAGGGCTCTAAGTAAGGTCAAGGCTCAGCACCCCTGGGGCCCAGCCACACAGGATGTCGGTGGGGAGATGGGGGAGGGGGCTGTTGCAAGCGGGGGGGGGGGGGGGGGGGGGGGGGAGGGCAACCACACCAGAGGGCAGTGTGGGCGACCCAGGGTCTCTGGCCCGTGCGCCACACGCCAGAAGGAAGCCCAGGACAAGCATCTGATGTAAGGAAGGACCTGGGTCCAGATGGGGACAGCATGGGCGTGAGGGCCGAGGGACATCCGTGAGCCACCGGCACCCAGTTGCCTGGGCTCTCTGGGTGCTTTAGCCATGGAGAGGAGGGGGAGGGCAGTCCCAAGCTGCAGGAGCACCTTGGCCTCGGATGGCCCCCAGCCCCCTCGGCTTTACCTGTGAGGATGTGTGTCATTCATCACCCCATTTCATTGGTGGGTAAACTGAGGAGCCACACAGAGGCTCCGCTACTCTTCCAGGTCACGTCACACAGCCAGCAAGAGGCAGACCCGGGAATCAGAGCTGGGGGCCAACCCTGGGAGACAAGCGGTAGACAGCCTCAGCCACCAGGCTGGAGGACGGGTTGACCCCCAAGAGCCTCCCAGACTTCTAGCCCCCTGGCCCAGTGCACACGCTCGCATTGGCAGCATGTGCGCGCGTACACACACACACACACACACACACACACATACAGGCAAGCTGTCCAGTCTCATCTAATCCCACTTCCTACAACCCACCCTATGGAGCACTCTTTCCCCCACTTCCTTCCCCAGCTCCAAGAAATTCCCCAGGGTCAGCAGGAGGGAGCAGAAGCATCTGAAATCATCAGCAGAGCAAGGAGGCCAGAAGAGATGGCCCAGGGTCCCTCATTGTGGACATGCCCACAGGACTGCCATCCCAAAATTCCGAGAGCCCTGGGCCCCAGGGCCCCAGACAGGGAAGAGACAGAAGGGACACTTGACGGGGGGGGGGGGGTGAGCATTGACACCTGCTCCACTCCAGGGCTTTCCCCCCGGGGCCCTCCAGTGGGGACATCTTCCACATTGCAAGTCACTCACTGTCATCTTCCCAAATCCAGTCCAACACGCACATGTAAAGGTCCTGCTTATCGCCCAGGGTCTGACCTTGGTTCAAACCCTCCACAGGGCCAGGCCTTGGTTTCCTCCTGGGATCATCTGTCAGGAGACTCTGGGTGTAACCTCCCCGGGTGGGGTGACCCAGCACTCTACAGGCACCCACAGGACACAAGCATGGAAACACCTTACAAAGCGTTTTCCTTTTCTTTACTCCTGTCTGCTCCTGGGTGCCCCTCCAGAGATGAGACAACTTTCAGGAATGCATATGGTAAGATACTATCAGAGAGCGAAGTCAGGGCAAAGAGAAAAACTGGGGACAAAGTACTGTAAAATCAGGATGAAGCGGGTAAAACAGAAACACAGACCAGAAAGACCAGACCAGACTGCTGAATGCAGGCTGCACATCTGGCTCCGAGTTTCCTGATGGCCCAAGCAAAGAGGGAACAAGACAGGTAGGAAGCGGCTCACCCAAAATTGTGAACACCCCATAGCACTGCCCAGAAGCAGTTTCAGTGACCACGTAGCGCCACACAGCAGAGAAATCAGTCCAGACTACCTGCTGCCTCAACATCCCCTCTTTGCCCACTGAATCCTACAACAGTCAGCTGTAACCAGGAGCGTCAGCCACACTCGGCAAGAAGTTAGCCAGGCCAACAGGAGGGACTTTAAGGCCCTGTTCGGTATGACTCTTCAACTCACAATCCTCTCTGGAAGATGTCTGCAACAGCAAGAACCCCGGGAGGTCATGCTGAAGTCAGAAAGAATGAGATGGGCTGGCAATAAAGACATCAGGCCTTGCAAGGCCCTCGGGCCTCCGTCACAAACCCACAATTTTTCATCTATACCTTGAAAATAGACTCAGGCAACACATTCACGCTTGGGCATAGCTGTGTTCCAATAAAGCTTTATTACGGACACTGAAATCTAAATTTCATACAATTTCACAGATCACAAAATATTATTTGGTTTTTTCTTTTTTCAGCCATTAAAAAATACAAAAACCACTCTTAGCTTGCACACCCCAGAAAAACAGGAGGTGGGGGGCCGCAGGAGTGGCTCAGTCTGTTGAGCTTCTGACTCTTGATTTTGGCTCAGGTCACGATCTCAGAGTCATGAAATCGAGCCCCGCATCAGGCTCTGCACTGGGCATGGAGCCTGCTTAAGAGTCTCCCTCACTCTCTGCCCCTCCCACATCCCAAAAAATAAACGGGAGGTGGGCTGGTGTCAGCCTGTGGGCAGAAGTTTGCTGACAGCTGCTCTATGTGTTCCAGAATGAGCTCTAAGATACGTTTTATTTTAGGGGACGAAAGCGAGACGTGAATAAGGTGTGATATTATTTGTGTCCATCAAAGGCAGGCAGAGGCCCAGAGTGTCTCGGAGGGGAAACTTTACCTGTGCACATCTGCCTCGGGGGACAGAGAGTGGGAGGGCAGAAACCAGACGACTTCCCTGGATGCCTTTGTGAGCTGCTTGAACTTCCTAACAGACCTGTGCGTTTTCTCTCACAAAAGTTAGTTTTTATAAAGCCCCAAGCAAGCGGCAGAGAGTTTTGAGTGAATTACTTTTTAGTTTCTTCTATTTTTCAAATGACAATAGACAGCATCATTATGTCCCCCCACAACAACAAAAAAATTAATCTAGTTATTACATAATGCATTAATTATGTAGCAGAAAAAACTATGGAACACTTATGGGCAGCAGGCCTTCCTACCTATGTGCACTCATGAAAACAAACAAGGGAGTTTTGCAGACCATCCCCTCTGTGAGCCCAGCCAGGTTGGAGGTCCAGGCCCCAGAGCTCAGCCCTCAGGAGTGAGGGGTGCCCTCTCTTTGCAGGGACACAAGTGGGGAAGTCTGGGCACAGAGCTCCCAGCCTCGGGGACACTCGGGCCTACTGCCTATAGGGTCAAGAAGAGAAGGCTCCGCCAGAGGTCTGAAAACACGTTTGGGTCCGAGTCCACAGAGAAGGCAAGGCACTAAAACCATGCCGCCCAAAGGGGACAGTGGCCACAGGCCACAGGGGGCTATTTAAACATATTAAAATAAAATAAAAAATGGAAATCTTTTTTTTTTAAGATTTTATTTATTTATTTGACAGACAGAGATCACCAGTAGCCAGAGAGGCAGGCAGAGAGAGAGAGAGAGGAGGAATCAGGCTCCCCACTGAGCAGAGAGCCAGATGCGGGCCTCGATCCTAAGATCCCGAGATCATGACCTGAGCCGAAGGCAGAGGCTCAACCCACTGAGCCACCCAGGTGCCCTAAAAAATGGAATTCTGTTCCTTGGTTGCAGTCACTTCAAGTGCCCAGGGCCACGTGCAGCCATGGTGCTGGACAGGATAGATCTAGAATGTTCCCCCCGCAGCCCCCCACGTTGCAGAAAGGTCAACTGCACGGAGCGGCCCTAGAGGCTGGTTGGGACAGGAAGGGGACAGTAAGATCAGGAGCATGGGCAGGAGAAGGGCAGAGGACAGAGGAGCCTGGTCGGTACTAGGGTCAGCACGAGGCTGTCGGGCGGGTAGGGTGGGGGGAGGCTCCCAGATAGGACAGTGCCACGCTGGCACTGGGCAGAGACAAGACACACAGAAAAGGAAAAAAATCCATGCTAAGAGCCAAGCCCAGCTCCCATGCACAGACTCTGACTCCCTCCCTCCAGACCCGAGCTGTCACAGACTCTGACTCCCTCCCTCCAGACCCGAGCTGTCTGATCAGGCAGCCATTAGCCACAGCCACATGTGGCTGTTTAAATTTAAGTTAATTAAAATGAAATAAAATAACCAGTTCAGTTGCGCTAGCCACATTTCAGGAGCTCAACAGCCCCCCCCCATGCTAGGTGGCCACAGGCAGCGCAGGCGCGCACCACTTGTCCCCCACGGCCGGAAGCTGACCACACACTGCTGGTCCACACTGTCCTCAGAGCGACTGCCTCCTTAAGGATAAGGAAACCGAGGCTCGAAGGTCAGAGACTTTGCCTGAGTCATTAGCTGATGGAGGCACGATTTGAACCCAGGTCTGACTTCAAAGAAGCCCTTTCTGGAACCTGCACCCAGGCGAAGGGGAAGCCTGGCCCTCCGCTAGGAGATCCCCTCTGACCCCAGTGTCACCCCTTCCCCGACTCTCCATGCTGCCCAAACCCTCCAAGTCCGCCAGACCCGGTGTCATCAAAACCTCAGCCTCCAGGGCCAGAGGGAGGGGGCGGAACATATCTGTCAATCACACCAACCAGCCAATAGGAAAGGAGCCTTCTCTCTCTGGAAGGCAAAAAGGCCAGACCACCAAGGCTCTGGTGTGGGGACCCCAAGACCCTGCTCTGTTACAGCACCCGCCTTCTAAGCAGCCCTGTAGACAGAGGAAACATGGAACCAGCCCATCGGCGACAGCCCAGTACCCCACAGATCCCCTGTAGAATGCTTCTATAGCGAAGCATTGACGATCCAACGGGGTAAGCCAAAATAGTAAACAGCAACTCTGGCGACACACATCAGGATCGGGTCCTGACAGCAATAAAGACACCCTCCCCATCTTACAGATGAGCAGACTGAGGCTCTGAGATGTTAAACCACTTGCCCAGAGTCAATAACAATTGAAAGCTGCAGAGACAAACTCCAAACCCAGTGCTCACACTTCCTGCCCCGTAATCCTCTCCACGACCCCACCAGCCGTGAGCCATGCACCCATCTTACAGACTGGGGCGCCCAAACAGGGCGCCCAAACTCAGAGAAGCAGGGGCCAGCCCCTGGGCGCACCATGTGTCCATGGCTAAGTCAGGACTCGAATGCATCAGAACCTGATCCAATGAGGATCAGGAACTAAACACTCCTGGTCTGTCCTCTACTGTGTGTTGAGGATGATTCTTTACGGTTCTAGGAGGCAATCAAAGAGCCTCTCTCCAGGGCGCCTCGCCTGAGCCCCGCGAGATGAGTAACTATGATGATTTTGATCACTGTCAGCAAAAGCCACACTACTACAGGACCTTGGGCTGGCCTGGCCCCAGGACCCTCATCTGTAAAATGGAAAAAAGATGCCTTCCTCCTTGGGACCTCTCAAGGTCTCCTGCTACAGAAACGTCCCAGGGCCTTCCAGCCCAGCCCGGGCCCCTGTGCAGGAAACTCCAGGCCGCGGCACTCCTTAGATGCCACTTTCTGGAGCCCCGTTATCTGCCCTGCTAAATAATTCAAAACCATGTTTTCATTTCAAAATAAACACAGCCGCCAGAGCCAATGCCAATTTGCATGAATGTTTAAGATAAAATGAGACTTCAAAAAAATCCTGGGCCTGCCGCAGGCACTTTCCCCCTCCCCAAATCCCAAGGAAGAACAGGTTCTCAGTCTCCTGCCCCTGGGGCAAAGATCTGTAGGTGCTGCTCCAATAAGAAACATAATTTCTTTCTTCCTAACCTGTGCAGCCGCAGCTGCAGAGGCACCAGCAAGACCAGGAACCATCAATTCCAGGTCTTCGTCCTTCCAACATCCAAAGTGTGTGACCTTGGGCAAGTCACTAAACTTCCCTGCGCCTCCATTTCACCAACTATAAAATGGATCATGAGAGCAAGGACCTCACAGCGTGGTACCAAGCGTGAATGAATGTGGATTCCTGGTGAGGGCACGGCCTGACACACAGTGAGAGTGTTTGACATGTGGGGAGGGGGGTCTCTGTATAGTATTTGCCTTTACAGTATCACTGCCTGACAGGGGATAAAATCCCTTGCCAACCCCCAAGGATCCTCAAAGGATGCCAGTTGACCCTTCCCAAGCATCATGTCCCTGGGGACCCCCCCACATACCCACCCATGGGACAAGGCCTTCTAAGATGACAGCCTGGCCTGCCCCTGGGCCCCTGGCCCTCCCCAGACCCCCTCCTGGCACCCTCCCCCGGGGGGCCCTGGAGCAGGAATTACCAGCTCCCACAAGCTGTTCCCTCAGAGATATCACCTGGGGAGGCGGCTGTTGGCGTCTGAGACATGAAAAGGAAACAGAGAAGGGAAAAACAGACGCAAATAAAAGCTCTCAACCCTCTCTTGTCAGAGGCAGAGTGCTGTGGGGGTGCTTCTCGGGGAGAGCTGTGGGAGGGAAGGGCTGAGCTCTCCTGCCTGGGTTGCTTCTTCTCCTGGACAGGAGCTCCTCAGGCTGGGTTCTCTGTAGGTGGACCCCCCCCCCAAATCTCACAACCTCACCCAACAGGCCTCAGGTGGGGTTGGGAACAGAGAACACCCCCACAGTGAGGCAGAGGGGTGGAGGGGAGGGGGGGTGTCCCGGCCAGGCAGCCTGCACACGCAGCCTGGGGGCGGGACTCCCGGGGTGGTATTCCAATGTGGGGGCAGGGGTGAGTGCCCCCACCCGCAGAGCCCCCGCCCCCTTGCCCAGAGAACAATCCTTGCGCTCCTAGGGTCGCAGCTAGATGTGTATTTGCAGAGCTCCCAGAAATCTTTAGGAGGTGGTATAAGTATTATTAATTGGGGGAAAAGAACGGATTATGCCAAATAAATCCTCCCCACGGAGCCGAACCCTTGCCCAGGGAGGGGGAATGCGCGCGCCCCAAGAGGGGTCTCCATCCCTCACCGGGACCTGACAGCCACATTACCATTTACATGGATTTATCAATAGTATTGATCCCAGAGCAAGCATAAATAGCTCAGTGGGAAGAGGCCAGGGCTGGGGCCCGCTCAGCTCCCGCCCCCACGTCTGGGCACCGCAGACTCCCTGGGCACCCGGCGGCGGCGGCGGCGGTAAATTTCCAAGCAGGGACAAGGCGGCGGTGGGGAAGCCAGACAGCGCCCGGGATGCCCTCACTGCTCCGCACCTGCTCCAGGACCTGCGCGCACCCCTCCGCCAGGCTCGGTCTTTGCATCTGCTCAATGGGCTGAAGGCACCACCTGCCCGGCTCCATCCGCATCCGCAACCGGGAAAAGGGAAAAGCGGAGTGGGGGGCGGGGTGGGGGGGTGGGGGGTGGGGAGAAGAAAGCATCTTTCCTCCACTAGATTCCCCACTCCCCAGCAAAAGGCAAGTCGGCCCCGTCTCTCAAGATTTCCAGTTTGTTGAATTAAAATCCAAGTTTTAGAACCTAGTAATAGTAATAATAACAACAAAGTGGTCATAGTAACATTCACACAAATATGTTCTAGGGATTACCACTCTCGGTTCTCACAACAACCCTAGGAACTCGGGAATATGGTTACCCCACTTTGCAGCTGAGAAGCCTAAGGCACAGAGAGGTTAAGTAATTTGTCCATGGTCACGCTGCCAAGAAAGTGACAAAAGAAAGATTCGAACCCAGGGAGTTGAGTTGCAGAGTAGGCAGTGAAAGCCTCGGCTATCCAGTCTCACATCTCTTCCTTTCTCTGATTGCTTCCCCCACCACATCCAAAAGCAAAAAAAAAAAAAAAAAAAAAAAAAAAGGCCACCCACGACGAGGTACACAACAATGCCCTGGGACGCCCTCCCAGCTCACGCCTGGCCCTGAGAGCCCCTTATATCAAAGGAGCCGCGAGGACCCAGATCTCGTTTTTAAAAAAAGGGCAAAGTCAAGGCCACCGATAACACATCCCAACGTGTGGAGAACTCCCCCAACCAGCCCAGAGGGATCCTCTCCCCTTCCCACCTCCCCCCACGCCCTCCCTCACACATCCTTCCTCCAAATCTGCAAAAGGGGAAAAAAAATAATAATCATAATAAAACCAGTTCTCACCAACAGGGGGGGAGGAGGAGGGGGAGGAAGGGAGGAGGCTGAGCCGACTGAACAGATCCGCCTCCGCTCCCTGCACCAGACCCTCGCAGAGCCGAGCCGGAGCGCGCGACAGGCGGCGGGAGGACACTAGCTTCCAAAAAAATAAACCTACAATGTAAAAATAACGCCGGGCGCCCCACGCTAATTGGGCCCGGGCGACGGCAGCTCACAGGTACAGCATGTCTCTCCCTCCTCCCGCCCGCCCTGCCCTCTCCCCGTCCCTCAGGCTTTTTTCTGCAAGCGCCTGGGGTGAGGAAGGCGCGCCCCACGAGTGCCCCCCACTGCAGGTCTCCGGGGAGGCTCCCCCAGCACTAGGGCCTGGGGCCTCCGGGGCCAGCCCAAGTGGGATCAGCTCTGAATTCCAACTTCCCAAACTAGTGGCATCCCAAGTATCCGCACAGCCCGGGGGAGGGACCAGGAGGCGGCCCAATGAGGCGTCACCAGCCGCGGGAGGCAGGCCCAGACAGAAGGAACACCAGCCCGCGGGGGAGGGGGGAACGAGGGGCGCCTCTCCCGGAGGGACCCCCCCCAGTGCCCTCTGCTCCCTCGCTCAGGAGCTGCCCCCGCCAGCCCCCGCCCCCAGCTGGCCGGAACCCGCCATGCGCCCTTCCAGAGCGGCCAGGCCGGGGACCACGGGGTGCCATCTCCAGGGGCTCCCCAAGCCCGCGCTGCCTGCTGGAAAATAAGACGCAGTGTCACCCCCAAGCCTGGGTCTACTTGGGGAGGAGGGAGGCGCACGGCGGCCATGCCCACAGGGCCGGGGCACACAGTGGGGGGGCTGCCCGGCGCAATTCCAGGGCGTCCCCCCGCCTGTCCACCCCCACGCCACTTCCCTCCTTCCCGCCCCCTCGCAGGGCAGCTGGAGTTCCCCTAAGTTCCCCAGCGCCCCCACGCACGCGGGCCGCAGTGTCTATGGGGCGCCTCGCTCCCTAGCAGGCCACCCCCCGAGAGCGCAAACTCAGGAGTGCAGGGGCCCCGCCAACTCCGCCGCGTGCGCCGCCCGATCTTCCCCTGATCCCCCGGAAGCGCGCCCCGCGCCTCCCCCCGGCCCTCTGCGGGGACCCCCGGCCCCAACTCACCTCGCTGAGACGGCGGCGGCGGCGCCCGGGCTCGGGGCGCGCTCGGGCCGCTGGGGCGCTCAGGCAAGTGGCGGTGCCGAACGGGCTGGGGGCGCGCAGCAGGCCCGGCCTCCAGCCGGGGCGCGATCCTCCCGCCGCCGCCTCCTAGGGCGCCTGCCCAGGGTCCCCGGCCCGCAACTTGGAGCGCATCGCGCGGCGCAGGGCGCGGGCGCACGGCTCGGGCGGGGCGCGCGCGGACGCGGGGCTCCGGTGCGGCCCGGCCTGCCCGCGGCTCCGCTCCCGGGCGGCGGCGGCGGCGGCGGCGGCGGCGGCGGCGGCGGTGCGGCGGCGGCAGTGGCGGTGGCGGCGGCGGCGGCGGCGGCGGCGGCGGCGGTGCGTCGGCGGCGGCGGCGGCGGTGGCGGCGGCAGCGGCGGCGGCGGCGGTGGCGGGAGGGGGAGGAGGGGGCGGGGCGGGAGCCCGGGAGGCGGTGGCTCGGCCTCCTAGCTCCCGACTCCCCGCCCGCACCGACGCGCCCCGGCCCGGCCCCCTCGGGCTCCTTAAAGGGCCCGCGTCGCCTCCCGGGCCCTGCGCGCACCCGCGCGCGCGCGTTCACGTTGCCCCCCTCCCCCCCCCGCGCGCACACACACACACACACACACACACACACCCTCGCACTTGGGTGCGACGCCGTTTCTTTTTAGCAGCTCCCTGAAGGAGGAAGGAGTGGGAAAGCGCCTCCCCGTCCCGCCCCCTCCTCCTTCTCCTGTGGGGCTCCGAGCCCTCCTTCTCCTCTTCAGCCCCCAGATACTTAACTGGAATCGCGTTTCAGCTATTAAATGATAACTCCAGAGTGGTGGGTGGGTAGGGAGGGGGCGTACGGGGAGGGCCACACGCCGATGCGCAGGGACGCGCGTGGGGGAGCCCACTCAGGGGCTGCAGCACACAGTAGAGAGCCCACCTCTCCACGACAGGCTTACACGCCCTGGGCCTCTCAGGACAGCAGATGTGGCCCAGTGATCGCACGAGGAAACTCACAGCGCACCGCAGACGTGCGTGTAGCCTGGGGCATCGACTCAAGTGTAAGATCACCCACAGGTAAACACGGGACACGTACACACAAGTTGCACACGCAGTCAGGCACACACACCAGAATGTCTCTTTCCCGAGGGCAGGGATTTCTGGCTGTTTCTACATGGCCTTTTCACACAGTAGGGACTCCATAATGTGTGGTTGAGTGAACACCCATTTGGAGACCCCAGGGGACACAAATGCATGGACTTGATGCCGCAAGCCTGTGATACCATCCACAGGGACACACACACCCTCACAAGCCCAGACAGCACAGGCATGTGGGGTCGCAGACACACCCGTGAACAGTCCCGGCCGGCTCCCAGTTCTGGCCCCCTGCCGATTGTGCGTCCCTGGTGACCCCCTTCCCAGGTGGCCCTCCCAAGCTAGGGGAGATTTTTTTTAAAAACAGCAGAGGGCACTGGGAGCCCCAGGCCTGGAGCCTCCCTCCTCCTCTCCTTTCCCCTAAGATGTTGGAGAGTTTGAATTTTTGTTTTCAGTTCAGCTTTCCTTTTTTGGAGCGAAGTCTCAGCAGATTCAGTTCTGCCATCTGCCAACATCTGAGAACCCCTAGGGGGAGTGGGGAATGGCTGCGGTGGGGAGGCGGCCATGCGGTTTCCAGGGGCCCCACGCGTGCCTCCTGCCAGCAGGCGGGGTGTTGCCCGCCTCCCCTGTAGCAATTTGTCCTTCTCTGCCCCCTCAGGCTGCTCGATTTCCTTTTATTGAGGGGAAGAGGGAGCACCTGGGGCTGACAAAAACCTGGAAAAAGGGGAAGTGCGTGCGGAGGGAAGAGGAGAGGTTTGGAACGAGAAGGGGACATGGGTCAGCGGTCCCTTCCCTCCCCATCCTGGCCCCACCAGCTCCACAGCCGCCAACCAGACCGTGGGAATCCACAGGCAAAACGCCAGCCCGGCAGAAGGAAGGCCTAGCCCTCTGAAGGGCCTGGGGAAGGGAGGGCAGGGAAGGCAGAAGGGGGGCCTGGGAAGCCCTCCTCAGCCCTCCTCCCCGCTCCCCTGTGTCACCTGAGACCGCTCCTGACATCTGCATTTCAAAGAGATCTGCTCTGGGATTTGGCACGGGAGGAGGAGGGTGTGGGGTACTGTCTTCAGAGGTTCCCTTGCCCAGCTTCTGCCTCCCAGTGGTGGTCCGGGGGTTTTGGCTGAGGCTGTGAACATCGGAGTGGGGCAGACAGGGGGATTGTCCCATGGGTCACTTGGAAACCCCTCAAAGGAAGCCAAGGACGGACTCAAACGTCAGTGTCCTCCGGACCAGCCATGTTACAGACGGAAAAATATAAGTACATGTCCTCAGGATCTCACAGGTTCCCCCCAGAAACCCTCAGAGGGTGGGTTCCTAGGATGGACCCCACATTACAGATAGGGAAACTGAGACCCAGAGAGATTAAGAAACTTCTGCTAGTGATTCCACATGGGTGCTCGAAACCATGGGGTTTCGAAGGGATGAACTGTGAGTCTCAGCTGAGCCCCGGCCCTCCCGAACGCCTCCCCTCCACCCCCCTGCCTACCCGTGCAGCCCCCCACCCCCCACGCCCCTCCCCTCCTGCCACAGATCAGTACCCAGCACACACCCCCCCACACACACACACCCGTTGCTAGTCCTCAGCACTGCACCATTTGCTGCTGGGCTCTGAGCAGCAGCCTCAGGGGTTCTCATGTAACTAATGGGAATAACAGCTTTGAAAAATTGCCAAAGAACACTCTGTCCCAAAGAGCCTCCCTGGAGGGCCCTTAGACACTGGGCTGGGATGGGGGTTAATAATAATGCTAGCTAAGAGCCTCCCAAACATCTCACCATGAGGGAAAGACTGTCAATATACCCATTTCATAGGTGAAGAGATTAAGATCAAGGGAACTCGCCCAAGGACATTGGGCCACATACAGTACATGGATCCCAAGCAGCTGGGAACAGGTGAGAAATCCAAGGGACAAATTCTGCCCTTAGGCTATGTTCCTACTATAATTTCGAATCATTCAACCATTCCCTTCTAAATAATTAGCAGACTAGTTAAACTCATTCCTGCCTCAGGACCTTTGCATTGGCTGTTTCTCTGCCTGAAAGGGCCATCTTCTAGCTTCTGGTCCCAGCTCAATGTCACCTCCTTAGGGAGGCTCTCACTGATCCTCTATCAAAACTCTCAAGGCACTAACTAACCCATTACCCTATATATTTTCTTCACCATTTATCACCACCTAAAATTATCCTGGGTATTTGTCACTTATATATTGTCTTCTGTCACCAGAATGTCAGGTCCATGACAGCAGAGACCTCATCTGTCTACCCACTGCTGTATCGCCAGCACACAATAGACAGCAGTTAAAAAGTGTTGACAATAAATGAGCAGTGAATAATGAATTCATGCAACACGGAAGGCACTGGCTGGGTATCAGGCTTGGCCTTGCAGAACCCGGACTCTGGTGGGAATGATTGATCCCTGCATCCCAATTGTCTAGCGCTTGTCCCTCTGGCGTATAACACGGTAAAGTCTTCACTTCTCTTCACCATCTCAGCCTCTGGGTAGGTGGGGGGATCCAGCACCCAACCCCGGGCCTGACACCCAGGAGAAACCCATTCAAGCTAAGAGTCCATATGGGCAACCATGATGTCCGATCAAACTCTCTGCCCTGAAAGAATGCCGCCTGGACAGGCCTGGAGGAGAGCCCAGGCCAGAGGGCATGATGACCTGAGCCTCCCTGCCCCCAGCATCCCAAGCCCTGGACTGGCCTTCAGAACACATGCAAAGGGAAGCCCTCACTCTCTGGGCCTCTACCAGGACACCCCAAAAGGCACCCTGATGAACATTCACAGGACAAACGTTGCATGCCCACCAGAACCACGTGTACAGGGAAAACCTTACATATAGTGTTCATACTTTAGACATGCTTTAAACCATGGTTGCACACTTGAAAGCCCACAGAGCCTGGCAGGAACCACAAGCCAGGGACTGACGGAGAGGTGAGTAACAGAGACAGGTGGGGCCTGCGGTACACCCCTACGCCCGTGCCCAGGCTGTCATAGTCACCCTTGGTTTAAAACACAAGTCAGCCAAACCAAACACCAAATGCCTGGGTGGGCTGCCCTCAGCAGGTGCTGGTGACCACCGGCATTCAGTGGTAGGTGACCACCTACAAAGTGTTAGCTGCTCAGGCCAATCTTCCACTCAACCACCGGTGGTCCCTACCCAAAATAGAGGGGTCGAATGGGCACAGGAAGTTTGAAACTTCCTTAGTGAACAAAGGACACTCTTGCAAAATCATAGGCAGGAGGAGGGAAAACCTGCTTTCAGTGAATGCCTCAGAGCTTTATTCATTTAATATGTAGTTAGTTATTGCCTACAGAGTGCTGGGCACTGTCGGATAGAAGAGCGAAGGAGCTCAAGCCCAGCCCTCAGGACCGGGCCTCCAGTGGGAAGGTGGGGAGTTGCATCGACGCCTGTGCACTAAAATCCCTTTCGAGGGGTAAGAAAAATACTCTGGTGTTCAAAAAAATGCAACATGTCAGAACACAGAAGATTTGGAGGGGTCAGGATCTCCCCAGATCCCCACGTTTCCAGAATAATGGAGTTCGAAGTCCCCTTCCAATCTTGCAGTCCTGCAAACAGATCACGATGTCGCCCAGCCCCCCTGCACCCTTTTTGCTGAAAGAAACTGCAGTGTCACCCTCCCTGCTTTCTCTGATGTGTGCACCTTTATTGATAACACCGCGCATTTCAGAAAGAAGGAAGCAGAGAATGAGATCAATCCCCTGGCTGATAGGTCCGATCATCTCTGAAGATAACTCCTTTCTCCCCAGGCTGCATTTCTGGAGTGTGCTCCTGGCCCCCCCACCCCCACCCACACACACCCCAGGGCCTCTGTTTGAGTCTCTGCTTTCAGGCGCCAGAGGGCTGGGACCAGAGAGGGCAACATCAGAGGAGACATCCAGTGGGGACCGTGGTCCCTGCAGCCTCGCTTTTGGTGGCCAGAGGCTGGGGTCGCCGAAGCAGGCGTCAGTGGAGCTGGCAGCATGACCCTGGGCGTCTGTCCAGTGGAACAAGTCTGGCACCTGTGGACAAGCAAAAGAACACGGTGTACGTTCTACGGGAGGCAGAGGTCCAAGATACATTGTTTTAGCACAGAAGCAAGTACGGGCTGGTACGTAGTGTGGTACATTTTGTGCAAAAGAAAAGCTTACTGTGTGCAAAGCACCATGGCCTGTGGAGAGAATTCAGCAGTGACCAAGATAAGCAAAGTCCCTACCTTCATGGAGCTGACATTCTAAGGGTGTGGGGGAGGGCGGTGCATAAAGAAAACCGAATAAATATACAATGTATTAGAAGACAGCCCGCGCTCGCAGAGGAAAAAAATCTGGAAAGGAAGACTGTGCACAGGGGTAGGGAGGTCAGCGGCAGCCTTGCTGAGGGCGATCCGTGCAGTATCCAGGCAGAGGGCACACAGCCTGTGCCAGGGCCCTGGGATGGGAATGCCCTTGGCCTCTTCAAGGACCAAGGAGGAGGCCAGTATGAGAGCAAGATGGAGTGTAGGTGAGGAGGGAGGGATGAGCCTGGGGGGGGGACGGGGGAACGGGACGCTTGAGAGATGCTACTGGGGGTTGCCTCTGGGTAGAGGGGATGCCTGGGAGCTGGAGTTGTGGTAGGGGGTGGTCACTGGCTTTGACCATGGCCCATGCCCTATATTTAAAGACGCATAATGAAAGTTCATTTGTCTTCCCCCCCTTCTCTCTCTCTCTTTCTTATTCCTTCCTTCCTTTCTCTTTCTTTCTCTCTTCCTTTCTCTCTTCTTTCCTTCCTTCCTCCCTTCCTCTCTCCCTCCTACCCTCTGTGTCTCTCTCTCTTTCTTTCTTTCTTTCAAGTGTGGCCATCTGGTTTTGGACATTCCCTGTGAGCACTTCTGGGTTTTTTCTTGAGATTTCAAGGAGGTCTCCTTTCCAGCATCTTCACATCACATTTGCTATTTCTCAGACTTCCGGAGAATGTCAGGAATTAGCCCCTGGGTGGCCTGACCTCCCAGTGAGGCCTGGGAAGCCGACAAAAGCCCCAGGAAGGAAGGAAGGAGGAAGAGCTGGGGAGCAGCTGCGTGACCCGCTTCTCCCCGTCAGCCGTGGGCCCAGAGCTCAGGTCCCGATCAAGGAGCAATCAGAGCCCAGAGGCCCCAGCATTGCTGGGAAGACCTGCAGCCTCACAGCCAGGCACATGTGTCTCTCCCTGGTCCCCACTGACTCCTGTCCGGCAGAGTCAATCCTAATTCTCATTAAAAAATATCAGCCTTTCTGGGGCACCTGGGTGGCTCGGCGATCGATCCGCCGAGCGTGCGACTCTTGATCTCAGCGCGTGAGTTCAAGCCCTACGTTGGGTGCAGAGCCTACTTAAAAACTAAATGCAGAAAATGCCACCATGGTGGGTTCACCTGACTCAGAGGGGCTCTCCAGGCTTCTCAGCACCCTCAAGAATGACTCAAAGGCCAGCACGGCATGCACCAAGTGTCTGGGGCTCTACACTGTCAAGTGGGGGCCCAACACGCCCAACTATCGAGAGAGTGAGTTAAAATGGAAGCATCCAATTTTGTGTCAGACAGATCTGGGCTCAGGCCCCAAATCTGACACCTCATTCAGTCACCGGACAGAACCAGGGGCCAGAGCCGTGGCTCTGGGCTCCCACAGGCAGAGCAGCTGGGGACTGTCACGCCTTGCTCTTCCTGGCTTGCCTTCCCTGAAAGCAGAAGCCAGCAAGTATGTTCTCCAGACTTCTTGCTTCCCAAGGTTGGGAAGGAGGCACCTCACCAGAAGGTGAGGGCACAGCGTGCCAGGTGGAAGGAACAGCAGATGCAAAGGCCATCCCATGGGAAGTGACTAGGTGTCTTCCATGCTGCTGGCGTGGTAGGATGGACAGCTCATTTTCCCTCCCTGAGCCTCAGTGTTCCTCATCTGCAAAATGGGCTGGATTCTTTAAGTGGTGGTTTCAGGAATTCAGTGAGCAAACATAACGGAATACCCTTTGAGACCCCGAATTTCTGAGACCCTTCAGAATCTTAAAGAACATTCTTCAAGAGCTCTTTCTATAATGTGCCCTGGGCTAGCTGAGCATTTCCAGGGATTACGGGTCTAGAGATGCTGTGTAGCCTAAGGACTGTGGAGCCATGCTGCCTGGCTGCGTGGCTTTGGGCAAGTTATTTAATCTTCCTGAGCCTATTTCCTAATCTGTAAAATGGGGAAAAACAACAGATCCTCCTTCAGAGGATTACCATGAAAATGAATTACTGTGAATAGAGCAGGCCGTGTCCGGCGCGTAGTAGGTCCTCTATAAACGGAAGCTCTTCATTGTATCTTAGGGAGCCACCAATAAACCTGAGAAGACCGGCGCTCCTACGGTTCCCAGTGTGCGGGGGATGGAATGCAGGCTCAGGGAGCTCCGTCACCAACCCGATGCCATCACCGGCGAGCTGTTGGCATCTAAGTCCAGCTCTACCTGGCACCGGAAGCTTCCCTGAACCATCCCATAAGACCCAGCTGGGTCACCGTGTTGACTGTGATTTCCACTGCTCGGAGGAGGCATTCAGACCAGTGATGGAATAAACAGCCACAGAGGTTGTAGGCTTGATGTCCCCCGAGGCAAAAATATGGCTCATTGGCCCCACCGTGGCCATTGTGTCAGCCCATAGCTCAGAATGCATCGGTTTTGCTAGACTATGCAGGAGGGGGAAGAAAAGCAAGAAGGACAGAAGCAAGAAGGGAAAGGGCCAAGATCACCACCACCCTGATCACCCCCTTCCACCTCCCACCAGCCTCATCATCCCCACTTCCCCCCTCCTGACTGTTCCACTGCCCTGGCCTCTTCAAACACATCTACAATGCTGCCTCAGGGCCTTTGTACTGACCATTCCCTCTCTGTCACCTTGGACTTGCTTTCTCACCTTCTGCTTGTCTTGGATGAAATATCCAGTGAGAGATAACAAAGAAACACATCAGCATACAATGGCATATTGTAATTTCAGCTAGTGTTGAAGGAAGATGAATAAAGCAGAAAGTGGCTGGGGAAGCCCTCTTTGGGGAGGTGACGATGGGGCATAGACCTGAATGAAGAGAGAGCCAGCTGCAAGGATATCCATGGGAATGACATTTCAGAAAGGGAGGAGAAGTGCAAAGGTCCTGAGGTAGGCTGGATGAGCCCAGCAAACATGAAGGTCCTTGTATTCCACAACAAGGAGTCCGGACTTCACCTGCAAGCACTGGAGAGACCCTGAAAGGTTTTCCGCAGGACCGTCCTCTGGCCTGGGTCACATTTCAGAACGGTGATCCGTCTGAGCACGTGAGGTAGGAGGCCTTGCGGAAAGAAACGCTGTGTCAGGACAAGGACAGTGCAGCAGGGAGGAGGGGAAGGATGCCGGGAGGTTCAGAAGGCAATGGGCGGGGTGGGAGGGGGACCCAACCACCAGCATCCCAGTGCAGAGAGACCTGCAGGGCTGGGCATGGAGACAAGTCTGGGCCAGGAGAAAGGAGTGGAGCCCGTTGGTACCTGCAAAACAGTTTGCTTTGGCAGCCGCGTGCAGGGACATTTTCCGTTCGTGCTCCCTGTAATTCCTTTGAAGCTATTTATGGAAAGGCACACCTGGGGCTGCCCGGCCTGTCTTGCTCTCCGGGCCATCTGAGTCCAAGTCAAGCCCAGGAAGGCTGTCCACGGCAGGTGGATCAGGCCTCCTCATCCCATCCCGTCTTCTTAACCTCTCCCTGCCTCAGTTTCTCTTCCGTGAAATGGGTAACCTGTAAGCCTCTTCCTCATGGGACGGGCCTGAAATCAAATGAGATACTGATGTAAAGCTTTTAACTTGGCATTGGGGCCACAGACATGTCAACTTTACTCTTTTCATTTACGGTAACCAGGAAGGGGTGGTGGGCATGAGGCGGAGGAATCGGGAGTGGCTTCCTGGCAGAGGCATGGCTAGAGCTGGAACTGCCGAGGAACAGTAATGGCTAGCAGGGCTCTCACAACATGCCACGGCCATGTTTGAGTTTCCTAAATCCCTGCCAGGACTCTCGGAAGAAGACACCATTATCAGCTTCGTGGTATAAATCTCCCATCAGCGCCATAACAAATCCGCCCAAATTCAGTGACTTTGAATGACAAACACATACTACTTTATAGTTGTGGACGTCCAAAGCCTGAAATGAGCCTTACAGGGCTAGAATCAAGATGTCTGCAAGGCTGTGTTGTTTTCGGAGGCCCTGAGGAGAGTCCATTTCCTTGCTTTTTCCAGAGTTTAGACGTTGGTGGCCCTCCACACCCCCTGAACCTCGCCCTCTGTCCTCACATCTCCTCTCTGACTCTGACCCTCTGGCCTCCCTCTTATGGGGACCCTAGTGTTTACTACGCTGGGCCACCTGGATCATCCAGGATAATCTCTCCATCTCAAGATCCTTAACTTAATCACAACTACAAAGCCCCCCTGCCATGTCAGGTCACACATTCACAGATTCCCTGGATTAGGATGGGGACAGCCTTGGGGAAGGCATTATTTTGCCTTCCAGATCTATCTTATGCACCAGTAAACTGAGGTGGAAGAATTCGCCCAAGGTCACCTGGCTCAAAAGAGAGTGCTGAGCCCTGAACTGCGACTGTCAGACTGCGAGGCCCACAGTGGCCGCAGTCCGGGATCTGGGCTTTTGCTATGTTCATCGTTTGAACCTGTATTTGTGTGCTTCAGTGACTCTGCTGCACCATTTCATTGAACAAACACTAATTGAGCACCTACTATGTGCCAGGCAGAGCTCCAGACACAGGAGATACAGTGACAACCAAAACAGGAGAACATCCTTGTCTGCACAAAGCTGAACATCATTCTATCAGATCCATTTCCATGCAAGTAACAGAACTCCCAGCTCAAATCAGCTTAAACGGTGTGATCATTTGCTAATTCGCACAGCAGGAAACCAGGAGGAGAGGTAGTCCTTAGTTTGATTAAAAGGGCCATTGCTGCGGACTCCAGGATGCTTCCCTCCTCAGCTTTGTTCTCATCCCAAATTCCCTCACGGCCACAAAATGACTGCCATTGCTCCAGCTAACACATGCAGATACAACAGCTGGTGCATGGAGAACAAGAAATTTCCCAAAGCCTCCTGCAGGCTTTCGATCATGTCCCATTGGCTAGACCTAGGCCCCATACCCATGGCTTAACCAATCTCTTGGAAAGGATCAGAGCAATTACCTGAGATCAATCTAGATCCTTCCTCCACCACCACACACCCCCAGAGCTGGAGTTGTGTCACGCTTTCTTGAACCACACAGAGACACATGGGCCCCTTGGTAAAATCATGACTTCCCCAGCAAGAAAGAAGGGGATCATTGCTTCAGCAGCAGATGGCTTGGGTTCAAATCTAGACTCTGCCACATTCCCCCTGAACCATTCTCTGGGCCTCAGTTTCCCCATCTGTAAAATGGGTGTAGTAATGGGACCTAGTTCACAGGCTTGTGTTGACAATGTCATGAGTCGACCACGCAAAGCCCAGATCTCGACAAGCCCAGTTACCCCTATCTTCTTTTCAGCTTCCTCCCCAGGGCACGGCCCAGAAAATCTATTCTTATTCCATTGCCTTGACTGTGGAAGACTTTTCTCTAGTCTCCCCCTAATTCAAAACAAAAAGCTGCTGAAAATGACTGCATTGCAAGACCATTCTAGAAGCTGGTAGTGGAAGGACTTGAGTGAGCGTTCCGCCCAGAACAAACAAGAATCTGAGTGGTTCTTGCTAAAAGAGAGAGGCTGGGCTAAGTATTTGGCATAAGGGACCTCTCTCGCCTTTGCCTTTATCAGCTGCCATGCGCAGATGAAGATACAGAGGGTCAGAGAAGAGGAGCGGCGTGGCTCAGATTACCCAGGGCAAAGCAGCAGAGAAGCAGGGTCTGAGCTGGGGTCTCAGAGCCCTGAGGGCCAGCCTGCAGGTGCATGACTGCACCCCCACACAATGTCATGAACGTCGTATCAGCCAGAATTGGTTCACGTGCACATTTCTGAACCCATCCCAGAGAAGGGAGATTGGCTAGCTCACAGACCCGTCGAGGCCGTCCCTGGAGCTGGTGGTGGGCTCAGCTATCCTTGAGGGGCCCGGTCAGTGGAGGCTGTCAGGACTCTGATAAAGCCGGGGTTCATCCTTCTGGGTAAGAACCGGCAGAAATACCCCCAACCCGTCTTTCCTGAAAGGTGACGTCCACACTGCTGATGGCACACAAGGTAATTTTCGGTGCTGAACTTTTTAATAGGTTTTAGATGAACCTTTCTAATAGTTATTAGTTTTTATAATAGCTATTATAACCTCTTATTTGTGGCCAGTGATAATGATTTTTCTTTTATGATAGCTATACAATTTCCTTTTTCAAATAAGCTTAGGGGCGCCTGGGTGACTCAGTCAGTTAAGCGTCTGCCTTCGGCTCAGGTCATGATCCCGGGGTCCTGGGATCGAGCCCCACATCAGGAACCCCTGCTCAGCGGGCAGCCTGCTTCTCCCTCTCCCTCTGCTCCTCCCGCAGCCTGTGCTTCCTCTTGCCCTGCCTCCTGCTCTTGGTCAAATAAATATATAAAATCTTTAAAATAAAATAAAATAGGATACGCTTACGTGGCACTATCCTGAACTTTGAAATAATAATTACACCAAAAAATAATAAATACACATAATAACATAATAAAACAAAATACATAAAATGAAATGTATGGACAAATTCTTTTTTTTTTTTAAGATTTTATTTATTTATTTGACAGACAGACATCACAAGTAGTCAGAGAGAGAGAGAGAGAGGGAGAAAGCAGGCTCCCCGCCGAGCAGAGAGCCCTATGAGGGGCTTGATCCCAGGACGCCGGGATCATGACCCAAGATGAAGGCAGAGGCTTTAAACACTGAGCCACCCAGGTGTCCCTATGGGCAAATTCTCATACATTCAGGTGGGAGGGTAAAATGGTTCAACCACTTTGGAAAACCCTCTCTGCTAGTCTGAACATGGGCCTGCCGGAGGACCCAGCAATTTCTATCCCGGGTAGGTACCCTTTAGAAATGTGCCCATATGTTCATAAAAACAGAGGCACCGGGACGTCGAGACAAGATTTTTTCAGAATAAAAACTGCCTCAAATGCCCATCAACGTGGAACGTATAAATAAGTCATGGGGTATTTATGCCGTGGCAGATAAGACCGCAGCTCCATAAAACAGCACGGGGAAAACCAGAGAAGAGATCCAGCTGCAGGATTCTGTTCATTTATGTCTCAAACCAAGCAAAGCTAACCTGTCATTAGAAGTCACAGTAATGGGGGCACCTGGGTGGCTCAGTGGGTTAAGCCTCTGCCTTCAGCTCAGGGCATGATCTCAAGGTCCTGGGATCGAGCCCCGTATCGGACTCTCTGCAGGGAGCCCGCTTCCTCCTCTCTCTCTCTGCCTACTTGTGATCGCTCTCTCTCTCTCTCTCTGTCAAATAAATAAAATAAAATCTTAAAAAAAAAAAAAAAAAAGAAAGAAGTCACAGTAATGGTCATCCATGGGGGCAGTGATAGATAAAGGGCCTGGGAAGGAGTCCTAGGAAAGCTGGGACCATGGAATTTCCTTGCAGTGAGTGTTGATTAAACCCGTGTGTTTGTTTCACGAATTCTTTAAGGCATGCGCTAAAGACCTGTGTCTTTTCTGTATGTATGACATACCTCAGTGGAAAGTTTCAAGGGCACGTGGGTGGTACCTGCAGCATCTGACTTCAGCTCAGGTTATGATCTCAGGGTCCTGGGATGGAGCCCTGCGTCAGGCTCCACACCCAGCAGGGAGTTAGCTTCTCCCTCTCCCTCTAGCCCTCGCCTCTGCTCGTACCCTCTCTGTCTCTGTCTCAAATAAATAAATAAAATCTTTAGGGGTACCTGGGTGGCTCAGTGGGTTAAGCCTCTGCCTTCAGCTCAGGTCATGATCCCAGAGTCCTGGGATGGAGCCCTGCATCAGGTTCTCTGCTCAACAGGGAGCCGGCTTCCCCTACTCTCTCTGCCTGCTTGTGATCTCTGTCAAATGAATAAATAAAATCTTAAAAAAAAAGAAAAGAAAAGAAAAGAAAAATACTACCTAAACAATAGAATCAGTATATTGGCTTATGGAATGTGCGGGTTTTCAGGAATGACTTAAGTCTTGGAATCTGTCTTATATCATCGTTATTATCATGCCTATTTTTTTAGTGGCTGGAGTCGAATGAACAGCCAACACCTGTTGTGATAATGTAGACTAAGAGAAGAGGCTTAGGAGAACAGACATGGCATAAAAAGTACTATTTGCTTAGAGATTATTTCATTTAACACTTGATGGAAATAGATCTGTCTTCAGTTGTTGGGCTGGCCTCTTAAAACCCCCTCTCCCTAGGGACGCCTGGGTGGCGCAGTTGGTTGGACGACTGCCTTCGGCTCAGGGCGTGATCCTGGAGTCCCGGGATGGAGTCCCACATCCGGCTCCCAGCTCCATGGGGAGTCGGCTTCGCTCTCTGACCTTCTCCTCGCTCATGCTCTCTCTCACTGTCTCTCTCTCTCAAATAAATAAATAAAATCTTTAAAAAAAAAAAAAAAAAAAAACAAAAAACCCCTCTCCCTGGAATAACCTTGGGAAGTCCTGGCTTATTGCAGCAAATATGAGGTGTGCCTCCTATCCCTTTACAATCCATTCCCAGGCAGGCATTGCTAATCAATCCCAGCACTCGCATCCATTGATTCCAGATTAAGTCGTTAATCCTTTACAACACAACGTCATGGAGAATTGTTGCCAACAGTGGCAGCTTGCTATTGCACGACATCTACTTGACATTCCAGCTCTAAACATCTGCCCTGCCTTGATCAAGAGGACTCTAAGCCATGGGTCTTACCTCTGCCAAGGACACACCCAGGAGATCACCATGCCCAGCACAGAGTGCAGAAGGGGAGACATCCACAGCTTCTGTCTTGGACTAGGTCATATCGCGTGATGCCTGGACCATCTGTGCTCTCAGCCCTACCTGCTTTCCCGCTACCAGACCCCCTTCCTCTCCTGTACAGCATTCACTTCTAGACAGAAAAGCCTTGCATATGTTCACCCGTGTGCCCCATGCCCAAGCGGATCTCACAAAAACACCATATAGTTTTCCCGAGCCAGACTGCTACCAGTTAGTTTTCTGTGTTAATAGAGGGGTGGAACACAGAGAAACAGTAGCAGATTCATTTTGACTTTGGGATGCCGTTCAGACCTATCCTCCTTGCATGATATTTGCATAACTCATCATAATGAGTTGGGGCTTTTTTGCCTGACCAGTACCCATTCCTTCTTTTCCCCATAGTAGCATCTCAATTTTCCTTTAAGGAACTTTTCCTCTCCTACAGCCAAAGGAAATAAACTCTAATATGATTTGTATGGAGGACATGGACTAACCCAAGCAATCATGGTGATTGGTTCAGGTATGGGCATAAGACCCAGGGGGGGCCAATGAGAGCTGGCCCAGATACTGGGGCTGTTCAGGTTGCCAAGGTGATAAGAGGTAAACCAACAGCTGATGGCACTGTTCTAACTCCACTTGAGGAAATCCAATCTTAGAATGAAACCAAATACAAGGGAAAGCAGATCCAACACAGGATCTGTGCAGGATTCAAATCCCCTGTGATAGCTCTTCAACACCTGGATCCAGCCATACCTGAAACCAGTTTCATCACTTGCAGACATTTCTGCTTATGACCATTTGAGCTGGATTTCTTTCCCTTGTGACCAAAAGATTCTTGATTAATATAGATTATTAAAATAAGTCTGAGTAGCTTACAAATCGACAACTATTTGGGGGAAATGACTTAAAAACATGTGGGATAGGAATTTCCAGATAAAACAGATGCAGAAAACAGAAAACACAAGGCAGATAATCAAGAAGTTGGTAATAATTCCTACCATAAGGATAATAAAACCAGTATTCTACAGATCCTTTAGGAGCACAGGGTCCTAAGTGGCCATCTGCTTTACCAGGGTGGTCTCCCCACGGAAACAGGAAATTGGCATGAGTTGACACAAGGTAGCTTCGTGAACCTGTGTTAGCTTCTTATGATTATCATATTTTCTTCTAAACAGTCACAAGCCATCTGTGTAAAGCTCTGTTCCAGAATATTCTGCAAAGAGCTCTTGCTGTCAGACATTTCCCATCTGGGGTTTCCAGAATCCATATTATCTTCCCTTTTAGAAAATGGGAGTCCTTGCCCATCTTCAGGCTCCAATTTCCATCCAGCGGTTTCTTCTGGGTCCCTTCTTACTATCTCCTGGAGAGCCATGAATTCAATTCTCTCTTCAGAACCTCTCTTCCTCCCGTGGGATTTGAAAGAACATTTGGCCTCAGTGGTGAAGGCAGAGCTGCATCAAAGATGAGTGATTCCGTGTTCTTCCTGTTGTATGACCACATGACCCCATCTCCTCCCACAGGGAGTCTGTCTCTGACATCTCATTTTTTCCCTCTGAATTTCGTACGTTCTTTTTCTTGTAAAAGTCACCCGGAGACCCTATTACTTTTTTTAAAGTAACACATGCATATGATAAAATACGTTCCAGCAGACCCAAAGGATATGCAATTAAAGAGATGCCCCCTCCCTGACCCCCAGCCCCCTGAATCCCATCCTCAGAAACAACCATGCCCATCAGCATTTCCTCCCAGACATATTATGGGCAGACACCAGGACATATGTGTGTACATACATGTGTTGGTAAGGATCCTCCCCCTGCTTTTTTTTTGACCTTTAAGTTATCTCTACACCCAACATGGAGCTCGAACTCACAGCCCTGAGATCAAGAGTCCCATGTTTCACTGACTGAGCCAGCCAGGGGCCCCACCTCATCCCCCTGCTATTGTATGTGTGGGGGGGGGGGTGGGGGGGTGTGTGGGTGTGTGGGTGTGTGTGATAAAAGATGCCCGACATAAAACTTAACCATTTGTGGGGGCACCTGGGTGGCTCAGTGGGTTAAGCCACTGCCTTTGGCTCAGGTCATGATCTCAGGGTCCTGGGATCGAGTCCCGCATCGGGCTCTCTGCTCAGCAGGGAGCCTACTTCCTCCTCTCTCTCTCTCTGCCTGCCTCTCTGCCTACTTGTGATCTCTCTCTGTCAAATAAATAAATAAAATCTTAAAAAAAAAAAAAAACTTAACCATTTGTGACACTGGGGACATCGGCAACCATCCCTATCTAGTTCTAGAACATTCTTACGTCTCCGGAAGGAAACTCACACCCATTTACCAATCGTCCTCACTCCTCCCCCCAGCTCCTAGGATTTACCTGTTCCGGACATTTCCTATAAATGGACTCACGCAGCATGTGGCCTTCTGTGCCTGGCGTCTTCCGCTCTGCAAACGTCTGTTCAGGCCCATCCAGGTGGAAGCGGATATGAACACTGCATTCCTTCTTATGCCCAAAACAGACTCCACTGATCGGAGAGACCACACTTTGTTGATCCACTCATCTGTGGCTGGACCCTTGGGCTGTTTCTACTTTTTGGCCGTAGCAAACAGCACTGCTGTGAACCTGCCCGTGCAGGATTTATTCGAGCCTCCGTTCTCAATGATTTGGGGCCACACTTAGGAGTAGAACTGCGGAGCCGAAGGCGTGTAACGGTTTGAACCCGCCCGCCGTACTGGTTTCCAGAGAGGCTGCACAATTTCCTATTCCCACCAACGGCGCAGGGGGGCTCCCATTTCTCCCCATCCTCGCCAACATTTATTTTTATGTTTTTCTTAGAGCCGTCCTGCTGGATGTGAAGTGGCGTCTCGTTGTGGTTTTGACTTACGTGTCCCTGATGACTAATGACGCCCTTCCTTGTCCCATGAATGTAGCCCGCTAGCCACTCTTTTTGGCCTCCTGAATAGTTCCTCAACAATCTGTAACTAGAGCTTGTCCCTCATCTGTTTTACATGGAGTCGGTGATCTCCGCAAAGCTGCAGGCTGATCCACAGCCCTGGTGTTCCCTGACCCACCAGTCAGCCCCCTACTGGCTTCTCACTTCCCATAGCGCTGGAACACACGTCCCTGGGGGGGAGTTCCTCCGATTCTTAGTTTTCTTCCTTGAGGTCAAGGGCAGCCCTGTCCCCGCTAATTTCAGTCTGTAAAAGGCCTTCATCTGGACCTCCACTCCCCACGATCCTCTCTCTGCCACCAACAAAAACCAGTGATATGTTTGAGACCTCACTCTATTCCGGGCACTCAAGCTTCTCGGTTTCCTTCTATTGCTTTTCCCCAGTGTCCTTTGAGATAAATTATTCCATTTTCCAGGAAGCAGATGGGGGCAGAGGAGGGTCAGTGGAAGCCGGATTCAGCCCCTGTGTTGTCCGACACCCAGGGCCGCCCCCCCCACTCCTTACCTCCAGGCAACTCCCTTGCTTTGGCTCTAGACCAGAACAAACAATGGTCCCAGTTTCCCTGGCATGGAGGGGTTTCCCAGGACCAGGGACCTTTAGTCCTAAAACCCAGAAAGTCCCAGACAAACCAGGATGAGTCGGTCACTGTGGTCTGGACAGCCTCCCAGGCTTTGTGTCAGAGGCACTGTGCCATGAGTCCCTTATGCCTTCTGTCCTCCCCCTGCTGGCATGGAAGCAAGAGTCCTAGCTCCCAGGTCTTGACGGGCCTCAAACCCACAACCTTGGCCCTTCGTTTCCCTCCCCCACATCCTGGCCTGGTCAGCCGCTGTCCTGAATTTCCCCTTCCCACGCAGCCCCAGACAGGCGTTCAGATGGAAACCCACAGCGAGGCCAGCCGAGGGCCCGGCCAGCGGCAGAGAGAGAGCAAGCTTCTGGCCTCGCCGACAAGGGGACTGAGTCAAGGGAAGTCAGGAAACACTCTGTGTTGGTACCTCCCCGTGTCTGTATTTTGCACAGCCCCCTGTGTGTCTGCCGCAGGCCTTGGGATAGAAGAAGGCGGGCAGGACCCAGCAGTTCAAAGGGATCCGCCTGGGTATTTGTGCCCGGGCAAATCGGCCGAATGAATAACACAGCAAGCTGGGGACAGCTTTGTCGCTGTCCCTAATCATTCAGAACCAACCGCTCGCTCAGACGAGACCCGGGGCACCGCCTCAGCCTCCTCACTCTCCTGATCTGCCAGCACCATAATTATCTTATTACCAGCCACCTTGTGCTAATAACCTTTCCCTTTATTACTGAGAAAGGAATTAGAGAGAACTAATAGAGCGCGGCCAGTAATTCATTTGTGACCTTGCATGTTTTTTACCCTGGGCGCCCAGTGAAGACAGAAGTCAGGGGAGGGCGCCCCCCCCACCCCCACCGCCCCGGGGCTCTGGTTCTTCTCCGACCGTTTCGTGATGTGCTGTCCACAGAGCTTCCCCTTCCGGGGACACGTCTCAGGTTCTGCTGGCCCTGAGCTGCCAGCTGCATGGGCAAGAGCGGGGGTTCTGGGGAGTCGTCCCCTGGAGGATGGGAAGGGCGGGGACAGGGGACACGGCCGTTCCCTGGCCTGGTGTGGCCTCCTGCTTCCTCTTGGCCTGAGCGCAGCAGTCAGCTGTGGTCTGTGGTGGTCATGTGTCAGCTGAATCCTCTGGCACGTGTGTCCTTGCTCTTGATGGGGACGGTGGCTTCCCTGTCGTGGGGAAGGAAGCTTCCAGCAGCTTGCTTTCCCAGTGCAGGGAACCCTGGCTGGTGGCTGGCCCGGATCCCTCGGAGCCCTTGGCGAATCTGTGCCTCCAGCCCCAGGTTCTGCGTGCTGTCTGCTGCTGACGGCCGGCAAGGCTCCCGAGGGCTGGCTCTGGGCTGCTGGAGGCCTCTCACCGCCCTGCCTGGCGATGACGTCCCCTGGCACAGCTGTCTGGCAGCACCAGCTGGCACAGGGACGAGTGCCTGGTCCTAAGGCGGGGGCCCCCATGCCCACAGCTCCCCGTGGGACCAGGCCAAGGCCAAGACTTAACCTAAAACTGCCCCCTTTCCTGACTCACTTCCCCTCTCCCTCCCCAGCTGTGCCAGGAGCACGACCTTAGGCGTAAGTCACCCTCATAGAACTGTCACCTCAGAGTCTGCCTCTGAAGAGACCGACCCGAGACACCCTTTCTGAGCTAGGAGAGGCCCCAGGACCTAATTCTGGCCAGCGGACATGAAGGAAGAGTCTGGGGAAGGTTTTCCCTCCCTGATGAGCACAATTGTGTGAGGAAACGTGGCCATGGCGGCCATTTTGAGCTCAGGAGGGACGCCGCATGGAGTGGGTACAGGTCTCGGGTCCTTGTTGTTGCCACCGAGCTGGCCACCAGTCCTGCGGCCGCCTGCCCATATCTCTACCTCTGTTCTTGTGAGAGTACACTGGCCCTTTCTCATGGAATCTTCTAGTCAGATATGGTTACTTGCAGCAGGAAGCACTCTCACTGACAGAGAACCCTCCAAGGCCCCAACCATGCCTGGGGCTGACCCCCAATGACCCCTGTCTGGTGAGTGCATTAGACCTGTGGGGAAACGTTCACCCTCCTTCTGACCAACAGCACGTGACAGGAGGACTTCTGGGTCCTCCTGGGGAGAAGGTCTATGTGCGCTACCCACACCGTCATGGCCACCGGGCCCAGGAGAATGTCACCACCAGCCTCTCCAGTGGATGGATTCAGAGTCCGGCTACTATGCCTGGGACCCACGGGGTTGGGGTGGAGGGGGGGGGCTGGACCTCTTGTCACGTGTGACAGTGAATTTTCTTATTGTCGAAGCAGGGAGGGTGAGCGGGGCCGGAGTCAGACGGGCCCTCCGCCGGCTATCTGTGTATCCTTGAGCAAGGAGAGTGAGGGCTGTGCACACGGGGTCAGTTCCCACCCCGGGAACCCTCATGGTGGCCCTTGGGGCCTGAGTGTCGTGCGGAGGTAAGAAATAAGGAAAGAGTAAAGTAAGAGAGGAGGGAAGGAGAAGGAGGGAGGAAGCGGCCTCCGCTCACCCAAGCCTCCAACCTTCTCCTTCTTATTCTTGCCGATTTTCACGAGGGCTCAGCAGCCCTGCTCCTGCTTGATTCATTTCGCTTATTATTATCAATATAGGATATATGAGTATCAGTATTTTAAACACCCATGGCCTAAGAACAGAGAATTCTATCGTGAACACTGCTACGCACCCCCAAATTGAACAAAGGCCTCCCTTGGTCAAAACTGCTTCATATGCATCGGAAGCCAATCAAACGTTACAGATCAGATGAAGCTCGCTGGCCTCCCGCCCCTCAGGTGTCCCCCTCCCCGGAGCTGAGCACCACCCGGAAGTTACCGTGTGAACCGCTACCGCTTCAGCCGAGGGTACTTCTACCTCACTCGAATGCAGTCATGTGTGTTCTAAAACGTTACCTAAGTAACATCCTACAGCAGGAATGATTTTGTAATTAGCATCTCCTGTTCCCTATTACACCTTTGCAGTAAGCCGCACTGATAAACTTGGTTCGACTTCTTCGATTCAACCACTACGGTGTATCCCATTAGCTGGTGCAGTTACCGTATTTTTTTAAGTCACCATTTGACGGACGGGCGGGTGGTGTTCAATTTTCCCCCGTCACAAACAAGGGAGGCTACCGTGAAAAATCCTATGCATGCTTCTTGAGGCTCAAGAGTTCTCTAGGGCTCAAGGCCCCCTTGGAAGCCAAATGTTTGGACTGTCGCCTCCACGATCCTGAAATGTGACTCATGACTACCTACATATGGTACGTACCAAAAATAACACACAGGCACACAGGATGCCCTGTCTGAAATATCAAGGAAAGGGATTCCTATTAAAATAATCCGTATTTCTATAGGTCAGTGCTCAAATACAGGCAGCCTGGTTGGTCCCAGCGGTGGGTTTGCACCTGTTTGAGGAATCACTCCAAAGTCCCCAGGTAGTGCACAGACTCACACAGCTGTGTGGGTGGTGGTGACCCACATGTCACTGACGGCGATGTCATCGGATATATGGCTTGCCAGAGGGGCACCTGACGCTTGGCACGACTCTGAACCAAATGGACCCTGCTCGCCCCTTGATCCCCACATTCACCGGATCTCTGGAAAACCCCGTGCCCACCGAAAACCTTGCCAAAACTATTTTCGGGTTAAGCTCTAGAACCTATTTTCTAGAGTTAGGCTCTAGAATCAGTTTGGGATAGACAGGGTGTTCAACCAAAAATGCAGGAGGTGGGACCATTCCTTCTTTTAGGGGACGATCCCCACATCACGGGAAGATTAGCATCTCTCTTCTCCATTCAGGAAAAGCCCTCCGCATGACCCCTGGTTACTGCAAATCCCAAAAGACATTATCTGGGGACCATTAAATCTCTAGACTCCACGCCCACAGGACAGAGCTGAAGGGCGGCTCTCTGGGACATTTCTCCAGGGCCCAGAGGAGGCGACAAGGTTCATGATAATGGCCAGAAAGCTTCCTGGGCTTGGACTCCTCAAGACACACCACCAACCCATGCCAAGACCAACCAGGTCCTCAGAGGGCAAGGACCGGGACACCACCTTGTAGAATGGGGCCGTTTTTCAAGGCACGTATGTATTGAGGGCTGTTCTGTGAACTACAAACGAGCTAGTAGACGGGCACTTTTAGGAGTCTTTGTTTCCTCTTAACTGGGCTATAGCCTGTGTGCAGAAAAACGCATGATGAGTTTTTACGTAGGTACACCCATCCCTCCAGTAAAGACATACAAGACTTCTAGCACCCTGGGAGATGCCCTTGGGGACCGACCCCACCTGCACCCCGTCCCTGGCAACCACTGATCTGATTTCTGTCCTGATCACTTAAATGTGGCCTCTTCTAGAGTTCCCTGTAATTGGGATCATACAGTACATATGGTTTTCTCTCTGCCTTCTTTCATTCATTATAACGTATTGGAGATTCATCTGCGTTGCGGCACATGTCGTAGGTTTATGACTACTTGTAGAATATCTTTCTGTGGTGTGGAAGTCCCATGGCATGGTTATTGGTCATGGGTTATTGGGGTTGTGGCTTGTTCCCCATGTTGGGTGATGGGGAATCTAGCTGCTATGAACCTTGTTGTCTAAGCCTTGGTGTGGACATGTGTTAAATTTAACCCTCTTGGGTTAAATACCCAGGACGTGGGCTGCAGGGTCCTATGGTGACCATATGCTTCCCTCTGTAAGAAATTCCAGAACAGTGTCTATAGAACAGCAGTTCAGCTAAGCATTCCCACCAGCCACGTATGGGAGGTCAGGTTTTCTGCAGCCTTGCCAGCACTGGGTATTACCTGTCTTTTCAATGTTAACTGTCCCAGTTGGTGTCTGGCTTCCGCACTGGGGTTTTATTTCCCTTCAGGAGTAATGAAATTGACGTGCATGGATTTTACAGAGTGGGAAAGAGAGGGCTTGCAGCTAAATCTCTTAATGTCAGCCTCAGAGGGAACCCCTAGTCCCTCTTGGGCTCCCCAACCTGGACTTAGGTTGGCAAAAACCTCCTGTTCCACAAGCCCCCTGGGAACCAGAGAAGGGTCCCTTGGGGCCACTGGGGTCTGGGCCTGGGATAACGTCCTGCACACCGGACAAGATAGAGGAGGCCACTCCCTGCGACCCAGGGTAACTGACCCCGAGACCTCAGCCCCTGCAGTAGACAGGTGTTGTAGTATAAATAGCAGGGGCTTGGGGACTAACCCCACAATGGCGCACCCAGGCCACTTCCCAAATATGGGACTTCGAGCAAAGAATTTCCTCTTTAACCTCAGTTCCCTTGTCTATAAATTGGGTCTAATACTGGAACCCCAGTGTGACCGGGCCACCATGCAAAGCGTCTGTCCCAGTGGCTGACACCCGGGAATGCTCAGGACATCAAAGGGACACTAACTCCTTCTGTCTCTCAACAAATAGAATACCATCCTTCAGAGACACAGCAGCGACCTGATACTGGAGTCCTTGCAAAGCCTGGTGCTTCCTTATTTCTGTCTCATTAACTTTTATTTTTTTTTTAACATCAAAGTCTGATCTGGAAGCAATTCCCCAATCTGAGCACCGGGATCCCCTGGAGGGCTTATGAAAATGCAGAGCTTGCTGGCCCCACCCCTGAGCATCTGATTCAGCAGGTATGGGCTGGGGCTGAAAGTCGCATTTACAGCAAGTTCCCAGGTGGCCCTGATGTGGACGGCCCAGGGAGCACGATTTGGATTTGGGAATGACTGGTCTGTCATATCAAAATTAGCCTCATGAGTCTCCATCTGGCTAGAGAGTAGAACCCCCCCTCCCCAGGGAGTGCTTAGGCCTCCAGATGCCTATTCCCCACCACCCCGGAACCCAGAACCATCCATATATGTGAAAAGCTCCCCACTCTCACACACCCCCTCCCCCACCTCCCCACTGCCGCCTGGTGATTCTAAACAAACTGCCCAGGGAGAACCAGAGCCTTGGCCTGAAACCACCCCAAATGATGCGTGCCGCATGGGATTCTCGAATCATTTATCCCGAGAGGACCCCAAGAAACTTAATCAGATCTAGCCATGATTCCGGGGGCATGACTTGGCATTCACAGGTGTTGGCTGTCGCAATAAACAAACCTTTCAAAGATCCCTTTAAAAAAGCAATATAGGAAGCAGTCCCTTGCTTGAGCTCATCAATAATAGATACCCACAAAGCAAATGAAACAACCGATGTCCTAATTTATGCAAAAGGGTATTCGTGGCCTGGGATAACATTTCCAGTGGCTGCGTCATATGCAGATTCAAAAAACACCATGTCTGAGAAGTTCTAGACATAAGGAGAGCAGATGGGCTCAGCCAAGCTCTGTTTGATGACTCAAACCACCGTGTCAAAGACACGGGCTGGGGGGAGGGGGGCTCAAAACACGTTGCAGCGTCTCCTGAAGGCAAGCATGGGACAGAAAGAACCGATTCTTAATGTATTACGTTATGTATATACGCTTATGTAACATGTGACTTGACACAGACGTAAATGGGCATATGTGACTCTTTTACTAATACGAACGGGCAAGTAAACATTTGTTTAATTTATACCTCCGATCTCTTACACTGAAGCTCATCCAAAACCACGGGACAAATGCCCCCTCGCTGATATAAAAACAAGGCGCTGCCTTACATTTGTGCATCTCTTTTTTTTTTTTTTTTTTTTTTTTTTTTGCAGCACAATGGTAAATAAGACCGAGGAGTCTCTGCTTCCAGGAAGTGGCCATTAGGAGAGAGACTACAAACAAATGGGATGTTATGCAGAGGGCCCTGGTGGGAAGGAGAGTGGTACAGAGGGAACAGAGGGCCGAGGAGGAGTGCTGCTGCAACTGAACAGAGAGAGAACAGAGAGGAATTGAGCCTTGCAAATATCTGAGAGAGGAGCACACCTGGAAGCCGGAACTGCAAGTGCAAAGGCCCTGAGGTGACAACGCACTTGCAATATGCAGCGGATAGTAAGGAAGCCAGGACATAGTAGGAGCAGGGAAAGTGTGCAGGCCAGGTCTTACAGGGCTCGGTGGACCATGGAGGGAGGTGGATTTTATTTAGCTTGATGTCTGGAGTGCCCGGTTCCTTTTGGGCTGAACAGGGGGGTGACTTCTCAGTTTTATAGCTCTAGGGCCTCTGTCTGCAGCTGGGTCCAGTCGGTGTGCCTGATCAGGATTCTCAGGGCCTCCAGGATGGAGGAATTAATGCCTCCGACTTCCCTATCTGCCTCCTACCCTCTTCTCCTCCCTGATGGGGCATCCAAGGGTAAGGAGGGGCCACAGCAAGTACCAGAGGGTAAGTCAGGGCCTCCCAGCTCCACTGCAATGATGCAGTTCAAGTCTGGGAACTAGCACTTATTTAGTACCTCTTAGATGCAAGGCACTGACCTCAGTTTGGCACCATGTACACTCCACACTCAACAACACCTGCTTTGGGGGCCAAAGCTAAGAGCGGACACAATCACCCTTTGTATTTTATGGGCCTTGAGAGTGTACTTTGTTCTCGCCAGGCCTGCACCCCCTGCGGGAAGAGGGACTGACTTTTTTATTTATTTGACAGAGAGCAAGAAAGCATAAGCAGGGAGGTGTGGGGGGGACAGTAGAGGGAGAGAGAGAAGCAGGCTCCCTGCTGAGCAGGGACCCTGACATGGCAGGAAGACAGGACTGGCATACCCACTCAGTAGATTAGAAAAGTGAGGGGAGGCCAAGAGACTGAGGCCCCAGAACCCAGCTCTCCTGATTCCTAGTCCCTCTGCTCTCAGGGTGCACTCCTGCCACATGGGGGCCGACGGGGACAGGGAGCAGTCATGGGGGGACCCACCCTCAGAAGGGCCCATGGCTGGTTTAACGCTCTGCTGTCACCACACTGAGTTTCTTCATCATTTTTGAACAAAGGATCCTCTGTTTTTATTTTACGCCAGGCCCCACGAATTATGTGATCGGCCTGGACAGAGGCCCTGTTCTAGATGCCCAGACAGGGATCTAGAAGGCTGGTTCCCTGACAGCCCGTGGAGATCAGACATGCAGCCTAAAATCATGGCCCCCAGTGCTGTGGCCTGCAGATCCCCACCTCTTGGCCAGAAGGCGCTGGAAACCCTCTGGGCCCGTGTCACTGTGAAAGAACGTCTGCTGAGGTCAGAGCTGCTTGCAGGAGACGTCTGTGAGGTGGTGTCTGGTTTTGATTAAATATCCAGAGTCACTCATTAACTTGCCCTACAGACAGACTTGGAAGCCCTCCCGACATAAAACCCTCTCCACCGGGGCTGCCCAGCCCTGTCCCTGCCACCTACGTTTCCTGCCAGGAGCCAGGAGCCCGTGGTTCGGCGGCGGAGGACATGGAGGCGGGGGCTCCCTTGTCTCCCAACTGGGGTCAGAGGTCATCGCCAACCTGGTATGATTTAAAGAGGTCTAAGAGGGCATCCTACTCTTAGAGCCTTTCCCTATTTTGGCCCCCGGGTCTGCAACTCCATTAGAGCCTGTCCTTTTGGGGGCCTGGATGGCTCAGTCGGCTAAGCATCCGACTCTTGATTTCAGCTCAGGTCATGATTTCAGGGTCGTAAGATCAAGTCCTAGGTCAGGCTCCACACTCAACGGGGAGTCTGCTTGAGTTTCCTCTTGTTCCCTCTCCCTCTGCCCCCACCCCGCATGTTTTCTCTCTTTCTAAAATAACAAATAAATAAATCATTTTTAAAAAGACTTTTTTATTTATTTGACAGAGAGCAAGAAAGCATAAGCAGGGAGGTGGGGGGGAACAGTAGAGGGAGAGAGAGAAGCAGGCTCCCTGATGAGCAGGGACCCTGACATGGGACTCAATCCCAGGACCCTGGGATCATGACCTGAGCTGAAGGCAGACACTTAACCTACTGAGCCATCCAGGTAACCCATAAATAAGTAAATCTTAAAAAAAAAAAAAAAAAAAGCCTGTATTGGGTGAAACCTGTATCTTAAACTCTCTTACATAACTTGTTGCATTATTTGTAATGATTTATCTACCAGTCTGTCTCTTCTCCAGGTTGGAGCTTTGGAGGTCAGAACCTGGGCCCTGTTCATTCATTCCTCAAAAAAGCTGTTCCCTGGCACCCGTCTGACTGGGACATCAGTCATTACAGGAACTTAAGCCCAGGCTTTGTATTTGCAACAGGAGGCAAAGGATCTCCACTAGTAGGGACCATCTAAGTATTTGCTGAATGAATGAATGAATGAATGAATGAATGAACGAATGAAAACTACAGCTTACATATCTTGAACACCTGCTAGGCGCTAAGCATAGTGTTACTACATTTGTATGTATTTCCTCATTCAGCTCTCCTAACGAGCCTGAGTTTAGTGCTTCTCTTGTCCTCATTTTACAGACAAGCAGACCGAGGCACTCAGGAAGGGCACTTAGAGGGCTTACAACGTGCACGTGCACAGACATCCACCTGCACCCACGCGCGCGCGCGCACACACACACACACACACACACACCCCTCTGTAAGCCAGATTCACAGGCAGGCAGAATTCAGGGCTAAATTAGCGAAATATCTTGAGATGGTGTTTATTTCCCTTCTAGTTCTCGAGTTTTAATGACTGTTTATTCTCATAAACATCTAATTTGTGTGCTCAGCCTCCCAGTCAGACTGCAGTGCCAAGTGGCTGGGATGTTTGCCTCTGGTGGGATATCAAACCCCCTCCCTGTTTTGTTTTGTTTATAAAACAAGATTCCTTGGAGCCCTCGCATGTTGCTGGCCTCTCCCAGGAGGGACATGCTGACCTCCGCAGCCTATGAGCTCCTGCCAGGCCTGCTGGAAGCAGGCTGCAGGGGAATGAGGGTTCCCTGCAAAGATGGCCATCCGCACGCCTCTCCTGCCTGCAGGTACCCGAAGCTCCTCCCACCAAGGGGCGGGGTCTCCCCCAAAGTGGGTGGGCTCCTTGACTGCTTTGACCAATAGGAAGCAGTTGAAGTGATTTAATGCCAATTTGGGACTAAGCTTTAAGGGACCTAGCAGTTTCTACTTTCCTTCTCTTGGGATCCTGCTTCCACCATGAAGAGAAGCTCAGGCCAGTTGCCAGAATGACAGAGGGACAACTGAGGAAAGGAGGGACGACAGACGGAGGGACGGGTCCGCAGGTCCCTGCCCTTACAGCCTGGTCAGCTGCAGTGCCAGCAGAGGGGCGGGGGAAGCCGTACAGATCATCCAGTCTGCCCAGCACCCTCATGAGTCTTGACCGTCAGCCTCGCAAACAGCCTCTCCCCAAGTGCACCCCCACCCCCTCCACCAACCCAGGAGAGTGCCTGCCGGTTTTCCCAGCAGGTGTTAAAATAACGACCTTCAGGCCAAAAAGGAAGTAGTGTGCATGGGTGATAAGAGGGTCTGGCTGCCAGAAACGGAAGGAGGGAGGAAGGGAACAGAGGTGGAGGCAGTCTGGGGAGAGTTGGCAAATATCGAGGGGGTGGCTATCAACTGGACAGGGTGGGGGGGACCGAGTGGGGAGCACAGTGCTTCTTGCCACACCCCCCAACTCAAAATTCAGCCCCAGGCTTTTCCTCCTGAACAAGTTTTGCAGGAAACAAAGGTCTGACACCAATACCCCTCTCCTGCCTCAGGGCCTTTGCAAACGCCATTCCCTCTGCTTGGAATGCTACCTCCCCCCTGTTCTTGATTGAGGAGTATCCCACTTAAAAAGGGGTTGAAGTCCTAACACTCAGGACTTCAGATGTGACCTCATTTGGAAAAAGAGTCACTGTAGTTGTAATTAGTTGAGTTAGGCTGAGGTCATGCTGGGGTGGGGTTGGCCCTAAATGCAGTATGACTGGTGTCCTTATAAGAGAGGAGCGCTCCGTAATGAAGACACAGAGTCCCTCACGGATGTCACCCTGAGACAACAGAGGCCGAGGCTAGAGTTTCTGCAAGCCGAGGAAGGCGGAGGGGGCAAAGAATGGTCCTCCACTAGAATCTACAGTAGGAATATTAACCCTGCTGTGCCTCAGTTTCACACTTCTAACCACGGAAACTTGCAAGAATACATATCTGTTGTTTTAAGCTACCCAGTCTGTGGTACCTTGTTATGGCAGTCCTAAAAAACGAATACATACCATGGTGCCCTCATCTAGTAACCTTGCACTTCAGTAAGCACAGTTGACTCTGTCTTCAAAATATACCCTGAATCTGCCCCTCCAGCTACCCACAGTGAACACCCTGGTCTGACTACTATCTTCTCTTGCCCGGACTGGCGCAGTAGCCTCTTCCCTGGTCTCCTATATCCACCCTGCCCCCTCTCCTTCCAAGCAGCCAGAGGGATCCTTACCAAACCTACCTCAGGCCTGTCACCGTCCCTTCAAATTTCCCCATCCTGCTCACCAAACAATCACAGTTCCTGCCAATGGCAGAATCAGACCCCCATGAGCCCACCCTTTCCAGTCTCTGTAGTCTTCTCTCCCCTCACCCACTCCACTCCAACACATTGTCCTCCCCACTGTTGCTCAAACACATCAGAAGTTGTCCTACCCCAGGGCCTTTGCATGTGCTATCTCCTCTGCCTGGAACGCTCTTCTCTGCACACATACGTGCCTCCAACTCTCTCTTTATCCATACCATTGCTTCCCTGACCACCCTGCATCAGAGGGCTAAGCGCCCTCCTCTTCCCCTGACCCTGCATCATCTTTTTCCATCTTTTTTGGGAAGATCTCTTGCATGGCATCCGAACCCAAACTTCTCACACAGACACTCTTTGAAGCAGCTGTTACATTTGTGGGAAGTGACCCTGCAGAGACTTTGGGATGGGTGTAGAAGCGCAGACAGACCGATTTGCACAACAAAGCTTGAAAGCAAGCCAGGGGCCCACAGATAGGGGACCCAGTATGTCAGCTATGGGACTTCCAGAAGGAGGGACGCTCCGCAGCGATCACAGCAGGTGAGGCTGTCCCATGGTCTGGGCACAGGGCCACCTCGAAGATCTCTGCTTCCCTTGTCATTTCCGCTCTGTATTTTTTAACTGAGAGTTAAAAATACATAATAGAAGAGGACACGCCATGCAGTCGCCTTGGGTGTACTTGTTGGATTTTTTTTTTTTTTAATAAACTATTTTATGAGCAGTTTCTGATTTACAACAAATTGTGAGGATAGGACATCTGGCCCCCAGTCTCCCATTATTAACATCTTGAATTCACATGCGACATCTGTCACAATGAGCAAACCAGTATGGGTAGATTATTATTCAATAAGTCCACACGTCCATCAGATGATCTTTGTTTCTCCCTAACGTCCTCCCCTTCTCTGGGATCCCATCAGGGACACCACACCACAGTTAGGCGGCACATCCACTTGGGCGTCTGCGCTGTGACGGCGTGCAGACTGTCGATTCTGACAGCCTGGACGGTGTTTAGGAGCCCCGGTCGGGGAGCGTGCGGGAGGCTTCCCAGTCGGGACTGGGCTGCTGTTTCTCTTGTGCTGGGACTGGGGTGACGAGCTTTAGGAATTGTGTAAGCCATATTGTCCAGTAGGTACAGGAGACGGAGGGGCCCCATCCCCGGTCCCTCAAGGAATATGTTCATATTTGTGTCTGTGCATTTCTGCAGGTCTCCCCTGGAAGGACACACAGACACTGGGAACAGCAGATGCCTCTGGGGCAGAGAAATGGAGGGCACCCGCGGATGAGGGGAGACAGAGACGTGCTTTTTGCCGCACCCTTCAAAAAAATGCTTAACTTGTACACACGCAACGGAAAAATCTAGAAAGATACAATTGAGTGAAACAAAACATGCCCCCTGCCCTGTGGCCTCCGCCCCTTTCCTCAGCAGCTCTGAGAGGCTAGGCAGGAGTCCAGGAGGAAACAGGTCAGCCCAGTCCAGGACTTCAAAAGACCTGAACTGCCAAGAAGCCCCTTGCGGGACCAGGTCATTCACCTCCTGGGAGGGGAGGAAGTGTCAGCCCAGAGGGACAGACCACCTGGGCAAGGAGCTTCCTCTCTGTGCCTGTGCCTCAGTTTGCTTGTCTGTGAATTGGGGATGCTAAGATGGCTGAGCTCTGGGGCTGGCCTTCGGGCTACTGTAACAGTGACCATCAAGGGCTTAGCTCTCAGCAAGACTAATGACACATGCTTTCCCCGCCAACAATAAGATCAAGCTGCCGCCCATCAGCAAACAGGGTCCTGGGAGAGCACCCCTGACCACCTACCTGTCGCACCCCTACCCCTTCTTCTGCCTCATCGCTCCCCCAGCTCCAGCCATACTGGCCTCTGAGCTCTCCCCCAAACACACTGAGCTCTTCTCACCTCAGGGCCTTTGCACTTGCTATACCTGCCATCCAGAACGCTTTCCCCCAGATATCCACATGGCTCCCTGGCAGCTGCTCTTGACTGGGTTTGGGCCAGCTGTGTGCCACTGGATGGGACATTTCACCACCTGCGTTCTGGATCCTGAAGGAATTTCAAAGCAGATGTGTCCACAGGGGTGTAGGAGTTCAGCTTCCAAGGCTCCAGGGAGACCAAGTTTCCCTCCTTGAGGAGGTCTCTGGGAGTGCAAGGGCAGATCCCTGATCCTTCAGTCCTTAAACTCCTCTATAGGGAGGATAAGAGGCTCAGAGGGAGGAGGTGTCTTAGACATGGAAGAGAAGCACCCCTGCCCCCCAACAAGACAACAGAGGTGTGAGGCCCTTAGCTCCACAGCCAGGAAGCTTCAGAAAATGGCCAGATGGTCATTTGCAGGGATCCCCCGGTATTTCTAAGTTACAGATGTTGCCACTGACAGAGGCTTGCGTGGGGCCTCTCTATACCCAAGATGCTACACTCTAGAACAGTCCTCAGCCAGGGTGGCCCTGGAAGGTTGTGCAGACTCAACACTGCACAATTCCAGCGGCCCAGAGTCCACAGGGGCTTCCTGGGAAGAGTGTCTAGGACAGGTAGTTCGGTTCCCTGCTGTCCCCTTTCTGCTCTAAAGCCTAGCCACAACAATGCTCACCAGCCCCTCCCCGAGGGCTGCTAAACTTTTGGAGGTGGTACCGAGTTGATGTTACTCCAGGTGCCTGATGGGCCCGTGCCTGCCTGCCATGGCCTGGGACGACACAAGACCACAGGCTTTGTTTGGGGCCAGGACTGGGACTGCTGCCAGCATCCTGGGCCCAAATGCCAGCTCTGCCGCTTCCCGTTTGGCAGCCCCAGGTAGACTATGGAAACTCTTTGGTCTCAGTTTCCCTCTGCATGAAATGAGAGTCAGAACAGCTTGCCTTGAAAGGTTAACAATGCATTCAGTTTCCAGGCCTGAGGGTAAGTCTGGGGGTGTCCCTGTGAGTGTGGGGCACTCTTCAATTGTCTGTGAGGGTATGTGTGAGGGTGAGCCTGCCTAGACCGCCCTATCCCTTGTTCTCTCCATTAGGCAGACTGGAGGGCTGCCTGGAGGAGGCAGCATGGCCCAGTTTTCCTGTGGTTCCCAAAACCTGTGTGGGTTTTTTTGTTTTGTTTTGTTTTGTTTGTTTTTAAGATTTTATTTATTTGACAGACAGAGATCACAAGTAGGCAGAGAGACAGGCAGAGAGAGAAGGAAGCAGGCACCCTGCTGAGCAGAGAGCCTGATGTGGGGCTAGATCCCAGGGTCCTAGGGATCATGACCTGAGCCGACACACAAAGGCAGAGGCTTTAACCCACTGAGCCACCCAGGCACCCCTCAGAACCTGTTTGATTGGAGCCGGCCTCCAGGGAGCCATCACCAGTTGGCTCCAGGGGTCAGTAAGGGGAGCGATTTCTATGCTGGTACGAAGGACTTATTTAACGGGACCTGGCAGGTCTAATCATTTCTTTTTTGTGTCCCACGTAGGAGCTTCCAGCCCACATTGCTTGGCAAGGTCCCTGCTGTGGGTGTTTTTAAAAACCCCAAACGATCCCAACAACACAACACCTAACGGGTCACTGTGTACCATGCATTTCACACACCTTGTCTCTTTCTATGGCATAGTAAGACCATCACCATCCCCATTTGACAGATGGGAAACCGAGGCACAGACTGTCTGAGAAGGGACTCCAGGTCCCACAGCAAGTGAGTGACCAGTGGGATTTGAGCCAGAATCAGGTCACAACACTCCTGGCCTGGGTCTCGCTTCCCAAGGCCCACCTATGACTCCCTGTGGAGGGGCCCCAGGGGCGGGGGGGTGCTTGTGTCCCCTTCTCTCTCTCGGCCCCACCTTGCTGGCTCACCTGAGTCCTCGCCCGCCGTGTGGATCCCAGGCCAGCCAGGGCCTCCCTCAGAGACCCCAGAACCCTGAGTTCTCACGACTTGCATAATAAACACCGCTCCTGAAAGTCAGGGTTGAGAGGGCGGGGGTTCTGTTCTGGAACAGACCTTTGGCAGCTGCTGTGTCTGCCAGTCTGTCTCTCCCCCCTCCCCTCCCCTCAGAGTCAACCAGAATTGCTCTCTTTCCTCTGGCCGTGCAGTTCCACGAGTAGCAGTTCTTGTTTCTGGAACATTCTTTGGGCTTGAGCCTCCAACCAGTGGCTTCTCGCCATGATTCTCTCAAAGCCACAGCCTTGCCTGCCGTTTCGCTGAAGTCAGCCAAGGGCAGGCCCGGTGTGGAGGGAGAGCCTGCAGAGGAAAAGCACCGGGGCCCAGGGAGGTGCCATCCCCAAACACCCGAGTTTTGCGTGGAGCGAGCTTCCTGGGTGCCCGGTGGTGGGGGCCAGAGGGATGGTGGTACAGCCTGGGGGACCCCTCCTGCCTCTGGGGGCGGGGGGGGTGGAGTCTAGGGGAGCGAAGCCTGAGTCCCTGCAGTGAAGGGAGTGACAGGCCCAGGGAGACACCGCTATGCTTCTGGCCCTCTAGCTGCCTCCTTCCCTGCCTCCGTCCCGCCCCACCTGTTCTCAGAAAACCCTTGTGACAAGCAAGGGCCGGGCACCTGTCCCCCTCGGGCATCTCGCCGCGAGGCTGGGCATTCTCATGGTAGGACCTCTGAGCTTCTAGGCTATTCTCTCTGTACAACATGTCACTGCGGCTCCCCTTACCCGGCACCAGGTACAGATGACACATTCGAACTTGTTTCATCCTTTCGACGTCCCTAGGATACAGACCCATTGGTAGATATGGAAACTGAGGCACGGGCGGGTCACTTGCCCAGGGTCCCCCATCCCCAGAAAGGGGCTGCAGCTGAGACTCGGACCCAGGCAGGCTGCCTCCGGAAGCCACGCGAAGACCACCGGGGTCACACAGTCCCCACGAGGACCACCGGGGACCACAACCTCACGCCGTCCCGGAGAGACACAGCCAGGATCCAGCTCCGTGATACCTCCTTGAAATCTCGTGCCCTCTCTAGCTGCACCTGTTCTGCTCCGGGCTGCGTTTTTGTTACCCACTGCCGCATAACACACTGGGATAGACTCAGCGGTTCAAAATGACACACGTTTATTAGCTCCCTGTTTGGGCCGGGCAGGAATCCAGGCATGCCTTTTGGCTCTCAGCAAGGAGACCCACCAGGCTCTGGCCAGGTAAAGGATGGGTCGTGTTCTCTTCTGGAAGCCTGACTCCGGAAGGATCCCCAGCAAGCTGTCATATGTCACCAGTCGAATTCCCTTCCCTGTGGCTGTTAGAAGTCACGGCAGCTTGCTTCTTCACAGCCAGCGATACAGAAGGGCTCTGCAAGCTTCCCAGTTCTCCCTGCCAGACCTCTCCTAAAGTCCTTGCCGGATTAGATCAGGCCCACTAAGGATAACCACCCTTTTGATTAGCACAAGGTAACCGATGAGGGATTTTATTCACATCTGCAAAACACCTTTACCTTCCTCCCATTCTGTGGGTTAGAAACAAGTTATGGGTCTGCATACGCAATTGAAGGGGGGGAAACATGCTAAGCCCATTCCTGCCCCAGGGCCTTTGCACGTGCTGTTCCTCTGTCTGGAATGCTTGTCCCCCAGATTTTCTCATGGCTACCTCCTCAGAAAGATCTTCCTGAGCCCCAGGCGAAAGTCACATCCTCTCTCCCTGTTATCCCGAGTTCCATCACCTGGGTTTCCTGGCTACGTAGCTTCTTGAGCTCATTCTTGTGTTAACAAGGAGGACAGGGACCTTGCCTCCAGCCCCTTGCTCTCATCCCAGTGCCTGGCATTTAGTCAGGGTTCAGCTAACGTTGGTTGAATGAATAAGTGATCCCCTAAAACAAGGCTGCGGGGCGGTGTTGATATCGACCCTTTTCAAGGAAACCGAGTAAAGCTGAAGGTCACAGAGCTTGTCAACAGAGGCGCCAGGACAGGACCAAAACCTGTGTCAGCCTGCCCGCTCCCCAACCGAAGCACCTCAGAAAATAGGGTAAAACCCTGGAGGAGGCCCCGCATGCCCTCGTTTTGCCCCCTCGGGAGGGGCAGTTAGCAAGGAGAGAAGGCGCTGGGCAGCTGGCCTTCCCGGGAGGCCCAGAGCCTGCAGAACCACACTCGCTATGGCAGAATTAATCTGCCCTTGGGCTGTGCTGGCTCTAGTCCCAGCAAGGTGGTGGCTGTCACTCGAGATAGAAGAGGGTGCCTCTCGCCATGGCAACGGGGATGTGTTTGCACAAAAGGGGGTGTCGGGAAACACCCACACACTGGCAGCGGGAACACGATGCTGCGGCCTCTCTCTCTGCCTGGGGACAGCTGCTGGGAGGGGGCTGAGCCTCTCGGAGCGGCCATGGCCTCCCGCAGCCCCATGCCTGCTCTCTGAAGACCTGCGGCTCTTTTCTGCCCTTTCCTGAAGCAGAGAAGGGAGGAGCCGCATGCGTCCGTCCACGTGCATCTGCTCTGTGCCTGGCGCCGCGCTTGCCCCCTTCATGCCCATTTGCACAGATTCAGAAACTGAGGCACAGAGAGGCAGGGACGCTTGCCCCAGACCCGGGGAGCCCCTGATGATGTGGGGTTACCAGTGGGGCTTTGGAGGCACAGCCAGCCTGGGCTCAAATCCCTGCTTTCCCACACACCTGCTCTATCTCCTTGGGTAAGGTGTTGGGCTGCTAAGCCTCAGTGTTTCATCTGCAAAATGGGAGTGATAACGGTTTCCAGAACAGCCCCTCTTCTCTTTCTTTAAGTGTACAATTCTGTGGGGTCAATATATTCACACGGTTGTGCACTCTTCCCCACCACGTAATTTCAGAACATGTTTCCTCAGCCCCAGAGGAAAGCCTGGGCTCATGAGCAGGTGCTTTCCTTTCTCTCTGCAGCGCCCACCCCCCACCCCGCCAGCGCCCAGTCACCACCAGTCTGTTCTTGGTCTCTATGGCATTTGTGGGTTACGGACATTTCTTGCCAGTGGAACCCCATACTGTGTGACCTCTCGCGTCTGGCTTTTTCCACTCCGCTTGTTTTCAGTAATCGTTCATGCCCAGCCGTATCTCAGGGTCCCATCCCTCTTTACCGCTGAATGATATTCCACCGAGCGGAGGGACCACGGGGTGTGCGTCCGCGCATCCGCGGATGGACACTCGGCGTCGGTCTACCTCTCCACGGCGGTGAGCGGGGATGCGGTGAGCGTTGAGGTGCAGGACCCCGGGGGCGCGCCCTGCCTTCCTCTTAGGGCGCCCCTGGGACCGGGACCGGAGCACACCGATACAGGGTGGGTGTATCTTCACCTTTGTAAGAAGGCGCCCAGCTGTTTTCCAAAGCAGTGGTGCCATTCTGTGCCCCCACCCCCGCCCCCAGCGTGTGGGAGGCCCGGTGGCTCCAGGTCCCCCAGCAAGTGGCACACTGCCGTCAGATTACCCGCGAAGGTGCTCTGGAAGATCCCGAAGGCTCCAAAAGAGCCTGTACATTACTCACAATTACCCACGCATGGCGGGAGCCTCCCACAAGGCCGTGGACAGAGGAACAGGTGAACAGGATAATGGATGAACCGACTGGGAAGTATTATTCAGCCTTAGAAAGTCCCTGCTCCTGCTGCGGGTATCGCGCGCCCCACGGTCTGAGAGATGCCCCTGCAGGCCATCAGTGCTGTCCTTGTAAATGTGAGCTAAAAATGGACTAGCCGGCGGAGATGTTAGGCGTCCAAAAGAATCAAATCAGTAGTTTTCATAACATACCCAGCTGGCATGACCAGTGACGTAATGTCTGATGATCTGGAATCCAAACAAACTGCCCAAATATTGGGTCTTCCCACCACAGTGCCCAGGCCCTGTACCAAGAGGAGGAGGAGGAGGTGGGGGAGGGGTGGGGGGAGGGGAGGTGGGGACACATGGATGTCAACATGGAGGACCGTCAAGGACAGGACACTGAGCAAAAGAAGCCAGATGCAGAAGGACAACTCTTGCATGATTCGGCATCCAGGAGGTCCCTGGGAGAGTCACAACCATGGAGACGGAAAGCAGAAGGGTGGTTGCCAGGGCCCCAGGAAGGAAGGGGGGGGCAGTCAGTGTTGAATGGGGACATTCACACTGTTGTGCAACCATTGCCACCGTCCATCTCCAGAACTTTCTGGTCTTCCCCAACTGTAGGACTCTGGAGGCAGAGGCAGGCTGTCCCAGGTGGCAGTCTGGCAACCGTGGTGTCCTTTCTGGCTGACGGAGCTCTGGAGGCTGCAGAGGCCTTGGGCAGCTGTCTGGGGAAGGGACACAGATCCGGGGGAATCGGCTTGTACGCTCCCTTCCCCCGTCACAAAAGCGCTGAGTGTTTACTTAGAGCAGCTCATAAATCCCCAGCCATGGCACAGCCTTCCAGCTGGAAATGAGTCAAGTGTTCCTCTTTGCTGAGTTCAAGGCTGGCCCCCCTGTTCTGCTGGCTCTCAGGAATGAGCGGAGGGGTAGCATTGCAGGAAAGCCCCTCCCCCAGGAACCAGTGGAGACCGGGAGAGGGGGTTGAGGGTTGCGGGGGGTGGGGGGGGCAGGAAAGATCACCTAAGGAGGATCCCAGGACCCTGAGGAATTTGAGAGCAAACAGCTAAGACAAACTCGCAGATGGCTACTAGCCAAGTGGGGAGTTTCCATGCCCCCAGGGTGGGGGTGGTCTGGCAACTTGGATCTCCTCAGCAAGGCTAAGTTCATCTTCCAAGCGTCCAGAAGCCACTTCCCGATCTTGTACCCATTCTCCAGATGCCTCCACTGAGGCTGATATAGACTGAGTATTTGTGTCCTCCAAAGTTCATATATTGAACGGAACCTGATCCCTGGTTTCGTGGTAACGGGCGGTGGGGCCTCCAAAAGGTAGGAGGGGATTGAGACATCAAGAGGGGACTAGCACCCTTATAAGAGTAGCCCTGGAGAGCTCCCTGGCCCCTTCTAGCCCATGAGGACACAGTGAGAAAATGACCAGCCACAAACCAAGAAGTGGACCTCACCACACACTGGATCTGCCAGCGCCTTGACCTTGGACTTCCAACCTCCAGGACTGTGGGAGCTCTGTTTGCAGTGGAAGCCCTCCCCCCATTTTGTGGTACTTTTGTTATAACAGGCCCCACAGATGAAGACAGAATCCCAGAGAGACTTCGGGGTGATCTTGAAGGCGGTGGCAACCCCCCACAAGGTGGACGGTCCACATAGCCCACTACGGTGGGTCCATTGCAGGTGCCCCCTACAAGACAGCCAAGCGCCCAGGTGTTGAGCTGCCCTCACTTGGTCCTACCTGGTCTCCCTCAGTCTCTCCCCCTCCAGCCCCACGCCGCGTATTCCATGCTGCCCTTTCCTCCAGAGGAGTTTCTTGGGTCAGCTGCCACTCCCACCTCCAACCTCTGAGAGAGTGACCCCAAGAAATGTGTCCATCCTAAGGAATGCAGACTCCCTGCTTCTTGTTCAAAAAATCTACTCAAATCCCAGTGCAACATGAGTAACAGCAAGGGTGCAGGAAAACCTAGGAGGTCACAGAGAATGGGGAAGTGTGGCGGGAAGATGGGCGGGGCCCACGCAGTAGAGGGCATTGACCTGCCCAGCAGTGGCTTTGGGCTGAAATAGAGACAGAGCTGAGAGTTGGGGGAGGCTCTGTGTTGGGCCTGGTGCTTCTGCTCCAGCCACACAAGCCTCCTAATGGGCCCTTGGACACACCTGGCTGGTCCTGCCACAGGGCCTTTGCACCTGCCATTCTCCCTACCTGGAATGTTCTTCCCCAGATCTTGGCACAGCTTGGGTCAAAGATCACCTCAACCGTGGGGGGGGGTGGTGTGGCAAGGGGCCTTTCTAGAGCAGCCGTACCCCTTTCTGTCACTCTTCCATGTCATTTTGTTTTGTGGAGGTACACCTCCCCCTGCCCAGAATCCCTGAGCCACCTTGTTTGTTGGTCTATCGTCTTTCTCCTTTACTGCTGTGGCCCCACTTCCCAGGGCAGCGGGATCAATCAGTGGACGAACAGTGGATGAATTGCATGAGGGAACTGGGTTTGGGGAGTTCGTCACAGCACCGCGCACAGCGGCCCCATCCTGGCCACGTCCGGGACATGCTGCCTGCAGCCCCCAGCGGCAGCCTCTGCACAGAGTTGACACTGGCCTTCCCCGCCAGGATGCAGGCAGGGGCTGCCTGATGTTTTTCAGGGGGCAGCGGGCCGCCAGGCAACAGAGCTCTGGTTTCCCATCAAAGAACACCCCAGGGAAGCAGCTTTTTTTGTTTTCCAGAATGCCGAAGGCAGACTCTTGTCTGAGACTCCAACATCTGCGTGACAGCACCTGCGTGACAGTGAGGCAAGGCCTCGGGACTGCTCCTGGAGCCACCAGGCCCCTCACAGGCAGGACAGAAGAGAAGGCCACGGGCTGGGTGGACGGGCTGCACGGGAGAGAAGCTTCGGGACCCGAGGCATGGGACAGAAGCTCCCAGGCAGCCAGAGGCAGCCGCAGAAGGACCCGGGCCTGGAGGAGGGGTCTAGTTCTCAGTAAGCGATTGCCTTGTGCACACACGGCCACCCCGGTATCTGTCGGTTCCGCCAAATTAGCTGTTGAAAGGCTCTTTCTCCGCGTGCGGGGGGCTCCAGCTTCCACGTATGAGTTTCAGGAGGAAAATAAAACTCATTACGGATGCAAAAGGGACCTTGAGATGAAGAGATAATCTCGGGGTATCCTGGCCACCCGATGTCACCAACACAGCCCTCACAAGAGGCAGGTAGGGGAGTCAGAGTCAGAGGAGCCCCAAAACGCAGGTACGTCTGAAAGGAGGACGAGGTCCACGCATGGGTCTGGTTTGGTGTCGGCCCTCCAGAACCCCAGAACGTGTGCGCCGCTTTGAGCCACTAAGTTTGTGACCACCTGTTACAGCAGCAAGAACGACACCTTCCAAACACCTGTGTTTGTGGAGAGCCTCCCCAAACCCACCCCTGCTTCAGGTTTGGAATGGGTCAGGAGAACTCTTTCCCTGGGACTGGCTCACCCCAGAGTCTGTCTCTGGATCTAGAAATTTCCACCTCCAGCCTCAGGACATGGAAGCCCTCGGCTCCCCCTGCCGCCTCACCACCACCCCAGGGGCAGAGGGACCCAAGGGCCTGGGGCCACCACCTTGGATGAGGGGGTCTGACCTGTACGGGGGAGGAATAGATACAAAGGACAAGGGACTACAAACCACCCAGTTTCCTCTGAATAGATACAAAGGACAAGGGACTACAAACCACCCAGTTTCCTCTGCCGTGGGGACAAAACTCCTCGGCCCTGCTTGACCTCCCAATCTTAGCTCAGACCACATCCAACGGCTTCTTTTTTTTTTTTTTTTTTTTTTTTAAGATTTTATTTATTTATTTGACAGAATTTGACAGATGGAGATCACAAGTAGGCAGAGAAGCAGGCAGGGAGAGAGGAGGAAGCAGGCTCCCTGCTGAGCAGAGAGCCCGATGCGGGGCTCGATCCCAGGACCCTGGGATCATAACCTGAGCCGAAGGCAGTGGCTTTAACCCACTGAGCCACCCAGGCACCCATCCAACAGCTTCTTCAAACTCACCAGACCCTTCCCGCCTCCCCGCCTTTGCCCGGTTATATCCCCTTTTATGGCTGAGAGCTGGTGGGCCTGATTAATCCTCAAACCTCAACCATCTCTCACCGGTTATAGCCCATCCCACCTGCCCCCGCCCGGCCCCGGACTGCGGGATGGATCTTTGTTCATGCATTCACTCAGATGGGCGCTGAGCAGGTCCTCGGTCATGCTGGGCGGGGAGCAGGACAGACACAGCCCTGACCCCCATGAGCCGACAGCCTGGGGGGTCCCGAGACCTCTTTTCGCAAAAGGCAGCCACTTGGAGGGCCTGGTTCAGACACGTGAAGAATGTGCCGCAGCCCCAGGGGACACAGAGGTCATTTCCGTCACTCACTCACACCCCACCACCTTCCAAGCAGCCCCCCCCCCCCGCCCCCGTCTTCTTGTTGTCACTATGAAGCCCCCTTGTGTTCTCCAGACTGGAAGGGCAATGGATGACTGTAGGTCCAGCTTCCTCCCCCAAGCAGGGGCCCCCAGGGCCAGATCCGGCCCTCTGGCTGCTTGTTTAAGGCCTGTAAGCTAAGAAGGGTTTTTACTTTTATTTCTCTTCTTCAAAAAAATAATGAATAAACTTCCTTTTTTCTAGTATAGTTTCGGATTGACAGAGAATCGGGCAGAGCGCACAGAGGGTTTTGTGTAAGCAGCCTGTTCCAAACCCCGTCCCCCTGTTCCCAGTCTCCCCTATGAACGTCTTGCCTGAGTGTGGCTCATTTGTTCCGAATGCTGAGCCAGTACTGGTAAATCATTATTCACTCAAGTGCATTGTCTACATGCGGTGCTGTAGCTTGGGACCAATGTGTGACAGGTGCCTATCATGATCGCGGCAGACGGAATACTTCCACTGCCCTCAAAGTCCTCCAATCTCTGGCAACCACTGATGTCTGTACTGTCTTCTTCATAGTTCTGCCCTTTCCAGAATGTTCTACTGTTGGAACCATACAGTCTGTAGCCCTTCCCGACTGGTTCCTTTCACTTAGCAATATGCACTAAAGGTTCCTCCGTGTCATTTCGCGGCTGGACAGCTCATTTCTTTCTAGCAATGAGTAACACCCCATTGGCCGGATGGACCATGGTTTACCGCCTCGCCTCCTGGAGGGCATCTTGGTTGCTCCCAGTCTGGGAGATTAAGAATAAAGCTGCTGCAGACATCCCTGTACACCTTTTCAGATGGACGTGTGTTTTCGGTTCATTTGGATAAAATACCTAGGAGCTTGATTGCTGGGTTGTCTGGTAAGAGTATGTTTAGCTTTGTAAGAAACTGCCGGAAAGGGGCACCTGGGTGGCTCCGTCGGTTAAGCATCTGCCTTCAGCTCGGGTCATGATCCTGGGGTCCTGGGATCGAGTCCCACATCAGGCTCCCTGCTCTGCGGGGAGTCTGCTTCTCCCTCTCCCACTCCCCCTGCTTGTGTTCCCTCTCTCCCTGCGTCTCTCTGTCAAATAGATAAATGAAAATATAAAAAAAAGGTAATAAAAAAAATAAATGACTGAAAGTACCATCTTCAAAGTAACTGTACTGTTTTGCATCCCTACCCCCAATGAATGAAAATATCTGGGTTTCAACCTGTTTGAAAGGTTGAGAAAAATCCAAAGAAGACTATTTCATGAAACGCATATGAAACTGAAATTTCGGTGCCCACAGACTCAGTTGGATTAGAATACAGTCACACTCATTTACGGATGAGTCTAGGTCGCTGGTTTCTCCCGCACTGTAAGAGTGCAGCTGAATGGTCAGCCCCGAGATGCTACATCACACAAACCAGAAATATTCTAAGTGGCCCCTTATAGGAAACGGGGGCTGAGACTTTCCTACGTCGCTATGTGGATCCGTAGGTCCCTCCTTTTCAGCACTGAATGGGGTTTCAGCACGGGCATCCATCACTGATCTGTCCAGCAGCTGACGGACACTGGGCTTTTCCCTGTCTTTACCTACTACGAACAAAGCTGCTGTGAACGCTGGTGTGAGAAACTATATGGGACATAGGTTTGCATTTCTCTCAGGTGGATGCCTACGAGGGGAATCACTGGGTCCTGCCGGAGCATGTTGTCCTTCATATCTGACCTTGGGCAGGACACGATTTCTAACTGATGCCCTTTTTATACCAAGGATTCCTTCCTTGCCCTTTGCCCTCTGCCAGATGAGACCCCAAAGGATTTTATTGCCCCCCTTGAATGAAAAACAGACTAGATAAACATGTGAAAGCTTACTCTGTTTCCAAAACCAGAGCTTTTGGTTGCAAGCATCTGGGCTTTTGAGGGGCAGACCAAGCAATGAAGAGTTTCAGACATGAAATTGATCCCCCAGACAAAAGATTCAAGGGGGCGCGGAAATATATATAAGGATAAGCCTGCCTGTGTGGGCCCCTCCGAACTTCCCCTAAGTGTGCCCTGATCTCTCGTTGCCCTACTTGACGCCACTGTCACAAGAAACTCATGGACATGGTGGGACCATAAGATGGCAGGAGCCTGAGACACGAATGGGAGAAAGCAGGGCCCCCTCCACCTAAAATACCACCCCGAGCCCAAACAGGCATGTGAGCGAGAGACTCACTTGTGTTAAGCCAAGGGAGAGAGCCTTCCTAAATCAGGAGTACCAAACATGAACGCTCAGCCGGCCAGATGGGTAATGTGAGAACAGTGCGGTTGGCTAGGAGGCAATACGGAGTGGTGGGGACTACAGCAAATCGGAGCCCACGCCCCATCTAGAGAGCAGAGAAACACCTAGCCTCTTCCACTTGCTGCTACAGGGCAATAGGGACCCAAGGTGGCCAGAAATCCTGACCTTTCTAGAGAAGCTGGAAGTTTAGATGCTTATAAATTGCCCTCCTCGTGAAAGGGCAGTGAGTCATTTAAGTTCTGCAAAAATATATTGTGCTGGCTGGATTTGATGCATCAAGGGTTGGATATGACCATGGGGCCACTGGTCTGCAGCCTCGGTCCATTCATTCAATTAATATGAATTTATTGAGCAACGATGTGCCAGGTACACCCTAGGGAAAGGCAAAAGGGGAGAAAATCTCCCTGGCAGAAATCCAGGCGCATGACCCCACCCCCCAACCTGAAAGGGAGGGGGCTCGGGGTCTGTGTGGGCTGTGCAGCAGCCTCCGGGCCTTTCCAAAGATTTACGGGGGAAAACTTTGCCTCACTGTCTCCCAGAATAAACTCCCAGCCATGTGCTAATTACTATGCCCTTGAGCAAAAATGTTAATCTAAAAAACATAAAATTATAATGGCTTACTTGACATAATAGGAACAAACAAGATGAGCCAGGAAGCAGCTAGCAGCAGTGTCGCCCACACGAGCCCCCTGCAGACCCTAGTGGAGGTTGGGGAGCAGGGCGGCTGGCGGCGGGGGCGGGGGACACCAGGGGGCGGGGCCGAGGCCGGGGGCGGGGCCCTGGTGGGCAGAGATTTATGGCCCTGGGATGTGGCTGAGCACGTCTCTCCATTGCGGTTTTCTGGCTCAGATCGAATAGTCATCGTATCTGGGTGTGGAACCGCCAGGCTGAGTGAATCCTCGTTCTTGCTGTGTGTCCTGGGGACAGTGACTTCCTCTCTCTGCTGCCCATTTCCTCATTCATGAAGTGAGGCTAAGAAGAAGGTCCACCTCTGAGAGTTCTTCCCCACATTATGCCTTTGTGAACAGGAGTCCAGCTCTCTGCACACAGGAGGCTCTCCCTACGTGATAGTGATGATGCCTCCAGGACTATGGAGGCCGCAGGGCAGGGGCTGCGGGAGGGAGGACTCCCCACTGCACACCTCTGCCCTTCCTCCTTTTTCCTGGTCTTGTCCCACCCCTGGCTGTAGCTCCAAGGTCCCCGTTTGGGAAAGGTTCTCATGCTCCTGCCTGCCGGCCTGCCTGGCCCAGCGTCCAGTAGGAAGGTTTCCGGGGATTCTGGAGTCGGCAGGGAGGAAAGGAGGGAGCTGGTCACCTCTTGATAAGACATGATCTCTGAGAACGCAGCCCTTCTCTTCTGAGCCCATAAGACGGTGAGGGGGTAGGGCCCCACCCAGGGCCCATGCACACACCCAGAGCCCGTGCATACATCTAGAGCCCGTGCACACACCAGGAACCTGTGCGCGCGCGCACACACACACACACACACACATACACAGACCCTCTCTTGGCTGCCCTTAGCCCCAGGCTCTCTAGAGAGTTTCTAACCGGTGGCATGCTTTGGATTACAAGTAACAGGAAATCTAACTCAAAAATGGCTTGAACCAGGGGTCCCCAGACTACTGCTCATGGGCTGGCTCTGTGTTTTGTTAATAAAGCTTTATTGGAACCAAGTTATGCCCATTTGTTTGAATATTGCCTCCGGCAGCTTTCATGGTCCAACAGCAGAGCTGACTATTGGTGACAGAGACCGCCAGGTCTGCAAAGCCGAAAGTATGACTCTCTGGTCCGTTACAAGACATTTTGCTAACCCTATCTTAAACAATAAAAAAGACTTGAGTCATTTGATAAAGGCACAGAACAAAGGTGACCATCAGGTGTCTATGACCGCACAGCAAATTATCTCTAGACGTAGAGGCTTAAAGCAACAAGAGTCAGTTCTTAAGTCCCAGTTTCTGTGAGTCATGAACTTGGGAGCGGCTCTGCAGGGAGTTCGGAGCTCTGGCAGTTCGAAGATGTGGCTGGAAGCATCAGGGCTCACGCAGGGTCATCTGGACGCCATCTTCTTTTATGCCCCTGGCACTGGGCTCGGAAGATTCAAACCCTGGGCACACCTCAGGTATCTGCCTTAAGACGTAAGTGTTGTTTTTTTTGTGAGTTTTTTTTAGATTTTATTTATTTATTTGTCAGAGAGAGAGAGCGCGAGCGAGCACAGCTGGGGGAGTGGAGGAGGGAGAGGGAGAAGCAGGCTCTCTGCTGAGCAGGGAGCCCGACATGGAACTCCATCCCAGGACCCCAGGATCATGACCTGAGCTTAAGAACTAAGCCCCCCAGGTGCCCCAGCTGTAAGTGTTCTTTCCAGCACGACAGCCTCAGAAGAGCCGGGCTCCTTACATGACAGCCCATGGCTCGGTGTCCGGAGCATGCCCCAAAAGAGAGTCGGGTGGAGATCCTACCAGCTCTAAGACCAAGCTGCAAAGTCATGTAGCTTCACTTCCTCTGCACCCACTGGTCGAAGCAGTCACAAAGGCTCACCCAAGGTTCAAGGAGAGGGAAGTTAGACCCACCTCTGCGGCGTCTCAGCATGGTCACCAAGAATCCAGGATCCTTCCATCTTTCTGCTCTGCTGGCCTTGCTTTGTACTTGACTGATCGCCCCCAGTCACAAAATGGCGGCAGCAGATCCAGCCTTTTAGGAGAACACAGCAATGTCTAGCAGAAGAAGAGGAAACCATCTTGACCTTGTCTCTCTCTTTTGTCCCCCACATCTTTACCAAAATATGTGCCATACAAAAGAGGGCATAAATCTAAGTGTTGGGGTGCCTGGGTTAAGCATGGGTTAAGCATCCCACTTGTGATTTTGGCTCAGGTCATGATCTCAAGGTCGTGAGACCTAGCCCCACACACAGCTCCATGCCTACCATGGAACCTGCATGAGATTCTCTCTCACTCTCTCCCTCTGTCCCTCCCCACCCCTGCTCTCTCTCACTCACTCCCTCTCTCTCTCTAAAATAAATAGATCTTTTTTAAAGACACCATTTTTAATAAGTCATAAGTTTTCAGCGCAATATATTTCTAGATGTGAGCACATCTGGTGGCCAACACCCAGACGGACGATGTGACTGGAAGCTTCTGGAAGCCACCGGAAGCTGCCCGAAGCCCCTGCACTCCCCTCAGCCACTCCCCCCAGGGCTCCCCCTAGGTAGCCACCATCCCCGCCTCCATCCCAACAATCCAATCTTGGCTGTTTTGCATTTTGTACAAATGGAATCAGAGCTATGTGCCCTTGTGTGCCCAGCGTTTCCTCCCCGGCATTGCCAGGAGGAGCTTCCTCTACCATGTCGGGTGCGGTTACAGGCAGCTCTTCCTCCTTGCTGTACTAAATATCTCACCGTGAGCCACCACCACGATTGCTCCATCCCCCTGTCGCCAGCTACCCGGCTTGCTCGAGCAGTCGCAATCGCAGAGAGCTGCCATTAACATCTCCAGAGGCATTTCCCTGCAGAATTGGGGGTGCATGGGGTGTCAAACAAGTGAAATTACTGGGTTACAGAGGAGGTGAAGTTCAGTTTTAGTAGAAACTTCCAAACTGCCCCCAAAGTGGCCAATAAGGCTCCTGGCACCAAGCTCGGAAGTCTTGGCTCCACATCTCCCCCGCGCTGTCCCCGAGTGACCCATTGTGTCCAGTCTCCTGCCCCGGTGTCATCCAGGCCTCTGTGACCCCCTTCTTTTTTGTCTGCTGGAGACCAGAGCCATGAGCTCCAAGGTGGGCTGTCACCTCCAGAGGCAACGGGGCTGCCAAGGACACCTTATTAAAGGAAGTTTAGCTTATAGCTTTTAAAGGTTTTTTTTTTTCCTTTAAGATTTTATGTATTAGTTTGAGAGAGAGAGCATGAGAGAGGGGAGGGGCAGAGGGAGAAGCAGCCTCCCCACTGAGCAGGGAGCCCGACGAGGGACTCGATCCCAGGACCCCAAGATCATGACCTGAACCAAAGGAAGACACTCAACCAACTGGGCCACCCAGGTGTCCCCAAAGGAGGTTGTTTTTTAGGACAATAGAAAAGGTGCTTATTATAAATATTTAGAAAAAATTTTGGACTCTAAAGAAGAAAATGCTAGTGATAGTGAGGAACGTCCACTACAGTTTTAATACATTTCTTTCCCGCCTTTCTTCTACACATTGATGTGGACATATGAATGTGGCTAGCTTTTATAACATAATAACCATACGCCAAGCGCTGTTTTTTTAAGCACTTCACATATTTTAACTCATGTAATTTTCCTAACCATCCATTCAAGTGGCTACTGTTACTGTCCTCACTTTTCAGATGAGGAAAATGAAGCCCAGAGAGGTGAAGTGACTTGCCCAAGGTCACACAGCTCTTACGTGGTAAAGCAAAGACGCAAACTCAGCTCTCTTGGCCCATGTCTGCTTCTCACCACTCCAGGGTACTTCTTCTGGTCTTGTTCTTATTCACCTGGAGTCGCACGATGCAGAGTGGGTGTGATCGTGGACTTAGGAGTCCCAAGTTCAGAGCCCAGGAGCCCCCTTCTTCCTGGTCCCCTGTGATCAGGCCATGGCACCTCCTGTTCTTTGGTCACTGGCCTGTCTGGGGATGGAGGGGTATCCCAGCCTCAAGACAGTGGTCACGGAGAGCCAGCCCAGCCTCCCTGTTTCCCCGGCCCCGGGGCCGCTGCAGAAGGTAGATGTGTTGGGCGTTCACCTGTCCTCGCCAGGTGTCTTTCATCTCTGCCTCTGAAGATAAAGATCTGTTGGCTGCCAAAATTGCTGGAAAATGCCAAGATGTTCTTTACCCAGGCAATAAATAGAAAGACAGTCATGCTCCCCAGGGCTGTGTGCTCCCCGGTGCATGCTGGGCCACTGACGCATCCAGGGCACTTTCCAGATGCCCTAGGGTGGGGGTGGGGGTGGGGGTGGTATCAGGGGGCTTGGAAGATGGGGGCTGGCGCCCAGCGGCACTGGTTCATGGTGGGCACATTCAAACGCAACAAAAGCCAGCGTCTCCAAGACCAGTGGGGGCTGGAGTCACCCAGCCCGGCTTTTGGGTTCCCCCACTCCCCACACCCTGGTTTTGAGCAAGGCCAGCCTCCCTGGGCCCCCATTTTCTCAGCTGGAAAGTGGGCACATTGACACTGTATTTTGCCGAGACGAAGCCACCATCGATGTCGGCTGCACTGTAATGTGACGCCCCACTAAGAAAAAACGTTGCCTCGGAAACTCTGACCAGGTCCTGGTGGTCGGAAATGTTGTGATTTCAGGGAGGAGGGAAGCCAGTCCTCTCAGAAGTGGTGACTTCCCGACCTCGCAGAAGGAGATGAGTCAATATGGCTCAAGGGTTCGTGGCAGGGCTTGGCACTGGTGTGGCATGCTTATCCTGACCGACCGTCCTTTGACTTTCTCCTCTTTTGCGGCAAGGGGTGAAAGACGGTGCCAGGTTCCCAAAGGGGAATCAATCTCTGGACAGTCGGTCCTGAACTTCATGGGGGAAATTGTTCTCCCAGAGGCCACTCCTCAGGCTGGGCTCATGGGGCTTTGTCATAACCTTCAGGCAGCCAGGTGTACCGCCCCTTGGGGACGTTACTGTCCTCTCTGCTACAATAAAGGGCATTGGGGTGGCCTTTGGGCAGCGAGTTTCCCTCACTGGGGAGGGGTTTCCATGGAGATTAACTTCCATGGATTACCTCCATGGAGATTCCCATGGAGAGACAGGCAACAGGCAGCTGAACAAGAAATATTCCATGATAATGTCAGGGAGACACAATGGTGAAGAAGAAGACACAGCAGAGTGAGGACCAGCAAGCTACAGGGAGGGTCCTGGCTATTTAGAAAAGGGGACCAGACAAGGCAGTGGACATGAGGTGAACAGGGACATGCAGACATCTGCAGGAAGGGTGTTTTGGGCAGGGGGACAGCAAGTGCAAAGGTCCTGAGGCAGGAATGGATCATTCTGAAGAGCAGAAGGAAGGCCCTTAGGAATGGAGGAGAGCAAATCGAAGGGAAGAGGGGAGGTCATGAGATGGAGAGGTGGGCATAGATCTCGGAGGTCGTGTGACGAGTTCAGATCTTCTGGGAGCCATGGGCTATAGAGTGGGGAGTAGAATGGCCTGGTTGGTGTTTGCAAAGGCTGCCCTGGCTACTGTGGACATCAAGGGTTGAGGGCAGCACCAGCCTCTTAGGGGCATCCTGGAGGTCACACAGAAGAAGCCATATGAGCTGCCTTCACCACACCCAGCATACAGTAAGCACTCAATCAGCGACAGTCAACGTAGAGGTTGTTATTCTCCTATTATTATCAATATTGCATTTCCACATGGCCTCAGTCCTGATATAATCCAATCCCCCAAGGCTCTGAATCTCTCTGGGGTGATGCAGACATTCACACGGCTTCCTCCGCGTCGGGGAGCCCCATCCTCAGGCCGAAACAAGGCTCCAGGAGCTCAGGGCAAGGGGAGTCTCATCTCACTCCTTGGGATGTCTGGGACTAGCTGAGTCAACACCCCCGCTTCACCCCATGCCTTCCTCTCTCGCTGCCTGGAAAAGCCCCCCATCTGTGTGCCGGCCAGGCTCAGAAGCACTGACCCACAGGGAAGGTTCTCCGGCCCCAGCTACCATTTCCCTGTGCAGAATTCTCTATGGATCTTGGCTGCAACCACCACCAGCTGCGTATCTGTGCATGGACATTCCACAGGGGCCCACGGAGTGTCCCGGAGTCAGAGACTTTGCAGGAAATTCTGAGCCCGCCAAGCTCGGGGTTGGCAAATACCCAGCACCTTCCTGGGCCACACCCTGGCAGACATCACTAATCAATCTCAGCTCTCTTTCCCACTGAACTTGAATATCACCCCAGGATCCTCAACCCGGATGTTGGGGCGGTCACTCTCAACTGCAAGGAACTGGCACATGATCAAGGCTGCTGCTGGCCCCACCGTGGAGCACAAAGCCCTCATTTTTATAAATGGGAAACCAGAGTCCCCGGTAACAGGAAGAAAGTGGGACTCAGGACCTCTGACTCCCAGTGCCCGTTCTCATTCCTCACGGGCAAGGCGCCGTCCGTCCTTGACGACCACCTCCGTGGAGAGGTCTCAGGAGTGGTTCTCAGGAGATGTCTGCTCAACAAATAACAGGAATTAAACAAAAAGCCAGAAAAGAAAAAAAAGGGGGGCCAGTTTAAGCTGCAAATGATGCAAACTGGGCTACATCTGAGCGGAAAATCCACGACATCAAAGGTTGCTAGGTGTTCAGAAAAGTTGCCAAGGGAAATTTTCAGGGTGTCTCCCCTTGCTGGACTTTAAAAATGGTCCTGAGGGCCGCCTGGGTGGCTCAGTGGGTTAAAACCTCTGCCTTCAGCTCAGGTCATGATCTCAGGGTCCTGGGATCCAGCCCCTCATTGGGCTCCCTGCTCAGCAGGGAGCCTGCTTCCTCCTCTCTCTCTCTGCCTACTTGTGATCTCTCTCTGTCAAATAAATAAATAAAATCTTTAAAAAATAAATAAATAAAAATGGTCCTGAAAAAAAGTAGTCCTGATTAAGTATCCCTTTGCCCGGGGGGTTGCCTACAAATCTCAGGGTTCCTTATTCATTCATTGACAAGTGTTTGTTGGGCATTGACTACATGCCAAGCATAGAGCAGTTGCCGAAGGAAAAAGCAAGCTGTGTCTCTCTCTCTCTCCGTTACAGACCTTGGGCTGCATGGGTCAAGCCAAGCCTGGGGGCTAGACGCGGCCCCCGCATGGCTATCCACCTCTCGTATTTGCCAACCACTGCTGCAGAGCAACAACTCCCCCGAACTTACCCATGAAGCCACCAGTATGTATCTGGTGTCGCTTCCCTGGGTCAGGAATTCGAGAGCAGCACATCTGGGTGCTTCTGCTCTGGGGTCTCCTATGAGATTACAGTGAGGGTGTGGGCTTGGCCTGCCTCACCTGCTGGCGTGATCTGGGCTGGAGATAGCACACTCAGTGGCTGTTGGCAGGTGTCTTTGTCGGTCAGGCTGCGGTAACAAACCACCACGGCCTGGGTGGCTTAATAACAGAACATTATGCTTTCGCAGCGTTGGAGGCTGGAAGTCCAAGATCAAGGCGCCAGGCTGCTCAAGGCCTGATTCTCCCAGCCTCTCTCCTTGGCTTGCAGAAGCCTGTGTTCTCACCGTGTCCTCGGATGGCCCTTCCTCTGCGCTCACGTCCCTGGTGTAGCTCTCTGTTCCTACAGGAACGACACATAGGTTGGACGAGGGCCACCTCAACAGCCTTGTGTTAACTCCATCATCTCTTTGAAGGTCTCATTTCCAAATTCAGTCCCTTCCAAGGTACCACGGGGCTCAAGGATTCAACACAGGAATCTGGGGGTATACAATTCAACCTACGACAGCAAAACTCGGGTCCTTACAGGCTGTGGGTGGGAAGCCTCCGTTCCTCCCTCCCAACCCCGCATGGGAGGGTCCCAGAACCTCCTTACCTCCCAGGGGAGCTCCAGCCCCATCAGAGTTAAATCTGTCTTACCAGCCTTTGGATCTGAATGCTCTCCACATAGCAACCTGCCCAAGTCAATCAATAATTCATTCCACAAACATTCCCGCTCTGACGTGTCCCAAATGGGTAGCAGGGAGGTTCTGGAGGTAGGACAGAGAAGCAAATGTCCCATCCCAGGGTGGAGACACAATGTTTGCAAATAACGAGTTGCATCTGCGCATCACAAGCCCGGCACTGTGCTAAGCCCTTTACAGGCACTCGCTCACTGACCCCTGGAGGGGGTCCTGTGGTCACTCCCGCTCCCGCTTTCCAAATGATGGAACTGAGACACAGAGCAGGTAAGTCCCCCATCATAGCGCAGAGAGACATCAGAGGTGGAGGTCTAACCCAGGAACTGGGATTCCAGAACCCAAGATTTCCACCAGGATCTGGTCCTGCCATAATGGGGGACTCTTAGCGTAGACTTTCGGACCTGCCCTTGGCCAGAGCTCCACTGACGGCGATTCTCTCATTTTGCTGGGTGTCACCAGAGCTCCGTGGTTGTGGCAGGGAGGAAATGAAATCATAGGGAGCCAGTCCTCACCTACATTAAATCCTTTCCCCCTCCCACTCAAGTTCAAGGATCAGTGGTGATGATACAGATAAAAGAGGCCTTGGCACCTCATGCACACGGAGGACCCATTAGTGCACACGTGGCCCTTCTGTCGCTCCGCATGGGGCGCTGGCATGGTCTCCATGGAGCAGACAGCCTCCCCAGGGCCACGGAGGGGCCCCTGCTTCCCGGGAGTCGGGGTGTCTGCCTCGCCTCCGCCTGCCTGCCTGCTGAGCGCGGTGTTTCACATTCACACTCCGAACTACACAACCCCTAATTAGACACAGAAGCACCTCGAGCGTGCGGAGATGGTGGGAGATGGTTCCTGTTTAGTAAAAGTGTCATTTCATCTCTCTCTCTCTCTCTCTCTGGCTGCTTTTGAAACTTGCTGGTGGTAACAGAGATCGGAAAAAAAGAAACACCCACAGAAACACATGCCCGGGGGCTAAGGCGCCCGGCACCAGGTGGGTGTGCGAAGCAGCAGCAAATGCACTCACGCACACACACACGCACAGGCGCTCCATGTGCTCACGTGGCTGGGCTCCCAACATGGGCACGCCCTGCTTCCAGTGCGCTGGTGGGGAGAGCTGGCAGTCGGGAGCCATGAGGTCTTGGGTTCAAATCCCGACTCTACGGCTTGCTCGCTCAGGAGCAAGGAACTCGACCTCCTCCTGTTCCTCAGCCATAAAATGAGGATGGTTCGGGGAAATGATCTCAATCTAGGTCTTCCTTGCTGTTCCTGCTGGGGCTGACCCACGAGACCCGCATCAACCAACCTCCTCCGCTCCCACCTCTGGTTGTGACTGATCAGTGGGGAGCATCAGGACAGACCAGAGGGGAGAGGGAGAGAGGGATGGGGGGGTATTTCACAGTTTCCTTAAAATTTACATTAGCATAGGGGCACCTGGCTGACTCAGTGGGTTAAAGCCTCTGCCTTAGGCTCAGGTCATGATGCCAGGGTCCTGGGATCGAGCCCCACATCGGGCTCTCTGCTTCCCCCTCTGCCTGCCTCTCTGCCTACTTGTGATCTCTATCAAATAAGTAAATAAAATCTTTTTTTAAAAATTTACATTAGTATAGCCTCATTTTAAGTATTCTGGCTATCTTTCATTGCCTCTCCAAACCCTCCCAGCTCTGTGCACTGGGGGCTGATTCTGTGGACTACATTACCCAGGCTCCCTTGCACTCTGCTGGGTTCAGCCAATAGGAGGCACTGATGGAAGACTGTCAGGCAGCAGGAGAGAGAGGCTGGAGTATTTCCCCCACACCCCTTCAGCCTCACTGTGATCATAACATGTTCTTCTGCCGAGGGTCACTCCTTTCCTACAGCTACAGCTCCCTCTGGGTTCTGGGAGCTACCCGCTCCCCATGTCTTCGGGTAACAGCTCCCTGTTCTTGCTAGCCCTGAGCACTGCTCCAGTTTCTTCTTGATCTCGCAAACCTACACCCGGCTTCCACCTTCATAAACTCTCCCCCTTTTCCTGTGTGAGTGCCAGGACTCGGATACTTTGAACAATGATATTTGTGAGATCTCAGGTTGGATGAGCCAGTTACTGTGTTTGAACACACATTAAAATATGAATCATTAAAGCCAAAAATACAGGTGGCATTCTACTGAACCTCACAGTTCAGTGGTATTCATGGCAGTCTGGGACAGGGTCATGGGAAAAAAAACCCTTTTACAAGGATAATCCAAAGCATATTTGACTCAACCACGGGGTCCAAATTATCACACATTCTCCTGGGATGGGAGTGGGATGTGGCTTGCAAAGGTCGGACTTAACTAGGGATACTGACGGGAAAAAAGAATGGAGGGAGGCAAACTCGGTGCAAGTAGTCTGGGTCCTACTTAAAATGTTAGATTCTGATATTTCAAATAGGAAGCTTACTATTTTTGTAAATAATTGCTATAATGCTCTTATTCAGAATTCTCGCTTCCAAGTGATCTAGACAAACTAACATGACTGTATTAGTTTCCTAGACTGCCGTGACAATGTACAATAAACCAAGAGACTTCAAACAACAGGAATTTCTTATCTCACAGATCTAGAGGCCAGAAGTCCAAAACCAAGGTGTCAGCAAAGCCACACTCTGATGACTCTAGGCAAGACCCTTCCTTGCCTCTTTGAGCTTCTGGTGTTTTCTGGCCATCCTAGGCATTCCTTGGCTTGTAGACACAACCTTATAGTCACATGGCACTGTCCCTTGTGTCTTCACATATTCGTCCCTCCGTGTATGTCTGTCTCTGTCAAATTTCACTTTGCTATAGGGACTCCAGTCATCCAGGACTAGGGCCTGCCCTAATAACTTCATCTGAATTTGATTACCTATGTAAAGACCCTATTCTCAAATACCGTCAAATTCTGGGATCCTGGGGGTTAAGGCTTCAACATATCATTCTTTCTTAAAAAAATATTTCATTTATTTATTTGACAGAGAGAGCAAGAGCGCACAAGCAGGGGGAGCGGCAGAGGGAGAGGGAGAAGCAGGCTCCCCGCTGAGCAGGGAGCCCGATGTGGGGCTTGATCCCAGTACCCTGAGGTCATGACCCAACCCAAAGGCAGCTGCTTAACCAACTAAGCCACCCAGGCACCCCTCAACATATCATTCTGAGGGAAGGAACACAATTCAACTCATAACAGGGACTCAATGACGAAAAAAATGGAAATTATTGTCCTGGCTGATAAGAAAGAAAGAAAGAAAAAACAAGAATGTGTCTTCAGGTGTAGCTTGATCCAGGACTTACTACCTTTGCCAGGCCATCTCAGGCTCCCCACCTCTCTGCTCGGTTTGTGTCTGTTCTGGCTTTCTTCTCAAGCAGTCTCTCTCCACCTGGCAGCTCCAGGTTTCTGTTCTACCTTCTAAGCAACAAGAGCAGAAAGCATTCTTCTTTTTTCCAACAGATTCCTCAGATTGACGCTCACCTGCCTTGCTTGGAACACATACCCACTGCTGAACCAATCACAGAGGTCAGAAGCAGGACTGTGCTGATTAGGCAGGCCTGGGTCCTCTGCCCATTTGGGGAGGGGGATTGGGGGAGGAGATGCAAGGAGTCAAGTCCTGGCAAACGTGGTGGCCTGTGCATAGGAGATGGTGATCCCCAAGGCCAGGCCTGGTTACCAGAAAGAGCTTGGAAGCTGGCCAGCACAAAGAACAGGTACCTACCAGATGCCTGGGGAGAAAAAAAAAAAAAAAAACAACTCAGGATGAACATCCACCGGTGATGAACAGTGGTTATCTTGGGAGTCAGAGATTTGCAGTTTTCACTGCCTACAGAATGCATAGCAGATTTTTGCCTTGCTAGAATTTTCCTGGAGAACGACTGTCTCCTTTCGCATCCCCAGAGGTGCAGACTCTGAGAGGGAGGTGAAATGCACAGTCTATTAAGGTGTGCCCTTGAGATCCACCTTGTGGAAGGGCAGGAAAGGACATGGGAGAGGCAGAGGGAGAGGGCTGCTCAGCCGTCCCCCTCATGGGGGTTTCTGGAGCTGGACTGGCCTCTCAGGGTCCCGCAGGAGGCCGAGCCGCCAGGGTTTCATCCCTGTCTTCATCAGCACTCAGGGTCTTCCCCAGCTGGGCACCGCGGACAGCTGCAGCCTGATCGTCCTTTGTTGTGGGGGCTGCCTGCGCAGATCCCTGACCCCAACCCACCAGATGCCAGCGTCACTCCCTCCCCAGCTGTGACAAGCAGAAATGTCTCCAGACACTGCCAAATGTCCCCCGAGGGTGGTGGTGGTGGTGGTGGTGGTGTGTGTGTGTGTGTGTGTGTGTAAAACTCCACCCCCTACCTTGCTGAGAAGTGCTGAGTCATCAGATGAGGAGAGTTCCAGGAGGGCCATGACCCGGAGAAGAGGGCTCTGCAGCCATGGGGTGTCCTAGAGGGGCTGACAGCTGAGGCCATCTGCCAACAGAGGCACCCAAAGCTGGGGCAAAAGGCCCTTCCTTGGAGGGGGATCTCAGCCACTGCTCTCCACCTCCACCTTAATAAGGGGGGCTTTGGGTATCAGAAAAGTATTTAATACCACATTTCCAACACACAGCTTGGGCAGAACATTAATCTCATGCAATCTCTTCTCCAGTCCACTTGGTCCAAATGTGCTGGCCTCCCACCCTGTCCAGCCCCTTCCCCACAAGGAGCTGGCTCTCCGGGTGGTGGCCGGGGCACCTTCCCTCCACGTGGGGATTACACAAAATGTGTTTGCACAACTGTGGTCTCTATGACCAGCCTTGTTGGTTTTGCCTCATTAACCCTTCCCCTTCCCTGCCGGCAGAACCTTGATTTTGTCCAGGTGCTAACTTGGTCCCACTCCTGCCCCATGTGGACAGCAATGATTTAGGCCAATTATGGGGAGGATCCCGCCCCCACCCCCAGGCCTCCCTTGTTCACAACTGGCCTAGGCGATGTCACACAGCAAATTCTAGCAATAGGGAAGTGTGTCCTGTGGCGGTGGGAAAGCTTTCCTTGTCTCTACCCATAGCCCCAAGGAAAGGATATTCACTCTGCTGCCCTCTGAACATTGTGACGGGATGTCTGGCTCAACAGCAGCCATCTTGTGCCATGAGCACATGAGCCTAAAGATGGCAGAACACAAACACAGAAAGAGCCCAGATCCTCAATGACAACAGTGAGTTGCCAAATCGACCAAATCAACCATCCCTCTCCCTCTCTTCGTGTGTCGTGAAATAATAACACTTCCCTCCAGGAAGCCATTTAAACTAGAGCTTCTGTTATCAGTAGCTCCTTGATTCACCTGGGCAGTCCTACAGTAAGGAGCTTGTTTCCCTTCATGTTTATCAACATTTCTCAAGCTTATCTGAGCAGAAAAAAACTAAAAAGGACATTTTTATTTTGGTTTTGAGCTGGGTGACCTTTCCCGGCCTTCTTTGTGGCTAAATCTGGCCGGTGAATGAAGGCAGAAGTGTTCAGTGGAACTTCCAGGAAGACTTCTCAAAGGAGGATGACTCAGGGGGACAGTGGTCTCGTTCCTCTTTCCTGCTGCTGGGATGCAGACACAATGGCTAGAGCTCCAGGAGCCACCTTGAATTATGAAGTCACTTTGAGGATGAAAGTCAGACACTACCATATAGAGGAGCCCAGGCTTGGTGCATAGTAAGTGCCAAACACATGGGAGCTGCGACTTTATCAATCGGATCTCCAACACCCAGGGTTTCCCCCAGCATATTCAGCAGAACAGGAGGAATTTCTAAAAAGCACTGTTCCTGTGATATAATTGCAATATATCTCCTCCAGACACACAAGGTATCGGTCTACATTAAATGCCCTGATAAGGCCTGCATTCTCTCTTTGTTTAATCTTGTCCTTCCCAGATTGATTTGGTCACAACCCTCCTCCCCTCAGTAGCTTTTCTTTTAATCACATTTACTCTCATTACCCTGAACATACTCTAGGAAATCTCGATCTAGCCCAGTGCTTCTCAAACTTTACTGTGCACACCAGTCATCTGGGGAGACTGCTAAAAGACAAGATTCACCTGGTTTCTGGTGGGGCCTGAGACTCTGCATTTCTGGCAAACACCCAGATGAGCCTGATGTTGCTGGTCCAGACGCCACAGTTTGAAAAACAAGAAGCAATCATCTCCCTGATGGTGTGTCTTCATTTTACTCACCTTCTCGGGCAGCCTAGGTATGCTAGGGGAGGAGATAGGCATTAGCTTTGCAAAGTCATGTTCAAATCCCAGGTTCATCCTAGAGCTCTGGGACTCTGAACAAGCCACTCTTGCCTCTCTGAACCTCCATTCTGACATAAAACAAAACAAAACAAAAAAACCAAAAACCAATAAAACAACAATCCAATCTCTCTCCTTTGACCTTCTCAAAGGATTGAGGGATTGAACCAAGTAACAAGAATATCAACTAAACACATTCTTATGTACAGATGAGGAAACAGGTTCAGAGAGGCTAGGCAAGTTGCCCAAGGACACACAGCCAGGAAGTAGCAGACCAGACTCCAGATACACTCCTTTGGTTTCCTCTGCACGTGGTTGTGGCGAGCACAGTGAATAAGGTCAGTGTTTCAGGGAATTCCAGGTGGAAACTGGTGTCAATGTTCACTTCTTGGCTATCAGCCCCCAGAGGACCTTGGGCTCAACAAGGCAGGGTTTCATATTATCTGTCATATAAGGATTGATCCCAGCCAGCAGGCCAAACACCCTAGGTCACCCAGGTCCATCTGCCAACCCCTCCGGTGTGAGACAGGTGTGAAATGACCCCTTCTTCTTGGCCTTGGCTGCCTCCCCCGCCGGCTGGTACAATCATCTTATTAAAATCCTGGGATAAGCAAATGAGGTCATTCTGGCGGGCCCAAGCGGCCGTGCCTGTTCCTGTGAGCCCTCGCGGCCACCTGCCCACCCCGCCACCCCTTCTCGGGGCCAGAAGATCCGCTTCACTGGGGTCCAAGGAGGGAAGGCCCCCACGGATGGGGGACTTTGGGGCTTTGTTCAAAACCCTCTTTTCCTCTACTCTCCCAGACGTGGGATGGGAAATAGGGTAGCAGAACCTGACTCGCTCAGGACTCTCCCAGGAATAGCACCCGGCATCCCATAACCCAAGAACCGCTCGTTGCAGAGCAAGACGGGGCAGTTAACGACCCCACACTGGGGTTTTGACTTTCTTTTCTATTCCCGGAAGAATTTCTGTCCAGATGCTTTGTTCTCCTGCTTCGTGATGGCGGAGCAGGGAATTGCACGTGTCCTGGGTGCAGGTACTTGACACCCTGCCTCAGTCTTTTCTCCTGTAGATTGGGGATAAGGATGCTAGACCCCAGGCAGAGCTGCCAAGTCTGGTAAAGGAAGGAGAGACCGTTAGGGATGCAGCAAAGATGCGAGTTCCCCACGAGGGCACGCTTGCATGAATAGTCATCACACGAAGGGGCCCCAAGTGAGCCCTGGTGAAAGTCCTGCTGGTGGGGGTGCCGCAGATGAGCTGGGTTTTCATTCTCAGAACCATGTAGGGCTCTCTGGTTACAGATGAGAAACCAGGGGTCTGAGAGCTGCTGGCAAGCGGCAGATGCTTCCCCACTTCTCAGGGGCAGCCCTCTGTTCCTGAGCCCCTAGGCTCTCCCGCCCCCCTCCAACCAGCGCCCACCCAGCCCCCTTCAGGCCTCATGCTGGGGAAGCAGGACCTTCCCAGCTCTGCCTGCTGCTGTCCCTGCGGCACCCCCAGGCTCAGGAAGCCCTCTCGGGCTCTGCCACCCACACCCCCTGACTCCGTGCTGGGTGGCAGAAAGCTCAGTGTCCTCCGCGTCATCACGGGCGTACTGGGGCATAGTGAAGTCAATGGCAGCCGTCAGAGGGCACCTTCCTTGACCCACACAGAGCCAGAACTGAGGGACCCAGGCCTGGGGGCCAGTATGAAAATTATGATTAGTATGGAAACTTTCTGGCACCAGCAGGGGACTCTGGCTCTTTCCCCTCCCGAGGAAAGATGTGATGTTCCCCCAAAGGCCTGCACACCGCCCCTCCCCCCCATTAGGGTTCACTGCATTCCGTGTTCCAACTCCCCCTTTACTGGCCGCCTCACCCACTGGTCTTGCACTTGCACCAGACCTGGGCTGGGTCTCACCTCCCTCCCATCCTGCCAGATCCCAGCGCCTCCACGAACCCCCAGGAAACAGCCAGCAACATGCCCCCTCCACAGCCTGAAGGGTCCCCCTAAACCAGCGGTTCTCAAAATGCGGATGGAGGGCCCCGGGAGTCTGAGTCCCTTTTGGGGGGATGTCCACGGGTCTACCTTTTACAGCCCCGGGTTGGTGATCCGGCTTTCCTTCCTGTTCCTCAGCAGAGATGACAGACAGGGTGCAGGGTGCAGACGCAGACACTCGGAACTAACTCCTTGCCCACCGTGAACACGAAGGAGATTTAGCCGAGAGTAAAACAGTGCCGCTCTTCTCATTGACTTCTTCGTTTGGGGTGGGAAAAGTGTTTTTTTTTTTTATAAGGATACATTCTTGACATTAACATGTAATGAGCATATTATCACTTTTTAAATGAATTAATGCGTGTTTTAAAATTTTACTAATTTCAATCTCTAATCAGAGAAACCCCAAATAACAAGACGCACGTCACACAAAGACCTCTCTGGCGTCCTCCATAAGTTGCAAGCTTTGCAGCATCCAGAACCCAAAATGTTGGAGAGCCACTCCCTTAAAGAATCGTTTTCCTTGGCTCCCTAAACTGAAATCGCTAAGTTACACAGCACTTTGTATGAGCCTGGCACCTGTCTAAACATTTGGCGTAGGTATTTTTTTACATCGATGTGCACACAGATTTTCACTTAACCGAACAACAGCCCCCTGACGTGGGTTCCGGTTACTGGCAGATGGGGAGACTCCCTGCCGGAGAGGAGGGGTGGGGGGGGCGGGAGAGGGGATCAGAACCCAGGCAACTGGAGCTTTAACTACCAATGGTTACACCTTCCCCACCCCCAGCCAGGACCACCCGAAGCTGGTTCGGAAGAGGCTGAGAATCCGGATCAAAACACCTGGCGTCCTCAAAGTTGGGAAAATCTCCCAGGATTCATTGCGTCCATTGCGCAGAGTCTCAAGCAGCAACAGGCTCCACTCAAGGTACCCCAGACCCTGGTCTGTCCGGATTCTCTATTCCAAAGGAGGCCCAGCCGGCCACCCCTCACTCCCTCCCTCCCAGCAACACTGGCCTTTTTGCTGCTCCTCAGACACATTAAACAGTTTTGAGCCTCAGGGCCTTTGTACCTGCTGTTCCTTTCAGCAAGAAAACATCATTCTTTGTCTTGGGCCCTGATGGGTCTGCCTTTCCCGGCAGTCCCTCCCACACCCGTTCCCTTTCCCTGCTATATATTTCCTTAGTAACACTTATCACCATGTGACATTATATTATATATGCACTGGTCTAGGGTTTAGCGTCTGTCTCCCTTGTGAGAGTCTAAATGCCACAAAGACTCGGGCACGGTGACAGGTCCCAGTGCTTTTGAATGAGTGAATGAATGAGCGAACATGGGAGCAGAAAAGTGGGATCAGACTAAAGGGGCAGCCACCCACCTCCTCCCCACCTACCCCGGGGGCTCATTGTGGTCATGCTGACAGCATAGGCTGGCCAGATTTTTGGAATTTTCAAAAGAAGCTGAACATCCAGATTTTTATGTAGACTCTCCTGGCTTTTATACACTAGCAACTTATTCAAATTACCAAAATTAAAAAACAGCTCCCTGAGCCAACCTCACGGAGATAAACTCAGCAGAGTTTGGCAGTGGGCTCCCCTTCTCTTGTAAGGGGAAGTGACATTTGAGCAAGGATGGAGAGCCTGAACAGAGGAACATTAGACCCAGGCCAAGGAGAGGGGGGCGGAGGGGGAAGGTGGAGGGCGGGGAGAGGGGAGGCGGGCGGGGAAGGATGGGGAGCAGCGAGGGGGGAGGGCGGTGGAGCAGGACGCCAACGGGCGGGCGGGGCCAGTGGGGTGGGTGGGGACTTTGAGGACAGGCCCAGCCCCCTCCTCCCTCACTTCGGAAGTACCCCACCCCGGGTCCCAGCTGGCTGCAAGCCACGCACTTGAAGCATGTGCGTGGAGTGTTTTCAGAAACGGAACACACAATACACAGCAAATAAGGCTGCTCCTCCGTCTGGCCCGGACGCGTCCCGCACTCCGCCAGATGGTCCCCGCCGCCTCCCCAGCCGAGGCCGGGGCTTTGTGAGACTCCCCCAGAGCCTCCTCGACATCCAGCATCCTGCATCCCGCAAGAGGCAGCCGGGAAGCTCTCTCCCCCGGGCCGGGCCGCCGGGAGGATTTTTTCTTGGCCCGTGGACAGGAAGGCTGATTCAGCTGGGAACCTTCTGAATTTATAACCCCCTCCGCTCCATCCCCCGGTGACCCGGAGCCCCAGTGTGCTGGCGTTTATTGCTAATTGTTTTCAGACAGATGGCGTGGCCCAGAGTCTAATTCCCCAGGCAAGGGGGCGGGGGACGCTGGAGGAGGAGGCCGTGCCCTTGACCGATGCATTCTTGAAGAAAATGTTCAGGGTTGCGGGGGGGGGGGGGGGGGGGGGGGGGGACAGTAACAGTGGTGAGGGCTTGCCGAGAAGCCTGGGGACTTTGGGAAGGAAACAGGGGAGGAGGAGGAGGCTTTGAAAAGAAGGAGGCTACCTTGGAGCCCCAGGGGCTGATATAGCTGGGGAGAGAATGCCCCCTCCTCCAGGAAGCCCTCTTGGATTGAAGCCTAAGCTCCTTTACGGTTGGATTAGGGATGGGGTGGGTTGGGGGTTTGTAGGGAGGTTGGAAGGACCTGTCCCGAACCTAATAAGCAGCCCTTATTTTTCAATATGATTGCAACATCATCTGAGGGCTTACAGAGCCAGCTTCATGAGAAAAAGAGGGTGGCCTCTGAGAGGGCAAGTTACTAGCTTGAGGTCACATGGCCAGTCCATGATGATTCACTGAGCGTCTACAGTATGCCTTCTGGGTTATAACCCACAGCAAAGGGCAAGCTCCCTGTGTTTACCGTTTGTGGGTTTGTAAGAGGAGACAGATGTTACTTCACACAAAACAGTTCAGAAATTACAAGGACTGGAAAGAGAATAAGATAGGGAGATGGGGTAAGCAAGGACCTTAAGGGAAGGTCAGGGAGGACTTCTTGGAGGAGGCAACATTTGAACTGAGCCTTGAAGATGAAGTAGGATCCAGCCATGTCTACATTTCAGGGGAGACTGTTCCAGGCAGAGGGAACGGCAAGTGCAAAGGCCCTGAGGGTGGGGATGAGTTTGTTGTGTTTGAGAAACCAAAAGAAAAGCCAGTGTGACTACTTTGGGGTAAGAGTTACGGGAGGTGAAGTGCAGGACCCAAGGCCATCATGGGTTGTATATAAGTGCTGAGGTGATAAAGACCATTTACCAGCATCACTGGACACCAAACACAGTTATTACTCTGTGTTCCAGGTGATGAAGCTGGCACCCCCTCTGGGAGGGCAAGTGACTGCCCCAAGTTCACCAGCTAAACTGCAAGAGAATCTAAGTCTCAAGGCAGAGAGAGTCATCCTGTGTTCCATGGCAGGTTCTGGGAAACCTCTAAACCATGTGCCAGTCTTCCACATGATGAGGAGATTGAACAGCAGATGGCAATCTCTTGAGCCAGCACCTGCTCTTGACTCTGGGTGGCAAGTGCTAGAAACCCCAACACTCTCCGGTATAAACAGAGAAGTGAAGTCACTGGGTCATGTAACTGGAAAGTTTTAGGGAAGGGTGACTTCAGGAATGGCTGGATCTAGGGACTCAAATATGCTAAGAGTCACTTTCTCATCATCTCTCAGTTCTGTTTGCCTTTGCAAGCTCTCCCCAAAAGATGACAGAGCACCCCCAGGAGCACCTAGCTTCTATCCTTCTAGTTTAGCCAGCTCCACAGAGACAAAGCGTCTCTGCTCCAGTAATCGGCACAAAAGTCCCAGGGCTGGCTCTCGTTGGTCCATGTCAGGTCACATGGCCATCCCCAAACCAACCACTGTGGTCAAGAGAATGCACTCAGCAGACTGGCCCTGGAACTTGGGGTGTATAGGACCCCTCCTTCTTGTCCTGGACTGATATTGGGAGACAGATGGTCCCTAGAGCAAAATGGAAATGGAAATGCCAAAGCTAGAACGAGGGGGACAGGTTCTGGATGGGCCAGCTGCACCTGCGTGCCTCCCACCTCCCCTCCCGTCAATGCCGGGAGACCCTGCGAGGCACCAAGAGGAGAGGGCTGCTCACTGACACACTCGCCGTCCTCCGCACCAGAGGACTGCCAGGAGGGGTATGGTGTGGGCTAGCGAGGCATCTGCACGGCATGTGTTTGTGAACTGCTGCCTCGTCTGGTCACAGACATCTGCCCTGGAAGTGGCATTTATTCATTCATAAATATAGACTCTGCATCTGCATGGGGACAGGCACTGTCCTTGGCCCTGGAGACCAAAAAACAAACAAACAAAAAAAACACAAAAAACAAAAAAACAAAAAAAAACTAATAAAACCCAACTCCTCACCTTCTTGACACTTCTACTCTCCATGGTAGACAATACACAAAATAAAAAAGTTAAATAAAAGCTATATCAGGCAGGGATAAATGCTACCAAGAGAAATGCAGCAGGGTGTATGGGAGGGAGCGTGGGAGATGGGTGTAATTTTAAATAGGGGGGCTCAGGTCTCCCAGAAATGGTGACATTCAGGTAAAAGCTATGTAAAGAAGAGAACGAGGCAGGAATTCAGGGGTGTACCAGAAAACAGGCACAGCCAATGCAAAGGCCCTGGGGTAGGCTTGGTGTGTCCCAGGCAGAGCCAAGCAGCCAGGGAGAATACAGCTGAGGAAGGGGCAGAGTGGGAGGAGCTTAGCTGGATGCCCGAAGGAAGGTTTGGGGCCAGATTGTATCGGGCCTTTTCCACCGAAATGAGAGCTGACTTTTACTCCAGTGAGGTGGGAAGTCAATTGTAGGTGTGTGAGGAGAGCAACATTGCCGTAAGATTTAGCAGGATCCCTGTGGCTGCTCTGTGGAGGTAAGACCGTAGGGGTGAGTGTGGCCACAGGGAGGACTGTGAGTCCAAGCAAATGATGATGGTGGAGGGAGTTTGTCTGAAGGCAGGGGTCGAGAGAAGCGGTCACAGCCTCCGTGGATCTCTCCAATAGGATTGCCAGGAGGATTCATGAGGGAACAAGAAAGTGGGGTGGCCACAGATTCCAGGTCGCTCAGGTTCCTGCCTCGCCCTGGCCTGGACAAGCGAAGGTTGTCTTGGCTCCGACATTTTGGGATTCGGAGACATTTCAAAGGCAGCCTCAGCTCCTGAGCCCACCCCTGGCAGCCATCTCCCAGGCCACCATCTGTCCCTCCTCCTCAGACAGGCCAGGCATCCAGACCTATGCACATTATCAACCTTCCTCGTCATTGCTGTTCCTGGTACCACAGCAGGCTCCGACGGGTGAGAAATGGAATTCTCTGGAATCTTCTAGAATTCAACCACCTTTCTGTTTGGAGCCCCATCCCATGGAAGCAGAAGGTTGGGAGTCTGGGATTTTCCCACTCTTCTCCCACCCTGTACCACGGAGTGAGTCCAGTTGTGGCCCTCCCAGCAGGGACAGCCCACAGGTCTCTTTTTGATCCCATCTGCCCATAAACCTTGGTCTAGCCTCAGCCACATTGACCTTTGTGTTCTCAAACAGAGCGAACAAACATCTACCTCAGGGCCTTTGCACTTGCTGTTCCCTCTCCCTTGCCACCTGCTTCCCATTTCACTGTGCCTTTCTCCTCATCACCATCAGGTCCTCGGTTAAATAGCCCTGCTCTGGGAAGCCTCCTCTGTGCCCCCTGGATGAAGTCAAGCCTCAGTTATGCTCCCCACCCCCAGCATCTCTCCCTGAAAACTTTCCTGTCTTGACTCTTGTTACTTTGCAAGAGTCAGGCAGAAAGCACAATGACCACAGACTCTGGAGCCAGACTGCCTGGGTCCAAATCTTGGCTCTCTCACTGAGGCACAGTGTGACCTTGACCAAGTCTCCAAACCTCTTAGCTGCATTTATAAAATGAAGGCAGTGATCATCCCATAGAGCTGTTAGGTGGATTACATGAGATACTATAAGCCAAGTGCCTGAAACAGTGCCTGACACATAGCACGAGCTTAGTAATGGTTGTTGTCATTTTGTGCAATTACTTGTTCGCCGCAGACCTCCCCTGCTGGTGGGGTCTGGACAGGGGTGGGGGTGAGGAGGATGGAGGGTAAGGAGGGGATTCCATCACCATGTCTTGCCTGGATGGATTATTTTGAACTCCGAGTCCAGTGTGGACCCTCCCTCCTCCACACACACCCCCGCCCCCGCAGCTTCCCCTCTCCCCACCCCTCCCCTGCCAACCAGGGCTCACCAGCCCCTCCCTGACCCAGTCTCCTCTAACCACTGGAGCGCAATTAAGCCAAAGTTTTGATTTAAGATATTTATAAAGGCACTGAGGATGTCCTCTAATATCAGCTTATATATTTTTAATCTGCTGTTAAAGTGATTTAAAACAGAGCTCCGATGGACGAGCGTGATGGAAATTAAAAGTCTCCATCACCTGGCGTCTGGCTGTGGTGCCCCTACTTACAAGGACATGGTGGGGGGGGCACTACCACCCCGCTGAGCTGTGGGGAAGTGCAACTCTTGGCCAGGGCTGGGGCCTCGAGGGTTCCCGGTGTAATTAAGCAGGGGGCGCCAAGGCCGGGCAGGGTCTGCTGAGGGAGCCGCGCGGTTGCCCTGCACACGAAGCCTAATGAACGGTGACATCTGCTCATCCGTTTAATTAACGAGCCCCTGGCGTTGCAGCAGGACACAGGGACCACGTCCTCTGTGCTTGCAGCGGGGAGAAAAAAGCCCGGTGGAGAGAGGACTGCTAATTTGCAGAATGATTTTCTTTTCCTGCCTCCTATTAGAAACCAGAGAATAGAACTGGGCTCCTCTCTCTCCCTCCCTGCAAGGCAATTTCCTGGGACTCTTTTTTTTTTTTTTTTTTTTCCTGCGAGTTTCCTGGTGGGTAGACAAGCTCGCAGTCCGTTTTCTCCTTCCTCCCCATCTCTGGCCCTCCTCCCACCAGGCCTCTTCTCAGCAAAGTCTGAAATTAATGTAGGAGGCTGGGCACATAGGTCTGCTGCTTCCTCCAGGCCCAGGGTGACAAGCGTGAATCAGCACTGCCCATCCATTCACCTGTCTGTAAATGGCAGCAGGGACAGCATGCTGCCCCCTGGGAAGGCGCCCCTTGGGGGCAGGAGGAGAGTCTGGGCTTTAGGGGCCAGGACAGGCCCACCCCATGGTGTCCCGGAGAAGGCAGCCTGTGTGCTGGGGGACTGGACTGGGACTCGAGGAGGGGAAGGGAGAGCACCTGCTGTCATAGCTCCAGGGAGGCCCCCCCCCCCCGCCAGACAGGGCAGCTCCCACCAGGCCCAGGAGCCCAGAGACATGCTCTAGAAGTGCGCTCCCGCGGCCCCACGGAGACTAAGGTCCGGAGTGCAGGTGGGAAAGAGTGGTTTGAGACATTTTGGGGTCCCTTGGAGACATCCAGGTGGCAGGATTAAGCACACAGCGGGAGAGTCCCCTCGGAAGGGGGGAGAAGGGGCAGCTGCAGCAGCGGGAGCGGGTGAGACTCTAGAGTGGGAAAGGGAAGGGACTCCGACAGCTTTTGGGGGCCCCCAGCGGTGGAGAAGGAGCAGTGTGGTAGACAGACCCCGAGACGCCCGGTACCGTCCCTGGCGTCTCCTGGTGTTCAGATCGCCGCGTCATCCTCTCCCCTTGAACGTGGGCAGGACCCAAGACTGGCTTCTTACCAGGAGAATCCTTTCTCAATCTGGAGGCACGGAATGGTGGACAGAAAAGTTCTGGGTGGGCAGGAGCCATTCATGCCCCAAGAGGAAGAAAGCGAGCTGGAGGCCAGCAGCGGGGTGAGCTGCACGCCGAGCTCAGTGACAGGCCCTCCCACTAGCAGCAGACACAGGCACGTGGGGTCGCCCGTGTGAGGCCTCCCTCCTTCCCAGGCGCCCGGGGCTCTGTGCGGGCCTGGAGCTGGCGGGGCAGGTCGCTGAGCCGGCCTCAAGTGCCACACAGTGAGGCCGCGCCAGGGTTCCTGCTGGGCCGCTGGGCTGACCTTCTGCGGGCGGCCAGCAGCTAAACAAGGGCCCAGTGTGCTTTCCTGGGCAAGGGTTTGGCTGGGGTTCACCCGGGAGCCCGGATCAGACAGGAGCCCTTTGAAGGCAGAATGAGTGGAGCTCAATGTCTCCATCCAGCTGAGGGCGGGCGGGGGGGCCGGGGCAGCTTCCAGAAGGCCTGTTGTCGTCCCCAGGCCGGGCGGGGCCGGGGAGCTTAGCTTCCAGGCCCTTGCAAGGCCGGGAGGCAGGTTCTCACCTCTCAGTGGCGATTCGCACAGCCCCGGGCCAGAGTCAGCCCCTGAGCCGGACAGCGCCCCTCCTGGATAATCTTGATTTTAAATACTGACGCATTTATTTTGTATTTTTTAAAGATTTTATTTATTTATTTGAGGAAGAGAGAGGGAGAGAGCACAGGCACACAAGCAGGGAGGAGGGGCAGAGAGAGGAAGAAGCAGACTCCCCGCTGAGTGGGGAGCCCAAGGCGGGACTCCATCAGGAGACTCTGGGATCATGACCTGAGCCAAAGGCAGATGCTCAACAGGCTGAGTCACCTAGGCGACCTTACGCATTTTTTGTACCATGCACTAGATAAAATACAGCTAGCCCAACCCCCTAGGGCTTTCTCAGACATTCCTACTTAGCATAAGATGCCATCTGCTAACATTTAAAAGGGGGCTTACTGGGGCACCTGGGTGGCTCAGCGGGTTAGGCCTCTGCCTTCAGCTTGGGTCATGATCCCGGAGTCCTGGGATCGAGTCCCACATCAGGCTCTCTGCTCGTCAGAGAGCCTGCTTCCCCTCCCCTCTCTGTCTCTCTGCCTACTTGTGATCTCTCTCTCTGTCAAATAAATAAATAAATTTTTTTTAAATAAACAAATAAATAAATAAAAATAAAAGGGGGTTTACTGGAAACTCTCTGAAGCCTACCTCAGGAGAGTGGGTAAGTAAACTGTGGTATGTCCATGCAGTGGAAAACCACATGACTGGGAAGAAGAGCCCGGTCCTGTCCACACACCAGCGGGGGTCCACCGGCATCTGCGACAGGCTGGAGACAGACACCCGTCACAGGCCTCACTTGGCACAGGGTGCAGCACAGGGGCTGTGACAAAGCCGGCTTGTTATACTGACCCCCTGTCTGCCTCTGCTTCAAGCCGACTGTCCCCAAGAATGTCCCCAGTTACTCCTTACCCACTGCTCTGTCTGCCCTCCTCCAACTTTCCCGTGGGCCAGAGTGACTGAGTTCTGCTCTCCGGGGACCAAGATCTTAAAACGATTGTTTGAAGAAGGTTGAACCCCAAAGAGTGAAGCCCTGGTGATGAAATTTCAGGTGCCTGTGGGTGACACACAGGGCCTGGTGTCAGTCAGGGGGCGGCCCCCGCAAAGCACAGAGACCAAAAGCCGTGAGGAGAGAAGCTGTGAGCTGGTATCTGTAGGGACGGCATCACGGAAAACTGTTTTCTGCCTCTTTGTAAGCTTTGTAGGGCCAGCCTCAGGTGGGGCTGGATCCAGGGGCTCAAGCACTGGCCTCCAGTGCTGCTTCTTTCTGTCTCGTGGTTGTGTTTGTTTGTGTTGGCTTCATTTTCAGGCAGGCCTTGCCCTCCAGATGGAAAAGGCATCCCAGCACACCCAGCTGAACTCCACGGTTAGTCCTCCCGAAATCTCTCTTCCCAGCGGGACCTGCCACAGTTCCGGGATTACCTCTGACTAGACCAAACTGGGTCACCTGATGTTCCCTGAATCCATCACTGAGGCCACAGGCTTAGAAAATTCTGACCTTCCAACCCTCAGAGCCTGCCCCTGTGGACAGGAAGATTACAGATCCCCGGCAAAGGGGAGTTCTCGGCATTCATGTGAAAGCAGTTTGCACACAGCAGGTGCCTGCTGGAGGTCCGCAGAATCAGAGGCCGGGAAGAGTCTGGGCCAGAAAGGTGGGGATGGCCATGTATTTTCCAAGGCAGCCCCCAGCTCTCTCCTTTCACAAACTCCCTTTACAATGTGTCGTTGTCCCTCCTGCTATCACATGGCCAGGACATGCCCTGGGATGGGACGTCCAAGGCTACAAGACAGAAGGAGATGCAGCTTCCTCCTGATCCTCTTGGGACACATTTCTTTGGAGGCCCCGTGCGATGAGGAAGCCCAAGCCACCTGTGGAGGCCACAGCCCTGGCTGAGGTCCCAGCGGAGAGCCAGCGTCAGCTGTAGGAGTTGTGAGATGAGTGCATGGCGGGCGATCCCGGAGCGGACCTGAGCCCCACCACCCCACAGCCGGGCCTGCCCGGGAGACCCGCCTGGGAACCCCGGGCTGAGCCCCATCAACACCAGAACAGGGACAGGACAATACAGTCATGGCTGTTGCGCTGCACCACTAAGCGGGTGGGTTTGGGGTGACGTGTCACATAGCAACAGATCCTGGAAGTGGGGGGAATGCGGGCAGAGGCTCTCACGGGGGCTAGTGTGGCCTGATAACACAGCCCAGTGTCTCACGCCTGCATGCCTGGACATGCTTGTCTGTCCCAGACAGAGAGAGGGCCTGAGTCCCCGAGCGCCCGGAGCTGCACGTGGCCTGGGGGCTGCTGGCAGAAGCCGGACCGGCCACACCGCCAGGCACCTTGCTATGACTTTCCCAGGGCAAAGTGGCGGCCCCCCGAGCCTTGGGGACAGACTGTCCTCCACTGTGCTGGCCCTTCCAGAAGCTCAGGCCCCGCCTGCTCTCACTGACTTGTGAATGGAACTTGTCACCTCCTGAAAGGACTGTGTGCATTAAGCCTTTGACGGTGAACTTGCTCAGCACGTCCACAAACCGGGCCAGACAATGTCCTGTTGCTGAGAGTAGGAGGCTCCCCGGTTTCTCAGTACCGTTCAGCCCTTGGTCCCCTAACTCAGGTCCCGTGGGACTTCCTGGTTCCCGTCTGGTCCAGCTACTCTAGGCAGGTCGCCTCCAAAAAGAAGGGAGAGGGGCCTGGATGTGAACTGTCCCCAGGCAGAGTCTACACAAAAGATAATCCAGATAATCAAATCATTGACGCATACAAGGAAACATTCCACGCTTGACCTCAATGCCCAGGTGGCTGCCTGCCCAGGACAAGGGACATCAGCATACAGCTCTGTGTGCCACCACCCACCGCGTGCCGTGTCCCCTGGGGGAGAGATCCTGCCTCCCTTGTGCCAGAACTAGGATGTTCTCAATTCTGTGACATCAACCCCTCGATTTCTCTCTTGGCTTCAAGAGAAGCCATGACTTCAGAAGGAAAGGTCAGATCACCCCTCACCGGAAAGACGATATCGCCTGCTCCAGACGGAAGGTGAGCGTGAAAATAAACACAACAAAACTGCACGGGGTGGGGCGGGGCGGGGGGAGGGAGTCACCGAAACCTGGTCTCCATCCTGCTGCCCGATGGTTTTTGAGACAGGAACTTTCTCCTGTCTTCTTGAAAAGGTAGCTGAGCCAGCCTTAGCCGGGCACAGAGACCCATCAGCACCCCGCGGAGACCTTCCGCCTTGAAGTTGGCAGAAGAATGGAGAGAAAAAAGGGAGCGACTTTCTAGCTGTTGAGCATTATTTAATGCTGCGTCTGCATCACCCCAGGTCTTCCCAACCATTTGGGCAAGATCATAAATTGCGATAATAGCAAGGGCTCGGGGCGGGACTTGCTGTGTGCTGTGGTGACTCCAAGAGGCTCCGGGCTCTATCTCGTTAATGCTCGACAGCCCTACGAGGTAATGGGAGATGCTGTTATCATGCCCACATGGGACCCAGAGAGGTTAAGTAGCCTCCCTGAATGTCACACAGCCAGTTAGCGTTGAAGCTGGAATTTGAACCCGGACCTCCAGCCTCTGTCTGTGCTCCTAATTACCCAGCCTGCCTCCTGGGAGCACAGGTCTACAACCACCAGAACCCTAGATAATTGCTGAGGGCCTGTATTGTGTTGAATAGTGTCTCCACCCCCTCCCCCCAAACTGAAACCAAGTCATGTCTACCTGGGAGTGTGACCTTACTTGGAAATAGAGTCTATGAAGATGGAACAGGATAAAAGGAGGTCACACCGGATTTGGGGGACCCCGATCCAAAGGCAGGTGTCTTTATAGTAAGAGGGAAGTTCGGACAAGGTGATGCCCAGAGGGGAGGTCAGTGGCAGAGACTGGAGTGATGAGCCGGGGACACGGTGGAAGCCACAGCCACCATGGGCGGGAAGAGGCAGGAAGGCTCCAAGGGAGGGAGCAGGACCCCACTCCCACCTTGCGTTCAGGGCTTGGCCTCCCAAATCTCTGAGAAAATGTTTCTGTGGTTCGAAGGCAGCCATTTGTGGCTTCAGGGTACTTGGAATGTGGCTGGTGTGTGTGGGGAGGGGGGAAGACAACTAAATCTACAATTTCATTACATTTATTTATTTATTTATTTATTTAAGATTTTGTTTATTTATTTGACAGACAGAGATCACAAGTAGGCAGAGAGGCAGGCAGAGAGAGAGAGGGAAGCAGGCTCCCTGCCCAGCAGAGAGCCCGACGCAGGGCTCGACTCGATCCCAGGACCCTGGGATCATGACCTGAGCTGAAGGCAGAGGCTTTAACCCATTGAGCCACCCAGGTGCCCCATCATTACATTTACACGTAAATGGTCGCAGGTCTTAGTTTGCGCTCGCTGCTGTGACAAATGAGCACAAACACGCCGGCTTCAGCCAACGGAAATGAATCTCACGCTTCTGGAGGGCAGGGGTCTGAATGGGGCCTCGCAGGGTCTGAGCCCCCAGTGTCTGTAGGGCTGGGATCCTTCTGGAGGCGCCGGGCCGAGAAGGTTTTCTTGCCTCTTCAACTTCTAGAGGCCGCCTGCCTCCCTTGGCTGGTGGCCCCACATTGCTTGGCCCTCTGCTCCCATGTCTCAATTTCTCCAACTCTGACCCTCCTACCTCCCCCCGGTGAGGACCCGAGAGGCTGCCAGGCTAGATGGCAGGGGTCCGAGCTGCCAGTTCCTACGGGAGCTGCTTCTGCCTTGGCCACTGCTGTGTCTCCTGAACCGGCCAAAGGTGCCCAAATGAATGTGTTCTATTAATGACATTTGAACATCACTTCTGCCACGTGTGTATCAAAGGACAGGCTGGGTTTAAACTTCAAGTCTGAGCTAAGCTTTGCCAACTGGAGACCCCCACTGGGACCCCTAACAGAGCCTGGGCCAGGCCTTGGGAAACTGTTCTGCTCCGGGCTCTACTGGGTGACCTCAAGCAGACCTCTGTGCCTTGCTGGGTGTCACCCTCATCTGTATGAGGAGGGGCAAGGGAGGAAACCAGCTCCCAACCGTCTCAGGAGAGCAGAGATGATGGGCACAGAGACACCAAGAGGCTAGCCCAAGGGCAAGGTCTTAAGGAAGGGGGGATTCTGGTCCAAGTGGAGAATGCACTTCAGAAAAGGGGTGAGAGACCAGCAGACAAGCTTTTGGCAGCATCCAGGGAAGAGAAGACGGCAGCTGAGAATCACCAACTCCTTAAATGCTGGGCCCTTTGCCTGGATGGTTCTACACTTCCTCTGACCGTTGAACTCCTACTTATCCTTCAAGACCCAGTTCAAATGTTGACTTCTTAAGAAAACCTTCCTTAACTCCCTGAACTCACTTCTGACCCCCAGGGAGCCCAAGATCCCTGGGGCTCCCACGGGAGCTGTGCTGCCCTACCACAGTCCAAGGTGTTAAAGTGACTTGCCCAAAGTCACGTGTTCCAGTAAGTGACAGGCCTGGGATGTGAACCCAAGTGACCTGGCCCCAATGTCCATGCTCCGATGAAGCTATACCCACACATTCACCAGCCCCCTGCACACACACACATTAGCCCTTCCCTAAATGCAAACACACACATCCACACATACAAATATACACATGCATAGAGTCATGCACACCCACACGTCCCTAAGTTCACGGCTACGCATGCAGTACATGGTACACACGCACATACACACAGATGCACGCAGATAGACCAGACACACCAGCTTCTTGCGTGTGCTGGCTGGCACGCACCCAGGCAGGCCACCCACTGGCCTGTGCACAAATCCATCCCGTGTACATTCGGACCTGCACAGAGGCCTGCCCCAAAATGGAAAATCTGCAGAAACATCGCTGGGACAGCACACGCAGTCCCACATAGGCACACACGCAGTCAGGGGTATACGCGCTCACACGCGGGGATAGTCACACACACACACACACACACACACACACACACACACACACCACGAACTCAACCACAGACGGTGCCTCACTCAAATGCATGATCCGGGAAATTGCCACATGCCATCTTCCTCCAGGCGTCTGCGGAGACGCAGACACACTCACACACACGTGTGTGCACATGCAGACATGCTCCTGTCCTCTGTCCCCAGGTCCTGCCTGCCCGTCCTTTGCAGGCTCTGTCGCTGCAGTGAGGCCTGGGGTGGGGGGCAACAACTGCACCCTCTGGTCTCTGCTGACCCCAGGGAGGAGGAAGAGTCAGCTGTCTGGCAGGGGGGGATTAGGGCGCCTGTGCTTGCCCACCTGGCCCCGCCCTCGATGCCCTGGCCACGCCCCTCTAGAGACCCTACAGCCCAGTCCATCCTGGACGCTGAGGCCAGGTGCACATGTGACCTATTCTGGGGATGAGACCCAGAAGTCTGGGGAGGGGACAGGGACCCCTGGCTCTGCCCTGGAGTCCCCCCACTGGTCCCCCGGCACAGAAAGGAAGAGGAAGTACAGCGTGGGCCTGTGCGGGGGCGCCGGCCCAGACAGCCTTCTGTGCAGCCAGATGGCTAGCCATCTGCGGGCCCCCCCTTCTCGGCGTGGCCAGGCCTGGCGCTGGGGCGAGCCTCCTCAAAGCTGATGGAGCGTGGTGGAGCCCTGGGCTGCCTGGGAGGCCGGGGATGCTCCTCAGAGCAAGATGACCGATGCACACAGGGCCGGCCAGAGGTGGGCCCCCAGCTGCCGCGGCCCTGACTGCACAATGTAGGCATCTCTGTTCTGGAAGAGTCTGGGTTTGGGGGGGGAGCAGAGCCCTTTGTCCGACTTTATCCACACCTTCTCTTATCCACTAACACCAAGTGCCTACTAACTGCTAGGCACTAAAGATACAAGAGTGAACAGGACAAATATTTGTTGAGCACCTACTATGTGCCAGAAGAAAATGAAACATTTGTTCATGCTTGCCATGAACAAAACAAATATATATTAGACATCTACTCTGTGTCAACTGATGGCATCCATGAGCAAACAAGTGTTTACTGAGCACCTACTATGCACCACAAGCTATTCCAGGCCCTCGGACACGGCCACGAACAAATGATTCGTTAAGCAACTACTGTGTGCTGGGCGCTAGGCATGCATTCCTGAGCCAGGACAGGGTCTCCAGGGCAGGGGGCTCGATGAGCAACACCGAGTACTTGACCCGACAGGGGTGAGGGGAGAGGCAATGACATCCTTTTCTATTTGCCCATTGTAGATGGGACAGTCAAGGAAGGCTTCTCGGAGGCAGTAACATGGAGCAGAGACCTGGATGGAGTGAGGAGCCAACGCTCAGGCTCCCAGGGGAAGAGAAGAGCTGGGAAAAGCCCAAGATGGGCAGGCTCGGTGTGCTCAAGGCCCTGGGGAGTCAAGGCCCCTAGGCTGGAGCGAGCGGGGCTGGGTGGGGCAGGAGTGAGGAGGGGAATCTGGGGAAGGAGACCCCTGGGGTTGTGGGGGGTGGGGGGTGCAGTGGGCATCCCTGGGCAGGAAGCCTCTGGCCCACCTTCCACCCGTGTTCGGGAGGCTGCATTTGACCTTGTCCCAGTAAGTCTGGGACAGGAGCCCAGGATGATTCCCATTTCACATGGGGGAAGATGAAGGCACAGGAAAGGCCGGGCTGTCCCGAGCTTGGGGCCCAGGGCTGAGCCTCCGCTCGCTGTCCCCAGCCGACCCCTCCGCGCCTGAAGCTGTCAGCCTTGGCGCCCTGCGGGCTTAGTCACCCCGTACAAGTGACATTTATTTATTCCCTCACACGGGAGCGTGGGGAGAATTAATTATTTAGCGCCAAGGAAGCACTTTGAACACGAAAAGTGCTGAGGATGACCGCACCGTTAGAGAATAATACTCCCTCCTCACGCTGGCCACAGCTCCAGAGGGCTGAGCTATCTTCTGGGGTCTCCGCCACCCGCTATGAGGGCGGACCCCCCACCGGGGAACACTGCTCTGAGCTCCGGATTTCTTTTTTGTAAAAGCCAGGAGAAGAGTGAAGGAGAGAGGCAGGAGGGGGGAGGGAGGGAGCTGGGAGGGAGGGGGAAGGGAATGAAGGAGGAGGGAGGGGGAGAGAGAAAAGGGGCAGGGAGGGGGAGGGGGGAGAGAGAAAGGAGAGGGGAGGGAGGGGGGAGGGAGAGAGGGGAGGGAGGGGGAAGGGAGAGAGTGAAAGAAGGAGGGAGGGAGGAAAGGGGAGGAAAGGGAAAGGAAGGGGGAGGGAGGGAGGGGGAGGGAGGGGAAGGAGTACAAAAAGGAGGAGGAGGAGAGTTTCACACGCACATATTTTTCTGCCACTCCACACTGGGCAAGCCAGGAAGGTAGGACAGAAATGAGTCACAAGGACAGGGTTCTGGTTTGTAAAGCACTTTCTCTCCATTATTTCACTTCCACAAAACAGGATGGGGGTTTCTCAGTGGAGGGGGGATCTCCAGCTTCACTTCACAGACAAGGAAGCTGAGGCTCAGAGAGGCCCTCGCCCAAGGTTCCGAGCCTGGCGGCAGGGGCCGAGGGACATCTGGGAGGGGCGGGGTCTGGGAGCAGCTGGGGGGTGACCCAAGGGATTCTCTGCTGTGTGCTCGCCCAACAGGCAGGACGAACCCCAGCTCCTGGGGCATTGGGATGCCCAGGGCACGGACACCAGCCACACCGCGGCACCGCCCGGCAGAGACCCCAAGATGGCCCTAGGACTTGAATTGCTCCCTCGTGCCACCCTGAGGGTCCTGGGGAAGGAGGCAGGGAGGGGACATCTGGCTGGAGTGGGGGGGGGGCACAAACAACTTGATAGGGACTTAGAAGTTTGATTTGACCTAATATTTACCCAAAAGGAGCCGTCAGGCTGAAGAGACAGACCGGAGGCCCCAAGAGCCGAGTTTGCCGTCGTTGCTGTCAGACTGTATGTTGTTGGCCGTTCCAAGACAGAGGTCGTGGGGTACACTCGACCCCCCTTTAAGCCAGAATCGAGAAATCCTAGAGGAGGAAGAGAACTTGGGGGCCTCTGAGCTGTCTGGTGCTGCTTTCTGAGGATCCCAGCCCTGCCCCATTCATCTGCACTCACCCCAGTAGCCAGAACCACGCCTGCCTTCAGTAGGTGCCCAGTAAATGCCGGCGCCTGTCCTGGGTGTTACCTCAGGGACCCTACTCAGTGAAACAGAGGAGGACTGCGGGAAGCAGAGGCCTTGCTGGGGCTTAACCCCCTCGTGCCTCAGTTTCCCTATTTGTCAGATAGGAGCAACACTGACAGGACAACATCGCAGACTAGGGAGGATTCCAGGGCTTGCGCCCAAAGTGCTTAACACAGCCCCCAGCACGCAGCCTGCGTTCACGAGGTCAGAGCTGCACTTAGGGACGGGTCGGCGCAGAGCCCGTGCGGGATGCAAGTCACTCACAGTGACCTTAAAGGGCAGGTTTTGTGGGGCCCGTTTCATGGCTGTTATTTATTTCTCTTAGACAATGAAACTGAGCCCGGGAGAGAGAAAGTAAGTTGCCCAAGGCCACCCAGCTAGACAGTGACAAGCTGGATTCAAACCTCGCCTGCTCCTGCCTCCTGGACTGGTGCATGACAGGCTTCCCTCCCCTGGCGGGCCTCAGGGGCCACCTGCTCTGGCCTGTGGGAGACTCTCCATGCTCATGGGGCCTCAGGGGCAGCCCTGAGGTTTCCCTGTGTGGTCGCCCTCGTGGGTCATACCTGAGTGATGTGCACTTAGGACCAGAAGCCACCCCAGCTGCAAACCAGGAGGTGATCCCTGCGTAAGCAGCAACCCCCCCCCACACACACACACATACACACACGTTCCCCAGCCACCTGGCTGCCCTCAGCAGGGGAGGTGGGCGGAGACCCCACAGGCTCCTCAGACAGCTGGGAAAGTGCTGAAGGCTGCTGCCATGGCAACGGGGCTGGCTGCCCTTCCTCTGCGTGGGCCCCGTCCTGCCCTCCTGGGCACTGGTGGGCTGGGGCACAGCTGGTCAGCTCTCCCTTCTCCTCCCACAGGGGACCCCCAGGGACCTGAGAGCTCCTCACCCACTCACTCACCACACCAGCAGGGCAAAGCCGGCGCGGAGACATCCCTCTCAACAATAACGAATTCCTGCTGATGAGTCTTGCGTCCTTACCCTCTATAAATGTTATTCACTTAATTCTCATGCAGCCCATTTGGTAGATGAAAGACTGAGGTTCAAAGGGGCAACAAAACTTGCCCAGGGTCACAGTTCGAGTTCAAACCCGGGACTTCTGGCCCCAGAACTCCATCTCGTAGTACAGAACAGCCTTAGGACAGGAGCGCTGGAGTGAGACAAGCTGTGTGACCCTGGGCGAGTTACTGAGGCTCTCTGGTCTTCAGGTTCCCCTTCTGCAGTATGGGATAACAGTACCCACTCTGGAGAGGCCTTAGGAGGACCAGATCAGTTAACATGCACGAAGCAGTTAGAGCAGGGGCCAAAACACTTCCAGCAGCCCAAGAGTGGGACACAGAACCTAGGCAAGAGGGCAGGAAGTTAGGAGCAAGGCACCGGGAACTGCCAGATGGGAGCCAGAGAGCCAGGATGTGTGGGTGGACCCCGGACTGTGTGAGTCACTGTCCTCCCTGTGGCTACTTTACCTGCCCAGGACCTCACAGCAAACCTGTCTGACCAGTAGAGTTGCCCTCCTTTTGCAGATGGAAGGTCACTGTTTTGGTCAAAGTCACACGGATTTGGGGTAGGGAGCCAAATCTCTAGACTCCCAGTTCAGCATGGGTCACTGTCTACAGGGCCGAAGGAAGAGCACTGTAACTTGGGGAAGGAGAGGCTAGCAGCTCAGCGGCCTGGGGCGCCTAAGGGAGGCTGTATCAGTCAAGATGTCTTGGGCAGCAAATAACCCAAAAACTCTAATTCAAACACCTTTAATAATGATGCAGGTTTGTATTTTCTGTAAGAAGCCCTATGATGAAGGACCTTCTGAGTGGGTTGATTCAGCTCCTCTCTGGTGGTGCCAGGACCAGGGTCCTTCCCTGTCTGTCATCTCCCACCCTCAAGGTCCCAAAATGGCTGCAGCTGATCCAGTCATCACATCCCACCAGGACAAACGGCAGCCCAAGATGAGCCAGTCAACTCTTCCTCATGTTTCTCTCCCTCTCTTTCTTTTGAATATTTTATTTATTTATTTGAGAGTGAGAGAGAGAAGGCACAAGCAGGGTGGAGGGGCAGAGAGAGAGGGAGAAGCAGATTCCCTGCTGAGCAGGGAGCCAAGACCCTGAGACCATGACCTGAGCTGAAGGCAGCTGCTTCACTGACTGAGCTACCCGAACTCCCCATGTTTCTCTTTTTAAAGAGCAAGGATAGATTCCCCAGAGACCCCCAGTGGAGACCCCTCACATCTCACTGCTAGAGCTGGGTCACGTGAACCCCTGGCAAGGGGCATAGGCAGCCATGGATTGGCTTAGACCCGGGGTCAGCAAGTCTGGCCCCAAGTCTGTTTCTGTCAATAAAGATTTATCGGTGCACAGCCACACACTTTTTTGTTTTTAACGTAGGACTGAGTTTGTGCTACAACGGCAGAGCGGAGTAGTTGCAGCAGAAATGGTCTGGTCCGTGAAGCCTAAAAGAATTATTATCTGACTCTACAGAAAATCAGTTTGCTGACTCCCAGCTCAACTAATTGGGATTCACCCCTGAGCTGGACTGAGTCATTGTCCCTGAGGGACGAAGACTGAACAAAATAACAGTCTGGGAGCTAGAAGTGGATGGTGGCCGGGTCACAGCTAAGTCATCCTCAAGTGCTTTGCTGCTCAGAGCCCAGTTGGAGGACCCACGGCGTCAGCCTCGGGTGGGAGCCAGGCCCGCCACCCCCCCCACCCCCGAGCTACTGAGCCAGAACCTGCATTTGACAAGATGCCCAGAGCCAGGGAGAAGCCCTAACCCTGCAGAGCGGGGCGGGGCGGGGGTGGGGCACAGGTGGGGACAAAGGGGCAGTTGATCTGGATTGGCACCGAGCTGTGGCCAAGTTCAAGTCCTAACTGTGACCTTGACCAGCTGTGTGGCTGTGGCCAGTTGTGGAACCCCTTGGACCCTTAGCACCCTCCCCTGCTGAAGGGCATGTGCTAGCAGCCTAGGGGGTGTTATAACAAAGCCCCCCTCCTACCCCTACCCACACCCAAGCTGGGTGGCCCAGCACAGCTCCGGAGGTTAGAGGCCTGAAACCAAGGTGTGGGCGGGGCCGAACTCCCCCCAGAGGCTGTTGGGGAGGGACCTTCCTTGTTTCTTACAGAATCTGGTGGCCCCCTAGGTATTTCTAGCTGTGACTGCGTCCTGCCCACCCCTGCCTTCTTTTGCACATGACGTTTTCCTGTGTCTCTACCTTTCCCATAAAGATGCCAGTCACACGGGATTAATGCCCACCCTAATGACCTCATCTTAATCTGGTCACAGACCCCATTTCCAATCCAGTTTTCATTCCCACCATTTCCCCCCAGCCCACCCGAAACCATCCGGTTCCAGCCACACCGACCTCCTTGCACTTTCCAGAACTTGCCAAGCCCCCCCACCCCGCCTCCCCTCTGCCCAGAATGCCCCTGCTCCCTTAGCATTCTGCTGAAAGGGGACTTGCTCCCCCACGCCCTACACTCAGTCCCCTTCGACCCCATCAAATTTTTGATCCTCTTTGTAGAACTCACAACTCGCTAGAATTCCCACATTCATGTATTCCTCTCTCAGCCCTGTCCTCGGTGCCTAGAATGAGGCCCGGCACGTAGTAGGTCTAGCTCCATGAAAATTAACCACACAACCGAACAGGCCCCTTTCCACCTCACCGCTCCGAGCTCTTCCTGAACACGCAGGAATTCCCAGACCCCTGCGTTAAAGGCCTGGTAAGCCTCGCCATGCCACGGAATTTTCCAGATGGCACTATTCCTTTGTGCGTCAACAGAGCCTTTAATCTCAGCTCATCGCACCAGGCAGGAAGGAACCTGCTTGGCTAAAGGCCTTCATTCAGTCCCAAAGCCCCCAGGAAACAGGAGAGGGGCCTCTCAGGAGGAAAGCCATCTCCCCACCCAGCTCTGATAAAGGTCCAGCGGCCCCGCTCTCCTTTGCCAGCCTGCCCCCACCCACAGCCCTGCCCATGGGGCTGAGCTGCCCTGGGCTCCATCTCCCTCTCCAACCCCGTAACCTGCAGGATGGCCCTTCGGTGGGCCGGGACATTTTGAAAATGTCTTGCACATTAACCCTTTACAAACTGCATGACTCATTTTCTTTTTTAAATTATTATTAGAAGTGTATACATGTAACGCACCCGTGCTGACGCTAGGAAGTTCCAAAATTTGTAGAATGTGGTGGGAAGGATATCTTGCCCTCCTGGTCCATCCCCCTGCCCCCCACCCCTCCCACCTCCGGGGAAGAGGTGATAACCCCAGGCAGCAGTGGTGGGGTCCTTTGGAAAGGCTGGATTCCTTTATTTAACAGATCCTGCGAGATGACCCCGGGCAATCCCCCCGAGGGTGTCACTATTATCCCCATTTTACAGAGAGGCTCAGAGAGGGCCAGGGCTAGCTAGCCGTGGAACAGGGTCCGACTCAGTCTGCCTTTGACCCTCACCGTTGACCACTTTGCCATATCACTTCTCAACAGAAATTTCTTGATTTGGTTTTTAACTATTTTTCATTTTTCTTTTTTCCCCCCATTTTTTGGACTATATTATTCCGTGACTGTTTTTGTTTTGTTTGGTTTTGGTTTTGGTTTTTGGTTTTGGGTTTTTTTTCGTATCACGGCTTGCCTGGGACATTAATTCATGCTGAACACACGCAGGTCGCCCCATCATTCGTCATGCCTGTGTTGTGCTCTGTAGCCCTGGACACACAGCGTGGAACCGTCATGACAGTTTGGGTCAAAATGGGCCATTCGTGACTACCTTGAATTCTTAGGATGTAATTCATTGGAATGTATGCTCTAGTTTGTAAATGATGCAGTGAGCTCTCGTGGGAAAACCAGTAAGAGCCGGGCAGGAGGTCTGAGTGGCCCTGTCACCCACAGACTCTAGGACTTCATCTGAGCTTGTGTTGGTAGAGAAAGTAACCCAGGCCCCAGCGCTGGGGTTCGGAACGTCCCCAGCTCCAAAAGGGCCCTGAGGGAGAAACATTCCTTTTGCTGGTCAGCTGCACATGCAAGGACTCCAGAATGTCAAACCTTCAAAGCCCCGTTACCCGTTCCCACAGTAATGGTGCCTGGTAATTCACAAAGCAACGATCCGCACCCCACAGTTTGTCCCCGTCTCCAAAGAAAGTTCTACTGAGAGTCTCCCAGGAGCAGATCAAGAGAAATCAGGCCTCTCTCCACGTCAGGTACTGAATGCTCTTTTGAGCCGGCATAAAGGGGGTGAGGAAGGAAAGGCATGAGTTGTCGTAAAGTCAGAACGAAACCGCCAACAACACGGCTCTCTGTCTCCCGTGAGTGACTCACCCAGTAAAAGCCAGAATATTGTTCCAAGTGTCCAATCTCCCGAACAGCCTCCAGGATTTGGGCCTCGTCCAGCTTAAATGAGCCAAACATTCCAGCATTTTCCTCAGGTACCCGTCAATAGTGTATTGTCTTCTCCCTGTAGCCTTTGTTTTTGAAAGCCCATAAAGAGGAACCCCGGAGGTCAGAAAGACAGCAGGCTGCCCATTTCCTTCCCCAGAACAGCACACAGACGGCTTCTAAATGCCTCCCAGCGCTTGCCTCCTGCCAGCAACCGAACTGGTACTTCTGGTGCCCAGACTACCTCAGAGCCCCTAGGAAACAGGACCCTGGCGGGAGGCTGGACTCTACTCCTACAGAGGCTCTCTCGCCTCCTCCGTCCTGAAAGGGCCACCAGCAGCGGGAGAGTTTATCATCTTTAGGAGCGAGTTAACTTCGAACAGGGGAGAAATGCTTTTAGAGTAATTTTATTAGCACTGGATTCTGGAATGCCTTTCCTATTCTTTTAAGTACTATTCTGTGCAGCCCTGGGCCCTCCATAAGGGAAGAGGAAGGAGACCGGTTTGTCGATGGAGAAAAGGCTGGGCTGTTTCTGTCTCCGGGCTGGGTATGAGGGAATTCGCAAGGCAAACCTGCGACGCGACCGTTTGCCCTGGAGTCGGCCGATCTCCATCACCCTAAGAGGCGTGTTTTTGGTGCGTGTGTTAATCCATAATGAGTCATATAAAAACCGGGACAATTTGACCTGTGTCAGTTTTCATCCACGTTGGGGTCTGAGAGAGGAGACAGCAGGGAAGATCTTAGCTAGAACCTACATACTGCTTGGTATGTGCAGGGTACTGTCGAAGTACTTTGCTTGCATGAAACATTTCACTCCGCTAAGGATCCGCCAAGGGAGGTGCTCATGTAGTTGCCATCTTAGAGAGAAGGAATCTGAGGTACAGAGAGGTTAAGTAACTTCCCTGAGTCACACAGCGAGAAAATGCCCGAGAGCCAGGATCTGAACTCAGGTGACTCGACTCCAAGGTTCCAAGTCCCAAATTCAAAGAAATTGGCCAGGAGCGGACTCTCTGTGACAGACACTGTGACTGACCCACTGCCCTTTCCCAGCCTTTTCTCCATGTCTGCATCTACCACCAGGTCTGGAAAAGCTAACACTCTTCTTTCCCAGGCTCCCTTGCAGTTCTGGCCAATGAGATGGAAGCAGAAGGCAACTGGGGAGATAGTGGGAAATGTTTTGCTTCCTTTGATTAAAAAAAAAAGGCAAAGATATTTAATGTTCCCAGTGCCCTTTTTTTTTTTTCCTGCTTTGAATGTGGATGTGATGCCTGGAGTCATGACAGCCACTTTGTGATCTGAGGGATCCAAAGCAAGTGATGTGGAAAGACCTGAGCTTTGGAGCCAATTCTCCCGCCTCCCAGACTTCCTTTTGTATGAGAAAATTAAACCTGGTTTGTTTACAACACTGGGTTAGGTTTTTCCATTACCTGCAACCAAAAATCATACCCAAGGGCTCTTTCCTCTCGTTCATCTTGTTTATTCCCACTTGAAAGTCACTGGTTCCTCAAAGCCTGCACCTTGAGAAAAGTAAAGGACAGCAAGAGACCTGCTTTCCAAGGATATCTGATGGAATTACACCCTCCTGCTGTCTTTCCAGCTTTCGTTTACTGAGCATCTACTGTCTGCTGGGTATACACATGCATACGGAGGTCTTTTTTCCTGCACTGCTCTGAACCACCTAGAAGGAGGGCCACACCCAGCTCCATCTCACTGATAAGGACACTGAGGGGCTGAGGCCCTAAGAACTGCCAGGTGGGTGAGGCGCTAGCTTCCCCCATGGGTCAGCCCGACCCCAAGCCCAGAGTCTCCCCTGTTCTCAGCTGCCGTCATGCCAGGTCACAGCCCAGCCCTCAAGAATGTCTCCAGCTTGTCAGACTCGAGGCTTCGGTTCCCTGGTGTCCCTGTTGGGGCCGGTGCCTCGCTCCAACCCCCCCACCCCCTGCCATCTCCTTGCTTTGGCATCCTCATCAGTAAAGTGGGGACAACGCCATGACCCATTCACAGGACCACTGGGCCAGTCCCCTGTAACAATCTATTTGGCCCAGAGCTGGGCATGTGGGGAGATGTCCATAAATGGCGTCACTATTTCTATTATTATTACTAAGAACCCAGAGCCCTGGCCCTCAGAACAATTCCCCAGGGCAGCACTGAGTGGAAAGGGGAAGCCAAGGGAAACTGGGGTCTGACTTCTAATGAGCCTGGCCTGCTGTCCTGCTCCCCGGGCCTGGACCCTTGGGCAACACGGGGGAAGGCACCCTGCGTGGGGCTGCCTGAGGAAGGAGATCCTGCCAGACATCTTGTCTGGAAAGAAGCACACATTCGAGAAAGGAGGCTTCCTGCCAGGGACTCAGGGGCTCAGGGTCCAGCCTTCGGCAGCATGGGCTGGGTTGGCGAACCCATGAGGCTTGGAACTCATCCTTGGGATGGAAGTTGCAGCAAGACCTCAGCTGCAGTTGCAATCGTTTGGGGGGTTTCTGTTCAATCTCACCCCCTCCAGGGGAAGAGGAAGTGTGTCAGAGATCCGCTCACCCAGTCCCAGGCTGCAGGTGCCCAGCCCTCAGCTCGTTCCTGACATATGTAAACAGCGAGCATTCCAGCTCAAACGTCACCTCCTCCAGGAAGCCTTCCAAGCTCATCTTTTTTAAACTGGCCCTTCCACACCCAGGCCAGTGACTTTCTGTCCTACCTTACTCCTGAGACTGGGGCACAATGTTTACCCCCCTCTTTTTTTTTTTTTTTTTTTTTGGTTCTTCATTGAGGATTTACCTTTCTTCCTCTCTACCCCACAACTAGTATCCACATTCCATGAAGGATCAGATTTTTGTCTGCCCTGTCCTGTCTTCTGCTAGATTTCCCAGAGTTAAGCATCACACCTACTATGTAATAGGCACTCAGTTAAATATAGGTATATGTTGAATGAATGAATGAATGAATGGGTATTTCACAGCTTTGGAAGTGGTCTGGGGCATCAGGTTATTCTAAAGAATCAAGAAAGAGGCTGATAATTCTGTCTCTGTCTTTGTCTCACACACACACACACAAACACACACACAGCCCTCTTCCTCCGGCTCTCCTGTTCTGAGCCTCAGTTTCCTCGTCTGCCCAGTGGAGTAAAGTGAGACCACCATATATAAAAAGGACGTCGTGTCCATGAACACGAGTCTGGGGTCACTTCGGGCAGGGGAGGGCTTCTGGGTGCAGTAAACCGCCCCTCTGGGCAGCCCTCCGTGGCTCGCACCCTCCCCAGGCTGACCCCGTGGTCGCAGCTCTTCTCACAGCTGCTCCCTGGAGAGCGAGAACACTTCTGCGGCCTGTATTTTCCCCAGCTCAGCACAAAGTGCAATCACTCCGGGGCAGCCAGGAAGGGCCGTTAGCTTGATTGCGTCCTTTTTTCATCTCCTCGTGGGCTGTTAGGCTGTTAGGCGGCTCTCAGCTCACACAGGCGCCGCTGCTCCTTTATTACCCGGAGCCGGAGCCGGGGGGCTGGAGTGCTTGAGTTATAGCAAGAATGTGGCCCTACTGCAGACTACCCCAGACAGCCGGCTGAAACCCCTCCCCTCCCTACTCCAAGACCAGTACCAGCTCTTGATTCCCAGGACTCAAGTCCGAAGGCTCTCCCTTCACGTCGAAGTTTCCCCTAACCGTATCCTCTCCGGGGCTTTCCTCTCTGTTTGAGCAGAAGAAACCCAGACGCCCTGGGTTCCAGGAGTGGTAACTGCTTCTGCCTTCTAAGTGAGGTAGTGTAATTCATTTCAATTCATTTCAGGGCATGCATTCGTACACTGCTTCCTCTTAATAACTATATACTAATGCTTCAGAGCAAGGCTTGGTTTTGAGTGTTTTCCGTAAATTTGCTCAATTAATCCTCATAGCAAACCTAAGGAAAAGGCTTCCTCTGTTTTCCCATTTTACAGACCAGGTTATGAGGCACAGGGAGGGTTCGGAACTTGCTCAAGGTCATGCAACGGCTGAAGAGAGGGGCTGGGCTCAGACCTTTTGGTCCCTTTGGTCTCTTCACAAGGGGGAAGGGAAAAGTGTGCATCGCCCAGGCCGAAGCTGGCTGTTCTATGAGGCCAGGGTATGGGGAAAGAGCGGACAACCATTTCCTCATTAAGACTCGATGACGAAAGTTTGGAAATGTCATGGGGAGCCGGGCTTGGTGGACGGCAGCCTAGGAACGTTTAGGAGATGTAGTTTCTGGGGGATTAGGAGAGGAGGGGGACCGAACAACAGGAAAGGTAGGCAGTCTAAGCCACATGATTTTTAAAAACTCAACCTTCAGCAAAGTCTGCTGCGACCAGAAGTGTCCCGGTCTGGGGATGGGGAAGGGGAATCTCAGACATGAGGCCGAGTGCGTCAGGACAATTAGGTTGCCGGAAATAGAATGCCAACGCTCAGATTTCTTGTTTCGTGTAACCGAAAAGTCCAGGGCAGGTTTCTGACATAGCTGACTTCAGGGGCACAATGTCTTCAGTCCCTCCTTCTTGGGGCTACTCTCCTGGAGGCTGGTTTCTTTTTCAGGCTTCAGAGACATCTCGTTGGTGTAACAACTCGGTGGGAAAAGAGATCTTTTTCCCAAGTGGTTCCAGCCAAAGTCCCAGAGAAGGTTCTCATTGGCTCAGCCTGGGCTACATGACTCTTCCTGGACCAATGGCTGTGGTGACGGGGCAGAGTCTCACTCACTCCAACCACACAGGGAGGGAGATTCCCCAGTGGGACACGGGAGGGGAGAATTTCCTTCCAGGAGAGAACCTGGCCAGGGAAGGCAGTAGACATGCCCTGTGGGAGCCACGAGGTGAGGAGAGGAAGAAGAGCATTGCATTACAGAGTCCATCAGTGAGATTAGGCGGTTACAAGCAGTACCTCAGATGATCACAACACAAGCCTCCGCTGCTCACGCTCCGGCATAATGGCACAGAACTCTTGTCTGGGCACTGGGCTACCTGAAGAATGGGGAGTAAGAGAAGTGCCCCAAAAAGTAAAGAACAGAGAGGTTGAATAACAGTCTGCCTCAGTTTCCCTTTCTGTAAAGTGGGGTCAAAAATAGCACCTACTCTGCATGCTTGTGGAGGTTGAAGGGATTAACAAGCATAAAGGGTAATAAAAAATAATCAAGTAAAAACAAAATAAACTGTCCTTCAAGCAAAAATAACAACAAACCTAGTCTTCTTCCTCCATGAAGCCTTCCTGGGATCCACAGAGCACTCAGAGCCACTGGTGCCCCGTGGACCTAGGTCTGAGCCCCAGCTTTACTCCTCTAGCTGTGTGGCCCTGGGAAAGTGGATTCACCTCTCTGATTCAGTTTCCTCTTCTAGAAAATGTGGTTAGTTAAAAACTCTTTGGAGGGCTCTGGTGGACTCTGAGCCATAGGCAGCAGTCAGAGGCTGTGGTCTCTCTGGGATTGGGGTCCCCTCCCTGGCATCTCTCACTGTCCTTTGGAAGCCCATTCATAATATTGATAAGCTCAGACTGGGTTCTCACAGTTCAGAGCTGAGCCTCTATCCCTAAGAGGCTGTGTGACATTGGCAGGCTACTTTGCCTCTCTGAGCCTGTTTCCTTATGGTAATCCCTTTATCACAGAGAAGTTATGAGACTGACAGTAGCCTCTACACAATGCTGGGAATAAGTAGATATTCAGTTAATGGACATTCTCTATTGTCCTGACCACCAATCCAAGTGCCACCTCCTCCACACAGGCTTCCCTGCTTGCCCGGCTCCAATGACCTCTTGGTCTCTCCTCTTGCCTACATAGGGAGCAACTTGGAAGTCTAGGTCTGGCCACTAGTGCCTTTGGAGTCCCTAGTACCTGGCACGTGGCCCTGTAAACAGTGGTCATTCTAGAGATTTTGTGATCGACAAGGATGACAATGCTGATGATGATGGGGAAAATGTCATTTGAGACCACCCGGGTCTCCTTGGTTTCTCTTCCAGCATAATTTCAGCTTAACTTGACTCCAGAAGATTTTTCAAATCCTCTTTGCCAGGATGTAGGTACAAACACATACATAAAACCCAGAATCTGCTGTGTACCCAGCTCTGTGTCAGGCAAGCCTCCTTTTACCCATCTATGGTGCCATCTTGCCCTTAACAATGAAATTCTCATTCAAGCAGGTTTTGTGACTTGCAAGACAATTTGGAGTGGTACACACAGATGAACACTTTTTATTGTCACAGTTGTGTACTTATTTTAACTAGGAATTGCCTTTGGCTACCTATATGAGAAAACTCAAAATAACAGCGGCTTCCCCAAATAAGCTGTCTTTTTTGTTAAGAGACACCCCCACCATGCCATTGGGATTCAGGCTTTTATCTAAAACCTTTCATTTTAATGGTCACCTATGGTCACAAGATAGCTGCTCTACCTCCAGCATTGCATCATAATTCCAGGCACAAAGAGGGGAAAGAGCCAAGGGCAAAACATCTGTACCAGCTTCTGCTCCCCACCCCTATTCTCCACTTTTTTTTTTTAAAGGATTTTATTATTTATTTGAGAGAGACAGACAGAGATAGAGACAGAAAGCACAACCAGGGAAGATAAGGAGAAGCAGGCTCCCCATTAAGCAGGGAGCCTGACATGGGGCTCGATCCCAGGACCCTGGGATCATGACCTAAGCAGAAGGCAGACGCTTAACCAACTGAGCCACCCAGGCACCCCTACTCTCCACTTTTTTTTTTTTAAGATTTTATTTATTTATTTGACAGACAGAGATCACAAGCAGGCAGAGAGGCAGGCAGAGAGAGAGGAGGAAGCAGGCTTCCCGCCGAGCAGAGAGCCCGATGCGAGACTCGATCCCAGGACCCTGAGATCATGACCGATTGGAGCCAAAGGCAGAGGCTTAACCCTCTGAGCCACCCAGGCGCCCCCTACTCTCCACTTTTTAAAAAAGAAGTTTAATTCACTCATTTTAGAGAGAGACAGTGCAAGCAGGGGGAGGGGCAGAGAGAGAGAGTAAGACAAGCAGACTCCCCGCCAAGTGGGGAGACCAAAGCAGGGCTCAATCCCAAGACCCTGAAACCTGACTCGAGCTGAAACAAGAACCAGACACTCAACCGAATGAGCCACCCACCTGCCCCTCTCCACTTACTAAAGAGCTTTCACAGAAGTGCCACCAATGACATCTATTTACATCTCTTTGGCCAGATTGGTGTCGTGGGCAGTCCCGTATTTGCAGAGGAAGCTAGAAAGGTAGAGTTTAAACTAGACACACTACTGTCTTAAACGAAATTATGGTTTTATTAGTTTTTTTTTTAAAAAAGGAGAGAATGGATATTAGGAAGGCAACCAGCAGTGTGGATCACACACACCAAACCTATGATTTGTGGGAATTATCCAAGCTGTGGTTCTTGGCTTGAGTGTGAGTCCAAAATCCCCTGGAGGATTTGTGAAAACACAGGCAGCTGAGAACCACCTTCGGAGCATGACTCAGCAGGTCCGTGTGGGTGGGGTCCCAGAATTCGCATTTGTAATGAGCTCTGGGTAATAACGAGGCGTCCAGTCTGATGGGTCACTTTGAGAAAGGACGACCTGCCTCAAGACAAACTGGGTGCTTGAGTGAATACACGTGAACTTATTTTAAAAAGGATAATCACTAGAATACAATGGCTTCGCTACGGTATCATTAGGATCCCTATAAAGACCAGAGGGCACCCTCAGGTGGGAAATCGAGAAAAGCCAGCAAAGCACCCATTTGTAAAAGTATGGGCAGGGCCTGGTAAAGCTTCTCCCAACCCCCACCTTCACCCCCAACAGCAAGGTGAGGAGCATTATTGGAACCTGAAGTGGGGCGCTAGAGCAGGACCCCCCCCCAAGAAGAGCCTCGCAAAAGGAGAGGGGCAGTCAATCCGAGGCAGGCAGGCAGAAAGCTGGGGAATAAGTACCCTGGCTTCTTTCTCTGCCCACCACCCGCCTGCAGCTGGTGCCTCCCATCCGCTGGTTTCCCCAAGACACTAGAGGGCTGAGGACCCCAGGGGATAGAGCCCATGTGAGTCACCCGGTACGGATCAGAATGGAAAAGCGGTGGAGAGCAGATCTAGAGAGGGAAACAGAAGATGTCCAGCACAGACAGAGAAAATACCGTGACATCATGATATTCAGGAGCAACGGAGTTGAGCCAACCATCCCGTAAAGTAAGCAACCCACCCAGCTCATTCATTTGTTCAATTATTCATTGAGCACCTGCTGTGTACCAGGCGCTATGCCAGGAGCCAGGGGTTTAGAACTGAATTCATCATGACGCCTGCCCAGGGAGGATGCTGTGGGAGGGGGCTCCAGGCACTGTGGTGGCAGGGGGGTGGGTCCTCTCCCCTCTCACCACCCCCCCCACCTCCTAGCCCGCCCAGGCAGACTCGCCGTGCCTTCTACCCTGATCTCATCTGCTTGTCACCCGCGAGAATTCCGGTGTGATTTAAGCTTTCATTAAAGTTTAACTACAGGGGAAAGACTGCAAAAAAAAAAAAAAAAAATCACCGGCTCCATCACAAATCACAATGTTATTATGTGCTAAAATAGGGACTGCGGGAATATGCCAAGGGGATTTGGCTGGGATTAGGGACAAAATGAATTTAAACCACTGGGTGCCCACACGCCCCGTGATAACGCCCCGTAAACCTTTGTGCATATAGATTTATATCTGGCGAACTGTTGATTATGATTTTTCTCTCCCCCGGGCTGCAAACAGAGCCCCAGCCCTCCCCAGCCCCTGTGCTGCCACATCAGCCTTACACAAAATGTCTGTCTCCGTGCTCAATAGCCAACAACAAAAATGATGAAGAACCTGATGCAGACGCGGATAATTGCTCTGGCTTCCTCCCGTGAATTTAAATAGCTTTCTTGAATTATTGCCATTGACACGATCAATAAAATTGAGCTATTGCTGTATCAGGCCTTTCAGCAAATACACAGGAAGCTGGGCTCCTGGGGCTGACAGTTCAGCCACCCCACTCCCTTGGGGCGGGGGGAAGGGTAGGGGCTTGGGGACAGTTGATGGACTGAGGACAGGGGTGAGCTGGACTGGCCAGCAGCCGAAACAGTAGAAGATAGACTTCAACCTTCTGCCTCCCAGCTGCCCTCCCTTTTTCTATATGCCTTTCCCGGAGACACCCATTAAACTCACCTGTCTGACACCCCTTCCCCGTGCTTTGTACAAGGACAGCTGGCCAATGAGAGAACCCAGCCCCTGCTCTGGTAGTATTTGGGACCCTCTCCCCACCTCTCAGGAGACATTCTAGGGTCTCCTGGGACACCGCGTCTCCAATGAAACCTTCCCAACCACCTTTCCTGGTGGCCTTTCCATCACTTTGAGACTGAAGTCTAACTCTAGTGGTGAGATTTTTGATAAAGGAAAAATATGAAGGCAAGAAAAAAATTCTAGGTAAAACTCACAGAAAAGTAAGCGCGGTAAAGTGCACAACTCCATCTTCACCCCAAAGCAGACCTCGGAGCTCCAAGCAGGTGCTCCCATGGCCCGTCTTCCTGCCTGGTGCCCCACGCTCTGTGTTGTCTCCATGGATTTACCCAGATCAACCTTCAGTCCCTTGTGCCCCCGCCATGGGCTGGTCGGTCTGTCTGTTCGGAAGGAGAAATAAGTGCCCCAAAGAAATGAGCTTGGCAAGCCACAGGAGTCTCACTCTGCCCTGGGCTGCTCTTGGGTTAAGTGCTTGGAGGGTCAGACATGGCAGAGGTTTCCAGAGACCCAGAGAGCTCTGGAGTCCGGCTGCTCTGGGTTCGGATCGCAACGTCATCTTTCCTCCAGCGGCTTAACGGTGGACACTCGTCTCTTCACGGCTCCAAGCCTCCGCTCTCTCCTCCCTGCCTTGGGAATGTGAGCTGTGGCCGTGGCCGTGGCCATGGGTGCATCCGTGGGTTGCAGCAAGGATGGCATGGGAAAACAGATGTTTTCTCCATGGGGAGAACACCGGGTCGAGTTGGGTCCTCCCCTTCAAATCCATGTCAGCCCAGAACCTGGGAGTGTGATCTTAGTTTGGAAACAGGGTCTCTGGTGATGGTATCAAGTCAAGTCGAGATCCCGCTGGGTTAGAGTGGGCCCCGAAGCCAATGACTGGCCGGTTGGCAAGAAGATCATGTGACCACGCAGGGACGCAGAGAAGACAGCCAGTGACGCTGGCAAGGAGGCCGGGGATTGCCGGCAGCCCCCAGAAGCCAGAGAGAAGCCAGGAGAGATTCTGCCCTGGGGCCTTCAGGGAGGGCGTCCCTGCCGCCCACCCGGTGGGTTGCAGAGAGCTGGACGGGTTCAACATGTGGGACGCCCTTGACAGTGGCTGGAATTCTCCGGCATCTCAAACTGGGGGCTACTGGTGTCGCTCAGGAGGGCAGGCTGGCTCTGGAGACCTCAGCAGGGCTGAGCGGCCGAGGGGACGTTGGGACAGCCACCAGGAGAGCCGAAGTTGGCCTCCAGCTGCCTGGCCTCCCAGGAGGATAAGGTTAAGGATAAGTCTGGGTGTTGGTGGGGGAGAGCTGGGGCAAAGTTAGGGCTGGACCTCAGGTAGGTGAGAGGCAGGGCTCCTCGGAGAGAATTCTTGAGGAGAGAAAGCCTTTGGTGGTGGGGAGGGGGGCGGTCTCCAAAAGTCAGCAGCCTTTTGAGAGGCGCCCTCTGTGAGTTCAGGCCTCACCTTCCCCGGTGGGTGTCCGCAGCCCTGGGGGTCTCATGCGGGGCAGGACCAGGCCACTGATGAGCCAGGTTCGCCGGAGGGATGTGCTGCGTCTGAATTGAGACCATGGTGGGGGGAGGACCCAGTGGAGCTCCCTTCCCGCCCAGCCGCCCACCAGGCAGCCTCTCCCTCCCCGAAACGCTGCTTCTGAGAACAAAAGTCACCGGCTTTAGTCCTGGAAGGGTTTCCCTTCTCCCTGAGTTCGGGCCCTGGGACGCCCTGTTCTCCTAGAAATGAGCATTTTCCCCAGAGAGCCAGGACCAGAATGAAAGACGCAAAGGCGAAGGGGAGAAGCGGTCGTGGACTTTCACACCAACACGGTCGGTGGTCATTGGGCTCGTTTCCACCTGATGAAACCCACGCAGGAGGAATCCCGCGAAGACGGGCCCGTGCAGCCTGCACTCGCGAGAGGGCTGGTCTGGATCCCCCAACCAGCAGGTGGACGAAGACGAGGGGGGGCGCTATGAACCCTGACAGATCAAAGATGCTGCCACCTCAAGGGGCTTCCAGAGGCTCACTCTGTCTGTTGCAAGGTCGCCGGGGTTCCGGGCACCCCGGGGCTGGGTGACAAGTGGGCGGGGTCGGTAACCCGGCTCCCGGGCGCGCGCATGCGCACAAGCCCCTCCTTCGGCCTGCATCCCCTCCTGCCTCCCGGACCGCATCGATGTCCCTGCACATCTGCTCTCTGACCAGGGCAGACACCAGCCCAGCGACGCTCCGGGCCCGAAAGCTCTCAGAAGGACGCCGGGTCTGAATTTCTGAAGCCAAACCAAACACTGGCTGGAAAACGTTTTCTTATTATCTCATTGCCTGACTATGGAGCAATCAGCCCCATTGAAAAGCCAGGAGCCCGCCCAAGTTTTAAATTAAACCTCTTGAGTTTTCCCTCTGAGAACAGATAAAATCCTTCCAGCTTATGTTTTGAGGAAAGAATGCGGTGTGTGTGTGTGTGTGTATTTCGCCTAAAACTCCTTTTCTTTTGTTGGATTCTTTGAAGCTCTGTTTAAATATTTCACTTACGGAAATAATCACGTCTGATGAATGTCAAAATTCCCTTCCTGGAGCAACTCCTGCATGCGGCCTGGATTCCAGAAGGACGTTCTTTCTGAAGAAGAGGTGAGGCCTCGTTCGTTCGGTGAGGTGAGCACCCCTCCCCCAGCCCGGAATGGCCTGGATGGGCTTTGCCGAGCTGGGATGGGAGACCCTTAGTCCCCACCGGTCTGTTAGTCACTGGGTGTCACCAGAGGCTCTGAGAATCCACCGTGTCAAAAACAAACAGACAAACAAAACATACCAAAAAAACCCCAAACCACGTTCCCAGTTGCAAGCTGGAAAGGAACGGCGGAGGGAGAGGAAGCCAGCCCGGGGAGGCCTGTCTTGTACGTCTGACCCTCTCCCCTCTCATGACAAGAAGAGCTCCTGCCAACTGTCCTCATGGAGGGACGTAGGGCCCAAGGTTTACCAAAGCTTCTGATTTGTTTTAAACAGAGGCCCCAAATCCAGATTTTCGTGGGAAATCTCCCAACATTAAAGTGGCACTGACTGGGGGTGCCTGGGTGGCTCCGTGAGTCGAGCGGCCGACTCTGGATTTCAGCTCGGGTCATGATCTCAGGGGTCGTGGTCTCAAGCCTGGGGTCTGGCTCCCTGCTCAGCACGGAATCTGCCCGTGCATTTCTCTCCCTCTCCCTTTCCCCTCCACTTGTGCTCTCTCTCCCTCTCTCTCTCTCACTCAAAAAAATAAATACATCTGGGACGCCTGGGTGGCTCAGTTGGTTGGACGACTGCCTCCGGCTCAGGGCGTGATCCTGGAGTCCCGGGATCGAGTCCCGCATCAGGCTCCCAGCTCCATGGGGAGTCTGCTTTGCTCTCTGACCTTCTCCTCGCTCATGCTCTCTCTCACTGTCTCTCTCTCAAATAAATAAATAAAATCTTAAAAAAATAAAAATAAAAATAAATACATCTTTTCTAAAAATGGTGCGGATGAACTTCTTCAAGGTCATATAGCTCAGTGCAAGGGCAGCTAAACACAGTCGTGGACCTCAGGGCGACGCTGGGTTCCGAAGACGGGTTCCTCCTCTCGTCAGCTTCGCAGCTGGGCAGGGCCCAGGGGTTGAGGAAGCCAGGGGATGAGGAAATCATTTCATAATGCTCAATTAGCACCTGCAGTTGACTCTATGAAGGGGAAGCACCCAGAGCCAGGAGGGCACATTCCAAGGAGAAACGGAAGCTTCTCCCAGGACTATGAGACTCAGGTCTCGGCTCCTGGGATGAAGGGGAGCAGGCAGGAGGCAGGGAACGGGCTGGCCCAGCAGAGGGAACAGCACAGGCTAAAGGCTCGCTGTGGGACTTCGCTCCGCCCGTCTGGGGATCCGAAAGGCACCCAGTGCGACGGCCGCAGACTGTGCCCACACTGTGCTTACCTCGCTGGCCCAAGTGGAGTACTCTGCCAGGCTCAGGAATCACCCACCGGAATGTCAGTGAGTGCAGACCCCCCCACACACACAGACTGGCTGGGCATTCGAGGTGGGGGACCCTCCTAGAGGGCCTCTCTGTGCCTGACCTCATGCACCACGAATCTTAGCTCCGGGGCCCTTCCGCTCCACTCTTTCCTGAAGGAGAGAACCTGGAAACCCACTTCAGATTCCTCTGCAGATGATGTGCTATTTGGGGTGAGGCCTGGCACATTCCAGAACAAATGGAGTTGGCAGGTAGGCGGGGCAGCCTCCGCAGGGAGTGTAGGGGTGTGTTGTGGGGGGAGACCCACCTGCCTGTTTTACTCCTGTCCTTGGGGCTGGGTCCAGCTTGGACCTTCCCCCTTTCCCTCCTCTCTCGCCTCAACCCCCGCCAGTTCACCATGGGACATTAGAGAGAGGTGTGTTGTGTCAGCAGGAAATTCTTCAGGGTCAAGCTCAAGCTCAAGGTCAAACCATGCAGCACATGAACACCTTCTTCCATAGTACTTGGGTCACAGTGAACAAGACACGAGGTTCCACGATAACCGGAGGGGCGCGCCATAGGAAGGCACCTCTAAATCTTCTTTCAGACCTCCACTGAGAACATGAACGTCCAGGGCTCTGCATACAGCCAGCACTCAATAAATGCACACCCAAAGAAGGGTCATCGGCCAAGGGACAGGACGAGTCTGCTTTCTGAGATCGCAGCCCACAGCACGTGGAGCCCGCACACTCGCAGCCAATCTCTCTCCGAAGACTACTGGGAAGGAAAAATATTAATATGTCCAACCCTAATCAAATCTGGATAATTTCACTAGAAACCTTTCCATAATTTCATCAGCGCAAAAGGATTACAATAGCAGCAAATTAAACCAACAGGCATGAATTTAGTTGCTCAAGAGGAAAATGTAGCTTGATTTAGAAACGGATGTTACAGTTTATTAACCAATCTAAATTAATTTGATTTTGAGCCACTGTTAAATATACATTAGGATGTATCACCCGATAGCATAGCTGGCGGGGGAGAGAAGGGAAAGGAAAGACAGTGAGTGAGGCTGACACAAGTTTGGCATGTTCATTCTGCAGGGTTGGGCCGGGGATTCAAAATTGGAGACGGGAGTATCAGTCAGGGCTCCTGGTAACAAGAATCACAAGCCCAATTTGAGTTGGCTGAAGCCAAAAAGGGGATTTTATGGTCTGAGTATCTGAAACTTTCAGGGCCTGTGTAGCTACATTCAGGTATAGCTGGATCCAGGTCTCAAGGTCAATAGCAATTGGCCTTTCGTCTGTGTAGATTTTGTTCTCAAGCCAGGACCACCAGAAGGAGGACCACCAGAAGCTCCAGATCTTCATCTTATTGGCTTACCCACCCTGCAGAAAAGGACCCACCCAAATCCCAGGTAAAGCTCTCATTGGCCTGGCCAAGATCATGAACCACTCGGTGAGCCACACTTGAGCCTCTTGCTCAACCTTGAGTTGGAGAAGAGAGGGGAACGGTCAGATCCACATGCAGCACATGGACTAAGGCGGGGGGTTCCCCCCAAATACAAAGGAGCTGTTGCCAGCTCTGAAGATGGATGAGGGGAAATGGCCAAAGAATGCAGGCCTCCTCTAGAGGCTAAAAGATGCAAGGAACAAAGGTGGATGCATTACATTACAAGCATTACAAACCAAGCATGGCCTGAGATCACCTTTGATGACCTCTTTGTGGGCACCCTTGTGCAGTGCACAACATATACTCTGTGCTTGGCCGGGCTGCTCTACACTCTTTGGCTGTAAGGGGGGATCTTGGAGAGAGAGCACTAATGTAGACAGTCCAAGAAGATCCCACCTCACTACTCAGGGGACCAGGAGAAGCCAAGTGTCCACCATGCTGGGGCCTACACTCCTCCCCATCCACTCTCTGGGTTGTGCCCACCACAGGCATCCCAAAATCCAAGTCCATACATTTTCAGCAAGGCCTTCTTTACTTGGCCTACACTGGGTTTTCTAGAACCTTGAATTACTAGATGGTATTCCTTACAGATGTGGATTTTATCTTCCTTTGAAAATTCGGCTGACCTGGTCAGACGGGGTCTGTGTCCAGGGGTCTCAGAGTGACCATGTTCTCTGACCAGGCCCTGAGCTTTCCAGGAGGCCACTGTCCCCATTCCACTCCCCTCCCCTGCTGGGGTCCTGGGGTTCTGGGTGTGGTTGGTCCCACCAACTCGCTGTGTGACCTTGGCCCAGCCACTGCCCCTCTCTGAGTCCTGTTCTCTCATTCTTGAAACTGGGGGGATGGGGGAAAAGGATAGACTCCTCTCATCTTTGAGAGCCCTCAGTCTCCATGCTCTGACAGGCTCAGGAAGATGGAGAGGGAGATAAAGAGAAAATAGTTCTGCTTAATTGCCTCATTAAGCCCTCCTTGTTGGAAAGCCAGAATGGAAGCAGCTTCCTCTGTTTTACTGCGAGCTTGTGCGCCCTCCCCACTGAATTATGCAGCTGAATGGGGGTGGGGGTGGGGTGGGCACAGGGAGTTGGGGGGCTGGAGGTGGAGGAGAATCCTTGGGAGGGGCAGGCTTCCGCCCAGCCTGGGGCACAGAGCGGGGCACATGTACCAGAACCCGCAAGCAGCAACTTAAACAAAAGGGAGATCTGTATTTCTCCGGTGGAACAAGGATGGCGAACGGCGGCAGGCAGGTGCACGGAACTCTTCTGAACGCGGTGCCCAGCCTGACTCAAGTTCACCCCGTGGCCTGGGGCAGAGGGTGTCCTCCACAGTTCATGTCTGCCTAGAACTTGTGGCTGTGACCTCCTCAGAGTGTGACTCCTCTGGGGGCCTCACGTAAGTGCCCTCACCATAGGGCAGCTGTCCGTTTGCGGCTGGCCTCTCTTCCTCAGTGCGCTGTCCTCCGGGTCCGTCCATGCCGCAGCAGGTGTCAGACTCGCCTTCCGTTTCAAGGCTGATTATTGCTCCCCTGGACCGATAAACCGCATTTTGCTTCTCCACTTATTATCTGAGGGAGGCTCGGGTGGCTAACCCTTTTGACCATGGTGAGGAAGGCTATGAACTTGGACGTACAAACATCAGACAGGTGTATTTTTAAAAATCATCATTATAATGTCATTACCAGCCACAGTGCTGGATATTCTCTCTGTTTGCCCTTGACAGGCATACCCCACTGGGCTCTATGCACCAGGAGGCTGACCCTGGAGCCCTCCGGTTTTCAGCCGGGCTTCCCAGTGCAAGGAAACAGCAGGAGACTGGCGGCGGGCGGAGGGCGGGGAGGGTGGCAGGAGGAGAGGGAGGTTGGAGTGTTCGTTCCTCTAGGTCCTTCATCTCATCCAGTTCTGACAACGGCTCCATCTTCCTGGACCGCAGCTTCTGCCAGCAGCCTCCTCCTCTAGGACTCCGGAGCTCACCGCATGATTATACACCATTTCTCCCCTCTGTCCCTCAGACCCAGGAGAGGAAACCAAACCTGCTATTGCCAACCCCTTTACGCTTCACTCTGCCCACCTCCGTGAAGAGCTCTTTCGCTGGACCATCCAAGGGAAACACGATCTCCTGCTGGACCTGGAATGACACACCCTCTTTATGTGATAGATGCGGACACTGACTCACAGAAAGACTCAGTAAATTGCCTGAAGTTGCACCACTGGTGAACTGGCTTGAACCCAGGCTGTCTGGATCTAGAATCCACACTCTAAACCAGGGGTCAGCAAACTACAGCCCTCGGGCCAAATCTGGCCCACTGCTTGTTTTTGTCGATAAAGTTTTATCGACACAAAGCCAGCCAGGTCCATTCATTTACACACTGTGACTATTTTCTTGCTATGCTGGTAAAGTGGAGAAGTTGTAACCAAAACACAGTGTGGCCCACAAATCCAGAAATATTTACATCTGGCCCTTTACCGGAAAATTTGTCAGCCTCTGTTCTTACTAAGTTATGCTGTCTTTGGGGGGTGTGGAGCCTTTAAGGCCTTGTTCAGAGGTCAGGGATCATTATGATCCTTTCTACTTTGACAAAGGAAAAGGCAGCACTTCCACATAGGCTTGTAAAATCAAATGCCTCCTTGGACCCAGCAGGTAACCGAAAAACGTTAACCAAGCTGAACACACACACCACAGCAGCTCAGACGGGATCAGTCACTCAACAAAGATTACTAAGCACAATGCTCTGCACCAGGCACTGATCTGGGCCCCACGAGAACAGAGCACTGAAGAGAAGAGACCCATCCCTGCTCTCTGGGAGCCGACAGTCGAAGGAGGAATGGTGGGTGACCAGCCACAGTGATGGGGAGCAACAGGGCGTGGTGGCGACTGTGGTGCATTGGAGGGCTCAGGCTTCCCAGGCCACAGACAGTTCTTATTGGGTGAGGACAAATCGTGGGAGGGGGAAGGAGGAAGGGCGGGGCTGGTGGAGAAGCGAAGGCTCTCCCAGAAATTCCCAGCCAGCTTCTGCTTGACTTTCATGAGCGAGAAGTGTCACAGGGCCACCCTTGCTGCCAAGAAGACTGGGAAGGTGAATTTTTGGGCTTCCAGCTCCTGGTGGGGAAAGCAGGAGAGGAAACAGATAACAGGGGCCAGGGTTGGGGAAACTGCTCAGGACAGTCTCTTTGCTTCCCAGCGCATCCTCCTGGGCCATCCCATGCTACCTCACTTTGGAAACCCATGCTCGAAGGGCTCCCAAGGTGACTGGAAGGCTGTCTCTGCCCTATCTCTTCCCGGAGGCAAAAGGCGTAGACACGTCTCGCTCAATGTGGAGTAAGGACAGCGGAGGAAGGACGAGAGAAAAAACAGAGGACGGGCCCCGTTACCCCACCAAACTGAGATCCCCAGCCACCGGCTGGGACAGAATGCAGCCATTTTCACCAGGGCTGCAAAGAGGCAGCAAAGGGCTTATTTACGACACTAAATAAAAAGATCAAATAAATAGCATACACACCATATGATTATAACCAGGCTACAAAGAGAAGCAGAAATTACATACAGATATAAGTCTAGAAGGGAGAATCCCCCGTGTGAATAGCACTGATTATCTTTGGATGGTGGAACTTGGAGTAAATCTTTCACATTTCCACATTTCGATTTTCTCTTTTCTGCTTAATATAATGAGTACCTATTATTTTTATGCAGGAGTAAAAAAAATTCCTTCGTTTCTATTGAAAGATCCCTGAATTTTCTCCATATGCCCTGGGTGAGGGAGCAAAATCCCAGCATTAGAGCCAACCAAAGAACTTGGCAAAGAACCGTGTGGTGGGCAAAACGGGGTTGCCAGGTCCCTCCAGGTCCCTACCTGAGCTCCGGGCTAGATGAGGCTGTGACAGGGCAGGGGCCCAGGACCCTTCCTCGGGAAGCAGGCCTCCCACCCCCACTGCCCGATGGCAGAGAGCACTCTAGCTGTTCCCCAGTATCTAATGGCCCCTCTTCCTTAGTAAGAGAAGCCCTGACTTTTAGCTGGGCACACAGTTGGTGGGAATAGAGGACATTTTCCAGGCTCCCTTGAAGATGGGTATGGCCAAACCCCACAGCATTGGCCACTGAGATGTAAGTGGAAGTGGTATGGTCAGTGTCTGGAGAATATCCTTACAGGGAGGAGAAATGGCCAACTTCTAGACTTGCTCTTTTCTGCTGGTTGGAATTCAGATGAGATGGCTGGAGCAACAGCAGCCCTCTTAGACCTCAAGAGGGAAGCCATGACTTCCTCCTGATTTTGTTAACCTCTGAGAAGTAAACTTCTTCTTCTTCTCCTCCTCCTCCTCCTCCTCCTCCTCCTCCTCCTCCTCCTTCTTTTTCTTCTTCTTCTTCTTCTTCTTTTTTTAAGTCCCCATTACAGGGGTTCGCTGTCAAATATTTTCCTAACTCATAACGGTAGTAAAGTCACTGGTTTTCAAGGGAGGTTGGGATAGCCTCCCGGTGGCCTTGTTTTTGTTGCAAGGAGGTGATCTTTTTTGAGGATGTTCCTGAAGCCTTAGCACTGATCACAGAGGTGGTGACAGAGGGACTCCACTATGCTTGTGTATTTCAAACATGTGTACATACAGTGTGATTCAGATCCTTCTAACATGTCTGGTATTCCCCACTTGGGGAAAAATATTTCAAGTAACAAACCAGACTCCAACAGTTATTACACCCTCCCTACTCCAAACTCACTTTCCTCATGTCTCGGAAATAAAACTATTTCCAACACACAAAGGGTAAAGTCAATAATGTAACAGATTGTATATCTCCAACTGCTAGGATTAAACACATATTAACATTTTGCCAAATTTGCTTCAGATCTCTCTTTTTACAGAAATAAAAGGTTGCACACCAAGCTAAAACCCTCCTCCTCCCACAAACACACCCAGCATCCTCTACCCCTCCCTCCCGCCCAGCTTCCAAACCTGGAGTGGGCGGGCATCGCTCCTGGGAGTGTCTCCTGCTTCTCTTACACAGAACGTCTCCATAAACAATAGGCAGTCATAAAAACCACTTTCTTATTCCCACTAAGTTCATTTCTCTGAATACGTGCTCCCCTAGAGCTGCAGCCACACTTCACAAGAATTTATGTGCAAATACTGGACCCACGGGGACTCTGTGGGTCTTTGGGGAGATGTTTTTCTGCCAATATTGCCCAAAGACATATGTGCTATTTTATTTTTCTCCCATACGCATTACGATAGATATGTAGCTATTCAAAAAAAAATTTTTTTTTAAAAACTGAGCCGCGTGCCAGCAAAAATCCATCAGTGCATGACTAAAGGTATGCTAGCAGTCAGGAATACACTCTAACCACTCCCCCAAGGTCTGGCTTCTGTGACCCCGTGCTCCTTGAAGGTCAGCCAAACCAGAGTGGTCCCCACACTTTTGGCTGTACCCCGTGACAACAAAAAAAATGTTGAGCACCAACCCCCACGATATGAATATCTCTTAAGTTGTAAATTATGCACATGAGGGATGCCTGGGTGGCTCAATGGGTTAAAGCCTCTGCCTTCAGCTCAGGTCATGATCTCAGGGTCCTTGGATTGAGCCCCAAATAGGGCTCTCTGCTCAGCAGGGAGCCTGCTTCCTCCTCTCTCTCTGCCTGCCTCTCTGCCTACTTATGATCTCTGTCTGTCAAATAAATAAATAAAATCTTCAAAAAAAATTATGCACATGAACTTCTATATTATTCAGCTGTTTTCTTGCAGCTCACCTGCTCTTGTGTTACTAGAATTATCTTCCATCTGCCACTGCTCTGCAGGAAGATTTTGAAGCTAGTTGTCCATTTTGTGTGGGTTCCTTTAGTTGATGCCAGATATCCTCATCCTTAAAGCTGTGAGCCCGGGCTCACACACTGAGGGCACCAACCCCTGCATGTAAAAGAAAAGCGGACAAGCATTTACTGAGTGTTTACTATATGGGGGGGGTCTGTTCTAAGAGATACACACACACACACATATACACATATATATTATATAAATATGTATTTATATTATATATAGTATTTATATTTATTTATCTATAATATTATATAAATATATATTTATATAATATATATGATCATAAATATATACCTAAATCATGTATGATATATATATGATTATACATGATATATATATATATATATATATATATATATATATATATATGATTTTATTTATTTGATGGAGCCTGGGTGGTTCAGTCGGTTGGGTTACTGCCTTCAGCTTAGATTATGATCCTGGAGTCCCAGGATCAAGTCCTACATTGGGATCCCTGCTCAGCAGGGAGTCTACTTCTCCCTCTGACCCTCTCCCCTCTTATGCTCTCTCTCTCATTCCTTTTATTTCAAATAAATAAATAAATAGATGGTTTTTTTAAAAAAAGATTTTATTTATTTGAGAGACAGAGAATGAGCAGGGGAAGGAGCAGGGACAGAGGGAGAAACAGGCTCCCTAGGGACCCCAATGTGGTACTCCATCCCAGGACTCCAGGATCATGACCTGAGCCCAAGACAGACACTTAACTGACTGAGCCACCCAGGTGCCCTGTTCTAAGAGTTTTATGCAGACTATCCCATTTCATCTCCACAACATACCACAACCATTCACAGTGAGAGCTCAGAGAGGTTGAGAAACTTGGCCAAGGTCACAAAGCTGTCCAAGGGGAGGCAAGAAGTAAACCTAGGCTGACTGCTTTCAGCCCAGACACCTCGGCAGGACCCTTCAGTCCTCCTGTGAAAAGAGCGTAGCTCGCTGCTTTTTCAGGCATCTTGGGCGGGGACTGTCACAGGAGACCAGCTGACACCTGGCCAAAGAGTGAGCTCCCTAACAAGCCTGACTTTGAATACCAGTAGAGACTCTATTGGTGGATTCAGTTCTAAACTGAACTATGAAGTTAAAAGAAATTTAAGATAACCAAAATTATCCTTAAAAGTCTCTTAAATCGCCCATAAGGTAAGCCGTGGAGCATCCCAAAGACGTGCTACACCGCCAGGGTCTCCCGTGCCTGCTCACCTGAGCCCCCGTCCTCATTTGCTGGGCTGTCCAATCAGCTGGCTTCCACCCGGGGTCAGCCAATGGGAGGTGCCCGTTGGAATTGGAGGGTGGGACTAAGCGAGGACCCCAGGTATCTCTCCATCTCTCTCTCCCGGGGTGGTTTCCTCCATCTCTCCGTCTTTTCTGCACCTCCAGCTCCTGCCAAAACGCTCTGCTGAAGCTCTGCTTCCCTTGGGGGGACCCTCGCCCCCGGTTCTGGTACCACTGCCTCCTCCATTCGTCCCTCTGGTCTCTCACTGGCAGCGGCTTCCTGCCTTCGCCCATCACCGGGCCGACTCCAGGCTTCTCGGCTTCTCCATCACCTCTGCAACCAATTCCCCACGTTCAGTTCCTTCTGTTGAAACACCCAGAGTGGTTTCTGCTTTCCCGATTGGACCCTGCTTGGACATGTACACATCGGAACAATGTTTGGGTGCCATGTTACATCAAACGTGGGTACCTGCGGGTGGCAGTGCCTAGTGAGCATACAGCTATGGGGCAGCATAAAGCAGGTGGCGGTGAAACCTGGTACCACGACATTAGAAAACCGTCAGGGCTCCGTGCCTAGTCTATGACCCAGCCCTCCCGCTCCCAGATATTCTCCCAAGAGAAGCAAATCAAACCTTCACTGGCAGACATAGCCAAGACCACCCACAACAGCTTTACCTGAAATTGCCAGAAAAGGAAAAGAGCCCAGAGGTCCATCAGCACCAGGATGACAAACCAACTGCGATCTAGTCATGCCACGGAAAACCACACAGAAACAACAAAGAACAAACTGTTGCCTTCCATGAACGGGAGGGGCTCTCAGTGTTATGCAAATGAAGCCAGCGTGGTGGTTCCAGACAGGTAGAAGGGATCTGTGGTGAGAGGGGTCCTGGAGAACCTTCCCATTGGTTGAAACCTTCCACCTTTTGATCAAGGTGCTAATGACAGTCGTGTAAATGTGTCAGAAGCCATCAGACTACGCACTGAAGATCTGCGCACCTTCTGGGTAACTTTCCTCAGTGAAATATTTTAAAATTCTTAGTTTGGGCTCCCTCAGCGTGGCAGAGCACTCTCGTTGAGGTGGGTGTGAGACCAGCGTGTGCTCCTATGGCTTGAGACCGTGGGGAATTCACTGAACATCCCCAGCCTCAGTTTCCCCTTCTGTGAAAGAGGGATCATCACAATGCCTACATCCCAGACTCACTGTGAGGATTCTAAGAGATCGTGTGCGTACAGTGCGTGACACAGGGCTCAGCACGTGTCACCCGTTCATCTGTCACACACTTACGGAGCCCTAGTACCCATCAGGAGCAAAACAGACGCAGTGCCGGGCTCCTGACGTCACTTTCTAGAGAGGGGAGCCGCATAACAAGGAAGTAAGTGCCTTCCTGCAGATATCAAGGTGGTAAGTCCTCGGAAGGCCAAAGAGGCAGGTGAGAAGTGTGGGAAGTGCAGGAGATACCCCTGAGACCCCAAACCCAATTCCCTTTCCTGGCCACGCTCCCTTGCTTGGCTGCCATGAGCGTTGGCTGTGAGGGGCTCAGTTGTATCATTCTCCAAGGACTGGCCTTCACCCAAGCCCAAGTTACTCCCTTGGGTGCACCCCCCCTTGCAGGGGGCCCCAACTTACTGACATGGTAGGCAGCGGGGACAGAAGCCTGGGCCCCCTAAACAGGAATATGAACAGACATTTGCACACCCCTGTTCATGGCGTCCCAGTCCACAGGAGCCAAAATGTGGGAGAAGCCCAAGTGTCTGTCAAGGGAAGAATGGATAAACAAAATGAGGGTTATATACACAACAGAATGTGGCTCGGCCAAAAAAAAGGAGTGAAGGTGCTGTGAATCCAGAACTAGAAATTCAAGTCTTTTTAAAATATTTATGGGGGCCCCTGGGAGGCTCAGTCGGTTAAGCCTCTGCCTTTGGCTCTGGTCATGATCCCAGGGTCCCAGGACTGAGACCTGCGCTGGGCTCCCCACTCAGTGGGAGCGCTTCCTCCTCTGCCCTCCCCCTTACCGCCCCCCCATCTCAAGATCCTGGGCACACACGCGCACTCACTCTCTCCCTCTCTCTTGCAAAAATAAATATATAAATAATCTTCTTTAAAAATAAATAAAATACATGGAGAGAGTGGGGGAGGGGAGGAACCTCGTGCTGACTCATCCTATATGAACCTCAAAAACACAACTAGGTAAGCCCGACGCCAAAGGGCAAGTATTGTGGAATTCCCACATGTGAATGTTGTAGAGGAAACAAACATTCAGTCTACAGTGTGTATATTTTACTGCAATAAAAAATAGAGCAAAAAAATCCCGTGCTGTAACACGTACACACATCGATGTCGACCCGTTGGCTGAAAAGGGTCCGACGCTGGGGTGTGTCCGCAGGAGCCCAGAGCCCTGCGTGGGACCGGGCTGAGGCTGGTCATCAGCGGAAACCACCTGCTTACTTGGCTTTTCCTGGGCTCAAGCCTGCCTCTTCTTCCCCAGTAAATCACCCCGGTAAGAATCCTTGTCTCAGGCTCCACTTCTGGGAAACATGACCTAAGTCAGGAGTGCTGCAGTTTTAAAATAAACTGATCAGAAGGCCTCGCTGAGAAGTGAGCCCTGGATGGGAGCCCGTGGGCATCAGCATCTTTGATGAATAGTAGTTGAAACGTCTTATTTCAGAGAAACAGGGACTCAGTGCAGAGAAATGTCCTGCCTTGGCCGAGGTTGTGCCTGACCGAGGGTGCAGGGGGCCACTTGGGGCACAGACCCACAGCGAGTGGCATCCTGCCTTCTTGCCTATTTATTTATTTACTTATTTATTTGTCAGAGAGAGAGACAGCACGAGCAGAGGCAAAGGGAGAAGCAGGCTCCCTGTTGAGCAGAGACCCCAACGCAGGACTCAATCCCAGGACCCTGGAATCATGACCTGAGCCAAAGGCAGATGCTTAACCAACTGATCCACCCAGGTGTCCCATTCCTGTCCCTTTCTTTACAAAGGGCAGGCTGGCCTGGCTGTCTAAGTGAGGTGATAACGGCACCCACAGGTACCAGGCTGCCAGCAGTCCTTCAGAAAACTCTGGAAAATCTGGTTTGAGCACAGGTACCAGGCTGCCAGCAGTCCTTCAGAAAACTCTGGAAAATCTGGTTTGAGCACAATGGCCAGGGACAGGCACTGGAGCAGGAAAGGGCCTCTGGCCCCTGGCCTGGCTCGCTGGAAGCCCACCGCGTCTAGTGAAATCCACAGTCGTGCCTAGCTGACCTGGACCCTAAGCTCAAGAGCCCTGGAAGCCGCCAGGCTCACCGCACCTGGCGGGAAGGAGGACGGAAGCACAGAGCCCAGCTTGGTGCGCAAAGTCCCACTTCCCCACTGCGGAGGCTGAGCAGAGGTGTCTCAGAGCCCCGCACGGCTCCAGGTTCCCTCTCCACCCTCTCTACTGAAATAATCAGTGTGTACAAACATGAACGATTGGGTCCCCAGACAGCACTAATTGTGTCTTCTGGAAGGGCTGGTGACAGGGAATGGCACTGAAATAATTACGGCTTTTGCACGTGAAAGGGGAGGAGGGATCTTATCTGACTATTTATAGTGACTAGCAGGAACCAAGTCAGATGGAGAGAGCATCCAGCTTCGCACAGAGAGAGGGCAGCCATCTGTGGCCGTTGCTGTGGCGTGGCTTTCCCTGGACACGGGCCCCTTCGCCTCAGGGACAGGAGACTTTGCCAGGATAGAATGTGAGAATGACAAGGCCCTGTGTGACCACAGACAGCTGTGGGATGGCTGGTGGATTGGGGTGACCTATCGCGACAGTGGAGTGACCCATCACGACAGTGGAGTGCGGACCACATAAGGGTTGCCACGATGTCCAAACATACGAGCCTCGGTGAGCCACCACTGTTGTGAGGAAGAAGCAGGGAGAAGGGAACAGCATATATGTAGCACCTACTGTGTGCCAGGGGCGGTGTCCGGGGCTTCATTTGGATGCCTTTCCCAACTCTCTGGTTGCATGTTCAAACATTCAACAGATATCTGCTGAACACCCCTATACACTGGGTAACACACAGCCACACCAGCCCCGCGCACAAAGAGTAAGCAGGGACCTAGCCTGTGCGTCTGGGAGCCTGGGCTGGCTCACGTGGCGGACTCTGTTGACTTCACCTGGCTGGGACTGTGGAGCCACAGGGGGGCTGGTGGGGGCCTCCCAGCCTCCCAGCTCTGTCACCCTCCCTCTGGGACCAGCTGCAGCTCAGCAGGCACTCCTAGTGGCCTTGGAGGAGGGGCGAGAGAGCGAGAGCGAGCGAGCGAGAGAGAGAGAGAGAGAGAGAGAGAGAAAACTCGCTGTCTCTATGTCTGTCTCTCCCTCTCTCTCGCAAGGTCTCTGGGGACCACGGGACACCTGGCACGTGGCTAAAGCCAAAGTCAAAGGCCCTGGAGAGCAAGCCCCGCCCCCAGAGTGGGAGGAGCTGTAAAGGCGTGAAGACGGTGCGGGGGGTGGGGGGGGGGAGGGCGGAGGAGGGGAGCCGGTGTGGCAATGTGGCCCGCGCGCGCTCTGCGCCAGGCTGTGCTATTTGCTTGAAGAAGCCATTGTTTACTAGACGCCAAGTGTGGGCCGCTTGTTCCTACATTCCACAAATATTTACTGAGTGCCTGCCAGCCGGCACTGTGCAACCAACACTGTGTGCCGGAGAAACAATCGGGAACGAAAGCGGAGAAGTCACTGCCCCGGTAGACTGCGCAGGGCGCGTAGGAGGAGGACGCGAAACAATGTACCGTGTGCGTGAATGTCAGCTGTGATTAGTGCTCCAAACAAGAGGCACTTTGCGCTGGGCCCCCGGAATGAGGGGGCTGATCTAGCCTCGGGGTGGAGGGGGGGAATGAGGGAAGGCTTCCCCTGGGGAAGTAAGGAAGGAGCTGAGAGGTGAGAAAGGGCAACAGAGAACATCCTTGTGAAGAGCAAAGGGAAAAGCATCCTGGGAGGCGGGCTCAGCAGGTGCAAAGACCCTGCTAGGAAGGGGAGGGGGACTGCTTGCAGAAGGGAAGAGGTCTGGGGAGGGAGGTGGGAGAGGCGCGGGGTGGGGAGGGCAGGGGGCGGGGGTGTGCTCCAACGGGTCCTGGCAGCCGCTGGCCCCACGGGCATGGCAATCAGAGCCTGCCAGCTCCCAGGGCTGGAGACAATGTCTGAGACCTTAAAAAGAGAACACGCTGCCTCCAGAATAGAGAAGACAAAGGTAAAATCGAAGCTAATAGCTGTCAACCTCGATACCGACAGAAGGGAACAATGCATGGTTTTGTTAACAAGTCAAGCGCAGCTCAAAGCAACTCTTAGAGGTTTCTGCTTTAAGGCTGAGCCCCGGCAAGACTCCTGCTTCCGGAAAGATGGAGCGGATGTCCTTTCCTGGTTCCCTCCCACTAGTTCAAATGCACAAGGGAACACTGGCTGATGGTTGCTTACAGGTGCTCTGCAAACACCCATTCTGCTAATCCTCCTAGTGATAGGGGTGGGGGGAGTACCATGGGCACCCCTGTTCTGTGGATGAGCCCAACCTCCATCACTGGAGTGTATACAGCGGGCTAGCTTTCTGCTGTGACCCCAGAGCGCCCTCAGTAAGTGCTTAACTCACCTCTGAATGCACACACTCAGTGAAAGTTTAGTGAGCACCTACTATGTACCTGCTCCAAGGTACCTGCTGTTCTAGGTACAAGGGATACAGCACTGAGCAAGATGGAAGATTCCATGTCCTGGAGATGCTAGCATTCAAGTCGCAGAGGGAGACATGCAATAAAATATAAATATTTTCGATAGATATTTTAGATGGATATTTTTAAAATACATATCAGATATATATGTCAGATACTGGTAAGTGCTAAGACCAGAAAACAAACCAGGGCAGGAGCAGGGAATGCCAGGAGGTGCCGCAAGTTTCTAAAAGAGGTGAGAGAAAGAGCCACAAGAATCCGAGGGAGGAGGGCACAGCCAGTGCCAAGGCCCGGAGGCTGGCATGTGCCTGACAAGTGTCAGGAACTATAAGGAGATGGTTTGGCTGATGCTAAGCAAGCCAAGGGGTCAGCACTGGGAGGTAAAGACAGAATGGGAAGGAGGGGTGGAGCCTGCAGACCTCTGAGCCCACAGCCAGAACTTTCTTGCCCTGAGGCAGGTGCGAGCCACGGGAGGTTTCTGAACAGGAGAGCAACCAGTCGTGACTAGGATTCTTACAGGATCCCTCTGGCTGTCATGTGGGCATTAGACCCACAGGGGCCAAGGTCTCTGCCAGGACTCTGGGAAAAAGGCTACTGCACCAGTCCAAGCAAGAGAAATGACAGGGGTGCTAACTAGGGTGTGGGCAGTGGACGTGGTGGAAAGTGGTCAGACTCTGGATCTATTCTGAAGATAAAAACAACAGGGTTTCCTAATGAAGTGGTTATTGGGCATGAGAACAAGGGGAGTCAGGAAGGGGATGCCTGGGTGGCTCAGTCAGTTAAGGCACTGCCTTAGGCTCCGGTCATGATCCCAGGGTCCTGGGATAAAGTCCCACATCGGGCTCCTTGCTTGGTGGGGAGCCTGCTTCTCTCTCTCTGCCTCTGCCCCTCTGCCTGCTTGTGCTTGTTCTCTCTCTCTCTCTCTGATAAATAAATAAAAATATTTAAAAGAAAAAAAAAAGAGTCAGGGAGGACTCCAAGGTTTTTAGTCCGGCGACTGGAGGTGAAGTTAGCATTCCCAGAGACAGGGAGGTGGCTGGAGGGGGCATGTCTGAGGTTTTAAACACAGTCATCTTGGGCCAGTGAGCCATCTGTAACCCAGCCAGGTTTTTCTGTAAGGACACAGCAGCAGGAAATGGAAAGCGCTGTCTAGTTTGAGCCTCCTGAAAATCTTCCCTCCTCAGGTTTGTTCTCCTCTGGGGATAAAACAAACCGACCAGATCTTTCTCTGCCGTCTCTCCTGAGCACGGCAAGCCTCCAACTGGGTCGGCCTCGATTGGCGGGGAAGCTGGAAGCTGGTGCCATAAATCAGCGAGTGATGATACCAGGGCCTCAGAGGACGTCTCCCGGTATGAGGCTCAGACAATAGAAGGGGATTCGGGATGAGCTCATGCAGCGGCGGGCACATTAGATTTCCCATAAATTATTACAAAGTAGCAGGAAATCACAGTGATCTCAGCTGAGTGCAGAAGGAACAAGGGGCGGCTGGAAGCGCCCTCCCACGGGCCCTCACACAACCCCACGTGCTCCAAACCTTGCATGCAGTCTGGGGGGTGGGGGTGTGCATGCCCATGAGGGGACACCCCAGAGGACCCCCTAGACGGACCCGGAGTGAATGAGAAATGTGACGGTTTTCTCGAGGACGTGGGATGATGTCCTTGCTTCGCTGCTTAAATGCTGTATGTCCTTGAGCAAGTTCCCTAACCTCTCTGAGCCTCAACTTCCGCCTCTGAAAAATGCGCCTAGTAATTGTACCTATTCATAACAGCTGTGCAGGAGGCAGGCTGGTCATTAGTGGCTGTTGCCTAAGCCAGCTGCTGGCTTTCCCGTTCTCAGCCCCAGCACGCGATGGGACTGCGTTCCCTGACCCTTTCGAGCGCAGATGTGTTCCTGTGACTCAAATGAAAGTGGTCTGTGTCGCTTTAAGATCCTGTGCCTAAAGCATCTTGATTCACTGAATTCACTTCCCTTCAAACGCTGACTCCTCTGTTTACCGAGGGCAGAGCTATTTGTGCTGACCTACCAGGGACAAAAAAGAAACTGTCGCTGTTAGACTGGGATCTCGGGGGTCATTTGTTACTGCAGCAAAAGCTAATCATCGCTCACTGGTAGAGGATTAAATGAGACCTCAGAACTCCCAGCAGGCACATAGTAGGCACCACAAGGCATTAACTGTTATTATTACTTGAACAATCTCGAAGAGTCATAAGCAAATCTGGACAGCAAGGGTGGCTGACACGCTCTTGGGTGGTCCCCATGACCCCACCTGCTGGCACTCGCACCTCTCCTGGAGTGTCCCTGGGACCTGTGGCTCCATACTGGTTTTGGCAAAGCAAGTAACCCTGTGGGAGGCCCCGGTGTAGAGCCAAGGTGGGACTCCAGCTCACAACCAGCAAAGAACCGACAGTGGCTGCCAGCTGGAAGTCAGCGAGAACCAGGAGCCCTCAGCCCAGCAGCTAGGGTATAGCCAACTCTTTCCCATTTGCCCCACATCCCTGGAAATCCCTGGCTTACCTAGGACCATCCTGGTCTTAAAATTGAAAGTTCTGACTTCTTGCAAGCTGGGATGGTTGGTGTATGAGTCAGCTCGGGCTGCTGTAACAAATGCCACAGAACACTTGAACAAGGAAACTTTATTTCTCTGTTCTGGAGGCTGGTGCTTAGACTTGCACATATGAATTTTGGAGGGGACACAATACAGCCCAGAACAGTTGGTCACCCTACCCGACAACCGTGTGGTCGGGACTCTGGACGAGTCCCACAGAGGAACCAGCTAACCCACGTCCAGACTCCTGACCCACAGAAACTGTGAATGTGAGTCACTGTAAGCTGCTAATTTTGTCGTTGTTGTTACACAAGGATGGGTAATGAATACACTGAGTTATCAGCACACTTGTCCAACTCTGTTGCTTTTGGCAGATGCCCAGCACCGAACCCTCTATTTCCACATTCTTAAGACGTTCTTCCAGAAGAATTTCAAGGACCTGTGTTAGTCTTCTGGTTCCTCTTCTGTTTGACCTGATGATGCGTTCTTCTCTAGGTGGGAGAAGTTTATTTTATCTAGGTGTTTTCACAAGCTTGGTTAATCAAACAATTCCTTGCTTGCTGGGTTTTTATCTTCTTTCCAGCCACACAGGATGGCTCTTCCCTCCCAACTGCAGCTGGAGGGCAAAGGTCAGCGGTGGCGTGATTGCCGCAGCAGACCTCACTCTCTGACCATTTTCATAGTCCTCATCACCAATCCAGAGCATGCAGTATAGGCCCTGAAGCACAAAGGTGCCTTTGAAAAGGGGATTCCATGGAAAGCTGCATGTTCTCATCCCTGCTTAGAGTTGCACACTGGGCATGTTGAAAGCACTGATAAGTCCTGCAAGTGGGGAAGCACCAATGTCTTTTGAGGAAAACTGAGCTGCTGCATATGCTCACACTGCAGAGTAGGTAAAATGATCTCCATTTTCCAGATGAGGACACTGAGGCTTATTCTAGTGCCTTGCCCAAGGTTACCCAGTTGACCCAGCCAGCCTGGGATTCGGATCAGGCTGGGGGACACCAAAGCCTGGAACATCACTGACCCCCATGACCTCTTGAACCAAGCAAGGAATTGAATGAGACTTCCATGGGTCTTTCAGGGCTGGTTAATGCCAGGAAGTTGCTAGAACAAGGACAGGTGCTAACATGAGGGGCTAGTTGATGTTTTTCTGCTGAAAACAGGTGGAATTCCAATCATCTCCCTTCTCTCTTTTTTTTTTTTAATATTTTATTTATTTATTTGATAGACAGAGATTACAAGTAGACAGAGAGGCAGGCAGGGCAGGAGAAGAGGCTCCCTGCTGAGCAGAGAACCTGATGCAGGGCTCAATCCCAGGACCTTTGGACCATGACCTGAGCTGAAGGCAGAGGCTTTAACCCACTGAGACACCCAGGTGCCCCAACCTCCCACCTGGGTGGCTCAGTCGTTAAATGTCTGCCTTCGGCTCAGGTCATGATCCTGGGGTCCTGGGATTGAGCCCCACATCGGGCTCTCTGCTGGGTGGGAAGTCTGCTTCTCCCTCTTCCAATCCCCCTGCTTGTGTTCCCTCTTTCACTGTCTCTCTCTGTCAAATAAATAAATAAAATCTTAAAAAAAAAAAAACTACAAGTACATATATATTTTTTAATTTATTGTTTTCTTTAAAATTATAGCACAAGGTGAAGGAAGTGGCTGTCTGGGCCCCACTGCCTACTGGAAAGGCATGAGCCTCGGGCTTTCTCCCCTGAGATCTTGCTGGGGGGAACAAGGCTGTCATTGATACGGGCCCATATTTGTCGAGCCCTGTGCATGCGTGGGACACATGCTACGCTGAGTGTGGCCTCATTTAATCCTGAGAAGAGCCCATATGAACTAAGAACCGTTAATGCTCCATTTTGCAGGTGAGGAAACCAGGGCACTTGGAGGTTAAATATTTAATGTTGGGCGGGAAGTGAGAGCCAAATGGTCTTCAGATGCATCAGGAGGAACTTAAGTGAGATTTCAATGGCCAAGATCATGAGAGATCGTGAAAGTTGCCAATATGAACACCGCCTACCAAGCTTTGGGTAAAAGAGCAGGTGGGTACTGAATGTTCTCCCCACGTGCCTGGTGCAACCCGTAGTCCCCATGACACTTCTATAAGGAAGGAACATTATCACCAACCACATTTTCTCAGCAAGGGACTCTAGCCCAGAGCCCTGTGCACAGCCTGTCCAGGCTTTACAGAGAGCTTGGCGCCAGCCAGCATTGTTGCCTTTCTTTCCTGTGTTAGCCCGTTTTGCAAAGGCAGACCCTGAGCCCTGCAAGGTGACAAGGTTTGCTCGGGACCGCATGGCTAAATAAGCAGCAGACCAGCTATCAGACCCAGAGCCAGTGTTCTCACTACCAGCCTCCACACCTTGTCCCCTGGGACACCTGACGCCAGGCAACGGGCAAACAGGTTTTCCGTTCACTGTGCCCCACCCGGCTTGGCAGGACAGGCCCTGACGGACCCCACCCTTTCCAGGCCCATCGCCGGCTCTGTGCTGAGATAATGCTGACCCAAAAGACCAGAGGCAGAAGACAGCTTGGTGCTCTCCACATCTGCAGCTTGCTCAGCATTCTTGCTGAACTTAAAAAAAGAAGAAGAAAGAGAAAGGGGGAAAATAAAGGGAAAAAAAATGATAATGTTGGGAATCTTTCTTGTAAGCCAATGCAAATCAAATTGGCTTAAGCAAAAAGGGGATTTTTTCTTCTTTTTTTAGCTCAAGTAACTAAAATTCCAGGAATGGTTCACCTTCAGGCAAAGCTGGATCCAGGAGCTTTGCCTGACCTGTCACCAGGTCTGAGTCTCTCCCTTCTCCCCACCCTACTCTCTTTCTGGTCCTCCGTGTTGGCTTCATTCACAGGCGCCACATAGTGGCGAGGTGGCTGCTGGGAATTTTGTGTTACGTCCAGATCATTGTCTCTGGAGGTGGCGGAGCATCATCTCTGGCCTGAGAGCAGAGGCCAGAGCCTCTGGTGAAAAGTAGGGCAGTTGCCAGACGAAGGAGGAACAGATGCTATGAAGACAGACAGGTGTTTGCTACATGAAGAAACAAATCAGCCCTGTGTTCTAGTTCCTTCTGTTTGCCCATCTCTTTCCTCCTTCCTGCCCCAGCTCTCTGCCCTGAGGCTGACCCACACCACTCACAGCCTGCCATTCTCTGCCTTTTGGATGGATTCAGCCAAATGGCAACCCCCACAGAGCCCTGCAGGGGAGTTAGGTCACGGACTCCCTGGGGCTGGCTGTTCCCCTCCCCCCAGGGGCACCTCTCCAATACCCCCTCAGCTGCTGGGTTTCTGGAACTCTCCCTCCCCTTTTCCAGCCCAGGGTGGGAACATTTCCATTTTTCGCCCAGGATTTCCCCATGCCTACCCACATCTTTGCAAAGGGCCTCTTGATTAGGCCTCCTGGAATTACCCTACGTGACTGTTGCAACATTTCCTGAGGTCTTGCCCCCAGAGAGAAGCAGAGAGGAAATCCAGCCGGGGCTGAGACACCTGCCTTCTCCCGTGACCCTCCAGCTCCAGTCCTGCCCTTCCCCAAGGCCGAGAGCCAGTGAGCCAGGGAATGTGGGGGGAAATGCACAAGTTCTAGACAGTAGCACGGCAACATGAATGGGGTTAGTGGCACTGAACTGCACACCTAAAAAGAATGAAAGGGATACATTTTACGTTCTGTATTTTTGGCCATAATATTTTTTAATGTTGGAAAAAAAAAAACAAAAACCAACCCAGGAGCCAGCGTGCACAATCTGTCCTCCGAGTAGAGGCCGCTCTGTGACCCTGCTCCCCCAGGCCGGGTGCTGGATCCTGCTGCTCAGAGGCACTTGGAAAGGGAGGCAGGCACCTTCAGATCAATGCCGTATTGATTCCTGTTTCATGGCGAGAACAAGGCCCAGGCTGAGCTCCTTCCAGCAGATCTGAACTTCAGATGCCCTCGGGCCTCGCGTACAAAATGACGCAAACCATTTCCCACCCGGCCGGGGGCGGGCAGGGGGAAAGGCGCTTGGCCCAAGGGAGTCTGGGGAAGAGCCATGATGCCAAGGTCCAAGCAGATGCCCGAGTTCCCCTTCCCAGGGCAGGAACTGACTCATGGTGCCCAGGCTCTCACTGTGGCTGGGGGAGTGCCCTGCTGCTATGGACGGACGCCCGCGTTCAGCAAACCGAAGATGATCCCTTCTGCCGGGTGCCCAGCAGGCCAACTTCTAGAAGCCACGGATGGAGATGAGCCCAGAGACTGGCTGAGCCACATGCAGAATTCAAAACCTCCTAGTCGCCACATTAATAAAACACATAAAGGAAAAAGAAACAGATGAATTTAAGTGTAATGTTTTATTTAACCTCATTGAGCCCAAGTGTCATCGTTTTGGCTTCTAATCCGCAGGAAAAATGATTGGTGAGATATTTCCCCCCTGCACAAACACTTTGAAACCCACTGTGTTTTCCACACCTGCAGCCCATCCCACCGTGGCTGCAAATCCCCACCAGAAGCACTGATCTGTACTTAGATTTCCAAAAGCCGGCAGTTAGAGAGGCAGACAGACCCTCCCGAGTGATGCCTCAGAGACCTAGACATCTTCCAGGCACCGAACATCAAAAAAGCATTTTCCTTTACTATTTGCACCCACATCATCAAAGCCACTGGTGTTTTATTTTTATTTTAAATTTAAATTAATTAAAACAAAGTAACATTTCAAATTCCGTTCCTCAGTCTCACTGGCCTCATTTCAAGGGTTCTCTAGCTACCTGGGGCCACTGGCTGTTGTTTCGGGGCCATGGCATGCTGAAAGCAGGAGACGGGTGATTAGAATTCGTGGAAATGAGATCATTTCGTGCAAATGGAATCGCGCGGGAGGGCTCGTTCATCTGACTTCTTTCGTGGAGTGTAATTATTCTGAGAGCCATCCATGTTGCTGTTTGTGTGTGTATACATGTAATTTTTACCAGATGGAGGGAAGTGCCAAAAAGGAAATCAAGCAGAAGGCAAGACTGACGAGGGGTCTGAGCCGTGTTTACATCTGAGGGAACAGTGTCCTGGACAGAAGGAGCAGCCGTGCAGAAGCCTGCGATGGGAGCCTTCTGGGTTCGGGGACCAGGGCAGAGGCCTGTAGAGCGGTGGGAGAGGGGGGCAGGAGTGGAGGGGGAGAGGGAGAAAATGCAATTGCGGGGGATGTCTCAGGACCTTGCGGCATGTTATAAGGACACAGGCTCCACTCTGCAGGGATGACCGCCTCACTGGGCTCCAGCGCCCGCCGCCCCTGCCGGGTCCATCCTCAGCCCCCGGGCTGCTGGCTTTCCTAAGCCCGTGGAGTCATCAGCATTGTTGCGTGCAACAGCTCTCTCTCGATTCTTGCTGTATTCCATTGTGGGGATAAAGCAGCATTTGTTTTTTCCATGCACCTGTTGACGGACCATTGGTCTGTTTCCAGTTGGGGGCCGTTACCAAGAAAGCCACTGTGGATGTTGACAGACACCAACAGATACGCTTTCATTTCTCTTGGGTAAATACACAGGAGTGGGATCGCTGGGTTACATGGTGAGTGGGTGACTCACGTCTCCAGAAACTCCCAAACTGTTTTCCAAAGTGATTTCACCATTTTTCATTCTTTGCAGCTGAATATGAAAGGCCCGGGACCTCATAACCTCGCCAACACTTGATAATACCCATCTTTTCCAATGTAGTCATTCTAGTTGGTGGGCCGTGGTATCTGGTCGTGATCTTGGACCATGAGAGCTTTAAGGTCCAGAGTATTCACTCGTGCCTTTAACAAATATTTGCTGGGCTCCTGCAAAGCACCAGCCTCGATTCCAGGCACAGCTCTGAGCAGGAACAAGCAGTCTCATAGAGTGTGACGTGTTTAGTTTCCTGTATGAGCCTGATGTTTATTAACAGTGAACTCCAGAGGCTTTGAAGGCACGGCTGCTAGAAGGGCAGTGAAGCAGGGAAGCGTCATCTGTCCTTGGAAGGAGGAAATCAGGGCAGGCTCCTCTGAGGAAGTGACATTTGAGCTGGGCCCTGCCGATGAGTAAGTACTACCTACTCGAGGGGAGAGGAGGTAGGGAAAAGAAGTCCACATAAAATGCAAAAGAGTTGGGATGCTGTTGGCTGCAGGTAACATCTACAAGAAAATTTAACAATCTCCTATGGTAAGAAGTCTGGAGAACGTCAATTTCCAGATGATTTTAGCTCCACAAACTTAGAAGCTTACTGACTTTCTGCTCCACTGTGTTTTGCCTCACAGTCACAAAACGGTTGCTGTGGCTCCAGCCAACACTCCCTCACACAACAGTGAACCACGCAGAAAGGAAGGTGAGGCAGTGAGGAACTTTATTCTCATGTGCTTCTCTCTTGTTAAAGGTGGGAAATCGGCTCCCAGCAGATTCCCCCTAATATCTCACTGGCTAGAGCTGTATCTCATGTCCACCTTGGGTAAACCAGAAATAGGATTTCCTTAGACCTACCTGATGAATGCCCCTGGACAAGGCAGCTCACCACCCAAACAAAAAAATCCAGGCTCTTCTGGAAAGGAAAGGGAGGAAATGGTTGCTGGCAAGGTGACCCCCACCTCCAGGGCCTGCCTGGCTCACAGATGCCTGTTCAATAGAATTGGCCATCATCTTAGGAATGTCTAGGTTGCTGACCTGACAGGTGACAGGGGCAAAAGCTGAGGAGCAGTCTAGGAGGCCTCATCTCGAACACCAAAACTTAGTTCTCCAGTGTCCTTCTCCCCACAAGAGGGCCCGGTGGAGGCCACGGCTGGGAGCAAGGGGCATGTTATGGGAGCCCCACCCCTGAGGTTTTCTGAGTGGGGGATCCTGGGTCCCCTGTCCCCACACCCCTGAGACCGCTAGACCAGAGCTGGGGGCACTGGCCCCAGCCCAGTCACCCCTTTACCCTTCAAAACCCTCTGTTTTCCACTTCCCTATGGCAAACATCTCAGCAATCCCAGAGGCAGCTCAGAAGAGGGAGGTCAGCCTAGAACAGAAACCATCCGATGCTGGCTTCCCCCTCACCAAGGCAGGGGCTAGGACTCGGGTGAGTGGACGAAGCATGTATGAGTGGGTCCGGGTCTGGCGGCAGGGACGTGTATGCGGAGCGCTTGCCCTCCCTCACTGGGCTGGGATCTGCAGTGGAGTCCAGTGCCCCGAGTTCCCCAGAGGACAGATGACACGAGCTCCCCCACCTCGGGGTCTCTGTCCTCCAGGAGTGATAGACAAGAAACAAAGAAACACAGACAGCGAATTTCGAATTTCGAGAACACCCCGGGTGGGGATGAAAGCAAAGATGATGATGCCTGAGAAGTGGGCGGGTTGGTGCGGTGGCGGCGGTGGGGGGGGCGGGGGCTGACTGCACAGCCTCTCTCTGAGCTGGAATCCCGGTAGGGGGTAGGGAGGAGGTGGCGGGGCCAAGAGCCTGGGGAAGTAGTTCCAGGTAGAACATGTTTGAGTGCAAAAACCCTGAAGTGGGAGCCTACCACAGGAAGAACAAAAGGATGGTCTGCATCCGCGGCTGCCTGTGGGTCTGTTGGGAGGGCCTGCTGTACTCCACTCAGTCTGAGTCTGGATGTTAAGTCTAGTCCAGGAGGGCGCCGTGAGCTTTGTTAAAGAAATTTTAGTTTTTCCTGGAAGTCCTGGAGGCAGACGGAACAGCCGAGAGGCTATCTAAATGTCTAAATAACAAAATGAATTTGAGATTTACCTACACTGTCGTAGGCGGCAGTAGCTCATTCTTACTTAATGCTGAATAGTGTTTCATTGTATGGATATATTTCCGTGTATTTATCCAGTCACCTATTGAATTTGCCCTGGCCTCTTTCCTCACCATCCTGCCTACAGGCGGATGCAGTGACTGGAGCTACAGCAGCCATACTGTAACCAAGAGACAAAGTTAGAAGCCACAGTAAGAAAGGTGGTGCAAAATCAGAGGGGTAGTCTGGGTCCCTGAAGACAGCAACCCTCAACTGTCTACCTGCTTCCAGACTTCTTAAGACTCCTTCATTTAATCAACTCTTAAATGGGTTTTCTAATAGCTGCCAAATCCAATCCAAACTGATAGACCAAGCAAAGTCTGAACTTCTTTCCTCTCTCTCCTGCTACAGATTTCTCCAGAAGGAGAAAGGAGTGGTTCTGGAGGGCTGCACACTTTAGATAGGGAGACAAGATCATCACAATACACAGATAGATGGGGCTGAGTCTTTCTCCCATCTCCTACAGCAAACTTTTACATACTGTCACATAGGAATGACCATACCTTCACATTTTTTTTACATACAACGTAACCTGATCAAGGGAGTGCCTGACCCATTATATTCACACTCGGGGCAAATGGGGGTGAGGATTACACAGGCTGACACACCAGAAGAGGGATGTTTGTTGATTGAATAACAATTTGCTTATTGAACAATTGAATAAACATCCTTGCACTCACTCTCCCTTCTTGGGGCCATTTTGGGATTCTGCTCCCACACGGGATAATGCTTTCACGGGGAGGCCTGGTACAGAAGCAAAACCCCAGGAAGACCAGTCTCAGGAGGGTGCAGAGATCCCCGGAGTCGTCCACCGTCTGACTGGGAATCCTCCACTGGCCAATTTCCAGCACAAGTTGCTGACTCCTCACCCTGCAAGAGGCGGCCACCCTCCACTGGTCCGGCAAGGCTGAAGGGAAGCAGGGGCATGTCAGGGGAAAGCCGGACTCATGTGCAGAGCCTCGGCAGGGGTCTGGGAGGCAGCTGGCAGGCCCCCTTCTGGGGTCAGAGGACAAAGGGCCAGGGAAGGGCAAAGCCAGAAGTTAGAATTCCACTGGGCTGCATATAATAGAAAATCCATTTACTGAGTGGGGTGGGGATCCTCAGGGATTCCTAGCGGCTGCAGCGTTTAAATGGAGTTCAGAGAGGTTCAGTGACTTGCCCAGGGTCGCACAGGAAGAGGCGGCACTGAGTTTTGAACCCACTGATTTGACTTTTGTCACATGCAGCCAGTAAGTCCTGATGAATAATTAGGTCGTGGGCCCGTTCACACCCACTCAGAGTCAACCCGGGGACAAACTGGTCCTCAAGAATGGGCCAGAGTCCCAGCCCTCCCCTGACAGGAACCCTGGCAGAAGAATACAGCTGGCAACGTGCCAGAGACAGAGGCACCCAGACAGGTCAGGAGCCCCGGGACCACAAAAGGAAGGGGCCACAGCGCTTTCTCACACACCAACAACAGAGGTCAATGTCCTCTGAAGTCTGAGTCACCAGGCGAAGATTCCACTGAATGCCCCAACAAAGCAAAACCACTGAGAAAAACTCGAGAGCACCCACCCCCACCCCCAAACCCCAGCCCTCCCACCCGGGGTTAGTTTGACAGTAACTGAGGAGTGGCTCAAAGCGGAATAAAACCCAATCTCCCCATACCCTCCAGGGCGCTGAGACTTCTCCCTCCTCTGCTGTAGCGCACCCTGGCTGTTCTTAGCTGCACTGCATTCATCCCCCTTTTTAACGGAGCTCCTCTCTGGATTTCCTCCACCTGCCAAGACTCCCAATTAAGGAGATGCAGGTGGGGCTCCTCCCCCCCGAGGGGCGGGGTCTGTGGTCCAAGCCTAGCCAATCAGAGTCACCACTAGGACTTGCGTAAGAGTTACCAGGGAGAAAACATCCCATCTTTTTTGCCAGACTCCTACCAAGGGAGATAGGAATTCAAACAGTCCAAATTTATTATCTTCTCCAGTTCTGGAGCTCGGAAGTCTGAAATGGGCCTCGACTGGCTAAAATCAAAGCGTCAGCAGGATTGTGTTGTTCTTGGTGGTTCTAGGGAAGAAGCGGGACCTTGCCTTCCTCGGCCCCTCTGAAGTCTGTCCACATTCCGGGACTCACGTCCCCTTCCAGCTGTGGCATCCCTCAGCCTTTACCTCTGTGCTCACATCCCTCTCTGACTTGGATTCTTCTGTCTCTCTCACTGATGGGGACCGCTGTGTTAAATTACCCTTATGATGACCCAGGATCCTTGTCCCATCTCACCTTAACTGAATCGTATCTGCAAAGTCCCTTTTGTCACAGATTCACAAGTTTGCTGGGATTGGAACATAGGCATCTTTGGGGCCATGAGTCAGCCTACTGCAGAGGTCAAAACCATGGAAAGCAGGTATTGAGGTGGAGAGAAAGTAAATCGTGGTAGATGTTTTGAGCCCCTGAGTCAAACCATACCTGAAGATGTATACTGAACTTTTCAGCGGTATGATAATGATTACGTTCCCTCTTTTGCCTTTGGTACTTTGAGGTTTTGTTTTGTTTTATCACTTGCAAACAGAGGCCCTGACTGATTCAAGTCTCCATATGTAAGAATGTCACAGTGATTGATCACTGGCTTGCATGTCTCTGTCATGTGAGGTTGAAATCCTTTTTCTTTTTTTTAAGATTTATTTATTTATTTGTGGGGGGGAAGGGACAGAGGGAATCTCGAGCAGACTCCACGCTGAGCACAAAGCCCGACACTGGGCTCATTTCACAACCGAAGATCACATCCTGAGCCAAAACCAAAAGTCAGTTGCTTAACTGACTGTACCCCCAACCCCCAGGCATCCTGAGGCTGAAATCCTTTGAGGGCAGAGACAACACCGTATTTAACTTTGTATCATCAGACCCAGCACAGTGCTGGGCCCATCGGAAGTGTTGAACCAATGTTTGTTGATTGAATAACAGTTTGCTGATTGAACATAAACACCCTCCGCTTACCCTCCCTCCGCGGCCATCACTAGAGCAAGCGGGCAGCTTAGCAGAATTTTCCAGGGGTGAATTGCAGGCCAGTCATTTCCTCCCTGGGGTGGCAGCTTCCTCAGAGAGAGGCCCTGAGAGTGACCCAGACAGAAGGCCCAGAGAGGCCTGACCTTCGTGGGCAGCCAGCAGGGCCGCCATCCTGAGCCAGCACTTCCAAATTAATCCCAGGATGGCGGCTGCAGGCCTCCGCCAGCAAATCTATCTGAGTCATTTCTGGTCAGGAAGCACCTCACTCTTCAATGAGAGTCACAGCAGGTCCCCGTGCACACCCGGAAAAGACAGACGCTTCATTTTCCACCTCTGCAAGGCTGGGCAGCCCCCTCGCCCAGGAGGGTTTTCAGAGAGTGAGGAGAGGAACCGAAGAAAAATCTCTCGGGAACACCTGCACGTCTCGGACCTCAGAACCGAGCTGCTGTTTTAATCAACAGTATCCCCGCCCTTGTTGTTCCCATCACACATCTGAAGGATGAGGCCCCACAGAGGGCTCCTTCCCTCTCTCTGCACCCCATCCCGCCTTCTCTGCCTGCTCCAGCCCCATCTCTCACATGAAAGGGCCTGGTTTACCCTCTGCGAACCCCAAAGGGCAGGGCTCAGCCTTTGCCACACCTGCACTGAGCCCTGCCCTCAGCCCCTCGTGCACAGAGGGGCAGCAATGATGCGGGTCTTTGCACATGCCATTCCTCCTACTTGGAACACTCTTCCCCACACTGTCTGTACTTCTGATTGGTTACCGTGTCCTATTGATGTTCAAGGATAAGGAGAAAGGTCACTGTTTGTTGATGTGGTCAGGAGATTAATAAAAACATTAACAATATGCAGACAGCACTTACTATGTACCAGTCTCTGTTCTGTCCATAAAGACATGTCAGGGACTTACTCTTTCCCCAAAGTCTAAGATGTGAGACAGCTGGCACCTGGCTGCTTGCTTGGCTGTATGAAGCTGGTGTCTTGCGGTCCTCGGGGCGGACTTCCGGGATCCCTGGATTTTAACCAGGTGCCTGCTGTGCCCTGCTCCCAGCCCCTGGCAGCCCCCATGCTCCGTGAGGATGGGGGCCCGCCATTTACCTCTGACCCCAGCATCACTGAATGGACGCATAAACACATGAACAAGTGACTAGGCAACCAGGCCACGTGATCTTGGACACCTAAACTTTCTGTGCCTCCGTTTCTCCTTTGTGAAATGGGAATAATAATGGCATCTACCTTGACAAGGATGTTCCTGGGCCCCACCTCTTGAGAGGGGCTCTAATGAGGAATTCATGTAAGAGATGGGGGGGGTCTCTTCTCTCTCAAATAAAAAAATATTAAAAGAAAGAGTAAGAGATGGGGCGGTCTCAACCTGCAAGCCAGTGATTGAGGTCACACTGCCCCAGAGAGGCCGATAGGGGTGATGATTTAACAAGCCCCACCCCCCGGGAGCCCATCCATCAGAAGGAACCTGATGGCAAAGACCTGGGACAGGCAGGGAAGCAGGTGCATGTGCCCTGGGCCTCTAACCAGCCCACGGGGGTTAGCCCACGAGGGGCCGTACAGGTGCGAGAAGGATGCCCAGGGTGAGCGAGTCCCTGGAACTTTGTGCAGATTTGAGGGGCGGCTGCCAAGCCCGGAAAAAACAGAACGGAGCACCCATGACTCCCCACCCAGGTCGGGCTTCCCACACCTAGGTAGGGGACACTCTGAGGCCTGCCAGGCCCCAATCCCCGCCGGGCTCTGGCTTTTCCAAGTCAGACAGTGGCTGTGGGAGTGGCAAGAGGATGGCTCGGGACTCCACAGGTCCAGCTGCTAGAATCTCCCCCAGCCTGGGCTCCCCAGAGCTCCGGGCTCAGAGAGAGTTCCATACCCACATGTCTCTCTGGATCAGCTTGACAAGTGTGAGATCACCAGGCGACTCCTGGCAGCAAGCCGATCCTAAGAAGCCAAATCTGGATCCCAGCAAATCATAGCCAGGACTTCTCAAGCAGGCCAAGGAGCTGTGGGCGTCCTCTGGCAGAGGAAGGCCTGCCTTTTGGGACAGGAATCCCATCTGCAAGCTGGTCCTGGCAGGCAGCTGGCTGTCACTTGCCTCCAAGGACAGGGAGCTCACTCCTCCAAGTGCAGGATTTGGGACAGTGGATCGAGTTTGCCTTTGCGGCAGCCACCTGCTCGCTCATCTCTGCTCACACAGGGGAGAGCCGGCATCTCTGTGCTCATCAGTTTCCCCACACCTCTGCGCCGGCCCCGCAGCCACTGAAACCGGTCGCCAGATGCCAGGAACCCAGACCCTGGACCTCTCAGGGCTTTCCCTCTTTGTGGAGCTTAAGTTCCAGAACAAGGAGGCAGGAACCCCCAAATAATGAAAGAAATAAACCCAACAGCTGTAGATTGCACAAAGTGCCTGGGAAAGAAATGACAAACAAAGGAGACAGGGCCACCTTGCAAATCTGAGGATTTGCACCGAAATGTTAGAATTTCCAAAAAAAAAAAAAAAAAATAGAATTTCCAGGATACTTCCTAGGTTTGGGGAAACGAGGATTTGTCAAATGGAAAGGAAAAAAGAGAGGGAGGGAGGGAGGCAGGGAAGGAGAGGCAGAAGGGACCATCAGTCTCCATAATTATAATCTAATCTAGGAGTCCCCAAACCACCAGCCTGAGCCATCTCCAGCCCATGGCCTGTTTCTGTGCAGCCTAAGTAATATTTCTTACATTTAAAAAAAAAAAGATTTTTATTTATTTATTTGAGAGAGAGAGCATGAACAGGGGAGGGGCAGAAGGGGAGAAGCAGGGCTCGATCCCAGGACTCCAGGACCGTGACCTGAGCTGAAGGCAGGTGCTTAACTGACTGAGTCACCCAGGCGCCCCCTTACATATATATATCTTTTTATTTCTTACGTGCATAAAGGACTATAAAAAGCTAAACAAACAAAAAACTAAGAAAATGCACAGCCAAAACCTTATGGCCCACGGAGCCCAAGGCATTTGCTATCTGGCTCTTCACAGGAAACGTCGGCCTCCTCAGATTCTTCCCAGGTTTTGCTCATCGACAGCTTCCCTGGCCAGCTGGGAAATGCAGAATGAAGGGACAAACCAGACAGCCGAGAATTTTCCATTTCTGCCTCCGAGGCTGAGCGCCATCCGTCATAAACCTCTCAAGGCCGAGGCCCAGAAGGTTAAGTGATTCCTGCTTTGGCTCAGTGAGACGAGGTCGGGGGCCACGGGAGAATGGATGTCCTCACACACCAAAAAGAAAGGAGTGGTCATGCAGCCTGTCCCACTATCCATTTCTCATCAGCTTTTTAGAAAGCCGGGGAATTAATTTTCCTTGTTCACACATGCCAGGATTAGGAGGACTTCTATTCTATGAAATAAGGGGTGAGCAAAGGCCTACTTATGAGTCAGGGCTCTCGGTTTCAAGTAACAAAATCCCAATTCAAGTTGACTACAGCAACAAAGAGAATTTATTGGCTCATGTTACTGTAAAGTCCAGAATTGTATGAACTTCAGGCACAGCTGCATCCAGGGGCTCAAAATAGCCCCATCAGGACTCATTTCCTGTTTCTTCTGGGTTGGTTTCGATGTTGGGAGGCCCTCACCTCATAAGACAAGATGGCACCAGGGGCCCAGATCCCCTCCACTTGCCAAGCCCAGCAGAAAGATGTGCTGCCCTCGGTTCCCAAACTGAACCTCATAGAACCCTGCCTGGATCACGGACCTCCTCTCTAACCAATGATGTTGGCCAGGGAGTGAAATGATCTGATTGGCCAGATTCGGTCACGTGCTTCTCAAAGAGCCAAGGTGGGAGGGCTCAGCCCCACCTGAGGTGCAGGTGCTGAGGGGAAAGAAGAGAACCAACTAGGTCAGGGGGCCCCTAGCAGAAGGAGGAGCCAATGCTGAGCCATCAAAGGCCACCACTGTCCCCACGGAAGCCAACTGATACTTCTCGGGCCCCATTGCTCAGTTTCATTACCGCCCATCTTACAGGCGAGTAAACTGAGATCCTGGAGGTAAAATTGGTCTCTCAAAGTTACAAGCTTAGTTTTTGATTCATCCTCTGACCCACACTGACCTTCCTGCATCTCTGGTCCTGTCCTCCAAGAGCCTAATGACCCTGCGGGTGTCCGGTGTGCCATAAAGTTCCAGCAGATCAAACCATTGTTCAATGTCTGCCCCCCGGTGGACCACAGGCTGCCTGAGCCCCTGTCTGTCTTGTTCATTGCAGCATCTGAAACACCCAGCACATAGTAGGTCCCCCACAGACACGTGGCAGACGAATGCACATAGCCTTAGCATTCGGCACACAGTAGGTGCTCCACGAATAGTTGATAAACACCCATATCCCTGTGGATGCTCCACAGACACCTGGCAAATGAATGACAGCGTCTCTATGAGCACACACAGTAGGCGCTCCACAAATAGTGGGTCGGCGAACATAACCTTAGCGTCCACGCATAGTAGGTGCTTAACAGATGGTTGGTGAAGACATGAATGACTCTCAGTGGAAGCCAGGCTGCCTGATTGATGGAAATATCGAGATCGTTTACAAGATTGGTGGAGACAGAGATGGGGGAGGGAGAGAGGAATGAATGAGCCTGGAGGGCTCGGGGGAGGGTCCTGGGTTCTTCTGGAAGGTCCTAGACAGTGAGAGCTTTAGGGCTTACTAGGAGAGCAGCACTCCGCTTTGGAAAAGAGACGCTGAGTCTTTGTGAGCCAGGAGAGGGGGAGGTGGGACGGGCAGGAGGAAGCCAGGTCAGCCAGGGCCCAGCCAACCGGCTGTGCCAGGGACATGGCGCCCCGCCCCGCCCCAGCCCGCCTGCCCCTGACCTTGCCTCATGCCACAATAGAGCATCCATTGTAAGTGGGTAATTGGGTTCCGTGCATCCCCTCCCCCGGCTGGGGTGGAAGCAAAGGGAAACACAGTCTGCTTTCTCTTTGTTACAGCTGCCGAGAGGAGCCGGCACTCCCTCCTCTGCCCCCACCTTGGCCCTGCTGAGCGGCTGTGACAGTCCTTGGCCTGGATTAGAGCTGCCCGCCCTGGCTATCTAACCTGGGAGAAACGCCCGACCCAAACCTAAAAACAGTCTATAGGGCCTCATGGCCTTGGTCCATATCCTCCCTGACGTGAGCCAGAAATATGGCCCTAACCAGAGTGTCTCCACCCACACCAGGCTCCTCTGTAGCTGTGCAACCTTGGTCCAGTCAGTCAACCTCTCTGTGCCGGCTTGCTTACCTGTAAAACAGGGATGACAGTACTAGGGGAAAGGCTATAGGCAGGCTAGGATGTGTTCATCCTGGCGGGGCTCTGGGCCCATATGGGGAGCTGGAGACTCCAGGTCTCAGCGTACTTTGCAGAGTTGGGCGTCTCTGCCCCAGACTACTTTGAGGTAGGGGAGAAGGAGCAAATGCTCAGGGGGGCCTTCTGCATGAGCCCCAGGGCTGTCTCTGCTCTGTCCACTCACACCCAGAGCATCTACTGAAGGTCTGGCATGTGCCCATCTTGTGCTGAGTGGGGAGGAGCAGGGAGGGGAGGGAAGAGACATGAAGGTTTGGACTTGGCCTGGGAGGGGCTGACAACCAACTGAGCTGTGTTGGAAGGCAAACGGGCTCTGGGGATGTGTCCCGAAGCCCCCACGTTCTGTAGGAGATGTGGGAATGCAGCAGGTGCGGGGGGCTTCCTGGAGGAGGCAAACTAGGTATGAATTGTGCTTCTGCCGGAGATCTTGGTGAGATGCCTTCACCTCTCTGGACCTTGCAACATCAGGCCAGCCACCCAGGCCTATAATGGAGAGGATTAGGGCCATTCATAGAGAAACCAAGACATCTTGAACTTGGCTTTTGTTGGAGGAAATCCCAGTGAGACCTTGGCCTGAATGTTCCAAATGACCCTGCCCAAGCCCCTGAAGGTCCAGCGAGGGACGGACCTGCACTGAGGCTCCAATCCCAAACCACTGGAAACTCAGGCAAGTCAAATAATGTCTGAGACTCAGTATCCCCATCTGTAAAATGGGACACCAGGAACCAGTGTGACTGTGTGTGCTTCAGCTGGCCTAGACTGCTCTATAAACTGTAGCAACTACTCCTAATTTCTGGCGCCAAAGGGTGTGTGAAAAACTCACAGTGACCAACCAGGCACCAGAGGCTGGGGCTGACCTGTGGGGACCGTTCGAGACCCCTACCCCCTTTCAACAAATAACCTTGGATGTAGCAGTAGGGTCCACGGAATCAGGTTCGTCCTAATCTCATGACTCACTCCCACCATTGACAGGTGCTTGCTCTAACTTTATAGGTTTGTCCATTTCTTCATTACTTTTTTTTTTAAATTTTATTTATTTGGGGGAGGGCAAGCAGGAGGAGCGGCAGAGGGAGAAGGAGAAGCAGGTACCCCGCTGGGCAGGGAGCCCAATGTGGGACTCGATCCCAGGACCCTGAGATCATGACCTGAGCCGAAGGCAGAGGCTTAACCAACCAAGCCACCTAGGCGCCCCAATTTCTTCATTTCTGTCTGTACTTTTAAATTTCTTGTTCCATAACATCACGGACAGTCCTGGTTCTCCTCCCCCTGTGCAGGCACAAAAAGCAAGACTCGTGCAGGGACCCACGTGCCCCCCAGCTCTCCCCAGAGGTGAGCACCATCCCCCGATTTCGTGCACATCCTAATTGTCCTCACCCGCGGCCAGGCACACCGTCCAGCATGTGCGATCATCATTCCCTTGCTTTTCTACATACACATTATCGGCATACGTGCGTGTGGACCTCGCAGGCTTCTCACACGCATGTGCTCAGACTCACTTGTGAAAACAGATTCCAGGCATGCCCCCCAGGGTGTCTGATCCCCAAGATCTGGAGTCGGGCTTGAGAATCTGCATTTCTAACAAGTCCCGAGAGGACGCTGTGGCTCTGGGGCCACACTTTGAGACCCATTGTCCTCAATAACACAGTACTGAGACTCTTAATCTCACGAAACAAACTGTGGGTTGCTGGGGGGAGGGGGGGGGTTGGGAGAAGGGGGGTAGGGTTATGGACATTGGGGAGGGTATGTGCTTTTGGGTAAATTGGAAGGGGAGATGAACCATGAGAGACTATGGACTCTGAAAAACAATCTGAGGGGTTTGAAGTGGCGGGGGGGTGGGAGGTTGGGGTACCAGGTGGTGGGTATTCTAGAGGGCACAGCTTGCAAGGAGCACTGGGTGTGGTGAAAAAATAATGAATACTGTTTTTCTGAAAATAAATAAATTGGGGGAAAAAAAAAAAGAAAAAAATAACACAGTACTGAGTTGTAGTTGTTCTCCAACTTCCCGCCCAGAGAATGGTGTTGTATGTAGCCCCCTGTAGCTAGATGTCCTCGTTCTACCCCCATGATTCTCAACCAGGGTGATCTTGCCTCCGGAAGGGGACACTGGGCAATGTCTGGAGCCACCTCTGATGGTCACAGTGGCTGGGGGTGGGGGTGACTTGCTACTGGCATCCAGTGGGTGGGCATCGGGGACGCAGCAGAGCCCTCTCAGGGTCTGGGACGGCTCCCGGCCACTGAGATGACCCTGCCCCCAATGTCAGCAGTCCCGGGAGAGATGGAAACAGAGGTCCACACAAGCATCTGCACACAGATGTTCACAGCAGCACCATTCACAACAGCCCAGCAATGGGAACAACCGAAATGCCCACCAACCGAGAGGCTTATACACAAAACGTGGCCCCTCCATCCAATGGACTATGATTCAGCAGTGAAGAGTGATGCTCTCGCACCTGCTACAAACACAGATGAACTTGGGAAGCTTCACACTGAGTGAAGGGGGCCAGACACAAAGATCGCATGCTGTGTGATTCCACGACTAGGAAGTGTCCAGAAAGGGCCAATCCATGGAGACGGAAGGTAGACTGGTGGCTGCTGGGGGCTGAACACTGGGCCACAAGGTGTGGCCACTCAGTGGGTTGTGGTTTCCTTTCCGGGGGAGGAAAATGTTCGGAAATTGATTGTGGTGATGCTTGCCCAAGTCTGCGAAGACGCTAAGATCCGCTGACTTGCGTGACCTATGATATGTGAATTATGCCTCCACACAGCTGCCGTTGACTAGGAATAAGGAGAAAACATAAGAGCAGCCAAGTCGGGAAACTCTGCTGTGCACTGAGTCATTAAGATGGCCGAGAGATGGTGTGCGCTGGTTTCCACGGCTGTGTAATATTCCACCCTGTGAACATGCCACAGTGTATCCATTTTCCTTGCAGGAAGACTTTGGTTGGTTCCAGGTTTTGCTACAGTGAACAGCTGCTGGACTGGGGCACTTGGGCATAGCACCTCAGAGAAAGATTCCTGAGTGGCAGGAGATAGGAAAATTCAACTTTATTTAAAAAAAAAAAAAAAAAGCCAGTCTTACATTGAGCTCTTCCTACTTGTGCCAGGCGTGGGGCTAAAATATCCACCTGTTTTCTCATTGGACTGTACCTGCAATGGTGTTATTGGGTCCATTTCAGAGATGAGGACACTGAGGCTCAGAGAGGTGAATTACCCGCCCTGGCCCAGAAAGGGCAGAACAGATCGAGCTCTTCGCCACACATCCTACGGGGCTATCTCCCTTTCAAGCCTGACAGTCGGTTTCTCTTCTCCAAGCAGGTGCTTGGCAGGGAGGAGCCTGGTCCGGGAGCAGCTTTGAAGAATTCACAGCCTCTTCCAGCCCCGCCTATAGTGGAGGGCCGAGAGTGGGTGACAACTTGTTGAGAAAATAGCTTTTGTTTCTGAGACATATGTATGAAGAGCATCAGGGAGGCTTCCCAGGGGGCGGCATGCAGGATTTCGAGAAGGCCTGGTACACCTAGCTCACACATCACAGCCATCCACTACGCCCCCAGAATCTGCTGCCACCCCAATTCCTCCTCCCTGCCCCACACTCAAACCCACACAATGCCTGCACCCCAAGCAAAGCACAGGTAAGGTCTGCAAACTGCAGCCCTCATTCCAAATCACACTGTTTTCAGGGACTTGCTGTGTGACTCAGGCTCGGGGACTTGACGTCTCTGAGCACATCTCCTCACTCAGTAAAATAGGAATATTGATCCATATTTTCAAGATACACAAATTTCTACCTCTTTCCAATCAACGTAGAGCAAATCCCAAGCTTTCGTCCTTCCAAGATGATAGGAAATTCAGTCTCCATCCAAGACTAGGACTCTTCCACGCTGGGTTGCATCCGAGACCAAACGTCTGACAGGGCCATCTGGTCACTGCACCCCACTGAGGACCCTGGAACACTCCGATCAGGGCCCATGCAGCCCCACCCGGTGTGAAACTCTCTAGCCTCTGCGTTGTGTGGTCTTGTCCACACAAGCAAGGAAGGGGTTTGTCCACACTGGGGCCTCCTTGCTTAGAGCACCCCCTTCCTGGCCCCTGATGCAGCTTCTAGATCCTGTCACCTCCCTGGGGCAAGTCCAGGGAATGAGGGCAACAGGACTGCCTCTTCCCTGCTGACCCCAGCCTGTGAAAACCTCGCTCCCTCTCTTGCTCCGCCTCCAGAGCCAACAGCCGCTTCTCCAAGAGCTCAGGGTGCTTTCTGTCCCGCTGTGAACAAACTGCCACTGGACCATGGCTGCTAAACCAAGGACACACCTCCCAGCCCCCTTAGCTCCGGTCGGAAGGCAAGCAGAAGCCATTCCCATGTGCGCAGTTTCCGTGTTAACCGATTACCAGGAAATGCCAGCTGCCCCCTTCCCACCCCCTCTCTGGGGGCTGGATGTGGATCTGGCTTTGTCTCCACCCAACCCACGCCATGAAGGACCATGTCCTAGGGGTGCTGGAATGAGACGGGAGGGCCAGCCCCACCCCCCTCCCGGGACCGCAGAACTGAACTCCCGGCTTCCCTGGGTCCACACCCACTCAGCGGTCTTCCACTGAAGAGAAACAAGCTTTTCTCTTGTTTCATCCCATGTGTTTTGGGGCGGGGTTCTTTTACAGCAGCCGAGCCTCTACCCTAATACATGGGTTTTTCGTAAAAGTATGTGATGGTTAATTTTAATGCATCGACCTGACTGGAATGTGGGCTGCCCAGACATTTAGCTAAACATTAACCTGGGGGGTGTCCATGAGGGTGTTTTTGGATAAGAATAGCATTTGTTTTGCTTTGTTTTCAAAGATTTTATTAATTTGCCAGAGAGAGAGAGAGAGAGCACAAGCAGGCAGAGAGGCAGAGGGAGAAGCACGCTCCCTGCTGAGCAAGAAGCACGATGTGGGACTCGATCCCAGAACTCTAGGATCGTGACCTGGGCCGAAGGCAGTTGCTTCACCAACTGAGCCACCCAGACGTCCCTGAGTTTAACATTTGAATTGGGAGACTGAGTAAAGCAGATTGCTTTCCCTAGGGTGGGTGGGCCTTGTCCAATCAGTTGAAGGTCTGAATAGACCAAAAGGGTGAATAAGGGAAAATCTGCTCTCTCTGCCTGTCTTCAGGTTGGGACCTTGGTCTTCCCCTGTCTTTGGACTCAGATTTGGACTGAGGCTTACACCATTGACTCTCCTGGGTCCAGCTTGCAGATAGCAGACTGAAACTTCTCAGCTCCCATAACCACATGTGCCCAAAAGTAAGTCTCTTTTGAGAGAGAGAGAGAGATCCTGTTGGTCTGTGTCTCTAGAGAGCCCAAATTAACACAAAGCAGATAGGTGGGCTGTCTTCCAGAAGCTTCTACCCACTGCTTGGTGCCTGGGTGGCTCAGTCAGTTAAGCATCTGCCTTCAGCTCAGGTCATGATCTCGGGGTCCTGGGATCGAGCCTGGAATCCGGCTCCCTGGTCAGTGAGAAGTCTGCCTTTCTCTCTCCCTCTGCCTGCTCCCCTCCCCTCATTCTCATGTTCTCTCTCTCTCAAATAAATATGTAAAATCTTTCCATTTTTTTAAAGATTTTATGTACTTATTTGACCCAGAGAGAGAGCACAAGTGGGGAAAGCAGCAGGCAGAGAAAGAGGGAGAAGCAGGCTCCCCACAGAGCAGGGATCCAGATGAGGGGCTCGATCCCAGGACCCTGGGATCATGACTTGAGCCAAAGGCAGATGCTCAACCAAGCCACCCAGGCGCCCCAAATAAAGATGAAGGGTTAGATACCATCTTGGAATCAGAGGAAGGAAAGTTACAGGGGGAATAAACATGAATGAATACCTCAGTAAAGATTCCTGCCTGAAGTTAACAATATCATATCGTATATTTGAAAGTTGCTAAAAGAGTAAATTTTAAAAGTTCTCATCCTAAGGAAAAAAACAATTGTAGCTTTGTGAGGTGCTGGATGTAGCTAAACTTATTAGTGATCATTTCGTAATATACACACATATCAGATGTTCAAGTTGTATGCTCAACACTACAACAATGTCATATGTCAGTTACATCTTAATAAAACTGGGGGAAATTCAAGAAAAATTTTTAAAAGAATCCTGCCACAGTAGTGCCAACCATGGTGGAGCGGGGGTTGTCTGGAGGGTTAAGGGGTTAATGCACGTGGGGCGGTTGGCCCAGGAGGCCTGGCACATGGTGAGTGCCCAGCACTAAACAATGACCCCTGGGGAAAGCAGCCCTGGGCACTGAGAAGCCTGCCTGTGACATTTTCCAGGGCATGTGATGTCAGTGCATCATTTAGCAATTGCGACAAGTAACTACTGAGCATTCATTGTGTACCAGGCACAGTTCTAGAATCTGGGGATACAGTGAGAGGTAAATATCAGGCTGGATTTGAGGGCCTGGAGAGCAGCCACCCTAGGTGTTCGTTAAATTGGAGCCTGACCTGCTTTAACATTGAGCAACAGAGAGCTATTCACTGAGGTTTGCAGCAGAGGGAGTGACGTGAGGGAGGGTGACCAATCTGGCCTGCAGGTAAGGCATGGATTAGCAGCAGAAAATTAGCATCTCCGGGAGGGAGAAGACAAACCCTGGATTCTAGAATGGCCCAGCAGGACGACCCTCTGATAAATAAGGATGCTTCGGGCTTTCATGCTCACCGTCACGCACCAGGATCGTTCTCTACGCCCAGCCCAGCCCCAGCAGTCTGGCCCGGCCAGTGAGACATGAGCGGGGTGATGTAAACTGCTCATGTGAAGGCACCGTAAGAACCCCTGGAAAATCTGCCCCACGCCTGGGGACGCTCCACTCTGCAGTTGGGATGCTCGGTCCATCTGGCTGGCCGAGTGCAGACGCATGGAGCAGAGCCCGCAGCAGAGCCTGCAGCCGACCCCCGGGGAAACACGGAACATGAGTGAGGGACGAATGTTGCCTGTTTCCAGCCGGGAGATTGGGGTGGGGGGCTCACGGGGGTTGGGGGGGGTTGTTTGTTACTTGCAACATAAGTAAGCTAGCGCTGACCGACACAGGTCCACTTCACAGGAGTGAAAACCAAGTCTGGAAGAGACCACAGAGCGTGCCCAAAACTAGGGTCAGCCCACCGCTGCGACCTTTCCGGAGACAAGGTGTCTCCAACCTGAGCCACCCCCGCCAAACCCCTCTCTGCTCACCCCTTCAATTAAAGCCAATTTCAAGGTCTCCTGGTTTCTAAATGAACAGCCCTGATCGTGTTCGTTAAAGGCCCTGTCTGCTCAGGCTGCTCATTTTATCAGGAGCCGCCAACAAGATAAATGGCCCTGTAACTTATTGTCCCACCGCAGAGCCCCTCGCAGCAAGTGGCAGCACAGATGCCAGGAATAAATCACATCTGATCTTCTGAGAGGCGGGCAGGGCTCCTGGGAGGACGGCGGAGGTAGGGGGAGGCCTGGAGCAGCTGTGGACCCAGGGGGCTTCCCTGAGGACTGCAGAACTGCAGGGGTAGGGGGGAGGTGTGGGCTGATGGGGGGTGGGGGGTGGGGGGCAGTTCTCAATTAGGACCCAGATGTCTGGAGTGAGCATTGCTTTTTTTTCCCCCTGCGCTCTTCTTTCTTTCTTTTTTTTTTTTTTTTTAAGATTTTATTTATTTATTTGAGAGAGAGAGAACAGGAGCAAGGGGAGGGGCAGAGGAAGAAGCAGGCTGCCCACTAAGCAGGGAGCCCGAGGCGGGGCTCCATCCCAGGACCCCGGGATCGGGACCTGAGCCAAAGGCAGATGCTGGACCCACTAAGCCACCAAGGCGCCCCAACTCTGCTCACTTCTGAAGATTCAATAGCACCCGCTTCTTCAGGTAAGCCTCTCCTCTGCTGTCAGTCCCTACAGTTCACATCAGGACATCCTTCTCCCAGCAACAGGGGGTGGACATGTGATCCAGCCTGGCCAATCGCAGCCCTGTATCTCGTCACCGCTGTGAGTGGTTGGGGGCGCAGGACACGGGGTGGAGGCGGGGGTGGGGGCGGAGGCGGCATACACACCAGGGGATGGGACTCAGGTCTCCCCTTTGGTGGAGACTCTGAGAAAAGCCAAGTCCTGGGGCACCTGGGTGGCTCAGTGAGTTAAAGCCTCTGCCTTCAGCTCAGGTCATGATCCCAGGGTCCTGGGATACAGTTGCACATTGGGCTCTCTGCTCAGCAGGGAGCCTGCTTCCCCCCCCACCTGCCTCTCTGTCAAATAAATAAATAAAATCTTTAAAAAAGGAAAGAAAGAAAAGCCAAGTCCTTTTTAAACAGAGCTTGCTTGCAGAAGGAATGTCTTTTTCATTATATGATCTCAGGCTTCCAGTACAATCACAAGCTCACAGTAGTTGCTCAATAAAAACCAGCCAGGTTCTTGTCTGGGCTTGGACATCTTCACTCTATAATGTTGAGAAGCTCTGCTCATCTCTTTGGGCCTGTTTCCGTGTCTATGGACCAAGGTTAATAATAGCACTTACCAAGAGCTGGTTTTATCTGTTAGCTATTGCCGCCAGTATGCTGCATAACAAATAATCCCTCAACTCAGTGGCTTTAAAACAACAATCATGGGGTGCCTGGGTGGCTCAGTGGGTTAAAGCCTCTGCCTTCGGCTTAGGTCATGATCTCAGGGTGCTGGGATCGAGCCCCACATCGGGCTCTCTGCTCTGCAGGGAGCCTGCTTCCCTCTCTCTCTATATCTGCCTCTCTGCCTACTTGTGATCTCTGTCTGTCAAATAAATAAGTAAAATCTTTTAAAAAACAACAACAACAATCACGCAGGGTGCCTGGCTGGCTTTAGGAGGGAGAGAGAGAGAGAGAGAGAGAGCGAGCACAAGCAGAGGAGCAGCAGGCAGAGGGAAAGAGAGAAGCAGTCTCCCCGCTGAGTGGGGACCCAGACGTGGGGCTCGATCCCAAGACCCCAGGATCACAACCTGAGCCGAAGGCAGGCACCCAACTAACTGAGCCACCCAGGCATCCCGGAGCAAGCCAGTCTGGATCATGGGTTTGTAAGTTCAAGGCCCACATTGAGTGTAGAGATGACTTTGTTGTAACAAAATCTTTAAAAAAAAACAAAAACAAAAACAAAAAGAAACCCATCACGCATTATCATTTACACCTCTGCGCGTGGGCAGACCCAGGCAGGGCTTGGCTTCTCCACCCATCCCTCCACCTCCTTGGATCCCTGAGTGCCAATCCAGGATATGTGTGTCTCCCATGATGGCAAAGCTGCAGGATAGGACAAGGTCCCTTGAGGGCTAGGGATGGTACTGGAGCAAATCCACTTCCTCTTCATTCATTCGGACAAAACAAGTCAAAGCAAGTCGCTCGGCTGCACCCAAAGTCAAGGGGCAGGGAAATGCATCCAGCTCTGTTGGTGGGGAGAAGTGCCGAGTCAGAAGGCAAAGGGCATAGCTGTGCCCTCTGTGCAGATGGGATGGTCTTTGCTAGCAAGGTGTGTCCTTGCTCTGCACCTGCCTTTACCCCCAGAACGTCACCTCCCCCCTCCCTCAGCACAAAGTTCTTCATCAGCTCTGCTCCCGGTGGCTCCTCCAGCACATAAAACAGGGCCCGGGGGTGGGAGGGCACCCAGCAAACACTTATCCGAAGATGGAGACACTGCCCCCAAGCTCTCTACATTGTCACAAGGCCTAAACCAGGTCAGGGACATGAACAACGCGTCAAGAATTACAATAGCCCTTTGAGAGTCATGACTGTGTCCCCTTCTTGGCCTCAAACCCCACCCCTGGGTGGCAGGGGTGATTGTCCCATCTCAATCCCCTGACAAACAGCAGAGCCAGGGGTCCAGTAATGGGTGGGGGTGTCACATCTGGGGACTGTCACATATGGGGACTGACCTACTGACCTTGGCCAGTCTATGCTCAGTTGTCTGTCTGTCTCTCTCTCTCTCTCTCTTGCCCAGCCCTGTGGTCCTGGGGAAAGCTCACCTTGGCGGCTCAAACCCATCCCCCTGGATCAGGACGTTCAGGGTCAACTCTGCGCTGAGGTCACAGATCTCTCTGGGCTGAGAAGGAAGTGTCCTGAAGGGCCCCAAGACAGACGGACAGCCGGCTGCGGCTGCGTGCTTGGCCCAGCATCCCTGAGGCCACAGTGCTGCTCTGTGTGGTTTGCCTTGAACCCTCTCTCCTGTCTCTGAAAATAGCAAAGTCGCAGAGCCCCATACCCCCTCCCTGTCCGCCCTTCCCCCGCGGGGTGGGGGAGCCCCCCTCCCCACCACGTCCATCTGGCCCTCAGCACCGGCACCACCCCCCTCCCACCCCCGGGTGGACTGGGCTCCCCCCCTGCCTGGCAGCAGGAAACCTCTCCAGTCTGCCCCCGCGCTGCACACTTCAGCACAAAAAAACCTTCCCCCTCTCCAGGCCCAGCCGAAAGAACCAAATGTTCCTCTATTATGCAAGCTCGTTTCTCTCTTCCTGCCGGGCCCAAATTGCATCTGCGCAGGGGAAGAGGAGGCTTGGCCGGGGAGGCCTCTGAATCAGGGCGTTGAAAATCTGCGGAGGCAGGAAACCTCCCTCCTGCCCTGCCCACGGCGGCACGGCCCCACTGGCAGCAGCCCTGACCCCTCCTGACCCCCAGGCTGGCCCCCGATTTCCAGCCCAGCCCTCCCTGGGGCTTCCCTGGCACCGATCCACTCTGGGTCTGTTCTGATAGAGAATACAGTCATCTCCCTCAGCCACCTGTGAGCTACAACACATGCTACCCCTGGGAATGGCGTGGGGGAGCCGTGGGGGAGGAGTCCAAGGCATGACCAGCAGATGAGAACTTCGCCTAAAACAGCACGTGGGTGTTCTTGATTCAGTTCATGTGCCAGGCACTGTCTGTGCTCATTTCGTCCTTCCTCTCTACGAAGCAACACCATTAGTATACCCATTTCACAGAGGACAAAACTGAGCATCCGAGCAAGTGACTCGTCTGGGAAAACCCAACGAGGAGGCAGCAGAGCTGGGCTCTAAGCAGGTCCACTGGACCCCGGAGCTCGCCCCATGTACCCGATGCGCTATCAGGTGTGCGGACCCCTGTTCTTGTCCCTAAGGCTTCCCGCCACGAGGTTCCAACACAGCACCTCCAACCGGGGAGTCCCGCTGCCTTCGGGCTTCCTCGCAGAGGGGCTGAACAAAGCAGGATCCCCAAGCGGGTATCCATACACCTACGTAGGCGGCAGCCCTGGCCACAACAGCTGTCCGAGTGTCCGTCGGCGGACGAATGGACGAGGAGAACGTGCTCTGTCCGCACAGCATGATGTGATTCAGCCTCGGAAAGGAAGGCGCACGGATGAACCTGAAGGACGTGGTGTTGCGTGAGAGAAGCCAGGGAGGAAGGGGGCAGCTGCACCGAGACACGAGGCAGGCGGAGGCGTCGTGGTCACAGAGACAGGATGGGGGCTGGGCACGAGGGCAGTGGGGGAGGGGCTGGGGTGCTGGTGTTTCGTGGGGACAGGGTGTCGCTTTGATAGATGAAAAGGGTTCCGGAGGTTTGACAACCTTGTGAATGCATCTAACACTGCTGGCCTGCGCTACATAGGGGAGAGACGACACGTTTTGTGCCACCACGATAAACCTACGCACGCCAGCACCCCGCCGTCCGCGCGGCCATCAGAGGAATCAATGCAGGTGTGCGGCACTTTCTAGCCACCTGCTGTGTCTTGTAAGAACTTGACTCAAACCATGACAGATCGCCTTGAGGATCCCAATGCCATGAATTTCCACGTCCCATTCCGTCTCTGTGCCCTTAGCCCCGTGGCTTTCGGTTCCTCGCACTAAGGAGGGAAAGTTTATTTCCCTGGCCCTCGGGTCTGAACCAACCAGGAGACTGACCCCTGCCCATGGATGTACGGGGCAGGGGTGCTGGTTTCCCGCAAGGCCACACCAGGCCTGCCACTGAGGAGAGACCGGGAGAGCAGTGCAGAGTCCCCCCACCCATAACCCCAGCTGAGGTCATCCTCTCTCTGTCAGCCACCAGCCAGCCACCCCAGACGTGCACCTGTGCCCGGCTGAGACAGATGACAGCCAGCCATGCCCCACCTCAATGGCTGGCCTGCAAACTCATGAGTCAAAGAAATGCTTCTCTTGTGAGGTCAAAATATTTGGGGCAATTTGTTACGCAGCGTTATTCTGCCGATAAGTGACTCATACAAACTCACATAAAAGGCCTCACTCCGTTTATTCATGATTCACCTGTGGCAACAGACACGTGTTCAACACCGAGTGTGCCTCCAGGAACAGAGCTGCCCTCGTGCCATCCAGAACCGAAAAGGGGTACACAGACTGAGACCCAAGCAGTCATGTTGGTGTGATTCAGAGAAGGGCTAAAGTGTAGGCGCCACGGGGGGAAGCACATATCCAAGGCTTGGGAGTCAGGGAGGGCTTCCTGGAGGAGGAGTGGATGGAATGGAGGCTTGAAGAAACGGGAGGCAGCCAGGCTGAGGGTTGTGTGTAGGCAGGAGCATAGAAGGACGCTCCAGGTGGAAAGAAGGGGTAGAGGCCTCTGCTGGGGTAGAAACGGAGCCAGCCCTTAGAGGAACTGCACGGACTTTGGGAAAGCTGTGTTGGAACCCTCGAGAGGGTGAGACTTTGACTGGAGGGCCCACGGGGATTTCAGGATCAGCTGCAGGATCAACTGTGCCCTTGAGAAAGATCACTCGGGGCAGCGGTGCTGAGGAGCCGTCAGCGTGGCAGGCGACCTGGCCGGCACAGCCCTGCAGGCTGCCTGCAGAGCTACAGGTCCCCGTGCCAAAGTTCAGGGCAGCGGGTCCCCGATCGCCAGCAGCGGCAGGGGGCTGAGTGTCTCAGTGGCCCCTTCTCAGGCCGGCTCCCACTTGGGCAGCGATGCAGAAACTGGGGTTGCCCCAGGGTAGGCCTCTCCATCATCGTGCCCACTCCCCAGGGACCAGCGCAGGGGCAGGAAGGAGGACCTCTGCCAAATGTCCACCCTCTCCCCACCCAATCAGCAGGCCGCCTCCAGCTGCAGAAGACGCCCTGCCCAATCGGGAGCCAGGAGCCCCCCCCCAACCCCCAACAGGCCACTGCCGGCACACACCGGTGCAGAGCGAATTTGCGGCTGAAGACAGCCAACCCCACCCAAACGTGGCCACCCGGCCAGGCCGCGGGCACCTCTGCCCCAATGCACCCCCCCCCCACCGGCAACCTGGCAAGACCCTACATCCATCAGACGGGCTCATCGCTGGCATCCATCACTCCGGAAAAGAGAAATAAAGACATTGCCATATCGTTGTCCCGGGATTAATGTCCCTGCTGTGAAAACAAACGTCGCGTCTTCCCGCCAACATTTATTTTTGATAAATGCTGTGACTTTGCCTTGACATTTCGGAAGCAGCGGGAGACCATTACCCGGTGACAATGTTCTATTCCACTGACATTATCTCTTAATTATAATATGCAAGTAATGCTGAAAAAAAATGGCCCATAAACAGCTCATTTGGAGTTGCTGCATTCTGCGCTGTCGGGAAATGCTGAACGATTTCATTCAGTGCTTGCAAATGAGGGAGACAAATGGATATCTTGGGGCCCTATGTGTGTCCTGCCTCTTCAATGACAAAGCTCACAGGGCGTTGGAAAGTGGCAGGGAGAGGGTTTCAGGACAGCTGCTGGGCTCCCGTCTCCCTCCCCCAAACCAGGGGGCACCGAGGAGCAGCCCACTGACTCCAGTCCCGTGACACAGTGAGCTAGCGGCACCGAGGAGACAGGCAATGATTTTTTTTTTTTTCTTTCAGGAAATTAATTCCCTCCAGGGGCAAGGAGGTCGAGGAAGAGCGTCTGGAGGAAATCCCATTTTGCAACTCCTCTGGGTCCTTGGGAGTGGAAGAAACATTTGCCAAAGTTCAGAAGGAACAGGATTCTGGGAGGGGCTCCTCGGGGGCTGGGTTAACCCAGGCTTTGGGTGGGCGGAGAAAGAGACAGCGGTCACCCCCTTTGCAAAGACAGAAAGGGCTTTTGGAGAGTCAGGGGGGTAACCAGAAGTCGGGCTCACACGACGAATATTTCTGGGGACACTTTGGGGCGGGGAGGAGGGCCCGGTGAAGTCCCACTTTGAAAAACCTCTTTGCTCCAAACACAGTGAAATGTCAGAGTCAAAACCGGTGGTTCTCAGGCAGGGGTGATTCTACCCCAGGGGACATCGGGCACTGTCTGGAACCGGTTCTTTGGGTTGTCGCCACCAACGGCTGGGCACTGCTGGCATCTAGTGGGCCGAGGCCAGGAATGCCGCGGAGTGTCTGACAACGGCCAGGACAGCCCGGAGGTCTGCCCCGCACTGAGGGAAGGCTTGATGGACAGCTGGAGGACGCGAGGAGCCTGGGTGGGCTTGAGAAGATGCGAGAAGACCGGACAGGTGTCAGCTTTGTGAGGACCATCCGGGGCCTAGAGCTTAACCATTCGGGGTCAGCCTCGGAGCAAAGGGGGCCAAGCCGTCGTTTCTAGACAGGCGGGGGTGTGGGGTGGGTACGAAGACCAGCCCTGTCTACAGAGCAACGCTTCGGGTAGTTATTATGTTTCCCCTTTATTTCACAGAGGAAGAAGCCCAAGGCTGGGGGCAGGGGCCACAGGCCGGCCTGGGCTCAGATCCCGGCCCTATCACAAGCCAGCTGGTCACCTCAGGGAGTGACTCAACCTCTCTGGGCCTGTGTTGCCTCCTCTGTAAAATGGGCTCATAAAACCACCCCACGAAGGGACGGTGGGGACCAGCTGCGATGCCCCCCCAAAGCAGGAAATGGAATCCAGGGCCTGGGGTTCATGGTTCGAGAAGTTTTCATCAAGGAAACTATTGACAGAGATGTGGGCAGTGCTGGGCAGGGACACAGAGGCGCCCAGGGACCAGTAGCCGCGGGGAAGTGGGAGAAGTGGCCGGGGGAGAGGACACGATGCTGGGCCACGGGTGCAGGGCCTGAGGAGGGGGCCGAGCAGGAGCTGGTCGCAGTTCAAGGGCAGGGCAGATGCCAGGCCTGCAGAGGCCGGACCAGCCACAGGCCACGGGAGCAGGGAGGGCCCTGGGAGCCACATTCCTCCCATCCCCTCCCACTCCCGCCAATGCCGTCCATCGGTGAACCCCGCCAGAAGCCCGAGGAGGGGCAGGCCACAGCCTCACCCTCCGGGACTAGGGGCAAGATAGAGAAGGAGGGGCTGGGAGCCAGGGACAAATGGCCAAGGCCCAGCACAGAGAAAATGAAGCGCTTCTGACCTTGAGTGATAAAAAGCAGCGGGAGCCATGAAGGCAGGCCTGGAGCCCCACGGTCCAGGTTCAAGTCCATACGGAACCCCCACAGGCTGTGTGACCCAGGCCAGGTGGCTTGCCCTCTCTGTGCCTCACCTTCTCATAGCGTCACTGAGATGAAATGACTTTGCAGAGAGAGGTGCCTACGCTGGGCGGGGGTGGGACCTCGGGTCTACGCCACCAGCCGCGTGGGCCCCTCCGCGTGCTCATTTCCTAAGGCCACCAGGACAAGCAACCATGCCTTCAGCGGCCTAAAACAGCGTGTCTTTATTCGCCTGTGGTTCGGAAGGTCAGAGGTCACAATCTAGGTGTCACCAAGACTGCTCCTTTGGGAGGCTCTCGGGAACCATCTGTCCCTTGTCCTTCCCAGTTTCTCCAGGCACCCACGTCCCTCGGCTCCCGGCCCCTCCCCATCCTCACGTCCATCCCTCTGACCGCTGCTTCCATCCCCATCTCCATCCCTGACTCAGGACCCCCTGTGTCATTGCGGACGCGTTCCTGAGTCTGGGCCAGCCCTCCGCCGGCTTCTACAAGTCTGTTCCCAGAGGTCAGGCTCAGGGCAAGGTGTGGGCTCCAAGGCCCATGAGGCAGGATTTAGAAGCAAGACTGGCCCCAGCAAAGACCCAGAATCCCCATCCTTTCTGAGCTGCGACTACCCAGGAACAGCGGCCAGGCACGCATGAGGGCCCTGTGTGGCTAGATCTTGTCATTTCTGAAAAGCAGATTTTATACAAAATCCCTTGAGTTTTAAGTATTGGCCACTAATTTAGTTTTTGTTTCCCCCCCACTTTAAACACTGTGTGAGCCAAAGTCAACATGTCTATAGGCCACTAGCTTGCACCCTCTGGTCTGGTCCAAGGCCATTCCTTTCCCCTGGGACATGACCTGGAGTTACCCCAGATTTCTCACTGCCCAGGGGTCATGGCCAGAGACAACAAGCCAAGGTAGATCCCTGCCAACTGGTCCCCAGGGGACGTGCACCTGAAGCTCGATGACCCTTTACCTCCCTCTGACCTCCCTCTCTGCCTCCAGAGCTCTGGACCGCCTCAGCTCCCCAGGCTGCCCTATACCATCTGGCCACCTGGCTAGACAGGGCATATCTGCGAGCCTCAGTGGGCTCTTCTGAAGAGTGGGGATAAGGACAGTGACAGCCATGGGTCGCTGTGAGCATGGAACGAGGGGATACAGGTCCAGTGACTTGCAGGGCCAGACACACAGGAGGTGCTCAGTCAACAGGGTAAAAATAATCAAAACCAGAATGCACAAAGATCGCCTTGGCTGGGGATCTCCTTGAGAAGGGAAGGGAGGCCAGGACTATGGTGTCCGCGTTTTCCTCTGTCCCCAAGAGTATCGTGAGAGATTAGCACAGAGGACACACACAGGATCTGGAGGAAGAGTTGCGTTTGAATCCCAGCTGCCAGCAAGCTACCTTGCTGTGCAGCTTTTGAGAGCTCACTTGACCTCTCTGAGCCTCAACTTCCTCAGCTGTAAAATGTGGGGAATTCCTCCTTGGAGGAGGAATCTAGTGGGACTAAGGACATAAGGCGAGCCCTAAGCACATACAAAGGCATTTGAAAAATGTTAGTGCCCTTTTAGAAATGCCTGATGTCCCCTTTTCAGCACAGTTTCTGGGTTAGGAGCAAAGATACCCAGCCATTCTGCCTGCTCCCCAGGCAAAGTCGATACTGGCCTCTGCCCAAGGCCGGGCTCTGTTACTGACGTCACTGTGGGCAGCCCGGGGTGACCTGGCTGGAAACGGTCACAATCCACCCACTCCTCCTTGAAATGGAGGAGCACCCCAATCCCAGTTTGCGCTACCGATGGTATCTGCAGATTTGCTTTCACTCCCCCCGGGCCCAGAGCAAAGTGAGTGGCCCCATTTTCCCCGTGCACCCAGCCAAGGGAGGAGACGCCCCCATGCCAGCAGACTGGCAGCTCAGGGAGTCAGGAATCTGGGTCGGTTTTGTTTGCTTCTCTATCCCCGGTGCCTAGAATAGGGCCAAACATGGCTTGAATGAACCGAGAAGACTCCCCCCATTTATTGTGTCCTCGTTACGTGCCAGACACCTCACTAACCCCCTTCGGGGCATTATTTCACTGAACCCTCCCTGCGTTTCTGGAAGCAGTTTGTACCAGTTGGGACGGTCCGGGTTATGCATGTTGTGGTAACAGACAACCCCATGGATCTTCACAGCTTGAAACAGAGAAGGTTGATTTCTTGCTCATTCTGTAGAAGTCAGCTTGGGGCTGTGCCCTGCACAGTTCTCATTCCGGGACCTACACTGATGGAGCAGAGGGAAAAGGCGCTCTGAAGGATCACACACCAGCAGTTAAATGCTACACCCCACATAGCATGACAAATAACACCCCACTCTCGTAGGAGTCACAGGACCCCATCCAGCCACAAGGGGGTCAGGAAAACATCATCCCCCCATGTGCCTGGAAGACGAAAATTAGAAATATGTGGTGTACACACTACCCGTGGCTACTGCATTGGTATTTGTATTAGCCCCCTTTGTACAGATGAAGATGGTGAGGTTCAGAGAGGTTAAGTGACTTCCCCAAGGTCACACAGCTAGTAAATATCAGATCCGGGATTCACACCCAGTTCTGACTCTAGAAACCTGCGTGTTCACTGTTACTGCTGATAAACCCCACAGTAGGATCTATCTATTTTACCGGTTTTATATAAGATAAACACATCCCATGAATCTGGCTAATGAAAGACACCCACATACGCACCTCCGGGAAGGGGTTTCTGGCCACAAATATGCATGCGTAGATCATACAACTAACAAGTAAAGGCACGTGCTGCTCAAAAACTGACAAAGTGTTGTCCAGGATGCATTTCATTTGGCCCACATGGTACTTTATTTAATTGGTATTTTTTGCCAATAGTTAAAAATCAAGAAATTTTACATTTTTAAAAACCATCTTCTCTTGAAAATTAAAAAAATTGAAAGACTTGGCAGCAATTGCCTGCATCCTAATAAGGCAGCCGTTAGCATGACTCAAGGCAAAGCCAGGTTCTCAGATGACATAAAGGCAGCCCTGGGCTGGCGAGCAGGGGGGATGGGAGGGGGGTCACTCACCCAGAGCACAACACACAAGCACGGGTCGGACAGTACACTTCCACAATGTTGCGTATTTCCATCAGTCTTAGCCATAATGGTGTCAGTTGTGTACCTTTAAAAATGTCAACAAAGGGTTGCTTTGGGGCAGGCAAAGCATCTGCTAACCCCCCACACCCCTGGCTGTCCAGCCAAGCTCTGTGCAGGACATACCTCCACCGTCTGGCTAGCATTCAAGCTACCCTACCAAACACCTGGCCTTCCAGGCTTATTAACACAGCTGCCTGGGTCTGTGGGCATTTGAACTCACCTGCACTGATCTACGTCCGTCATTGAAAGATGATGGTCTTACACAGAGCGAAAAGCCACACGAAGAACTCACCTGCTCTTGTTGACAGTGACGCCTCCTGGTGACGGCCGGTATTACAGTTCAGCTCCACTAGACCTCGACGTTGCTTCGGGAAACTGCGTCTTCCGTGTTCGGGTTTGTTCCAAGACTACTTCGCAAACGTGTTTCAAAACCTTCTCAAACTCTTTCCAGCCTGAGCTTCATAAAATGTCCTCCTTGACTATCCTCATGAGGGCCTGGGAAATGAACGGGGCAGGAATTCTAATTCCAGTTGGCCGGGACACAGAGGGGTCAAAGTGACTTGCCCGAGGGACACAGTGAATCCAGGCTTGTCAGCAAATGGCTCTAGCCTCCAGGCACCACCGCCTGCCTGATCTCCAGGGCTGATATCATGGGAGAAGCCATGTCCTTCCCTCAAACAGCTGTTGGGGCCATGGCCAGAGACCACAGATCAGGGCACACCATGAAACAGGATCTAGAGATGCTAGTGTCTCCTCAGGGAGGCTCCGTCCCCTAAAATGGAAGAAATCTTGCTGCCCCAGGATGAGCAGATGGGCTGGGTCATGGAAACAGACAGAAGATCCCAGAAACCAGAAGAATGTTCCACGGTTCTGGAAAACTGCCGCGGGCCCGGCCTCCGCTCTCGTGGCCTCTGCAGCTCATCGTTCCAACCCATCTGCTGAAATGCTTTCCCTAGGGGAGAGGAAGTCCCATTCTGTCATGGAAGTTGAGGAGGTAAATGAGACCTCGTTTGCAGAAACGTGCCTCATGGCCAGGGTGGCTCACATCTGTGGCTTAATGCGGAATGCACACGGCTCTGTCTTGAAGGCCCGCCTGTTTCCCCAGCCAAGCACTTCTGAATGTTGTCAACTGGGGTGTAACGAAGGCTTTGTGACAAATGTGTCATGAAATTCGGAGGCACTCATGACTCTGGACTTCAAGATCTTGCCATTTGGCCTTCACCCTTGGGAAGACACAGCCGGCCCGGGCCCCCCGGGGAGCTGGCTTCTGACCCACAGAGAAGGAGGTCAGAGAAGCAGGACATCCCCCTTCCAAACCGAAGCAGCGGACCCTAGTCAGGAGTCCTGGGCGGCTTCCCACCCCCCGCCTGCCCCCATTGGCTGCCCTCTCTTTCAAGTTTCCTTGTGGGGTTTGGAGAGCCAAGTACTATTTTTAGAAATGTTTATTCTTACGCCTCTTCTTCCATTCTCAACCTCTCAGTGATGAGCCTGAATGTTCCCCTGCTGGGAGCCTTTCCACAGTGGTCGGGACCATCCCTGGTGGGCAGGGCCTCCTGCTAGATGGACTCGGGGTCGTGGCTGGGAGACACGAGCCTTGCCATCCCCTTTCACTTCTCCACCTTCACAGACTCTCCAGAACCAGGACCTGCCTGTCCCTTTGGTTGGAAAGGGCATTCTTCCAAGCTGGTTTCCCCTGTGGCATTCTAGGAGGGATGAGAGAAAGCAGGAGTTCCTGGACGCACACACCAGTGATGAGTCCTGGTTAGCGGAACGGGACAAAAAGGGAGCGTATAGGGCAGCGGCAGACACAGTTGTCCACATTCAAATCTCGGCTGGGACTCTGACCCGCCGTAAGACCTTGGACATTTACTCCCCTGCTCTGTGGCCCTACTTTCTTCATCTGTAAAACCAGATGAGGACGACAAAGGCATTCATTTGGGTGGTGAGGGGACTCAAGCAAGCTCACATCGAGGGTTTAAAATACTCACCGCACACAGTAGGCTCTCAGTCAATGTTAGCAACAACCTGTTTTTCGGAGAGGAAGCCGTACACCAGGGCCCGGCTCTGCTCTGACATTTTCTATCTGATGGGCATCGAAAGTGTTCATCAGGACAGGGGGACCAAGGGCAGCTGGCGGCCGGGGCCCTGCGCTCATGGGAATTCCACAGGCAGACACAGGAGCCCCTCTGGAGGTGAGTCCCATCCCCCAGACTGAAAGAATCACAATCCCTTCCCGTTGGCCAATCCTGGCTTCTGCAGACTTCGCTAGTTTCCATCTTCACGGCCCCCTTAACGTCACACAGATATACTGCAGGGCATCTTTCTGTGTGAAAACTGTCGGCTTGTTCAACGCAAACGTACAAGGGAGCACAGATTGTGCAGTCCCCATCCATCACATTTTCGGTTTTTACCTACAATTTAGCCAGTCTTGAAGTACAGTCGTGGCTCGGTCCCGCAGCGCCCCCTGGTGGCCGAGGCCTGCACTCGCGCTCTCCTCCCTCCAGGTGACGCCCCCTCCCCCCCAGCTCTGCTACTCCCTTTATTCAACAAAGACTCATTGGCACACACACCTGACCAGGTGCTGGGGACGCAGCGGGGACCCCACAGACCCGGGGCCCAGCCAGGAGCGTGGAGTCCAAGGAAGGAGGACCAGCGGGACCAGATGCTCACACACAGGGATCAAACTGGGAAGGACAGGTCCTCAGGGGGCCTGGATTGCAAGGATGCACCCTCCCCTAAGGAGGTCACTTAGGAAGCCAGAAAGCAGGAGAGGCATACGACGTGCCTCAGTTTCCTCACCTGCAAAAGCGGCCTGATTCTCCTGCCCCAGCCGTTGCAGGGGTGCTTTGAGGGTCCTGTAGCAAGGGGCAGGGGGCTGGAGAGGTTTTATAGCCTAGAGTGCATCCTGCTGGATCCCTCTACACCACACCTATCCCCACTGTTCTCTCCACACAGCAGAACAGCCCTCACGTCGCTCCCCAACTTAAAACCCTCCAGTGGCTCCCATTATGCTGACAATCTAAACTACAGGGATCAAGTCCCTGCCTGACCTTCTATCTCATCTCCTTCTAATTCCCCACCCTCGTGGCTTACTACACTCCAGCCATAGCCCACTCGTTTCTGGTCTGCGTCTTGCTACCGCAGGGCCTTTGCACATCTAGTCCCAGTTCCTAAAGTGCTCTTTTCCTGGTTCCTTCAGATCCCTCAGGGATCAGCATCAATGGCACCCTCAGAGGGCACTTCTAGAAACACTCCTAGTAGCCCTCTCTCATTATGCCACATTGCTTTTATCACTTTCCTGACTTTCATCACTTTCTGGAGGTATCTGACTTTGTCCTTCACTTGTTTGCTATCTCCCCAACTAGAATGCAAGCCTGTGAGGGCAGGACCTCTCCTGCTTTACCCATCACCACATTTCTTAGGCGGAGAACATTGGTACCGTAACAGATCCAGGTAGATCCCTTCTGACTGCTTTTGGGCATCCCTGGTTTCAATGTACTTCCAAGCCCAAAACCCTTGGAATACTGCCTTTGGGCTGTGAGAGCCCCCTCTGTCCTCCTGGGACACCCCTTGACTCAGGACACTCCTTTATCTCGGCCTCTCCTACTGAGGGACCCAACCAAAGACAACTCCCAGTATATACATGAGTACCCGACACATCGTGGGCTCCCAGAAAAAATATGTTGAAGGAAGGAATGCATGCATGCGTGGACACAGCCCTCTCAGCTTGACCCCCCTTAAGATCCAGCGAGTGCCCAACAGGATAGATACCTAATAAACGCTAGCTGGATGCTTTACAATTTTGTAATAGTCCCCGACCCCATAGAGAATGCTCACACGTCCATTTTGATCCCCAACCCCCATCCCGCCTGGGAGTTCTCAAACAGTCATGGAGCAGCAATCTTCACTCCCGTTTCACAGGTGGGAAGCCCAAGGCTCAGAGAGGTTACAGATTTCTCCAAAGGTGACCAGCACCTGGAGAAGAACAGGGGACAGCACACAAGGCCAGAGCCCTTTCTGTTGCGTGCAAAGGGAAAGCAAACATCACATGACTTTGGTTTTTATTTTTGGGGTGTCCCTCTTGCCTATAATACCCTAGAAAGGGTCAAGGCCCCTTTGAAAATCTGAAAAGTATTAAAGGAAACGCTTCTTAGAAAAAAATGCCATTTCTACCAAATCCCATTTCTTGAGGTTACACGTTTTCTGAAGCCAGGCTGTGACCCCAGGTAACATCCCTCCAATTTAAGGAATGCCCTCGGGGCAGATTCGCAGGACCCCCACAGGCCTCTGAACAACCTGTGCGCACAGCTTGCCCTCCAGTGGCCCAGCCTGGAATTGCCCAGAAGTCATGCCCGCTGGCAGGAGGAGGGGAGGGATATTCCTCCAAGCCCCCAAGAGGGCCTTGATCATCAAGGTGGGGGAAAAGCCACAGGGGCTTCATTAGCGGGGGAGGAACCTTGTGATGGCTCACACTTCAGAAGAAGACCTCTCGGGCCACCCTTGGAGAACGGACTGCCTGGGACACGCAGAGCCCGGAGAACTGTGGGCCAGGCTGCTGAGGCTCCGAGTGAGGGACCCCACTGCATCACCCAGACAGCATCAAAACGGTGGGCTGGAACGCAGCGTCCCCAGCCCCAAACCCCTCACGTGGGGCCACCAACTCTTGAGCTCCACACTGCATGGCAGGTAAAAAATGATCCTCGTTTTTTTCAGATGACGAAACCTACCTTAGTGATTTTATGCACCATGCGTGGCGAGCTCTCAACCAATGTTGGAAGAGTGACCGTCTGAGCCAGCAAAGGAACAATGGGCCTATGGCAACTACAATTAAGACTTCTGGTATTCTTTCTGGTATTATTTAGGATATAGACAGTGTCCTGGGAATTCCAAGATGAGGGAAATCTGGGTGAGCAGAAGTGATCAGGGAGGCTTCCTGGAGGAGAGGGCATGGCTGGAATTGAGCCTTTGATGGTGGCCAGGACTGAGCGAGACGGAGAGGGAAACCCTCCCTCCGTACAGGGGTAACACTTATTCCACAAGCAGAGTGGGAAGGGGGGGGGAGTTCAGGTCTCACGACAAGGAACAGTGCAGAGCTCTCAGATGGGGCAGGTCTAGTGGTACCTGCATGAATAGCTTTAAATTTTAACAGTTACAGTTTTAATGGATACTGGAAAACATGTAACTTGCCCCATTGGACCCACAACTTGAGATACAACTGCTTTTTTATTTTAGACAATTCTTTAAGGGGTGCCTGGGTGGCTCAGTGGGTTAAAGCCTCTGCCTCTGCCTTCAGCTCGGGTCATGATCTTAGGGTACTGGGATCGAGCCCCGTGTTGGGCTCTCTGCTCAGCAGGGAGCCTGCTTCCCCCTCTTTCTCTGCCTGCCTCTCTGCCTACTTGTGATCTCTGTCTGTCAAATAAATAAATAAAAATCTTTAAAAATTAAAAAAATACAATTCTTTAAAAAAATGAGTCAAATTTTTAAAAAAATATTAAGTTAACAGAATCATGTGGTGGGTAGGGGTTAGGATGTAAAGTGAGCGGATGGGGAAACGCCTCAGAAAATTCCTTAGACCGATGTCACATTGAAGTCTGACAAGGGTCTTTTGAAGCGTCGGCAAGGCTTCCTTCCAGCGCTGGGCCACTTTCTTCACTGAGCCCTGAATGAAGTCATTGGATGTGTTTACGAACCAAGGTTGTACCAGAACACAAATCAACTTAAAACTTACGAAACTATTCAGAACCAAGATGTTCACAGTGCAGTGTTCCTTTGGGACAGACACGTACCCAGCAGAATGCTTTATGGATAATTGCCCTTTTTTTTTTTTTTTAGAAGCGTGTAGAACTCCATGCAAGAATTTTTAGAAGCATCTGTGTTGAGGCTCAGGCACAGGGAAGTCTACAGTCCTCAATGGTTATCAACTCAAGTTGGGGCATGCTGGGTTCAGCTTCTGGGAGAGAACAAATGGGGGTTTTAAGGGAACTCGGAGGCGTGGACCCTGGAGCTTCTCACCAGCAGGTCTACCCAAGGGCAGGCCCAGGCAGCAGAGACCATTCTCCCAGCCCCGCTGTCCCGCCCCCACCAGAGGGACCGTCCCAAATACTGGTTTCCAGAACGAATCTTGAGCTTGAGCAATCCTTTTGCAATCCTGTTGCGAATGGGTGCTTTCCACTTTGTTGCTTTCGACAACTGTGCAGAGAGGTCAAACAGACTTGTCAGCTGACCGGTCAGCAAAAAGACTTTTTGGTGACAGATGGCCCTCTGATTTTTGCCCATGACTCAAGGGTGTGAGAATTGAGCGACACAGCTATTGGGGCGTTCCTTCCTCTTTGTGTTGCTTATTTTTGTCAACAAGCTTTTTCTATCTTACGTCTACAAAAATAAGAATGGAAATGATGGCAAATTTGGTCTCCTTCTAGTAAAAAGTTTCGTCATTCGAGGATACATGAATCAGTTGGGGAAGCTTCATTCACCTCGTTAGGAGATATATTTCCAGGCAAATAAAAACCACAGTTTAGAGGCGCCTGGGTGGCTCAGTCCTAAGCATCTGATTTTGGCTCCGGTCATGACCTTGGGGTCCTGGGATCTGGCTGGTGTTGGGCTCTGCGCTCAGTGGGGAGTCTATGGGAGGAGTTTTCTCTCTCCCTCTGTCTCTGTACCCCATAACTTGCAAGTGCTCGGTCTCCCTCTCACTAAAAGAAATAAATAAAATATTTTTTTAAAAATGAGATTCCACTATGAAGAACTAAACTTTTTTGAATACCAAGGTGCTTATGTTGGTGGTGGTGGTTAGGCACCACACGGGAGGCACTCATACCTTGCCGGTGGAGCTGCAGAAGAGGACAGCTGCTAGGGACTGTGTCAGCCACGACCTCCAAAGGTTAAACACAGAGTCACCATAGGGCTCACCAATCCCACTCCTCCTGGGTATTCATCGTTAATTGCCCCAAACTGGAAACCCTTTTAAATATCTTGCAACTCCCGAATGCCTACAAACTGCGCATACAACGGCCTTCTACTCTGCAAGAAAGAGAAAGTGTTTTTGTTTTGCTTTGTTTTCTTGAGAAACAAACTGTTGACACACTCAAGGACATGTGTGAATCTCAGGACGGATGCCAAGTGAAAGAGGCGGTGTTAAAAGTCCATATCCTGTGTGATTCCGTTCTGAGGACATTGTCAAAAAGGCAGAACTATCCGGTTGCCAGGGGTTGGCCTCAGCAGAAGGTTTTCCTGCAAAGGAGAAGCAGGAGGAAATCTGGAAGGAACATAACATTGTTCTGTAACTTGGTTGCTGGTGGTTACCGGAATGTGTACGTTACAATTCCTAGAACCGTACACTCAGCTATTCCACTCTGTGCGTTTAAGAAAATTCAAAATATGTGTAAAAAGGGGGACGCATTCCAATAGAGTCTTTATATATATATATTTTTTTAAGATTTTTATTTATTTATTTGACAGACAGAGATCACAAGTAAGCAGAGGAGATAGGCAGAGAGAGAGGAGGAGGCAGGCTCCCCAATGAGCAGAGAGCCTGATGTGGGACTCGATCCCAGGACCCTGGGATCATGACCCGAGCTGAAAGCAGAGGCTTTAGCCCACTGAGCCACCCAGGTGCCCCCTCAGTAGAGTCTTGCTTGTTTGTGGGGTAGCTAGCAAATAGGAAACACTGATGTTGTCCGTCAGTGGTGTACCTACAGAAAATGGCAGTCCAGACCCAACAAAACGTTACCCTTTGTGATCAAAGGAAGAAATTAAAACACTCATTCGAACTTCTACAGATGTTTATGCTGCAAAGAAGCACAACAGAGCGATTCATAATACTTAAAGGCATAAATTCTATAACATTTTGCTAAACTTCTAGGGGAGAAGGAAATAGGCATTCAAGACCCAACATGTACTAACGGAGAGCTAGTTTGTGTGTTTTTTTCAGGGGCTGTATCATATTTAGGACCCAGTGGGCTGTTTAAAGAGTGATGACATGGTTTTATTTTGTTTTTTAGGATTTTATTTATTTGACAGAGAGACAGGAGGGGCAGGGGAGGAGAGGGAGAAGCAGGGTCCCCGCTGAGCAGGGATCCCAACGCGGGACTCCATTCCAGGACCGGGGGGTCATGATCTGAGCTTAAGGCAGATGCTTCAAGGACTGAGCCACCCAGGCGCCCCCTGACGTGGTCCAGGACCACAGCGTGTGGGAAAGTGCATCCTGGGTGGCTACTTAAAGATCAGATGAAAGCTTCTCGATGTCCACGTTGGAGTGAACGGGTGGATGGTTCCACAAAAAGCCTCGGGGAGGGCAGGTGGCACATGAGCGCGGAGGAGGTGAAGGCCTTCGGATCCCAACCCCTGGGTCTGCACCTGCCGCGCCAGCCGCCCACAGCGCAGAAGTCAGAAGACAAGGCTTCCAGCCCAAGGCTGGCGTCATCACGCTGCCTCTGACGTCATCACGTCGCCTCTGACTTCTCGCAGGGCGATCATCACGCCTCCAGCGCCATCACAGGCCTCTCCGTGTTATAGCACGTGTACATCATCACCGGGCACCGCCTACACCATCACGGCACTTCTGACGTCACCGGCCAGCCTGTGACGGGGACGCACGTCCTCCTGGACCCAGACGGGCGCGCAGCCTTTGCCACGTGAAGGACGCTGCGCCCGCCCGAAGGGGCCCCTGTGGCCTGGGGCGGGGCTGCAGGTGACCTCCGCAAGCCCGATCCAGCATTAAAAATGTTTCAAATTAGCTTTGCGCAGTGGCAGTATCGTAGCCAATGAGGTTTATCCGAGGCGCGATTATTGCTAATTGAAAAATGTTTCAAATTGAAAAAAAAAATTTTTTAGTTGCATTTTGCAACAGTACTGCTAAAAGATGAATGTGCGGTTCGAAAATGTCTTTTTGACCTAAAATTTTGGGTTTCTGCTGATCTTCCAAGAAATGCTATTGCTTTTGTGGGTCCCCAACAGTACTGTGGGCCGGAGGCTCGCTGCGGGATCTGCCCTGTGCCTACCTGACCCTGGCGGGGGCCACCTTGGAGGGGTGGAAGGCTGAAGGGGCACCCAAGGGACGGTGGGGGTCTGCCTCCACACCTGGAGACACACCAGAGACAGGCTGCCAGGGCCCATATAGCGGCAACACATCCCAGCTCCCCAGGCGGTGCCCCATGGAGCGCAGATGCTGCCTAGGCAGGGAAAGACGGACCTTCAGAATGCTGTGTGTTTGCAGAAAGAGAAAACTGGACTCAGCTTAGATGTGCATCAAGAGGGGGGTGCCTGGGTGGCTCAGTGGGTTAAAGCCTCTGCTTTCGGCTCGGCTCATGATCTCAGGGTCCTGGGATCGAGCCCCGCATCGGGCTCCCTGCTCAGCAGAGGAGCCTGCTTTCCTTCCTCTCTCTCTGCCTGACTCTCTGCCTACTTGTGATCTCTGTCTCTGTCAAATAAATTAAAAAAAAAAAATTTAAATTTAAAAAAAAAAAAAAAAAGAGGGAATGTGTGAGCATCTGTACCAGGGAGACTGTGCTGTCATTTACAATAATGAGGAGCAGGGGAGGGTGTCCAAGACAGGAACAGCTGGAGGGTCTGCTTGGGTGGGGAAAAAAACCAAGAAAGACACATCGTCACAGGAAAGATCATGATGGCCAATTTACGTAGACCTTCCCATGTGCCAGCCGTGTTCTAGAAGCATTCCATGTCCTACGTCCCTGCATCCGCACAGAGCCACTCTCCAACAAAGCCAGCTACTTTCTCCACTCCCGAGACACAGAGCTGTCAAACCACTTGCCTGCAGTGACGAGTGGTAAGATGCAGAGCGGAGACTCAAACCCAGGCCGTCTGGCTCCCACACTTTGTGTTACGCACTGCTCTTTTCTGCTTCTTCCGTAACAAGAAAAAGCAAAAGCCCAGAACAATACTGAGCATTTCCTACAGGCACCTCGATTTGTATATAGAGGCACAGAAAAAAAAGAGCGTAGCCAGGCACCATGCCAAAGTGGCAGGCTACCTTGGGACACGGATCACAGCAGCCTGAGAGCCTACTCTTTCTAAACGAGAACTGCATTCATGCAGTATTTATGTAAAATGTTAAATATAAACAAGATTGAAATTTTAAAACAATAGAAAGGCAAGTCAGCAGCCCAGCTGCTCCTGGCAGTTACCAGAAAGGAGCTACTGACTAAGAGCCCAGAACTTCCCAGGAAGCCCCCCGCTTCCCCACAAACACGCTGTCACAGACTCGAGCTTTAACTTTTAAAAAAAGGTTTATTACTTCAATAGTGAATTACTTTTAAAAGATGATAAATTTCACTTCTGTTGCAGTAGAAAAGAGGCTGAGGCTTGCCCCAGAGCGGGAGTCGCGGGTGGATGGGTCTCCCACCCGACCAGACCGGACCCCCGGACTGATGGGGCCAGGCTTCCGCACCTCTGCCCCGGCACCTAAGAGCCGAGGGCCCTCGCGGGGGGGCAGCTTGGGGCGGAGCGTCCCACCACCCACAGTGGGGAGTGGCCGGCTCAGTATACAGGAAGGCGTCAGTTTAGGCTGGAGGAAGGGGGCCCCAGGCACCCAAGCCTGGTCCCCGTGCGGACTTCAGGGAGGTCAACGTCTGCTTGGGGAATGAGGAGACAGTGGGAGCAGCCTTGAGACGCATCTCGAGCTCACGTGTTTACTGAGGCCTGTGTGAAAGGGCCTCGCCCCCAGCCTAGACGGACGGATGAGGGCCAAAGCTCCGGGTCTGGGCAGGATTGGGCAGCCCCTTGCCCATACGGCTTTGGCATGAGAAGTCTGTGTTCCCGGAATGGGTTTGGGGACAGTAGCCGGCCCCTCAGAGTAAAAGGCCTGTCCCGTGTGGCTGAGCCACCAAGCGGTGACTGCAGTATTTTGTGACTGGTGGAGAGGGCGCTGGGCGGGGAGGAGACAGCAGGCGCTGGGGCCCCCTGGATGAGCAGGTCAGGCTGGGCTCTCTCAAGGGAGGGGACCCCGTGCCCACGGCACTGCGGGTCACTTGGACGGAAGGTTCCAGACTGTCCTCGTTGACCAGCTCTCTGAGTCTCTTCAGCAGCAGCTCCATCCCTGAGTGTGCCTGCACACGTCTGTGCACGCGTGCGTGTACACGTGCTAGGGGGTGTGCAGTGTGTGGACACGCGTGTGGCAACTGGGGGGCTCAGACTTTAGGACTGGTGGGCTGTCCGCTAAGAGAGTCCTGAAGAAGCGGGGTACAGGGGCCGGGGAGCCGGTCTGGCTGAGCGGCCGTGCTGGGCTGCCTCGTGGCGTCTCCAGGACCCTGAGGAGGAAGACAGGAGCTGGATCACGGAGCCGGACCAGGGAGGCCCACCCGCATCCCCAGCCCCACCCTTGGCCCTGCACCCACATCCTCCGGCGAGGAGACAACCCCTTCCACGTCCCCCATCAGAAACACCCATTCATCAAGCTCAAGATCAGAAAAAGCTAGAGTGACGTACGGACCCCTGAAATGCAGTTACAAGGGCGTCCTCTCTCACTACACACCATCGTGCCCTGCCCTCACCCCATTTCTGAGGTGGGAAAAACCAAGGCCCAAAGGCATTTGCCTAACACAGTGAGCAGAGCAAAGCAAGGGCTCCAGGCCTTCTCTGCAATACTGTGAGCAGCAAAACTGGAAACCAGCTAAAGGTCCACCGATCGGAGAGTGCATTTTTTAAATAGCATCACAAGACGGCATTGAACCTGAACAGCTTTCACAAACCCAGACCTGCTGAGGCGAAAAGCCAGTGGCCGAGGGACCCATGAGAATTGCTTGAATCCTCTATTGTTCCCGGATATATTTATACAGACGTAGAGGGGAAAAGCCTACACACCAGATTCCTGGCAAGGACGGCCTCTGGGGGAAAAGGTGAACCAGAACAGAATGTTCACAATTCATGTTGTTGAGTCTGGGTGACAAGAAACGGCAGATGCTGTAATTTATCTTTTACTTTTTTTTTTTTTTTTTTTTAAAGTTTCTCAACCAAGTCGTTAAAGACAATGATGATAAGAACTGGGGGCGGGTGGGGAGGCAGAGACCGGGTTCTTCATCCCTCTGAGCCCTATGCCTTCCTTCCCCTGAAGAAGGGAGAGGCCTCCCAGCAGCAGTTGGGGCTGGGATATCCCGAGCACCCTGGCCCACTTGCAACCCCAAGGGCTTGCATCTCCAGGCGGTGAAGAGAATTAAAACCCCCACTCTGTGCAGAACAGAGGGAGGGGGAAGGGTTGGACTCTGGCCCCTCTCCCTCTGAGACATTTCTAAGGCTTCCGGGATTGAGCGAGCCCATTCAAGCCAGGGACAGGAATGGGGGGTACAATGAGGCCAGGCCAGAGTGAGACCAGCCTACCCCACGACACACCACCACAGAGAGGCAGCGTGGGACACCTATGGTGGTCACAAGCTCAGCAGCTTGACCCAAACAGCCACAGCTTAAGAAAGCCTTGCTCGTAAGTAAAAAGGAAAATTAGTCCCAGACTGAAAAGACGCCCTGGTCTATCCCAAGGAAGACACATGTAACAAATCCCCAAGGAACCAGAACATGAACCAGATTCCTCCTCTTCCTCTTCCCTTCCACCTTAGTTTGCCTGAGGAATGAGGACTTGGAATCAGAGAGAAATTAATGAGGAGTCCAGGAACATTTCCCTGAAGGGCTTCCGTGTACAGTTGCCCAAGATGTTCACTGCACAAGTGAGCCTAGCCAAGGGGGCTGTGAATGAGCTGTCAGCATCCATTTGCCAAACCCTCTGCCCTCAAGCAGGCCAGGTCTGCACAAAGTGGATGTCTTTCTTATCAACATAAAAATGTTCTTCTTGGCTAGTGCAGGCCCCATTTCCTGCTTTCCCCAAACAAGGCAGCCCTTCAAGACTGTTCCCATGCTCAGGTGCAAGGCAAGATGTGGGGGGACCCACACCTAGGCTCAGCATGGGGTAGAGACCACCATGCAGGGATTCTAGGTCACCAGGACCACTGGTCACTTCCCAGGTGCCTGCCTCCCACCCCAAACCAAATCCTATGGGACATGACAGGACACTGTGTTCCCCAAGCACACGACTGGTGTGGAGGCTGAGCTGCCTTCCAGAAGGCAGGGCTGTAGAATCTCTAAGTCAAAAACTTCCCAAATAAATAAAGAGGAGACCCCAAGTTTTGGTTTGTCTTATGGGAGACAGAACCACCAGCCCTATTGTGCTAAAAGGGAAGAAAGCCCTCTCTACCTCTGACGACCCCACCCCTGCCCCCCGAGAATGCCCAGCAAGTTTCCACAGAAGGGAATTATGGCGAGAAGGGGGTAGGGGTCCCCGGAAGGCAAGCTGTACACAATAAGGCATCCTGGGGGATTCTGGGGAGACAAGGAAGGAAAGGGAAAATAGCGTCCAGCTAGGACACCCTGTTCCCGAGCCCAGGGACTGTGTCCTCAAGGAGGGTATCCGGGCACGTTCAGTCCTGACGTGCTCACGCCCCTCCCTCCTACTCCCCGATTGGCAGGAGGAGCCACCCCACCCCCAGCCTGGCTGGGGACACAGCTGTCCCTCTCTGCTCACGGGGCTGGCAGCTGCTGAGCCCACGACTTTGCATTTTCTCTTTTATTTCCACCTCCAGCCCTGGCAATCAAAGCCAAGTGGAGGCAGCCAACTAGCCCCAAAGAGCAAGGCTGTTGCCTCACCCGCGCTCTGTGGCTGTCAAGAAAGCTACTTAAACCCAAGCAGATTTGGCCCCAGAAGCTCAAGGGGGCAGCCCATTTTTGAGAAACGAAGGTAACAGCCATCTGTCACAGGTACGACTGTAGAGCGACTCACCCCTGCCCAACACCAAAGTCTAGGGCCCAGGGCTCCGCCGGCCACATCCCCGAGCAGGACTAAGACCTCAGACCTAATGGATCCCGGCCGGGAAGGCGAACTCCCGCAGGCACGAGCCTGCTTCTTCCGGAGGTAGATTGCCAGATAGTATCAGGGCATCCAGTTAAATCTGAATGTCAGGTAAACAACTGAGTTTTCAGTATACCTATGTCCCAGTAACTGCACGGAACACACCTACCCTAAAATTCATTCAGTTTACCTGACATTATCCTTCTGTTGTTGTTTCTTGCGGGGGGGGGGCAGGGAGGATAAGCGGACCCATGCCTCTTTGCTCTATCTGGCAAGCCTACCCTCAGGCTGAAACCCAGTATTCAGCAGGCGCTCAGGTGATGCTCAAATTCTCTTTTTCTTGGTCATCCCAGATTCATTGATGTATTGATTTAATTCCGGTTTGCAGGGGGTTTTTTGTTTTGTTTCAGAGACAGACAGCACACATGAGAGGGGATGGAGGGAGAGGGAGAGAGAGAATCCCTCTCTCTCTCCAGAGAGAGCTGGCTCCACGCCCAGCACGGAGTCTGATGCGGGGCTCGATCACAGGACCCTGAGATCACGACCTGAGCCAAAATTCAGCCTCGGATGCTCAAGCAACTGAGCCTCCCAAGCGTCCCAATCCGAGATTTATTTAGACTCTTGTTTCTCAAACACGGGACCATCTACACCAGAACCCTCTTGGGGGTGTCCATTAAAATACATATTCGAGGGCTCCACCCATGATGCTACTCCAGAGGGTCCAGAAGGATGTCCGGGGTCTGCACGTGGAGCCAGCTTTCCCGGAGAAGTCCACCGCACCAGAGGTCGGAGAAGCAGCTGGCTTGAACCCCCATCCTAGCTTCCTAAGACAACCTTGCAAATAAGACAACCTTGCAAATAAGACAGCAGCCCCCAGAGCGCCACCACACCCTCCGCCTCCTACCACGCCTGGGACCAAAGAAACTGCCAATCACTCTGAATGCAAAAATAGGCAAGTACGAATTTTGAGTCTGTAGACACTCGAGGTGCAGTTTAAGCTGAAGACACGCATAAGATCCAAAGAGTTTGGAGCCACTGGAGTACTACTCGCTACGGGAGGGGGAGGGGAGGGGGCCGCGCGGCGTTACCTGGTACCCACCTACAATCTTGCTTCTTGTAGCACAGTCCCCTTGGGAGCTGATGTCATCAGGGATTCAGAATAGGCCTGAATGGCCTCCTTATCCTTTGAGCCCTTTTTACTACTACTCCAAAATAAATAGCATTTCTCCTAGAAGATAACCAAGCTAATTTATAGTTGACACCATAGCCAAACATGAAAGGTTGACACGCTTCTTCAGTTTCCGGAAAGCAAGGAGCAGGGTGTTAAGTCCAATAAACCATTAACGCCTGGAGATGCAGAGACGTGGAGAGCGGGTGCCCTTCACCAGAGACAGAAATGCCTTCGGGAAACGTGCTCGGTCCGACGGACGAGCCCCGCAGGAAAGGGTCTGGCCACCTGAACGACTAGGGTTTGGACACTGGAATCAAGGTGGGGAGATGGGCCACCGTGGGCAAGGCGCATTGGCCAAGAACCAGCGGACCGAGCAGGCGGTGTTTTAAATCGGCCGGAAACAGAAATTTCTGTGAAATTTGCTATTTGAAAGGAACGACTTAAGAAGAAAAATTCCTGGGAAATTAAAATATATTGAGTTCATCAGCATATGATCTCTTCTTTTAAAAAATCAGGGCAAATAACATAAAAATATGTGAGGCCTAAGCTCTGCTAAGTTCCCCCTGCCCCCCCACCCCCACCCCCCCAAAAAAGTCACGGAATACATTTCCACTATGTGACCTCCGGTGCCCCCTGTGGGGAGGAAGTCTCAGCTGCGTCCTCAAGAAAACAGGCATCCTTACTGCGTCTGGGGGCCGCACACTGACCTGGGGCTGAGGCCTGGAGGGAAGGGGTCCTAGCCAGTGATTTCATGGGTTTCCTCACTCTTCTTCCCCCCACCCCCACTCCTGATGGACACTCAGGAGAGACAGAGGAGACAGAAGATGGCGAGGCTGCTCTGGCCTCCTCCCCTGGGCCGGTCCCTCACCAGCCAGTCCCTGGGATCCCCCATCGGTGGCGGTGGAAATGCCCAAGGAGGGATTCTCGGGCTGAGAGCTGTGGCTTCTAGTCCTTTCCGCCCTGCCAGCATAAATCAGGCAAAGAACTATAGGGAGTTCCCTTATGCTCCCTGGAGAGCCAGTCCCGCTCAGTCCAGTCTCCCTAAGCCCCCAACAGGCTAGCTAAATCCATCGATCACCAGGAGCTCAAACACCAGAGCAGTGGCATGGTGAGAGCTCATAAGCCCTGGCACCCTTGCACCAGGGCAAACCTTTCTCCCTACAGGATGGGGAATTTGGAAGGCAAATCTGGTTAAGGGGCTGACACCCAAGTTAAGAGCCCAGGAAGGTTTATGGTTACCCCAGCAAGCAAGTAAGCAGGCATGCAAGCTGCTCCCCAAGAAAGAGGAGAAAGTGGAAGACCCGTTTGCCAACGCTGAAGCAAGAAATCAGGAGCCGTGGGGGCCCAAGGGCCCTCCGGACATGCCTCAGCCACCCCTGCCTCAGGGCCTTTGCACTGGTCATTCCTTCTCTTGGAGTACTTCTGTGATCTGTGCTGAGTACCTCAACAGCATTCCCATCTAAGCCTAAATTCTATCTCTTCAGAGAAGCCTTTCCCGGCATTCTCTCTATAGTCGTCCCCAACCCTCCTGAACGCAATGATGTCCAGTCCAGGAGCCATATATGGCTGTTAAGTCTTTAAAATGGGTGAGTCTGAATCAAGACCTAGCTGCAAGTATAAAATACACACCATATTTCAAAGACTTAACATGAAAAAATAATGTAAAATATAGCTACGTTTATATTTTTTATGTACTTTTTATTTTTTATTTATATACTTTTTATGCTTATATGTTGATGTCCTACTTTGGACCTATCCAGGTGAAACAAAATATATGATTAAAATTGGTTTCTTTTACTTTAATGTGCTTATTCCAAAATGTAAATGGCTCACCCACGGCTCACGGATTTCTACTGGACAGGACTAACCTTGTCTGTCATGTTTTCTATTTATCATCAGCAAAATTGCCTTTTCTGTTCCTTCGGTTTTCATCTGTCCCCATAACTAGAACACCATGCTCCCCTAGAGCAGGGCACGGGTCTGTCTTGTTCACGGCTAGCTGCCCTGCACCTGGCAGAGACTGGCACCCAGCAGACACTGACTTGATGAACAAAGCATTCAAGTACCAGGCCTCATTACCCAGAGCCCTACCAGCAGCCCCTCCCAGAGAGGGTCCCCAGGCCTCCCAGGACCCGCAGAGAAGTTGCAATGCGGGAGGCAAGAGAGATAAGCATGCAGTGATAGCTCCCCTGCCCCACGCAGAGACCCCAGGACCGCTGCCCAAGGTGGGCTCAGGGCTGAGGGTGTCTGCGGAGGCGACTGGAGGGATGCCCAGAGGACCCCACGCCCCACCTTCCCCCAGCAGGCAAGCCATGGGCTGTTCAGCCCAGGCCTCACTCTGGCCATCACCTACTTGGCTCCGGATCTGGTGGATGATAGGGATGAGCAGCAGGACGCAGCCCAGGGCAAGGAGGACGTACTGGGCGTAGTGCAACACACTGGGCATCAACACCAGCTGGTTGTAGAAGGTCTGCAGGGGCTCACCTTCCATTGCCCCGCTCTGGGGATGGAGAATGACAAACAAATGGGCTGGTGCCGCACCCAGCAGGCCTGGGGCGCAGATGCTGTCCCACGCCACATCCCTGTCCCCCACCACTTCTGGATCTCAAGACCACAGTCCAGAGCTTGCAATGAAGCCTGTGGGCGGGGGCTTCCTTTTCCTTGTGGGGGTGGGGGGGGGCCACATGACGGGACTACATTTCCTAGACTCCCATGCAGCTAGGTGAGGCCATGTGATCCCATCTGGCCAATGGGATGTGGACCCAGTAGGTTACAACTTCCTGCCTGGCCCATAGGCACCTGCCACGGGATTCTCTCCACTGGATCCCAGTTCCTGGAACAGGAAGGGTTCTGAGGATCTCCGGGGTGTGGGGGCAGGCGGGAGTACGGGACAGCAGGAGCCTGGGTGTCCCTATGGCAGAGCTCCGCCTCCCACAAGCCGCCGATACTGTGATGTGAGCAGGCTGTCCCTTCGGATATTATAGCTCTGCCTGATTGAAAAGCCCTCTGCCAGAAGGAACCCTGGAAAGCCAGGAAAAAAGAAAGTTTTCAAGTGAAAAGCTGACACGCTGAGAAGCAGCTTCCCTTCTCTCAGGAGAAGTGGTCAAGCACATTCAGAAAATTACACCCTGGGCCAGGGCCGTACTGTGTCAGGCAGCTTCTGCCTTCCTCACCCAAGGGATCCTATCAGCAGGGGGATAATCAATAGGACGTGCTTGGGCCTTGTGGAGCTTCTCACGGATCGTTCTACATCCCACATTCCGGCAACCAGCCCCCCCGCCCCAAGAACCCCCTGCCTCCAAATCCCACCCTGGCTCCTGCCTGACGGCCCAGACTCAGCGCCCAAGGGCACCCACACAGGCAGCCGGGGGCAGCCTCACCTCTTCGAACCACACCAGCGGCAGGACCACAGGCTCGATCTTCCCCGTTTGTCTGGAAATAAGCGAGACAAAGCCAGTGAGAAGTTTTTGCCAGTGTGTCTTCTGTGAGGCAGCTTTGGACACGTGATCCCAAGCTCCAGGATCAAGAGGGATTTGATTTTGCAACAGCTAGATTGGTGCAGGCTTCTTGAGGAATGGGTATTTCCTGGCCGGGAGCAACCTGACAATATGATCCTATCTTTTTGAATGAAAAACTCACGTTTCCTACAAGGTAGGGGCTGCCAGGGACCTGGCGGATGTCCATCTGTTCCCTTTAGAAACAAAACCCCAAATTTATTCGGGATGGCAATGCACCCGGCTAACTAACAATAGATTTTATGCTCGCCTCCTGCATTCCTTGGGAGAGTCTAGAATCTGGGCCCATGCCAGACAGAGGCTGCCTACGTGACCAGGCCCCAATAAACAGGCTGGGCCTGGGGGCTGAGTCTCTAATGGGCTCCCCTGGTAGAAAACACTTCACAGGTATTGTCACAACTAGTTACTGCAGGCATTAAGGGCATCCTGTGGGACTCTCCTGGGAGAGGGCTCTGGAAGCCTCTGCCCGGACCACCCCCAGCCCCAGACTTCACCCCATGCACCTTGTCCTTTGCTGATTTTGTTAGAATCCTTCTGCTATAATGGATCACAGCCACAAGTACGACTATGTGCTTGGTCCTGTGGATCTTCCCTCCGAATCGTGGAACCTAAGAGTGGTCTTGGGGACCCCTGACACAACACTTACTAGCTAACGGTGTGACCGCCGGCATGTTACCTTTCCTCTCTGGGTCTCCCCTGTAAAGTGGGGAGGACACAGGCAGTCTCTTGGGGCTCTACTGTCTCAAATGCAGTAACATGAGCAAAGTGCTTAGAGGAACTCCTGCCGTACAGAGAGCACTTCGGGTCTGGTACCGTTGTCATTGTTCAATCCTAGCAAACAAATGGATGAAAATATTCTGCAGCTATTGGGCGGGGCGGGGGGAGGTGGGGGTTTTCTGCTTAAAGAAGGCACAGCTGGACAGAGGGGAAGTGGGGCGCACTAGGCCCCCAGCTAAGCCACGGATTGTGCCGTGAAATGAATTTACACAGCATCACCTGCAGACAAGTCACAGAAATACAACAGAGGGTCCGCACTGGCCTCTTTTATGTGAGTCTGTAAGAGTGGATGTAAATTAAATGCAAATAGCCTTTATCTCGTGGGCAAACAGCCCCAAAATTCCCCAGAGGAGCCACAGGCAAACAACTCAGCTGAGTCTCTGGCCTCTTCCCACACCCGATGCCCACTGGCCCTAGGGGACGGCAGGAGGCGCTGCCGTTATTAGACCCGCTCCCTTGAGGCCACTGCTCCAGCCAGAAGGGGAGGTCAGACGGCTGCGTAGCCCGTGCTGAACAGACGGGGACAGAGGCCCAGAGAGGTCAGGGGAGAGGCCCGAGGTCACCAGCAGGCAGAATCCAGCAGCCCAAGTGTACCACTGGCTTGAACAGCGTTTTGTCAAGAATTCACACTCACTTCCAACAAGTGAACATTGAGAGAGACCCTGTTAAAATCCAGATTTTGAAAAATGCATTTGAAAACGCATGGGACAGGGCCACGACTGGTAGGAGCTCCCGGTGGGGGGGCGGGACGGGCAGGGGCCGGTCCTCAGCCCCGCCCTCCCCACCCAGCCTCCCTGGGCTTCCCAAGTCACCTGTCACCCACTCCCCCTCCCAAGGCTGTGATGGGCCCCAGAGCCAGAGGCTTGTGGGTGGCGTGCCGTTTCACGACCCCCAGCTCCTCCAGGAGCCAACCCTCTGATAGCCTCACAACGCACAAATAAAAAGCCCGGGTGGGAGCGAGGGAGAGAAGCACGTTCTCTCCAGCTGAAAGGCATTTCACAAAACTGAAGAGACGCTCACATTCCTGCAGCCCAGAACTCTTCCTAGGGGAATTTTTTTCATGAAACTATTTCAAATATGCTTAGGGGGAAAAAAAAAAAAAAAACCCAGAACCCAGAACCCAGACGCCACCATAACGAGTAAATCAGTGCGCCCTCTCGACCAGCTCCAAAACGACCCCGCATCCTGCCCAGAGCAGGCGAGGACGTGGAGGCTGGGACGTTCCCACACGGCTGGTGGGAAGGTCGGCGAGACAGCTGCTGGACAGAACAGTCCGGCGGCCCCCCCAGTAGCTAAGCGTGGCCTTGCTGAATGAGCCAGCAGTTATGGTCCCCGGTGTCCACCCAAGGCAAAGGAAAGCACGCGTCCACACAGAAATCTACACACGCACAGTCCTGGCAGCATTACTCAGGATGGCCCAAACCGAGAAAAACCCAAATGTCCATCCAGGGAGCGAGAAAACCTGCCCAACGCACACGATGGCCTACGATCCGGCCACGCAGGGGAAGAAGCGGTGACATCAGCGACAGCCTTGCAGATGTGACGCCGAGTGCGAGAAGCCAGACGCAAAAGGTCACCTCGTGCGTGCAAGATCCCCTTTATAGGAAGGGTCCGGGACAGGCAAATCCAGAGAGACAGCAAGTAGATGAGGGGACGCCATGGGCTGGGGCGGGGGGGGGAGTGACGGCTACTGGGGTGTGTGCGGAGGGAGGGAAATGTAGCGAGGGGTGCATGACTCCCAACGCACTACAAATCGCCGAATCGCAGGGGTGAGTTTTACGCCATGTGAATTACATCCCAAAAAGGCCATTATTCCAAATAAACAGCAACAAGAAGAAAATCGGGGCTTAAAAAAAAAATGCCTTCCATAAAGTGAAGAGTCATTCTTTAAAAGACTATTTGGTACATTTCCATGTTCAATCCTCGCTCTTGCCAGGACTTTTTTTTTTTTTTCTTTCAATTCTCTGTTGAGTAGGAAACTGTCTGGATGGAAGAGTCTGGAGAATTTGGGGGACAGATGTTGAGAGACAAAACCAGGATCCCAGAGTGGGGAACAGACCCCACAGCCAGGAGGACCGTCTCCTTCCCCACCTGCTGGTCCCTGGGGAGGGTCATCGCAGTCCCCCCCATCCCTGGGACCCAGGCTCCTACTCCCAGAGCCACTCACCCGATGCCTTTGATTGCTTTGATATACAGGCTCAGCTGTAATTTCACAGAGCAGTTCATGGGAATCCCGGTGACCTGTGGGAAGAAGCACAGACAGGGGCCTGGGCTCGCTGGAGCCCCCAGTCCTGCCCCCGAGGGTGGGCACCGGGACCCCCCACTAGCTCCCACCCCTCCCAGGCAAACACACGCTTCCCAAAGCCCCCTTTCATCCACCACCTATTCCCAGGTATAGTACATTCTGTTCCCTCTTTTTTTTTTTTTTTGGTTCATTTTCCTCCTTTATTTTTAAAATTTTAATTAATTTATATTTTATTGACATAATAAGGTATTATTTGTCTCAGGGAAGTACATTCTGTTTTCATCATCCCTGTCCCATCCTCCAAGCTAAACAAAATAGATTTGCATTTGGAAAAAGTCACCCTCCTCACACAACTTTTCCTGTCTCAAACCTAAGGATAGTTTTCCCTCGGGTTTAATTTTCTTTTTCTCGAGAACTTTTTCATCTCCAGATAGGAGGTAGGGACAGGAAACTTCCTTTGTCACAGGAACCTACGTTTGTGGGGTTTTTCTGGATGAGATCATTTTTTTTTTTAATAGTAAGTAAATAGTAGACAAGGACACACGCATGTAGGACCAAATTCAAGGAGGGAGCTCCAGAAGCGGAAAGGGACAGAGGTTGGAGGTCAGGAGGCCAGAGCTGCCGCCTCTCCGCCAAGGCCTACCTCCTCATCTGCAAAAGGGACTAATTCTCCCCACTTCCCAGCATTTCTGTGGCACCCAATTAGGCACCCAAGATACCCACACTTGGGGCCATCAATTCTCATGTGATTATCAGGTACATCTGAGGTAAAAGGGCTTATCTTCCGTGATAAGCAGGCCTGGCGGGCCCCAGTGGCCCAGAGGGACAAGGAGGGACAAGGCAAAGGCCGTGCTCCTGAGAAAACAGGGGAGACCTTGAACCCCAGAAGCCGGCGGGATGGGAGGGAGTCCACCCGTGTGTAGAGAAGCGATGACACGGCAGGCCCGAGGCTGTCCTCCTCAGAGAGGCCTGCTGGCTGGACTGGCCGCTGGCTGGGGTCTGGGAACCGGGATTCCAGGAGGGCCCCCCACCAACTCCCTAACTGATAAGCAGGGTTCACTGTGCCTGGATGGTCTGAACAAACAACGTGATTTATGCCGACCGCCGGCTTTCCTGCGGGGCAGTCTGGGAGTTGGGAAGGCACCAGGCAGAGCGAGCCGGTGGGAGTGGCCCCCAGGGAACACCCAGGGTGCTGAGTCTCTAATGGGCTTCCCTGGGAGATGACACAGCTCACTGCTGGGGGAATTCAGTGTGTCCTGTGTGGCCGCCGTGGGGGAGGGCCCTGTGCCTGACTACCCACCCCCCCCAGACCCTGGCTTCACCCCCTGTGCCCTTCTCTTTGCCCACGGAGTTTCGTGTCCTTTGTAATCCATCCCAGCCGGGGCTCCCACCTTATGCACAGCCCTGCGAGTCCCCCGAGCAAATCAGCCAAATTGGGGGTGGCCTCAGGGACCCTGACATAACCTGCCACCGCCACCCCCTCTTTCCAGAACAGCCTCTCTAGTCTGGGGTCTCCACCCGGGCCCACTTCCTTCCCCAGGAAATGTGTTTCCTTCCCTCCTTGGCCGGCTCCTCCAGGGCCGTGAGGCCCCTTCCTGGGCAAAACCCCACCCGTCCCCAGCACCCCGCAGAACTAAAACAGGGACACGTGAGCACAGCCCTCGCCACACCCTTCCTGCTCTCAGCGCCGGAAGAGAAGCCTCCAGGACAGCAGCTCCCCCTAGGTGTCCTGCTCTTGGGGCTAACGCCACCCAGGCAGCAAACGGGTTCCAGGCTCTTCCTCTCCGAAAGTACCCAAATCAGCAGCCAAAACCCAAAAGGCCACTTCCTTTCCCTGCGTGCCTCCAGCTGACCCGAAACAAAAGACGTGGAAGCCAGTTCCTACTGTGGCCCGGACAAGACACCTGCTGGCGTCGTCTGGTCCCCCAATCTTGGCCGCCTGTTCCTCACCATGGGGGGAGGGGACGGGGAGAGCCGTGCACTTGAGTGAGAGTCACCCGTGAGAACAGAGATCATGTTCCTGCTGGATTCCCCAGAAGCCAGCAGAGAGAGAGAGAGAACAAAGTAGGTGAATGAGAAGCGCCCGGGGGGACTCAGTCGGTTGAGTGTCCGACTTGATTTTGGCCCAGGTCATGATCTCAGAGTCATGGGATCGAGCCGCACAGTGGGCGCCCTGCTCAGTGGGGAGGCTGCTGGGGAGTCTTTCCCTCTGTCCCTCCTACCCCCCCCCTCAGATAAATAAACAAATCTTTAAAAAAAAAAAAATAGGGCACCTGGGTGGCTCAGTCAGTTAAGTGCCTGCCTTTGGCTCAGGTCATGATCTCAGGGTCCTGGGATCGAGCCCCACATCAGGCTCTCCGCTCTGCAGGGAGCCTACTTCCCCCACCCCACTTGCCTGCCTCTCTGCCTCCTTGGGATCTCTGTCAAATAAATAAATAAATAAATAAAATCTTTAAAAATTAATGAATTAACTAATTATTTAAAATGAACTAAAAGAGAAGAATATAGACAACCATGATAGTTTTATAACAAAAAAAACCCTTGGGGTGCCTGAGGGGCTTAGTTGTTAAGTATCTGCCTTCTCCCAGGGTCCTGGAATCTAGCCCCGCATCGGGCTCCCTGCTCGGCAGGAGGCCTGCTTCTCCCTCTCCCACTCCCCCTGCTTGTGTTCCCTCTCTCACTGTGTCTCTCTCTGTCAAATAAATAAAATTTTAAAAAAACAAAAAATTTTAAAAAACCCTCTTAGGGGCGCCTGGGTGGCTCAGTGGGTTGGGCCGCTGCCTTCGGCTCAGGTCATGATCTCAGTGTCCTGGGATCGAGTCCCGCATCGGGCTCTCTGCTCAGCAGGGAGCCTGCTTCCCTCTCTCTCTCTCTGCCTGCCTCTCCATTTATTTGTGATTTCTCTGTCAAATAAATAAATAAAATCTTTAAAAAAAAAAAAACCCTCTTAAAAACTGGTCAAAATGTGAAGACAACACAGAGAAGCCATAACATTTCTAGCGATACAGAACAAACTTAATATGACTTATTAATATTAATTACCATCAATTTAATGAATTAGTACGAACCTCATTAAAACTAACCAGATATTCGCACAGGTCACGGGGATGGAGGCATCAGAAGGCCCATGTCTGAATTCAGCTTCGTCCCTTACTCACGCTCGGTCATTCAACAAACCCGCATCGACTGAGATGCTAGTGGGTCTGCTAACTGCTAAAATCCAAGCAACACGACAAGACAGGACAGACCTCTCCTCGGTGCACCAACGATCCCATTGACGAGCTGTATCACGTGACCTCTCTGGACCGCAGCCTCCCCATCTGCACAATGGGAGGAGCAGGGCTCGCCCCCCAGGTCACTGTGAGTGTGTACTGAGTTGCCGCGTGTCAAAGCATCTAGCTCGGGGCGGCACCGGAATAAGTGTACAAGCAGCATCTGCCGGACGTGAAGTGTGTGCGGTCACCGTTGGCTTAACCAGCGTGTGTTTTTAGTGAACAGCGGGGGCAGGGGGGGAGTGCCAGGGGCCAGTGGGGTCGAGTCAGGAGCTCAGAAAATCTGAGCACACAGAAAAATGACGTGGAACGTCGAAGAGCTCTGATAAAGGTCTGCGGGCAAGACCATGAGTGTCCACGCTGGCAACGAAAACCCGCAGGATTGTTTAATCAACAGCAAAAGTCACTAGTCCAAACAGGCACGTTTTACAGTAGCAGAGATAGGGAGATAAGACAACCGGGTAAAGACAGGCCCACGGGGGGACCACATGCGTGGGCCTGCCACCTTCTTGGCTGTCACCTGCAGAAAGCGTGTCTCAGAGGACAAATTCCCCAGGACCCGATTCATCTGCAAGATATCCCAGGCTCTTGTTGGGACCTAGAGAGCTTTATGATACGCTGGCACAGCCAGAGGGCTCCTCTGGCTAATTTGCAGACTGATAATTCTAATTAATTTACTATCTTACGATCCTTTGATAAAGACAATTCCCTTGGGAAGAGATAATGAACCCCTTGAACTATGGAGTCTGAGCAAAGTAGGCACCTCTGATGGCTTGGTACTCCAGAAGTTATCAATGCCAAGGAAAGCCAGGCTTCCCAACACCCCCACCGTGGAACAGCTCAGTGCCTGGCAGAAGTGGGGAGCAGAGAAGGGGGCCAAGAAGGCACCAGTGGGAAATCCCCCCCATACCCCTCCCCCATAGGTTGACAGGCACAGGCTCACCGGGTGGACATCCAGGAATAAGGAATGCTCCTCCTGGTTGGGATGGAGGCCCAACACTGCCTCGGCCAGCACCGGGTCGGCGTTGTAGAAGTGAGGGTGGGAGAGAAACAAGGGCGCGTCTAGAAGGCAGAGAAGGGGAAAGGGGGTCATCAGACAACGGAGAGCATCGGCACATCCAGAGGCCTGCGTCCTGCCAGGGCCTGGGGAGGCACATGCGCCGGAATCCAGCCACTGCTGAATTCCCAGATGATGACGAGATGCCGACAACAATAACTAGACAGAGAGAACTCTTTCCTCCAGTCCGTAAATGTTTACCAAGTGCCCGAGAGACGCCACGCGTCTGGGAAGGGACGAGCTCTGTGCTGGCAGGAGTGGTTGTGCGAGAGCTGCCGATTCGGGTGGGGGAGACCACAGGAAGGAAGGGAGGATGGTTCAACTACGCCAGGCAGGGAAGGCCAGGGAATGGCATTCCAGGTGGAAGGCTGGGCAGAAGCAAAGGCAGGGAGACAGGGAAATGCACCGTGCACGTGGGACAGACAGTACGTGGAGGCGAATTATGGGAGTCGAGGATAAAAAGGTAAGTCGAGGCCAGTTTTGAACTTAGGCAGGGAAGGGGCACCTCGATCGCGAAGCCAGGCAGCCCGGACCATCTCCTGCAGGCAAGGCGGCAGCTGTCAGAGACGCTGAGGGGTGCGTGCCTGCGGCCGGGTCTCCCTATCATCCACGGGAAGGGAGAAGACACACCTGCTTTGCTCCTTCTCTCCCAGCAGCCGCTCTGCGGGATGGACGCCAGCGAGTGTGACAGGGGCTGACTCGGGCCCCTCTTTGTGAGAAATTCACACCCAGAAACGTGAGGCCGAACCTCTCCATCAACTGACCGAGTAAGGCAAATGCCAGCTATCCTCACGTGCTCAGGACCACGGACAACAGGCCTGATGGACAACGAGTTAATGAGGAAAAGAATCAGCCTCTCTCAAAAACCCATGAGGACCCAGAGCAGGCAAACCCTAGAGACTGAATACTGCACACTGTGCTAGCCAGTGGCTAGGGGACAGGAGATGGGGAATGACTGCTAACAGGTCTCCTTCTGGAAGGATCAGAATGTTCCAGAACCAGGCAGTGACAGTAGGTGCACAATATTGTCCATGTACTAAAGGCCACTGAACTATACATTTTAAAATGCTTAATTTGGGGCGCCTGGGTGGCTCAGTGGGTTGGGCCGCTGCCTTCGGCTCAGGTCATGATCTCAGGGTTCTGGGATTGAGCCCCGCATCGGGCTCTCTGCTCAGCGGGGAGCCTGCTTCCCCCTCTCTCTCTGCCTGCCTCTCTGCCTACTTGGGATCTCTCTGTCAAATAAATAAATAAAATCTTTTAAAAAATAAAATAAAATAAAATGTTTAATTCTATGTCACGTGAACTGCACCTCAAAACAACAACAACAAAAAAGAAAAATCACAACAAAACTCACGAGGTCTCCTTCCCGAAAACCAACAGTGTGCCACCACCTGCCAGGTGACCAGGATCCATGTTATGTTTCTGGAAGCTTCAAATCTAGGTTCTTTCTACTTTTCTTTGCAAGACCAAGCATTGGTTTAAAATAAAAGCTGGGATTTTGCTGCCACCTGACTTCATCTTTCCTGGAGGACTTTAACGCCCATTGCCTTTTTTGTGACATCGATTCATTCAGCCAAGTACCTCTTCAGTTTTGCCACACCTGGGTCCCCCTGCGTGATTCTCCAATGTGCTGCTCTGATCCAAATGCCATCGCTTTCTTTAAACAGCGATATTTTAAAGTCGAACTTTCTATCCAAGCCATCACTGGCAAACACTTGCCCCAACAAGACAGTGAATATAGAAATAAATACAACGGAAACCACGAAGGTTGAATATTCTAACTAGATAACCATTGCCCACACGGGGCTTTGAGCACTCTTTTCAGTTAAAAGGAAAGACAGGGGGCGCCTGGGTGGCTCACTGGGTTAAGCTGCTGCCTTCAGCTCAGGTCATGATCTCAGGGTTCTGGGATCGAGCCCCTCATCGGGCTCTCTGCTCAGCAGGGAGCCTGCTTCCTCCTCTCTCTCTCTCTGCCTGCCTCTCTGCCTACTTGTGATCTCTGTCTGTCAAATAAATAAATAAAATCTTAAAAAAAAAAAAAAAAAAGGAAAGACAGGGGTGCCCGGCTGGCTCAGTCGGGGGGGGGGGCGTGCAAGTCTTGATCTCCTAGCTGTAGGTTCGAGCCCCACGTTGGGTGTACAGATTACTTAAAAATAAAAATCTTTTGGAATGCCTGGGTGGCTCAGTCAGATAAGCATCTCCCTTCAGCTCAGGTCATGATTCTAGGGCCCTGGGATAGAGCCTGCTGCTCAGCGGGGAGCTTGCTTCTCCGTCTGCCTGCTGCTCCCCTTGCTTGTGCACACACACTCTCTCTCTATTTAACAAATAAATAAATGAAATATTTTAAATACACACACACATACACATATCAATTTAAAAAATAAAAATCTTTTAAAAAGATAGGTGGGTGCTGAAAGGCCTCTTAGCACCAACAGAAATTCTCTCCTGGGGGTGACTGGAAGGAGGGCAACCCGAAAGGAAAACAGAAGCCCTCTCTCCCAAGTCAGTCCGTGTCATTTAAAGCCACCTCCTTGCACCTCTGAAGCTACCCTGAGCAGCCCAGGGACAACGCCCTTCAATTTGGAAAAGCTCCTTTCCCATCCTCCCATCTCCGATATGAAAAAGGACCACCAGAAGGAACACGAGGCCCCCCATGTTCACAGAGACCCTCAGTAAGGGCGGCGGTCACCACATTGGGCCCTTGAAGGTGGCGCACCTCCAAGGAGCCCCAGCGTGCCTCCAAGGTCAGAGGCAGCCGCAGTGGGTCAGACCAACGTCCATCCCCTTGACCCTTGCTTCAGACAGTGAGCACGCTCCTCCCTCATTCTTTTAACGGCAAGCACACGTGCATGCGTTCCTCTCTGTTTTATGTCAAAACAGCATGAGCAATAAGTGGTCACTCATTTATAGCTTTACGGCACGCCCAACCAGACCTAACTGCCCAGGGTCACCACAGATTACAGCGAAGAGGTCTGTCGAGCTACTCTGAGGGCCCTGAGCAGCAGGGAAGTGTGAGGGGCGAGAGTCCTCCGGGCCCAAGAAATCTCCAAGGCCTTACAAGGGAAATGTATGGCATTCCTTATCTTCAGACGGAAGGTCACAGACATGCAGACCCAGGGGCCCTGAAGGACACGGATGGGAACATTCCAGCAGCATGAGGCTCATGGTCAAAACACAGAAACCCAGCTGCCCTTGAGGGCAGGAGAGGTAAGGAGACTAAGGGGAGTTCCCACGCAGGCATGCCACACAGCAGCGAAAGGGTGCCCACGACAGCCCCAGCGCCGACGGACCTCATCGATGACACAACAGGTGGAAGAGGCCAGAGAGAACACAGGAGCACACGCTACGATTCTTGGCACATAAAGGCCAAAAGCAGGCAAAGCTGTGCTGCTGGACTTCAGGCCAGGGCCTGAGAGGGGTCTTGGGGGTGTCTGTCAAGACCCGAGTTGGGCCCAGCATTCAGTGCAGAGTCTGCTCCTAACTCTCTCCCCCTCCCTCTGCCCCTCCCCTCCCTGCTCCTTTTATTTATTTTTTTTTAAAGACTTTATTTATTTATTTATTTGACAAACAGAGATCGCAAGTAGGCAGAGAGGCAGGCAGAGAGAGGGGGAGGCAGGCTCCCTGCTGAGCAGAGAGCCCGAAGCAGGGCTCGATCCCAGGACCCTGAGATCATGACCTGAGCCGAAGGCAGAGGCTTTAACCCACTGAGGACCCCAGGCGCCCCTCCCTGCTCCTTTTAAAATAGATAAATTTTTAGAAAATAAATAAAAATAAAATTCCCTGGCACTTTTGAAGTTATCTTGTCAGATGTGCTACGATGAGGCGGTATAAGCCTCCTCCCCGGCCCTCTGAAGTGGATGGACATCGGGCCTGCCTGGCACCCACTCCTCCTTCCCCATCCCACAGGATCCCACACCCCGACTCTGGAACCAACCCTCCCCTCACCTGCTGTGCAAGCGCTGGCCCCGCCCATGGAATCAGGGGCGGAGCGTGATGCGGCCTAGCCAATCAGCATCGCTCTGGGCCACAGTGATTGGCTCACAGGACGCAAGGCAGACCAATCAGAGTGAACGTGGGGCACCTGCTGGAGTGAGGGGGTCCGCAGGAGCCTTTGGAGGCAAAGGGGAGAGCCCCAAGCCAGAGGCGAGAGCCTGCCTGGCAGCAGAGCCAGCCCAGAAGAAAACCGAGTTGCCACCCGGCATGAAAGGCAGCTTCCCCCAAGAGCTGAACTCCGGAGCTGTGCCAAATGCAAGAATCTTTTCCGGAATTCTGCGGCACACAAACCATGAGATGCCCTTTCTGGCGCAGGCGGCCGCTGCTCTTGTCACCTGCCCCACAACCGCGGCACACAGCCAGGCAGGGTCTCCGCGCTGTCACCCCATCCCGCAAGCAGAAATTCCCAGAGACCCCAGGGACGGGAGAATTAAACAGGGCAAGGCCAGGTGGGCCACACAAGGAGGTGACAGGGAGGGCACCTCCAGGCCCCAGCTCCAGACCCTTCACCTACAGAGCACCCCATTCTGCCTGAACTTGGGGAGACGTCCAGCCTGACAGTCTATCCCCCCAACCCTGCTGCAAACTACAGCTGGACATCTCCAGCCGGATATGTAGCCAAAGAGGTCCCCAGAAGGTGAGACCCGGTCGAATGAGCAGTGGCTTCTCGTCCTACCAACTGTGTGACCTTGGGCACGTCCCAGCCTTGAGCCTCAACTTCCTAAGGGCAGGGTACACCCACACGTCCATACATTCAAATACTACATACAGGGCACAATTGTAGCAGCAGAGGACAGCACCCTGCCAACATTTACAGCCTGTGGGAGGACACAGATGATAGATTACCCAAACAGAATACACAGTCAGTGATTTCAGGGAGTGATGGACACCAAGAACATAATACAGGGGGAAATGACAGAGAGCAGCTGGCAGGGGCAAGAAGGGGCTGGAGTGGGGGAAGAGGGACAATGTTAGCATGGGAAATCAGAGCAGGCCTCCTGGAGGAGGTGGCCTCTGAATAGATCAAAAGGAGGGGAGGGAATGATCCACACAGATCCACATGGATAGCTGGGGAAAGAACTCTCAAGGTAGGAGGAATGGTTGATGCAAAGGCCCCGAGGTGGGACCAAACTTGATGTTCTAGAAATAGGGAGCAGGCCATGGGGCTGAAAACTAGTTAGTGGGAGAAGTACAGAAAGAAATGGTATTGAAGAGGCTGGCTCAGGCCAGATCCTGCAGAGTGCTGAGACCATTGTCATAGCTTCACTGTATGGGCATGGGGCTGCACTGAGCAGAGAGCCTGTTCCCAGTGAAGCAAAGACCTTTCTACCCCAATGAAGATGCTCTCCTTCTGCGCAGGCTATCCCATTCAGAAGTCTCTGGGCCCACGCGATGCTGATCATCAGAAATGGGGCCAGTGTGACTAAGGCGCTGCCTTTTAACTGGATGACATTAAAACCAATTTAAATACGCCAATGAGGGGTGCCTGGGTGGCTCAGTGGGTTAAGGCCTCTGCCTTCCGCTCCGGTCATGATCCCAGGGTCCTGGGATCAAGCCCCCCATCAGGCTCTCTGCTCAGCAGGGAGCCTGCTTCGCCCTCTCTCTCTGCCTGCCTCTCTGCCTACTTGTGATCTCTCCCTCTCTGTCAAATAAATAAATAATATTTTTTAAAAATTAAAAATTACAAAAATAAATAAATAAAATAGGGAATGGGGGCGCCTGGGTGGCTCAGTGGGTTAAAGCCTCTGCCTTTGGCTCAGGTCATGATCCCAGGGTCCTGGGATCAAATCTCGCATCAGGTTCCCTGCTCAGTGGAAAGCCTGCCTCTCCCTCTCCCACCCCCCTGCTTGTGTTCCCTCTCTTGCCGTGTCTCTCTCTGTCAAATACATGAATAAAAATCTTTAGCAATAAAAGAAAAGTAAATAATAAAACAGGGATCATGGCCTGGATTATCCTGCCATGGGGACGTGGTGGGGGGTGCGGGACGGGGGTAGTCTCTGGGGTCTTAAACTAGAAGAGGGAACAGGAGAGATGAGGTCAGAAGGTGGGATCGGAGATGGGGTGTTGCTGATGGTGAGGACAGGAGCCTCGGCATTCTGGCGGCCTCCGAAGGGCAAACACAAGGATCACCCCTCGAGCCTCCAGAGAGGAGCACAGCTCGCTGACACCTGGCCGAAAGTCGGGTGAGTCCCTGTGTGGGACTTCAGAACTGTTTAAGAGGATGCATTTTCATCGCTAAGCCACTGAGGATGTGGGCCTTCCTGACGACCGCAACTGACCTACATGGCATTCTTTTTTTCATTTCAGATTCTCTCTGCTGCCTCCTCTCCGGCCTAATGGGATTATGAAGAGTAAAGAGGCCGGAGATTCCACAGACCAGGCAGGGACAGATCCCAACGTGCCCACCTGACCCATCCCGCTGGGGACGGCACGTACTGAATCTGCAGGTGCTGATGTTCTGAATTCCGGACTCCAGGCACGGGCAGAAGCCCTCGTTGGGCGCGTAGACAGAGCCGTTGGCAAACAGGGTGCTGGGGGCCACGAAGCGATAGGTGGGGATGCCTTCAAACATCCCCGACTCCTTGTAGACCAGGTTCATGGACCTGCGGGAGGCAGACGGGGGAGGGGCAGCATGACACCCGGAACGTGGTGGCTGGACAGGTCCTGCTGAATGTGACCCCAGTTGAGCCGCTTCTCCCCACAGGCACCGCCGCCTCCCCCGGCCCCCCCAGGGGAGCTTCAGCTACTGTCTCTCTCCCTGGGAACTGCAACAGCCTCCTCATGGCTCTTCCTGCCTCCCGGCCCACGCCCATCTGTTCTCCCCAAGCAGATGGTGCTTCAAAATGAGAACAGAGTATGTCACTTAAAACTACAACTGCCTCCAGAGTCGTCTGGGACAAGACCCATCATCCTCGCCACAGCCCCACAGCTTCCGTGAGGTCCAGCCTCTGCTTGCCCTTTGTTGCACGCTATGGGCATCCTGGCAACTGCTCAGGCACACTCCCGCCTGCCCCTGGGCCTTTGTATGTGCTGCGCCCTCCACTTTCACATATCAGACTGCCATTCTTCACGACGAGGGGTGACTCCGCGGTCACTTCTCCTGAGGATGTGGCGGCATGTTCCCCGACCCAATTCACCCAGCTGCGTTTCTCAAAGGTACATGGAAACTTGAACTTGGACTGTGGATTACAACGGTGCCGCCCTCCCCACCCCCCACCACTGTCACACAGGACTCCAGAGCTCTTGGAAGGGGGCATGTGTGGGTGGGACGCGCTATCAGCGCAGAATAAATTCCAGATTTCTACACTGGATAGGAAAAAAAAAATGTGAAACTTCTCAGTAACACAGGACACCGTTTACGCACTGAAATGGTAGCATTTTGGATACAGTGGGTCAGGTAAAACCTGTCATTAAAATTAATGTCACCTACTTCTTGTTCTTTTTTTTTTTTTTTAACACAGCCACTCGAAAATTTAAGATTGCAGACGGGGATGGGCACCACGTTGGGAGTGGACAGCACCAGGCCCAGACATAGCCTTATGCAGCCGGAGAGGGTAACGTGATTGCGCAAGAGAACGTCCTTGTTTCCAGAAAACACCCACTTAAGTATGGAAGCCGCCAGCTATCATCAGGCAGTCTGGGGACAGGGCACCTGGGGCCAAAAAGGAAACAACTGCCCAAACCAAGGGGAATGGCACACGCTTGCTACTCTTCTCTGGGTCGAAATGTCTCATTCTAAAAAGTGAACATACGCCACGCACGGGCACTTCAGGTTCCCGGACGCTGGCCTGCACGTGTGTCTGGGTGAGTCTCCCCCTGCCCCAGTCAGGGTCAGGATGGAATGGGAGTGGGCCCATCCCCTCCCCGCCGTGTCCGCAGCGCCTGACCCAGCCAGCCACCACAGAGGTCTGCCAGGAAGGCAGAGGAGTCGGAGCTCACGTCCGTGAATCCCCAAGTAAAAGACTTTTCCAGAGTGGCCCTAATGGAGCTGAGGGCCGGGCAATACCTAAAGGCGGGTTCTAGGGTCCACCATCTAGTCTCCCCTGCCCTGGGGCCCCTGGAATCCGTCAGCCCCAAGCAAGCTTCTGAGGCCACACTCCAGTCCTGCAAGTGTCGCAGGAGAGACATCGAGATCTTTCAGCATCCAGGTGGACATGAGGGCAGCTGGACAGATGCCCCAGAGGGCCCAGGCTTGCCCGATCCCCAGCAAGCCCCGTGACCCGGTGGTTTCTTGCCCGCCACCACCGCCACCACCACGCAAAGCCCCACGCTGCCAGAGGCCTCTCTGGGTCTTGCCAAAGCAGCACGAGCGGTTTGGCTCTTCATGGCGCAACTGAGGACAATTCAGGACAGCGCCGAGGGCCAACAAATACACAAAGAGCCAAACCGCTTCCCAAGGGCACGCCAAAAGCCGCTCGATTAGGCTCTGAGCGTCCACAGAGCTGATTTCCACTGCCGGGAGGTCCCAGAAGACCCCGGAACGTCCCAGCCATTACCGGCAAGCCTCGGGGCTGTAGAATTGCAGTGAGGTTTCCGGAGTCATGAACGGCGCCCACATCTGTCCCGAGGTCCCGTTGATCATGTTGCACTGATCAGAATGCCAGAAGCTGACCTGCGGGGAAGCGAGGAGACCCGGCCCTTCAGTTCAGCCACGGCTCTCAGAAACACGCTCTCAGGCACTGCACGGCCGACCTGGGGCACAGCTGAACAGCAAGCCAGGGATGTCGCAGGGTCTCCGCTGGGAACGGTGACTGCCAGCTGCAAACGGGGACCTCGACCCTCTGAGCACGGATGCGGGTGTCCCTGGACCCCAGAGCCCAGGTCTTGGCAGCGGTCACCGTGGTGAGCGCCGGGGACATGGGAGCGGCTGTGCGCACCTGCTCGCTCCTGGGCACGCTTAACGAGAAAAAGCAATAAAGGTGGAAAACGCAGGTGCAGAACGATGTACGTAATATGATTTCATCGTGTTCAAAGAAGCAGCAAACCCACCACGTTTCTCTGCACACACATGGGCGTGGAATGGGCCGAAGTGGACAGGAAGGTCATGCCCGATATCGTGCACTGTGGGTGCCTCTGTGCTCCAGGGAGCAGCAGGGCCGGGCTTGGGAGGAGGTGCAAAGGGCACTTGAGATGTGTCCCTATTGTTTTTTTATGTGAATGTCTTCCTGTGATTCTCGGGTGTTTTGTTTTTGTTTTTACTCAGCAGTATCTTTCAACGCAGTGGGTGGTTATATCATCAGTGTCGTATTTTTGAAGTGTTTTCATAAATTAAAGAACAAAAGGAAAGAAATAACTCACTTCCTGGTATACACTAGGCACCAAATAAGTAGAGTTTCCATTCCCCACCCATCCAACGGGAGCCAAGAGCTAGTTGAGCCCTAAGCACAGGCAGAATCCCTGACTCCGAGGGCTTCTCCATCACAGATGTGACCACCTTCCTGAGTTGCAAAAGGGACAAGGGGCACAGTGCAGGTGACCAGCCGGGTGACCCCGCCCCCGCTGCTCCCGCCCAGCCCCAAAGAGGAGGGCCAACACCCTTGCCCTCACCTTGCTAAGTCCGTTCCACTTGTCCACGAGGTGGATCCTGCTGAAGTCTTTGACCCCCGTGAACACGGTGAAGAGCCCTGAATTGGAGTTGTTGAGCTGTGAACGGCAACACAGACCAGCATGTTTAAGCCTCAGGACAGGAGCAAAGGCCCTGGGGCCTGGCTCTCAAGCCCACCCATTTTGAGGCCATTTTCCATTTCACCCAGAGCACAGGGGCCTCGATAACATGTTCACTGCTGAATCCCCAGTGCCTGGGGACCAAGAGGAGGAGGGCTTTCTAGAAGGGAGACTCCCTGGGTGGCAGCGTCCCTCCTAGGAAGCATCCCACCTTCCCTTCCTGACTCAAGGAGAGTCGACTTCTCCTCCCAGATGATAGCAGAATGACTCCCTCCCTGCAACTAAAAATGAAGTATGGCCATGTGACCTCTCCAATCAAGGAAAAAGAAGCAGATGGGGGCATGCCACTTCTGGGTGAAAGTTTAGGACTAGCACATGCACAGGTCACCGTTCTTTCTGCCACTGCATAGGGGTCGTGGAAGCATGTACCAAGCTGCTGCCTCCCTCAGCCTGGGTTCCTGAGTGACCAAAAAGAGCAGAGGGCCCCCTGGTCACCCACACGGACGTGGCATACAAACAAGGAATCATCTCCCTGGTTCAAGCCGCTGACATTCTGGGGCTGCTTGTTACACAGCATGACCTGGTCTATCCTAACTGATACAGGACCCAAGGCTTACTGAGCGTTTTCTGGATCGGAAGCCCCAGGCTTCGGCGCCTTGAGGTTCTTTCCTAGAGACGGCTGCCTAATTCACAGCAAAGACATGCAGAGCATACAAACCATAGGGCAAAATCTAGAAGCACCGTGTTCTCCCTGAGGAGGCCAAGGAATGGAAAACACATTAAGAACTCAGTAGGGTTGTTTACCAGCCAAATGGCGAAACAGATTACCGAACTAGTTGGGCAAACAAGCTCCAGGGAAGGGACCAGTTCGAAGCCCTGCTCGGCCTCCTAATGTCTGTGTCCTGTCACCTGCCTATTTTGAGCTTCATGAGGACACTAACAGGAGCCTGGAGACAATGGGAGTGCAAAAAAGTGAGTGTGTCAACACTGTTAAGCAGTGCCTGAAAAACAGTAGGAACTCCAAATGCTGCACTTTATTAATTTATTATTAATAATAATAACAAAGGCTCCCCCAGAAGGACACTAGAATAATAATCAGTATAGTCAAAGTATATCAGAGACTGCCAGTTAGTATCCAAAATATCCTCCCCTCGTTCCTTTGTAACAAAACCCAAACCTTACTCAGGGCATCAGCACAGCAGCTAAAAGGCTACATTTCTGAGGTGTGGCCACATGACCAAGTTTTGGCCAAAGGAAAGTAGAAATTGGTTTTCTCCCTCCTAAGGAGGGAGACAGCTGGGACATGCGGTTTTGTCCTCAACCCCCTTGCCTGCCTCTCCATCTCCATCTTCCTTCCTCTTGTGTGTCCTGGAATGTGGGTGTGGTAGCTGGTGCTTTAGCATCCATACTGGGCCATGTGGTAACCTGGAGCACGAAAACCACACCGTAAAGATGGCAGAGCAGGGTAGACTTTTAGATCCCCAAAGGATATGAAGACACCATGTCAACACTGGACAGTCACTGTTGGAATGTTATTTCAGGGTTTCCGTTATACCCAAACATATATTATAAGCACGCTACTCACTTTGTAATAACTTTAATGTGTTTAACAAGTTTACAAGATGCGTTCAAAGGAATCCTGTTGCTCCAAACTTACCAACTTATTCACAAACTCAGAACCCGTCATCCTGGTTAAAAATGTACTATCTATCACGTGCCAAGTACAGAAACATAATTTCTCCTTCCGCTTCCCCCAAGACACATCACCAGAGCCCAAAGCGGAGGCTGATTCTGGAGTAACCCAGAGTCTCACCCAAACCTTTGGTGGAGGGAGCCACGGTCAGGGGTCAGACTCTGCATCAGACTCTGTCAGACTCTGCTCAGGAGCCCAGCTACTACCAGGTGATCAGGGGTCAAGATCAAGGAAAAAGCAGGCAGGGGCACCTGGGTGGCTCAGTTGGTTAAGCGTCTGCCTTCAACTCAGGTCATGATCCCAGGGTCTGGTGCTTGAGCCCACTCGTCAGGCTCCCTGGTCAGAGGGGAGTCTGCCTCTCCTTCACCCTCTGCCCCTTCCCCTGCTCATGTGCTCTCTCTCACTCTTTCAAATAAATATATAAATAAAATCTTAGAAAGGAAGGAAGAAATAAGGCAGCTCAGAGCAAGGTCGTAGTTAACATCCTTGACTCCCCTCCCCAGCAGCCTCTCCCCCTTCTCCCGGCAGTAGCCCCCAGCAGTCCGCGCTCAGCTCGATCACATCTTCTGAGCCTGGGTCCGACTGCATCTCCATCTCTACCTCGAGTTTTCAGACGTATGAGCCAATACATTCTCTATTTCTCTTAAGCCAGTCTGAGTTGGGTTTTCTGCCTTTTATAACCCATCGCTCCCGCCCCCCGCCACCGCCCCGATCCCAGCCCCCACTTCCAGGCCCCGGACTTGTTGCTGAGCCACACTTACCTCTGCAAATAGCCCAAACTTGCCCTTGAATGGAAACACATCTGGGAGGTACTTGTTGATGAGGTGTATGAGGGGATCGTCATAACCCCACATGATCTCGCTTATGGTGCGGTTCATGAAGGCGCGCTCCCCCAGCGTGCTGAACGCCAAGGTCATGATCAGCTTCATGCTCATGGGTTTATTCTCCATCATCATCGCCGCGGCCTGCAGGGCGAGGGGACAGCACACGTTACAGGCTAGACACCGCGGGTCCGTGCATCCTGGACTTTAAGCCAGGCCTGAGGCAGAGTTCATCAGGGGATATGAACGTCAGGCCTAGGAAGGTCCCCGGAAGATTCCCTAATCCTTCAGTAACAGGACCTCCTGTGTTAGTGGATTCAGGTGAAGTTAACTCCATCCCCAATCGCAGAGGCGGGCACATGGCAGGTACCTGGCCAATCAGAAATGTTCTTCCCTCCAGCTACAGTGACTGTCTTGAGAATGTGTAATGTGGCCCAGTCAGAGCCGTGAGACACAGGAAACTTTCCCCGGGGGCCGTCAGGTTGCAGGAGAGCTTCCTGCTGCCCTCCCTGAAGGCTGCATCCACCCTGAGGTCCACCAGAGCAGGGCACAGATCTGGGCAACCCGATTTGCACCCTAGATCAAGCCATACCTGAAACCTCACCCTTTCAGTAACATGAGCCCGTAAGTTCCCTTTTTGCTTAGGTCAGTTTGGAGCACCTTTCATTGTCACCTTGCAACCAAAACAATCTTAAGACTCAACTCCACTTCCTGATATCACCCTCCCAAACACCAAGTGTCCCAAAGATCTGTTCTCCCCAATATCTGGGTGCTGAGGATGCAAGTGAATTTATTTTCTAACTCCTCTTTCCTCTGGAGATACCATCTTGGCACTTGGTTTATTTTTTTGAAGGCACCTCATCCAAAAGCGGGAAAGTGAACACAGCCAGCATTTCCTAAAACCTGGGCCAACGAGGTCTGGTTCCTTGGGAACTCACCAGGGGATCTTCTTACCATTATAATCATTTTTGAAAAGGGAATAAACACACGATTTTTTTTTTTTTTAATCACAAAAGGCTATAGAATAAATGTCCCTCTCCAACCCCTGACACTCCCGTTTGCATTCTTCTCCCTCAAGGCTACCCACTGCTATGGGCTCTTGGGTGTTCCTCCAGGGACACCCACACCAGAGACCAGCCAACTACGGTGCGTGGGCCAACGCCAGCCCACCACCCATTTTGTACAGTCTGAGACCTAAGAATTTTTTTTAAATATATTTTCAAATAGGGGCACCTGGGTGGCTCAGTGGGTTAAAGCCTCTGCCTTCGGCTCAGGTCATGATCTCAGGGTCCCAGGATCAAGTCCCGCATCGGGCTCTCTGCTCAGCGGGGAGCCGGCTTCCCCCTCTCTCTCCCTCTGTCTGCCGCTCTGCCTACTTGTGGTCTCTGTCTGTCAAGCAGACAGAGATCTTTAAAAATACATATATATAGGGGCGCCTGGGTGGCTCAGTGGTTTAAGCCTCTGCCTTCAGCTCAGGTCATGATCTCAGGGTCCTGGGATCAAGCCCCACATCGGGCTCTCTGCTCAGCGGGGAGCCTGCTTCCCCCTCTCTCTCTGCCTGCCTCTCTGCCTACTTGTGATCTCTCTCTATCAAATAAATAAATAAATATCTTTAAAAAAATACATATATATATATTTTTTCAAATAGTTGGGGAAGTGAAAAAGACTGTTGGAAAAAACAGGAAAATTATATGAAATAAAGTTTTACTGGAACATCGCCACGCATTTTCCTTGGGGTTTGCATCTGACGGCTTTGGCATCGGCAGTTCCAACAGAGATCAGGTTAGCACATTTACTATTTGGCCCTTGACGGAAGTTTGCCTGCTCTGCTCGAAACATTAAAAAATAAGTAAATAAATAAATAAATAATACGCTGTAGTGCCGTGCGTACATTCTACACCTTGCCGTCCCTCACTAAGACCTCGCGGTCCCCTCCGGGCCACCCTGTAATAAATCACCACAATGAAAGACAACGGAGCAACCTCCAGGCTGTTTCTAGAAGCTTGCTCTGACAGGGTTGCGGCACTGAATATCCTTGAGTGCAAACATCTTTTATCTGTGCGGTTCTACCAAGAGGACACATTCCTACAGACGAAGTTTCTGAGGTCAAAGGCGTGTGCAATTTCTGTTCAACGTCACCCCCTTCCCACTGCCCACACCGGTTCCGTGCGTCCCAAGAGCACGCGAGAGCGTCTGTTTCCACGAATGCTCCTGCCGCCTGGGGCACCATCACACAGTCTTTGCCGGCCTCGTCGGTGGGGGCAGGTGACCGCACTGGCAACACTCATGCCTGGGGCTGGGGGGAGGGGTGCAGCTTAAGGCTGCGAGGCGTGTTTACTCTTTGTTCTGTCCGTCCAGTGGACTCGGCAGGTGAGCCCACCTCGGATTCAGAGCGCAGGGTCACCGACGAGTAAACAGGTAATATGTATAAGGGCCCCAAGCCCTAAGTGCTAACACAGTGTTAGCAAGAAATTAACCTAACAGGCCTGAGGCCACTCTTTTTAGAAAGGCCTGCCGGCAAGGCTGGCCCTCAACCAGTGTCCAGGCCCTGGGGTTTTGAGGAAGTGATGGGGCGGGGGTGGCTCACGGGGTCTGCACCGTATGTACAAACAGCACGCTTTATGCTGACCACCTGTCTCCCTTCTGGGGATCTGGACTTTGGTACGTGCCAGGCGGAAGGTGCCTCCGTGGCCACCCCCAATAAAAACCCTGGGCACGGAGTCCCTTGTGGTTTCCGTGGTGACGACCCTTCCCGGGCGCCGTCAGGACTTGTTGCTGGGGGAATTAGGGGTGTCCTGTGCGGCTCCCCTGGGAGAAGATGCTGGAGGCAGGAACCTGGCCTCCACCCCATGCGCTTTCTCCCTCTGCTGTTTTTGGTCCGCACCCTTCCGCTGTAATAAATCAGAGCCACAGGCGGGACGGTCCGCTGTACCTGAGCCCTCCAGCGAGTCAGCAAGGCCGCAGGTGGGCTCGGGGATCCCGGCGCACAGGGCCAAAGGTCGGTAAATCCAGCTACAACTGTGACTCTCACCTACAGAGCACGGAGGCCCCGGCTGCAAAGAGGCCAGATGAGGACGCAGCCTGGGGGAGCCCCGTGTAGTCCCCAACTAGTACCTCCCTGTGGAGAGTCTAGATTTGTAGACTCAGACAGGAAAGACAAGGACTTTGGCCGGTACCCGCAAACCAGAGACAGGAGGATTCACATGGGTTTAGGGCCCTGTAAACCGCAAGCTGCCCCCCGTCCCCCTCCCTGAGGGGTGGCCCGTGCAAGGGGGACAGGCAGGGTGAGAAATGGAAACCCCAGAGAGAAGGATGAGGGCTGGGATAAGGGACACGGCCAAGGGGCAAACTTACCAAGACCAGGATGTTGGGCATAACAATGTAGTCGCTCTCCAGGCCATGGGACTTGTCAGGCTGGAACTGGAAGCTGCGATACTCAAGGAATGACACCGTGTCATTGCCATTGAAGGTGATGTTGCTCTTGTGCCTGAACTCCCTGCAGGCGGGGAAGCCGGTGATCAGCAGATCCCCAGTCACACGGGGACGGGGTGCCCGCCGGGAGCCCTGGGGACCTCAGCTGCCTGCCCTCAGCCCACTGCGGGCCTCTGTGAGGTTCATCAGAGCTACCCCACAGAGCACCCAAATCCCGATGCACCCGTCCTCCGGGCCAGGGGCCACCGTCCCTCACAGCAGCCTCCCCCATGCATGCACCTGCTTCTCGGAGGGAGACAGCACAGCACAGTGGCTCGGAACGTGCACTCTGGAGACAGAGGGCCCAGGCTCCCAACTTGTCTCCATCACTTACTACCAGGGCCTCCATTTTCCCATCTATAAAATGGGGGTGGGGGTGATAACAAGCCCCATTCTGTAGGGCTGTGGGGAGCCCTGAGTGGGTCAGCCCATGTCAAGCCACCAAGCAGCGGCCTGCGGCACAGAAGACACCGCACAAGTCTCAGCTGCTTTACGCCGCTGCCGTCTTTATTCCTTCTTGTCCGCTATCCATTCTCCACAAAGTAGCCAGAGAATCTTCGAAAAGGAGAAATCAGATCATGTCCTTCTCTCCCCGACAGCCCTCCTCTGCATACAGGATCAAATCAAGCTCCTAAATGTGGCCTCTGAGATCCTCACCACCGACCCGTCCAACGCTCATGCCTCCTCTCCGCCACCTTCCCCCTCACTCATACCATGCCAGCCACTCAGGGCTCCTCCTTCCCAGACTACCAGACTCGGCCTGCCTCAGGGCCTTTGCACCAGCTGCCAGCTCTACCTGGGGGGCCCCCTACATCTTCACACAGTGGCACCTCCCTCTCACCACCCACGTTTAGGGGAGTGTCCCATTGGCAGAGGTCCTCCATGACCCTCCAGTTAGACCAACCCTGCCCACGCCCCTCCCTCCGGCACTCTTCATGCCTCCCCCTCTCCACTCTCACCACACTTAGGGCCACCTGATTTGTCCATGAGTTTACTCTCTCCCATCGATGTCAACTCTCTGGGGCGGGGGCTTGGGTCTGCCTTTAAGAGGGACTGGCACAGTGCCTAGTCCACAGGAGGTGCCCAGTAAACGCTTCCGGAATGAAGAAATAAACATGAACTTTGGCAAGCCAGGGCCAGCTCTGACACAGATGCCTTCCCTGGACGAGTTTGGCAGGGACAAGAGTTCTGTGACAGGGGCCATCCCGAGGACAAAATGGGCAGGAGCCGGGAATTAGGCCTTATCCCGGAACAGACCTCCCTCATCTCCCGGAAACCTGCTCTGCTCTCCCAAAGACCATGATCCGGCGAAGGGGCTGTGGCAGGTGTGGTAAGAACACGCCAGCAACAGATGTTTACAGGGCACTCACCATGTGCCAGGCTCTGTGCTCGGGGCTTCCCACTACCTCATCCAGTCCTCACAACCACCCCATGGTGGAGCCTGTCATCCCCAGTTTACAGATGGGGAAACTGAGGCCCGGGGAAGGAACGCCCCTTGCCTGCAACCACAAAGCCACAGTGTTTTGTTTTGTTTTTTTAAGATTTTATTTATTTATTTGACAGGGAGAGACAGTGAGAGAAGGAACACGCAGGGGGAGTGGGAGAGGGAGAAGCAGGCTTCCTGCCAAGCAGGGAGCCCAATGTGGGGCTCGATCCCAGGACCCTGGGATCAGGACCAGACCCGAAGGTAGCTGCTTAATGACAGCCACCCGGGTGCCCCCAGAAAGCCACAGTTTAAACCCAAGAGATCGCTTTGCACAGGGCATGGTCTCAACCACGAGAATACGCGATTGGGGAAAGCGGACTGACCCTGAGCAACCCCCCCCACTCCTGGGGGCCTCAGTTTCCTCATCTGTAAAATGGGGTCCAAACCCACTAAGACGGCCCACCTGGGAGGCCCAGTCCAGCCCCCTCCGTCCTCACCTGTACACGTAGGGCCCGCGCTCCCGCACCTGCGGCTTCTCCCCCAGGAGGATGGCGTCGGGGTTGACGATGTCGAAGAAGTAGATGGACAGGTAGAAGGGGACGGGGATCTCCTTCCACATGTTGAAGGACAGGCTACTGGGGTCGATGCGCACATTCTGCAGGGGGAAAAACAAAGACGCCCATGAAGAGAGTGAGCGGGGCCACCACCAGGGCCCACCCCACAGCGCAGCTAGAATGGCTGCCCAGAGCCGGCCTGCAAGGCTCAGTCCCACTGGCATGTCAGGGGATGGTCCCGGGGCAGAGAGAAACCTCTCCACACACGCTGCTCCCCCCGAGGGTCAGTCCACAGGGAACATATCCCCGCTGCTACTTTTGTAAACATGTTCTAGTACTAGTAGCCTGAACAGAGACCAGGAGGTAGCTGGGGCTGGACTCTAGGAATATGGGCTTCATGTGGCCAAATGTATCATTCATTCATTCAACAAACGTTTACTGAGCACCCATCATATATATACCAGGCACTCTTCCAAGGGCTGGGGATAAAACAGTGAACAAGACAGACCCCGTTTCCCAACTCTGCGGGGTCTCTAATCTAGCCAGGGAAAGGCAGGTATTAAACAGGAAGGTACAATGTGTGCTGTGTGAGAAGCAGAGATGGGGAGGGGGACTTGCAACTTCAAACAGAGTAGTCACACGGGGGAAACACAAGCAAAGACAGAATGAACACACACACACACACACACACACAAATAAAAACAAAAGGCAGTGAGTGGAACACAAGGATTTGGTGGTGGTGGGGTAATCCCCCATAGAAGCAAGGTCAGTGCAAAGGCCCTGAGGCAGGGTGGTGCTGAGACAGAGCGGAAGAAAACAGGTCTGCAGCCTATCTATCAGATACACTGGCCTCTCATCCCTGCCTGGCTCTTCAGCTCTGCAAGTCCCTGTGTCACAAGGAGGTCCCCCCAGGACCACCCAATCTTCCTCCCACCCAACCTGGCCTGGCCGCATCACGGGCACCACAAGGCTCAAAGCCTGGGTGGGGCAGAGTGCCCCAGCCCATCAGATAGACACCCGATACCACAGAGTGAGGTGTACAGGGTAGCTTACATCACCTCCCATGTTCCTTTGAACACAGCCTTCCAGAACAAAGCCAGCCACCTCTACTGTCCCCAAACAGCCAAAACCAAAGGGCAGAGGCTCTGGAGGGAGGCAGAAGATAGGAGATGCCTGGTCCAGCTCGGCCCCATGTCCCCAGCCAGCAGACTCTGAGAAGGAGTGGATCTGGAGGCAGCTAGACCCCAAAGCCACATGGGCAAGACAATCACCTCTTGAACCTCAGTTTCCCCATCTATACAATGGGCGCCAGTAGCCCCAGCCATTCCTCATTTCACCAACATGACATTTAAATGAAGAAAAGCTGAACTCATTGCCAAGAATAAAAAAACGGAAGATGTCCCATGAAATCCGGATTCCAGGGTATCATAATAATAACTCATTGATCAACACCTCTTCCTACCGGCCACGGAAACCGCACGATCCCTCTTACAACCGGAGCCTCTGACACATGCAAATAAAAGCGACTGATAAATTTGATGAGAACAAAGCAGCTAAGAATCTGTGGGATCACGGTATTGTTTCAATAGCTGCAATTCGTTTTTCGAAATCGAGCACACCCTGGAGCCAATCTAAAACACACCTCAGCTCACCGGCCACACCTTTGCCACACCTGCTGGCCCTTCACCCGCCTGATCTCCCGGAGGAAGGTGACCTCCTGCGTCTCTAAGGGGGAAACCGAGGCGCAGCGCGGCTGGGTGGCTTTCCCCCGGCCCCACACAGCAGGTCCAACACCAGGACCCTCCAGGCCCCATGGACATAGGCTTGGCACGTGGAATTCAACCTCAGGCGAGAGGCTGCTGGGCAGGAGTGTGGTCGACCCAGGATGGAAATCCTCAAATCTTCCAACAGGTGCACGGGAAGGAGTGACAGAGGGAGGTGGTCCCACCATCTCCACCACCCCCTCCCCACTGAAGACACACAAAGGGCTAGTAACTAGGGGTCGGCCACCTGTCCTGGCTTCCCCCGGCGACTGTGCCAGGAGGAAACGCGACTTCCATCCCAGTTCCTTCGTGTGTGTGTGTGTGTGTGTGTGTGTGATAAAAACACGTAAGGTAAGATCCACCCTCTTAGCAAATATTTAAGCCTCGGATGCAGTCTTGTTAAGTGGCGACACTCTGGGGTTCAGTAGAACTCTGGGCTTATTCGTCTTGCGTAACTAAAACAACCATAGCGATCACTCGGGAGAGTTTGGGAGGTGATGGGTATCTTCACACGTAGACTGCAGGGACGGTTCCCAGGGTGCCTCCTTATCTGCAAACTCATCCAGTCGTACACATTAAATATGGAGAGATTATTTAAGATTTTATTTTTTTAAGATTTTATTTATTATTTATTTGACAGACCAAGATCACAAGTAGGCAGGGAGGCAGGCAGAGAGAGAGGAAGGGAAGCAGACTCCCCGCTGAGCAGAGAGCCCGATGCGGGGCTTGATCCCAGGACCCTAAGATCATGACCTGAGCCGAAGGCAGAGGCTTTAACCCACTGAGCCACCCAGGCGCCCCTGGACAGTTTTTTAAAATGTCAGTCATACCTCAACTAAGTGGTTTTTAAAAAGACGGTTTCTGGGGCGCCCCAGTGGCTCAGTCGGTTGGGCGTCTGCCTTCAGCTCAGATCATGATCCCAGGGTCCTCGGATCGAGTCCCGAATCAGGCTCCCTGCTTAGTGGGGAGCCTGCTTCTCCCTCTGCCTCTGCCTCTCTCTCTGTCTCTCATGAATAAATAAATAAAATCATTTAAAAAAACACACACAAGAGATTCTTTTGAAAACATACACAAGGGCGGGGCACCTGGGTGTCTCAGTGGGTTAAAGCCTCTGCCTTCGGCTCAGGTCATGATCCCAGGGGTCCTGGGATCGAGTCCCTCGTTGGGCTCTCTGCTCAGCGGGGAGTCTGCTTCCCCTCTCTCTGCCTGCCTCTCTGCCTGCTTGTGATTTCTGTCTGTCAAATAAATAAATAAAATCTTAAAAAAAAAAAAAAGAAAAGAAAGAAAGAAAACATACACAAGGGCACCTGGGTGGCTCAGTGGGTGAAGCCTCTGCCTTCGGCTCAGGGTGATGATCTCAGGGTCCTGGGATCAAGCCCCGCATCAGGCTCTCTGCTCAGCAGGGAGCCTGCTTCCCCTTCTCTCTCTGCCTGCTTCTCTGCCTACTTGTGATTTCTCTGTGTGTCAAATAAATAAACAAAAATCTTTTTAAAAATACACAAATGTTTAAAATAAACAAATAAATATAGATAGATTTTTATTTATTTAACAGAAAGGGAGCACAAGCAGGGGGAGTGGGAGAGGAAAAAGTGGGTTCCCCACTGAGCAGAGAGCCCAATGCAGGGCTGGATCCCAGGACCCTGGGATCACAACCTGAGCCGAAGGCAGACGCTGAACAACTGAGCCATCCAGGTGCCCCAAGCGTCCAACTCTTGATTTCAGCTCAGTTGTGATCTTAGGGTCCTGAGAGGGGGCCCTGCATCGGGCTCTGTGCTCAGTGGGGAGCGTACTTAGGATTCTCTCTCCCTCTTCCCATTCCATGTGTCCACTCGCTCTCACTCTCTCAACGTATAAATAAAATGAAACAAAATAAAATAAAATAAAACAAAGCAGAATAGTTTCCAGTTCCTGCCTCGCTCCCCAGCCCTGTTTCTCAGCTGGACCCAGAGACGTCTTCAGAACTCCGGAATCCCTCCTCCCCTCTCCCGCTCACTCCGCTTTGGGGACAAATCACGGCCCGACAAATGTGTCATCGGATAAAGCCATGTGTCCCTCTCAGTCTCCAACAGAAGGGGCTTCCAGGATCTGGGGGGTCCACCCCCTTCCCCGGGCACCTGCTCACAGGGAGTAAGTACTCCGCGACCCAGCTCTGCCCTCTGGCTGGGTGACCGTGGATAAGTCACCGCTCCTCGGTGAGCCTCAGTCTTCTCATCCACAAAAGGGGCACGACAGAGCCGGCGTGAGGCTGAAATGAGTTTGTTCCGGTGAAGTACTTAGAACGGGGTATGGCAGAGCCCCGGGAGTTGGACGGTCAGCCAGGGAGTCGCCTGGCTTGAAGTGACCGACTTGTCTTCCTCCCGGTCCCGGTCAGTGCCCCACCCCCACCTGCAGGTGGGAACAGACTTTGCACTGATTTGATCTGCGTCTGAGGAGAGGAGCTGATGAGATAGCACCGCCCGCCAGGCTCGTGGCCTTTCACCTGATGTGGCTGACTTGACCCCCACCCCCTCCCCCAAGGTCAAAGACCGTGGCCAGAACACAAAGACTGGAAGAGACGGCCAGCGTGAGCCCTCGCAGGACGCCACTGCCTCTCCTCCCACCGGACCCTCTGAGCCTGTTCCTGGACAGTCAGCAGGGCTGCCTGGAGGAGGGCATGTGGGAGCCGAGCGCCGGAGAAGGGAGTTGGACTTGGCCAGGGAAAGATGACGGGGAGGGAATTCCTGGCAGTGCTGCAGCCTGTGACCGGGCCAGGAAACCGTGGCTCCCTAAATGCCCATCAATAACAAATATGGTCTCAAAACATATTTTGAGAAATAAACCGCCACATAACGCAACAATGGGGGGCACTGCTCTATCACAAATGGAACCAGCCGCTGGTCAGTCCACCCCCGGCATGAGCCTCCAGGGCACATGCTAAGTAACAAAAGCCCCAAGCAAAGCAAACAGCGACACACTGCCTGAGTCCGGCCACAGGAGAGCTGGAAAAAGGAAAACCACAGGGACAGAAACCAGACCAGGGGTGGCCACAGGGCTCGGGGTGGAGGTAGGCGACCGACTGCAAAACAGCATCCTGGGGGTGGGGGGCGCCTAGGTGGCCCAGTCGTTAGGCGTCTGCCTTGGGCTCAGGTCACGATCCCAGCGTCCTGGGATCGAGCCCGGCATTGGCTCCCTGCTCAGCGGGAAGCCTGCTTAAAAAGGAGGAACGTTCTCGATGAACCGTGAAAACATGATGTTAACAATTTCTTGACGGTTTAATGATGTACGATTCACATACCATACAATTCCCCCACTTCCTAGGGTCTAATTCAAGGGTGTGGATGTGCGTGCAGAACTGTGCAAACACCACCACGGTCAAAGCCTGGAACACACTCATCACCCCAAAACCAGACCCCCTGCCCACGAGCAGTCACGTCGCTCCCCCAGCCCCGGCACATGCCCGCGTCTACTTTCTGCCTCCACGGATTTGCCTTTCTTCCAATACACATCAGATACGATGCTACGGATGTCTCGAAGCATCCGATACGAGACGTCCGTTTACATCTGTATCACCCAATTTCTTGAAACAGGCAGAGGTACAAGAGAGACCCCACGGGGCTTCCCTTCCCGGCCACGATGTTTCCAAACTGCGTCCACAACACGCCCGCTTTTCAACTTTTATCAAATGCCTCCACCTCCCTTGCACAACCAAAAATCAAGAGACAGAACGTTTTCATCACACCTGTTAAAAGGCGTGTGTGTGAGCACAGGTGTGCGATCCGAGGACGTGACTCAGTCTTCAAGGGGAAGGCATGTCCGCGCCGCACATGGATGAAGCCGGACGACAGTCCGCCGAGGGACAGAAGCCAGTCACAGGACAGAAACTGTGAGTCCGCGGACACGAGGTCCGGAGAGACGTGGAATTCCTATCCTCTCCCCTCCCGGCAGCAAGATGCGGGCCGCGCCCACCCGCACCATCCCGCAGCCCGCTCGGAGCTGGGCTTCTGCACACACCCCAGCAGGCAGAAGAAACGGACCAGACCCTCCGGGGGAAGTCGCAAAGACGTGAGTGAAAATAGACAAGCTGCAGAAAGACGCTGTCGGTCAGGCCTCTTTATAGGAATTTGTCAAACATACAAACTAATGTGCAACCTTTGATGTCTTGAAAATAAAATGAACACAAAAGCTGCCATCTTAATACTGGCCCGGTCTGGCCCCTGTGGCCTCTCTGGGCCTTGCCTCTGGTCCCATCCCTGTCATTCACTCAGCCCATTCACTTGCGCCCTGCTGTCCTGTATATATGCAAACTCCTGCCCCAGGGCCTTTGCACTTTCTGCCTCTAATGTTCTTCCCAATGCGGAGACATAGGCAAATCTCTCATCTGATCCACCCTAAAACTCCCTTTCACCTGCTGTGTTTCAATTGGTCCTTGTCACCTATAATTACATCTACTGTCCTCTGTCTCCCTGCTGGGACAGAGTCTCACAAGGAAGACACCTTCACCGGCTTTGCTCATTGATTCACTGCTTGTACCCAGCAGACACTCCGCACATTTTTGCGGAGCCAACAAGCAGTGTGAACTCTGGGACAACTAATACCGACTTGGAAATGGCTGGAGAATGATTATTGGCTTCCTCCTTTGAATATGTTTTAAATAGTTCCTCCTTGAGAGAGTTTGTTTTCTTTGTTTTGTTTTGTTTTTTAAATACATAGAGAGCATGGCCTATTTGGGGCCCAGCTTGGGCTGGAACAGCAGTTCAGGAGACATGGGACGGCAAAAATGACAATGTCACATACATTACTTTCTAGCTATCAGTCTATGTTTCAATTAAGTCAATCTTTAAAATTACAAATGTGGTGAAATTCTCTGGCTTCGTGAGCTGCAACGTCACAGGCCAGGCTCCCCTCCATCCAAGGGTGGGCTCCGCAGGATCTTCCATCTGCCCCCGTCTCCTCCCAGGCTGGGCAGGGGGGAGACCCAGACACTGCCGGGGGACAGAACAGCAGTCCCAATGTGGAGATGGGGAGCTGTGGATCAGCCCTGCCCTTCACAGAGAGGCCTCGGGGGGATCCTGGGTCAGCCCTGCCCTTCACAGAGAGGCCCAGGGAAGGCAGGAAGAGGTCCGGGATTCAGGCGCCTGCTGCTCCGGGTAACTAAGCCCCCTGGGCTTGCCTCCAGCACGTGGCTGGGATAAGCCGAGAACAGGGAGCAGGCAGAGGCTGAGAGGGACCTCGTGACTCCCAGAGCCTTCACTGTCCCTTGGCCACCCCTGGCGAAAGCATGTGACCTCATTCAGAGACCAGAAAAGCATTTCCCACCAGATCCCAAGAGCCAGGAAGTCCGAGCCCCCGGCGAACACCACACTCGGGAACCCTCACCCAGCATACCTCGCTGGCAGGAGGACTCCACGTCCCCCCCGGGGCTGCTCTAACAAAGGCACACCTGGGGCTGGGGTGAGGGAGGGCTCCTTACCTTAATTTCATCAGCAAAAACCCTATTTTCAAATAAGGTTACATTCACGGGCACCAGGAGTTAGAACTCGGAACATGTCTTTTTTGCTAGGGGGGCGGTGGTTTGTGGGCACTACTGAGTCCAATACAGGGGCTAAGGCCAAGGCAATGCTAAGCGACCAGAGTGTCACTTGAACCCAGACCCAGCCGGCTTGGCGTCCTGGCCCAAAGCTTCCAGGGTCGATCCACACCCCCCTGATGCCAGGGGGAACGGGGAAGGATTTGGCAGGAGGCTCCGGGCCCACCTCTGGGCTCCTCGGCACGCCCACGGACCCCCACGAGGGCCCTCCAGCTCGCTGCCAGGCGGGAAGATCGGGATGACCTCCGGGCCCCCAGACAATCGTGGAAAGACGCACCACATACCCCAGCCATTCCCCGGTACCCCAAAGACTCACTGGGCACGTGCCAGGGGCCCAGCGGCATCGTGAGCACAGGAGATGCCCCAGAGAAGAAACCAGCAGCAGAAGAAACCTGATCAGCAGACCCCCGTGGGACAGAACGTCCGGCCCTGATGCAGACTGGGAAGAAATAAAGCCAGGTGGAGCGGGACGGGGCCCGTCTGTCCAAAAGAGCAGTCCAGGAGGGCCTCTCAGAGGAGGCGGCATTCCAACTGAGGCAGAAGGAGAAGTTGCAGTCTCCAGAAGCAACTGCCATGTTAAGGAAAAAAAAATTTTCAGCTATTCTGGATGGGTGTGCCATCTCCAGGAGTGGGATCTCTTATTTTTCATTTAATTAACACACACGTGGGCGGGCTTTTCTCTGTTCAAGAAGCTCAGTATAGAAATCCCCACGGCGCACAGCCCGGGTGACCCAGAAATGCCCCGTCCGCAGAAGGGGCTGGTGGTGCGCCGGGAGCGCCCAGCGGGATGTCGGCGTGGACCTTCCCATCCAGCCCAGCAGCCGCCGGCTGCGGCCCGGACCTGAACACCCGACAGTCCCGCAGAGCTGGGCCCACGTGTCAGCTACAAGCCAGCTCTGTCCAAAAAAAAAAAAAGCAAACGAATATACATTTATCTCATCAATGATTGGTTTTATTTTGATCCACAGGCTAAGTGGCTATCTTGGACGTATGGTGTAAATAACACTAATTTCACCTGTTTCCTACTCTTTTTTTTATGTGGCTCTTTTTTTGTTGTTTAAGATTTTTTATTTATTTATCAGAGAGAAAGAGGGAGAGAGAGCAAGCACAGGCAGACAGAAAGGCAGGCAGAGGCAGAGGGAGAGGCAGGCTCCCCGCTGAGCAGGGAGCCCGATGTGGGACTCGATCCCAGGATGCTGGGATCATGACCAGAGCTGAAGGCAGCTGCTTAACCAACTGAGCCACCCAGGAGTCCCTTATGTGGCCCTTTTTAAATGAGGCCCCTAGAAAATTTCAGATCACACACCAACACTCATTTTCTGGGTTTGCAGTATCTTCTTAGAAGCGGCACCGGGGAGGCCAGACCCGACTGGACCCACCTCCACCTTCCCAGCTGTGAGGCCTCCAGGAACACCTCAGGACCTCAGCTTTCTCTCTGTAAAATGGGCATAGGAACAGACCCCACTTGGCAGAGCCATGGATGGGATTTAGGGTCCGTACATAGCAAGTGCATGCAGTAGGTGCTCAATATGAGGCAGCCGCAATAATCCCTGGGCTCCCGTCCAGCTTCAAGTATGAATTCCTGTGCTTGGCATTCAAGGCGCCACCTCGTTCTCCCACCCAAATCCACTCTGGAAAGGCGGCTCATCTCACGGCCTCCCACAGTCCCTGCCCCCATGCCTAGGATGCCCCCGACACCCAAGTCCAAAACCCCACTCAGCAGGTGCCACTTCCTCCATGAAGTCCTCCAAAACTGCCTGAAACAGGCCTGCCTGGTCTAATTATGACTGTGCACTCATCCCATTCACAATCACCCACCCTGTGCTGGATGTGATGGTAGGAATTTAAAGACACAGAGAGAAACAACACGGGACTCTGCCCTGAGAAGCTGGGGGACACGCGGGGTGCCAGCGAGTCCTATCAACCGTTTGGATCTATGTTGCTCGGATAACAACACACTTCTGCTGACTTCGCCTCACTGAATTTGCTAAGGCTCATTTCACAGATACAGACGTTGAGGCTTGAAGGCCAAGTGCCTCCCCGAGGTCACAGGGAGAGGGAGAGACCAACTTGCCGGTTCTGCACCCACACACGGGCCGCGGCCTCACACCGCTCCCGGGACTCAGGGAAGCTTCACAGAACAATCATTAACTTGACCTGGCCACAGAATTGCAAAACCTAATCCCTCCCCTGGTGATAAGAAGAAACAGGCTCCAGAGGAAACACACCTCCGAGCCCGGGAGCCAGGAGGCCAGTTGGCACACCTGGCCCAGTTTGGAGACGGGACCAGCACCCCGCCCGCCCCGGATTACCTCCTGCATCCCTGGGCTTGGAGGCGCGCCCTGCCCCAGGCTGCCCTGGAGCTCAGGGAGGACGGCAGCACGGGCTGAGTCAGTCTGGAACCTGGGAACACCACACCCTTGGCTATTGTTCCAACCTCTTGGATTTTAAAGGGAAGACAAATAAAAGAAAAGCTTTTTATAGGAAACCCGAGTGGTTTGCTAAGACAATGGGGTGAGTTTCTTCAGTGAGGAAGTTGAGCCATCCCTGACTCCTCAACTTCCCTCCCACTTAATACCCTTCCGTCTTGGCTGCTCTCTCTCCGAGACGCACCTGAAGTCCATCCACTTCTCTCCAACACAACCTGGCACCCAGCACTGCTTGCTTGGACCAATGTGCTAACTTCGTCACTGGTTCTCCAGCTTCTCACCTTGCCCCTGGTCTGCTCTCCCCATGGGATCAAAGTTATACTTTTAAAAGATAAGTCAGCTCATGTCACCTCAAACACCTCCCATGGCTCCCTATCTACCTCAGAATAAAATCCAAGTCCTTGACAGGGATTTACAAGGCTCTCTATAACCACTGCAATCACTCCTCCCTTTATCAACCAACTCGCTCACTCTGCTCCAGCCACACCACACTCGTTGCTGGGGAGCCCAACAGGCAAGCTTCTGCCACAGGGCCTTTGCACTGTATGCTTGTGCCTCTGGGGCAATCTTCCCTCCCACGACTTCACTGGTGACCCCCCCTCGCTTCTTAGCTCTAAATCTATCTTCTCAATGAGACCTTCCCTGAATATTCTTCATCCCCTCAACAATATTTACTGAGTTCCCACTACCTGTCAGGCTCGGTTCTAAGTCTGCAGACTACAGCGGTGAATGAAAAGGAAAAGAAGACCACCCTTTCTAAAACAGCCCTTCCGCAGTTACATTCTATCACCGCCCTGTTTTATTCTCCTTGCATTATCGATGTTCGGAATTCCTATATATTTGTTGACAAGTTCCCCTGCCTGCTGCCTAGACCGCAGTCATGATGGACAGAGCTGGAGCAGCCACATTGGATCATGAGGCAGCCTTGAGAACATAAACCACAAAAAAAGGACGGTTGAGTGGAAAGATAGGAGACTAGGACCCCCTGATTTCATGGAGCCACCGCACCCATCCTGGGCAGCCTAGTCATCAGAGAAGTGTCCATAAAACTCACAGGGAGATCCTCCAGCCTACATGAGAATAGCTAACACAAGAAAGATTGACGACAGCATCGCTGGCCTGGAATGGAGCAACTAGAACGCTCGCACACTGTATTGTGCAAGCATAAGAGGTATAGTCACTGGAAAACACTGGCATTATCTGCGAAAGTGGAACAGACTTCTGCCCCACAAGAGAGAGCAGGCCGCCTCCTAGGGCCTCTCCCAGAGGAATGAAAACACAAGTCCCTCCACGTACAAATGCTATGTCCATCAGGGCCCACAGCAGCCCCAAACTGGAAACACAGATGTCCACAGAAAAGGGAAAGGACGAAAAGGTGACATGCACGCCACAGGATGGCACCCAGCAGAGAAAAGGAGTGGACCCCGCATGCCCACAATGACACGGGTGAACCAAGCACAGAACCAACAAAGGTGGCACCGAGGAGAACGGGCAGCAGGAGTCTGTTCTTGCGACGATCTGGCCAGCGGGTAAAGCTGATCTGGTGACAGAGGTGGGGGACAGCAGTACCCCAGGGTTGGCACCGACAGCGCGGGTGGAGGACAGCCATCTGCAGGTGATCCAGACGAGCTTGGCAAACCTCTGTGAAAATTCACCGACATCTACACCGATACCGTGTACTTCCCCGTACGGATGTTAAATTCTGATTTTTTTTTCTAAAGATTTTATTTATTTGACAGATTGAGAGAAATCACAAGTAGGCAGAGAGAGAGAGAGAGGAGGAAGCGGGCTCCCCACGGAGCAGAGAGCCCGACATGGGGCTTGATCCCAGGACCCTGGGATCATGACCTGAGCCGAAGGCAGAGGCTTTAACCCACTGAGCCACTCAGGCACCCCTAAATTCTGATTTTTAAAAAGAAAAAAATTAAAACAAAAATGTGGCACGCACTTGGAGGAGAGCACTTGGAAGGTGGTAAGCAAAGCCTCAGCCCACAGAGGCCCAGTAAGATGCTGGCGTCCCACCAGATCTGCGTTCCGGGAGACCAGCGAGGAGGCTGTCGGGGACACAGGAGGAAGAGGAGAGGCGTGGAGCCAACCCTACAAGCAGAGGGGCCCAACCCGACAGCCACACCTGCCTCCCTGCATTCTCCTCACCCTGCCCTTCGCCACCTCCCAGCAGGAGCCTGGCAGAACTTCCCGGGCCCCCGTTTCTCATCTGTGCAAAAGGGACTAGAAACAGGACCTACGCCAACAGTGACACCATGCTGACGTAATATGGTGAGAGGCGTACGTTGACTCTGCGTCTTCCTCCCCAAAACCCAGAACTCCAGTCTAATCCCAAGAAAAACATCAGATAAATCCCAATAGAGGGACATCCTACAAAATCACTAACTATCCAGGTCACCAAAAACCAGGAAAGTCTGAGAAACCATCACAGCCCAGAGGAGCCCAAGGGGACACTGTGACCAGATGTGACGTGGTCTCCTGGGTGGGCTTTCGGAGCAGAAAAAGGGTAGGAAGGAAAACCTAAGGAAAGCCGAACAGAGTGTGGACCGTAGTAAGCGGTGTGAGTGGGGGACACAGGGCTTGCAGAACGTGGGAACTCTGTATTCTCTCCCCAGTTTTCCAAGACATCTGAAACTGTTCTAAAATAGAAAATTATTTCACAGCAAGTCAGACCCCCTCACAAGCCTGCTGGTCAGCTTGTATCAGAGCTCGAGGCAAAAGTAAAACTGTGGGCCCACATATGTCTTTCCCAAACGTTAAAGTCGTTGAAAACAATACCGAAATGCTTACAATAATAAATATATTAAAACCCACAGTGTTATTTTAAGTTTAAATATTTTGCTTAACCCCAAACCAGAATTCATTTGTCATTTTATTTCTCTGGCATTAGTGGGAGCAGACTCATTGGTTCCGTTTCCTGGTGCTGCTTTGACAAGTTGTTTTTGACAACTTGTTTTTGTCAAAAACGTACACGTCTACAACATCACAAATTTAGCCTCTTACAATTTGAAGGTCAGAAATCCAAAGTGGGTCTCACCCCAAAACAGAGCTAAAATCAAGGGGTCAGCAGGGCTGGTTGTTTCTGGAGGCTCTCAGAGAGAATCCACTTCCCTGCCTGTTCCAGCTTCCAGAAGCCACTGTGCTCCTTGGCTCCTGGTCCGTACCTCCAAACCCTGCCCTCATCATCACATCCTCTCTGACGCCCCTCCCTCTCTCTTCTAAGGACCCTTGTGACAATAAAAGAACAAAGCTCTCCCATTGTATCCTCCCTCTTTCTGGCTTTGAATGATATATGGGACAGTGTAATGTCTGGTGCTGTGGCAGCCATCATGAGACCATGAGGACAATGCCAAGAAAGTCACACGTCCACCCAGAAAACCCAAGATCACCTTCCACCTGGAGACTTGTGAGTTCATCGCATTTGCCAGGTTCCCTTTGCCACATGAGCTAATAGGTTCACAGATTCCAGGACAGGACGTAGACAACTCTGGGGGACAAGTATCCTGCTTCCCACACCCCACTCAGAGATATGTGGCCTCCTCCCACACAGGCCCCTCCACACCTGGCAACACCCTTGCGCCAGGGCAGAATGACATTTGTGGCCCAGGTGCCTCTTCCTTTCTGGAACATTCTTGCCTGCGGCCAAAGGACCAGACCCCGGCCGGACAAGGTGGACCAGATCCCACGGTGACAGAGGCCCACTGTCTTCTTAAAGCATGCCACCTGGCATGCTGGGTCCACATCCCCTCCCACCCCCTCCCCATAGGACACCACACCCGCCACCCCACACTTGACTTGCAGCCTGACTGCCTTAAAAGAAACCCAGGGCAGGACACACTCTGGGTGGCTTCTTTTAAGTGGTACAGTGGGGGGCCTTTGTTCTCACAAAGGAGTCGGGACAAGTGCTTTCCGCCGCTGCCCCCTCCTGACTTCAGCGACCACAAGGACAGCCTTGCTTGACCACAAGGACAGCCTTACTTGATGGTGACACAAGGGTGTCAGAACCTTGGTTGAAGCACACCTCCAAAGAGATCTCAGCCAGTCACACCCCTAGCCAGGAATATCAGGGGCCGAGGAGCCCCGGAAGGCCAGCTTCCCCTGCCCTGGGATGGTGTTAAGAAGCAGGAGCCTAAAAAAAAAAAAAGAAGCAGGAGCCTTCTTCCAACACCAGGGGGGCCAAAGCCCCTCTCAAAAAGCCAGCAGGTTCCCTGGTGGGGGGACAGAAGGGGGACAGCAGAGGTCAGAGCCACTTGGTGTTCCTGGGGGTCCCAGGAAGCCTCCTGGCTGGGTAGGGACTGACCCACCACTGAGTCCCACTCCCTCACCTCCCAAAATGGACCCAAGCTTAAGGGGTGCATGCCCCAGGGGATTTCTGGTCAGCTGAGCGGACCTCATCTCTCTACCTAGAATCCAGGCGCCCCACAATTTTTTTTAATAGCATAAAATTTACCATCTTCGGGGCGCCTAGGTGGCTCAGTGGGTTAAGCCTCTGCCTTCGGCTCAGGTCATGATGCCGGAGTCCTGGGATCGAGCCCCACATCTAGCTCTCTGCTCAGCAGAAAGCCTGCTTCCCTTCCTCTCTCTGCCTGCCTCTCTGCCTACCTGTGATCTGTCTGTCAAATGAATAAATGAAATCTTTAAAAAAAAAAAATTACCATCTTCACTGATTTTTTTTTTAAGATTTACTTATTTATTTATTTGACAGACAGAGATCACAAGTAGGCAGAGAGGCAGGCAGAGAGAGAGAGGGAAGCAGGCTCCCTGCAGAGCAGAGAGTCCGATGTGGGGCCCGATCCCAGGACCCTGGGATCATGACCTGAGCCGAAGGCAGAAGCCTTAACCCACTGAGCCACCCAGGCACCCCCCCATCTTCACTGATTTTAAGGGCACGCTTCAGTGGCATCAAGCAAATCCACAGTGTTGTACAACCCGGGTCACCATCCATCTCTGGAAATTTCTCACCTGCCCAAACTGTCCCCAGGAAACACCAGCGCCCGGGCCCCTGGTACCCCCATCCCCCATCCTGTCTCTGTCCCTGGGACCCCTCTGGCTGCCCCGTACGAGCGGACTCCTGCGGTGTGGGTCCTCTTACGCTCTCGTCACCAAACACCAGGACTCCCGAGCTTATCCGTGGTGGGAGGGGTGGGGGGGCAGGGGCAGGACTGCCTTGTTTCCGAAGCTGAGTCACATTCCAGCAGCTGGAGGGACCTCGCTTTGACCACACCTCTGTCTGCGGGCACCGGGGTTGCTGGGGTCACACGGCCACAAACACGGGTGAGCAAATAACCTGCCCACGTCCCCGCTTTCCATTCTTTGGGGGCACATGCCCAGCAGGAGAATGGCTGCGTCATATGGTAATTCTGTGTTTAACTTTTCCGGGAACCCAAGCCGGGGTTTCCACAGAAGCCTCGCCGTACCGCAACCCCACTGGCAGGGCACAAGGGCACCCGTTTCTCCACACCGTTGCCAACCCTGGCGATCGTCCCGGTTTTTTGGTACTAGCCATCCTCGTGGGTGTGCGGTGGAATCGCTGTGGTTTTCGTTTGCATTTGTTCGTGCATCTTTTCCGGAGAAATCTCTAATAAGTCCTTGCCCCGTTTGTTTGTTTTTGTTGCTGGGCTGTCCCGCCAGGAATGTAAGGCCACACTGTCCATCTGCTCTTGATTGTTCCCCTAGCCGGTCTTTTTTGTCTTGGAAGGCAGCCCCACGCCCCTCAAACAGAAGTGTGAGAGCCCTCCCTGATCTCCTTCCCTCCCACCCCAAGAACAGTCTATTGGACAACCCAGTGGCTCTGTGAAGCAGCTCTTCTTTCCGCAGAAGAAATCTGAAATCTGTTCCTGTCTTCCAAGGGCGTCCCAAACGAACTGAAACCGAGTCTAAACCCCTCACCATGTCCTACAAGGCCCCAGCCTGCCTCTCCCATCCATTTCCTCTTCCGTCACTACATAAGCAACTTCCCACCTCTGGGCCTTTGCACGTGCTGTGCCCTCTCCCCAACAAGCTGCCTGACTCCTCCTCGAAAAGGCCCACCCAACCACCCCACCAGAGCCTGAGGTCAACTCACCAGCCTTGCCCCTTTCGGACGGCCTTGGTGAGCATCTCTGTTTGCTTGTGCACAGGCCGTGGCTCCTGCTGCGATGTCGGTAGCTGAAACCGAGGCCCGGTCAGCTCCACAACCGCAGCCCCCACACTGCCAGGGCCCCGCACACAGTAAGGTACTCAGCGAACATGTGCCAAAGGAACGAGCAACCTTTCCGATCACTCAGGACCCAGCACCCCTCCTTCTCACAGCAGGTGCCCCTCACCACTCCCACACCAACAGTATCACTCCTTTGGCTGATTCACAAACAGGGCTGCCCAGAGCCCATTCTCCACCGGCCTGTCCCATCCGTCCACGGGGACTGAAATCCCCTGAGCCCTTCGGTGCGGCTAAGGAGGCAGCTGGTGAAGAAAGCAAAACCCCCCCGGCTAGAGGAGGGGGCCCTCTGCTAGTGCGGCTCCCTGTCCACGCGGCAGAGACATGGAGCCCGCCCTGCTTCCCCGCCACGGGTCAGCCAGAGGACAGGTGTGAGATCTCCCGAAAAGTCACAGATGCTGCAGAAATGCAAGGCTGCTTGTTATTACGTGCAAAACCACGAAGAGGGCTCAAGAAGCCTCTCCCAACACTGTCCTCCAGGGTTGAAGGCTATCTGGAGCCTCAGCTGGACTCTGTCCCAGCCCTGGCCTTCCTTCCCTCCTCGCCAAGGACACAGGTGGCCACGACTGCTGACAGCTCCCCCGCACCTACTCAGCTCCCAGCCACAAGGGAGCCCGGAGGTCAGCAACGTCAGTGCTCGCGTCTTATGGAAGAGGATGGTGAGGGCCAGGCTGCCCGCCAAGGACAGCCTCCCCGCCCCCTGCCCCCCACCACAGTCCCTCTGCTGCCCCTTCCCAGGCCACACACGTCTGCCACCCTCCTGTTCCAGGTGTTCGGGACACGCCCTGCCTCGCCGTCCCCACCACCACCAACCCCAGGCTCTCCCCGGGAGCAGGCAGCAGCCAAAGCACTGTGCTCATCCAGTCCTCGGCCGTGGGGACGCCCACAGCACCCCACCTGACGGACGGGGACACTAAGGCAGGATGTTTGCCCTGTGCTTAAAGCTTTCAGCACGGTCAGAACCCCCAGGGGCTTCGGATGGCCCCGCTTTCCTCAGGGAATTCTTCCATCCCCAGGACCCTGGACAGCCTCCGTGAACGAACTCTGAATTTACTCCAGAAAGGGACTGGAAATCGATGGCGACAGCCGGCACAGCTGAACACGCACGGGGCAGGGTCTGCTCACGCCCCATTCACCAAACCGTGCGTCCCTCGGAGCAACATCTGCGTGGCCCGGACTAGGACTGTCCCCGCTTTACAAATGAGGAAGCCAATGCCCGGACAGGCGTCACTTGCCCTCGGTCACACAGCTGGAGGGCACTGTCCCACCGAGACAAGCAGACATCAGCTCACCGAGGAACACACCCAATGAACTGTCATGAACACCTAGAAATCTAGATTTCTGTGCAAATCCTCCCGCCTTTAAATGCTGGCTGCCGAGTTACTTAAGTAAAATTTTTAATCGCAGTGTGGGCCACACAAAACACCCCTCCAACCAAGTCTGGGCTACCTCCCTGGGAACAAAGGGGGAGAGCGCAGGCGATGGTCCAGGCTCGCCTTCTGCCGCCAGCTGTGTGACCTCAGGCAGTCTCTCGGCCTCTCTGAGCCTCTCTGCCTCCACTTGGACCAGTTAAGGATCTTAAAATGAGATTATCCTGGATCACGCGAGTAGGCCCCAAATCCAAAGACAAGTGTCCTTAGAACAGAAGAGAAGATTCAAAGAAGGGCCGTGTGCAAAGGAAGGCAAACATCGGAGGGATGTGGCCTTCAGCCAAGGGCCACCTGAAGCCACCAGAAGTTCAAGACAGGCTCCTCCCCCAGAGCCTCTGCAGGGAGCATGGCCTCCGTCAACACCTTGATTCCAGATGTGGGGCCTCCAAAGCCGCGAGAGGATGCATTCTCTTGCTTTAAACCACCAAGTCTGTGATTGTTTGCTACGGCAGCCCAGGCACCCAACATGTTCCCTGAAAAAGTTCTGGAAGACACACAGGCATTTCCAGCAAGAAGCCTTTTCTAAGATGGATCCCAGCCTGTGACTTCCTGGGTCACGTCCGCGAGGTTCTGGCAGGAACTAGGGAGCCACAGCTCTGCCTTCACTATGTTCTGTTTCCCAAGCCCAGGGGGTGGAGGGAGGGCCTGCGGCCGGGCCCTTACGAGGTGATGTAATCGCCAAGGCAAGGATCTCCAAGATCCACCCCCAGGTACCAAACCCAAGGTGGAAAAAGGCACGCGGGCATGCGCGGTGTGTGCCTGGGAAGGAAGGATGTACCAGTCCCCGTGGACACACACGATGTTTCTCAGGAAGGAACTAGTAAACTAAGTAAACTAGTAAACCAGTAAACCAAGTGACCAAGCAGCCCCCTGGAGTAAGGACCCACCGTCAGGGCAGGGAGCGGTGACTTTTTAGCCTGGGCGATTTTCTGAGCTTGGACTAGTTTTTCACATGCTTTCAATTTTTAAAAATCATGCCCCTGCTTTTCTTTATCTCATTTCTGATGTCAGCAGGGGTTTTCTGGGCACAAGCCGGCCCTGGGAGCACATTTAGTCCCCCTGTCATAAGAAACAGGACCAGCTGAGGCCATGGGAGCTGAGAATATCTGTACGGGTCCAGAGGGGCTGCCAGAAGAAAACCGAGTTCCCAGAGAACCCAAGAACTAGGAGCTGGGTCTGAGCCTGGAAATCTGCAGGTCCGAGGCTTGGGCACACACACTGGGGTGGGTTGAAGAGCGTCCCCCGGAATTCACGTCCATCTGGGACCTCGGAATAGGACCCTATTTGGAAATAGCATCTTTGCAGAGGGAAGGGAGTTATGGATCTGGAGAGGAGTTCATCCTGAATCCAATGACAGATGCCCTTCTAAGAAGAGGGGAGGACAGAGACACACGAGGGGATGGCCACGTGAGAACAGAGACCCCAGGAAACCAACACACACACACACACAGATGCACACCATTACAAGCAGGAGGGGACACTGCTCTGGGACAGCTCCCGGTCCCGGACACGCGCCCACCCCCTCTCCTGCTCCACGATTTCTCAGGAGAACCTCACGTCATCTGCCACCCCAGGCTTAGTTCACCAGCACCATCCGGAGCCTGAGATTTCTGATTAAGCCAAGCCCGAGGCCTGGGGGTCTACCCCACTTTGTGTGACCTCCCCAGCCGGCCCCTCACACTCTCTGAGGCTGGGACCCTGCACCCCGACTGACATACAAAAAGAAAGGTGGCAGGACACCTGGGTTGCTCAGTCATTCAGCAGCTGCCTTCAGCTCAGGTCATGATCCCAGGGTCCTGGGATCGAGTCCCACATTGGGCTGCTGCTCCCTCTCCCACTCCCCCAGCTTGTGTTCCCTCTCTCGCTGTGTGTCTCTGTCAAACAGATAAATTAATTTTTTAAAAAAATCTTAAAAAAAAAAAAAAAGGAAAAAAGGTGGCTCGGACTCAGAAAGGCACATCAAAACAACACCCACCACCAGAAAGGTTCAAGAAGGCCTGAAGGTCTAGGTGCTGCCGTGGGTGGCTAATAAGGAGGGCTCCCCGGCACACCGCGACCCAGCACTCCTCCACCAGCACAGCCCACGGAGGTCCCCGAGAGCCAGAAGGTGGAGGAACACCCCTCCCCAGGGCTATGCCACGCAAGGTGCCCCTGGGGGGGGGCTGCCTGGCCACACCCGGCTCCAAGCACTGGGCGCCGAAGCCTGCGCAGAGGTACGGTTCATCCACAGAGCTCAGAGACGTGGGGCACTTGCCATAGGTCACACAGCAAGCAGGAGGCAGAGCCGGGAGGGGAGCCCACGCCTCCCACCTCGATCCGGAACCGTGCTCCCAACCTCTGCTCCGTGGGCAGACTCTCAGCACGACACGGGACCGTGCACCGTGCACGTGAGCCCACGCTCTCGAACACGCACGTGTGCTCCCAGGCCCGCAGAGGCACGTGGACACCCACGCTCTCCACAGCTCTAGTCACCGTGGCCCCGAGGTGTGTGCGGCCCACGTGTCCCTCCACGGGTGAGCGAGTCGACAAAGTGTGCTCTCCCCACGGGATGAAAACAGGGGGCGGCCAGGGGAGGGCCTGAACCGTGGACACCTGCCACAGGGCGGCAGGCCGGCGAGAACATGGAAGCAGCCAGACAGGACAGGACACAGACTGTAAGACCCCGCGGGTAGGAGCCGTCAAGAACGGGCAGGTCCGCAGACGCGGAAAGCAGGCTGGGGTCACGGGGGGCTGGGGGCCGGGAGGCAGAGAGGGAGGACTAAGGGGGAACAGGTGTCCCTGCGGAGGGACGGGGCTGTCCTAGGAGCCCACGGAGGCCCCTGGGAAGGCACTAAGTGCCACCAAACAGATCACTTTAAAATGAGTGACTGTACATTATGTGCATTTCACCTCCACAAATTATGAAGTGAAAAACTTAACGAGGGGCGTGAATGCTGGTGCAACCTCTCTGGGAATGAGCCTGACGCGTCCGGGCAGAGCCGAAGCTGCACTCCCGGGGACCGGCGGCCCTACCCCGGCTGCAGGCCCTCGGGGAACGCGGTCATGCACGCCCACCGGCCGCTGCCAACAGGACACACCCGGACGGCCTCCTGGAACACAGCACCAACGTGAAAACCGGGCGTGGCTTCTTGCAACCCCCAGGCTGGCTCTCACCAACAGAACGAGAAGCAAAAACAGACCAAAGGGTACATACGTGGGTCCCCGTCCGTCTGGGCTGAGCTGTCAGAATGAAATGCCACCGACAGCATGGCTTAGTCCCAGCAGACATTTGTTTCTTACAATGGGGGCGGGGGGCGGGGGGGGGCTGGAGGTCTGAGGATGCCATCGTGGTCTGGGGAGAGCCCTCCTTCCGGCGGCAGGCTTCTCAGGGTGTCCTCAATGGGGGAAGGGGCAGGAGACCGCTGGGGGTCTCTTTGATAGGGGGTTGTGAATCCCATCGGTGACACCAAACCGCTAGGCTCTCCTGATCCCATCACCTTCCGATCCCATCACCCAAGACACCAGGTGTGCAGTGTAGGAATCTAGTGGGGACACAAACACACCCACCGCAGTGGCCCCACAAACCCCAAAACCCTCGTCACAGGCCCTCAACCCAAAAGTCCCAGTCCAAAGCCCCATCCAGAAATCGACATCAGTATGAGCAAGGTCCCAGTCTGGAGCCTGTGAGATCAAAAAATACACGGGGTTCTAGAATACCATGGGCGGGGGCGGGGGGAGGGGGAGGCCCAGGTTCAACACTCCCATTCCCGAAAGGAGAAAAAAAAAAAGGTGGACGGGTCCAAGGGGAGCCTAAAACCCAACGGGGCAAAGCACACCAAACCCTGGAATCATTCCTGGGGTCCCGCCCTGGTCTTGAGGAACAGCACATGGGCAGCTAAACGGCCCCACGGTGCATCCATCCATCCTGTAAAATCTAAGATTTCCAGGCACCTTCCCTCACTCCTTCCCGTCCTTCCCCTTGGGTTCCAGCTGGCTGCCTTCCTGAAGGTTGGCTCCCACCCACAGAGATACCCTTATCAAACCGTCATCAGCCACACCCGTGGCCTTCTCTTCAGAACAGGCAGTGGAGAAGGTGAGAGGTTTCCAAGCGGTTCGGTTCTGCCTCCCTCTGATGAACCATCTGTAGGTCGCCTCGCTGTTGGCATTTCACAAGGAGCCCAGGCCCAAGCCAAGCCACACCTCCCACCCCGGGCTCAGGCGTCCAATTTCATCTCCCGCCAGCTCGACCTGCCACAGGACACCAGCTCAGGCAGGCTCCGGCTCCTTTCTCTCAAGGATGGCCTCTCCTCCAGTTTCCAAGCAGGTGCCCACGTCCGCCCGCCACCCCACCCGGCTCCCGACCACCGGGTGTTCTCTAAGAAGATGGGGGGCTCTGGCCAGCTCCCCTCTCCTCCTTCTGAGCCCTCACCAGGATTGATCCTAAGGGTCCACTCGGGTCAGTGTGGGCTAATTCTGGCTGGCACCCCATTCTCCCAGCCTCTGCTGGGACCTCGTCCCCAGGTTTGGGTGCGGTAAGAGCAGCACCCCACTCCAGGGACCGATTTCTGCCCTCGTCCATCCCGGCTTCGAGATCAAAATGCCATAGGTAGGGCGGCTTAGAAACAATAGATCTTCACTTCTCACGGTCTAGAGGCTGGAAGTCTGAGATCAAGGAGGCGGCAAGGGCACGTGAGAGCTCTCTTCTGGGTCGTAGGCTTTCTGCTGTGTCCTCACAGGGTGGAAGTGGCCGGGGACTGTCTGGGGACTGTCTGAAAAGGGCACTCATGGGGGGCACCTGGCTCGAACTCAGGCTAAGCCTCTGACTCTTGATTTCAGCTCAGGCCATGAGCTCAAAGGGTCATAGGATCAAGCCCCGTGTCGGACTCTGCGCTCAGCACAGAGTCGCTTGTCTCTCTCTCTCTCTCTCAAATAAATAAATAAAATCTTTAATAGATAAATAAGAGGGCTCTAACGCTTTTATAAGGGCCCCACCCTCCAGACCCAGTCACCTCCCAAAGTCCCTGCCTCCTCATACCACCACCCTGGGCTTTAGGTTTTGCCGAGAAATCGGTTTTGGGAGAACGGATGCTCAGACCACAGCTGTGTGACAGGTGTCCGCAGGAGTCAGGCACCTCCCTGGAAGCAAGTCCTCTTTCGCCCCAGGGAGAATTCAAAGACTCGGGAGTTGGGACAAGGAAGCGGGAGGCCGAAGCGGGTGGTATCCAGGAAGCCTGGGAATGGGCGGCTGAGCAGAGTCCCAGGAAGGCAGAGTCCCCGCAACTGCCAAGGGATTCTGGCTGCAGTAGGCTCCAGGCCGAGTAGGACCCGCATGACCTCCACCGCCGGCCCAGAGGCCAGAAGGGGCCAGGCTGACAGGGCCCGAGATTTCTGCAGGACTCAGAAGGATGGGTGGGTGGGTGGGGTGTCCCAGAACAGAGGGGAGCCCCTCTGCCACCACCCAGCTGGGCTCTCCAGCCCAGAGGAGGAGGCGGGTGTCTGGCCCAGCCCAGCCCAGCCCACAGGCGGTCACACTTCCCGGTGCAGGGGTTAATCCAGAGGCGGGGTGGGGAAGGGGGAATCGGCGGAAGGACCCCAGGCCTTGGCTGGTGCCTCGCGTGAGGGCCAGGAATCTGAGCGAGACTAGGAAGCAGGGGGAGGGGCAGGGCCAGAAGGACTCAGTGGCTCTCCCAGTCCCAGGGTGGGGGGACGGGGTGTTCAAACCCTCCCTGGGGTCCCGGCCTGCAGCAGGTGAGGCTGCCAAGCTGGGGGCGGGGCAGGGGGGGGAGTCCAGACACCCACCCCAACGGAGCCATGAGAGCTCGGCTCCCATGCGATGCACACAAGGAGGCTTTTGTGTAGGAATCGGTTGGAAGAAAACGTGCACTGATGAAGAAACAACGGGACAGACCCACATCGCGGGGCACCCTGCCAAACACACTGGCCCGGTCCCCTCGCCAGCAATGAGCACCGCTGGGCAGAGGGCTCCCTCCAGTCCCCTCGCACGGTTCTGGCAATTTCCCCAAACTAAAATTTTTTCCAACTAGAAACCCGGGAAAAGAACTCAGGAACTGCCGTCTGGTTGTTTTAAGGAGCTGGGTCCCTTGTGGGAAAGGCTGGGGCAGCCACACGGTGGAGCCTTCCCAGGCCTCCGGATGGACTAGCGAGAGCCCCCCAAGGGAGCCGGGAAGACTCAGAGAAGAGAGCAACAGCGCAGTGAGAACGGCAAGACGCAGGAAACGGGGCCCAGTACCGTCCCGCTCAGGGGAAACGGAGGCAGGCTAATCCTTGTACGGGCTCGTGTCCGTAAGGCTAAGACGACGGCAAGAGCAAACACTTACGTGACACTTGCTAAGCTGTTGTCCTAAGTGGTTTACATAGGCCAACTCCTCCACACTTTAAGAGCCCTAGAGAGGAGATTCCATTTTACAGAGCAAAAAGTAAGGCCCAGAGATGTTACGTCACTGGCCCAAAGGCACACAGCGGGCATGTGGCAGAGTCTGGATCTGAACCCAGATGTCTGGCTCCAAAGCCCCCCATGCTCTTGGGTCCACCTAATCTCCTGGACGCCAAAACCTCGGCCAAGTCTGGGGAAAACTCTGGGGATTTGCGAACTCACGGCTGACCTTGACGGTGACCTGCTGCGCCCCCTCATTCAGTACTACCTTCCAGCTCCCGACAGCCCACTCTGCCCCACGCCTGTCACCCAGATGGAAGGTGATCATGTAGGCACCCAGAGTATGCTGTCAGGGATGTTCCCATGGGCCCCGAGGGCCTGGCTGTCTGGGCAGGCTCCTCCCACACACACCTCCACACTGTCCTAGCTAAAGAAGTAAATGTCCCAAGGTCTGGGGCAAGGGCCAGCAGGCTGGCAGTCGTTCCTCCGGGGACTCATGAGCCACACTGCAGAATGCACCTGCTGGCCTCAAGGACTCCAGGTCCAACCTCCCAGCTGTCCCTGGGCGGACTGTGATAAAGGCCACAGGGTCTCCGGCCGTCCCTCCCTCATTACTCTCCCCTCCAGCACGTAACCTGGGGAGCCTCCCACCGGGAGCAGACAAAGCCTGAACTTCGGCACACCGTGGCCCCGACATCTTTCCCAGTTTATAAAACAACACCTCCTCCCAATCCTGCCGCCAGGATGACACAGGAACACTGGTGAAGGGCCTGAAACCCGCAACTGCTCAGCTGCTTCCGAGCCCTGCTCCCCGGGCCCATGTGGCCTCTACCCAGCATCCCACCCCCTCGGTTCACCTGGCACAATCTGCCCTGCCAGGACTCACTGTTAATTTGTGCTGGGGCCTCGTGTAAATCCCCGCTCCCTCTGGGTTTTGTTTTCCCCAAAGGAAAAATTTTTAAAAGGTGTCAAGTAAAATCCAAATTCCAGATCTAACGATCTGAGAGCTTGTGAAACCTTCCCCGATAAAAAGCAAAGAGCTGCAAGCTACCACCTCCATAAGAGGTCTTCAATTAAGCCAAACAAAATAATCTCTAACACTGGAATTGCCAGAGTCACAGAGGCAATGAGATACAGAGTGGAAGCTCTTCTGGGGCAAAGGGCCCTTCAGCCAATTTTTTCTGCCTGTCACCTTTTCCTCTTTCTGCTAACACCCTCATCCCCCACCCTCACCCCCATTCCACCTCCTTCTTATGTAGGGCTCCACCCCACCCACCTAACTCCCTGTGGTTTGGGAAAAAAGAAACTCCTCCCCCAGCTCCAGGGATGGGCACATGATCCAATCCTGACCAGTCACAGCAGTCCACTTCTCAAGTCCTGGTGACTGGCTCAGGGAGGAGCGTGTAACTCGAGCCTGGCCAATCAAAGCCAATGAGCATTCACAGCACAACTTTTCCCAGCTACTAGGAAACTTCTCTAATTACCCTTAAAGGTCCCTCCACAAGGCTCCCTTTGGAGACCTCCTGGGAACGTCAAAGCCTCCAGACTCTCCCCCACATAGTGCGGCTGACCATTTATTTTCTGAGCCCCAGACTGAGACGCCAGTGAGTGATACGGGATATGAAAAATATGAATCTTTAACTCCAGGATTGCATTCAGGACCCACAGGAAGAAAAGCAGGGTCAGGAGAAATTCCCCGATGACTCCCAGGCTGACGGGCGGTTCACTGAGTGCGGGGAAATGATTTTGTATTGGTGAGTCAGCTGCGTGATCCCTTACAGAGTAAAACCATCAGCGGGATGGAATGAGCGGACCGAGTCTCCCCCTCCAGCCTCACTTAGTCTCTGCTGGTGGAGACAAGAGATGGTCCGTAAGTGACTGCCCTTTCATGCTGAACCTTGGCTTAAGAGCAGCAGGAAGGGAAACACACCCCTCCCCCATGCCAGTCACCTGCCAGCTCAGGCCATCCTACCTGGTGTGAGGATCCCCACTCCCTCCAGGAGGCAGAAGGAAAGGGCTCTAGACCAGCCTCCACACCTCCCCAAGCCCCCCAGCCAGGACAGGTGCTGTTTCTTTACCCACCACTCACAGACGGCCCTGATGGCATCTCTGTAAGTCATGTTGGGACTGAGACGGGGTCAATCAGAAGACAGCAGTGCCCAGCCAGGGGACACACCCAGTCGCTGGGAGGGGGTAACATGGGGTAGCTATAACACAGATGGGGCAAACAGTGGCAGTGGGACTCGTGGGGGAGGGTTGGTGGTCAGGGGGTATCGTCTTCAAGAGGTCACATTAGAGAGGAAACATAAAAGAGGAACCAAGCACAAGAACCATAGAGGAAAAGCATTCTGTGAAGAAGTAACAGCACATGCAAAGGCCCTGGGGCAGGAAAGAACACAGGGGCACTGCAGGAAAACAAAGACCTGCGGGGCTGGAATACGGTCAGCTTTCTGAGGATGGAAGCAGGCAGGGGCTGGTGAAGAAGGGACTTACAGGCTGTGGGGACAGGCAGGCTTCCTACCCCATGCAAGAAGCTTTTTATCACAGTGGTAAAATGATCCCAGTTGCATTTTCTAAAGAGCATTCCGGCTGCAGCAGCGAGAACGGACAGCAGGACGGCAAGAAGGCGCAGGAGCAGACAGCACAGGGAGGACGCTGGCAAGAGGTCTGCAGCAGGGGCCCATGCAGAGGAGGGAAGCCAGCCCCGGCCCCTGCGCAGGATCACAACCAGCCGCTAGTTACAAACCTCCCTGCGAAGCCACCCTTGTCTTCTAAACATCCATTCCATAAATATTTGAGAACCTACGATTCTGTGCGAGGCATCATTCTAGGTGCTCGGGACAGGGCAACACACAAAATCACGGTCCCGCCCTCACAGGGCCCGCATCCTCCCGGAGAGAAAGGGACAGCAGACAACAAACACGACGCACAGGTATAGTGTGTAGGCCCTCACAGGGTGACAGGGCTACGGAAGGAAGAGCCGGGGAAGGAGAAGGAGGGGTCAGAGCCCGGCGGAATGGCAATGGGCAAATTCAAACAAGGGAGAGGTCAGGGCGGGCCTCCAAGAGCACCCGAGATCTGAACCGGAGCCCTAAAGGAGGTGGGAGCGCAAGTCACACACAGCAGAGGAGAGAGGCAGGCAGAGGGGAGAGTAAGGTGGAGTGTGCCCGTACGTCTCAGGAACGGCCAGGAGGCTGGTGTGCAAGGTCAAGGGGAAGGGGATGGCAGCGCGGGGTGAGAGGCAGATGGGGGAGGCGTCAAGACGCAACATGAGGGTGCAGCTCTGACCCCGAGGAGGGGATGGGACAGGACCACGGCGGGGGGTTTCGAACAGAGGAGGACCGTGAGCTGACTGCAAAGGTCACCGGTTCAGAAAACCCAGCCAGGGAGCAAAGGCGGCGCAGGGAGGCCCTCGGGAATCCAGGTGAGAGCGGGTGGCTCCTCGGACCGGGGCGGGAGCTGGAAGTGTGGCACTTCCAGTGTGGGATCCTGGATGTCCTGTGAGGAGGGAGTCAAACATCCTGACGGGCCAGTGTGGGAAGTGAGAGTGAGACGAGAGATCCGGGCCTTTCCGCCCGGGCAGTTAGAGGCCGCAAAAGCCACAGACGGAGATGGAAATGCAGAGCCTGGAAGAGGGACAGAGATAGGATCGGGGCCTGGGGCGGGGAGAGGGGCCGGGCACAGGCCGGGGTGTGCAAGCAGCCTTCCACCACCGGAACTGAGATACAGAGCGGGCCCCTGGATGCCGGGGGCTGGAACTCAGGAGGAAGATCTCGGCCTGGGATATCAGCCGGGAACCCGAGACAAAGGTGCCACTCACGGCCCGAGGCTCCCAGAGCTCACCCAGGGAATGCACGACCCAGAAAGGATGTCCAAGGCTGAGCCCTGGGACTCGCCAGTAGGCGAGGGGTCAGGGAGATAAGGAGGCACGAACACAGGAGACCAAGAGCAGCCAGCCAGGGAGGTAGGAAAAAAACCAAGAGAACAGACATTTCTTGAGACGTGTCTCAAGAGTCCTTCTAGGACCTTCCAGAAAAGGTGGAAGGAACTTCACCCAAAATGCCAGGAAGCAAACAAGGGTCAGGCCACTCCTGTTCCTTCCCCGTCCCCAGCATGAGGCTGTTGGCAAAGAGGAAGACACAGTGCGGTGGGGGGAAGAGGAAGGAGGTGAGAAACCCACAGCTGGGCCTCGGGCCACCGGGGTCCCACCGGGCCACCGGGGACCTCTGGGTTCAGGGATGATCTAGGCACACAGTAGCTTCAAATCAGGCTCAGAATCACCCCGGACGCCCTGTGCCCAGCTGCTGAGCCCTACGTGGCTCCAAAGCCAAGAATGGTCTGTTTGTGTTGTTTTGCTTCTCTTTGCATTTCTGCTCCTGCCAGCCACTCCCAGAGCCAGGAGAGGCCAAGGTCACGTTTGACAAGGGGGAGGGAAATGAGGTACATAAAAGAAGGTCTCCTTTTGTTTTGTTTTGTTTTGTTTTGAATGTTTGGCCTAGGCACACAATCGAATTCTCCACACAGTACATGTGTTGGTGGGACCAAAGTTACTAGATCTTTCTCCGTGGAGAAGAGCAGGGGCCCAACACTCCTCCGCCCAGCCCTCTGGCTCTCAGATCACCAACCAGAAAAGTCTGTCTGCATCAGCCTCGTGCCAGAAGCCAGCCCTGGGGGTGCCCTATGAGCCAGGCGGCCGTCCCCTGCGACACGAGATCCCCCTTCTGGGCACCAGTGACCACCAGCACGCCCGGCAGACAACGACGGCGCAGACAGGCCAGTGCCAGGACGTGGGGACACTTTACCGAGCGAGGGTTTGATGACACCAACGCGTGACTCACTCTGTGTCATTCGCTGCTAGGGGAAGGCCAGCACAAGGTGATTCCAGGTAACTGAGCTTAACCAGTTCTAGCTAATCACGTTGAATCACCGAGTGGAGGCACGGCAGGTATTAGTCATTCCAGGAAGGCACCGGGAACATGGAACGGGAAGAGCCGGGCACCCGGAATATACCGGCGCTGCCAGGCCAGCGGAAGGCCAGACGGTGCTGGGGCGTGTCACCACACACTTACACACGCACCCAACACGCACGGACATGCACGGATGTGTGTGCCCGCGTGTGCTCACGTATGTGACCGGGCACACCGACCAGTGTGCCTGTGTGTGACCATGTGTGGTGACATGTGTGCCCACGTCAGCACTGGCGCGTGAGCCCACACACACACATACGCGTGCCAACACAGGAGGACCACGCGTCCCATGCCACACGCGGGCACACAGCAATCTGTGTGCATGCACGCCCGCGTGTCCACGTGTCCGCCCACACGGCGACACCGTGCTCCCCGGTTACACGCATCCACACGCATGTGCACGTGCTCCAGCCTGTGGTCGCACATGTGCGTGTGCCCATGTCAACATGCGTTTGCCCGTCGTGTACGCACCGTCGGCACACGCGACAATGCTCGCGTGAGCACACACGCCCCCTCAGGAAACCAGAGAGGAAAACAAAACTAAATCCAACTCAGGGACGCTAAAAATAGCCGTGGTTTCCAGCTGTCACCGTGGAGTGAGATGAAATGACCTCCCACAGGCCGGGAGGACCAGGAAGTCCCCCTGTGGGAAAGAGGAAGCAAAACAACCCGGAGCGGGCATGCACCTGCGATCCCAGGGTCCCGAGAACGGAGCGCCTTCCACCCACCAGCACCCGCCAGTTCCACGGCCTGGCCCCCCGGGGCCAGAGGCAGGACACACACACCCCCGCAGCTGTCCGGAGCTCAGGAGTGGCCAGGCTGGGACCCCGGGGTCTTCCCAGAGCTTCGGGAGCAGGGCTGGAAAGGCCGCCCTTCCCCGCTTCCCTTGGCGTCTGCGATTCCAGAACACACACACACACACACACACACACACACACTCTCTCATACACCCCTGGCTGCAGGGGAGCCCGCTGCCCGCTGGCCATGCAGGGCAAGCAGAAGGGGAGCTCCATCCAAACAGAGCACAGGAAGGGCCTGCCCTCCTGCCAAAGATTAGAAACAGAGAGTGGGAAGGACAGGGTCTACAGGGGCAGCGGGCTCGGGATTCAAATCCTGGCCCTGCCACGTCAGCCGTGTGACCCGGGGCAAGTGACTTCACGGCGCTGTGCTTCCCCCATTTCCTGGGTAAAAGAGAGGCAACAGGAGCTCCCTGGATGCTCAACGAGATGATGTAATACACCTAACACACTTAGGATGATTAGGACCGCGGCTGGCCAGTAAGAAGCGCTCATTAACACTTCTCTGTCATCAACCCCCACCTTCGAACTGATGGGCGGAGGAGATTTGCCAGGGGGCCCGAAGCCACCCAGGGGCATGGGAGGACAGTCCTGAGGCTCTCTGGGTGGCCCTCGCTGAGGGAAGAACTAGTCTGAGTCCAAATCTCAGGCAGGGAGAGAGGATAAGGAAACAACCCGACCTCAAAACACAGACCACCTCGCTATTCCACCATCCGTGCAGGAACGCAAGGGCTGCTCTGGCCCTCGGAGGCACTGCAGTGAGAGCGGCAATGCAGGCCCTGCCCCAGCAGACGTCGAGGCTCAGGAGGGAGAAAGAAGCCGCACAAATAAACATGTAACATAAGAGACTACTATGAGGGACATGAGGGGCAAGCTACACAGATATCTGGGGGTGAGCCTTCCAGACAGAGGGGAATGCAAGCCAGAGACTCTGTGGTAGGACCAGGCTGGCAGCCTCAAGGACGTCAAGGAGATAGCGTGGTAGGTCAGCAGGGAGGCCAAGAGACGGTGAGGTAAGAGAGGGAAGGAGGGCCAGACTGTGGGGGCCTTCAGGCCACTGAGACGACCTTGATACTCACTCACAGTAACATAGGGAACCTTGAAGGGTTGTCAGCTGAGGGGACACATGATCTGACGAGTGTTTTATCAGGATCCCTCTGGCTGTCTATGAAGACCAGAGATGAGACTACTGCACCAGTCCAAGCAGTGGATGGAGAAGGCCGCCATGGTGATGCTGAGAAGAGGGGTTGAAATCCAGATACACTTTGAAGATAAGCCGATAGGATCTGCTGATAGACCATATGAAGGATGACCCAAGATCTTCACCTCTACACTTGGGGGAGCAAATGGAGGTGTCATTTATTGAGATGGAAACACAAGCTGGGGAAGCCTTCAGCAGCTGAAAAAATGAGTGGATAAAGCCCTTGAGACTGATTTCAATCAGAAAATCAACTCAGAGATGGCGGAGGGGACCCAGCTCCCCTCCTGGATGTGGAGGAGGCTTGGAGGCCCACCGACTCATAGTGGCCCAGCATACAAGCACCTTCCCCTGCAGCCCAGCTGCAGCAAGGGGCTTCTCATACTGCCGGGCCTTCCCTGTCAGACCAGAGACACCTGGTAACTTGGAAACACACTGCCAGGGACCTGGAGCGAGCATTCCTCATCCATTTGAACAGGGAGGGCCATGCATGCCAGGCTCAGTCCTAGGCAGTGGAGACAAGAGTCCCCATTCTTGGGGCTCCTGGGTGGCTCAGTGGGTTAAAGCCTCTGCCTTCGGCTCAGGTCATGATCCCAGGGTCCTGGGATCGAGCCCCGCATCGGGCTCTCTGTTCAGCAGGGAGCCTGCATCCTCTCTCTCTGCCTGCCTCTCTGCCTACCTGTGATCTCTGTCTGTCAAATAAATAAATAAAATCTATATTTAGGGGCGCCTGGGTGGCTCAGTGGGTTAAGCCGCTGCCTTCGGCTCAGGTCATGGTCCCAGGGTCCTGGGATCGAGTCCCGCATCGGGCTCTCCGCTGAGCGGAGAGCCTGCTTTCCTCTCTCTCTCTCTCTCTGCCTACTTGTGATCTCTGTCTGTCAAATAAATAAATAAAAATCTTTAAAAAAAAAAAGAGTCCCCATTCTCCTGGCATTTTCCTCCAGGGTATTTACACACACACACACACACACACCAGGAAGGTTACCTGGGGCAATTACTCTCCAAAGCTTCGTTTCCCTATCTGTCAAGGACGGTAATGAGAAACGTCCCAGAACTGTCCCAGGACTAAACAAGACAGCATTCACCAAGATGTCCTGAACACTGCCTGGCCCACGGGAATTGGCGACTGCTCTCCTTAGTGCATTCCGGCTGGACACCTCCTGTCCACTCCCACCTACTGAGGGAAAGTAGAAGGGATGAGTCTCACTTCTTTCCCTGGACCTCTCCCAGCAACCTCAGCCCACGAGGCTGTTCCGCTGTGTGCCGCCCACAGTGGGAGGCACGTTCAACCACTCTCTGGGGAAATCTTGGATTGGTTACTAGTTTTTAATTAAACACGTAACACATGAATATTCTCCTTTTTAAAAAAAAAGCAGGGGCGCCTGGGTGGCTCAGTCGGTGTAGCGTCTGCCTTCAGCTCAGGTCACGATCTGCGGGGCCTGGGATGGAAGGTTTGAGTCCCGCGGCGGGCTCCTTGCTCAGCAGAGAGTCTGCTTCTCCCTCTCCCTCTGCCTGCTCCTCCCTCTGCTCACACTCTCTCTCTCTCTCAAATAAGTAAATTATGATAAATTTAAATAAATTAAATCTAAATAAATTTTAAAAAAGAATTACAGATAAAATATGTTTCCCTCGGCCACAGCCCGCGCCTCCCCCGTTGCCCCGAGAGTGAGCACTCTCTCAGTCCACCCCTTTTCTGATTGAACGTGCACGGTCCCCCACTGGAAATACAGGTTATTGCTTTGTGACCTGAGTTTTATCTCAACGACTTCTCTATTTTGCCAACTCTCTGTGCTAAAGCATACACATTGAGTCCCTCCTTTCTAACTTTTGCCTAGAAATCTATCGGATGAGGGCTCCGGCTCCCACTCCCACCTTATTTCCTAGACCCTGGCTGACACGTAGACCCCACCTCGGGACTGTGGCTCTGGCCCTCCACTGCCACGAGCTGTACAGATGCCAGCAAGCCCCGGATCTCTGCTATGCCTCAGTTTCCTTACCTGTAGGAGGGAACCAAAGCACCACCTCACCCTACCTCTCAAGGCGGTGGTCAGAGTCAAACAAGAAACACGAGACATGTCCAAAGTATTTGCACACATACGTAACTGCCTTTGTAGTGCATAATCTTGCTGGCAGGCAAACTACACCTGACCCGTCTCAGAGCTGAAGAAAAAAACTGTGCCTCGGAGGTGAAGTGAGTGGCGTGATGTCCCCAGCTAGCAAAGGGCCCAGCCAACTCGGCAGCCCCGGGCTCCGGAAACTGACTCGGGTTTCAGAATGCATCACCTCCCCACTCAGCCCCATCAGCAGCCTGAGAAACGTAAATCAAACCCATCAGATCCACAACAACAACAAAAGGACCAGCGTCAAGTATAATGATGGCAGACATGCAGGGTGAGTGGGGCTTTCACGCTCTTGGCGGGCGCCTAAATGCTGGAGCTTTCCAGAAAGGCGATTTGGCGGTAACTGTCAAAATTCAAACAAAACAGGCTTCGTGGTCTACAGGTTTCTGTTCTGAAAATCTGCCCTGTGCGGGTATTCGTAACATGTAGGCCGAGGGGTATGGACCAGGACACTCACGGTTCAGATGCTTGAGACGGAGAAAATCACCAGTCAGTAGAGAACCCAGGAACTCATCAAGGGGATAGCGATTTAAAGCAATACCATGCAGAAAGGGGGGAAAAAATGATCGATTTATCTGTTGTGACCTGGAAACATTTTTAAGAGATATCCGCGAATTGAAAAGCAAACTGCAGAATATTTATACGTAGTGTAGTTCCATGTATGTAAAAAATACGCAGTAATGTGTGTAAATACATACTTATGATGTAGGCACCGATAAAGGTCTAGAAAGATACGCACCTGCCAACAACGGTGGAGATTTTTATCTGAGAATGGGAATAAAATCTCTTTTCCCCTCCGTTTGAATTTTTTATTTTTTTCCAAGCCAGAATTCATGTCTTATAGGCAGACTTCTTTAGTTAACCAAAAAGCATAAGAAAATAGCAAAGTACAAGGCCTCCCATTCACGCTGCCCATGGACACGCGCAGCCAAAGAAAACACCGGCAGGCAGTCCCTCCCTCTCTCTTCACGTCCCACCCACTCGGTCCCCTGAACACACACATCCTTCTTCCACGGGAAGGGACTTGGCTGGGACTCAGCCTGGGCTGCCCAAGACGTGGCTGTCGTGGGCTGGGCTTGCCTTCCTGCCTTCACGCCACTCGGACCCAAACCAATCATCTTCGGGAGATTCACGGAGGATGCGGGGCGGCTCTCACTCCACCTTAAGCCTGGAAATTCTCGGTCCAGGACAGCTGAGGATGATGGCGGTCTCCACTCTGGAAACCCAGAGTTAGAGTAGGGGAATGAGGGGGGCACCTGCGTGGGAACCCGTGTGCACAGAACTGACTGACATCCCTAGAAAGAACCACCCCGGGGGATGTCTGGGTGGCTCTGTCAGTTAAGCGTCTGCCTTTGGCTCAGGTTATGGATCCAAAGGTCCTGGGATCGAGCCCTGCATTGGGCTCCCTGCTCAGCGGGAGAGTCTGCTTCTCCCCTTCCCTCTGTCCCTCACCCCTGCTAGTGTGCGCTCTCTCTCTCTCAAATAAATAAAATCTTTTAAAAAGGGGAGAGAAAAGGAGAAGAAATCACCCCGAAATTCATTCACCCAGGAATGATGGGGCCGACAAGATGTTTCAACTATAAACCCCACCAACTCTCGCACCCCCAAAGCAAGAGGCTGTCTGCACAGGGTCCTGATGGCTCCCATGTTTACAGCACCTGGATGACACCACCGGGGGCTCTCCCTGAGAGAAAGCTCACACGGCTCTTCTGAACAGTGTAACCCCTCAGCCACCATGAGAGAGAACAAAGCAGTTCGAACGCACTGAGGTGACCCCACACACATCTGTCTGGCCACCCCCAGAGGCCAAAAAAACACAAGAGGAACTCGGGGCTCAGGGGCACCAGTGGCCAGGACCTCCTCGGAATCAGACTACAGGGCTTACTGGGACAAGATCTACAAACAAACAAACCAACAAAAAGACACCGTGTGCCCAACATGACTCCCAGAGACCTTGAGAAAAGCCAGTCCTCGCCTCATGGTTAACGATGGCCAGGTCCCAGAGAGGAGCGGCTCAGGTGTAAGCAGGCTGTAGACCACATTCATCCCATGATCCATTCATCCCCAGGCATCCCGTACTGGGCAGGAGGCACAGATAGGAAACGTGGACAAGTCCCATACTCAAAAAACCCACCTAAAGGAGCAGGCTAAGGGGAAAAGAGAAGTCAACCGGCAAGTGACATTACCCACATCTTTATGGACGCTTGCTCAGTGTCTGGGCAAGATGAGCCTCAGTTTCCCCTCCCCACACTGCCGGGCTCTCTCTGGCATCAAGGCTCTGAAATGCTGTGACCCTTGCCTTTCTCAACACCAGCTCATTTAAACAGGCTGTCCAGACACCCAGGGCAGAGTCTGATGGTCTGAGGCCAGCAAATTTGTCTCCACCGTTGAAAGGGCAATCGTGCGGAAAGTTAAGATCAGAGGAAAGCCCTCCACTAATGCAGCCTTGGGCTCCTGCTTCTGTGGGAATCTAAGGGGAAAGCTGCTTACCATTTCCAGTGGGCATCAGGAAGGCAGTGTTGGGGGAGGACGGAGCCCTGGGTCTCTGAGAAGGGCTTTCTAAGGGGGAGCTTCTGGACAGCAGAGTGCTCTGCACTACTATCGAGGCCCGGGGACCCATGTGAGTCTCACAGAAGCACATGAATGGAAGGTTCCTGTCGTCCTGGGTTCACAGGAAACAGGCAAAGTGCAGCCCTAATTTTAGCAGATAGGGCCTCAGGCTGCTGTAGTCAAGAGGCGAGAAAGTAACACCATAATGGGCTCACACTCCAGCCTGGCCTGGGCGCCAGACTGCTTAGGGTGAGGTCTCTCATTCAGGCCTCCCCAACCCTGGACTTGCGCCTCCAGGAGAGCCCCCAGATGCCCCTGCGCCCCCCAGCCTCGGCCTGGGTCGGGGAGGGTACTGCGGGGGCAGCCAGCGGCCCCTCGCGATGCGCTCCGGGCTCCCGTTGCTCCGGGGCCCTGACCCAGGGCGTCGATCCCGGCTCTGGCTCGCCCGTCCTCTGACTGCGCGCGCTCCTCCGCGCCCTGTGGCCTCCAGCCCCGACGCCGCGCGGGCCCCGACCGGCGCCCCTCACCCACCTTGAGGACCTGCTGCTTGATGAGCGTGGGCACCACCACGATCATGACGGCTCCCAGCACGGCGCACAGCAGCCCAGCGAAGCCCAGCACCGCGACCGCGCGGCGCGTTCTGGCGCGGCTGCCCATGTCTGCGCGCCCTGGCTCCCGCCCGGCCCTCGCGTGGCTCCGCGCCTGGGGGGACGGGGACCGAGACACAGGCGACACAGGCGGCGACTCTAGGGCAGGCGGGCCGCAGCGGCACGGCGGGGCCCAGACCGCGGCGCACGGAGGAGCGCCCCGGCAGGTGGCCGGCGGTTTTATGCGCCATCGCCTGCGCAGCCGGACCGCCCCCGGGACGCCCTGGGCACCAGGATTCGGGCGGGAGCCTACGGGCGGGGGCGGGGGGCGGGGGCTGCGCCGGGTCGGGGCGGGGTCGGGGGCGGGGCAGGGGCGGGGCGCGGATCGGACGGTCTGGAGGACACGCCCCGCGGGGGGTAGTCTGCCGCCCCACGCCCTCGCTTCCGTTTCCGCGGGAGACCGCGCGGGGATCCTCGTGTGCGGGGTGCAGGGGCGTCGGGGAGGTTTGGCTCCCCCTCTGCCTCCTCTTCCCCGCTCCTCCCCGCCTCTCCCTTTCCCTGCTCCTCCTCCTCCCATCACCCGCTCCCTCTCCTCTTCTCTCTCCCGGTCCTCCCGCAGCGCCCCCCCCACCCTCCTGCTCCCCCTCCTTCGCCCCTGCCCCTCCTCCTCTCCCACTTCCTCTGTCATGACCGGCGTCATGGGCACACTTAGTAGGAGTTTCCCAACTCATCAGAAACACCGGAGCCCCCATCCGCCCTTCTGCGACCTCATTGCCATCCCCCAAGCCCCCAACCACGCTCACATTCCGTTCTAGCCTCGCTCTCGCTGGCACCAGCCTTGCAGACTCCCGCCTCAGTGCCTGTTACACACAACCCACCCCCCTTGGCATTCTGTTCCCCTAGATATCTGCCCGGCTCCTTCCTTCATGACCACTCGGCCACCTTATCAGAAAGGCCTTCCACCCGCCACCTCGTGTAAAACAAAATAGCGCCAGCTCTCCCCGTCCCCCTTATCGCTGAGAACCACCTGGCATGTTCCACAGTCATTCGTCCTTTGCATTCTGACCAGCCCCCCAGCTAGAATGCTGCGGGCAGACTCTTGGTCTCTCTGAGCCCCTGCCTTGTCTTTCGCAGCTAGCACTCTGCCTGGCAGGTAATGCTGGGCCCCCTGGGCTTAGCACCTTGCCCAGAATGGCTCCATTTTCCAGGTGAGGAAGCAGGCACAGGGAGGTGACATGAACACACCTTAGTGTCTGCTTTCTAATGAAGAGGGAGATATGATGAGCCAGTGAGCAAAGAAAGGATGCTTAATTGCAGGTAACAGGTGCTCCGAGAAAGCACAGCAGGTGCTCCCCTATGGCTCCCCAGCCTGCAGGTGACCTTGAGCTTTGAGCCCCTCATTCTCTAGATCGGACTACTGAGAGGACAAGGGACTGGTTGAGGGTTACACGGGATGGGACGCAGTGTCCTCAGCGCCTGGCGAAGGCAGGCCGGTCCCTGCTGGCTCGGGAGGAGGCCTTCGGAAACTCTCCTTCAGCTGTGGAAGAAAGCAGCATGATCTGGCCGAAGCAGTATTTGTGTACAGCAGCCACTCCATGCCGGCCAGAGAGCCTTGCCTGCCACTGTCCCCCACAGCAGACCTGACCTTGCCCCGGGTGCATGCAGGAGGAGCCCAACCCCTGACCTAGATAGGGGTGCCAGGACAGGGCTGCGGTGTCAGACCGGAACGAGTCCGGGGAAACCATGCTCCGGGGTTTCCTGCAGCAGAGTCCCAGAGCAAGGCACTTGGCCCACTCTTGGCCTCAGTTTTCTCACTTGTCCAGTGGGGACAATAAGAGCCTCTCCCCAAGGGCTGTCGTGAGGCTTAACTGCATTGGAAAACAGTGGCAGGGCTTACTTAGATCAGCTCCCGCAACATGGGAGCATGGCTGAGGCCGGTGTTGTCCCAAGACCTGCACGACCTGGCTCTCGCCCACCTTTTCTGCCCCATCTCCCAGCCTCTCCCCTTGCTAACTGTACTCCCAGCCTCCTGGGCTTTCTTTCTGTTCCTTGAACAGCCCCAGCTTTCTCCTGCCCAGGGCCTTTGCATTTGCTGTACGTTGTGCTCAGAACACTCTTCCCCCAGATCCTTCCAGAGCTCACTTCTGCTCCAGACTCCAGCTCAGCACTCACTCTCTGCAGAGGCCTTCACTGCCCAGTACCCAAAATGGGAACCCCAACCTACCAGTCACTGTACCAAATCATCCCCATTTTATCTGAAATAGTCTTACTGGTTTCTTTACTTTTGTCTCCCCCAGCTCCCAAGCAACGAGCCGGTCTGGTTTTGCTGATGATATATCCCCAGCACCTTGGGCAGTTCCTGGCACATGTTACCTATGCCCTTAAGTCTTCAGGTGATCAATTAGCTCACTGAGGCATTAATCAATCAAGTCAATTAGTCAATCAATTAACATATTTCATTGAATGCCTCAAGGTTTTCAACAGCCATCAGCTATGGGGATTGTCTTATCCCCATGACTTCGCTGTTCTTGGGAACTAACCAACTGAACTAACCAATGAACCTGGGGTCTACCCTGTCCCAATGCCCGCCCCCCCTCCCTGCACCCGTCTTCCCCCAAAGAGGCCCATTCACCTTGACCCTCTCACCCAATGTAACTGTTATTCATTACGAAGTCTTCAAGGTCCAAATGTGCGTGGTGCTTACCCAAGAGAGCCTCAAGGACATGGCAGGAGGGTCCCCGCGTCAGACCAGGGCGATCGCCTGACAAGAGACACAACAGAGATGAAAGGCTGTCTGAGACACGTGACCAGCCTTGAGCTCACTGAGGGGAGTCATTTCCGACGGGCTGGGGCGGGGGCAAGGATCAGGTGGGGGGTGCTGAGAAAAGACTTCGTCATGCTTTAGAGAGAGGCCTGGCCGGGGTAAGGAGAGCTGAGAAAAACGCAGAGGGAAAGAAGAGATGAGTTCAGAGTAAGATATTCTCAACCTGGGTGCCGGACGGATCCCGAAGGAACCAAGTCAGATGACGTTCCTTCTCAGCTCAAACGTCTACCCCGATCAAAAGACAGATGGTGAGTGCGGGCAAAGACGTGGGGGACACCGGAACCCTCAGACACTGCCGGGGTGGGGGGTGGGGGGGGGTTTGTAAAATGAGGCAGCGACGGGGGAAACTAGAAAGTCCAAGCATGGACTGAGTGGGGAATCCAGCCATCCCAGTCTGGGGCACAGACGAGAGAAATGAAAACTCTGTCCATGCAAAAATGTGTGCACCAGGGGTCATTACAGCCCTGTGCACAGTAGCGAAAAGGTGTTACAGCCCAGATGATGAAGAAGCAAATAGAATACGGACTATCACACAGCGGAACGTTATTTGGCTTGAGAAGGAGAGAAGTCCTGCTACGTACCACGGCGTGTGTGAACTTTGAAGACTTTACCCCGAGTGAAACTTAGAAAAGACCACACAGGGACATCTGGGTGGCTCAGTTGGTTGAGCATCTGACCGGTGATTTCGGCTTAGGACAGGATCACAGGGTCTTGGGATCAAGCCCCGCACCAGCCTCTGTGCTTCGGGTTGGTGGGGGGAGTCTGCCTGAAGATCTCTCTCTGTGCCCTTCCCCTCTCTGTAAAATAAATAAATATTTTAAAAAGAAAAGATCACATGGTGTATGATTCCATTAATAGGAAATGTCCAGAAGGGGCAAATCCATGAGACCGGAAGGTTGCCTGGCTTGGGGAGGGTCAGGGGAGCGACAGGGGAGAATCCGGAGCTAAGGGGTACAAGGCTTCTCTTGATGAAACTATCCTGGTGGTGGTGACACAACCCTGGGAATAGACTAAAATCCAGTAAATTGTACCCATCAAAAGACTGCACTATAGGCTCTACAAACTACCTGTCAATAAACCGTCACTGGGAAAATCAGAATGTTCTTCTGGCCCCCACCTCTCTCATCCGAAGAGCCAAAGTCCTCACCACGACCCACAAGGTGACCATCATCCCCCGACCTCGTGTTCCTCTCCCCCCCCCGCCGCCCCACCCCCATCCCACCTGCATTAGCTCCTGGGTGTTTCTCAAACCTGCCACCTTTCTCCTGCCTCAGGGCCTTTGCACCCCTCAGTCCCTTTAACTCTTCTCTCAAACCCCATGGAGCTCACCCTCCCTCCCTTCACGTTCTTGTCCTAACTCCGTCTTGGTGAGAACTTCCTTCCTATCCACACCCCCACAAAACTTCCTGTCTCCCTTCCCTACTTATTTTTTTTTCAGAGAGAGAGAGAGAGAGAGCGAGCGAGCACGAGCACAGGCAGACAGAATGGCAGGCAGAGGCAGAGGGAGAAGCAGGCTCCCCACCAAGCAGGGAGCCGATGTGGGACTCGATTCCAGGACGCTGGGATCATGACCCGAGCCGAAGGCAGCTGCTCAACCAACTGAGCCACCCAGGCGTCCCTCCCTGCCCTACTTTGCTTTCTCCCCCTGCACACTACGTAATGCCTTGGCTCTCCTTCTCGAATGGAAAAGCTCCATAAGGGCAGGAATCTGTTTTGCCCATGACTGTGTCCCCGACTCCTAGAACAGTGCCTGGCACACAGTGCCAGATCCTTCATGGAACCATAACTGAGGAACCATCACTACCAGAGCCCAGTGATTAAAAATCTGCCTTTGGGAAGCCTGGGGGGCTCAGTCGATTACGCGCCTGCCTTTGGCTCAAGCCATGATCCCAGGATCCTGGGATTGAGTCCTGCATTGGGCTCCCTGCTCAGTGGGGAATCTGCTTCTCCCTCTGACCCTCCCCCCTCTCATGCTCTCCATCTCTCATATTCTGTCTCTCAAATAAATAAATAAAATCTTTAAAAGAAAAAAATCTGCCTTTTCAGTGAGGCTGCACTCACCGGGGTGACCTCTGGCAAGAAGCTTACGCTCTCCATGCTCTGGCTTCCTTCCCTGTGCAATAGGCATGATCTCAACTATGCCCGCCTCCGTGGGGGTAGTCATGGGGATTAAACAAGTTAATGCTGATTACACACTTAGCAAAGTGCCAGCGTGAGATGGAATCACGGCTCGGGACAGGCAGGCACATGCTGTGGGCCTCACCCGAGCCGGGAGGACCCAGTGCTATCCTCAGGGCCACAGAACCAGATTAGTGCATGTATAGAAACGATCTGATTAAAAAGAGTCACAGCCGGTTAGTGGCTGAGGAGACAGTCGTGTTTGGCTGTGTCTGCCACCTTGGTTGCTGCTCAGGCAAGGGCAGAGCCAGAGTTCACGTTTGCCTGTGGTTTTCTTCCATCCAATGTTTTGTTTTGTTGTTGTTGTTGTTGTTGTTGTTTAAGGATTTTATTTATTTATTCAACAGAGAGAGAGAGACAACGAGAGAAGGAACACAAGCAGGGGGAGTAGGAGAGGAAAAAGCAGGCTTCCTGAGGAGCAGGGAGCCTAATGCGGGGCTCGATCCCAGGACCCAGGGATCGTGATCTGAGCCGAAGGCAGATGCTCACTGACTGAGCCACCCAGGCGGCCCCATCCATCCAATGGTAACTGAGCATCTGCTACATGCCGGGCACTCCATAACATGCCAGCCACCTGGCAGTGAACCGGACAAAGCTCCCTGACCTTAAGAATTTGACCTTCCAGCAGATAAGCGAGATCAATAACTGATAAACATAATACTGGTAAATTTTACAACATGTCAGAGCTGCGATGTCTAGTATGGTAGCCGCTAGCCACATGTGGCTCCTCAGGACCGGAAATGGGTTCATCCCAAGGGAGAGGGGCTGCGTCATACACACTTAGCGTGAAAGAAAGAAAAAAATATCTCAGTATCTTTATACTGAACACACGCTGAAATGACAACAGTCAGGTACGTTGGGTGAAATAAAATACACGCTTAAAATTAATTTCAGGGCTTCCTGGGGGCTGTCGATGAAGCGGCTGCCTTTGGCTCAGGTTATGATCCAGGGTCCTGGGATCGAGCCCCTCATCGGGCTCCCTGCTCAGCGGGAAGCCCGCCTCTTCCTTTCCCTCTGCCCGCTCCCCCTTCTGGTGCTCTCGCTCACTTGCTCTGTGTCAAATGAATAAATAAAATCTTTAAAAAATTTTAATTTCACCTCTTTCTTTTTACTTCTTTAAAATGCAAGGGGAGGGGCGCCTGGGAGGCCCAGTGGGTTAAAGCCTTTGCCCTTCAGCTCAGGTCATGATCCCAAAGTTCTGGGATGGAGCCCCGCATCGGGCTCTCTGCTCAGCAGGGAGCCTGCTTCCTCCTCTCTCTCTGCCTGCCTCTCTGCCTACTTGTGATCTCTGTCTGTCAAATAAATAAACAAAATTTTAGGGGCACCTGGGTGGCTCAGTGGGTTAAGCCTCTGCCTTCGGCTCAGGTCATGATCTCGGGGTCCTGGGATCGAGTCCCGCATCGGGCTCTCTGCTCAGCAGGGAGCCTGCTTCCCTCTCTCTCTCTGCCTGCCTCTCCATCTACTTGTGATTTCTCTCTGTCAAATAAATAAATAAAATCTTTAAAAAAAAAAAAATTTTAAAATAAAATAAAATAAAATGCAAGGGGGCCTAGCTGGCTCAGTCGGTAGAGCATGCAACTCTTGATCTTGGGATTGTGAGTTCAAGCCCAGCCCCGGGTGTAGAGATTGTTTAAAAATAAAATCCTTTTTACAAAATGCAGGAGTGCCTGGGTGACTCAGTTGGTTGAGTGGCCAGCTCTTGATTTCAGCTCAGGCCTTGGTCTCGGAGTCCTGGGATCCAGCCTCACGTGGGTCTCCCTCTCAGCAAGGAGTCTGCTTGAGATTCTCACTGCCTCTCCCTCTGTCCCACAAGTCTTTAGGGAGGAAAATGCAGCTACTAAAAACTTTTTTGATTGCAGATGTGGTTCTCATTGCATTTCTTTTGAACAGCACTGTATTAAAGAATGATCCAGACCAAGGAGGGGGCCTTGAGGGGGAAAAGAAAATGATCCATGCTTTAATAGGGGAAATAAGAGAGCAGGGTAAGTGCCACCAGTGGGGAGGGAGCACGTGATTCAAAGGGGGGGTTGCTGGAAGGGCCTCTGTGAGAAGGTGACAATGGATGAAGACCTAAAGAAAGTGCAGGAAGGAGCCACACAGATCTCTAAGGAGGAGATTCCCAGGCAGAGGGAACAGCCAGTGCAAAGGCCCTGAGGCAGAAGGATCCCTGGATAGTTGTTTTTTTTTTGTTTTTGTTTTTAAGATTTTTTTTTAATTTATTTATTTGACAGACAGAGATCACAAGTAGGCAGAGAGGCAGGCAGAGAGAGAGGAAGGGAAGCAGACTCCCTGCTGAGCAGAAAGCCAGATGCGAGGCTCGATCCCAGGACCCCGGGATCATGACCTGAGCCAAAGGCAGAGGCTTTAACCCACTGAGTCACCCAGGCGCCCTCCAGGATAGATTTTAATGAAGATTTGATTTCTGATAACTGATGTAAATGACATCTTAGGAGCTGTTTTCCTTCAATGGGCAAAAGTGTCCCTACGATACAGTAAATATTAATGGAGGTCTCCAGAGCCCCCAGACATCTCCCAGGAGACTCAGCTTGGCCCAAGAAATCCCAGCTTTCTGCAGAATCACCAGACACTTTGTGAACCTCCTGCCACCTTCCTTTTCTAAGAGCTGGCAACCGAACCTTACCTTTGCCCCTGGCTCTTAGTACTTGAGATAGTACCTCTCTGACAAGGGCTAAGCCTCCAACACAAAATCACTTTCCAGGACAAAGGTGGAGGTGTGGGGAGAACTCCGAGGGCAGCCGTGAGCTAAGAACTCTGCTCCATTTCTGCCGGCTCAAAAGAGGATGGAAGCCTCTATTTGTTTCCCTCGTTTTCCGCCTGCTGGACACAGGAGGATGGCTCTGGACCCGGACAAGGCTTTCAAAGACTGAGGCAGGGGGCACCTGGCTGGCCCAGTCAGTAGGGCGTGCAACTCTTGGTCTTGGGGTTGGGAGTTCAAGCCCCACATTGGGCAAGAAGCAAACTAAAAGAAAGAAAGAGAGAGAGAGAGAGAAAATGGAAGGAAGGAAGGAGGAAGGAATGAGAAGAAAACCTGAAGGCCAACGTCATGCACATTAAGGCACACATACGGCAGGATTCCAAAAACATGAGGCTGCCAGAGGAGTTGCTGAGTCCCCATCATAGAGACAGGATCCAGGATGGGGGCGCCAGGGGCCGGGGGAGGGGGCTGGGGCGCTGGTGATTCCTGGGGGCAGAGTCTCGGGTTGGGAGGCTGGACGGTGGTGACGGCTACCTGCACAGATGGCACACGTTCAAAGGGCTGATATCCACTCAATGATAAAAGTCTGAGCATCACAAGGATAGAAGAAGAACCCCCAGGAAGTGCAGGCAGGAGGCTGGCCGGAAGATGAGCTGGAGAGAACCAGAGAGTCGGTCTTTGATCAAGAACTGGGATGGGGGTTGGGGTGGGGGGTAGCCTGGGTGGCTCAGTGGGTTAAGCCTCTGCCTTTAGCTCAGGCCATAATCTCAGGGTCTTGGAATCGAGCCCCACATCAAGCTCTCTGCTGAGCAGAGAGCCTGCTTCCCCCTTGCCCTGCCTGCTTGTGATCTCTCTGTCAAATAAATAAAATCTTAAAAAAAAAAAAAAAAAGAACTGGAGAGGGAGGCAACACATAAGATATGGGCAGGGAAGGCTTGGGGAGGAAAAGCAGGTCTGGTGGACCTTCTGGAGAGTTCTCTGCAGCCTCCAGAAGAGGGAAGTGAGGGGCTGGGGGCTTCCAGACTGTCCCTAAGCCCATTCTGGAGGGACTTTTTCCTTCCTGGACCCATCCTGGGCCAGAAGGAGAAGTGCCGCCAAGCCTGAGTGGGGCAATCCACTGGTTTCCCTGAACAACACACACCCACACAGGGTCTGTCCCAGAAAGAGGACCCCGCCATGCAGGGGGCAGGAAGGGGACACACGCCAGTGATCCCCTGCTTTCCAGGAATCCCCTCTGAGCCATGGGTGCCCCTTCTGAGACCCACATGTCCTCTTTATAAAACAAAAGTCGGAGGTGTACCAAGGCTGCAACAGAGGGCTCAGTGCCCTCATAATGCATTGCCTCCAGATAATTTAAAAACCATAATAAAATCCACTCAAACTCAGTCTGCTTCTTATTATCACCCTCCAGCAGTCACTCTAAAAAAAAAAAGCCAGTTGGGGTGCCTGGGTGGCTCAGTGGGTTAAGCCTCTGCCTTCAGCTCAGGTCATGATCCCAGGGTCCTGGGATCAAGCCCCACGTCGGGCTCTCTGCTTGGCAAGGAGCCTGATTCCCTTCCTCTCTCTGTCTGCCTCTCTGCCTACTTGTGGTCTCTGTCAAATAAATAAATAAAATCTTAAAAAAAAAAAAGCCAGTGATGAAATACTCCCTCTGAAAAAAATTCTATATTAGCCTTAGTTTTCTAAACCACATTGTCAACCTAGAGCCCACAAGCCAAATCTGGCCCCCAGCCGGTTTTCGCAAATAAAGTTTTATTGGAACACAGCCAAGCCCATTCACTACATGTCATTTACATCTGCCTCCTTGCTTCCATGGCAGAGGTGAGTAGTTGTGACAGAGACCCTATGGCCCAAAAAGCCTAACACACACATCTGACCCTTTACAGAAAAAAAGCTTGCCAGAGCACCTGGGTGGCTCAGTGGGTTAAAGCCTCTGCCTTCAACTCAGGTCATGATCCCAGGGTGCTTGGATCAAGCCCCACATCAGGCTCTATGCTTGGCAAGGAGCCTGCTTCCCTTCCTCTCTCTCTGCCTGCCTCTCTGCCTACTTGTGATCTCTGTCAAATAAATTAATAAATCTTAAAAAAAAGAAAAGAAAAAAAGAAAAAAGCTTGCCAATTCCTGTACTAAACAGTTGCCGTGTTACTGTTGCATTTTAATAATATGTACATAAGCTTCGAATTGGCATGTTTGTATTACTTAACCTCTAACAAATACTGTATTCTTCATGAAATATAATTTAAAGAATTCCAGATGCCACACACACACACCGAAATATCTTAATAAATATCTTCAAAAATAGACATGTATTTCTTCTTTTTGATTGTTTAAAAACTAAAGAAGGAAGGGGCACCTGGCTGGCCCAGTTGATAGAACATGCAACTCCTGATCTTGGGGTTGTGACCTCAAGCCTCACATTGTGTGCAGAGATTGCTTAAAAAAATAAATAAAATCCTAAAAAGGAATAATAAAATAAAAAACAAAACTAAAGAAGGAATCCAGAAAATAATTATTCTTACTGAAAATAATTGTTGTTTGAAGTGGATGTGTTGGGGCACCTGGGTGGCTCAGTGGGTTAAAGCCTCTGCCTTCAGCTCAGGTCATGATCCCAGGGTCCTGGGATCGAGCCCCGACATCGGGCTCTCTGCTCAGCAGGGAGCCTGCTTCTCCCTCTCTCTCTGCCTGCCTCTCTGCCTACTTGTGATCTCTCTCTCTGTGTTAAATGAATAAACAAATAAATTTTTTTAAATGACCCACTCAAGGGTCGATGATTATTGTGACAAGGAAATTATACATTGAATTCATGTGTAATAGACACTATGGGCCACCTTCCCAAAACTCATTCTCTCCCACCCCCTTCTCTACTGACGGCGAAGTGCCCACCTTCCTCCAAGAGGCCACAAATGTTCCAAAAGCAGGAACCCGCCCCCCACCCAGCCCTCCTCAGGAAGGGATGCTGCTGAAGATGCTAACTAAGCCAGTCTTGGTAACACCACACGCCCCATCTGATTGGCTTAGGGGGGTGGACACGTGACCAAATACTGGCCAATAAGACAAGGGAGTGGTGCGCTGGGCGGACTTCAAAAAAGTCGTCTCAAAAGGGCTCCAAGAGGAGATGGTTTCTGCATCCCTTCTGCTGGGTGTTATCCCATCTGGGTGAGATGCCTGGGTGGGAGGCAGCCATCCTGCTCTGTAGAAAATGCTGGAGAAGGGACACTGGAAGGACCTGGGTCCTGAGTGATGGCCATCCTTGACCGCTGAAACTGAGAAGTCCAAATGTCCTCACCAGAGGGCATCGCAGGACTTCCCCCATATGGGAATAATAAATGTCTTCATTGTTAAACTGTTTGGGTTGGCGCTTTCTAGTACTTTCAGCCAAAAGCATCTCAATGAATACAGATATGAAACCCTCTGGCTGGCATCCAGCAGCCACAACCAACAGCTTTATTGATCCATTCATTCACGGAATGTTTACTGAGTGTCTTCTATGTCTCAGGACAGTTCTGGGCACTGGAGATCATGAGAGAGGTCTGTTCTCTCCTAGAGGTGCATTCCAGAGGGTGGGGCCAGATACAAAAGCAAGTTCGTAAATAAGCAAAATAATTTCAGATCATGCTAAATACTGAGAAAGAAACAAAACAGAAAGAAACAAATACTGAATAGAGAGAGTGAGGGTAGGGCTTCTCTGAGAAGGTGGTATCTGAGCAAAGAACTGAATAAAGAAGAGCCAACCACGTGGAGACCCAGGGAAGGGATTCCAGGCAGAGGGCATAGCAAGTGCAAAGGCCCTGAGGTGAGAGCAAACTTTGTGTGGTCAAGGAAGTGAAAGGTGGAGTGTGAGGATAGCATGGCTATGGCAGTAGCTTTTCGGGGGAGCATCTGGAAGTGCACAAAAGGCTCATAGTCCAAGTTTCTCTCCTCCCTTTTTTCCTCCCTCCCTCCTTCCCCTCCCTTTCTTTTTCTCTCTCGCTCTCTCTCTCAGAGCTTTTGTTCCCAGGTCCAAAGTGTATGAGCGCTCGTTTGTTGAAATCTGGGCTGAATTTTCAGGCTCCTCTTTTTAACTTAAGAGAACCACTTAACCTCTCACCATGTGTGGGCCTGACACCGCACTGGGTTTTCCAATGAAAGCCAAGTTTTTGTGCTTCAGCTGAACTAAACAATTCATCTGCAGCAAGTCCCCGTCTGTTTCGCTGTTTGTCTGGCCTGAGTACCCTTTTCAGTACCCACCTCCACCGCATGGGGCCCAGTGGGGCATGGGAATGTGGTCCACAGCATCAGGGCAAGAGGCTGGCCATAGGTGCAGGGGGGCAGGAGCTTGTCGATGTCAGGACAAAGAATCCTTGAGGCTAGAGAAAGGCCCTGACATATTTTTTAAAATTCACTCATCTTGGGGCGCCTGGGTGGCTCAGTGGGTTAAAGCCTCTGCCTTCAACTCAGGTCATCATCCCAGCGTCCTGGGATGGAGCCCCACATCGGGCTCTCTGCTCAGCAGGGAGCCTGCTTTCCCCCTCTCTCTGCCTGCCTCTCTGACTACTTGTGATCTCTGTCTGTCCAATAAATAAATAAAATCTTTAAAAAAAAATAAAATTCACTCATCTGTAGACCAGCAAAGTTGCCTGTTGCTTTCCTGAGCGGGGGAATTATTCCTGGCCACCAGACTGAGGGGTACAGTGGAGGGGGCTGAAACCCAGGTAGAAGCAGATTCCAAAAACATTATCTGACAAGCAATGAATGCCGACCCCACTGTGGACACAGCTGACAGCAGCTGAAATGGCTTTGGGCTGGCGACAGGGTGGTGCTGAGGGAGATCACCAGACACTCACAGGGCCGTTGGTTTGACTATGTTTCCTGTGGGCATGGCGGGGGTGGGGGTGACAGCCCCAGCCCCATGCAGGTTCCAGACCTGCAGGGACAAACATATTACTCTCACACCATTGAGTCTATACTGGCACTTAAGAGAAATGCTCTCAGGGAAAGGAATCTGCTCTGCTGAGGGTGTATTACAGAGGCCACGGAGGGGCCCATTTTCAAAGCAAACAGGATCGAGTTACTTCCTGTCTAAATCCTGCACTAGCTTCCCATTGCACGGGCATGAAGCCCAGACCCCTCCCTGGGGCCCACAAGGCCCAGAGCCAGCTCCCATCTCTTACTTCTCCTCACCCTTCAGCCCTGAGTTGTAGCCATCCTAGCCTCTTGTGGATCTTCTGATGTGTTCGACTTGTGCTGCCACAGGACCTTGGCATGTGCTGGGCTCCCTGCTTTCAACTGCTCTCCATGGCAGCTCCCTCGAGGTCCAGCTCCAATGTCACCTCCTAAGAGAGGCCTCCCCTGGCGAGCGTATCTAGAAAAGCACTCCTTATCACACCATCCCGTTTTATTTCCATGATGTTATCCAGGCTGACGGTTACTGTCTGTCTCCTCCACTGGTATGAAAGCAGCATGAGGACAAAGGCCTTGCCTTTCCTCACAGCAGGACCCACAGCCTGCAAGGGGCATGGTGGCTGGAGGAATGGACGAATGGATGGGTGAAGAGGGGCACTTACCCCACTGGGGGAAGTCAGGGAAGGCTTTCTGAGTTGCCATCTGATGGACAAAGACGAACTGGGCTGTTCACCTCAAATCTGGCTGACCCCCAGAATCCTGGGGGCGATGCCGCAGGTGAGTTTGGGCCCCAACCTCGGAGAGTCTCTGGTCCGGGGTCCGGCACAACCCTTGAGGTCATTTCTGCCTTCCCGTGCCAACCTCGCGCGCAGCCAGGGCTGGGAGCCACTCATCTCGGGCTGCAGCTCCCCAGGCATTTTCAGGAGCCGCAGCACCTTGGAATGTGACGGAAATGCAAATTCTTGGTTCGGATCCCAGACCTGCCGGATCAGGTGAGGTCCAGGGATCTGTTTTTTCACATGCCTTCCAGAGGATTCCGATACTCACTCAAGATAGGCTGCGGGAGGAGGGAGCCCAGACGGCAAATGCTATGACCCATGCCTGTAATGGGAGGGAGGGAGGGACTCCCATGCTGACCTCTTCTCTAGCTCCCTCTCCCTGGCCTGAGGCTGGGACCCACTCCACCCTTTCCCTGAGGAGGCCGAGATCTAGGACGGCTTCACCTGATCTCCGGCTTCATGTTGACTCTCGTGCTGTCGCCTGGCCCCATCAGCGTCATCGACAGGCTCCATGGGAGAAGGGCTCTTCTCTGCGCCCTCCCCTGGCCCCGTCCTGCCCCACCGTCCTGCCCTACCAGCAAGGGAGAAAGGTTGTCAGGGCAGAAGGTGTTTGTTTCAGCAACTAGTCTGTGGGCCCCAAGATATGGGAACCCGGTTCCTGCAACATGAGCCTCCCAAGGAAGTGGACACCTACGCCACCGGCCACATGGGCAGGTAACGGCCACATGGGTTGGGGGGAGGTGGGAAGGGAAGGGGAGGGGAGGTGGGGGGTGGGGCCTTTCCCTCCTCCATCCACTTCCACTCCCCCTCCTTGAATCTGTTCTCTTGTCCTGATAGTTCTTGAATTCTTTCACTTCTCTCTATCGGGAGTGGTTTCAGAATTGTGTCCCCCTGAAAAGATAGGTTCAGGCCCAACTCTCAGGACCTGTGAGGGCGACATTACTTGGGAATTGGGCCTTCCCCAATGCGATCATGCTCAGGTGAGGTCGTACTGCATGAGGGCAGGGGGGCCCTAAATCCACGACAAGTGTCCTTGTCAGAAGAGAGGACACGGGGGCTCCTGGGTGGCTGAGTTGTTAGGAGTCTGCCTTCGGCTCAGGTCATGATCTCAGGGTCCTGGGATGGAGTCCTGCATGGGGCTCCCCGTTCAGCGGGGAACCTGCTTCTCCCCCTGCCACTCCCCCTGCTTGTGTTACTCTCTCGCTGTCTCTCTGTCAAATAAATAAAATCTTTCTAAAAAATACAAGAGGTAAACCATAAGAGACTCTCAGTCTCACAAAACTGAGGGTTGCTGGGGGGTGGAGGGTAGGGAGAGGGTGGTGGGTTGCGGACGTTGGGGAAGGTATGTGCCACGGTGAGTGCTGTGAAGTGTGTAAACCTGGCGGCTAGTGTGTACCCCTGGGGCTAATAATACATTATATGTTAATTATATGTTAATAAAATATAAAAAATTATAATATAATAATAAATAATTTATAAATAATAAATTATAATAACAAATACAATACAATACAGAAGAGAGGCCACAGACACACAACGGAAGCCGGCCACATGAAGAGGGAGCCAGAAGCTGGGAGCTGGACGGGCGAGGAGGGCTCCTTCCCTACAGGCTTCCGAAGAAGCACGGTCCTGCCCACACCTTGGTTTTCCACTTTTGGCCTCCAGAGCTGAGGGAGAATAATGTCTGTTGTGATACACCCTCTCTAGCTGGGTGGCCGGATGCCCCCTGAAACGCCAGCTCTCCAAAGCTAACGGGGAAAGGCGGGCACGTGGTAATGGGGGGGTGTGTGACCCGAACTCCTCCCCGCGCTCTCCCCTTCCACACCGCCTACCCCCCGACCGCGATCCCACCAGTTCTGTTTTCATCTTGTTTCCACATTTCACGTTCCTTGGAATGTCTGAAAAATAAAGAACTGAAATCAGAGCTTTGCCCCACAGGGAGCTGATGACAGGAACGCAGTTCTTGTTTAAGTAAAACAAAACAGGAACTCATCTTCCTGCAGAAGACCCGAACTCAGATACTGTTGGGAGCCAACACTTTTCTTCTTTAAGAAAACACCTTCCAAGGGCCCCCTGGGTGGCTCAGTCCCTTGAATATCTGACTTTGGCTCAGGTCATGATCTTGCCTGGTTGCAGGGGTGTGGGGGGAGGGACCCTCCCTGCTTCAGTTCCCCTCTCAGCGGGGTGTCTGCTTCTCCTTCTCCCTCTGCCCCCCCCACCTCACTCATGCTCTCTCTCTCAAATAAATAAATAAAATCTTTTTTTCAAAAGACTTTATTTATTTAGGAGGCGCCTGGGTGGCTCAGTGGGTTAAGCCTCTGCCTTCAGCTCAGGTCATGATCCCAGGACACTGGGGGAAGGACCTTGGGATCCTGGGATCAAGGCCCGCATCGGGCTCTCTGCTCAGTGGGGAGCCTGCTTCCCCCTCTCTCTCTGCCTGTTTGTGATCTCTGTCTGTCAAATAAATAAATAAAATCTTTAAAAAATTACTTTATTTATTTAACAGAGAGAGACAGTGAGAGAGGGGAACACAAGGAGGGGCAGAGGGAGAGGGAGAAGCAAGCTTCCTGCCGAGTAGGGAGACCGATGTGGGCTCAACCCCAGGACCCTGGATCATGACCTGAGCTGAAGGCAGACACTTAACAACTGAGCGACTCAGGCCTCCCAATAAATAAAATCTTAAAAAAGAAAGAAAGAAAAGAAAAGAAATTAAGACACAAACTCCATAAACCTTATGAAGAAAGCAAGAGAGGGAGGTTCCCCAGAAAGTGAGAGGGCTGGAAGGTCCCTCCAAATCACCCACTCAGATCACAACTGGGGACCACGAGGTTCCCAGGGCCCTGTCACAGAAGACTTGCTTTGTGGTTCATTTTGTATAAAGACAAACTCTGCACATTTCTATGGAAACTGTGCATCTCAAAGCCTCAGAGAAAATCTGGAAAGCCACATCAGACCCTGGTGATAGAAGTTGTCTCTGAGAGGTGGGGTTTGGGGGAGGGATGGTGCAGAACAAGACATACTTTCTGCCAAACCCTTTTACACTTGTGTGGCTTAAAGCCTTATCTGTGAATTCTTGGACAATTCTCCATAAAAAGTGAAGCAAGCCCTAGTATGTATCAAAGGACACAGTCAACAGAGTGAAAAGGCAACCAACCTACAGCATGGAAGGAAATATTTGTTAAGTCAGATATCTGATAAGGGGTTAATACCTAGAATACATTTTAAAAACTCCTACACCTCAACAACAACAAAATCAAATAACCCAATTATAAAAAGGAACTACTGGGACTTCATCAAGATAAAAGGCTTTTGCACAACAAAGGAAATGGTCCACAAAACCAAAAGACAACTGACAGAATGGGAGAAGATATTTGCAAATGACATATCAGATAAAGGGCTAGTATCCAAAATCTGCAAAGAACTTATCAAACTCAACACCCAAAGAACAAATAATCCAATCAAGAAATGGGCAGAGGACATGAACAGACATTTCTGCAAAGAAGACATCCAGATGGCCAACGGACACATGAAAAAGTGCTCCACATCACTCGGCATCAGGGAACTACAAATCAAAACCGCAGTGAGATACCACCTCACACCAGTCAGAATGGCTAAAATTAACAAGTCAGGATGCGGAGAAAGGGGATCCTCTTACACTGTTGGTGGGAATGCAAGCTGGTGCAGCCACTCTGGAAAACAGTATGGAGATTCCTCAAAAAGTTGATAATATAGCAATTATACCCTATGACCCAGCAATCACACTACTGGGTATTTACCCTAAAGATACAAATGTAGTGCTCCCAAGGGGCACATGCACCCGAATGTTTATAGCAGCAACATCCACAATAGCCAAACTATGGAAGGAACCTAGATGTTCATTGACAGATGAGTGGATAAAGAAGATGTGGTATAGATATGTATACAATAGAATATTATGCAGCCATTAAAAATGAAATCTTGCCATTTGCAATGTTGTGGATGGAAGTAGAGGGTATTATGCTAAATGAAATAAGTCAATCAGACAGAGAAAGACAATTTTCATATGATCTCATATATGGAATTTCAGGAACAAAACAGGATCATAGGGGAAAAGAGGAAAAAAATAAAAGAAGATAAAATCAGAAAGAGAGACAAAGATTAGGAGGCTCTTAATCATAGGAAACAAACTGAGGGGGAAAAAAAGGAAACAAACTCAGGGTTGCTGGAGGGAAGGGAGGTGAGAGTATGAGGTAACTGACTAATGGGCATTAAAGAGGGCACATGATGTAACGAGCACTGGGTATTATAGAAGACTGATGAATCACTGAATCACTTTACCTCTGAAACCAGTAATACTTTATATGTTAATTGAATTTACATAAAGAATAAAAATAAATAAATAACCCAATTAAAAAATGAACCAAGGGCTTGGATAGAAATCTCTCCAAAAATGATATATGGCCAACAAACATCTGAAAAGAGTCTCAACATCACTAATTATCAGCGAAATGCAAATCGGTGACATATCCCCTCACACCCATTAGGATGGCTACTACCCAAAAAACAGACAATAACAGGTATGGGCAAGGATGTGGGAACATTGGAACCTTTGTGCCCTGTTGGTGGGAATGTAAAATGGCACCGCCAGGATGGAAAACAATATGGCGGCTCCTCAAAAAATTAGAAATGGAAATACCATACGATCCAGCAATCCCACTTCCGAGTACACACCCGGAAGAATTCAAAGCAGGATCTCAAAGAGATATTCGCACTCATATTCATGGCAGCGTTATTCACAATGGCCAAACGGTAGAAGCAACCGAAATGTCCACTGATGGATGAATGCACAACAAAACGTGGTCTATCCCTACAACGGGATATTATTCAGCCTTAAAAATTAGGAACGAAGTTCGTCACATGCTACGACATGGATGAGACTTGTGAACACGCTAAAGTGAAATAAGCTTATCAGATACAAAAGTCGAACACAGATTTCAGTTACGTGAGGGACCTAGAGTGGTCAGATTCATAGACAGTCAGATGGTGGTCGCCAGGGTCCGGGGGGCGGGGAGTGGCTCAGAGAACGGAGAGTTAGTGTTTGATGAGGTTCAGTTTTGCCAGATGAACAAGTTCTAGAGATCTGAGCACAGCAATGTGTAGATATTTCACACCACAGAACTACACTTTTTTTTTTTAAGGTTTTATTCATTTATTTGACAGGCAGAGATCACAAGTAGGCAGAAAGGCAGGCAGAGAGAGAGGAGGAAGCAGGCTCCCTGCTGAGCAGAGAGTTTGATCTGGGACTGGATCCCAGGACCCTGAGATCATGACCTGACCCAGAGGCAGAGGCTTTAACCTACTGAGCCACCCAAGTGCCCCCTGAACTACACTCTTAAAAATGGTTAAGATCGGGGGCGCCTGGGTGGTTCAGTGGGTTAAGCCTCTGCCTTTGGCTCAAGACAGGATCTGAGGATCCTGGAATCGTGCCTGGGATCAAACCCCGCATCGAGCCCTACATGGGGCTCTCTGCTCAGCAGGGCGTCTGCTTCCCCGTCTCTCTCTGCCTGCCTCTCTGCCTGCTTATGATCTCTGCCTGTCAAATAAATGAATAAAATCTTTAAAAAACAAATGGTTAAGATTGGGAAGGGTACCTGGGTGGTTCAGTCGTTTAAACATCTGCCTTCCTCTTGGATCATGTTCCAGGGGTCCTGGGATTAAGCCTCACATCAGGCTTTCTGCTCAGCAGGGAGCCTGCTTCCTCCTCTCTCTCTGCCTGCCTCTCTGCCTACTTGTGATCTCTGTCTGTCAAATAAATAAATAAAATCTTTGGGAAAAAAAGGTCTTTAGAAATATAATTTAAAAGATAATTAAATATTAATTAGAAATAAAATTTAAACCATAATTAAAGCCTGACTGTGGCTTTTAAATTCTAAAAGTATGCACAAAAGCTAAAAAAAAAAATTCTTGATCAGTTTTTCGCCCATGTATCCCAAGGAAGTCTTCTCAGATTTTTTTTTTCCTGATGGTGGAATATCCTAAAAGTCCAGAGAATAATATCATGAACGCCATATGCCCAGCGTCCAGCTTAGAGCTAATCTTAATAGCATGACATGTTTCTTTCTGCCTCGTTTTTGAAGAGACTTAAAGAAATTTTTAATGAGGTTCAAAAAAAAAAAACCAACATAAAATTTGCCATCTTGCCTCAGAACTTCTGCATCTTGCAAAAGCAAAACTCTGTCCCGGTAAACAACATCCCCCCAGCTTCCTCCCTCCACAGCCCCTGGCAACCAGGATCCTACTTTCTGTTTCAGTGAATTTGACTGCAATCATACAGTATCTGGCTTTTGGGGGACTGGCTTCTTTTTTTTTTTTTTTTTTTTGACTGAGATGAAAGAACACTGACCTCCTGGAAAACACTGCAGTGGTATTTGGTCCAACCACGATGGCCTAGATCTCAGTCGGGTTCCAAAGCATTTTCATCACCCCAAAATGAAACCCCGGCCCCATTAACATTACTACCCATTCCACCTCCTCCCCCGGCCCCTGTCAACCAGCTCTCCATTTCCTGTTTCTCTAGACTGACCGATTCTGGACATTTCATATACTTGGGACCGTGCACCACGTCATGGCCTTTATGTCTCTGCTGGTTTTTAAGAAATGCAGTATTGGGGCACCTGGCTGGCTCAGTCGTTGGAGTATGTGACTCTTGATCTTGTAAGTTCAAGCCCCACAGGGTGTAGAGAGGACGTAAAAATAAGATCTTCGGGGCGCCTGGGTGGCTCAGTCAGTGAAGCATCTGCCTTTGGCTCGGGTCATGATCCTGGGGTCTTGGGATCAAGCCCCGCATCGGGCTCTCTGCTCAGGTGGGAGTCTGCTTCTCCCTCTCCCCAGGACCCCAACGCTCATGCACATGCACTCAATCTCTCTCTCAAATAAATAAATAAAATCTTTTTGAAAAATTCACCGCTTTAAACCTTTGGAGAAACAACTCAAGTGTCCGTCAACAGAGGCATGGATACACAGAATGGGGTCCATCCCCACGATGGAGAATGATTGAGACACAAAGAGGAAGGAGGAGGGCACACACACAGCTATGCTGTGCACAAACCTTGAAGACAGGGTGCGGGTGAGGGGCAGCCAGGCACAGAAGGCCACACCACATGTGACTCCACGTTCAAGAAACGTCTGGAACAGGTACATCTGCAGCGACAGAAAGCATAGATAGGCGCTGCCAGGAGCTGGGGGAGGGGCAGTAGGGGCGACCGCTTAGCTGGTACGAAGTTTCCTTTTGGACTGATGAAATGTTCTGGAGCGAGGTAGAGGGGACAGTTGCACAACGTGGCACATGTACAGGACGCCGCTGCATGGTGCGCTCTGAAACGCTGCAAAGGGGGCATTTTATGTTATGTGAATGCCACCACAATTTGAAGAAGGGAAGGATGCCACTCTGGTGAGGGACACTAACAACAGGGGGGGGGTCCGTGCAGTGGGGAGGGCAAGGCTATATGGGAACTCTCTGTACACCCCCTCCGTTTTGCTGTGAATCTGAAACTGCTCTAAAAAATAAGGTCTATTAAAAAAAATTTTTTTTAAAGGAGGACAAGAAGGAAATGCCAGGAGGGAGGAAAAGAGGGAAGGGGAGAGGGAAGGGAGAGAGACAGAGACAGCCCTCTCTCACACCCCTTCGGGGTGTCCAGCCGCTCGTTGCGCCCCCTTGTGGTTACTGAAGCTGTTGGGAGTGTCTTGGGGACAGTCCTTCGTCATGGACGCCCGCTGGGCAGGGTACACCTGGCCTTTTTCAAACACCTGATGCACCGGCTTGCCCTTGCACGCTGTGCACCGAAGGCAGGAGGTTCCTCTTTTATTTATTTTTTATTTTTTAGATTTTATTTATTTATTTGACAGAGCAATCACAAGTAGGCAGAGAGGCAGGCAGAGAGAGAGGAGGAAGCAGGCTTCCTGCTGACCCTAACCCTAACCCTAACCCAGGACCCTGAGATCACCACCTGAGCTGAAGGCAGAGGCTTTAACCCACGAGCCACCCAGGTGCCCCAGATGGTTCCTCTTTTAGACAACATTTAAAAATCTTCCCAGGGGTGGGGTGCCTGGGTGGCTCAGTGGGTTAAAGCCTCTGCCTTTGGCTTGGGTCATGATCTTAGGGTCCTGGGATGGAGCCCCACATCAGGCTTTCTGCTCAGCGGGGAGCCTGCTTCCTCCTCTCTCTCTGCCTGCCTCTTTGCCTACTTGCGATCTCTATCTGTTCAAATAAATAAATAAATAAACTTTTTTTAAAAAATCTTCCCGAATGAAAGTCTCTATGACTATTCTGTTCCTCCACCTGTTTCTTGGCCTCTGGTCCACGTCTTGCCTTTGTGCACATACACTTTTCTTTTCTTCTTTTTTTTTTAATCACTTGAGCCATTTGGAAGGGTACAGTTCACGGCAGGAAGAGTGACCACCACCACCATCCGTCTCCAGAACTTGTCTCATCTTCCCAAACTGAGACTCTGTCCCCCGAAACACTGAATCCCGTTCCTCCTCCCCAGTCCCCAGTATCCCCCCCTTCTACTTTTTGTCTCTATGGACTTGACTCCTCTGGGGACCTCATTTCAGTGAAATCATACAGTCACTGTCCTTTGTACCCGGAGTATTTCACCCGGCGTCCCGTCCTCCACGGTCACGCATGTTGTAGCAGGAGTCACGGTCTCTTTTCCCCTTCGTGTCTGTAACCATGCCACCGTAGGGACAGATGGAGCTTTGTTTATCTGCTCATCCCCTGACAGACATGTGGGTTGTTTCCACCTTTTGGCTGCTGGAATAGTGCTAGTATAAACACGAGTGTACATAATTATTTTTAAAATGTCACACCATGAGAGGTGCCTGGGTGGCTCAGTTGTTAAGCGTCTGCCTTCTGCTCAGGTCATGATTCCGGGGTCCTGGGATCGAGCCCCGCTTTGGGATCCCTGCTCAGCAGGAAGCCTGCTTCTCCCTCTCTAACTCCCCCCGCTTGTGTTCCCTCTCTTACTATGTCTATCTCTGTCAAATAAACAAATAAAATCTTTTAAAAATAAAATGTCACACAGTTTAGCTAAGTCAAAGGTCCTGTGTAACTGCGGTTGTGCAAATCTTGGGTTCCAAGAACCAGTCCCTCAGCCAGTCTCTAAGGACAAGGACCAGGTGACAGACCTTTGCTTGCTCAGATACCTGATAACTAAGCCTTCAATGAGAAACATCACATTTCTTAAAAAGTGACAGCCATACACCCTCACAGTCTGTCATAGCTTTGGGCATCCCGGATCTCACTTTGCCTCTCCCTGCCCCCGATTCACTAGAGCTAATAACTAGCACACAGTTCAACACCTAACGACACCGTGAGGCAATCAGTATAAACATCCCACGCCCTCCTGAAGGGCAAAGTCCCCAACTGATGCACAAAGGGCTTCAAGTAATGTTTTTCGCACTGAAAGTGGATTTGTTCCAGTGGAACACTGAACGAGGTCCTTCTGATGTTGGGGGAAACTTCAAGTAATGCTTAAGTGAAAACAGCTCTAAGATCCCTTTATTCAACCAGCCAAGACCAAAGTTTGAGAAGTCCGGGGCTGGTTTGGATGTGGGGAACCAGGCATGGTTGGCTACCGTTGGCAGAAGTGTAAATTTGTATAAGCTCCTGGTTTTTTTAATAAGATTTTATTTATTTATTTGACAGAGAGAGATAGCGAGAGAGGGAACACGAGCAGGGGGAGTGGGAGAGGGAGAAGCAGGCTTCCCACTGAGCAGGGAGCCCCATGCGGGGCTAGACCCCAGACCCAAGCCAAAGGTAGACGCCTAAGGACTGAGCCACTCAGGCCCCCGGATAGCTCTTTGGAGGGGGATCTGGCAAAGCCTGTCTAAATTCTGAACACATGTGCCCTTTGACCCAGCAATTTCCTTTGAGAAGTTTGTCTTTCAGATACACCCGCCCGTGTGGGCAAAGGTCTCCATATGAGAATAGCCTTTGTCACACAGATTACATAGAAGTTAAATATTGGAAAAAAAAATATTGGGAGCTACGTGAATGCCCAACGGTAGGGGATTGCCTAACGAAATGATGGGCCATCCCGTGATGCTGGACCCTGTCTCTGTCTATGTTGCCCAGAACGTTAGTACCGACAGATCTTTCTATGGAGCGCTCAAAATGTGGCTAGTGCCATTGAGGAACTAATTCTGTTAAATTTACACTATTTTAGATGTAAATAGCCATGTGTGACTAGTGGCTGTGATATTAGGGCAAAACTACACAAAGGAATATTTTGCAACTGGAAACAGGAAAGGGGGATCTGTATGTACTGATCCCAAAAAAGTACTTCTGAGGTGCCTGGCTGGCTCAGTCAGTGGTGTGACTCTTAATCTCGGGGTTGTAGGTTCAAGCCCCATGCTGGGGGGGGTAGAGATTATTTTTAAAAAATAAAATCTGTTTGGGGCGCCTGGGTGGCTCAGTGGGTTAAAGTCTCTGCTTTCGGCTCGGGTCATGATCCCAGGGTCCTGGGATCAAGCCCCACGTCGGCCTCTCTGCTCAGCGGGGAGCCTGCTTCCCTTCCTCTCTCTGTCTGCCTCTCTGTCTACTTGTAATCTCTGTCTGTCAAATAAATAAATAAATAAAATCATTTTTAAAAAATTAAATTAAAATAAAATAAAATCTGTTTGGCTTTTTTTTTTTTTTTTTTAAGTATTTTCAGGGCACCTGGGTGGCTTAGTCATTAAATGTCTACCTTTGTCTCAGGTCCTGATTCCAGGGTCCTGGAATCGAGGCCCACATCAGGCTCCCTGCTCAGCAGGGAGCCTCCTTCTCCTTCTCCCACTCCCCCTGCTTGTGTTCCCTCTCTCGCTGTGTCTCTCTCGGTCAAATAAATAAAATCTTCAAAAAATCCAGAATCTTCACAGGTTTGACTAAAAGTGCAGGTTCCCAGCCCCACTGATTCAGAGCCTCTAGGCTAGGGCCGAGGGAGTGCACTTTCAACCAGTCTGGTGGTGTCCTCTTGCACACATTTTAAGAACCACCAGTCTCCACCTGTGTAACACTGATCTTTATCAAGATGATATAAAGAATAGGAGCGTCTGGGTGGCTCAGTGGGTTAAGCCTCTGCCTTCGGCTCAGGTCATGATCTCAGGCCTGGAAGGCTCAGTGGGTTAAGCCTCTGCCTTCGGCTCAGGTCATGATCTCAGGGTCCTGGGATTGAGTCCCGCATCAGGCTCTCTGCTAGAGCCTGCTTCCTCCTCTCTCTCTGCTTACTTGTGAACTCTGTCTGTCAAATAAATAAAATCTTAAAAAAAAAAAAGATGATATAAAGAATAAGTGTCAGGTTTCATCATCACTGTTTTTAGCTCCTACCCCTATGTCTACAACCATCATCCTTTGCTCATTGTGATTTTTGTTTTTTTTAAGGTGGCAACAGAGCTGGCCTAAGGTCTCATGATTTGGTCAAATCCAGTGGTTCTCGAGTGGAGGAGGGGTGGTGCACTTTGGAAATGCCTGGTGACCTTCTCGGCTGCTGGCATCTGGTAAGTAGAAGCCAGGGAGGCTGCTGAACCCCCTAGAGGGGTCCAGGCGGCCGCCACACCAGAGAACGACCGAGGCCTAAGGTCTGTAGTACTGAGATCGAGAACCTGTGCTCTACGACCAGCCTGGCCTTTCTGATCACTGAGACCTGAGGATGGGTCCGTGAAAACATTTATTTTCTTCGTAAAGGATGCAGATATGGGGGACGCCTGGGTGGCTCAGTGGGTAAAGCCTCTGACTTAGGCTCAGATCATGATCCCAGGGTCCTGGGATCCAGTCCCACATCGGTCTCCCTGCCCAGCAGGGAGCCTGCTTCTCCCTCTGCCCGTCCCTCCCGCTCATTCTCTCTCTCTCTCTCTCCCCCTCAAATAAATAAATAAATAAATCTAAAAAAAAAAAAAAAGATGTGGCTGTGCCTGAGCCCACTCCTCCCCCTTCCTGCTCTGAGTACAGATGTGGTGTCCGGAGCTGTGGCCCGGGGAGCTCCCAGAACCCCTGGTCAGGCCCTTGCGATGCACATCCAGACTTCTTGCTGGATGACAAAATCAGCACCGCTTTATTTAATCCTCCTCAATTTGTTCTTTCTGTTTCCTATGGCCCAAAACACTCCTCGCGCTCTTGCTGAGTCTAGGTCTAGTGGGCAGACCAACGCGGTTTCGGCGATCTTGGCTCTGTTAGGGCCCCCCACGCTTCTCTTCTGCACAGTAAAGAGTTACGTGTTTCTGCGGGAGCCCGTGGAGGGGAGGGATGGCTTACATAGGGAAGCGAAGGCTCCCCAAGTCCTGACCTGTCCGCACTAAGACAGAAACCTCCTCCTCCCTGCCTTGGAGGTGGGCTGGACGCTAGCGGCTCACTGCTGTCTGGTATTACTATTTATTTTGTATTCTTTATTATTTTCATTTTTAAAATTTTCTTTACTTTGTGTGTGGTTTTTTTTTCTTTTTTTAAGATTTTATTTATTTGTCAGAGAGTGAGAAAGAGCGTGCACAAGCAGGGGGAGCGTGAAGCTTGGTCCCAGGACCCTGGAACCGTGACCCAAGCTGAAGGCTGCGGCTTAACTGGTTGAGCCACCCAGGCGCCCCCAGAACCTGGTTCTTTTTTTTTTTTTTTTAAAGATTTTATTTATTTATTTGACAGATACCACAAGTAGGCAGAGAGGCAGGCAGAGAGAGAGGGGGAAGCAGGCTTCCTGCTGAGCAGAGAGCGATGTGGGGCTTGATCCCAGGACCCTGGGATCATGACCTGAGCCGAAGGCAGATGTTTTAACCCACGGAGCCACCCAGGTGCCCCCAGAACCTGGTTCTTGATTCAGTTTTCTTTTCAGGCAAATTAGGAGACCCAGTAGGGGTCATTCAAGCACTTCTAGAGCTGTCTTATTTCGGGGAAGTACTAATGAAGAGCCCATGAAAGAATGCATTTCATCTCTATAACTCTGTCGGTGTCCTAGGGAGACAGTAGGCCCCGCAGTGATCTGTTCATCCAGTAATTACTTTTCTTCCCTTCAGCCTAAACTTTCCATGTAGATGCCGTAAATGATTTATCCCGAAACTTCCAGGATTCTCTTGTAGCAGGGAAGGCTTGGTGGAAAAAAGTCTAATCTGTTTTCAAATTTTTTTTATTTTTTAAATTAAGACTATTTATTTACTTATTTGAGTGTGGGGTGGGGAGAGAGAGCAGAGCAGTGGGGAGGAGCAGAGGGAGAGGGAGAAGCAGGCTCCCCGCTGAGCAGGGAGCCCGATGTGAACTGGATCCCAGAACCTTGGGATCATGACCTGAGCAGAAGGTAGACGCTTAACTGACTGAGCCACCCAGGCACCTATCGAATATTTTTTTAATAAAAGAAAAACAAGAACAGGGCCTCTTAAGCTCTTTGAAGGCTCTAGACATTTTTACTTCGGATGCCACAACCAAGTATTAAACAGGCTCAGGCTCACTGCTCAGCGGGAAGTCTGCTTCTCTCTCTCCCTCTGCTGCTTCCCCTGCTTGTGCCCTCTCTCTCTCTCTCTCTCTGACAAATAAATAAAATCTTAAAAAAAAAAAAAAGAGGGAGCCTGGGTAGTTCAGTTAGTTAAGCGTTTGCCTTTGGCTCAGGTCATGATCCTAGGGTCTTGGAATCAAGCCCTGCATCGGCTCCCTACTCAGCGGGGAGTCTGCTTCTCCCTCTCCCTGCCTCTCTGTCTACTTGTGATCTCTCTATATATATATCTCAAAAATAAATAAATGAAATCTTTATTTTTTTTAAGTTTTATTTATTTATTTATTTGACAGACAGAGATCACAAGTAGGCAGAGAGGCAGGCAGAGAGAGGAGGAAGCAGGCTCCCTGCCGAGCAGAGAGCCCGATGCAGGGCTCGATCCCAGGACCATGGGATCATGACTGGAGCCAAAGGCAGAGGCTTTAACCCACTGAGCCACCCAGGCGCCCCAATAAATCAAATCTTTTAAAAAAAAAAGACACCTATATTCTAAGGGTAAGAGGAAGAAAAGCAGTAAGAACAACCAAAAAATTAAAAAATAGATTCAGCAGTTTCAGCAGCAATAAAATGAATGAGCATGTAGCCCTGCTCTGGACAATGAAGGCAAGTCGGCTGTGGAGACTTCCAGGAGAGGTGTGTGTGTGCGTGTGTGTGTGTGTGTGTGTGTTTCTTTGCTCCTAAAGAGAGTCACAGGAATGAGATGCCACTCTTTCTTCCTCTGGACATTGTCAGATCTGTATGTGATGTGTGGAACTGCTCAGCCATCTTGCTGATGACGCTCCCAAAAAAGACCACACGGAAGAGGCCAGAACCCTAGCTCTGAGTATCTTGTTATAAAGAAAACGTATATTCAAACTATGAAAAGAGCCCAAACATCCATTGACTGATGAATGGATAAAGATGTGGTATTGGGCCACCTGGGTGGCTCAGTGAGTGAGGCATCCAACTCTTGGTTTCAGCTCAGATTATGGACTCAGGGGCATGAGATGGAGCCCTGGGTCGAGCTCTGTGCTCAGCAACAGAATTTGCTTGTCCCTCTCCCTCTGCTCCTCCCCTCACTCACACACTCTCTCTCAAATAAATAAAATCTTTTACAAAAAGATGTGATATGTACGTACAATGGAATATGACTCAGCCATCAAAAAGAATGAAATCTTGCCATTTGCAACAGCATGGATGGAACTAGAGTGTATTATGTTAAGTGAAATAAGTCAGTCAGAGAAAGACAATATCATATGATCTGACTCATGGGTGGAACTTAAGAAACAAAACAGATGGGGCGGCTGGGTGGCTCAGTTGGTTGAGCGACTGCCTTCAGCTCAGGTCATGATGCCGAAGTCCTGCATCTGCTCCGCGGGGAGTCTGCTTCTCCCTTTGACCTTCTCCCCTCTCATGCTCTCTCTCAAATAAATAAATAAAATCTTTAAAAAAATAAAAATTTTAAAAAAGAGACAAAACAGATGAACGTATGGGAAGGAAACAAAGAGAGGGAGAGAGGGAGGCAAACCACAAGAGACTCCGGAACAACAACCGGAACAGGGTCGATGGAGGGAGGTGGGTGGGGGAGGTGGGCTAGGTGGGGGATGGGCGTTAAGGAGACCACTTGTTATGATGAGCACCCGGTGTTGTAAGTGATGAATCACTGAATTCTACTCCTGAAATCAATATTGCCCTATATGTTAACTAACTAGAGTTTGAATAAAAATGTGAAACTAACTAAATAAATAAATAATATTTAGTATTTCCCTATGATTTAGGCCAGTGGTTTTCTATTACTAGAAACATTCTGATACAGTAGAGGGGTCAATAAATTTTAATTAAGTGGATACCTATATTTGCTAAATATAGGATCCCCGATAGTAACTGGTAGTCACACATTCTTTTTAAAACTGTAGAGGTGCCTGGGTGGCTCAGTCAGTTAAGTGTACACCTTTGGCCCAGGTCATGATCCCAGGGTCTTGGGATGGAGTCCCACATTGGACTCCTTGCTCAGCGGGGAGCCTGCTTCTCCCCTGCCTGCTTCCCTCCTGCCTGCCGCTCCCCCTGCTTGTGCTTGCTTGCTCTCTCTGGCAAATAAATAAAATCTTTTTTAAAAAATTAGGATGATGGCTGGGCGGCTCAGTCATTAAATATCTGCCTTCAGCTCAGGTCATGATCCCAGAGTCTTGGGATCAAGTCCGACATCAGGCTCCTTGCTCAGCAGGTAGCCTGTTTCTCCCTTTGCTCAACAGGTAGCCTGTTTCTCCCTCTCCCACTCCCCCTGCTTGTTTTCCCTCTCGCTGTCTCTCTGTCAAATAAATAAATTAATTAATTAAAAAAAAATTAGGAAGACCTAGGAGATTTTGGGAATGCAGATAGTATCCAGTCAGGACAGTCAAGGAACTTTATTTAGTTAGTGTGACCTTTGAATTGGGTCTTGATGTTGGGTAGAATTTGATTTAAGGTGGGAGTGGCGGTATTTTAGAAAGATGGAGCAGCTTGAGTGGAGAAAGGTGGAAAACGGAAGGGACCATATGGAGAAAATTAAGTGGCCAGCCGGTAAGGGAAGCAGGGAAGGCAGCATTTTGAGGGGATCTAACATCTGTATCTGTATACTGTATCTGCTGAGATACAGTAATAGAGGGTCTACATTGAATAATAGCTACATTAGACATTGTGGAGTAATTCCAACGGGAAGCAGCTGCAGGATTGGTTAAGAAAAGGAGAAAGTAAAAAGTATTGGGGCCAGAGAGTGGCGCCGTAAAAAGCCTGTAGGCGGGGAAGGTGAAAGCCGAAGTTGGTCAACCAAAACCGCTTGGGGGCGCTGCAGGCCTCATGTCTAAACCAAAACCTGTCCTAGGCGCTCCCTCTTCCGGCAGAAATGAGCACTACACACTGACGTGGCTAATCCTTTATTAAAAGGCACTTTTGTGAAGCTGTTAGAATATACCTCTGTGAGGGCCATATTTGTAACTTGGCAAGCGTGTTGTCCTTTCAGACAAAACATAAGTAGGAACGCTATTTTAAATAAACGCAAGCTACATGCTTTTCTAGTTTACTCGAGACTCATCTAGTAAGTGAATCCTCTCACAGCAGTAACTTGTGCGAAACCAAACTTCAGAGCGCTTTGAAGATTTAAGTCACTCTGTGAAACTGAACACGTTTAGTACCTGTTCATTAAATCGACTAAAGACCCCTTAATAGCAGAAATGGTTCTTATTCATCACGTTATCATTATGGTTCCTCTATTTGTTGAGGGGGGGGCTGCTGTAAAATGTTTCACAAGGGATTGTTAGTTTGGTGGTTTTGTTCTTGAGAAAATGACATGAGGTATTTTTTCCCTTATGCAAAATGAAGAGATATTAGAACTCTTGCCAAAACTATAAAAGATGTAAATGTGAAAAAGCAAGGTATGGGACAGGCAACAGTACACTACGTTTTGTAATGGAGGGGATTAATAATTAGTGGTTGCTTGCATATGCATAAACCCTGAAAGTATTTTGGGGCAGGGATGGGTCTGGAGAACTGGATGGATGCAAGACAGCATGGAGGACATTACATACTATTTTAAACTTTTAAGGACTTTTTTTAAAAGATTTTATTAACAGAGAGATAGATCACAAGTAGGCAGAGGCAGGCAGAGAGGGAGGGAGAAGTCTCCCCGCTGAGCAGAGAGCCCAATGCGGGGCTCTATCCAAGGACCCTGAGATCATGACCTGAGCTGAAGGCAGAGGCTTTAACCCACTAAGCCACCCAGGTACCCCTTAAGGAATTCTTAAAAATTATTTAATTAAGAGAGCCAGAGTGGACAAGTGGGGCCAGGGGAGGGGTGAGGACTGCAGGAGAGGGAGAAGCAGACTCCCTGTTGAGCAGGGAGCCAGATGCAGGGGTGAATCCCAGAAACATGAGATCATGACCTGAGCCAAAGGCACTCAACTAAGCCACCCAGGTACCCCTAAAGACTTAAGAACTTGCAAGCAGGGGGAGGAAGGGGGGGTGGAAATTCAAGCAGACTCCCCACTGAGTTGGGGGGAGCTTGACACAGGGCTTGATCCCACACCCTTGTAATCACCTCAGCTGAAATCATGAGTCAGACACTTGACTGAACCCACGCAGGTGCCCCTATTTTAACATTTTTATATATCTTAAACATGTTGTGTTACCTACTCAAAAAATTAAAAATAGAAAAATATCATGGGAAAATTAATTGTAAAAACAAGTTCTAAGGCAGATTTTTAATTCTGAGAAACTTATTACACAGAAATCTCATATCTAAGCCATACTTTCAAAGTATTGGTATACAAAGGAGCTGTGTATAAGGATGTACTTTGCAACAGAACAGCAAAAATCTAGAAACACTTTGGTGCATGGGTTAAATCATAGGGCATCCATACAATGCAATAGCAAGAGCATTAAAAAGAATGAGGTAGGGGGGCGCCTGGGTAGCTTAGTGGGTTAGGCCTCTGCCTTCAGCTCAGGTCATGATCTCAGGGTCCTGGGATCGAGCCCTGCATCGGGCTCTCTGCTCTTCAGGGAACCTGCTTCCCCCTCTCTACCTCTCTGCCTACCTGTGGTCCCTGTCAAATAAATAAAATAAAATATTAAAAGAAAAAATGAGGTACATCTAGATACGGTGACATGAAAAGATGTCCGTAATTACACAGCTTTTAAAAATCTGAGAAACTCCAAAAAAATAAAAAAATAAAAAGCTGAGAAACTCTGTACTGTGAACGGTCCTATTTGTTACACGTACATCTGTGTATACAACCTCCAAATTTTTATACTGAGATTTCTTACCTTCTGGACACTAGAATCACGGAGACTGAAAACCGTGCCTCCTCACACCCTCATCCAAACTAAAAAGAAACCCTCTCCCGCCCACAAAAAACACACACTATTTGGAATGCAACAACTTTATTGAAAGAAAAGTGCAATGAATTTTGTCAACAGCTTAAAAGGGGGAACTTAAGACACCACCCCTCAAGCGCAGAACCAGGTGCAGAGTGGACTCCTTCTGGATGTTGTAGTCGGACAGGGTGCGCCCATCTTCCAGCTGTTTCCCAGCAAAGATCAACCTCTGCTGGTCAGGGGGGATGCCCTCTTTCTCTTGAATCTTCCCTTTCACATTCTCAATGGTGTCACTGGGCTCCACCTCCAGGGTGATGGTCTTACCGGTCAGGGTCTTCACGAAGATCTGCATGCCCCCTCTGAGGCGGAGGACCAGGTGCAGGGTGGACTCCTTCTGGATGTTGTAGTCGGACAGGGTGCGCCCATCCTCCAGCTGTTTCCCAGCAAAGATCAGCCTCTGCTGGTCAGGGGGGATGCCCTCCTTGTCCTGGATCTTCGCCTTGACGTTCTCGATGGTGTCACTGGGCTCCACCTCCAGGGTGATGGTCTTACCGGTCAGGGTCTTCACGAAGATCTGCATGCCCCCTCTGAGGCGGAGGACCAGGTGCAGAGTGGACTCCTTCTGGATGTTGTAGTCGGACAGGGTGCGCCCATCCTCCAGCTGTTTCCCAGCAAAGATCAGCCTCTGCTGGTCGGGGGGGATGCCCTCCTTGTCCTGGATCTTCGCCTTGACGTTCTCGATGGTGTCACTGGGCTCCACCTCCAGGGTGATGGTCTTACCGGTCAGGGTCTTCACGAAGATCTGCATGCCCCCTCTGAGGCGGAGGACCAGGTGCAGAGTGGACTCCTTCTGGATGTTGTAGTCGGACAGGGTGCGCCCATCCTCCAGCTGTTTCCCAGCAAAGATCAGCCTCTGCTGGTCAGGGGGGATGCCCTCCTTGTCCTGGATCTTCGCCTTGACGTTCTCGATGGTGTCACTGGGCTCCACCTCCAGGGTGATGGTCTTACCGGTCAGGGTCTTCACGAAGATCTGCATGCCCCCTCTGAGGCGGAGGACCAGGTGCAGGGTGGACTCCTTCTGGATGTTGTAGTCGGACAGGGTGCGCCCATCCTCCAGCTGTTTCCCAGCAAAGATCAGCCTCTGCTGGTCAGGGGGGATGCCCTCCTTGTCCTGGATCTTCGCCTTGACGTTCTCGATGTGTCACTGGGCTCCACCTCCAGGGTGATGGTCTTACCGGTCAGGGTCTTCACGAAGATCTGCATGCCCCCCTCTGAGGCGGAGGACCAGGTGCAGGGTGGACTCCTTCTGGATGTTGTAGTCGGACAGGGTGCGCCCATCCTCCAGCTGTTTTCCCAGCAAAGATCAGCCTCTGCTGGTCGGGGGGGATGCCCTCCTTGTCCTGGATCTTCGCCTTGACGTTCTCGATGGGTGTCACTGGGCTCCACCTCCAGGGTGATGGTCTTACCGGTCAGGGTCTTCACGAAGATCTGCATGCCCCCTCTGAGGCGGAGGACCAGGTGCAGAGTGGACTCCTTCTGGATGTTGTAGTCGGACAGGGTGCGCCCATCCTCCAGCTGTTTCCCAGCAAAGATCAGCCTCTGCTGGTCGGGGGGGATGCCCTCCTTGTCCTGGATCTTCGCCTTGACGTTCTCGATGGTGTCACTGGGCTCCACCTCCAGGGTGATGGTCTTACCGGTCAGGGTCTTCACGAAGATCTGCATGCCCCCTCTGAGGCGGAGGACCAGGTGCAGAGTGGACTCCTCTGGATGTTGTAGTCGGACAGGGTGCGCCCAACCTCCAGCTGTTTCCCAGCAAAGATCAGCCTCTGCTGGTCAGGGGGGATGCCCTCCTTGTCCTGGATCTTCGCCTTGACGTTCTCGATGGTGTCACTGGGCTCCACCTCCAGGGTGATGGTCTTACCGGTCAGGGTCTTCACGAAGATCTGCATGCCCCCTCTGAGGCGGAGGACCAGGTGCAGGGTGGACTCCTCTGGATGTTGTAGTCGGACAGGGTGCGCCCATCCTCCAGCTGTTTCCCAGCAAAGATCAGCCTCTGCTGGTCAGGGGGGATGCCCTCCTTGTCCTGGATCTTCGCCTTGACGTTCTCGATGGTGTCACTGGGCTCCACCTCCAGGGTGATGGTCTTACCGGTCAGGGTCTTCACGAAGATCTGCATGCCCCCTCTGAGGCGGAGGACCAGGTGCAGGGGTGGACTCCTTCTGGATGTTGTAGTCGGACAGGGTGCGCCCATCCTCCAGCTGTTTCCCAGCAAAGATCAGCCTCTGCTGGTCGGGGGGGATGCCCTCCTTGTCCTGGATCTTCGCCTTGACGTTCTCGATGGTGTCACTGGGCTCCACCTCCAGGGGTGATGGTCTTACCGGTCAGGGTCTTCACGAAGATCTGCATGCCCCCTCTGAGGCGGAGGACCAGGTGCAGGGTGGACTCCTTCTGGATGTTGTAGTCGGACAGGGTGCGCCCATCCTCCAGCTGTTTCCCAGCAAAGATCAGCCTCTGCTGGTCGGGGGGATGCCCTCCTTGTCCTGGATCTTCGCCTTGACGTTCTCGATGGTGTCACTGGGCTCCACCTCCAGGGTGATGGTCTTACCGGTCAGGGTCTTCACGAAGATCTGCATGCCCCCTCTGAGGCGGAGGACCAGGTGCAGGGTGGACTCCTCTGGATGTTGTAGTCGGACAGGGTGCGCCCATCCTCCAGCTGTTTCCCAGCAAAGATCAGCCTCTGCTGGTCAGGGGGGGATGCCCTCCTTGTCCTGGATCTTCGCCTTGACGTTCTCGATGGTGTCACTGGGCTCCACCTCCAGGGTGATGGTCTTACCGGTCAGGGTCTTCACGAAGATCTGCATGCCCCCTCTGAGGCGGAGGACCAGGTGCAGGGTGGACTCCTTCTGGATGTTGTAGTCGGACAGGGTGCGCCCATCCTCCAGCTGTTTCCCAGCAAAGATCAGCCTCTGCTGGTCAGGGGGGATGCCCTCCTTGTCCTGGATCTTCGCCTTGACGTTCTCGATGGTGTCACTGGGCTCCACCTCCAGGGTGATGGTCTTACCGGTCAGGGTCTTCACGAAGATCTGCATGCCCCCTCTGAGGCGGAGGACCAGGTGCAGGGTGGACTCCTTCTGGATGTTGTAGTCGGACAGGGTGCGCCCATCCTCCAGCTGTTTCCCAGCAAAGATCAACCTCTGCTGGTCAGGGGGGATGCCCTCCTTGTCCTGGATCTTCGCCTTGACGTTCTCGATGGTGTCACTGGGCTCCACCTCCAGGGTGATGGTCTTACCGGTCAGGGTCTTCACGAAGATCTGCATGCCCCCTCTGAGGCGGAGGACCAGGTGCAGGGTGGACTCCTTCTGGATGTTGTAGTCGGACAGGGTGCGCCCATCCTCCAGCTGTTTCCCAGCAAGATCAGCCTCTGCTGGTCAGGGGGCCCTCCTTGTCCTGGATCTTCGCCTTGACGTTCTCGATGGTGTCACTGGGCTCCACCTCCAGGGTGATGGTCTTACCGGTCAGGGTCTTCACGAAGATCTGCATGCCCCCTCTGAGGCGGAGGACCAGGTGCAGGGTGGACTCCTTCTGGATGTTGTAGTCGGACAGGGTGCGCCCATCCTCCAGCTGTTTTCCCAGCAAAGATCAGCCTCTGCTGGTCAGGGGGGATGCCCTCCTTGTCCTGGATCTTCGCCTTGACGTTCTCGATGGTGTCACTGGGCTCCACCTCTAGGGTGATGGTCTTACCCGTCAGGGTCTTCACGAAGATCTGCATTGTCTATCAGGAGAAAACAAAAACAAAGAACCCCCGACTGTAGCAGACAACTCGCATGTGAACAGAATCCTACCACTAAGTTACTGACGGTCTTATGTTCCCCCAAACAAGCGTCCCCTAAAGAAGCTAACTAGGAAAATAGGAGAGGCTGCCGAAGTGCAAATTAGCTCCCAAGCCAAGCTTCCGACCCCTGCGAGGAGGAAAAAGCACAATACCGGTGAAGTGAAGGCGCGGGACTCACTTATGTTCCCCTCCCTCCTCACTGATGTCTGCCCCGGCCAATTCCGCAGGGTCCTCCCCGGGCCTAACCCTTGCGTCCCGCAACTGACCAAAGTCAGCTCCACACACATGACCAGGCAGCCCCACCCGGGATTGTGAGCCCACAAAGGGGTGACATCACGCGACCGGCGCGGCGAGCGGGTCCCCTCCCCGAGAACAGGGGCAGGACTGCGGAGTGGCACGCGCGTTTAATGCCCACTCGCTGCGACGAACCGCGGAGCCAGCGCGGCCGCGGAACACACTTCGGCTTCCCTCACTCACACGGCGCAAGGAGCCCCGTTAAGGCCTCACGGGCCCGTCGCGTTTTCATCCACTCACGACCATCCCCCCTCCCAGGCTTCTCCCTCCAAACTCAGCCAGCCTCACAACCCCCGCTTCTTCCAGTCACGGATCCGAAGCGGCCGCCATCTTGCCGCAACCCTCCCCCTCAGAGACCTCGGCTCCCGCGCCCCGGGAGACTAAACGCCTCCGCCTCCGCTCCGCCGGCAGCGCGCCGCTCGGCCTCCCGCCTCCCCTCCCCTCGCCCGGCCACAAGACCCCCGGGCAGCAGAGCGGCCCACTCCTCACCAAACGGCTGTGACAACAGCTCACACACAACCACGGAAAACGATCTCCCGGCCTCCACGGAACTGCCTGCGCCACACCCGGCGCCTCCTTATATAGTAATCGGTGGCGCCTCTCCGATGGATCCCTCCGCAGAAACGCCGAGAAGGGACTACTTTTCTCACACTGCCTGCCGTCCGGAGAGAAAACTAGTGCCCCCCTTCCCCAAATCATCTAAAAGCCCCTCCCGATATGTTTACCTGTCAAGGATGGGCTGTAGACTGAATCGGCTGAGTAGGGGGCCGCCGTCCTTGGCGCCCGCGCGGAGGGATCAGCGCGTCTGTTGAGTGCTACGCATACGGTCGTGGCCGGCGCTCGATCTCGGGGGCGGAGGCACGGGGGAGGGGAGGGAAAGAGCCCTCGGAAAGAGCGAAAACCCGGCGCGGAGTCCTTAGGGCGCCCGGAGCGGGCTGTCCCCTCCGGACCCCGACAACCCCCTCCCCTCGGCCGCAACGGTCCTCGCGGCTCTCGAGACCCGCCCTGGACTGAGAAGGGTCTGGCGTCGCGCGCCCCTCGCCCCTCTGCGAGCTCAGAGGTCTTCACGCCGGGGCACGCTCCGACTCTGTCCCCTCCCCCACTCCCACCCCGGGCTGTGGCGACCCGCCCATGCCCCCCCCTCCCCCGCGCGGGCGCGCGGACAGGACGGATGACTAGACAGATCAGGGCTTGGAGGTGGGCCAAGCCTGGGCCCCCAGTCCGCACTTGGGTCAGAGCGCCCCTGGGGTAGACCGGGGGCGGCGGGGGGGGGGTGGTCCCTAAGCCCAGGTCTGAAAAGGGGAGAGAAACCCCATCTACGGGAGGTGCCTCTGGAAGCCAACCGAACTTTCTAGATTGTTCTTTGGCCTTCCTGTTTCATCTGCGCCACTTGGGTTGGGAAGGCTGTGCTTGACTACAAACAGAGGCGTCCCATCTTCCTAAGTGTCTACTCGGGGGAGCTCAGCAGTGCACCCTAAATACGCCTGAGGTTTTAAACACCCTAATTAAATCCCAGCTCTGTGCATTTGTGGTTGAGGGGAGAAAAAGCACCCTAATATCCCAAATAGAAAACTTCATTCTAGGGCAGAGTGCAATGTGGATAGAAAAAGAGTAGAAGATTGCCAACCAGATCTTTCTCGTTTTGTGATTTCTAGGTGTCCTTTCTCCAACGTATTTTTTAATAAGTGTTTTAAAGATTTATGAATATGAAAAAATATATATGTATGAATATGGTGAAAAACAAGAGGCTTTTGGAAGCTTAAGGTGAAAAGTTTCCCTCGCATGCTCAATTTCCCAGCCACTGCCCCTTCTGGACTCTCCTAGAAATATCCCCCATTTCTACAATATAGAGAGGAGAAAGATATTTTAATTTCCGTACTCAAAGCTTTCAAAAAAAAAAAAAAAAAGGAAAAATTGCTTTAAAAATGTTCTGTCAGGGGTGCCTGGGTGGCTCAGTGGGTTGGGCTCTACCTTCAGCTCAGGTCAGGATCTTAGGGTCCTGGGATAGAGCCCTGTGTCAGACTCGGCTCAGCGGGGAGCCTGCTTCCCACCCCACTCCCACCTCTCTGCCCACTTGTGATCTCTGTCCCTCAAACAAATAAATAAAATATTTTTTTAAAGTGTTCTGGCATTAAAAAAGGATTCATTCCTGTTTTAAATTATGAACGTTGTAGTATTTCAACTTTCCTAAAATGTGCATCAAAATGAAATTGTGTTTTCTTTTTTGACCCATGTATGTAGGTATTTTCGAAAAAGGTCTGAGTAACTTTCAAAATAGACTTTAATCTGTGCAAATTTTAACATTTTTTCAAAGAGAATGAATTGTTACTGGAAAATTAAAATGAATAGTAAAGACAAAATGTCGTTTTTGTGTTTATTTTTTTTTTTTTCAGGTTAGCAGGAGACCCCAGTAACTTCCAATCCAGGCTTTTATGAAGGTTATTTCTAGAACGTTTTAAAGGAACAAAACATGGGGGATTCTTATAGGGGTATTTCTTCCCAAATTTTGGGCAGAAGTTTCAGAGAACCAAAATGCCCAGGTTCTTTCTAAGGTGACCAGGCTTAGCTTCATACCACACCCTGCTCGCTTTTGGCTGTGGCTTTTGCTGACAGCCTCGTGATTCATGTTGTTTAAAGGCTGAGTCACGAGCTTTGTGACATAGCTTTTTCCAGAGTACAAAAGGTACAGAGAAAAACAGGCCTGATTTCAGAGGCAGGGGAGGGAGAGGAGGAAGAAAAAAGGCTCAGAGGGTGGGCAGTGGGTCCCAAGTGAGTTATCTCCAAGGAGAAAACAACATTCTTAGGAACACTGGTGTTGTCTCTAGCAGGAAAAAAAAAAAAATGCTCTGAAACACCCTGCATTCCTTAAGCCCAACAGTGGGTTGTGTGAGAGCAAATAGAAGTAAACATTTGTGCAAGGGCACTGGGGTGACAGGGAGGGGAAGAGAAAGTGAGACAAATGGCTGGTGTGTCCCTAGATTCTCAAGCAGAAGTGACTTGGCCCCTCAGTGGACATTTGACCATGACTGGAGACCATTTTTGGTTGTCCCAACGGTAGTGTTAGCAGGGAGGAGGAAGTGCCACTGGCATTTGGTAATAGAGGCCCTGGAGATGCTGCTGCAGGTCCCCTAGGACACAATCACCCAGTCCCACATGTCAGTAAAGCCAAGGAGGTTGAGCAACCCTGCCCTACAGGGGAATTTTGTTGTCCTCATTACAACTGCTTTTCTGTTTGCCGAGAAGACCTCCCAAAACCTACATGTCCCACTTGGACCCAGGAATTGGATATCAACTCACGTCCCTGAAACCTAAAATCCCCTGACCTAGAATGTAATGTGCTAGAATGTGCGAGATCCAGGGTGAGTCACTGGATCCATTTTCAGTTCCTTCCACCCACAGATCCGGCCTTTGCAAGTGCCCCAGAAGAGATTGCTTCAGAGGGCCACCAATGCAAAAGCGACAGAGGCCCAGTAACACGGAGGGATTGGCGGGCAGGGTTGAACACGTGATGGGCTGAGCTCACAAAGGGCCTGGGCGTTGGGCTGCTGCAGGGCGGGGGTGTTGCCGAGGAATCGGTCCCTGTTTATCTGCCTGCCTTCCTTCCCCGCAGGATTCGGTTCCACTGGAGGTCACGACCATATCTGGAACTTAACTCAGCGTCATGAGAAAGTCCAAGGGCACCAGAATCAGCAAACATTCCCCGCCCCCAAGAGAAAGAGTGAAACCAAGAGCTGGCTGGGAAACGTTTGCCTTGCTTTGTCATTGGTTATATAACCATAAAAGGTAGTCAAAGGTTTGTGCAGTTTAGGGGGGAAGAAAAGCGCGAGCGCGAGGGACTGTTTCTTTTCCATGTTTACATGAATACATTTGCACTGTGAGCTCCGTGTTAAAAATAACCAGTTTCATCCCCCACCAGGCAGGAAATCAGCCTGTAGCTTCAGTCCTCAGATTTGCCTGCTTTAGGAAGATTGAGAAGTTAGTCTACAGGAGATTTGTTTTGTCCTTAATTCGTTGTTTTTAAGCTGTGGCAAAACAGACACATGACAAAATTTACCATCTTAACCATTTTTAAGCAGACAGTTCATTGTGTTAGGTATACTGTGGGGACGGAAATAATTTTCCCTTTACTCTCTGAGTTCTTAGCTGAGACCCTGTAATGAAAGATTAACAAGAGAGAGAGAAAAAAAAAACCCAGAAGTTTATTAACATGTATATTTCATGTATACATAGGAGATACCCAGGGGAAATGAATAATTCAGAGGTGGTTTTAGAATTTAGGCATAAATACTATCTTATAGGGAAGGAAAAGGGGAATTTAGGCCTCTCAGTGGGGAGTCGATGGTTTTTAGGAAAAATGAATAGAAGAGATGGGAGGTAGGATAGTTTGTGACAGTTTAGTGTCTTACTGATGTGGGAAACAAAGGCAGAAGAAAAATTATTAAATTTCCTTACTACCTGCAGCCCAATGACAAGTCCTTGAAGCAGGCAGAGTGACTTTCCTTTAGGGACTCAGCTGCCTTGACGCTGATACTTTGCTAAGGGTAAGGGCAAAAGATAATCCGAGCCCAAACCACCTTCTCCCCTGCTCCAAACCTCAGCCCAGGATCCTGTAAGTCTAGTTTAACATATAAAAATTCCTTTAGAAATTTCCTTTATCTCTAAACCCCCAAGATACATGTTGGCAGTCACCCCCCCAAGCATATGGGCCACCGATACACATCTGAAGGGTCTTATTAGTAAGGTTTCATTAGACAGTATGAAATGACTCTTTCTCCAGGTCCTGGTAACCTTCTTAGAGACTTAATTCCTAACCCCCTCCCAACTGGAAAGTATACAATGGGCCATTCTTCGTGACCCCATGGAAGCTCTTTCTACCCACGGGTCCTGTCCCTGTGCTTTAATAAAATCACCTTTTTCTGCCAAAGACAGCTCAGGAATTCTTTCTTGACCATCAGCTTCGAACCCTAATGTCTTTCCTACAGCATTACTTCTAGTCTCCTGTCCTGTGACAGGAGCCAGTCTTCCTTAGTTGGTGAGGCACTAGGGAGGCGCGGGGTGAGAGGGGTCTACAACCAATGAGCCTGCTAGAAGGATCTGCATTGAGGATACAAGGAGGGTTCACGAACAGCCTCTCTCCCATCCGCTATTTTTCAAGTGACTTTAGCTAAAAAAAAAAAAAAAAAAATTCCCTGGGGGGTCTCTGGGTGGCTCAGTTAGGTAAGGGTCTGTCTTTGGCTCAGGTCATGATCCTAGGGTCCTGGCACCGAGCCCCACATTGGGCTCCCTGCTCAGTGGGGAGTCTGCTTCTCCCTATCCCACTGCTGCTCCCCCTGCTTGTGCTCTCTTGCTCACACACTGTCTCTCAAATGAATTAATCTTTAAAAATAAGTAAATAAAAATAAAATAATAATAATAATAAAGCTCTCTGGGGCACCTGGCTCAGTCTTTGGGCGTCCAACTCCTGACCTTGGCTTAGGCTGTGATCTTGGCATTGAGGCATTGAGCCCCGCAATGGGCTCTGCAATCATCCTGGAGTCAGCGTGACATTCTCTCTCTCTCTCTCCCTTTCTCCCTCCCTCTCTCCCTCTCAAATAAATAAAATATATTTTTTAAAAAAGTTCCCCATGCCCCCTTCCCCCAGCACCTGGCATCCACTAATCTACATTCTGTCTCTCTGAATTTGACTACTCCAGCAATGTTATATAATGAACGTTGTTTTTTTAAGTGTAAAATAAAATGTAATAGTTGAAAATGACTTATTTCTCCAAGATTCACTACAACGTTTCTAGGCAGCTACATTCCCCAACAAGCCTCATGGTATTTTTTTTCCTTGTCAGTGTGTTATTAAATATATTTAATTATATGGTACCAAGTAAAAACAGAAGCCTATAATTGGTTTCGTGTTAGGCCTGATTAACTTTAGAAATTACCTCAACATTTTGTTCCCTTAAAACCTTGTTGACATTTGGAGAGAAATAGCCTTCACAGAAGCTCCTTAGCTATCATCCACCCGCCATCCACCCAACTGGTAAGTCATCTTACAAATTTCGGTTTCATCTTAAAAGTGAACCCTTTATCAAGAGTCACGTCCCGCCAGATCTAAGACGAGAAGCTTTTATGCTTTATTTATTTACTTATTGTTTTTATGCTTTAAACTATGAGGTCAAGTCACATGAGAGACAGGATTTGATGGGTGGTAAATTCATTATTACTGCAAAGAACTGAACCCACAGAATGCAACAGGATCCCTTCTTTCGGTAAAGACATCTTTAATCTTTAATGACCAAAAAAATACAGATCGTGTATAAATAAAAACATGAACAGTATGTGCATCAAAACCATTGATTCATTCATTCATTCACTCATTCATTCAATTTATGACCTGTTGCTGATGGATGAAGCAGGAAGCAAAATCCTGCCTGCCGGGAATGCTGGCTTCCTTTCTGGTCACTCCCAGACTGGCTGGTTATTAATAGCACAAACAAAGGGCAAGGGCCAACACAGTCAGATCTTCCATATTTGTCCTCTGATGGCGAGAATCAGTCACCAGTGCTGGGAGCCTTGAACTGCAGTCACAGTGCCAGGAAAAGGACCCTGACTTCCCCAGTTGATCTTTCTCACTGGGTCTCTCTGGTTTTAGTCATCAGATGATTTTTGCCTTTTTGTTTTTCCACTAACAGCTCCCCTTAGCCTCTTCCGACAAAAGTATATCAGGAGTGTTACGGGTTTCAGAAAGGTAGGGTCATGCCTATCTTGAAAATCCCATCTCCTAAGTAGTGACTGGAGTTGTAATAATCACATATATGGCGCTTTAATGATGAAGAACGGGGGCAGAAAATAAGAATCAGGAAACAAAAGACAAAACAGAAAAAAAGAAAACATAGTGGAGATGCCGGGGATCGAACCCGGGGCCTCATACATGCAAAGCATGCGCTCTACCACTGAGCTACATCCCCCTCCCCTCTTGCCTTGCTTTCTGAAATTCTCTGCTATACTCTATTCTTAAGATTTTCTTCCCCCTTGTTTTTCTAAGTTAAAACTTTATACAATTAAATATGTGTTTGGGTTTAGCATAAGCAAACCAAAATAAATCTTCCCAAATAGATCCTTTCTATATAGCCTTGCAGCTGAAATTCTAGCGGATATCAGGACTAAAGAACAAAAAGGACAAAAAGAAATTGACCTATATTTGATTGTTGCTCGTCACAGAAAAGAAGGGACGGGAAATGAGTTTCTTTCCAATAAATAAGGGTGTTGCCCTGATTGCACCTCCATCCAGAAGTGTCTGGTTCCCGGACCTTTAAAACCATTCCAGGGTGAAATAAATGATGGGGGCTAACGACAGCCCTTGTCGTGATGAGCGCTGGGTGATATATGGGAGTGTTGAATCACTAACTATATTGTACACTGAAACTAATATAACACTGCATGTTAACTATATTGGAATTAGAAAACTTAATTTAAAAAAGTATCCCAATCTTCAGTGAGTTTGAGGTTTGCAGACCTTCCCCCTCCCAGAAAACTTTTCTAATATAAAAATAAGCAAATTAAAAAGAAACAGAAAAAGAAACGTCAAATTCATGGCTTTGAGGTAGGAATTGCTTTGCATAGCCCACTGAAAAGAACCATTTTTAACTGTCACTTAGCACAGCTGTGCAGAGTGCTTATGAAGCACCCCAGGGGAGAGAACATGTTGCTGTTGTGTCCTCCAAGTCCCCAGGGGGCCACTCGGGGTGAAGGAACTGCTGAAGGCAAGGAGAGAGCAGAAAACGAGGGCTTCACCTCTTTCCACTGGCGCTGGAGCTTTCTGGGCAAGAAACAATTCACTTACTCCGATGGGGAAAACACACTCTGCCACCTCTGTGATTTCATATTCTCACCTCTCTGGGCCTCATCCATAAAAAGGGGATCTGATTAGTGCCTACTCCCCAGGGTGGGGGTGGCCATTGAACAGCTATGCCTGAAACATTTAGAACAGCGCCTGCTACAAGGTCTGGCCCACCTGTGGGTTCTCAGGATGACAAATGATACTGTTATTATGTATCATTTTTATCATTATCATATTATTATTATTATATCATTATGTATCAATATATTATGTATATTACTGTTATTATGTATGAACTCCAGTGGAGAGACACCTTGGCCCCGCACAGGAGAATGTCACCATAGGTGATATTTTGGACGTGGTTTGGGAACGAGCTAAGGGACGGTGTTCAGTCCAGAAGGTGCCCCTGTTTTTTATCTTGCCACACTACTCTGCTCAAAACAAACCTGGTTGTGTTTCCTCTCTGCATAAAACCCTAAAGTCGAATTCAGACTCTTTAGTCTGGGCAGTAAGGCTCTCTGATCCACTTCTCTGACCTCATCCCTTCCTTCTCTCCCCCTTCTGTGCACACACCTGCCTCCTTGCTATTCCACAAACACACACCCTCCTTTGCACCTCAGAACCTTTGCACCTGCCCTTTCCTCTGCCAGCAGAGCAGAGCAGAACAGGGGTGCTCCCCAGATCTTCTGGTGAGTGGCTCCTTCTCATTGTCTAAGTCTTCAGCAGGACCTTCCTGGACACCTCACTAATGGGGTCTGCCCATTCCATACACTCCCTAGTATGCCCTCCTACCTGTTTTGTTTTTACAGCATTTATCACTTTGGGAGACTTTTTATAGCATTTGTTTATTGTCTGTGTCCTAAACTCAGTAAGGCAGGATCTGGGCCACTCTGGTTCCTGCCGCAGCCCCAGTGCCTAGAACAGGGCCTGACACCTAACACGTTATCAGTAAATATTTGCAGAATGAATGTGTGGGGGTGTGTGTGTGACCCCAGACAAACAAATGAAAGAGTAGGAGCCTGGGAAGGCTGACAGCTACTCAAGAAGGAGTCCGCAAGGGAGTTAAGACAAGAAGACGTTTCAGTGTAGCGGCCCCGACCTCCTGTGTCAAATCCATAAACTTTTTTTTAAGGGCCAGCCTGGGTCCTGGGCAAGATCCAAGAGGATGGAACTATCTGGGGGCAGAAGGAGCATTCCTGGCCTTGAAAGGCGGCAGTCCTTTTTGGGGACAGCACCGACCAAACCGAGCACTTCAGAGACGCGCTGTGGGCACGCGGGAGATGGAAATACCGTCGCAGCGCGAGAACTTTGTCTTCTTATAACCGTGTGACACTGGGCTGGACCATGACTGTAACCAGGTCCTCAGTCGGCGCCCGCCAGACCGAATCTCGCCGGCTTGTCACTTGATTTTCCTCGAGTAAGGAGATTTCCGCACATGTGGACGAATTTGATTCTTTCGGGAGAGAAACGGAAGAGGGGGGGAAAAAAGTGTTCTGCAGCCTCCCCGTCGGGGAATCGAACCCCGGTCTCCCGCGTGACAGGCGGGGATACTCACCACTATACTAACGAGGAGCGGCGTTACGGCGAGCTCTTCAGATGCCCTTTTTAAGACATGCACAAGTTCCGCCGAGCATCAACACCCACCAAAGGGTTTTATATTTTATTCTTTTTTCCTTCAAAACAGAAGAACAAAAGTCCCCTTCGATTCCGTCTTAGAGAAGCTGTTCCCTGCTACGTCCTTGATTCGGTCGGGAGAATTCAGGGAACAGAAATGAATAAACAGGAAGCCAAAATTAACGAGCAGATATCAGCAAACACGTAACACAGATTAATACGCGCTTAAGAAATAAGAGGAAAAAAAATCAGGAAAAACACAGCCTTGTTGAAATTTCTCAGATTGCAAGGAAGTTTCCCTCCGCTCTGTCGACGGGTGGCTACCACTCGGAGCTTTTTTAAATAAACCGAAACCGGTTTAATGATTGGAAAGAATTAACTTCGTCTCTTCGTGTGTTGTATTTTCTTCAGCTCCCTTTCATGCGTGAGTGGGAAAAAAAATACGGACCTGCCGAAACCCGGGATCGAACCAGGGACCTTTAGATCTTCAGTCTAACGCTCTCCCAACTGAGCTATTTCGGCTGCTGGCTGTCACGTTTTACTCCGCTCCTCCTGGTCGTACCACCGACCCTGGTTCGTCCACCTGGGGATCGATGCCGGGAGTGCCGGACAAGCAGGGACCCATGCCGCCAGGTTCGCAGATACCTACTCCTTCTCGTCCTTCAAGGTCACCGCCTCCGAGACGACCTCCCCGATCTCGCTTCCCAGCAGGACCTCCAGCCCCTTACTGCTTGCTGTTAGCTTACATATTGTTTTTCCTTGTCCATTCTCTGTCTCCCCAGCTAAAATGACAGATCCCTGAGGGTCAATTCTGTATCCTTCAAGGTCTAGAACAGTGCCTGGTAGGTAGTATGTGCTTAATAAATATCCGTTGAATTAATGAACAAGTGAATGGATGGATGAGCAGTACCTGACTCAGAACCCCACTTTCTCAAGCCCCCTTCTACCCTTGGGTGCAACTCCCCAAGCAGCCTAAGGTGTGACAGGGATGCTGACCAGCCAAGGTGTGTGTAGGACGCTTTGTCCAGATTGTGACTTTCCTTGGGGCAGTGAGTGACTCAGATCCTAGCACCACCGCCATACCTGTGGCACTCGCTCAGCTTCAAGGCATGAAGAAATCAACAGGTTGGGTCCAGGTTTGGCGTTTTCTGCTTTGGGAAATGGAAGGGGAGTGAAGTCTGGAAGAGGATGTAGAGTGGGGAGGCTTCATGATGCGAAGTCATTTAATAAGTGTTTGGTAAGCACCTAGTGACCTTCTTGCCCAGTCACAAACACACTAACCAGATAATCAGTATAATAACAGTGCTAAGAAGAGAAAGAAACCAAAGTTGTTTGTATGTAGGCCTTTGCTTTTGCGTCCTTTCCCTAAAGGCAAAATTTCATGCATGGGATTATTAAGTTAGATGGTGGAATTCACAGCTTTCCAGGTGCTTTCCAAATGGACTGAAGCCATTTACACTCCCATCCGCCCCTTCCAATCCTTTCTTCCCCAAACAAGTCCTGATCTTTTTAAAAACGTGATTATTTAAAAAATTGAGGTGAAATGCACAAAACATAAAGTTAACCATTTCCAAGAAAAAATTTCGTGGCAAATAAGTACATTGACAATTCTGTGCAACCCCTATCTCTGTAGTTCTTTAAAAACCATTTAAGCATATCACTTTGGTAAAAATCGCATAGGGAAGGAAGGAAACAAGAGAAAAAGGAAGGGAGGGAGGGAGGGAGGAAGGAAGGAAGGAAGAAAGGTAGAGAGGGAGGGAGGGAGAAAAATAAAATTCAAACAGTACAAATCTGTGCAGAAGGGAAAGTGAGCACGGTTCCCACCTGTGCCAGTCCTTCCTTCCAGAGATGACCAGTGTCCCGAGTAGACCGTGAGGGGTGCAACCTTGGGCAAGTTTCGAGCTGCTCTCTGCCTGCACTTCCTCACCTGCCTAACCTGACCACGTAGCCCCTGTAGGCATCACAGGAGCGCACACCTGTAAAACGTTTATCCACACCCCCGATGCGTTAGTAAGAAATGTATAATAACTGGTTATTATCATTACTCTGATACCCACCAGAATTAGAAGTAATAACACACTTGCAGCATACACGTATTTTACACCTACGAGGGAACCTATTGAGCACGCGGCTTAGCACAGCACGCTCCTATAACTTACAGGGAGTGCCAGGAAAACCTGTTTCATTGTTAAAACAATTACAGTGTCTCCCCGTCGGGGAATCGAACCCCGGTCTCCCGCGTGACAGGCGGGGATACTCACCACTATACTAACGAGGACAAGCCCTACCAGTGTTCCTCTGGGTCAATTCATATAGAAAGAGCGCTGTCTGGCAGCCGCGCCTGTTCGCTCTGGTACAGGTTTGTACGGGTTTTTACGGCCCCTGGCCGGGGCGCTTCACCCGGCATAAAGAGGCCTCTCGGAATCGATGAGACACTGAACATCCGGGAAGGAAGAAACGTGCAAAAGGGATGAAAATGCGGCTTCTGATATTCCCGGTCCCAGGAACCGCGCCTCGTGGCCAGGGGATGTAGCTCAGTGGTAGAGCGCATGCTTTGCATGTATGAGGCCCCGGGTTCAATCCCCGGCATCTCCACTTTTTTTTTTTTTTTTTTTTTTGGCTTGAAAAATCTGTCGCACCACGGGAAGACAAAGCAGGGAGAGGGACCCAGAAATAAACTCCCATAGGTAGGGCAGCCCTAGGAAACGTCCGGGGCCTTGTCCCATATGTGGATGCTGGGATAACTCCCTCCCCCTCGGAGATTCCCCTTGAAGAGCCAGAGGTGGGCCCCGGAATCTGCATTTCTACATCCTAGTTATTCGAGCCATCAGGCAGATTTCTTTTTTCTTTTGTCCTTTAAATTTCAGTTAACATACAGTGCAATATTGGTTTCAGAAGTAGAATTCAGTGATTCATCACTTACATTAAACATCCAACGCTCACCATAAGGGGTGCCCTCCCTAATGCCCACCCCCCATGTACCCACCCACCTCCCTCCATCAACCCCGTTTGTTCTCTATTGTTAAGAGTCTCTTGTGGTTTGTTTCCCTCTCTCCTTCTGCACCCCCTTCCCATATGCTCATCTGCTTCCCTTCTTAAATTCCACATGAATGAGATCATATGGTATTTGTCTTTCTCTGACTTATTTCACTTATCATAATACACTCTAGCTCCATCCATGTTGTTGCAAATGGCAAGGTTTCATTCTTTTTGCTGGCTGAGTCACATTCCGTTGTACGTGTCTGCCTCTTCTTTATCCATTCCTCAGTCGGCACACATCTGGGCTCTCTGCACAGTTTGTTGATAATCTGCTATGAAAATTTGGGGTGCATATATCCCTTCGAGTCTGTATTTTTATATCCTTTGGGTAAATACCTAGTAGGCGATTGCTGGATGGTGGGGTAGTTCTATTCTGAACTTTTTGTGGAAACTCCAGACTGTTTTCCAGAGTGGCTGCACCAGTTTCTTACCAACACCTGTTTCTTCTGTTAATTTTAGCCACTCTGACAGGGGTGAGGTGGTATCTCATTGTGGTTGTTTCCCCAATGATGAGTAACGTTGAGCATCTTTTCATGTGTCTGTTAGCTGTCTGGGTGTCTTTGGGAAAGTGTCTACTCCAATCCTCTGCCCATTTCTTAACTGGATTAAGGCAGTGATTTCTAAGGAGGGTTTCGCAACTGACAGTGTATTCAGTGACTCCTCAGCGCCCAATGCTGGTAGTGTTCATGCATTGAGCACCTACTTGTGCCCAGGTATGGTGCTAAATACTCTGGTGTTCTTGAATAAGACAAGCAAACCTTGATTTCCAGAGAGTAGTTCTTGGCGAGTAGTGGTAAGGTTTGCCAACAGTTAGACTGATAGCTGGAGACTAAAGGGGTCGGGCATGGGTGCTGCCGTGCGCTAGCTACCAGGGAGGTTTACCTGCAGAATCGGAAGAATGCCAGCTGCTGAGGCCCGAGGCTGGGAAGGGGAGGGGGTGCTCTGTGTCGAAGCAAACCCTGTGCCTGGAGTTTGGTGAATGAGGGTATGAGAGCATCAAAGATTCCAGAAGGCCTGATGCGGAAGGACGAGATCAGATGTGTTCCCAGGCTCCCTCTGGCGGCCAGGTGGAAAATACACCATAGGCCTTAGGTGGACGCTGGGGACCAGCCAGGAAGTCCTCTCCATGGTTGGGCAGAAGCTGCTGGAAGTGTGCTGGGCAGGGGCTGGGAATCTGAGATCCGGGGTGTGGAGCTGGGGAACATGAATGGGCTCTGGACATATTCTGGGGTAGGGTCCACAAAACCTGCAGATGGCTTGAATGTGGGAAGAGTAGGGGAGACCCGCTTTGGGGGTACACTGGAGTTAGTGGCCAGGCTGTGGAGAAAGAGAGTCATTCTGGAATATCAAACATGTACCTCTGCTGCTTTATTTACGTATTTGCATTAATGGACTTTATGCATTTATATTATAGTATCAGAACAAATTGATTTAGGACAAACGCTGGAAGGAGAGGCCATCATGAAGCCCTACAGGCAGGGTGGACAGCTGGGTGCACCCACCCAGGCCAGTTTCCCAATGTGCCTGTCAGGGTGGGGGTGGGAGAGTGTCCTGCAGACACATGCACTCAGAGATCCACTAGATTCGCACACAGGTATTCTGACGGCTGACATTTTTATTAAAAGTGATGCACGGCAAGGGAGCACCACCCACGCTGGGGAGGGGATGCAGAGGAAGGGCCTGAGGGCACCCTCCTGCCTGCTGCCGCTTCCCCCTCGGGCCCTGCCACTCCGCAAGGGACTAATGTAGTCCCCAGAGTGGCACAGGAAGTAAAAACATTCTCCGCCACATAATAAATAGTTTTAAAAAGGACCCCTGGGGTCCGACTGCCCAGGGCAGCAGCAAGCTGTGTCCAGACGTCTTGTATCCCAGATGAGCGAGAGTTTCCAGGGGCCTGGCCTGCCTCCTGGGAGCAGTCCACCGGCCAGGGTGACCAGGCTGGAAACCAGCCACAGCCAGCTCTCTGGGTTCCCCAGACCAGTCCCCGGTCTTACAGCCAGGCCTCGGGTCAGGGGTCAGAGGTGGGGGGCCAGGCTTTCTCAACGTCGGCGTGCATGGCCTGTGGGAGCCACTGACAGTACTCGGCCAGCAGGTCTGCAGAGGGCAAGAGAGAGGACAGTCAGAGCAGCTCTGGACCCGGGTGCCTGCAGCACAGCAGAGCCTCCCACCACCCCTCGGTTGCCTCGGTGGGTCCCATCCTGTCCGTCTGCGAGCCCTGGGCCATAGGGCACTGGTGACACTCACATTTGGGGCTTTTCCTCCAAGCAGCCAGCAAGGTCTCCCGGCAGCTGGCCTGCTCGGCAACAAGGGCTCTCAGCAGACTCTCCGTCCTGGGCTGCAGCCTGCAGGTGGAAATGTGGGCTGTAGGGTATCACTTTGCCCAGAAGCTGTGGGAAGGGGCGGGTCCCACTGCCAGGCCAGCCTCACCTAGGAGGTGAACAGTCTGCCTCTGTCATGCTGGGGGTGCTGGCCAGAGAGAAGGATCTAGACTCGATCACCCCTCCAACTTCATCTCTTCTCACGCTTGACTCTTTCCTGCCTCTGACCCCCCACCCTGGCTTTCGACAGGGTCCTCGAGCGCTACCACCCAGGCTGCTACCATACACGCTGCTCATCCCACCTAGAACCTTCGTCCGTACTACTGCTCACAGCCTACCCTGTCCCCATCTGCTTGGTCAGACTCCACTGGACCAACCCTACCCCACTAGATGTCCTGCCCTGTCCCTTTGTAGCCCAGTCCCCACATGCCATCTGTCCTAGTTAGGTTCTCTCTGGTGACAGCCTCCGCAGCTAGCATGAGGACATGCCTGGCACAGAGCAGGTGCTCCAAACTGCCAGGGGAATGACTTGACCGGCAGGGGCCCCTGGCGCCATGCCCCCACCCTGAGTCCCAGGACGCCTGCCTGCTTCCTGTGGGTCAGGCCCCTTGCACCAACTAGGAGGTCACCTTAGGAAGGGGCACGTGTCTGCTTGGAGCTGGGTGGGCAGAAAGCAAGCAAAAGGGAGGGGCAGGGATAAGCAGAAGGTTGTTGGGAAAGGGGGGTCTTGTGCTCAGCAGGCAGGCAGCCCCCAAGGCTTGTGTGCAGGATGTCTCCTGGACACCTGGACCTGAAGATGGGCTGACCAGAGTCTCCCCAAAACCTCAGAACATGACCTTATTTCCTTGTTTGGGAGGAAGATCTTTGCAGATGTAATCAAATATTTAAGAGGAGCTCATACTGGACTGGGGTGTGCCCTACATCTGGTAACTGGTGTCCTTATGAGAAGAGAAAACCCAGAGACAAGGAGGCAGAGCCACGTGAACACAGAGGCAGACCTTGGAGGGATGTGGTCACAAGCCAAGGAATGCCCGGATGCACCAGGAGCTGGAAGAGGCAGGAAGAATCCCCCCACCCCCCGCCGACCCAGAGCCTGTAGAGGGAACACAGCCCTGCTGATCCTTCACTACCAACCTCTGGACTGTAAGGCTGTGAGAATCTATTTCTGCTGTTTTAAAGCGCTTGGTTGGTGGTCATTTGTTACGGCCGGCCCTGGGGCACTAATGTGGGCTCCCTTCCCCACCACGTGCCACCCTGACGCTCCTGGGGAAGCCTGTACCTGGCCCATGTCTTCAGCATCGTGCTGGGGCTGGACAACAAGCAGCCCCGGTAGGAAGCCAGCGTGGGGAAGACCTGAGGAGAGACCACAGGACAGGATGAGGGGTCCCGGCTCACCTTATGCCCATGTCCCCAGGCAAGGGAGCAGGCGAGCTGCTGGGCTGCCTACCTGCCCTTCCAGCAGAACGCGGGCGAAGTGCTTGTAACAGTCAATGCCCTCTGGGAAATCCACCTGCACCGCAGGGAGCGGCCACCCGACACGATCTGGAAGGCAAGAGCCTGTGAGCAGGGGTCTGGGATGGGTCCCCACAGGCCCCTAGTCACGTCCCTGAGCCTCAGGTCCCGCCCTGTGAAGAGACAGAAGGCCTGGGTGACACGGCCCGTGACCTCCATTTCCAGGGCGCACGGTGTGGGACCATGTGTCTGCCAGCACCCGAGGCTGGCAGGAAGTCACCCTGACTCACAGAACATGCTGGCCCGGTGACACAGTACCCGCCCCTTTTCCGGGCAGTAGGTCGGGGGCGGCTCCTCCAGGGGCTTGTCGAACTGGCAGTAGGAAGGCAGCAGGACTGGGATCCACTGGACCTCAACAGCAGAAACACCTGGGAACCAGGAAGAGAAGGGCTGGGGGGTCGCCGCGGCACTGCTGTGGAGGGGTGCCAGGGTCCCACCCCCCAACCAGGGTCCCGGTGACACAGCTCACCAGAGCCGCAGAGAGTCAGACGAGGAGCTGGCCACCAGCTCGGCTACCTTTCATGTACATCTTGGTGGTCTCCACGATTTCCTGGTAGACCACGAACTCGGGCAGCTCTCGGAAAAGGACGGAGCTGGGGTGGATGAAGACGGGGTCATCGAGGAGAGGCGTCTGCAGAGAGATGGAGAGCGAGTACGAGTCCAGAGGCAAGGCGCAAACACCAGGGAGATGAGCCCACGTGAATTCGATTACATGCCCCGCCTGAAGCGTAGGAGTGTGTGCGGTCAGCCCACGGTGGGGCCGCGCGTCTGTACGTGGCCACGTGTGGGGCAGGTCTGTACGCCGAGCAGCATTGAGCCCCGCGGCTGCACCCGGATGATGGGGTGCCATGTGAGACAAGCCACACACAGACCACTACCGTGAAACAACCAGAACGGACACTTCCGGAGACATGGAATGCAGATTCATGGGGCAGGGAGATGAGCAGAAAATGGGGAGCCCCTGCTAACGGGCACAGGCGTCTTTGGGGGAGGCTGACGATGCCGTGAAGCTGACTGTGCCTGTGGCCATGCAGCTCCGTGGAGACGGAAAGCCACGGAACTGCACGCCTTCAAGCAGGGAATTGTAGGGCATGTGATTTCTCTCTGAATTAAGCGGTTACGAATATAGAGTTGGGGGCAAAGCGAAGGCCCAAAGGAAGATGTGATCCCGCTGCACACCCTGTTCTGATCCTTGGCGGGGACTTTCCCAGAGGCTGCAGGCACTCGTGTGTGAGGAGGAGGGGCCCCCAACAGCCCCCCTGCGCTCAGGATGGCAGGATGCCAGAAAGATGGGGAGGGCGGGATGGCCGGGAGCCTGGCGAGGAGATCTGCCTGCGCACCGCGCTGCACTCCCTGCACCCGCCAACCTTGTAGGCGTTCTTCCACGTGTCGTCCAGCAGGTCCTCGCTCTGCACCCTGCGGGCCAGGTGGTCACCCAGGCCGGCCGCCACGATCTGCCGCAGGTAGGTCACCTGGCTCTCAGACGGAGGCTGCATCTTGGGGTCCACGAAGAGCCCGGCCTCAGGGCACACGGTATTGACTGCAAGGAAAGCCAGGTATGAGGACAGTGGGAGCCGCGGTTTCCTCTGCCCTGACCTTCTGGAAGGTCTCACACCACTCCACGTTGTGGAGCTCCAGACACTCCTGCCTACTTGTTTTGGCTCCTCTCCACCAAGGCTGCTGGGGGAGACAAAGCCCTCAGCTGCCTGCCCCAAACCCATGTCCTTCTCCTCCTTAGGACAAAACCCCAAGTCCTCAGCGGGCAGCAGCAGGGAGGCGCTAAGGGAGAACCCGCTGGGTGCGCATGGACCATCCCCTTGGCCTGAGTGCAAGAGCATGTGTGTCTGGATGGGACCCGATGAGCGGAGTTGCAAATAAATCTCGGCGAGTAGGTGAATTTCTCATCCCTGGGTGTGCACAGCAGGGCGAAGACTGCCTCGCTTCGAGCTTCTGCAGGGAGCCAAGGCAGGCACGAGATCAAGGGAGGCCTCACCCTTCCGCAGGGGCGAGGGGGGGGGAGTAGGAGGACTGTCTGAAGCTGTGGGAGGGTATAAAGGAGAATGGGGCTTTGGGCCCTGCAGGGAGTATGGGAAGCTCAGACTTGGAAGGAAAACTATGTTCTGAGATTTACCGTATAAACCTCCTCTTGTCTTTTCTACAAAACCTTTGGCAGAACACGTTTAACATAATGAAAGAGAAAAAAGGAAAGAAAAAGAAAGGACGCAAGCCCAAGAACAGAACGCAGACGACCTCCACCAGCTCAGCCCAGGGGCAGGAAGAGGGGGACCGCACCATCAGCTGCTCCCCGCCTCCCCAAAGGGGGCCTCTACTTGATGCAAGGGAGGGAACCCAAGATGGGACTACAGGGGCCTCAGGGGCTGCTGGGAAGATGTATCGAGCAGCTCCAGGCCCGTCCTAGGGATGTTACTAAGGAAAAGAGGAGCCCGGGGAAAGGCCTCGTGGGAGGGACTGCATGTTACCCGCCATCGCACAGCCCAGAAGTCGCCAGGACCGATTCAGGGGTTACAAATAAATCTCAGCGTGCAGGTGAATTTGCAGATGTGGACTCCGTGGATAATGGGGATTAATGGTAGGGGGTTAATGCGGCTCAAAACAACGTTCATCGTTACAACGGTCAAGTTCTCTGCCGGTGTCGCCAGAGATGGGGGACCTGGGGAGCCGCCAAAGGCTGGCATGGGGGACGCTACCTGCAGTGGTCAGCTGTCCCCGCAGGCGCCGGATCTCCACCATGGCCTTGTAACGAAGCCCGTTGGCCTCACAGAACTGAGGGGAGCAGCCGGAGTACTCACAGGCTCCCACAGCACCTGCGGATGAAGGGGCACTCGCTTGCTGCCCTGCCCCAGGCCTGCCAGACCTCCGCCACCCCTCCACGCCGCAGGGGGCACGCACCGAGCAGCACCATGATGTCTCCAAGCTTGAGAGAGGCGCCCTGCCCCGCCCAGATCCTCTTCATCTGGGCCACCCGGGCCCGCTTGGCCTTCAGCCCGGAGAGCTCCTCGTCGCTGGCTGCAGGTCTGCAAACACACCCCCCCCAACCTGGGCTACCGCTGTCGGCCTGGCTGCCCTCGAGGCAGCAGGGGCAGAGAAAAATCCCGGGGGGAGCCACTGACTAACACGGTTAAGGTCTTGGACTCAAAATTTACCACCTGTAGCCCAGGAGACAAAAAATGTGCGTTCTCCTAAGCTAACCATTCTCTAGATCAGATCTAGAGACCTGATCACGAAGAATCCAACAACCGAGTAATCATCGCAGTGGCTACACCGCTTACAAGTGACAACAAAAAGCCCCGAGGGTGGCCTGGGTCAGTGATCACTGTCGCGGCTCCCCGGCCCGTAGAGAGGCGCCAATGCCGGGGTTAGAGCATGCGGCAGACACGGTTTGGAGCCCTTAGCTCGTGTTAACTACTTTAACCCCGACAACAACTCCATTATTATTTTTGTCTCACCCCCATTTTCCAGATGGGAAAGGTGAGGCCCAGAGAGGTGAAGTCACCCCCTGAAGCCACACAGCCTAGAGTAGCGGATGGAGATCGGAACCCAGGGGGTCTGGGCCAGAGCATGGGCTCCTGGTCATTACAGGCTCTATGGGCTCCCCAAGCGAAGACTGGACTCTGCAGGGCTCCAAACGCCGCTGGGCTCAGAGAGGACGAGCACTAGCATGAGGCCACCCGACGCGCCAGTGACTCCCCCTGGAGGCTGGGCTCCTGGTCAACGCTCAGCACAGAGCAGCCCCCACTGGCCTGAGCAGCGCCCCCAACCCCGTGCCCACCTGTCCAGCTCCTCGAACAGCTCACGGACAGTCATGGCGGCCACAATGGTGATGGCGTAGGGCAGACAGCCGTGTTGCCTGCTCAGTGCCAGCATCTTGGCGTAGCGGGGCGCCACGGGGAACGTGGCCATGGTCCTGCCCAGCGCAGTGATGGGGCAGCTCAGCCGGGACCTCTGCAGCTGCTTCATGCTGGAGGAGAGGGATATGCGGTGGAGGGGTGGGGTGGGGTGGGGGTGTTGCGACTCAGCGGCCCCTGGTGCTCAGGGCAGCTCAGGAGGCAGAGGGCTGAGAACGGGGCTGGGAACTGGCTCTCGGCTCCTCCCACCCTGACCCTACCTACCTCTCTGTTTTCTGGGGCGCCTGCAGGGCACCGAGTGCGATCAACAGCTCCTCGGCGGCCACGAGGGCCTCCACAGAGGGAGGCGTTGGAAAGGGGAAGTTGATGACCTGGGCAGGGGGAGAAGTGGAGGGGGCAGCTTGAATGCAGAGAAGCAAGCACAGTGAACGCAGGGGACAGCACAGCAGGCCTGGCAGGAGGACGGTGCTCCCGCACCTGTCCCGAGACCACTCACGGCCCCGGACACTCAGAAAGGACCCCAGGGACTCTCCTCGTCCGTGAGCCAGGGGAACCCCAAGTGCCCCCTCCTTCATTTATTCACACGATCCATGCGCTCGATAGCATGTACTGAGCACCTCATGTGTGCCACGGCCGTTCTTGGCCACAGAGACCAAGAAAGCAGATGACAAGGGCTCTGCCTATGCCGGAAGGGCCGCGGACTACCCAGGAGTGAGCACGGAGACCGGCATACCCGCATGACAATGAGGGGGTGGAGGGACTGGGCTCAGGGGCGGTGGCAGCTGAGAAAGGGCGACCGACTCCAAACTAGTGTTCTAGCAAATCCGCACACACTCGTGTCCACAGCTGCTCTGGCACTCATGGCCACAGGTGGTGACAATACAGGCGCCCATCGACAGGTGAATGGCTAGACAGTACATGTCCGGGCCCCAGGATGGAGCAGGACTCAGCCGGAAAGGACTGAAGTGCGGACACATGCCACCATAGGGGTGACCGCTGAAGACATCTATAGGAATGACTCCATTTACATGAAATGTCCAAAGCAAACAAAGCCATGGAGACTCCGGGTTGGGGAGGAAGGATCGGGAATGACTAGTAACGGGCCCAGGGTCTCTATCTGCCTGCACCACGCTCCCTGGAGCAGCAGAAAGGTGGGGGACCCCGGACAGGGGCATTGTGAGGATGCTGCTGTCACCAGAGGATTGAGTCAACAGAACATTCTGGAAGCCCGTGGACAGCAACAGCCCTCTGTGCCGTGGGCAGGTGCTCTGGATGTTGGGAAGGGTGCAGTCCTGGGGAAGCAGGGGGTCTCGGGAGCCGGCCATGCCGGTGGGGAGCTGTGTAGACACAGCGTGCGGGAAGCTCCGTGGGGTACGGGCAGGGCTGGGGCCGCCGCTGACCTTTTCAATGTTGAGTGCTTTCATCTGAAGGATCAAGTCTTCAACGGGCCTCCGGCTGATTTCAGGAAGAGGAAACTGCTCAAAGTCACCAAAAACTGCAGACGAATAGAGCCTGGGCCAAGAGAAGCGCCAACGAAATGGAGTTATTGTATCAAAAAACCAAAAGGGAACTCGGCCAAGCCACCCGGCACTGGATCTCCACCAGGCCCCGGAGGACAGGCACGTGCCCCCACGCCCCACCCACTGCCTTGTGTCCCTGCCCTGAGGTGTGGACTCAGAGGGGTCAGCCTTCATGTGAGGGACGGAGAGCGGCGCCTAGAGCCCAGTCCCCAGCAAACAGCAACCACGGTCACTTCTCCCTAGGTTTTTGTGCACCATTTCTCAATTTCCTCTTTTCATAATTGGAAATATCAACAAAACCAGCAATAAAGCTATCAAAAATTAGAAGGACAAAGGCTGCAAGAGCACACTTGCCAACAGCACCTCTAATGAGGCTTTACTGTCCAGATTGGGAAAAGAACTCCTTCTCCTCCACAATAAAGGACAAGTAACCCTACTAAAAAACAAGCAAAAGATCTGAAAAAGCATTTCTCCAAAGAACACAGATAAATGGCCAAAATGCATGGGGAAAGACATGCAGGGTCACCAGCCATCAGGGACACGCAAACCAGGACCGACAACGTGCCACCGCAGCACACTTCCAGTCTTTAAAAAATGGAAAACTAACCGGTATTGGAGAGAACATGGGGCAACCAGGGAAAAACTTCCATGCACGGCTGGTGGGAGGGCCACACGGTATAGCGGCTAGGGGACACAGCACAGCGGGTCCCAGCCAGAGCAGCGTAGCGGCCACAGGACCCAGCAACCCCTCCCCTGGGACAGACCCAGGGAGATGGAGACACACATCCAAGAGTGGGGACAGTAAGGGGCAGTGATGAGAATACTGGGAACGGGCTGTGGAGACACCACACACCGCCGACAACACTACAGCCCCCAGAACGGCAGGCTTCAAAACGGTGACATTTATGGTAGGTTAATTTCACCACCACGAAGTTGTCACAAAGTAACACGAAAACACAGCCGCTACAAATAAGTCACCTAATGAGTCAGTAGCCAACTGAGCACCAACGAGGCCCCACAGAACCGCCCAAGGACCGTCTCCAGTAGGACAGTACCCGCTGCAGCCTGGGGAGGGAACCCCTGTTCTTTGCTCCATGCTGGTGGCTGCTGCAGTGCCCCCCCCACCGCCCCGCATCACTGGAGAGGCCCAGGGAGGCCCACCTGTAGCAGTGGCCCGGCTCCGTCCGGCCCGCTCGGCCCGCCCGCTGATCGGCTGAGGCCTGGGACACCCAGGTGACTCGGAAGGAGGACACGCCAGTGACACGGTCGTAGTGCCGCTTCTTGACCTTCCCACAGTCCACCACATACTTGATGCCCGGGATGGTGAGGGACGTCTCGGCCACGTTGGTGGCCACAACACACAGCCGTGTCCCCTCTGGGGGAGGCTGGAAGACCTGGAATTATGGGGGTGGGGAAGCAGCAAAAAACCACCAGAATCAGGAAAGAATTCATGTGACAGATGGGTGGTGGGGGGTGGGGGAGGGGCCAAGAAGCCAGGAAATCTCTTGATCACAGAGAAATTTTTTAAAGATTTTTTAAAAAAAATTTATTTATTTGACAGACAGAGATCACAAGTAAGCAGAGAAGCAGGCAGAGAGATCGGGGAAGCAGGCTCCCTGCCCGATGCGGAGCTCGATTCCAGGACCCTAAGATCATGACCTGAGCTGAAGGCAGAGGCTTTAACCCACTGAGACACCCTGGCGCCCCTTAATCACAGAGAATTAGCCAGGCTAGTGGGACCCCAGAGGTGGCGAGGGTGACAAGCCCTCTCCTTGCCTCAGGTCACAGTGTTTCTCAGCATAGACGCAGGGAGGCATTCCTATTCTCCAAAGAGATCCCAACGTCCTTCTAAAACTGGGGGTGTTGATCAAACCACTGATGACTAGGACAGCCCAGAGCCCGACCTGCCCTTCTCCCAGGGCCCTTCGGGGGGGCCCCAGCCAAGCATCCACCCAGCATCTGCCCTAGGCCCCAAGCTGTTGTTACCTGCGCTTGCTTCTCGGGGGCCAGCAAAGAGTAGAGCGGGAGCACGTGGAGGGGGAGCGAGGCGTCCGGCTGCTCACCTGCCAGAAAGCAGAGGCTCGCTGGCTCTCCCAGACACCCATGGCAGGCGCCCACCTCAGACCGCCCAGCAGCCCCCGACCTGTTCTCCACGCTCTGGACAGCACAGTGGGTGAGCAGAGTCTGGCTCGGAGTCAGAAGCTCCACGATTCCCACCCCACTCTCAGTGGGGAATGCTACTTCACTGTAGGATCTCCTCAGAGGTCTGGCCACCAGATGCCCTTGGGCAACCCCATGAGGCCCCGGACTCCTCTGCCAACAAGGGGCCCTAGAACTAGGCAGCCCTCCCAGCCAGACCTGAGGCCTGCATTTACCCAGCAAAGCCGAGCACCCCCGTACAATTAACACTACAAATATTTGAGGTTCTGCTTTGTCAGGCAGTTGAAAGAGCTCAGCAAACAGTACGCACAAAGCGGCAGAAAGCCCAGCTCTCTTGAGGCTCGAGACAAAGATGTCTGGGCCTAACAACGGGGCCTGGTACACAGCAAACGCTCAAGAGACACCTGCTAAACGAACGACCGAAGGACCATGAGTAGGGGCCCTGCCCGGGGCACACCTCCATCTTCTCTGTCGTCCCCCAAGTCCAGGTCAAGGTCAGAGCCCAGGGCCTCCTCCTCCTCCTCGTCCATCTCCGCCTCCCTGTCCTCGTCACCCTCGCCTGCTGGCAACACTGAGTAGCTGTCCAAACTGATCTGGGGCAATGCCTATGGCAAACAAGACGTCAGAACCACAGACGCAGGAGACGCAGGTCACGGGCAGGAGAGACAAGCACGTCAAAGTGAAAGGCCCCATCCCCCGACCCCGGAGCCACGAAGCCTCAGGCAGCTCAGCAGCCCTCCTCGCTGTATCGCTGGGGCTAACCACAGGACTATCTCACTCGGCTACAGGCCTGCTGTGAAGACGGACTCAGCATGCAGGAGGCACTTAGAGCGCCGCCCGGCGGGTCCCAAACACAGCATGGGGGTTAGTGACCTCCAAACAGGGATGCTGTTACCCATGCATCCATGACGACAATGCGCAGATGCCGGGGGAGAGCACCCCTGCCCCGGTTCTGCAGGCAACACCAGGGACCCCGTGCCCTCCCAGAGCATCTCACAGGCCCTGCTCAGGTGCTTAGGGCTGGCCTTCTAGAAGCTTCCTCCTGGCCCACAGCATAGGGAACCGTAAACACTTCAAATCACAGCCCCCCCTGCAGCCTCTGAGCAGCACCGCCCTGTAGAACCTCCCTCCACTATAGGAATGTACCAGACCCGTGCTGGCCAATACTGTCGCCAGCAGCCCCAGGTGGCTACTGAGCCCCTAAAATGGACTGAAGTGACTGAGGAGCTGAATTTTAATTTTACTTCATTTTAATTAAATTAGCCACCACACAGCTACATGGGGTTGCTGGCCACCAGAGAAACAAGGCAGCTTCAGGGCCCGGAGCTGGCCCCTACTGCACGAGCCTCTACATACCGCCGCCAGGGCCCTCTTTGCCCTTGTCCTTGACTTCTTAAACTTCCGCATCTCCTCCACTGAATCTTCTCGATCTTCTTTCTCTGCAACAGGAGCAGATTGAGGAGAACGACATCTTGAGGCCAGATGCAGGCTACAAGGACTCTGTTCATCTGTCCGGAGTCAGGCCGCTACGCCGCTAGCCATGCCCAAGGCACTGGCTCCCCCGACAGGGAAGCCATGAGGCTGAGAGGCCGAGGCTGACCCACCCCGCCGGCTCCCAGGGCCCAGAGCTGCCGCGTTACCTGGGGGCCTGCGTCGGGTGTGTGGGAAAGCTCTCCTCAGCCTGCGGCACAGCGCATGTACCTCCGCCTGCCCCGTTAGGAACACCAGGATGCCGCCTGTGCCAAGAACGAGACCCCCCGCTATCCGTGCGCTCAGAGAGCAAGCATCGTCTTCCCCGTTCGCTGAGAGCTGGGCCAGAGGAAGACCTGGTCACAGCAGCTGAGACCCAGACCAGAACATGTGACGGGGAGCTGGAAAGTGCTGCACAACCCGCTATTTGACCCCCCGGGCATGGGCACAGAGGACCAGGGGAGAGGGACGCCAACCAAAGCCCATACAAGGATGCTCACGGCGGCTCATCTGCACCCCAGGGGTTCGGAGGGCAGGTCCGGCCTGTCTGGTCCCCAAGGCCTCACCTGGCGGCAGCATGCGGTGGATCTTGCAGACCTTCCGGAAGCACTCGCCACTGTAATCTTCTAGCGGGGTCCGCTTGTTGAAGTGCACGGTCACTGGGAACTGCCGGGACTCCACCTGGGATGCACCCCAGGGGTGGACCGGGGCCGTGCACTGAGCCTCTGCCACAGCCTGGCGCCTCTCGCCTTCCCTGACCTACCCGCCCTTGGAGCTCCCTAATGCCGGCCCGCACTCACCACCCGGAGTCGGGCCTCCACCAGCGGAGAGGCCCCCCCAAGCCCCCGCCCATGCTCAGCCTCCGCCGACCAGGCGTCCCACCATCCCCGCCGCCAGGCCCTGCTTGCCCTCACCCGCCCGAGGCTCTGGCCCGGGCACTACCTTGATGATAGGCGGCGGCTGGGGGAAGAGCCGCTGGTTCTGCGTGAAGTCCTCCACCCGCAGTGTGGCCGACATGATGAGTAGCTTCAGCGGCATGTGCCTCTAGGGGACAACAAACCCAGTGACGACGGCCAGAGCCCTGGCGCAGGGACCCTCGGGAGACCCTTTCACCACAGCAGGCGGGCGTGGCCCAGGGGGTTCTACCTTGGCCCGGAGAGCCATGATGCGGGACAGGAGGCCGATGAGGATGTCCGTGTACACGCTCCTCTCGTGGGCCTCATCGATGAGCACCACCTTGTATCTCGGCAGCAGGAAGTCCTAGGGAGGGGGAGGGGCGGTGTGGTGAGTCCGCCTGCCCAGGCCGGAGCCACTCCAAGGTCACGCACACCCCAAAACTCTCCCATCCCGGGAGCTCTTGTCACTACTGGCACGGATCCCGGAGCACCTGGCCTGTGACCTCAGGCAAGTTACTCTGCCTCCCTGTGCCGGGTTCTCTATTCGTAAGTTGGGGCAACAGAACCCACCTCGCAGAGTCACAGGGAGGTTTCCGGGACAATCGCTATCTGCAAAGCGCACAGCTTGGGGGCCGTGGCCTGGCAGAGAAACTGCTGGAGGAAGGGCAGCTACCACGCATTACAGCCCCGCTTCCCGAGCCAGGCACTGGCAGGGTAGGGAGGGCGGGCAGGGAACAGGAATGAGGAGGTGGTGGCAGGGGGAACCGAGGGTGCTGGGACAGCAGACGCCACAGAGAAAGGAGCCGTACTCAACCCCATCACAGCCACATTCACAGCCACTTTCCCAGTGACCGCAGCTGGCATCCTGGTGGAGACAGGCATCACCCTGCCCAGAGGTCCCTGCCCAGGTGGACGTCACGCAGCCAGGAGTACACTCGTGGCTGAAGTACAACGTCCGTGAATCAAATCACAGTGACGTGAGTCCACACGGAACGAGCACCTGCCAGCTGTTGTGCTGAGGGGCTTCTGCGCATCGCATCATCTCTGCTTCAAAACAACTGTACGAGTCCAGGCTTTCAGATCAAGAAGCTGAGGCCCAGAGAGGTTAAGTAACTTGCCCAAGGTCACACAGAGGTGCTGTGCCACGCAGTGCTTTGCTGGTGGTTACCATGCCAGAGGCTCACTTCCAGGGTTGTGGGGGGGACACGCAAACTCCCCAGCCCAGGCTCTCTGGCCTTGGTTTGTGAGACAAGAGGAGCGACCAACCTTCTGGATTTCCTTGAGCAACACGCCATCCGTCATGAACTTGATTCTGGTCTCCTCGGTGACATTCCCTTCGTATCGGATCTGGTAGGAGACGACTCTGCAGAGATAGGCAGGCAAAGCCCTGACCAGCTGCAGCCGTGTGGTTGCACCACACCAGACAGCAGAGCCCTGGCCCGCGCTCTGTCGCCAACGTGCTGTGGAGGGAAGGGGGACCACTGCAGCCCTCTGGAGGATATGCCAAGCAGACCTGGACCTCGGCTGGAGCGCGAGTTGGACCACCAACTCTGGAACCCTTTCAGAAGAGGACAGGAGAATGCTCCAGAGTTCCTCTGGGCTTAGTCATGGTGAGGGTATTATGTTTAAAATGTCCACAATTGGGGCTCAGTGGGTTAAGCCTCTGCCTTCAGCTCAGGTCATGATCTCAGAAAACTGGGATCGAGCCCCAACATTGGGCTCTCTGCTCAGCACAGAGCCTGCTTCTCCCTCCCTCTCTGCCTGCTTCTCTGCCTACTTGTGATCTCTCTCTCTGTCCAATAAATATATAAAATTTTTAAAAAATAAATAAATAAAATGTCTACGATAGGGGCGCCTGGGTGGCTCAATGGGTTAAGCCTCTGCCTTCGATCATGATCCCAGGGTCCTGGGATTGAGCCCCGCATGGGGCTCTCTGCTCCACAGGGAGCCTGCTTCCTCCCCTCTCTCTCTGCCTGCCTCTCTGCCTACTTGTGATCTGTCGGTCTGTCAAATAAATAAAATCTTTAAAAAATTAATAAAATGTTCATGATAAAAAGCGAAAAAGGATGAGAAAAGAGGGCAAGTCTGTATGTACAGTCATTTTCAACGTATACCGTTTGATACGACAGGAAAGACACAGAAGGGCGTGGGGAGCAGAAACCATTTCTGTCAAAGTCAGATGGGAAGAAATACAGACAAATGCACAGAGCTCCTTGTCCGTGCCTGCAACGGTCTGGAAGGATCCACAGGAAACACGCTGGGGCACTCTCCCCACCCCCCCATCCCTCGCTTGCATGCTGGTCCCGGGGTGCAGGTGCTGCTCTGTCCACGTTCACTAACAAGCCAGATAAGGGCCACTCTACATGCTTCGGTGCTTTCTCAGCTTTAGACCACACTGGACGTGCCACCCCTTTGAAGCCAAAGACCACAGTCTAGGCTGGGGCTAGGCAGGCGCATTCTAAATGCGGCCCCGAGACAGCCTCAAGCAAGCGCTGTGCTGGCTTCGTTCTGTCGTCCAAATCACGTCCCACAGCCTCATCAGCCGCAGACGATCCGCACTCAGGAGCTTTGCCTAAAATAACTCGCCTGCATGAGCACTCATCATTGCCCACCGTGTCCAGCCCCCTGCCGCTCTGCTCCGCCCCTGAACCCCCAGAAGGGTTCTCAGTGCCCTGTGCATGAAGGGAGCACAGGGGCCTGGATGCCGTCCATGCTCTGCGTCCCCCGCCCCAGGACGTCCTGCTGTCCAGGGGACGGGAAGCCTTCCTGCACGAGCAGACCCCCATGCTCAGATGCGGAAGCAACACTCTCACCCAGCGCCCTTGGGACGGACGGGGCTCACCAGCAAGGCCAGGGGCCACCCTTCCCCCTCCCCCAGGAGGCAGAGCCCTCACCTCTGTGACAGATTCATCTCCTTGGCCACTCTCTGGGACATGGCCACGGCAGCCACTCGGCGGGGCTCCGTGATGCCGATGATGCTGTCGTCACTGGGGGAGGGAGAGCATGACGGGCGCATCAGCGGCAATCAGGCCCGCTTGTCCATCCCCAAGCCGCCCACGGTTCCACGTCAGGATTCAGCGTGTGGAGCAGCCATCTCGGCAGGGGGAACGGGACGGGCACCAGACAAGGCACCTCCGAACAGCACAAGGGAGCGGCCCGCCGGTCAGCACACAGATGCTTCGGCGGTCGCGGCCCGATAAAAACCAGGCAGCTGCTGCCACAATGGGGCCCCGGGCGAGCTGGCCCTCAGCCAGCAGAGAATGTGTTCCTCTCGACACTGAGCCTGCCAAGGGCTAGGGGCCGGATTCTGGGCTGTGCACAGAAAATTAACTAGTAAGCTGCTCTCCTTAGGAGGGTCAGCATACTGGGTTGAAGGTGGCTAGCATCCAGGGTCGGAGTTTCAGGAGGGCTCCTGGTCTTGTACCTGGGCTGTCTGCACAAACAATGTGCCTGATGCTGGACCACCTGCTTATCTTCTGGGCACCTGGGACTCAGGGCCGTCCCGGGCAGAGGGTGCCGAGGCATCCACAACAAACATCCTGCTCCGTCTACTGGGAGAGGGCTCTGGAAGCCCATGGTCTGGATCCACCAGACTTCACCCCATGTGCCTCTCCCCTCTGCTGGCTGTGTTCTGTGCTCTTTTGCTCTAGTAAAACACTCACTGTGCAGCTACAGGCTGGGTCCCATGAGCCTTCCCAGCAAATCCGTGAAGCACATGATGCACACACAGGTCAAAAGTGCCAACAGGAGGCGACATCAGCAAACACACTGCCCCACGTGCCAGGGACCGATCTAAGCATTTTATGCAAATTCCCTCTGTTCACCTACATAACCTGTGAAGTAGGTGCCATGGCTGTCCTTATCTCAGAACTGAGGACGCAGAGGCCCAGAGAGGTTAAGGAGCTTGGCCAATGCCACACAGCGCATAAATGGCAAAGCTAGGACTAGATCCGTGGGAGCTCGTGTTCGGAATAACTTTTGGGGATCACAGCTCCGCTGTCACCTGAAGAACCTTCAGAGGACCATGCGGCCAGCCCCCACCTGCTGTAGCCTGCTTCGTAGAGAAACTGCGGCACCTGCGTGGTCTTCCCACTGCCAGTCTCCCCGCACACGATGACGATGGGGTGCTCAGCAACGGCCTCCATGATCGCTTGTTCTTCGGCGAGAATGGGGAGCTTCAGCCGCTCTTCCTGACGGAAGAGAAGAAGTCAGTGCTCAGGGAACAGGGGGTCGGCAGGACTATCAAGGTTGACACGGTTTCTGGAAAGGTGTCCGTGGGCACGTGGATGCCGCAAGCTTCCTAGCAAGTCGACGACACCCTGCCACAGGGGAACGGGTGAACCCTGACCACTGAGTGGGACACAGAGCCACAGCCCCCAGGAGACAGAGACATGGGTGGGGTCCTTCTGGGTCAGAGTGGAAGTTCTTGGGGAAAGCTTAGCTGGGACAGAGGAGCCCTCCTGAGACACAGCAGTCTCAGCTGTTGCCGGGAGCAGGGTGATCAGACATCTGATCACTCCAGTAAACAACCCGGTGCTAATCTTATCTAAGTCAAGGACCTGCCACCCCGCGATTCCTCCCCTAGACACATCCTCCAGAGCAGTGACTTTACGATTTTATTCATTTGAGAGAGTGCGTGCCTGAGCGCCGGGGTTAGGGAGGGGGCACAGAGGAAAGGGACAAGCAGATTCCCTGCTGAGTGTGGGGCTTGATCCCAGATCCGTAACCCTGAGATCACCACCTGACTGCAATGGAGAGTCGGACGCCTAACCGACTGGGCCACCCAGACGCCCCCAGAGCAGTCACTTTCAAACCTTCTTTCCTACAACCCACACACACAGAACAGGTTTTATGTGGTAACTCACTACACACACGCACACATACACGCACGTACAGCTGACCCCTGAACAACACAAGCTGCATTTGAACGCAACGAGTCCGCTTCCTTATGCACAGATGTTTTCTCTGTAAATGAAGGACAGCACTAGAAGCGCCTGGCTGGCTCCGTCAGCAGAGCATCTGACGCTCGAACTCAGGGTCACAGGTTCGAGCCCACATTGGGCACAGGTATTACTTTAAAAAAAAAAAAAAAAAGGTACAGGACTAGAGATGTGTTTTCTCTTCCTTATGATTTCTTCACATCTTTTCTCTGGCTTGCTTTATTGTAAAAATACGTTACGTAACACATACCACACAAAACATGTTATCAGTTGGCTCTCTCGTGTTATTGATAAGGCTTCTGGTCAATGGCAGGCTTTTTGCGGTTAAGTTTTTGGGGAATTCAAAGTTGCGTGTGGGTTTCTGACTGCGCAGAGAGTCAGTGCCCCAAATGCCGTGTTGTTCAAGGGTCAACGTTTCCCATACTGGAAAAGTTTAATGAACCACTGCTCACGTTCACGCTCTGAAGCACGCTCACGTTAAAAAGCATCCCATTCTAGTTCTATTCTATTTGCTTCAAAAGCAAAAAGTGCTGGCCATCTCATGACCCATGACGGCTGTGACCGTCAATGTGCAAACACTGCCCAAGAGAAAATGTTGCACGTGTAAGGAATACTTGAACTGTGCTCTATTCACACAGTGGGACACGACACAGCCAGGGGGAAAATGCCCCCCCAGGCAGATGAACTTTGGCTCGTGCATCAAGGTGCATAAATAAAGCTCAGAAACAAAACTAACAAAAAAAGCAAAAGGCAGAGGGAGAAATGACACGACATCGTTTGTAAAACCAGGTAAACTTAAGTAATAGATGGCTTGGGAACATGTATGTGGATAAAGACTAAGAGGGGACAAAACCGGAATGGGGCAGTAGGGACACCTGAGGGTGGACCAGGGTCCCCGCATGAGGGTGAAGCAGGACCCCACATCACCACCACCATCAGATGGCACTGGGCTCTGACTTCACCTGGAAGGAAATCTAGGAGCACCTGGGTGGCTAAGTCGGTTAGGTTTCAGCTCAGGTCATGATCTCAGGGTCCTGGGATAGAGCCCTGCACGTGGGGCTCTGCACGTGGTGGACAGTCTGCTTGGATTTTCCCTCTGCTCCTCCCCTGCTTGCCTCCTGGACCCGCCATGGGTTCTTGCTCTCTCTCTAAATAAATAAAATCTTTAAAAAAAAATTCTCCCAGAGCCCCTGGGTGGCTCAGTGGGTTAAAGCCTCAGGTCATGATCTCAGGGTGCTGGGATCAAGCCTCGCATCAGGCTCTCTGCTCAGCGGGGAGCCTGCTTTCCCCCTCTCTCTGCCTGCCTCTTTGCCTACTTGTGATCTCTGTCAAATAAATAAAGAAAATCTTAAAAAAAAAAAAAAAAAGATTCTCCCTGCCCCCTCCCTCTGCCCCACCCCCAGTTACACATTCTCTCTCTCAAAAAGAAAAGTCAGCCAGCTTGCTCTAACCATATGTAAGGACATAAATGCACCTGTAACTGAAACCAGTTTCAATAAATACTACTTATTCTTATGTAGAACACAGCACTGGTATTTTCTTTCTATTTTTCCCATTAAAAAAAAAAAAAAAAAAAAAAAAAAGGAGCTGGTCACCTCTCCCTGCTTCCACAATACAATCTGTGGTCTGAAACTGATCCTCTCGGGCCCAGGGGGCCTCCTGCCTCAGGGACTCAGCTCACCGGTTCTAAGTGTGGGACAGCCCCTCTCCTTGGCTCCCGGGGGGTTCTTAGCACTTGCCCTAGACAGCTTCCCCGGCCCTCCTGTTCTCCCCCTTCACGGCCCCTGATCCTTTCCAACACGGCTCCTGTCCCCGTTCACAACAGTGTGGGGTCCCGCCCATGTCCTCTGCTGTGCTGACAGCCAGAGGCTACAGAGCATCACACTTCTAGGGCCTGGCTGCCGGCACATGCTTGGGCACTGAGGTGGAGGCCCCCTGCTCCCCCTGCCCCCGCCCTGTTCTGCAGATGAAGAAAGGGAGGCCTGGGAATGGGCGAGAAAGTGGTGGAACCAGATGTCCACTTCAAGTCAATGGACTGCACAGCCCATGCTCTTGTCCTGGTGAGTGGTCACCTGGACCACAACCCATGGTCAGAGGCCGAGGGTGACGGTGAGTCGGTGATGACAGAAGCAGGTGACACCCGCCTCCACATCCCTGCCCCTGTGCCGGGCCCGCTGTAGGCACACACGCACACGTTCCCGCTCGTTGGTCTCTACAACAACCCCCCCAGGACCCCCCCGGTAGGCAGTTGTTCGTGTTCCAGGAGAGGCCGCTGGGGCACAAGAGGTCATGCGACCTGCTCGAGCCCCAGGGGTGCCCCCACCACATCCTCGACCCCCCACTGTGCTAGCCTGAGCACTCATCCCCAACACCAGAGCAGCGAACCTGCATTTCGGGGGTGCGGTTCACAGGGATGAAGACGGCGGGCTTCGCCGGGGGCCTGGCCAGGGTGGAGGCTGCTGCTGGAGGTGCCGACGTAGTTCCGGCCAGACAGGCTTGGCTATTGGGCCCTGGGCTTCCAGTGCCAATCCCTGGTGCAGCTGGCAGTGCCCCGGCTCCAACCTTCACCGGCTCAGCGACAGGGGCCTCCTCTGGTTCAGATTCTGCTGAGGACTCATATTCCTCCTCCTCCTCCGACTCTTGGTGATAGCGCTTCCGGTTAGCCCCGCTGAGGCTGCTGATTTTCTCCTGCCCCTGGGCTTCCATCTCGTCAGACTTCCTGCCGGGATAGCCAAAAGACAGGCATGAAAGCCCTACAATGGGCCAGTCAACCAGACACAGCTCTGTGTTGCTATACACCCCACCAAAGCCAGGATTCAAAGGCCATACCCCCCCCCTTCCTGCCCCAGGGCCTTTGTACTTGCCTCCCTGCTCCCTGCATGTACATTCTCCCTCACCTGACCCAGATGTCACCCAACAGGGAGACGGGCCCATCTCCTTTCACCCTCTTTCCCTGCTTTATTTTCTGCCTCGTGCCTGCCAGCACTAGACACAGATGGAGTCAGTTGGTTCTTGCCCATCTCCCCACCATTAGACTGTAAGCTTACTTATTATTCTATTCTTGTGCACCCCTCTACCCCAGGGCCTAGAGGAGAGCCTGGGACATAGTTTACACTCACAGCAGCCATAAATACGCACAATGCTTAAGACCAGGACTGCCCTGCAGGAAACCCCATCATGGCTGGGTGGAGAAACCCCGCAGCCGGGGTCCTGGGAGCCTCAGGGCCGCTGCCCACGTCTATCCTCTGTCCTTCCAACACTCAAGCCCCCCACCTCCAGGGCACTGGCAGGGGGCCTGGCACACTCACTCTCTGCTGTGGTACATGCGGTCCCCCGTACCCAGCTTGGATGTGGTGTAGAACAGTCGCAGCTCGGCTTCCGAAACCTGGACTTGGCTCAATTTCTGCAGCATCTCCACTCGCTGGGGAAGGAAACAAGTGCATTAGATATCAGGCAGGATGACCCTCTCATTGGACAGGAAGCGAGACTCTCCATCAGATTCTGGCCTCGCGAACAACTGGTCTTTTTAACCTAAAGGTCACATTACGAGTGTTGCGTGGCGGTCCTGCCTCCCAGTGAGCCAGGGTGGCTTTCTTTCTTTCTTTTTTTTTTTGACAGAGAGAGATCACAAGTAGGCAGAGAGGCAGGCAGAGAGAGAGACAGGGAAGCAGGCTCCCTGCTGAGCAGAGAGCCCGATGTGGGACTCGATCCCAGGACCCTGAGATCATGACCTGAGCCGAAGGTAGCGGCTTAACCCACTGAGCCACCCAGGTGCCCTCTTTCTTCTTTTTTTAATAGATTTTATTTATTTTATTTTAAACAACTTTATTTATTTATTTATTTAACCAGAGAGCGAGGGAGCACAAGCAGGGAGAGTGGCAGGTAGAGGGAGTAGCAGGCTCCCCATGGGGCAAGAAGCCCGATGTGGGACTTGATCCCAGGACCCTGGGATCACAACCCGAGCTGAAAGCAGATATTCGACTGACTCAGCCACCTAGGCGTCCCCTGGGATGGCTTTCTATACCCCAGGATGGAGTCTGGCGCCAGATGGACGAGGCTGTCCCTGCAGTACTGTGGCCGGAGAGATCACCCACCATCCAGACGTCCATCCAAGGGAGACTGAATAAAGGCGGGCCTGTGTGTGCAACAGGGCGCTCCCCCGCTGTCTCCCAGGGAGGGGAGGCTCTGCTGCGCCTGTGAGTGGTCCCCGCACTGCCTTCAAGACAGCAGCACGTAGGGACAGGGACAGTTGGCCTCCTTCCCCTGGTGAGCGACTGAGTTTTGTTACTCTTGAAATCATGCAGATGCACTTCTATACGTGCTTCCATCTGTGTGCTTTGCAATCAAGAAAAGGAAAAACCAGGTACAGAACGGTGGGAGAAAATACAGTACAGGATTTTGAAAAAGGACAGCCCTGAAGGAAAGTGAGCCTCCCTGTGCTAAGGGCTCCAGGGACTGAGTGTCAGGGCTGTGAACAGGGGACCCTGGGTGGTGACCTCAACAGAAAGGCATATGGGAATCGCGTAAGGTCTCCAGACTGGGGTTCCTTGGTCTCTGCGCTGCAGACACTGTAGGCCAGAGAATGTTCTGCTATTCTTTGCACCGCAGGCCGCGTGGCAGCGTCTCACGCCTCCACCGGGTGTCTCAGACACGGCCAGCAGGCCTCTGGGGCAAAACTGTCCCAGATGCACACAGTTGCCCCAGATCCAAATACCATTTCCAGGAAATTCAGAAGGGCAAAGGGATGTGCTTAACTTTACCACAGAGATGAAGTTTCTAAAATGCGGACACTGGGAAACTCTACGGACAACCAACCTGATTTCCTTCGACAAATAAATGACAAGGGAGAAAAACAAAGGAGGTGGGGTAGGGGAGCATTTATGAAACAATTGGAAATTCGACCACTTACTGGATAATTGATTTTTTTTTTTGATATTTGGTATTTTAAAGAAGTTTATGTGTACTAATGGTCTTGTGGTTATCCTAAATGGTCCTTATTTTAGAGATACAATTGGAAATATATATGGAAAAAATGTCATGCATAGGGGGTATGAATGGTCCCCCTGCAAATATGCCCATGTCCCAGAATGTGATCTTATTTGGAAAAAGGGTTTCTTCAGATCTAATGATGATAAATTTCTCCAAGTGAGTTCCTGCATTATTCAGGTAGGTCCCAAATTCCAAGACAAGTGTCCTTACAAAATACACAGAGAGGAGACAGCCATGTGAAGACAGGGGCCAAGACTGGAGGGACATGACCACAGGCCAGGAATGCCTGGGGCCACCCCAAGCTGGACAGAAGGAAGGCTGGGGCGCCTGGGTGGCTCAGTGGGTTGAGCCTCTGCCTTCGGCTCAGGTCATGATCTCAGGGTCCTGGGATCGAGCCCCACATTGGGCTCTCTGCTCGGCAGGGAGCCTGCTTCCTCCCCTCTCTGCCTGCTGCTCTGCCTACTTGTAATCTCTGTCTTAAAAAAATAAAATCTTTAAAAAAAAAAGAAGGAAGGCTGCCCCATGACAGCCTTCATAGGGACATTGATTTCAGACTCCTGGCCTCAACAGCTACAACAGGACACATCTCTGTTGCTGTAAGCCACCCAGTTTGTTTCGGCAACCCCAGGACCTAGATACAGATTTCTGCTACCTGGGCTTTGACCTGGGAGGTGGTAAAGTGGCCGGCTGTGGAGATGACTGGGGGACCGTGGATTGACAGTGGCTGTGCTGGCGACAGGTACACACTGAGTTTAGTGCACGAGGTTCTCCATATCTGTAGATGTTTGAATCTCCCATTACAAAATATGTTCCTTAAAAAAGTATAAAGGGAGGGGCACCTGCGTGGCTCAGTGGGTTAAGCCTCTGCCTTCAGCTCAGGTCATGATCTCAGGGTCCTGAGATCGAGCCCCGAGTCGGGCTCTCTGCTCGGCAGGGAGCCTGCTTCTCCCTCTCCCTCTGCCTGCCTCTCTGCCTACTTGTGATCTCTCTCTCTATGTCAAATAAATAAATAAAATCTTAAAAAAAAAAAAAAGTATGAAGGGAGAAAGGTTGATTCTCCAGAATTAAGTAAAAAAAATAAGTGACACAAAATGATTAGGACAAAAAAGGAAGAGATGACCATGCTAATGGGCTGACTGCTCAGTTAACAAATCCGGCCTCAAGAATGCTGGGTGCATCCAGACTGACGGAGACTCCTCGGCAGGCCCCTGGAGGGTCCGCAGGCTCCTGAGCTGTGTCAGGTATGGGGGCTGCTGGCGACAGAGGCTATTCGAATTTTTTTCTTTATGATTTTATTTATTTATTTGACAGACAGAGATCACAAGTAGGCAGAGAGGCAGGCAAAGAGAGAGAGAGAGAGGAGGAAGCAGGCTCCCCACTGAGCAGAGAGCCCCATGTGGGGCTCGATCCCAGGACCCCGAGATCATGACCTGAGCTGAAGGCAGAGGCTTTAACCCACTGAGCCACCCAGGCGCCCCAAGGCCATTCGAATTTAAATTAAAATTAAGCCACATAAAAAATTCCTTTCTCCAACCATACTAGCCACACATGCCCAGTGACTACTATATGGAATTGTGCAGACAAAAAGCATGCCCCCCCCTTCTGGAAAGTTTGACTGGACATTCATGTGGCAGAGAACAAGCCGGGGGGACATAGACCCCGTCTCTCCCCAGTGTGGGGAGCCGTATGCCGACCCTGATGGAACAGGCGTACCTGGCTCTTTTTCTCCTTCTGTTCTAAGATTTTCTGCAGCATTTTTCGCTCTTTCTTGGTCAGAGGCTTCTTCTCCTTCTTTGACAGTGGAGGGGCTTTGGGCTTCTTTTTCTTCTTTCCCGGCAAAACAAGTGCGTTGCTTGCATCGACTCCTTTTAATGTGTCTTTATCTGGAAAGACACACATGCCTGAACCCCCAGCCCAGGGACCAGAGACCAGAGAGGCCTGCGGTCCTCCAGGGTCAACGTTAATGCCATGTTCTCCGGGGCGGGGGGGGCTCTGTGCCTCCTCTCATGGGCACCCCGTCCCATGTGTGAGCCCCCCAATGCCCACACAGGAATGGGGGTGCAGGCCTGTCAGTGTTCCCTCAACTTGTCTGCCCAGCACCCACCATGCGTCAGACTCCACCGTGAGTGAGGGCACCTCCGTCATGGTGGTCAGGGGAGGGCAGGGAGAGAACCTGCTGCAACAGTCCTCCCCTCAGAACGGGGTCGTGCTTTCTATGGATGTGACGTCAAAACTATTTCCATAATACTACATTCCCCAAAGCCTTTGCAGGGCACTAAATGCTGAGTTCAAGCCATATCTACTTTTTTTTTTTAAGATTTTATTTATTTATTTATTTATTTGACGGAGATCACAAATCAGCAGAGAGGCAGGCAGAGAGAGGCGGGGAAGCAGGTTCCCCGCGAGCTGAGAGCCCGATGCTGGGGCTCGAGCCCAGGACCTTGAGACCATGACCCGAGCCCAAGGCAGGCTTAACCACTGAGCCACCCACGCGCCCCCCGTATCTACTTTTCAATGTCATAGTTTGAAAGTTCCCAATCTAGACCCCAATTCAGCTACCGTATTACTCAACCTGCGGCAGCCCATGGGGGAGCACCGGTCCTGCCTGCCATCTAAGGCTGCGGCTCCCACGCCCGGGCTCCGTGTGGGCTACATCTGACTCCCACTAGCTCCGCCTGCCGGCTTTGTCCGTCTTTGGGCCGCGAAGTGTGAGAGAAGCTGTGTCTCCTCCCACAAGCATCTGAGCTCAGCAGGGCAGAGATTAAAAAAAAACAGAAAGAACTCTCCTGTTATGTCCCCCACAATAAATCATGGCACACAGTGGGCGAATCTACCAACAGGGAGGAATCTGCGCAGAAATGTCTGGGCTGAAAAAAACTCATTCAGGGGTCACTGGCAAGGAGATTCTAATAGAAGCCAGAGAAAGAGATGGGATTGCTTCACTTTCTTGCCCACATTCCCCATGCTACTAAACTGCTACTAATCTAAGCCCTTTAGGGCTCCTGGCTGGCTCCGTCGGAAGAGCGGGGGACTCTTGATGTCAGGGTTCGAGCCCCACGTGGGGCGTGGGGAGGAGTAAATAAAACTTAAAAACTAGTGCCGGACTCCATAGGGGAGAAAGCCTCGGGATTGTCCCAAATTCACCGTTACAATTAGACTGTCACGGTGTCCCCCTCTGTGGAGCATCTGAGAAGGGGGTTCCTCCTGGTCCCCCCGCCCCAAGGTCTCGGAGGCAGGACGCAGGCCAGCCCCGGCCCAGCCTCCGGCCGGGACGTCTTACCCTCTAGTTCCAGCCGCACGGGGGGCGGCTCCGGGGGGCCCTTCGAGGGGCCGGGGGTCGCCTGCAGGCGCCCCTTGACGTTGTAGCGCCGGCGCAGCTTCCCCATAGCGCCCAGTACTGCCGGGGTTCTGGGGGTCAGAAACAGCCCCGAAGCCCAGCCCACGTGGGCTCCCAGACCCCAGGCTCAGGCCGCGAGACTTCCGGGCTGCGTTCTCGCGAGAGCTGAGGATAACCGGAGCCTGGGGGCGGGTCTAGGGGGCGGGGCCTGTGGAAAGGTGGGGCGGGGTCAATTCAGAAGCGGGAGCGAAGCCTGAGGTCGCCTGAGAGACCTGAGTTTAAGCCCTGAGTGGTTCGCTCCTGGTGGGGCTGAATCTCTAAATCTGTTATATGCTAATACTAATTTGGGAGTGGGACTGTTTAGTCGCCTTTTAAAATATAATCCCCTCCACTGCAAACTTCTTCCCTTTTGTTTTCGCTCATCTGCACTTTCTGATATTCCTGTAAGAGACATAATTAGTTGTGTAGTGAAAAGGCACAAATGTTTCCATTACAGGGCAGAAGCACTAAGAGAAGAAAGCATCCATTAGGCGGCTTTAAACTCTCATTACCCCATCACATTATCTGCAGCGCACTCGGAAATAATGTATTTTCTGGATCCTGTAATTATCTTGCATATAGAACAGTTATATCGGCATTTTTTTTTCTGTTAAAATCGTTCATTTGTTAAGGGCAGACACTTAAAATATATTATAGGGGGGGAAAGGGCACTAGGGTTTATTTTGGAATTTTAAAAGGAACCTAGAACGAGATCTGGCTGCAGAGTAGATAAGCAGTAAGTTATTGAATGTAGGAATGAACGAATGAATGAATGAACAGAGAATGTGATTGCATAAGCTTCCCTCCTGCTCCCCAAAAGAAAAGCAAAAACAAAATGACATACGTGCACACACACAGGTGGTGCATGAGGGGACGTAGGTAGTGTATGTGTGAACATATTTATAAAGTTATATATTAATTTAAATGGATTTTGGGGGGAAAGAATAATTAACATAGCAAACCTCTGGTTTTGTAGGTTTGATAGCTTAGAATGATAGGGGTCTGCAGTTTTCCCTTAAATATCTCTAAGTAAATAAAAAGTGTGTGCGTTTTAAAGCTAATTAGGTAATAATACATTCTCCTGCGTTTTCTAAAATATTAAATACCAAAGGATTATCTCCAGAAAATATAATGAAAGAGACCTATACATAGGTCTCATAAGTATGTTGAAAAAGGAGACCAATCACAGAAAAGCATACTCTGTGATCCCATATACATCAAGTTCAAAAACAGGCAAAATAAATTCCCTAAATTTTGGAGGGGAAATAGTGAGTGGCAGAGGACAAAGGGAGCTTTCCCGGGAAGCTGGTAATTTTCTGGGTGCTGGTTACCTTCGTGTGTTGTTTAAATTCATAAAAAAGCACTTTATGATTTGGGTGTTTTTCTGTTTGTACGCTATACCTCAGGAAAAAAGTTTTCCTAAAAAGTAAGAACTTAATGTGGCCAATTAATATGCAAAAATGTCACCAGGAATCTAGAGAAAGGTAAGTTCAAAAATAAGATACAATGTTTCACTCTTTGGCTTGGCAAAGGTTAAGTTTTATTTTCCTGATTGTCTCAAAAATAACGTCTGGTTGGACACAGTTTGCTTCAGTCCCTTCTGCCTCATTTGGTTAATGATGGCCCTTCAGTCTTTTAAAATCAGTCACCCTTACACTTTTATACCATTTAAAAAAAAAAAGATTTTTATTTATGTGACAGACAGAGATCACAAGTAGGCAGAGAGAGAGAGAGGAGGAAGCAGGCCTCTCGCTAAGCAGAGAGTCCGATGCGGGGCTCGATCCTAGGACCCTGGGATCACGACCCCAGCCGAAGCTTTAACCCACTGAGCCTCCCAGGTGCCCCTTTATACCATTTACTTATTGAAGAAACTGGGTCGTTTGCCCCGTAGAATGCTCCACATTCTGGATTTCACTCAAGGCTTCTCATTTTCTCCTCCATCCCCCATATTTCCTGCAAACTGTGGGTTAGATGGGGAGGTCAGATCCGGTGAGGGTTCAAAGTGTTTTGGCAAGAATCCATCCTAAGTGCGGCAGGTGACTTCCTGCTACTAGGGCCGGGCGCGCCCAGGTCAGGACGGCGTGGCCTCTCCATTTCCAAGTTCTGCCGCGACCAGTCAGTCCCCTTCTGGGTTTCAGCCCCCTGCTACATCCGTCACTTCACCAACGGGGTGCGACGTGATTTTCGAACACTCTCGCGCCCTCCTTTTGAACCAGCCGGACTTCATCTTCCGAAAACTTCCCCTCCTCGCCTGTTTTGTGACGCTGAATTACAGCTCGTTCAGGAGGGGCAGGAGGGATATCCGCTCGCCGCTTCCCCTTTCTTTCAAAAATTTCAGAATGGATGAATGGATGAGTCGGAGCCCTTGCGGTCGCCAACGGTGGCCGAGGATTGGGGATCGTTATGAACTCAGTGACATGTTTGTATCTGGTTCTCCAATCAATGGCGGTCATGATCTCGCGGAGGCCGTTGCCAAGTTTTACCTGCACCGGCCGCTTTTTACCGAAAAGTTAAACATAAAAATTGGTATTTTTAAAATAAACGGTTACAGCCCTCACCCCCCCCCACTCCGCGGGGGCGGGGAGACCGAGCAGCCTCCGGCCTCCGCCGCCCTCGCGGGGACGTTGGCGGGTCGCTGGCCGGGACCCCGCGTCCGGGGGCGGGGCGAGGCGTGGGCAGGGCCGTCGCGGCTCTGCGCGCGGGGCGGGGCAGGTGGCGCTGCGACAGCGGCGGCGGCGGCTGACAGAGGCGCGGCGGGCGGCCCCACCAGCGCGCCAACGCGGTCCCCCAGCCCGAGCCGCGGCGTCCCCGGTGCGGCCCTCAGCCCCGCTCCCGACCCCGCATCTCGCCGGCCCCAGGATGGGCGCGCGCGCCTCGGGCGGGCCCCGGGCCCGGGCTGGGCTCCTGCTGCTGCTGTTGCTGCTGCTGCTCGGACTGCTGGCCCCGGGCGCGCAGGGGGCGCGGGGCCGCGGCGGCACGGAGAAGAACAGCTACCGCCGCACGGTCAACACCTTCTCGCAGAGCGTCAGCAGCCTGTTCGGCGAGGACAACGTGCGCGCCGCTCAGAAGGTGGGCGCCGGGCTCGAGCCTGCGGTCACCTTGCCCCGGCCGCCGCGCACCTGGCGCCCGGGGCCGGCCTGGGCCGTGTGCGGCCTCCAAGGCTGCCGGGCGGCGGGGAGAGGGGAGAGGGGAGGCCGGCCTGCGCCGCGGGGGCCTGCCTCCTGCGGGCCCGCCGCCCCCGCGCCAGGCCGTGGTCGCAACCGGCGGCGGGAGCTCGCGCGCGGCGGGGACGCAGGGCCTCGGGCGCCCTCTGCTCTGCGCCCCGCGCTTCTCCTTGGACCTTGCCCGCCAGCGCCGCGCGGCTGGGAGTCGGGCCGCGCTGATGCCGGCCGCGCCTCTCATTCATTCGTTCAGCGCGTTTGAATGAGCACCTACTATGAGTCAGGCGCCGCGCGGCTGCCCAGGGGCGTCCTGCCCTGTCCCCAGCAACCCGCCTTTCTGCTAGCCTCACACCGACCCACTTCCCTTGAGCACCTTAGGCCCTTCTAAAGCTTTGAAGACATTTAGGCCCCTCCTTCCTTTCTCTTTTTCTTTCTTTCTTTCTCTTTTTCTTTCTTTCGTTCTTTCTTTCTTTCCTTCCTTCCTTTCTTCCTTCCTTCCTCCTCCCTTCCTTTCTCTCTTTCCCTTCCTTCCTTCCTTCCTTTTTCTTCCTTCCTTCCTTCCTTCCTCTTTCTTTCTTTCTTTCTTTCTCTCAACTTCGCAGGGAAAGGGGAGTAGAACAGTCTGCTATGTCGCTTTGGCAACCTGGCCCAGTAACCCTCCTGAGCTCTTACTTCTGCCGTCCCTATATTTGGAGCCTTTTTTACTCGGGAACTTTCAGCAACCTGCAGCTCTCCTGTGTGTTTAGCGCCCAGGAGGAGCGCGGGAACTTCTCCCCACGCCCTGCTCTGCCCTTTGGAGCCTTGTGGGACGGGCTTCATTTAGGGCAAGTCCCCGGAGAAAGGGGAAGTGAATGAGGGACAGTTGCATGCGGTAATGTGGTTCCCTGAGCGCAGCCCTTGCTGTTCCTCCTGTTAAATTTTTTACTCTAGGCTAGCCCTGGGGTTTGGGAACTCAAGTTCTGGCTCTAGCACTTACCTGCCGGCTGGCCTTGCACAAGTGGCTTCATGTCTTTGAGCTTCAGTTTCTTTATCCTTGAAAGAGGCTAATCACAATATCCCCTTCGTTATGAGGTGGGGATTATGAATCGTTGGTGGTCTTCCCGGCCCAGAGTAATGGCTAAATCCGTACGTGCTACATTCTGGCCGAGGTGCAAATCCACATTGCTTTAGTCCTGCTGGAAGAACTTTCGGGGTGAAAAAAAAGTTCTCTGGTGCTTGACATGCAGGGGGAAAAAAAAAATAAAACCCAGATCAGATTGGCTGGATATTCTTATTGGGTGAAATGAAAAGATTAGTTTAGTAGGAAAACGGTGACTTCTGACCGCTGGCCCCCTCCTGTGGCTGTGCAGACACTCCTTGTGGAGGTCGTGGGTTCTGTGGGGGAGAAGATCGCCTTGTGGGAGGCATGACCCAACTCCTGAAAGCAAAAAGATTCCCAGCCTGTCTGCCTGGGCATAAAGGGTGTGAGCAAGGTGCCGTTGTCCTTGAATGATTCCAAGGCAAAGATCTTTTGTTTTGGAGCCAAAAGTTTGAAAGTCTGGCTTGTGCTGGTGGGAGCACAAGCAAGTTATGTTTCAGGAGGTGGTCCTAGGTGAGAATCTAAGTTTGATGGGCATGAAATACAAAATGATATTTCAGGGCCTCACCTCTGGGTTGGGATCAATAACACAGGTCTATTCTGGCAAAGAACCTGGGACTCTCAAGGTCACAATTCTTTCTAGAGTAAACCAGGGTTTGTGCCTTCAATAGGGATGATACGAATTTGTTATTTGCTTGAAATGTGCTGAGTGCTTTTGCAGATAGAGTAACCCCATTCTTAGAACAACGCTGTGAGTGGGTACTGTTAATATGCTCTTTTTGTAGGTAGGGAAACTGAGGCACAGAGTGGTGACATGCGTGTCTTCAAGTCAAACCGAGTGGCCGAGCCAGGAATTGAACCCAGGCAGACTGGGCCCAGAGTCGGCACTGGTACCTTCCCAGGTCTTCCTGCCTCATGACCCTTTCTGGTTCGCCCCCATCAGAGCAGCCTCTAGAATGAGGCTGACCCGACATTTCCTATCGCGTGTAGCCCAGACTGGCCAGGCTTGGGGGAGACTGTTTTGTTATTCTTTATTAAACAAAAACTGGGTCTGCTGGCAACTGTAGTTTTCAGCATGTCTGGGGTTACTAATTGGAGCCAGACCCGCTTGGTGGGTTGTGAAGTTTGAGGGTGTTTAAAGACACACCCCGTATTCTAATCTAGGCCGTGTCTAAAATAAACCCGTGATGTTCTGGTTTGGAGCGACGGGCCTCGCTGTCCCACAGACGTGGCTCGGAATCCCTAGCTCTGTGATCTCGGGCCAGCTGTTTGACCTCGCCGTCTCATTTGTGCAGAGGAGATGAACTCAAGGGTTGAGTGCAATGAGCGAGGCCATATGAAGTACCGAATGACCACTTAATGATGATAGAAGATATTTATAGGAAGTGGGTACATCTGGTAGGAGAACAATCGACTCGTTAATTTTTTTATTAAGCAACTTGTCCATGAGTGTTCACAGCAGTGCTTTGCACATCAGCCATAAAGTGGAAACAGCCCAAATGTTTATCAGCTGATAATGGACATACCGTGGTCTGTGCAAGCAGGGAATACTATCCAGCCATAAAAAGGAATAAAGCACTTGGATGAAACTTGAAAAACAAAGGAAAGAAGGCAGACACCAGAGGTCAGGTGTTGTAAGATTCCATTTGTGTGAGGTATCCAGAACAGGCAAATCCGTAGAGACAGAAAGTAGAGACAGTGTTTCCTAAAGGGGTGCTGGTGGGCTAGGGAGTGACCGCTTAATTGATAGGGGGTTTCTTTCTGGGGCAATGAAAATGTTCTGGAGCTAGGTAGAGATTGTGGTTGCACCCTGTTGTGAGTGTACTAAATGCCCCTGAATTGTACACTTTAAAATGGTTCATTTTAGGTTATGTGTCTCTGACAACAATTGTTTAAAATTTCTTAAGCACCTACTGTATGAGCCAGACATAACGGCCCCTCCTGCGGACCTTTCAGGGGACAGGCAATAGATAAGTCCTATCCATAAAACAAGATTATTTCAGAGTGGTAAGTGCTGTTTCAGAAATAAGGGAAGATGATGTAATCATTTTGAAGAAGAATCTTTGTTCAAGCTTAGGATGTATCTGTCCTGCTCTAAGAGAGAGGGTCTGTTATGGCCTTCCCTGTTTTACAGATGAGGACAGCAAAGGCATGGAAAGGTTGAATCTCTTGCCCCCAGTCCAGCTAATCAGTGGGAGAAGACTGGGAGTGCCCACACTTGTAACCTCTGTGGAATTGGAAATAAGTAGAATAGAGTGGCCAGGGAAGTAAGCTGAATGAGAAGGAGGTAGAGGGAGGGAGCATGCCAGGCAAAGGGAACAGCATGAGCAAAGGCCCTGCGGTGGGAATGGGTTTGGTGTATAAGGACAAGGGAGGGCTGGCTGTAGGACTGTGACACACTGAGCAAGGGACAAATGGAGACAGCCACGTCATACAGGACCTAGGGTTAGGGTTAACAAAACAGGCTCAACAGTGATGCAAGAAAGGCCTTATGGGAGCCAGTAGAAAGAGGTCAAGTGCCTTGCCCTGAGACATTGGGCAGGATGTGGAGGGAGGGGCATGAGATGGGTCTGGGAAGATGGGTTGGCATGGAAGGAAAGTGGTGGGACAAGGTTGACGAGGCACGGTTCACAGGTTGGGTGCATTGAGGTGTGGATCTTGGGGAGCACAGGGAAAAATTACAGCTGGACCCACGTGGTGGGAACATCTGAATGCTAAGCTGAGAACTGGTGTTTTTTTCTTACTCCTTTGCTTTTAAGTTAGCTTTTTTTTTTTTAAGAAGCTTAACATTTATAGTTTTTTTTTTTCTTTTTAATAAGGTCACAGTTGCATGGAATGCCATTTCAAATAGTTCAAAGTTAAAAAAAAGAAATCTGCTTGCCACCTCTGACCCTATCTCCATTCTCCTTCCCAGAGCAGTACGGATATTCTGAATATGCATAGATCCTGCCTCTTCATGAGTTTTCTGTTTTTCATTATACATGCTATCCCACTCTTTTCTCTTTCTTTTCCCTCCTCCTCCTTCCTCTTCTTTTTTTTTTTTAATTTTATTTATTTATTTGACAGACAGAGATCACAAGTAGGCAGAGAGGCAGGCAGAGAGAGAGGAGGAAGCAGGCTCCCTGCTGAGCAGAAAGCCTGATGCGGGGCTCAATCCCAGGACCCTGAGATCATGTCCTGAGCCGAAGGCAGAGGCTTTAATCCACTGAGCTACCCAGGCGCCCCCCTTCCTCTTATTTTTTTAATTAATAAATTTTGGAGACCAGATCCTATTGGTACATAAAGCTTTGATTCCTTCTTTTTGGAGGGCTGCCAAAAGCAAACTATTATTCAGAATGTACCCTTATTTAACCCACCCCTGATAGTCAATATTTTGTTAGCGTCCTGTCTTTTGCCCCTGCAAACCTGGCTGCAGTGACGGTCTCTCTATAAGATTGTTGTGTGTGCACATAGACAAATTCATCTACCGACTGTTAGATGGCAGACTCCAAGGGTCTGTGCATTTACAAGTTTTTAAATTGAATACTAGTTGGTGTACTTTCCTGCATGAGAAGTGTGAAGCATAGTGAATCCTTGTACCGTGAAGATATCCATGTCACAAACACGGGTCTAGAAATGGATTGTCCCAGGCTCTCTACCCACCTCCAACCCAAGACAACCATTCTCCTGCCTTTGACAACATAGTTTTGTCTTTTGTCTTTACACACAGTTCTACTTCAATAAACACTTTTTAAAAATAATATTTTATTTATTTATTTGAAATAGAGAGCCACGAGCAGGGGGAAAGGGAGAAATAGACTCCCCACTGAGCAGAGAGCCCGATGTGGGGCTTGATCCCAGGACTCCAGGATCATGACCTGAGCTGACAGCCGACTCTTAACAGACTAAGCCGCCCCAATGCCACATACACACTTTTAACACCGAGAGAGACTGCTAGATTGTTTTCCAAAGAATGATAAGTTTCCACCAAAGTGGGACAAGTTTCCTACCAAACATATGAAGTCAGGCTTCCAAACCTTCCCCAGCAAAGTGTGTCATTAAATTTTTGGTTTTATTATTTGAGATGATGGTCTCTTCACTGATTCAAAATCCATTGGCCTTTTCTATTCTGGAAACTGCCTTTTGTTTTCTTTGTCATTTTTCTGTTGAGCTGTTGGTCTTCTGTTTTTGTTTTTTTAAGAGGCTTTTGCTTTGTTAGGTGTTTGCAAGAAAGTATTTTGAGCAAAATAACCCCGATACTTTCCAGTCTTTTTTCCCCACCCCATGGAACCGCTTTACTGACATTACACTCCAAGAGACCGCACCTGTTTAAAGTGGGGTGAGAGGGGCCAAAAGTGGACGAGTTGACACATTTTGACGTGTGTCCCTGAAAACATCACCACAATCAAAATGTTTCCTCTAACTCGCTACTTTGAAAAATTGTGAAGGACAGAGCATTTGAAAGAATAAGGAATGGCTGGAAATCCCTCACCTGGCCCAGTGATGGTTCACGTATCCCCCAAACTTGTTTTTCTCTTTTCCTTGGCACACCATACACACACACACACACACGCACACACCCACGCACGCATACATGCTCCCATGCACATGCACAGGCACGGTCTTTTCTTTGCAGAAATATTTGAAAGTGAGTTGCAGACGCCATGACACTTTCTCCTACGGAACCACGGAACCATGGTCCACATCCCCCACCCCAGGAAGAAACCTTACATTTAGTACAAAAAACACTCATCATATGATGTCTATAGGCACCTTTCCTTTACAGCTTTCCAAAAAAATCTAATGCGTAATCAGGCATCCCTCACTGCATTTGGTTTTCAAGTCACCTTGGTGTCCTTTAGCTTGTCAGAGTTCCCTCAGTTTTTGTGGGGGGGCTGTGGAGAGCTTTTCTGACATGGACATTTTTGAATTGCACAGACCAATTGCCTTTCCCCACCCCCTTGTTTTTTTGTTTTGTTTTGTTTTTAAAGATTTTATTTATTTATTTGACAGAGAGAGATCACAAGTAGGCAAAGAGGCAGACGAGAGAGAGAAAGAGAGAGAGAGAATGAGAGGAGGAAGCAGGCTCCCCGCTGAGCAGAGAGCCCAATGCGGGACTCCATCCCAGGACCCTGAGATCATGACCTGAGCTGCAGGCAGAGGCTTAGTCCCCTGAGCCACCCAGGTGCCCCTTGCTACCTTGTTTTGGTAACAGCTCCATGGAGCTATAATTCAGGTACCATAGACTTTGGTTGTGGAAATTTCAGTGGTTTTGCGTATATTCGAAGAGCTGTACGGCCATCATCTCAATCGATTTCAGAACATCCTCTTTACCCCAGAAGGAAACCTTGCACCCTTTGGCCGTCATTCCCCTTCCCCCATCCCTACACAACCTGTCATCTGTGTGCTGGTTCCGTAGACTTGCCTATTCTGGACCTTTCGCACAAAGGGAATCACACAGTGTCCCTGGCCCCCTTTAGGACGGGTCTACTGTGTGACCTGCGTCGGAACCTCCTCCCTTCTTACGACTTTTTATGTATCCATCAGATGATGGATATCGGGTTGTTTCCACTTTTTGGCTACTGTGATTAATGCTACTGCAAACATTCACATACAAGTTTTTGGGTTTTTTTGTTTTTGTTTTTGTTTTTTAAAGAGAGCTCCCAGGCAGGGGAGCAACAGGCAGAGGAGGAGGGAGAAGCAGGGGGCCCGACGCGAGGCTCGATCCCGGGACCCTGGGAGCATGATCCCAGCCCCAGGCAGGCGCTGAACCAACGGAGCCACCCAGGTGCCCCCCATGTACAGGTTTTTAGGGGAACATGTGTTTCCAACATTTGGGGTATACACGTAGGCATGGAATCGCTGAGTCCCGTGGTAACTGACATTTCAAGGAGTCGCGGTACAGATGCGCCCTTTTGGATTCCCGCCAGCAGCGTATGAGATCCCTGTTTCTCTACATTCTTGCAAACACTTGTCACTGTCTTTCTGATTAGAGCCCTCAGAGTGAGGCTGAAATGCTATCTCACCGTGGTCTTAAGAGACCACTCTTTTCTTTCTTTCTTTTTTTTAAGATTTTATTTTATTTAAGATTTTACTTATTTATTTGACAGAGAAAGACACAGCGAGAGAGGGAACACAAGCAGGGGGAGTGGGAGAGGGAGAAACAGGCTTCCTGCCGGGCAGGGAGCCAGATGCGGGGCTGGATCCCAGGACCCTGAGATCATGACCCGAGGTGAAGGCAGATGCCCAATGACTGAGCCACCCAGGCTCCCCTAAAGATTTTATTTTTAAGTAGTCTCTACCCCCAACATGGGGCTTGAACTCACAACCCCGAGATCAAGAGTTGCACACTCCGCTGCCTGAGCCAGCCAGGCTCCCCCAAGACCAGTCGTTTCTTGAAATGTCCAGCGGGGTATGTTGTCTGACGGTTCCCCGGCAGTTAGATGAGGGCATCACTGCATAAATGGCAAGGATTCCGCTGAAGGGGTCTGCGCGCCTGCCTTGGAGGTGCCTTTCCCCTTTGTGACCCGTTTGTGACCGCTGTGTGTGTCCCGGTGTTTTCCGTTCATGCAGTCTTTGCAGTCAGTATGTTCTGCACATGCTCGGGCCAACTCAAAACGGTAGAAACTTCCCTCCTGCTCTGACTTGCTCATCAAGACGCCTTTGCTGACTTCCCCTGGAGCCACTTTGCATGAGCAGAGGGTGACGGGCCAGGCGGGGCACCAGGGGTGCGATTGGACGTGGGATGCCGTCCCGGGGTGGGTGTCCAGGCCTCCCCGGTGCAAGAAGAGGGATAAGGAAATCCCGGCTTAAGTCATTTGTCCCTCCCACGGGGAGAGCCACGGGCTTCCCATCTGTTCACCTGAGTCTTCCTTGTTCTAACTTTTCACCCTGAACGTTGTGCAACCCTCACCAAGGGAGAAGGGATCTCGTAATGAACCCCGCACCCATCACCCACGGCTTCTGCCTATCAACCTTCTGCCATTTCTGCTATAGGTATCCCCTTGCCAAAAGTGACATTTAACCTGCGATAGTATTTTAAAGCCAATCCAAGTCATTTTAGTTAACCTGAGAATACCTTGATCTGTATCTTTAACCAACATACAAAAAACAGGACCACAAAACACACGGTTCATGGCAGTATTCTATAGTGACTGACCCCAGTCGATTTTTCCAGTTTTTCCGTGACTTGAAAGGTCTCCTGACCGAATTGCTTCCTTTGCACCGGGATCCAAACAGAGTTTACCCTGCATTTAACTGATGTGTCTCTTAGGTCTCCCTTTAAAAAAAAAAAAAAAATCTTTAAGGGGCACGTGGCTGGCTGAGTTGGTGGGTCATATGACTCTTGACCTCTGAGTTGTGAGTTCAAGCCCTACCTTGGACGTGGATAGGACTTTAAAAAAAAAATCTTTAAACATGGATATATCTTTATTTTTTAGGAACAGTTTTAGATTTATAGAAAAATTGAGAGGATGGCACAGAACCCCCTCACAGCCTGCGGGCAGATCCCCCTGTTGTGAACGTCCTACATTCTCATAACGCATTTGTTACATCATCGAACTAGGATGGCTAGATTATAAGTAGCTCAGAGTCCATGCTTTCTTTCGATATCCTTGGTTTTTACCCAACATCCCTTTGTGTCCGAGGATCCCATCCAGAACAGCACACTGGCTCGAGCTGTCCTCAAGCTGGGGCACGCTCTCTGCCTCTCCTCGGCGGCCCCCCTGGGCAGCTTGCCGGAGCCCGGATCAGGGATGCCGTAGGACACACATCAGCTGCGATGGGTCTGACATTCTTCTTGTGTGGGTTTGAGGCAGGAGACACGTCAAGGGCACAGGCTCTTAGCCTGATTCAAGCTGCTGTCATCTGAACGGCTCTTCCCTCTGTTACTGCTTCTTGCGTCCCCCATAGCTTCTGTGGCTTCTGTCCCGGGGCGAGTCTGCGTCCGCATCGGGCAGGTGCCCCGCCCTAGGTTCCGAGCTGCAGTGTGACCCCTGTAGCAGTGGCTTGGGGCTGCCCGGACAGGGCCACACTGTGCAGCTTCAACAATAAGAATTTACTAGAAATCTGAGACCACAGTGTAGGCAGGGTTGTTTCTTCCCAGGCCTCTCTCCTTGCCGTGCACGCGTGTTGTCACATGGCCCTCCCTTTGTGCGTGTCTGTGTCCTAATTGCCTCTTCTTATAAAGATCCAGGTCCCATTGCATGAGGGCCCACCCTAGTGACCTGGTTTTACTTTACTTACCTCTCATGTGAATATGGCACTTACTGCTCAGAAAACCAGATGGGGCAGTACATATTTTTACCTCTCCAGTCACATCCTAAGGTCCTGGGGATTGGGGCTTCAAGGTAGGAATTCGGGGAGAACACAGTTCATCCCCACCCCCCCAGAGCTCCTGTGTCTTTGCCACGTGAAGTGGGCCAAAGTGTCCTGTGTGCCCACAGGGCAGAGAGCGAGTTTGCCAGTGTGTGGTTAGAAGGCCGAGGGTGGGCCCTTCCCTGATTTCCACCTCTCCTGCCCTGGCTAGTTTTCAGGAAGGACTGGTTCTTCCTTCTGATCGATGCCAGTCCTGCGTGGGCATGAGGTTTTCCCAAGGACGGCGGGTCTCCAGGCACCTCCCAGAGACCCGCATGGCTAGGCACTGTGTGACAGGCTCATCCTTAGGTATTCGAACCCCTGGGTACCTGGTGTGTGCTGGCCCCGTGCAAAGGCCTTTCCAGGTTAAGCTGTCCAATCCTGTCTTGGCCCCATTCGACAGCTGACAAAACTGAGGCACAGAGAGTTTCAGCGGCGTGAGCACTGGTGCCTCTTCCTTCCAAAACAGCTCCTTCCTCACACCCTTTCCGGCGGAGCCGATACCATCTCAAAGGCCCAATACCTTTTTCTAGAAAACCTAGGGCCCTTCCTTTTTCCTCCATTTGAACAAATTGTGAAAAACTGCCACCCAGTTCCAGGCCAACGTGTACGATATGCAACAGGATGAGCAAAACAGAGCGTGCCTGTAAAGTGGAATGCTATGGGGCCATAAAAAGGAATGAACTCCTGATTCCTGGTACAACCTGGGGAATGTCGTGATGAGTGAACGGAAGTGGATGCAAGAGGTCACGTGTCGTACAATTCCGTTTGTGTGGAACGTCTAGGAAAGGCCAATCTGTAGAGACAGATTAGCGGGTGCCTAGGTTGGGGTGGAGGGATGGGGAGGCTTTCTTTGGAGGCGATGACCATGTTCTAAAATTAGATCATGGTGCTGGTTGTATAACTTCGTGACTCTGTGACTTTTCTAAAGACCACCCAACTGGACACTTGGAAGACATGAACTTAGTGATATGTAAATCATATGCCAGTAAAGCTCTTTTTTTTTTTTTTAAAAAAAAGGAGGGGCTTTATTTTGGTTTTGTTTAATTTTTTTTTTTAAGATTTTATTTATTTATTTGACAGAGAGAGATCACAAGCAGGCAGAGGCAGGCAGAGAGAGAGAGAGGAGGAAGCAGGCTCCCTGCTGAGCAGAGAGCCCGATGCGGGACTCCATCCCAGGACCCTGAGATCATGACCTGAGCCGAAGGCAGCAGCTTAACCCACTGAGCCACCCAGGCGCCCCAGTTTTGTTTAATTTTTTAGAAAGAGAGGGGAGTGGACTGAGGGAGAGGGAGAGAGAGAATCCCAAGCTGAGTTCCTCCTGAGCACGGAGCCCAACTCTGGGCTCAGTCGCACAGCCCTGAGATCATGACCTGAGTCAAGAGTTGGATGCTTAACTAACCATGCCATCCAGGTGCCCCTAAAAAAGGAGTTTTAATTATAAGACCATTACCAATGGGCCTTCTACCTGGGTACAGATGTGTCCCGCCACCTTCCTCCACTGGCGAGAGGGGCGATCGTCCTCTTTTCTGTGGCACATATGCTTCCTTCTGGCGTTCACAGTCTTTCCACTTGTGTGTGTACGTGTTTTTTGTTTTTTATTTTTATTTTCATTTTTTAAGTAGACTCCACACCCCATATGGGGCTTGAACTCAGGACCCTGAGATCAAGAGTCACATGTTCTACCGACTGAGCCAGCCAGGTGCCCTGTTTTATTATTATTATTATTATTTTAAACCCAGCTCTTTTTTTTTTTTTTTAACCCTTCCATTTTAAAATAGCTTAATGGAGGTATAATTCAAGTACCATGCAATTTATCCCCCAAAGTGTGCCGTTCTGCCCTCGTTGGTCTGTTCATAGAGTCGTGAATTCGTCACCACAGTCCGTGGGAGGACATTTTGCCACTTCTAGAAGAGATTGTGTACCTTTTAGCTGTCACAACCCCCCGGCAACTACCCGTCTACTTTCTGTCCCTATGGCTTTGCCTGCCCTGGACACTTCACGCAAACAGAATCGTTTGCTCTGCGGTCTCTTGTGTCTGGCTTCATTCCCTGACACCCTGTTTTCAAGGCTGATACGGAACTGTGCCTCAGTACCTTCTTCCATTTTATGGCCCCATAATACCCCGTTGTCTGGGTAGACCCGGCTCTGTTCGTCCGCCCGTCAGCTGATGGCCATATTTGTACCGTCTCTACCTGTACAAACCCTGTTAGGGCAATGACCTAAGGATAAAAGGATGATTCCTTGCAGGACACGTTGGGGTCAATGCTCTATGAGAATATGGGATGTCAGTAGGAATTGTGACCATTTAGCAGGTGCTCAAGGCACTTCATGTGAATATGGCACTTACTGCTCAGAAAACCAGATGGGGCAGTACAAGTGTACGTACGTATCTCTCAGCTGGAGCTCTGCTGTGTATCGTATGTAAGTATCTGTGTAACTCTCTCTCTCTCTCTCTCTCACACACACACACACACACACAGCTACCTAGCTAGCAGGAAGAGGATTTGAACCCAGCACCTAGCCTCCTAGCCACACGTGCTCTCAGCCAAGCCACAGAGCTGGGGTGGAGGATATTTGAGTCCCCTCTCTCCTGGCTGCTGATTCAACCCTGTTCCTTTTCCCCGTGTCCTGGGGCAGCGATCCAACCATGAAGTCTGGTTCCAAGTGCTGTAGGCAGTTCACTCCAAGACATTGCCCACGTGAGTCAGAGTGCCTGCAAGTACAAGGCTCCGCTCGTCATTCCCATTTGCCCTAATAGCGCAGGTGGGAACAACCGAGGTGTCCAGCGGGAAGGGATCGCTTAAACCCCTTTACGGAGAATGAGGCAGCTCTGTATGGGCTGAGGTTGAGTGATCACCAAGACAAGAGCGTCACAGGAGAAAAACTGCAAAACCGGGCCCATTTGCTGTTGCTGGTGGGAAGACACTGAGTGGGCGCCTCGAAAGGATGCCACAGAAGTGAGTGGTGACAACATGTGCCTCTGGACAGAGGTCTGCATGGCGGGGAGTGAGATAGGAGACTTGCCTTTCACTCAATTCCCGTTTGCAGCCCTGAGTTTCATACCATGTGTGCAGAGTGTTACTTATTCCTCCAAACTAGGCGAACAAGACTGATTCCTCCTGTTCATAGTCCTCCAGAATCACCCGGAGAGCCCACGAAGCCCTCCGACAGGCCAGGTTCTTACAGACGGGTGGGGCGCGGGGCTCTAGCATGTCCATGTACCTGGGAGATGGGATACAGCTCGTGTGTGAGAACCATCATTGTCCTCATCCTTGTCCCTCGTCCCCAACACCCATGCTCTGGGTGAAACTGTTTAAAAATGAGAAATCAGGCAGAGAGAAGCAGAGTCCTTGACCTTGTTATGAGCAGGAGGGCTCTCGGAGAAATCAGGAGTGGAGCAAAGCCACTTTGTGGGGACCTCCCAGCTCCCAGTCGACCGAGCTCACGACAGCACCTGGGCTACCAGCCGACTCTGTTTTCCCATTGACGGGTCAACCACTGGGCCTGGCTGGACGAGGAGATGGGGGCATTGTCCTAGTTGGTGTAGTGACCGTTCTCTTGTTTCTGCAGTTCCTGACCAGGCTGACCGAGCGGTTCGTGCTGGGGGTGGACATGTTTGTCGAAACGTTGTGGAAATTTTGGACGGAGCTCTTGGATGTTCTTGGACTTGATGGTAAGTGGGGCTGGGGGGGGCATTCATTTAAGGCTGTTTTTTTCTAGTGGTTCTCAAGATGTGGACTCAGTATCCGCAGTGGGTGGCATGGGGGACCCCTTGGAGGAGGCAGGGGGACACAAGTGAACATTTTTTCTTGGAATAGTTGCGTAAAGAAATGGCCCGTCCAGACAGAGGTGCACGGATGCTGTTTGGGGCGAGGCAGTGGGTGTTGCTGACTCGGCTGCCCCCAGGCAAGCCGCAGGCACCAGAGGCAGGGCCCCTGGGCTGTGGGAATACATCACAGACCACGACAGCTCTTTAGGCAGAAAGGGATTTCATACAAAGCTTGGGCCGCTTGCAGAGTTATCAGAAGGAGCGGGGTGTGGCCCCCAGAACCTGGCTGAACTGGCCTGCCTGGGGAGTTGCTGCTCTGCCCCTAGGAAATCGGGAGGCTGCCTCTGGAACTGGATTCAAGGTCACGGGGCCCTGTCCAGGCTGCCACCTCGCTTGCTAGGAAGTCTCCAGTAGCCTGTGTTGAGGTCCGCAGGATCAGCCCCAGGCCCAGTGAGCCACTGGGAAGACCCAGGACTCAGCATTGTAGTCATGCTCCTGGCTGTGACTTCTTACGGTGTAAGGACACAAAGCACCATCAGCAAGGGGGACAGCAGCTCTCATTCCTCCAGCAGGAGTTTGTGATGACAGACGTCACGTGTCGTGTAGCCCAGAAGCCTGTTAGAGACCCGGCGCCCCCGGGGTGTTTCTTAGAGGCTGGTCACTTAGGCACCTTCTGCCTGGCACAGACCCAGACTCGACTCCCCGCAGGAGAGCAGGCGGTCGGCATACATCATGATTCGTACAGACAGTCCAGGCACAGAGAGCCCCCCTTATGAGGGAATGGAGGGAGCTTTCCGCCATGCATGTGTTTTCCCCACACCACCAAGCAGTCGACTCAGTCCTCCGTGGACACTGACCAGGGGTCCCGCATATTTAGCTGAACTCTGACCCTGTCTATCTGGAGATAGTGTCAGAGCGAACCCACAGGGCAAGGGCTCGTCCCACAGGACGTCCCTTCCTCTCCAGATGCTGGTGGCAAGCCCACCTGTCCTTCCGGCAGACTGGCTGTAGATAGAACATTCCCATGCGCCCCCGGCTGGGTCTGACTGATCAGCTAGAGCGGCTCACAGAACTCCAGAAACCCATTTACTTAACTAGGTGACCAGTTCCTTACAGACGGATGTAACCTGGGAACAGCCGGATGGCAGAGACGTGCAGGCGAGGTCTGCGGGAAGGGCTAGGGAGCCTTAACACCCACTCTACCCTAGAGAGCGTCCCAGCCCGGAAACTCCCCAGACCCCATCCCGTCAGGTTTGTCTGGAGACTCTGTGACACAGGCGTGACTGAGTAAATCCTTGGCTGGCGCTGACTGGTTCGACCTCTAGCCGCTCTCCCCTCCCTGGACATCAGGGCATGGGACCGAAATCCCAGCCCTCTCCCTGCCGTTGGGCATCCCAGCACCCAGCCCCCGTCCTTAAGGTCTTTCCAAAAGTCACCGCATTGGAATACGGCTCAAAGGGGCGCCTTACGAATTATCAAGACACCTTTACTGCTCTCACTCCTTAGAAAACTCCGAAGGTTTTAGGAGCTCTGTGCCGGGCATGCGGACAAAGATTAAATATGCATACTTTGTACTATAAATCACCATATCACACTCCAGAAATGCAAGTTCCCAAACACCAGCCAAGGGCCCGTTCTCCCTGCACACTTCTCTAGAGAGCAGCCTCTGGCCTGCCGTGGGAACGGTTCCGCACACCTCCTAACTCAGGGTCCTCTCTCGGCCCCTGTGTCTCCTTCTCAGCCGGTCAGCCAGCTTGGTTTTTGTTCTTATTACTACTTTTGCTGTATCGAGTGATTTCTTAAAAAAAAAACAAAAAACAAAAAAAAACCATTAGTCAGGTCAAGTACTTCACCTTCAAACTGCCCAGGGACTCCTGTTGCACTTGGATCCCACACGGGGTTCCCACCGAGGGTAGTCGGCTCTGAGGATCTGCCCAGCCTCTCTACCCAGCCTGCGGCCTCCGTCCTGTTCTTGGGCACAGCTTTGATTCCTCTAGGTGTCCCCTGCCAGGAGCAGTCCCTCAGCCCTTTGCCTGGTGGGTCTTTTCCATCCTCTACTCTCAGGTATATGACACCTCCTCCAAGAAGCCCATCCTGACTAACCCGTGTACAGGGACCAGGTCTGTTCTCACAACCACCATCGCTTCTCAGCTAAGATGTCATGTGCACGTGTGTGCGTGTGTGTCTGCGTGTGTATGTGTGTCTGTGTGTGTGTGTGTTTATTGCCCACCTCCTTCTGGAATCTCTCTGTTCTGAGTGGGGTTTTGCCCACCTCCTCCAGACTGTCCCCTCTGCCTTGCTCTGCTTCGGGTGCATAGGAGCCCGTGATTCATAAAAACTGGAGGACTGTTGGCCCCACTGCTTGGCTGCTGGTGTGATTTCACTCTGGTGTATCCCCCCAGAAATGCCCGAGAAGCCCCATATCTGTGAACATGAGCTGATTGGGGGATAGAGTCTTTGCAGACCACCATGGGTCCTATATGCAATGTCTGGTGTCCTTATACAAGGAGGGAAATTTGGACACAGAGACTGAGAGAAACACACGGGGAAGAGATAGCCTTGGCAGAGACCGGAGAGATGTGGCCACAAGCTCAGGATGCCTGGATCTTCTCAGGAGCTGGACAAGGCAGGAGGGACCCCCTGTAGAGTGCTCAAGGAGCCCCGCCCCACCCACACCCTGATGTCGGAATCCTGGCTCTCAGCCAGCAGGACAGTACATTCCTCTTGCTTATTAAAGCCACTGTGCCTGGTCACCACAGCTGTGGGAAACCAGTACAACCCTGCCGTGTGCAGGGTCTCTGGGGACCCTCCCAGTTGCCTTTGACACTCCCACCTGATGAACTGGAGACCCAGCCCCCGCAGGCGGGGCTGCCTGGTTCACACCCGCCGTCGTCCCCCCTCAGCCCCTGGGAACGCGTCTCCAGCCTGGAATCACCGAGTTCAACCTGGAAGAGGCCTCAGACCCACTCAGGGCACCTCAACACTGGGGCAAAGGATCCGCCATAGCGGGACGGGCCTTGGAGAGGCTGCCGTGCCACCTGCAACCTCCTGGGGCTGCTGCGGACTTCTCCTGGGAGTGAGACTGAGTCAACTCACAGCACGGATAGAGCAACCGCGTGCAATCGTGCTTGGACTCCATGTTCATCGCTACCCAGGTTCCATCCCCGACCATCGCGCCCTGGAGAAGCGAGCCTCCTTGCAGAAAGTTGCACACAGCTTGGAGCGGAAAAGCTAGAGTAGCGACAGCCTCCCTATTACACGGGAGACAATCGGAACAGCATCTTTCCCCAGAGTCCTCACGGGCTCATGTTCGTGGCCAGGGCCACTGGCCCATTCCAGAGATGAAAGCACTCCCTTCCCTGTCATGTTCTCCCCTCCCCGTAGCCGGAGCATCAGCTTCAAAACATCCAAAGGCCTTTGGGATTTGCATTTTAGGCTTAGAAGTGGGAATGTGCAAAAGGCAGGAGACTGTACCCCAAAGCTGGATATTCTGGTACACAATGTTTCCACGGGTACAGTCCTCTGTACAGACCCAGAAGTTTTCAGGGTCCCGGAGCCTCCCAGGACCAACGGAGCTGCCCAGTAGGAACGGAGAGCCAGATGAAGTTACATGTTCCAGCTGCCGCATGAGAAAAGTCAAAAGACATGAACTGAATAAGGTGTGTTAGCCGACCCAGCAGATTCCAAATATCGTCATCTCAACTTGTGATCAATACGAAAAATTGTTAACGAGGTGCCTCACGTTTTGGGGGTTGTTACGCCGTCGAAGTGCAGTCTGTATTTGACACAGCACATCTCCGTTCAGACTTGCCACATCTCAAGTGCTCTGTGGCCACATGTGGCCAGTGGCTACCATAAAGGACACAGGGGCGTTAGCCCTGCTGTAGATCTGGTGGCTCAGGCCACTGTTCTGGGAAGTGGAGACCTTGTCCAGGAGTCGGAAGGACGGATTTAAGTCTCGTGGCTTCGTCAAGTAGTTTGCGTTCTCTGAAGGCTTGGAAGCCACAACCCGTGCCCCCCTTGCACTGTGCTGTGACCATGCATTGGGACAGTGCAAGGAGTGGATGGCTCCAAGCACCAGACTCCCTGTGTCGCGGTCCCCGCCCTGCCCTGCTGTAACTGTGGGAGTCCCCACGTGGGAAAGGCTACATATGGTCAGCATGTTGTGAGGACCAGAGGACAATTAGTGCAGAACCATTAGAACAGTGCCTAGCCCCAGGCAAATGCCTCGTAAACACTCTGTGGCTTACAGAGGGACTCTGCTCCAAAAAGTACATCATCACGCCCTTCTGGGACTCACCCAGTCCCGATCCCCTGCGCTGAGGGCCACCTACATCCGCCTGCACACAGAGTCAGCTCTCCCTAGGACCCTGGATCGGGGTGGGCCCCTGACCCAGGATGGCTGGCAACCTCACAGGAGGGGGAACCTTGGGCCCAGAGGCCCCACGAAGATGAAGGCAGAGATCGGGGAATGATTATGTTAAGTCAGGAAGGCCAGGGATCGCCCACACACCCCAGAAGCTGGGGAAAGGCCTGGGACGGAGTCTCCCTCGTGGCTTCAGAAGGGGCCACCTGCCGACACCTTGACCTCACCCTTGTGGCCTCCATGCTGTGTGAGAATTTGATCCTATTGTCTGAGCCACTCATCCCATGGATCTTAACTGTGGCAGCCCCAGGAAGCGGATACAGGCAGGACATCCAGAGCTGCTTGTGTCCTAGTTAGGATTTTTAGGACCTCCACAGGGCGGGGCGAGGTTGCTCCTCACTGGCCTCGCTGGAGAGAAGTGCAGTTTTTATTAGAGTTGCGGGAACTGTGTTACCAGTTGGCCCCAGTCAGGGATTCCCCCCAGGAACCCTTGTACCCACTGGTCACCTCACTTAGTCCCTTGATAACCTGACAGCACATGCTGTATGGCTTTAGATGGTGAGTTTAGTCTGGTGGTTCTCAAAGTATGCTCGGAGGAACCCTGGAGGGGGTTCCCTGAGGCCCATCAGGGGAAACTGTGAGGTCATGCATTCAAGGCATGCTTCCACATTTTTTTTATATAGATTCCATGTTGATAATAGAGCGAATACATTGAGCTAAGTATTTAACGTTAATTTTTAGCTTTTTCTTTTTTGCCTTTTTTAATGTGGCCACTAGAAATATGTAAATTACATCTGTGGCCTACCTTTGTGGCTGGCATCCTATTTCTGAGGATTCAAAACCAGATCTGAGGATCCAGCCCTCTCCTCTCAAAGTGGATATTATAGAGATTTGTAAAAACTCAAAACAACTCCACTGTTTTGGTTGCGGGGCGTTTGGGGGCTTTGTTTTGGAAAGCAGTTATTTTTCATGAAAAATATATTATTTGTATTAACCTATAAATGGGTTCACTGTTATTTTTTTTTTTTTAAAGATTTTTACCTATCCACCAGACAGAGATCACAAGTAGGCAGAGAGGCAGGCAGAGAGAGAGAGAGAGAGAGAGAGAGAGAGAGGAGGAAGCAGGCTCCCTGCAGAGCAGAGAGCCAGACGCGGGGCTCGATCCCAGGACCCCGGGATCATGACCTGAGCCGAAGGCAGAGGCTTTAACCCACTGAGCCACCCAGGCGCCCCGGGTTCACTGTTATTTTTAAACAAATTAATAATGATAATGTTTAAAAATGAATTTATTTCCTTTGCTTAATTTTTCTGTAAACCTAAAACTCCTCTGAAAAATTAAGGCTATTTAATAAGAAAAAAAAATTTTAAAGAAAAATTAGCCGTAAGGTATGAGGTATATCTAAGTATAAGATCCTAATGAAGTTCTTTTTTATTTTATTTTTTTGAGTAGGCTCCATGCCCAGTGTAGTGCCCAGCTTGAGGCTTGAACTTACAGCCCTGAGATCAAGACCTGAGCTGAGATCAAGAGTCAGACGCTTAACTGACTGAGCCACCCAGGGGCCCCCAATGAAATTCTTTTTTATTTTTTTTAAAGATTTTATTTATTTATTTAACAGAGAGATCACAAGTAGGCAGAGAGGCAATCAGAAAGAGAGGGAGAAGCAGGCTCCCTGCTGAGCAGAGTGCCTGTTAAAGGGCTCGATCCCAGGACCCTGAGATCATGACCTGAGCCGAAGGCGGAGGCCTTAACCCACTGAGCCACCCAGGCACCCCTCAATGGCTTTTCTTTAACCAATGTAGAAAAAAATCCTAAAATTTATATGGAACCACAAAAGACCCTGACTGGCCAAAGGAATCACGAGAAAAAAGATCTAAGTGGTACTTCCTAATTTCAAGTTGTATTTTAAAGCAGGGATGATCAAAATAGTATAATTCTGGGGTTAAAACAGACATACAGATCAATGGAAGAGAACTGAGAACACAGAAATCAATCGGGGATCTATGGTCAACCAGTACTTGACAAGGCATTGAAGGATACTCAGTGGAGAAAAGGCAGTGTCTTTAATAGACAATGCTCAGAAAACTGGATATTCACGTGTAATAGAATGAAACCAGACCCCTATATTATGCCCCTCACAAAAATGAACTCAAAAAGTATTACAGACTTAAATGTAAAACCGGAAAGCATAAAACTCCTCGAAGAAAACAGGTAAGCTTTTTGACCTTGGTCTTGGCCATGGTTTTTGGTGTGTGTGTGTTTTTTTGTTTTTTTTAATTTGACAGACAAAGCAAAAATAAACAAGTGAGACCACATCAAACTGAGAAACTTCTGCACGGCAGAAGAAACAATCTACAAAATGGAAAGTACCTACGGAGCGGGGAAAAACTATTTGCAAACTGTATACCTGTTATGGGGTTAATGTCCAAAATGTATGAAGAACTCCTACAACTGAAGAGTAAGAAACCCACAGTCTGATTAAAATATGAAAAAGGACCCAAACAGACATTCTTCCAAGGAAGACATACAAACGGCCAATGCTTATATAAAATGGTGCTCAGCATCGCTAATGAGGGAAGTGCAAATCAAAAGCACAGGAGAGGGCGCTGCTCTTCCCCATTGTTCTGGGCCAGGCGTGACCACGGACTGGGGAGGGAGCAGCCAGAGCACTTTGGAAACCAGGCAAACACCCACTCACAAAAAAGCACACGAGATATCATCTTACACCTACTGGAATGACTCCTGTCCCAAAGACGAGATTACAAATGCTGGCGAGGACGTGTGCAAAGGGGAACCGTTCCTTGTGCGCTGTTGGTGGGATTCTCAGTTGGGGCAGTCACTATGGGAAACAGTGTGGAAGTTCCTGAAAGAATTAAAAATCAGAGTTACTGTTTCATCCAGCAATCCCGCTCCTAGGAATATACCCAAAGGAAAGGAAAACACTACGTCACAGAGACGTGTGCATCGCCATGTTCATGGCCACGTTGTCTACAATGGCCAAGACGTAGAATCCACCCAAGTGTCCATCGACAGATGAATGGGTAGAGAAGTGGGCCTTGTATACAATGGAATATCACTCAGCCATCAAAGGGAAGGAGATCCTGCTATTTGCCACAACATGGACGGAACATGAGGGCGGTTTGCTAAACGCAGTAAGTCAGACAAAGACAGATATTGTATGATCTCACTTATATGCAGAATCTTAAAAAAAAAAAAAAAGCCTCATAGGAAAAGAGATCAGATTTGTGGTCACAGGTGGGAGATAGTGGGTGGGAGAATTGGAATAAGATGGTCAAAAGGTACAAATTTCTAATTATAAGATAAATAAGTACAGGGAGGTAATGTACAACATGGTGATTACAGTTAACTCTGTTATATGGTGTATTTGAAAGTTATTAAGAAAGTAGTAGATCCTAAGAGTTCTCAGGGCAAGAAAAGAAAAAAAAAATTTTTTTTTATCTATATAAGGTGATGAATGTTAATTAAGTTTATTGTAATAATTTCCCAATATATGTAATGAGTCATATTTTACAGCTTGAGCTTCTGTGGTGCTTTATTTCAGTTATATTTTAATAAAACCAGAAAAAATATGCATGCTGAAGTATGATCTTTTGCCTCTTCCAAATGGCTCGGTAAAAAAAAAAAAGTATGTGATGAAACAAAATACGGTAAAACGTTAACAACTGTTTAACCTAGTGGTGTCAGTAGGAGTATTTATCTTACTATCCTTGTAACTTTTCTGTTTGAAAATTTTCTTAAGTCGGGCACACAGAAGATACATCTCCTCCATTTCACTCCATATTTAAGATGGAACATCACATATGATTAGGTTTGACTGTGAGTAAGAGATCTAAAATACCAGCAGCTTTAACAAGATGGAAGCTTATTTCTCTATGTGAAAGTTCACAGGTAGGTGGTTAGGCAGGTAGGTGGCTTTGCAGCACGTTGTCCTCAGGACCGAGGCTCCTTCCATTTTATTGCTCCCCAATAGGCTACTTCCCTTACTTCATGGCCCAAGACAGCTGCTCCCACTTCCGCCATCGCATCCACATTCCAGCAGGCAGAAGAAAAGGAGGTAAAGGGTGCATTCCTGCTACTTTTAGGAAAAACTCCTTAAAGCCACCCCAAAACATCTCCTTGACCAAAGCTCAGTTTTGTAGCTATAAGGGAGCCCGGAAAGGCCTTCATCCTAGGCAGCCCCATAACCAGGCTAAAACTGGCCATTCATGACTTTGAAAGACAGGAAGGGAGGAAATCCAAGGACAGTGTGTAAGCTCCTCCCTGCCCGGAAGGGGCGTTTTAAACTCAGGCTACGGCTGGTGGTCTTCTCCCAGGGCTTAGCAGGAAAGATCACGAGGCAGCCGACTTCAGGGACCTCTTGTCATACACACCCAGCAAGGGAGCCAAGCTGCCCAAACCAACCCCGCTTGGAGAGAAAGCCCTGGCTCCTCGTGACCGGACCACTGTCCCTCTTCTCTGTCCCGCAGTGTCGAACCTGTCCCAGTACTTCAGCCCTGCCTCGGTGGCCAACAGCCCGGCCCGCGCCCTCCTGCTGGTGGGCGTCGTCCTGCTGGCCTACTGGTTCCTGTCGCTGACCCTGGGCTTGACCTTCAGCCTCCTGCACGTGGTGTTCGGCCGCTTCTTCTGGGTGGCGCGGGTCGTCCTGTTCTCCATGTCCTGCGTGTACGTGCTGCACAAGAACGAGGGGGAGCCGGAGAACGCCATCCTGCCCCTCTGCTTCGTGGTGGCCGTCTACTTCATGACCGGGCCCATGGGCTTCTACTGGCGCAGCGGGCCCAGCGGCCCCAGCGTGGAGGAGAAGCTGGAGCACCTGGAGAACCAGGTCAGACTGCTTAACATCCGCCTCAACAAGGTTCTGGAGAGTCTGGACCGCGCCAACGGCAAGTGACAATCAGCCAGCCGGCCGGGTCCCCTCACGCCAGCGCCCTCTCTCAGAAAACAGAAGCGGAGAAGGAAGAAGAGAGCACCCAACCCCAAGCAATTTCAATAAACACTCCCGAGCACGGCGGGTGGCGCTCCGTGAGGGTCTTTCCCGGCCACGTGTCGACCCCCGAGGACACGTTCCCCGAGGGATGGCGGGATCGTTTGTGTGGAACTACCCACGAAGTGTCATTAGTGGGGGAGGGGGGGAAAGAATATTTTTTAAACAAAGGATATAACCATATTAGCTGTACAGGAAGAGTTTATCTGTGCATAGAGCATAAAGTTAATTTTTTCAAGCACTTCAGTACATCTTTTGTAAGGTTTTTTAATAAAGGCGGATCGAGTCGAGTTGAATCAGACTTTACACTGAGGGGAAGGATATGCTAATTGGACACTTTCAAGGAGAAGTTCCAACACTGGAGTTGGGTTTCCCAGCACAGGGGTTGGTGAGGGGGGAGGGTCCATGTGCATGAATCTCGTGCTCCAAAACCCTGGGCTTCATCGGATGTCATTTTTCGGTTGATGGCGACTTCGCGGACGGATGGTGTCGGTTCTGGGTGTGGGCAGTCGGGGTCCAGGACGAAACGAAACATCTTTTGGGTCCTAGTGGCCCCGGCCAGGCCCCTGTCAGCTCTATTTCTAAAAGAAAAGATTATTCTTTGTGGAGAACCTGTTTTTTAGTTGTTTTGCTTTGTTTTGTTTCCTTCCGAACTTCGATGTATTTTAACCTCCACGTTTTGTAAAGGAAAATTCAAGGACCAGGCAAGTGTCTTTGGGGTTCGATGCCGAGAGCCATGTAAGCGAGCACCGAAGCTCCCTCCGTCGGGAGTCTGAGTGATACCCTCATGTCGCTGTCCACCTGCTGGACCTCTAGAGGGAAGGTATGGCCTCAAGGGTTGTTGTTTTTCCCCCTGTAGTTTTGGTGGACTCGGGACCATGAAAGAAGAGCAAATTGTAGCAGCTGAGAGCATTTCCAAGTCCGATGGCTGCTTCTAAGGTGTTCTCAGGAGCAATTAGCGGCAAGAAACACACCTTGGAGAAGATCCGAATTATTTTTCCTGAAATTTTTACGATCCGCGCATCAGGTGCTTTCTGTCTGAAGTCTGTGGTGCCCTCGACTTAGGTGGTGCCCCGGGGCAGAGAGGGGCATACTGGCCAGACAGTGGTGGGGGGTCTCGGCTGGGGTGCCTTGTGAGGCTGGGTCAGGGGTGCAGGGAAGTGCCCCAGTCTCACGCCCCCCCCCACCCCCAGGGCCTATTGATAACACACAGTGAGGAAGGGAGACTCCAGCTTTGCCAGAAGGCAGTTCTGAAGGCTGCCAAGGGTGGCAACTCCCTCCACGATCCTTCCCTGCCCAGCTCTGTGCCCCAGGGGGCCCCTCCTGGAGCCCCTGCATGCAGATTTGCAGAGACCGCTCTCAGATTGGGCAGAACCACGACCCCATGGTCCACAGAGCATTCTGAAGAAAACCCAGCTGTGCGCCACCTCTTGTGCGGAATTCCCGGGAGGTTTTATTGGGGGTTGCAAATCTCTGGAAAACAAAAGCAGCTATTTTTGAGGGTGTTGGTGGAACTTCTCTTTCTAAGGTGCACATAACGGGACCCAAGCTCAGCTGCATTCAGTTCGTTTCCTGAAACGCACACCTGTCCTTCTCCAGGCTGTGCTCAGGCAAGCCTTCATCCGTGGGCATCCGGAGCCTGTGGTTTTTTTTTTGGATTAGAGCAGTTTCAGTTTTGCCATTCCGATACTTCCAGACAAATCTATCAGCACGGTGTCTAAAAAATAACTCCAGGAAGGCTGTCCTTTCTCTCCTTCCTTTTGTGCATTTGGCTTCTGCATACTGGGCATGCTTAGGTACTGGGTAAAACATTGGCTTTGCCGACGTTGGTCAGGGGAGAATTGGCATTGGGTGCACAAAGCTTTAAAGTACCCCGCTATCGCAGGTCTGGATAGAACCTCCACTCCGTTCCCCCACCCCCTTCCCACGCGAAGCTGGAAGGGCACTGTGCTAATCTGTGATCTAGGCAGGAACACCTTTGGGACCTCCAGCAAATCCCGGGAGCCTCGCGCCTCTGGGCCCCGGTGCATTGAGACTAGATATTGCTGCGGGGAAAATGTACCCCTTTGACCCAATGAGCCAAGACTGAGGCCAGTCTTAGAGTCTGACACACTCAGATGAAAGATGGCTTTATCTTCAATGAAATAACCTAGAGTTAAACAGGTGTATCACGTTAGGGCAGAAGGTCAATTTGAAATTCTGGTAGGAATCGTGGTTATTAGATCTGGATAACTCTTGCTCTTTGATGTCCACGTTAGCTTTTTTGTTCGGGTATGTTCGTACCTCCAGATACTTTGGGTTTTTTTTTTTTTTCCCTTCCATGGAAGCTTGTTAGGGTACTTGGCTATTCCCAGAGCCCCCCATCTCTTTCTTTTCCCTCTCTTTTGTACATGGAAAAAAAATGTATTTTTGTACCATAGCTCATACCTGGAAGCGAAACCAGTTTTTTATGTCTCCTAGGGCATAGAAGATATTAGTACAACACTTCCTTCCATGTGATGTAACCAATCCCGATGAGAACGACTGTGAATGGGTGGTCATGACGCCTCCGTTTTCTAGATCTCTTAAAGTTCATCAGTGTTTATTTCCCAGTGCCTCAGTGTCCCGACACACACCAAGAACAGAAAAGAGAAAGGACCAGCTCTCTCTAACTGGCTGGATTTGTGTGGCATCTCCGGAGTCGGTGTTGACAATGACCTCTTCCCCGACATGCTAGACGAGGTGTTTCTGCGGCACTCCCGCCTTCCATCCATACATTCCCCATAGCGATCAGGAGTGGGGCCATCTGCCTTCCAGGGGCTTGGAGCTGTTTCAGCGACACCCCATATCACTTCTGGTAACAAAGTGCAGCCATGGAATTTTTCGAAAGCTGGTCTTGTGCATCGTGCCGGGATCTTTGTTGATGAAGGTGACTGGGTGACTGGCACGGAAGGCGAATACCATTGAAAGAAGGTTTGTCACACAGTTCCCTAAAGCCAATGGGCACCGCGTGCTACGAAAGGCCCCCCAAAGCCCGTGGAGCGCAGGGTCAGGAAGCGGAGAGGGGGGTCTGTGCTTGATGACTGTGGTGGTGGCAGGTGACCAGGCTTGAATGTCCTTTCCTGGGAGCCAAGGGCAAATGTACAGAGTCAGGGTCAGTGGTTGGGGGGATTATACTAGGACTTGGCATAGCCCTGAGGGCTGGCTTGGTGGGGAAGATGCAAATCCGGTCGGCTGCTAGTCTGTCTCTGGCTTGCAGCCTTAGGGGAAGGTGAGGAATAAGGTCACATAGCCAGTGCGGCACCGAAAACACGGTGAATGCAGCCTGTCCCGGTGGCAGTCCCAAGACCCTTCATTTCTATGCCTCCTGCTGCTTTTTAAGCTGCTCTACCTGACTGACACCTGATCACCCCTCCGTGATGGGGTGAGTTGTCTGACTTAACCCAAAATCCAGCTCATGTGAGAAGGACTTTCTAAGGCCCTAAGATGTCATCTCCCTTCCCCAACTTAAAAAAAAAGTATATATATATATATATATATATGTATATATTTATACATATATGTCTGTGTATACATATATATACACACACAATTATAGATACACATATATACATATACATATATCTCCATTCTGCAAAGTTTTGTTTGTCATCTGAGTAATTGGACTTTTGCTCCTCACTTGTGAATAGTGAATAGAATTATATATATATTTTTGGCAGGATCTAACATTGTACCCTTAAAATTAGTACTGGACAGCCATGGAGATGATGTACAATATTTGGTGTAAACAAACCTTGTTCAGCGCGCTGAATTCTGCGCTTTCCTCCTCGATGATTCCCCGATTTGCAGGCGATGCACCAGGACCGGTTTTTCCACTGCGGTGGCATAAAAAGCTGACTGTCATTTGCATCCGTCTACTGAAAGCCTGTGGCAGCTAATGGTGTCATTGACCTTCTGTTCCAATGTCTTTTAGCGGATTTAAAGGTTTTGTTATAGTGTCAGCTTTACTATTCGCATGTGTGTTAAATCTCTGGATACCGTGTAATTAAATTGATTTCTTGTGATGGTGACAGTGATTAGCACTCGCTTAAAATCCGGCAAAGCGACTCTTTCCCCTCTTAACTGGAAATCATATTTGTAAGGTATGGTGTCCATTATCGACAGTGTATTCATGATTCAGTTTCTATTTTGTGTATCTGATTATAAATTTTCTATAGCATTTGATTTCACACTTATTATAAATCCGTTTGATTTGAATATGGTGGTGTGTGTGTGTATGTGACGTGTGCACCCTTCAGTTCCATAAGCCTTGGGAAAACTGATTCTGTGACTATCAAATATAGACATAAATGTATAAGGCTTATTTTATTCGCAAAATGGTACTTACATTCCTCCTATTTATTAAATCACTGGCTTTCATGTTCTGTAGAGATATTTGTAGACCGATTTCAGAACAGAATGAAAATATTGTGAAAATTACAGCCTAATAAATGTTTATTGTAATTTTGTTGTACGGGCTTCTTAAATATGTTTTCTTCCTTCTGACCAAGCATTTGTGGAGTCTTCCCCAGGTTTTTTTTTTTTTTTAAGTTTTTGCTTTTTTTTTAAAAGATTTTATTTATTTATTGGACAGAGAGAGATCACAAGTAGACAGAGAGGCAGGCAGAGAGAGAGAGAGAAGGAAGCAGGCTCCCTGCTGAGCAGAGAGCCCGACACGGGACTTGATCCCAGGACCCTGAGATCATGACCCGAGCCGAAGGCAGCAGCTTAACCCACTGAGCCACCCAGGCGCCTGAGTCTTCCCCAGTTTTGACATGTCATGGTGATCTTATGATTCTATTCCCCAGTCCCAGAAGAGTCCAACAATCTTGATATGTTCAGTTGGAGGGAGGGTGACCCAGATAAAAGACAGACACACCCAATTAAGTGTGAATTTCAGATAAGCAACAGATACTTTTTATAAGTATATCCCAAACATGGCAGAAGATACACTTACACTTAAAGAAGTATTTGTTGCTTATCCAAAACTCAGATGTAACCGGGAATCCTGGATTTTTATTTATAAGTTCCAGCAACCCAAACTGGGTTTTGCAACAGATGTATACCCCTCCGTCCCATCCTGAACCAAGATGCTTTTGTGGGCGCTAAACATTATGTCCTTAGGAAATATTCAGGAGCAAATGTAATAGAAGAGTCCAGTTAAATACACTTACGACCCTGGGTGTAAGTACTGCTCCTGGGTGGGTGGGTGTGCTATTTGGAGGGTGGGTCGCCCACCCCTGGGAGAGAGAGCGGCCTAGAGGCGGGGACCCCACCCCGTGGGAGAACAGCACAGCCGTGCATAGCCTCAGCAGCAGTGCTGGGGGTCGAAGCAGAAACCCCAAGGTGATATGAAAGCATTGTCCATTTGAGTGAATTAAATACATGTGATTGATCGTTTTGCAAGAGCACATCTGGAAAAAAAAAGGTGGGGTGAAGCAGTAGGTCAGAACGGAGGGTGGAAGCAGGTCTCCCAAGATCCGGGAGAACATTAACTGAAACGAGGCGTTGTCGGGTGAGGCTGTGCTGGACTGAGGAGTGTGATTCGACAGAGCAACGGACGGAGGGCACAGGTGCACCTGCCTGCCCCCCACCCCACCTGGCCTCGGTATACCATCTCCACTTCCGTTCTCCCTTCTGCCAAAAGCCAAAAGCCACCGCCGGCTCCTTCCAGCCAGCAGGTGGCTTACTTAACACCCCCTGGCACCTGTCCCCAGCCTGGGCTCCTATGCTGTTTGTTTCATTAAAAAACAAACAAACAAACAAACAAAAACGGGTTTACTGAAGCCCGATTGACATACAATGAACCAGGTATGTTTCAGGCTGTAAAGTCTGATCACTTCAGGTATATTTCTGTACCTGTGAAAACATGGCCACCATCAAGAAAAGAGGCACATCCCCCACCCCCAAAGTCCCTTCTGTCGCCGCCTCTGAACCTCCCGGCTCTCCTCCTCCCTCTCTCCGGTTCCCAAGCAACCCCTGATGGTTCTCAGTCCCTACGCATTTGCTTGCATTTTCTAGCATTTTACATAAATGGAATCAAACAGCAGGTGCCTGCTTTTCCACCCCGTTCTGTTTGACTCAGCATAATTATTTCGAAATTCATCCAGGTTGGGTGTGTGGGTAACTCACTCCCTTTTATTGCTGGGTCGTATTCCACGGCATGAATGTGCTTCCGTGTCTCTGTTCACCTGCTGATGCCCTTGGGCTGTTTGCAGTTTGAGGCCATTACAAGTAAAGCTACCGTGGGCATGTATGTGCAGATCTTTGTATGAACATTTCCTTTCATTTGTTTTAGGTAAACCCTTAGGGGCTGAATGGCTGGATCCTATAATAGGCATATATTTTGTTTGCTAAAAAACCGTTTTCTGAGGTGTTCGTACCCACATTCTCCCTAGCTGTGTATGAGAATTCTAGTTCCTCTGCATCCCCACCAATACTTGGTGTGGTCAGTTTTTTCTCAAAACAAAACAAAATTCATTTCCTAAAGGGATCATCTCACTTGAAGCTGGTAATCTTCAATTATCCCATCATAAACCAGTAACAGGACATAAAGTTTTTCCCTGCGTTCTTGAGCCAGTATTCATCACTGAACCCCAGGAGGCAGTCAAGGAACCTCTGATTTGTCACCAAATGGAAAAGAAGTGAGGGCAACCCCGGGGCCTTTGAACTTGGGATTGACGTCTGAAGGTGAGGGATGGTTTTGTGGGACTCTGCTCTTAGTCCGTTGGGTCTGCCCCGATTCTGGGTAGCGAGGGTCAGAATTGCTGAATGCGAGGGAAAACCCACGTTTGGTAGCAGAGTGTTGCGAACAGAGAGATGGTTTTCCTTTAGATAAATTTTCAGGACCAAGAGCACCACAGGTCGCTGTAGGAGGTGATGAGAGAGGAGAGGTGGCTGAATGTTCCCCCACCAATGACAGCCGTCACTGTAAACTAAGAGCCTTCTGTGTCTGTCTCCGCTGGGCCCTACCTGCCCCAGCTTGTTGGAATTATACAACCACGCTGCTAAGAAGGGATTATCTTAGTTAATGAAAAGGGGAACACCCAGGCTCAGAGAGGTTGAGAAACATTGCCCAAGGTCAAATGGCCAGTCCTGGGGGAACCTGAGTGAGAGCCCAGTCTTTCAGGCTACCTCCCTACAGGTAGAAGTCACTCCAGGATCTCCCTCCTCCTGGAGAAGCTGTAGCTTTCAAGGGTTTTTTTTGTGTGGTTTTGTTTTTTTCAACTTGCATCAACAGAGATATTCATTGATGACCCTAAGAAAACAATGACTATAAATCCTCTAACAATAAAAACAAAACAAAACAACAACAACAACAACAAAAACCCCTCAAGGGGTGCATGGCTGGCTTGGTTGGTAGAGCATGTGACTCTTGATCTCCACATGAGGGTAGAGATTCCTTTAAAAAAAAAACAAAAACAAAACCCAAACCCAATTAACCAGCATCTTCTCTGCTCTGGAGTTGACAGCTGGGAGGAAGGATCAACAGTATTTCTTTTACGGCTTATTGGATTTAAACAAAATTTAAGCCTTACAGCGAATTCCTGTTTTGTGCGCGGGCCCAGAGAGGTTGAGTAACTTGCATAAAGTGGCACAGTAAGGGAGGGTGGGGAGCCGGGACTGAAGCCCGGGGTCTCTGATTCCACGTCCAGTGAGTGTCCCTGCACGCCGCCCATGGAGGCATGCAGAGCCCCTTCTGTTCTATCAGCGTTTACACGGAGCAGTCTGCCTTTGGAGATTCTCCTGTCTCCAGCCGCGCTGGGACAGCCGGAGCTTCACTTAGGCTTACGGGTTATTACACATGCAGGAGAATTCCCAGCTTGGACTGGTACCTTCTGGATATGTTAGTTTTTCAGGGGTCTCAGGATTCCCTATTCCATTCAAAGAGGTCATTGTTTTCCTAGGACTTAAGATCTTGTCTCAGGGAGAGTGAAATCGTTCTTTGCCTCAGGAATCAGACAAAACCAATTGCGCTCTGATCAACTTAGATTTCAAAAAGACTTGCAGTGTTACCTCCCTTTGTTTCCAGATCCTTTTCTTGTATGGCTTAGAATACCCTGTGTGAATTGTGTAAAATCATTTGAACGTTACCCTCACATGCCTATGAATATATATATATATATATATATATATAAATACATATATTATTTTATTTCATTTTAGGATGGAGGAGCCCTTCCTTGGAGGCTTGGAAATAGTTCATTCACTCCTTGGGATAGGCCTATAGTTCTGAGTGTGGTCTGAGTTCCTCTAGGAACATAAAATACTATTAATAATTAGTCATTTGCATTTTCCACTTTCACTGTGTCACGAACATGCAAAGGGTTTTCCAGGGGGTACCAGACAGGGTAGTGTAACTGATGGAGCGGTAACATGGGCAAGGAACCAGCAGTCTTTGATTAAGATAGACGTTGAGATTAGCAGATTGTAGACCAATGCGCCTCTTCTGGTCCCCCCCCTCCCAAAATATAGGTATTTTTCATACAAATACGTTGTTTATGGTAGTGGGCTCTGGCTTTATCACTGTTATTTTATTTTCTAGAGTGGGGGAGGTGCAGAAGGAGAGGGAGAGCGAGAATCTGAAGCCAACCCCACACCCAGCAGGGAGCCTACACCGAGACCCTGACATTGTGACCTGAGCCGACACCAAGAATCGGGCGCTCAACCGACCGAGCCAGATAGGCACCGTTACCATCGTTAATTTTTAAATTAATGTATGTATTGGTTGGTTTCTCACTTTTTATTTTTAATTTTGTGAAATTATTTCTAACTTTATTGTTAATCCTTATGGATAGATATAACCCAGGAAACAAAAGCTTTTGAGATCCCTAGTAAGTAAAAGGGTGTAAAAATGTCCTTGCCTTACTCTCTTTGGGCTCTGTTACGAAAGTACCACAGACTGGGTGACTTAAACTATAAATATTTTTCTTTTCTTTTTTTTTCCCCCCAATTTATTTATTTTCAGAAAAACAGTATTCATTATTTTTTTCACCACACCTTTTTTTTTTTTAAAGATTTTTTTTTAATCTATTTGACAGAGATCACAAGTAGGCAGAGAGGCAGGCAGAGAGAGAGAGGGGGAAGACAGGTTCCCAAAGAGCCCAATGCAGGGCTCGATCCCAGGACCCTGAGATCATGACATGAGCCCAAGGCAGAGGCTTCAACCACTGAGCCACCCAGGCATCCCTAAATATTTATTTCTCACTGTTCTGGAAGCTGGGGAGTCCAAGGTCAAGGGGCCAGAGAGTCGGTGCCTGGTGAGGTCTGTTTCCTGGCTGTTAGGTGACAGTCCTCTCTCCCTGTGTCATCATGTGGTGAAAGGGGTGAGGGGGCTCTCTGGGGTCTCCTTTAGGAGGGCACTAATCCCACCCATGAGGCTCTACACTCGACCTCATCACCTCCCGAAGACCCCGCCTCCTCACACTAGCACACTGCGGGGTAGGGTTTAGGGCTTAGGGTTCTACATATGAATGGGGTGGGGTGACAGACAGTATGTAGCAGTCCTGAACCACAAAGTGTGTGGCTCTCTGGCAAAGGCAAGCAATCACATAGTACACACTTCAGAGGTACGAAAGTGTGTTCAGTGAATCCGGAATCTTGCTCCTGCCTGGTCTGTCCACCACCTTTCTGTCCCCAAGGCGACCCCTGTCACCAGTTTATGACTTCTGCTAGGGATAGCCAGTGACAACACAAGCATATATGTATATACCATTCTTTAACACTAACTATAGCATATTATCTACTCTTTTCTAGAGTCTGGTATTTTTGTATATGTATCTCAGCCAGCTGTCACATTCTGTGGCTAGTATCCCATTTTGTGGATATGCCACAATTTATTTAGCCTTTCCCTTATTGACCACCTGCACTTCTTAAGGTGAGTTATTTACATTAAGTCCCCTGGTATGGGGTGCCTGGGTGGCTCACTCCTTAGGTGTCTGCCTTTGGCTTGGGTCATGATCCTGGGGTCCTGGGATCCAGCCCCACATCGGGCTCCCTGCTCAGCCAGAAGCCTGCTTCTCCCTCTCCCACTCCTCCTGCTTGTGTTCCCTCTCTCGCTGTCTCTCTCTGTCAAATAAATAAATAAAATAAAATAAAATAAAATAAAACAAAACCCACAACCGTTGTGTTTCTATGACTTTCACACAAGTTGTTGCATCTAGTGCAAATCTGATACTATATAACAACATTATTATAAAATATTACACACAATATAACGTTATTATAAGCATTTGACACAATATAACATTATTATATAATAAGATAACATTATTGTGTAATACAATGTGACATTATTATACATATGATGCAGTATAACTTATAACAACATAACATTATTATCCAATGTAACAATAAAAACAATATGACATTGAGGGTTTAGTTTTGCCTCAAGTTTTCGAGGAATTATGCTGTTAATTCATTCCATCTTTCCATTAGTGTAGAAACTTTAAAACAACCTATTGGTGATGGAATGAAAATGTCCATTTACATCATTCATCTAAAGGATAAGCTTGTTTTATTTTTATTTTTATTTTTTTTTCTAAACACCTCCTTTTTCCTACTTTAGTTGTGACACAGTGAGGGTAAGCATTATTTTTTAAAATTAGTTTTATTAACATTGGGGTCCCTGGGTGGCTCAGTGGGTTAAAGCCTCTCTGCCTTCTGCTCAGGTCATGATCTCTGGGTCATGATCTCAGGGTCGTGGGATTGAGCCCTAGCATCGGGCTCTCTGCTCAGCGGGGAGCCTGCTTCCTTCTCTCGCTGCCTGTCTCTCTGCGTACTCTGTCAAATAAATAAATAAATCTTTAAAATAAAATAATTTATTAACATATAATGTATTATTTGCCCCGGGGTACAGGTCTGTGAATCGTCAGGCTTACACACTTCACAGCACTCACCAGAGCACATACCCTCCCTAATGTCCATCACCAATCACCCTATCCCTCTCTCCCTCCCCCCAGCAACCCTGTGTGTTTTGTGAGATTGAGTCTCTTATGGTTTGTCTCCCTCCGATCCCATCTTGTTTCATTTGAGGGTAAGCATTATTAAGCAGAGCCAAGTAAGATTTGACTGGTAGTATTGAATCCCATGGCTCTTTAAGGAGGGCCGATTTCCTTCGGGCCCTGGGATTTAGGCTATCCTTCAGTAAGATTTTGTGTTTGGTGGCAGGCAAAGTCGTGGGGACCCATTCACCCAGAGTCAGCGATGACACATGTGCTTACAATCGCTAAAAACACAATGCCAGCTACTTCCAATCACTGCTGAATTACATTTTTTCATTCTTAAGTCCACACTTGATTTCACTATTAGAAGGCTGCTGTGAATTGGAACTTGATTAAATCATAAAATATACTCGTATTGGGAAAATGTAAATGACAGGCCATGAGATGGAATACTAACAGAATTAGCAAAAGAAACATCTACAAAGAGATTATCTCATACAAGAATATGTGATCCACATCCAGAGGTTCTCCCAAGGACGCTGATAAGATATTTTCATCACCAGTGCTAAGATAGTGCCTGCAATTTACTCTACATGATGACAATAAATCCTGGCCTCTCTTACATTTATTTTTCTGTGTCAAAGCTTTTCTAGGAGTGTTTTAGTTCAACGACGGTAGGTTCCTGTGGATAGGCTCGGTGAGAAAATAATACCATCCTTAAAAAGAGTTGGTTCTGGGGCGCCTGGGTGGCTCAGTGGGTTAAAAGCCTCTGCCTTTGGCTCAGGTCATGATCCCGGAGTCCTGAGACTGAGCCCTGTATCTGGCTCTCTGCTGGGTGGGGAGCCTGCTTCCTCCTCTCCCTGTCTGCCTGCCTCTCTACCTACTTGTGATCTCTGTCAAATAAATCTTAAAAAAAAAAAAAAAAAAAAAAAAAAGAGTTGTTTTGGAGGCACCCAGCCGGTGCAGCCTGCTACTCTTGATCTCGGGATTGTAGGTTCAAGCCTCAGGTTGGGGGTAGAGATTACTTAAAAATAAAATCTGACAAAAACTAAAATAATCATAATCATAATAATAACAAAAGCTGATCTTTGACAGCTTTAGAGTTCATATATGAACTGTGCCTGTTCTTCTACCTAGAGTTCTAGGTTGAGGAAACGTCTAAAACTGCCTGGGAGGCTCCCGTGAGTTGGGCCTCTGCCTTCAACTCAGGTCATGATCTCAGGGTTCTGGGATTGAGCCCTGCATTGGGCTAATAAAATAAATTAAAATTAAAAAAAATTAAAAATATTAAAATAAGATAAATTTAATAATATAAAATAATTATATATCATATATAATAAAATAAAATATAAAAAATAAATTAAAAAAAAAAAGAAAATATCTGAAAGAGTAGAATGGTGACAATAGCCACAAAAGGGGGCAGCAGTGGAAGAGAGGCGGGGGTGGAGGGGTGGAGCAGGTTCCCCACTGAGCAGAGAGCTGGATGCGGGGCTCGATTCCAGGACCCTGAGATCATGACCTGAGCAGAAAACAGAGGCTTAACCTACTGAGCCACCCAGACGCCCCTAATTTGGTACTTTTTTATATTTCTTTCAGTCGGCTCTGGTTTCGAGCTGGACTGTCCCGACTGGAGATGACATTATCACCAGCACTTCCGGGCTGAGGACTTCGTGTCGCCCCCCCACCCCCGACGGGACTCCCGCCGATGCCCCACGTGCGCCAAGCCGCGCCGTCGGGCGCCCCAGCATCACAGCGGACCGGGAAGAACGAGCGTGTCCTGACTCTTCCCGGGCGGAGTGCAGCCCCAGGCGCTGAGGCAGGAAGGCCAAGGGTGACTCCTGGAGGACCCGCGGAAGACGGGCCGGTGGGACCGGCCCAACTCGCCCCGGGACCGGCCGGGTTGTCAAGGTGACAGCGGTCGGCCTTCACGGTCGAAGGGTGACTCCGCCCTCCTGCCCAGCTCCGATTGGGCACGCCTTTTTCCGGTTCCCGTTTTGGATTGGCTGAGAGGCGCGCCTCACGCACCGGAGCGCCTTGCGATTGGTTGGTGCTCAGATCGGCTCGCCGCCGCGCGGCCGCCTGGGCTGATGTGGGGCCAGCTCTCCGCCAGCCAATCAGAGTGCGGGCCGAGTGTGGTGCGGCCGGGTGGGTCGGATCCTTCCGCGGGGCGGGCTGGCACTAGCGCTGGGAGGCGGCGGGAGGCGTCCGGAGGTCCTGGGAGGCGGGGGTGGGCGTAGTCTCGGGCGCGCCAAGTCGGGGAAGAGACGAGCGGTTCCGGGCAGCCTTGGCCGCAGGGGGCTTTCCCCGCTTCCCAGGACCCGTCTCGCAGATACACACTCTGGCGTGGCATCCTACAGAATGCATGAAAACAAAAACAAACAAAAAACCCCAAACCCACAAAGCACCAAGAGGAATCACGAATGCAAGTAAATAAAAGGCTTAACTGGCCCGAAATGCACGAAAGAAGTGCGCAATACAGGCTCGATGACACAGATGAGAGAGACTCGGAATCCTCGGGTTCTGGGGTGTCTTACGAGTCTGCTCGGAGCTGCTGGTGCAGCCGGGAGGCAGCTGGCAGGAGCCAGGGCCTGCCTGGGAGCTTGCGGGAGTCCAGAGGACGTCATTCGCATGGTGGTGGGTCTCTGGGTGGAAACAGGCCCGGAGCAGGCAGAGTCTGGGCGCTGCTTTGAATCGTACCCCATGCACCGAGATGGGCTGGGTGGGGAAGGTTTCCAAACAGGGAGCAGCCTTCGGGAGGACTTGGACTACGTGCGCACGAGATGGTATAGAGGAAAGGAACTGTGTGTGTGAGAAAATAAGACTTCCTTGCTTCTTAAAGTTTATTTATTTAAGTAATATCTACACCCAACGTGGGGGTGTAGATATTACACCTCCAAGGCAGGTCCTCCAAGGCAGGACCCTGAGATTAAGAGTCGCAGGCTACCGCCAGAGCTAGGTGTCCCAAGACTCCTTTTCTTTCTTTTTTTCTTCCTTCCTTCCAAGATTTATTGATTTGAGACAGAGATAGCACATGAGCAGGGGCAGAGGGAGAGGGAGAATTGCTAAGTAGACTCCCCGCCAGGCCAACAGCCCCAAGTGGGACTTGATCCTACGACCCTGAGATCAAGGCCTGAGCCAAAACCAAGAGTCTCACACTTACCCCACTGAACCACCCACATGCCTTCTGGACTTCTTTGCCTCTTATTACACCACCCAGCCCCTTCCTTCATCATACAGGCAGCAGAATCCCCCAGAGACGGGGTATTTTTCAATATCCTTTCTCTCAGAAGTCTGGCTTCTATACCGAGAACTTTACACTTACCTAAGAGGAGAAAGAAGCCAAATCAAGCCAGAGGGTGGGCAGTCACCTCATCTGGTCGCCTTTCCTTGCCCTGTTAAAAAACAAGCCAGAGGGAAACCATGGCAAGTGTTGCTGGATGGCTTGTATGGCTGGTCTAAATCTCGTTAGTATTAAATGAGGCCTTTGCGGGTGGGAATGTCTGTTTCACCGTGAATGTACTTGGCTAATAAGGTTTAAGTACTGGCTAGAACCCTGTTCATAGTGTGTCACCAGATTGTAGGTGATGATCAGGAGTTGAGTGTCACACAGAAAGCTGTAAGAAACTCGCTGGGGAGTCCGCTTCTCTCTCTCCCTCTGCATCTCTTCGTCCCCCAACAGCTCATGCTATCTCACCCTCTCTTTGTCAAATAAATGAATAACATCTTTTTTTAAAAATATTTTATTTATTTATTTGACAGAGAGAAATCACAAGTAGATGGAGAGGCAGGCAGAGAGAGAGAGAGAGAGAGAAGCAGGCTCCCTGCTGAGCAGAGAGCCCGATGCGGGACTCGATCCCAGGACCCTGAGATCATGACCTGAGCCGAAGGCAGCGGCTTAACCCACTGAGCCACCCAGGCACCCCTAAATGAATAAAATCTTAAAAAAAAAAAAAAGTTTAGGGATGCCTGGGTGACTCAGGTCCTAGGATCGAGTCCCACGTTGGGCTCCTTCCTTATGGGGAGCCTGCTTCTCCTTCTGCCTCCCATCCCCCCTGCTGTGCTCTCTCTCTCTCTCTCTCTGACAGATAAATAAAGTCTTCAAAAAATAAAGATTAAAAAGTGAAGAAATTAATAATCAAGATGACTTAGACTTGTATAAGAAGGAAGCAAAATTAAGTACTGCGCAGATTTCCTGCAGAAGAAGGGAGGTTTGCTTACATAGTTACTGGCTGGTTGGGGAAGGCCCGTTTGAGGGGGTGACATCTGAACTAGGGACAGACGTCTGTCCCAGGTGATCCCAGCAGAAGTGGTCCGGGGCTTCAAAACTCAATTTGCCAAAAGCCAGTATGGCAAACAACCAATTCAGTGTTTTTTTTCAGAATTGACCAGATTTACCAATTTACCAGAAAGTGATGTTTTATGGCATGATAGTCTTGAATTCTATTCAGAGCATAAGCCTTTACTCTTCTGATTGTTTTTCTTGAATATTGAACAGAAAATGTATCTCACAAATATATTTTTACTCAGTCTTTTCAGGAACATCCTGCTGGAAGACCTTGAGTGTTAGTTTTGGGTGTTTCCATCTCATTATGCTCCGCCTGCTGGGGAGGGAGCAATGCTTGTTCTCTGAATCAAATTCAAAACTGTTATGCCATAAAACATCATTTTCTGGTAAATTGGTAAATCTGGTCAATTCTGGCATTGCACTTTTCACAATTAAAAGTAAATAAATAAGAATAGGACACTTGTCATTAGCTTTAGGGGCTATGTGGGCAATCTAGAATGATCTTATCTCAAGATCCGTGCCTTGGGCGCCTGGGTGGCTCAGTGGGTTAAAGCCTCTGCGTTCGGCTCAGGTCATGATCTCAGGATCTGGGATCGAGCCCTGCATCGAGCCCCACATCGAGCCCTGCATCGGGCTCTCTGTTCAGCAGGGAGCCTGCTTCCTCCTCTCTCTCTGCCTGCATCTCTGCCTACTTGTGATCTCTGTCAAATAAATAAATAAAATCTTAAAAAAAAAAACTGTGCCTTAATTACATCCTCAAAGATGCTTTTTCCAGATAAGGTCATGTTCCCAGGTTCCAGGTGGACATATCTTTTGGAGGGGCCATCCCTCCACCCCCTATAAGATCTTTCCTACAACATATATTAGTATGTGGAGAATATCTGTTACATATGCCAAAGAAGAAATATATATTTTTAAATACAAGTGGTATTTTACATGAATTTTTCTATAACTGTAGATCTTGTTCTGCAACTTGCTTTTCCTCCTGAAACATCTCTTTGAGAACTATGCTATTTGTAGGTTGATCTTACTATTTTTAAATGATGCACAAAATACCGCAAGGTCTGGAGTGTACTGCACTTTACTAGCCTTTCTCCTATTGACAGACTTGAAGTTTGTTTACAATTTTTCAGTCCAGCCTTGGTGACATAAGCCAGTCATTGATGTTGCCAAGGTTTTTGTTTTTGTTATTTACTTTTCTTTTCTCTTTTCTCTCTCTCTCTCTTTTTTTTTTTTTTTTGGTTCTTTCTCTTCCTCCTCCCCCTTCTTCTTCTTCTTCTTTTTTTTTAAAGACATTATGTGGATATATTCTATTTTTTTTTTAAATTTTATTTATTTATTTTACAGAGAGAGATCACAAGTAGGCAGAGAGGCAGGCAGAGAGAGATGGGGAAACAGGCTCCCCGCTGAGCAGAGAGCCCGACTCGGGACTTGATCCCAGGACTCTGAGATCATGACCTGAACCAAAGGCAGTGGTTTAACCCACTGAGCCACCCAGGCGCCCTCCTCCTTCTTCTTCTCCTCCATGCCCAGTGTGGAGCTCACCATGTGGCTTGAATTCATGACCATGAGATCAAGACCTGAGCTGGGATCAAGAGTCAGATGCTCGGGGCACCTGGGTGGCTCAGTGGATTAAAGCCCCTCCCTTCGGCTCAGGTCATGATCCTGGGATCAAGCCCCATGCCTGGCTCTCTGCTCAGCCAGGAGTCTGCTTCCCTTCCTCTCTCTCTGCCTGCCTCTCTGCCTACTTGTGATCTCTGTCTGTCAAATAAATAAATAAAATATTTTAAAAAAAAGAGTCAGATGCTCAACTGACAGAACCACCCGGGGTCCCTAAAAGTTCAATGCCTACAAAAAGACTGGATATGGTATGTATGTTTATTTATTTATTTTTAAATATTTAATTAATTTATTTATTTGACACACAGAGAGAGAGATCACAAGTAGGCAGAGGGCAGGCAGGCAGAGAGGGAGAAGCAGGCTCCCCGCTGAGCAAAGAGCCCAATGAGGGGCTTGATCCCAGGACCCTGGGATTATGACCTGAGCCAAAGGCAGAGGCTTAACCCACTGAGCACCCAGGTGCCCCAGTATGTATGTACATTTAAAGATTCATAAATGTGCACTATGTTCCCTCAACCTTGTGTGATAGGGCGTGGCCAGTATCTTGGAAGCCCCTCCCTAAATTCACTCCCTTCTCCTAGAAGAATCCTGTGCCCTGAGTATTGATAAACATTTCTTTGCATTTTTTTAAATGTTTCTTTAACATGTATGTATTCCTAAACCAGATATTTTGGGTTTTGCCTGCTTTTTCCCTTTCTGTAAAAGTCTGTACACTTCTGAGGCTTGCTTTTTTGCTCAACATATTGATCCCTGTGCTGCCCCATCTACGTACAGAGCATCCCCCTTTGGCTGCTGCACAGTATTCATTGGATGACTGTCCCACCACCTATGTACCCCTCTTCTTGCATTGTGACCACATTTCCCCCTCTGCTTTCTTCTGTGGTTGGAGAGGAGATGGTTGAACTTCGGGACATCCCTTTAGGCACATCTGGCCCTTGGTAGCTGGCTTCCACTGGATTTCCACAGCCTGGTGTGTGGCTGGGGAGGGTTGAGGCAACTATACTCCAGAGGCCAGAAAAAGAAAATCCTCCAACAACCCTTTTGCCTGATGAACTCAGGGAACTTGGACTCACTCTTCACCTTTCTCCCGGACCAGCCCGAGAGAGCCTCATGTGTCAGCAGCTGTAGCAAATGGAAATATGTCAGTTTCATTGCCCCTTCCTTTCCCCACCAGATCCTAAGCATTACTCCTTTGGTTATGACTTGGGGAATGTCACTTCTATGCCAGATGTTGTTCTCATCCTGTCTGGCCCCCAAGCACTGCTATCCACTATCTGACCCCACACGATATCCTCTTGGATAGATATCCAAAATATCTCTATGTACAGATAGATATTTAAAGAAGTATCTTTGAGCTTATATTCATATACAGGTACCTGGATCTCTCTCTCTCCCCTTCCCAGTATCTCCCACCTTTCCACCCTAGTCAAGCCCCATGATACCCCATGTGAACCTCTGCATTATCTCCCTCCATCCTACTCAAACTCAACCCCACTCACTCTGTTATGGCACAGCAGCTAGAATAATGCTTTCAAAATATATGTCGTAACATCGCCCAACTCAAAACTTTCCAAAGGCTTCTAATCACATTTGAAATAAAATCCACAGTCCTTTCCCGGTCGCATCTCAAGGTCCCAGATACCCGCTTCTATTTGATTGTGCCAAGCATAACTCAGGGCCTTTGCACTTACTATGTCCTCTCTCGATCCTAGGACCGAGATCATGACCTGAGCCGAAGGCAGAGGCTTAACCCACTGAGCCACTCAGGCACCCCTGAAACTCTCGGTTTATTTTTAAAATGATTTTATTTATTTATTTGAGAAAGAGTGAGCACGTGGGAGAGAGTGAGCGCGCGGGCACAAGGGTGGTGGGGAGCAGAGGGACAGGGACAAGCAGATTCTCCAATGAGCAGGGAGCCTGATGTGGGGCTCAATCAGAAGACCCTGGGATCATGACCTGAGCCAAAGGCAGACATTTAACTGACTGAGCCACCCAAATGCCCCTAAAGCCCTCAGTTTAAAAAAAAGATGTCCATTTAAGCCTATGATGAAACTTTTTGATGTCAACTTAAGTCAGGATACAATCACTTGGGTTGAGCACCATCCTCTTAGGAGAGACTCCAGAGTTGGATTTTGTGGTGTTTCAAGCAGGTGAGTAGCTCTCAGAGCTGGTGTTACTTCCCAGCTATCTCTCTGAGGACAGATATTTTGGTTTCTTTTCCAGCTGCACAATAGCATCATGGCATTTCTTTCTATGTGGACAGAGAAATATCATGCTTTGGGAAGAGAGGAGAAAAAATGAGATTCATATCATCAAAACCATGTGGACTTTCAGATAGCCTTGCCTTGTGCCCCAACCATGGTGGCACTCCCCTTCCAGACCACCAGTTTGGGCCTTTTTGGAAAACTCTTCTCCACTTCCAAACACTCATGCTTTTCTCTTGAAGTTGCCTTCAACGTATCCCAGAGGACCCAATATGTTTTCATCATTTCCTATATTGGTTAGTGGTCACCTTATAATAGCAAGACCTCTGAAAGATGGAAAGCCCAACTTAATGCACACGAGGGTGGAAGAAATAAAAAGAAATGTAGGTAACATTTTATGTGAGGGAATAGCAGGACGCATTCCAAAGAAATGACCGGAAGGTCCACCCTCTGATGAAGTGAGTACAGGGCATCTGGCCTGGCAAATTTCTGCATTAAGAAGTTTTGAAGTATCTAGAACAGGAGCGGGGAGCACAGGTCGGGAGTGTGGTGTGTACATAGTACCAATCTAGGGTTGTCTCAGTGCTTCCGTGAGTTAAGTCTCCAGCTCTTGATTTCAGATCAGATCATGATCTCAGTGTCATGGAGTCTGCTTAAGATTCTCTTCCCCTGGGGCTCCTAGGTGGCTCAGTGGGTTGAGTCTCTGCCTTCAGCTCAGGTCATGATCTCGGGGTCCTGGGATCAAGCCCCAAGTTGGGCTCTCTGCTTGGTGGAGAGTTTGCTTCTCCCTCTTCCTATGTCCTGTCTCTCTCTCAAGAAAATAAATCTGGGGACCCCTGGGTGGCTCAGTGGGTTAAAGCCTCTGCCTTTGACTCAGGTCATGGTCTCAGGGTCCTGGGATCAAGCCCTGCATCAGGCTCTCTGCTCAGTGGGGAGCCTGGTTCCTCCTCTCTCTCTCTCTGCCTGCCTCTCTGACTACTTCTGATCTGTCAAATAAATAAATACAAATCTTAAAAAAAAAAAAAGAAAAGAAATCAAGTCTTAAAAAAAAAAAGATTCTCTACCTTTTCCTCTGTGGCCTGCCCCATGCATGCACTCTCTCTCTCCCTCACTCTCGAAAACAAAAAAACAAAAGTACCAGTCCAGATCCTTAAGTCAAAAATAAGCAACAAGTACAAGGGGAAGAAGGTAATTGCAGAGACGCAAGGAAGGTTGCACATGCAACAGAGAGTGTAAGGTTCTTGGTCAAGAAGGGCCCTTCCAGGAATGTTTCCATGTTATTATTTATTTATTTATTTTAAAGATTTTATTTATTTATTTGACAGTGAGAGAGAGAGTGTGTGTGTGTGTGTAAGCACCAGCAGGGGGAATGATAGGCAGAGGGAGGAGAAGCAGACAACCAGGTGAGCAGGGAGCCCGGTGCAGAGCTCGATCCCAGAACCCCAGCACTGAGACCCGAGTGGAAGGCAGATGCTTCACCGACTGAGCCATGCGGGTGCCCCAATGCTTCCATTTTAAATGGGAAGAACTTTTTTGAATCTCTTCTTCCCCTTCTCTGATCTTGTTAAGAAGGATATGGGACGGCAAGGTGAGGCCTGAAAAGGTATTTCCAAAGGTTTGCGTGTGTCTCAAAGTGTTGAAAGGGTGATGACCAAGTACCCAGGTATTTTGGCTATAGCTTACCTCTCCCTTCGGTTCCCCTACAGAGGCTGTCCTGGTTGGGTAGGCCAGGCTGAAGGGATCAAGGATGAATCAAGTGGTCATCAGGCTTATAAATCCAGCCCTCTGCCCACTCCATGAGAATCGGCCAATCCCCTACTGAAACTCCTATTTGCATGCCCCAGGAAGAGGAGGTCTATGCTTTACATAGCAGAACCCCCTTTCCTAGCCCACGGCAAGCACACGCTAGGCATTTCTGAATGAATGACTGTTGATTGATCTCCTATTATCGATCAGGCTCTGGGAACCGTGGTGAACTGGTGAAACAAGGATTTTGCTCCTGTGGAATTTGCATTCCAGGGTCCAAGAAATAAGCATGAATCCCTCAAAGATGACTCTCCTTCCAGGTCAAGATGAACTCATGCCTTCACAAAGGTGATAACTCAAACACAGAGCCAGAGCTGGCCTTAGGACTTGGAGCTCAAGGGAACGAGGTATTCTGGAAGTCATGTTTCTATAGCAAGCATCCTGTTTTAAATGAGAACCGATTTTATTCATGGCGATTGAGAGGTGGAAGCTGTTTCTGATTTAGTGGTGGGGTTGCTTCATAAAACCCCAACACAGGAAAAAAAGAAAAAAAAAAAAGCGTGCCCCGGAGAAGCTGACTGGGTTGCTCTGAGAATAAGTTACAAGGAATACAGGGAGGTCCGTAGCACAGCGCCAACCAACATACAGTAGGAATGCAATAAATAAACCTTCAAAATATGCCTCCAAATATGCTCTTTTTCCACATCTGCCACTTGGTCCAGCCACCATAATTTCTCTCTCTCTCTCTTTAAACGTTTTATTTATTTATTTGCAGAGAGAAAGAGAGGGAGCACAAGCAGGGGGAGAGGGAGAGAGGGAAGCAGACTCCCTGCCAAGCAAGAAGCCCCCTGCAGGGCTTGATTCCAGGACCCTGGGACCATGGCCCCAGCCCAAGGCAGATGCCCAACCAGCTCAACCACCCAAGTGCCCCACCATCATCTCTTCTAACATCATCCTAACTGGTCTCCCTGCTTATATACCTGCTCCCTGAAATCTATTTTCAATTCAGCAGCCAGAGGAGTTCCTTTTACAGCTACAGTCAGAACATGACCTTGTACCGCTCAAAACCCTCAGTGATCTCATCTTGCCCATGGTAAAAGCTGATCTTCATAATTCTCAGGGGCCACTTGCAGCTGCCATTCTTCCTTCATTGATTTTATCTTCTACCCCAGGTCTCTCAAGTCAAAGAAAAAGGCTGGACACTTCACTAGTTCTCTAACCACACCCAACACTCCTGCCTCAGGGCCTTTGCACCTGCTGTCATCTCCGCCTGGAAACTTTCCCCCAGATACTGAAGAGCTCATTACACCTGTCACCTGCTTCAAGTCACCTTTTCAGTGGGCTCTTCCCTGACAACTCTATTTAAATAGAAACACTCCTCTTCCCGTTTTTTCTATTCTTCCTTGCTTTCTTTCCATAGTAATTAACACTTTTTATTATATGGATAACCGTATACGTATTATCTATACTACACTCATTGGTGTGCCGTATACTTTATTGTATGCGTTATGCTATGTATGACGTATATAGGACATCTTCTCCACCTCGTCTCTCCTGCTGACCCCGGGCAGGAACTTTGCTTCCTTCACTGCTGTATCCGCACAGCCCTGCACGGTGCCTGGTACCCACCAGGCGCTTGGTAAATAATCCGCAGGAAGAACAAATCAATAGCGAATGAATGAGCACAGGAATGAGTCAGAGCCTCTAGCTCCCTTCTTCCCGTGCTGCTTTAACCCCTTCATGCCCCAGGTAAGGATGGGGAGCTCGGGAGCAACGCGCCTGCGCAGCTCCGCCCACCGCGCGCGCGCGGGTTCGAGTCCCGGCGGCAGCAGGGCGCGGCGGCGAGCACTCCTTTGCGAGCGGGACACCGGCGGAGGGTTACACGCGGAGGGGCGGGGCCGGAGAGGGGCGGGGCCGGATGGGGGCGGGGCCTGCCGGGGATCCCGCGGACGGCGCCAGCGCTGCGCTCAGTCGCGCTGCCTGTTCCCGGTCCGCGCGGCTGACCCGCCGCCCCGGGACCCCGCCGCCCCGCCTGCCGCCCCGGGCCCGCTCCCAGCCCGGTTCCCGGTCCCAGCGCAGCGCACGCCGCCCCCGCCGCAGCCATGTCCAAGCAGCCGCGGGCCGGCCGGGAGGAGATCCTGGAGTGCCAGGTGATGTGGGAGCCTGACAGCAAGAAGAACACGCAGATGGACCGCTTCCGGGCGGCCGTGGGCGCCGCCAGCGGCCTGGCGCTGGGTGAGTGCCGGCACGCGGCCCGGGGGCTCCGCGGCCACCACCGCCTCTCCACACACCCCCCCCGCCCCGCCCCGGGCCGTGGCCTCGGGGTCCGAGGGGCCCCCTGGCAGGGGGACTCCCCTCCCTGGGGACCGGGGCGCCGCCTTCTCCGGGGCGTTGCTGTCAGGGCCCCTGCTGCTCGTTGGAATAATCCCCTGATTCTCAGTTTCCCTGTTCCGGGGCTTGGAGGAGCCACCGGAATAGTGGGGGCTCCCTCTCCAGGGCGTGGGGCGCTTTGTGACGGTGGGGTTTGCCCCCTTGTCTGTGCAGGAGTTTTCCTGACTGTAGCATCTATGTCCCTGGGAGGGGGTTCTATGTCCCTGGGAGGGGTCCCCACCTGCCCCCGCTTCCCCACATGCCCCCCACCCCCACCCCGCCTTGGAACCCCTGGGGATTGAGATCCCTGGCTAGTCTTCTAGTTGTGAGATGAGGTGCTCCCTGGGGTCTTGCACTCTGGCCTGGGGGGAGCTTCCTCCCAGACATGGGGGCTTTCTGACTTCTAGCTCTTCTCCTGTGTTTGTGGAGTCCTCTTGCCTGCCGGTATCACCTTGTGTTGTCCCCTCCTAGTCCCCCCAGCCTGAGCTTACTGAAGGGCTAGCGTGGAATTCAGGCACCTAGGAGAAGGAAGGTCAGGTACAGCCTTTGGGGTTGGGGCGAGCCTCCTTCCCGTCCTGTTTACACTCCCAGCCGCCTGCAGACCTAGTCACGGGCCCTCCCTCCAGCCGCCACCCTGGCTCTCAGAAACCACCCCGGCTGCATGTGGGCTGGGCGGACGAGGCCCTTTTTCTGGGTGAGAAGCACCTGCTCGCGCTTCCCTCCAACTCTGGCGGGCTTGTCCGACTTCCTTCAGGGCTTTTCAGCTCCTCATGGGCACTTTCCTCCCTTCGTGGCCCTCAGCTGGCTTCTGGGACTCCTGTATTCCTGGCCGGGGCATCTCCGTTCTCAGCCATCCTCCCAGAAGTGGAGACTAGGTCGTCTTCCCTGCCTAGGCAGTCCTGGGCAACGCTACCTTCCTTCTTAATCCTCCGCTTTCCGTGGGGGCCTTGTTCCCTCCCCCCTGAACACTGGCTGGCTTCCCTGCTTCCTGCTTTTCCTTCCTCCTCCCTTCGGTACACGCTGCTTGCCTTGCTGGAGCACAGGTCTGACTTTGTCTCTCCTTGGCGCAGAGGCTCACAAGGGCCCCTTGTTGACCACGGAATAGCAGACAGTGCCACCTGGCAGCTTCCAAGCCCTCCCCCGTAGGATGGATGTGTAGCTTCCACTGAGCCCCTTCCCTTGGGGGACCCAGCTCTCTCCCTCCCTCCCTCCTGCTCCCTAGAAAGGGAGCACCTTGGAGACAGATGTGGCTTATTACCCGGGAGCTTCTCAGGTAGTAGTTGGTAAATTAACATGTGTCGGGCTGGGGGAGAACAGACCTGATTCCCTCTCCCCTAAGAAGAGCCAAGAGTGGAGCATGCATCTGCGTAAACTCTCCTCCGTTCCGTCTCTCGTTCCTGTGCCAGCAGTAGCCTAATACTCTTCTCCTGTGCTTAACTGGCTGTGCCGCTTTAGGAAACGATTGCACAGGAGTTGTGATGCAGGCGAGACACCCTGGCCTGGATTTCAAACTGGCTCCACCACTTCTCGCTGTGATCACGAGAAGTCCGCGGATCTTCCCGAGCCTCACTTTCCCCGGCTGTAAGATGGGCATGGCGAGAGGAGCCGTGTCAGTGGCTGGTGTGAGGGTGACTGGAGGCCCTCGCGCCCAGCGGTCCTCTGCACCTGGCTGGCCCGCGGGCCGCTCTGTGAACACTGCCAAGCACGGGTGGCTCCCAGTCGGCCAGCTCGGCCCCAGACTGGACCTGAAGACTTGGCTGGGGCGACTCACACCCTGGAGACTCCATAGATAAGGCGGGATTTCCAACTTTGTTTGAAAACCCAAAGGCCTGTGATGCCGGGTCTGTGTCCCCACGTGGTGGTGGGAAGCGGGGCTGAGTGGGGTTCACTTCTTGGTCTGGGGGGCTTTGGAGCTTGGCATTCGTCTCTTCCTCCCCTTCCACTCCCAAGGGCCGGGCCAGCCTGCCGCTTCTCTCCCTTCCAGAAGGCCAGCCCTGGAGGTTTGGGCCTTTAAGAGCCAACTCACATGGCTGCCTTGTTTTGGATCGTTGTCTTCGAATGTTTTCTTCTTTCATCAGCTCTCCAGATGCGTGTAATTTGGACTTTCATTTTGCTTCGCCTTTTCATGAATTCGTGAGGATTCTAAGTCTTAAAGGCTATGCCCTTGAACTTGCAGCCTCTGAGCGACAGCCCCCACCCTCCAGGTCTTGTGTGTAGTGGTATGTGGTATTGAGCAATGCCGTCCCTCCTTGTACAGGGACGCATCTTCACGGGATGCTTCCATTGTGTTCAGCCTTGAGGACGGACGGCTGGGGGGCAGTCTCCTGCCTGGCTACCTGGGCACGAGGAGCCTGTCCCCCAAGACTGTGGTTGGCATGAGGTTTCTGTCCCCGCGATTCAGGAGCTGGTCGGCCTGGGCTCTTTTTCCCGCTACTGGGGACATTGGTTGGTTTTTTTGTTACCGCTTCTAGCGGAGCTCACCTGAGAACTCCCGGTAAGCCCCTGTAGACCTGGGGCAGGGGGACCCGGATCACCTATGGAGCGGTTCCCAGATGCCGCCCAGCCTACATGCCTGTGATGTGAGGCCTCTTTCGCGAGACCACCCCCGCCCCCCCGCCGGGTGCGTGCTGCCTGCACCAGCCTCCCGTGATTCGGGGAGGGACACCCGCTTCAAAATGCCAGTGGTTTGGTGGCCTGGGCTGCAAGCTACGATCAGGTCCACGCTCCAGCAGCTGGGAGGGCGTCTGCCTGCAAAGGGAAGGCTGGGTCCCTGGTCCCAAACAGCTCCAGTGCAGCTGGAGGAGGAGGCTCGTGCAGACTGGCAGTGCTGCTGGTGAGTCAGTAGCAAGCGCCGGCGCACTGGCAGCCTCCCAGGTGCTCTGCCACGTGCTGGCTCTGTCGGGCTGGATCTGGAGCTGAGACCTGGAGGTGCGGGCTGGTGAAAATTCTCGTAGGTGGAGAGGAAGAAGGGGGTGAAGGGAAAGCAAAACTTGCACATGCAGATGCTTCTGGGGACCCAGCGGGCGATGGAGGCAATACCAGTCAACTTGTAGCGGGGGCTTTCTGTGCATCTGCGGACTCGGTCCTCTGTAAACTGGCCAGGTGGGGGCTGCTGGCACCCCCATTCCCCAGCTGGGAAAGCAGCAGCTCCATCCTGGCTGGGATGTTGCAGCTGTGAGTAGCCCACCTGTAGTTTTTTTCCAGAATCATTAGTCTCTACTGTGTTATGTGGCCTCTCACCTCTGGGGGAGTGGGGGGGCAGCTTTCACCCAGCTCTGTTGCTGCTTGTCACTACGTGGTGTGACGGTGCCTTAGTGATCCAGGAGAGGAAGTTGGGCGCTGTGCTCTCTGTTAGGACCTGGACTTGGAAGTCACCCTTGGTCATTTCTGTACTATCCTGTTGGTGATGCAGATGAGTCCTGCTCAGTGTGGGGAGGGGACAGCCCAGGGATGTCAGGGCAGGTGGTGAGAAGCAGGGGCCGGCCACAGCTGTTCTCCTGTGTCAGACCAGGCAAGGACACTGAATTTCATTTGGAACCTGACTTTAGGACGTTGGAAGCTAGTTCGGGTTCTTCATGAACACCGTGTAGACGGAACCACACAGGCCCGTGGAGGGGGTCACTTGGGCTTCAGGGGTGCAGCCTGTGAGTGGGGCCAGGAGTGTGTGAGCAGAAGCCGAAAGGGGCCCCTGCTTGTCCCTGATGACTTGGCTGGGTCGTCGGTGGGGAAGAAGTCTCTGTACCTCGTCCTTCCATTTCTCTGCTGTACTCTGTGGTCTTCATAATGTTAGGGGGCTGTTGGGACCGCTCGGTCCCCCGATTGGCAGCTGGGTGGCATCTGCCTCCCTCGGGGATGCTGCTGGTAACTCCCTCTTGATGGGTGTTTGAAGCCTTCTGTGGAGGTGTGGGTGTCAAGCCTCTGGTCCATTCTCGTGCGAGCCTGGAGGAGTTTTTGGTGTTGGAACTCTTTGCCGTTTATGAGGGTCAAGGTGACCCAAACCAAACAAACAAAAGACTGGGAGAGAATGGAGCTGCGGGCCGGTTTGCCTGGTGTGACTTCCCCAGCGCAGGCGGGGCGGAGGCTCCTCTCCCGCCCCCGTTCTGGACCAGAGTCCCGCTCATGAACACTTCTGTGTACTTGCACTTCCCCAGGTCTTAGGCCACACCGTCCTGTCCACTAACTAGCCTGGCGTGGGACGTGCTCCTGCGAGCCAGCAATGACTCTGGGGGCTGACACGCCAGGTACCTCCTCTCTGCCAAGCTCTGTTCTTAGTGCTTTGTATGTTTTGACTCTTTCAGTCCTGACCATGATGCTGTGACAAGTACCATTCTCTTCCTTTTTTTTTTTAAAATTTATTTATTTGACAGACAGAGATAACAAGTAAGCAGAGAGGCAGGCAGAGAGAGAGGGGGAAGCAGGCTCCCTGCTTAGCAGAGAGCCCGATGCAGGGCTCGATCCCAGGACCCTGGGATCATGACCTGAGCTGAAGGCAGAGGCTTTAAATCACTGAGTCACCCATGCGCCCCCATTCTCTTCCTTTGATGGAGGAGAAACTGGGGTCCAGAGATGACTGATTGCTCATCCGGGCTCACAGGGAGAGTGGCAGGATCTGAACCTGGCTGGTCACCCTCCGGAGCCTATGTCTTTAAGCAAACGGTCTCCTACTCGTTGGGGTCACTGTTGTCCCCAGCTTGCTGGTGACAGTGCCGAGGCGCAGAGGGTGGGGCAGCTTGCCCACCGTCCTTGTAGTAAGTGGCAGAGCCGAGATTCTGATGCAGGTCCCCCAGCCCCGCCCTGGAACACGGGGTCACCTCTCCATGGTCCTGGTAGCACCCATGCCCTCCTTCAGTCGATTTCCAGGTGACACACAGGGAAACTGAGTCCCAGAGAGGCAGACTGGCCTGCCTGAGGTCCCCACGCGTGATCTCTAGAGTCATGGTTGGCCCCGGCGTTCCTGATGCCCGGTGCCTGGTGTTTTTCCCTGAGTGCTCGGTTGACCTGTTCTATGGCCCCTGGCTTGAGTAGGGGGGTGGGCAGGAGGGTGGTTCTCTGGGGGCTTGGAGGAGGTGGCCTGAAGCCCCGGTTCCCTGATCACTCTGTGACCTCTGTGCCGCCTGTCCCCATTTTGCCCCGGTTGATCCTTCTCCATCCCTGCTCAGACCCACTCAGCCAGCGCTCCTCCCAGCCGCTTGGCTTCCTCCCAGCCTGCTCACCCCGCCCTGGCTGCCAGGCCCAGCCCCTCCCCTGCAGCTCACTCCAGCTCTCAGAGGTCTCCCCCTTCCTCTGTGTACTCCCTCCCTGTCCATTCCCCAACCCCCCCCAGGACTGGCAACAGGGAGGACCATTAAGTCTTTAGCTGACTGATGGCAGCAAGAGAGTTCAGTCCAGCCATCACGTCAGGCCATTTTTTTCTGTTCCTGACACGCTGCTGGTCCTTTTCCTGCTGTTCCAATATCCTTGGAGCATTAGCGCCAAGGAGCTGGTATGATTGGAGGGCCTGCCGAAAATGTGTGGCAGTTAAAAAGGCCCAGTGAGGGGCAGGGACTTTCCCCAGGTCTTAGGATGGGAACCCGGTAGGAAGAGCTTTCCATTAGTGTAAAAGCTGGAGAGAAGGATATATTGGCTTGTGCCTAAAGTCTGGAAGGACGCACAAATCTCTAACTGGTTACTTCTGGGCAGGAAAAGTTAGATGATTGGGGGACAAGATGGAGAAGGACTTTTCCTGAAGGACCTTCTATACTCTTTTTGTCTTGAATCGTGCAAATGTATTGCTTATTAAAATAAAATAAATACCATTCTTCCCTCCCCACAAACAGTTACTGGCACAAGAAGTCATCAGTAAGCTCCTAGTTTTGCACTTCCTGATTTTCAGATCTACTGGATACGATTTTCCAGTTTGTACAGTGTAATAATAGCAAGCTTAATGGAGTTCTTATTCAGCCCAAGGCTCTGTTCTAGCATCTGTCTCGTGCATGTGTTCATGCTTATTTAAGTCCTCCCAATAGCACTGTCAAGAGCGGGTGCTCTTAACCATCTCCATTTCACAGACGGGGAAACCGAGACACAGTGTGCTCAAGTAACGTCCACAAGGTCACACAGCTAATAAACGGCCCAGGCGGGATTTGAACCCGGGCCTTGTGGCTCCAGAGTCCATGTTCTTAGGCACATTGGTTGGAATATAACATCACTGGCCAGTTTGCTCGGGGCAGGGGGGCAAGAATTAAGATACTCCACCTTCCCCAGACCATTTCTTGTTGGATACCTTCGAACCGCTCAGCCATAACTGTAATTCCTTAGGTGTGTCTGTCTTCTCACTGAGCTGCCAGAACTTTCTAAGCTTGGTTTGACCCATGTGCCATTTTATTTTATTTTTAGAAAATTATGATGACTTATACCACTGGTCAGTTGAATCATATCCAGACTTCTGGGCAGAGTTCTGGAAATTCAGTGGAATTGTCTTCTCACGCATGTATGATGAGGTAAGTAGGGATTTTACTTAAGCATTCCCTTTTCATGGTTATGTTCCAAAATAAAGTGTTCATTTTGGGGAATACTGAATCATATTTTCTTCTTTTTTTTTTTTTTTTTTTAAGATTTTATTTATTTGACAGAGAGAAATCACAAGCAGGCAGAGAGGCAGGCAGAGAGAGAGGAGAAAGCAGGTTCCCTGCGGAGCAGAGAGCCCGACGTGGGGCTCGATCCCAGGACCCCAGGATCATGACCTGAGCCGAAGGCAGAGGCTTTAACCCACTGAGCCACCCAGGCACCCCGTTTTCTTCTTTTTTTAAAAAAGATTTTATTTGACAGACAGAGATCACAAGCAGGCAGAGAGGCAGGCAGAGAAAGAGGGGGGAAGCAGGCTCCCCGCTGAGCAGAGAGCCCGATGCGGGGCTTGATCCCAGGACCCCGAGATCATGACCTGAGCCAAAGGCAGAGGCTTTAACCCACTGAGCCACCCAGGTGCCCCTGAATCATATTTTCTTTTGACACCTCACATCAGTGTGAAAAAATCATTGCTCTAGAAAGTTGGCAGAAAATTGTGTTGAGGTCAATCTAATTGTGATAAAATACATATATTGTGGTAAAATACAAAATACATATAACACAATTTCCCATCTTAACCTTTAGTTAACCTTAACCACTTTAGTGTCCAGTTCAGTGGTGTTTAAATACGTTCACATTATTGGGACGCCTGGGTGACTCAGTCGTTAAGCTTCTGCCTTCGGCTCAGGTCATGATCTCAGGGTCCTGGGATCGAGCCCCGTGTCGGGCTCCCTGCTTAGTGGGAACCTGCTTTTCCCTCTCCCTCTGCTGCTTCTCCTGCTCTTCTCTGTCAAATACGTAGATAAAATCTTTAAAAAATACATTCACATTATTGTTGTTGTTTTTATAAGATTTTACTTATGTATTTGACAGACAGAGATCACAAGGAGGCAGAGAGAAAGGAGGAAGCAGGCTCCCTGCTGAGCAGAGAGCCCGATATGGGGCTCGATCCCAGGACCCTGGGATCCTGACCTGAGCTGAAGGCAGAGGCTTTAACCCACTAAGCCACCCAGGTGCCCCTATTGTTTTTTTAAGTTGTCAATAGTTTTATTATTTTTTAAACCTGAAGTTCAGGGAATGTTCCAACTCCTCAGGCTGTCAGTCGATGACTATCTGAGGAAAGCCGGTCCTGTTACTCAATGTATAACTTCATTGTGTTCTTGTTTGACTGTGGGGTGAACTGTTCTGAGAGTCTTATGTGGAGGCACTTGGGGAAGGACATCAAGGTTCCATCCTGTTGAGGAAGGAGATGAGGGGCCCGGCCCTCTCTCTGGTGGGGTTGTCAGTGGGAGGGGTGGGTGGGTCCTGTAGGTCCATTTCCCAGATTTCGGTGTGTCTGGTCAGAGCCTGCGGCCCTGGACGCTGCCGCCCTGTCTTACGTCCTCTCTGTCACCTGCAGCTCTCAGTGGTGGGGCTTCATATAGGTCTGTTGAAAGAGTCCATTCGTGGGGGTAGTGTTTTCTCTTGGCGTTCATTTCTTTATTTTTTTAAACCTCATGGGGGAATAATTAGCAGTGAAACCGTATTTATTTATTTAAAGATTCCATTTATTTATTTGACAGCGAAAGACACAGCGAGAGAAGGAACACAAGCAGGGGGAGTGAGAGGCAGGCTTTTCTCTGAGCAGGGAGCCTGATGCAGGGCTCGATCCCAGGACCCGGGATCATGACCCATGCCAAAGGCAGACGTTTAAGGACTGAGCCACCCAGGCATCCAAAACCGTATATATTTGAAGTGTCCAGCGTGATGATTTGATACACAGACACACTGTGGCATTAACGCCTCCGTCACCTTACTTTCCCTGTGATGAGAATGCTGACGATCTCTTCCCGGCAACTTTCCCGTGTGAGGTCCCGTCTGATGAACTACAGGGCGCTAATGTCTTTGCAGTTACAAGCCTGGCGGCCAGTCCAGTGTTCAGTCTCTGAAACGATTTAATGATGCTTGGGGCCAGTGAGTTAGTGGGCTTCCCGGGAAGCAGAGTCACTTATGTTTATTACTGGTGTAGACCTCATCTGTGTGCTTTCTTGGTTTGCTTGGTTTGCTCCGTAGGTCGTGGACACGTCGAAAGGCATCGCAGATGTCCCCGAGTGGTTCAAAGGCAGTCGTCTAAACTACGCGGAAAACCTCCTGCGGCACAAAGAGAATGACCGAGTTGCCCTATATGCTGCAAGTGAGTCCCCTTGGATCTTCCTCTCTCCGTGTCCTGGGTGACACTCACACAGGGCCACGAGGCCGGAGAGGCTCTGAAGTAGTCAGATCGCTGTGCGTGTTTTCAAACAATGTCTTGGCACCTGTTTTTTTTCCCCTTTTTTATTTCTTAAAAAGTACATAACGTTAAACGTCCTGTCTGAACCATTTTTAAGCGTACAGCTCAGTAGCGTTGGGTGTCTTCCCGTTGTGGCGCTTCAGCTCTCTGGAACGTTTCCATCCTGCGACACTGACCCTCGCTTGCCCCCCTTCCTGTTTTGGTATGGTGTCCTCAGAGTCCACCCATGTAGTTGTGTGATGTTTTCCTTCTTGTTTGAGGCCTTGTGATGGTCCCTTGTTCAGATACCCGACATCTTGTTTGTCTCTTGGTCTGTCACGGGGCACCTGGGTCGCTCTCACCTGCTGGCTGTTGTGAATCAGGCTATGACAAACACAGGTGTGCACGTAGCTCCTTGAGGTCCGGCTCTAGATCCTTTTGGACAGATACCCAGAGCTGGATCGTATGTTGAGTCTCTGTTTCATTTCCCGAGGAGGTTCCTCCATATGGTTCCCCTAACCGGTGCTCTTGGCACCTTTCCGACATCATTCGGACCTCTGTTGACTTTCTCTTATTGCTGAGAAAGGGTGGGGACAGTCATGTGATCATGTTTTATGGGAGAAATGGAGACACCAAATATTAAAGTAGCCAGCTCAGAGTCACTGGGACAGTTAGCGGGGGAAACCACAGCTGGGATCTCTGCCCGTTGATGTCTCCTTTGAAAATAAGGTTTAGAGAATATTCTAATTTATGTACTAGGAGGATTCTTTAAGAGTTGGCATAAAATATTTAAAATGAGGTATTTTCTTAGCGAGGAGACACTGTGGTTGGCTGCTAGTTAGGTATGTGAAATGCGGGTTTTTGTTAAACCTGAAGTACCATTGGGTTTATGTCATATTGGTAAGGTTTGAGGTGTTTTGGGGTGGATTTTCTAGGTGACTGTTTCTCCTTTGAGTAACAAAACTTTACTTAACTTATTTTATTTTTAAAAGATTTTATATATTTATTAGACAGAGATCACATGCAGACAGAGAGGCAGGCAGAGACAGAGAGAGGGGGAAGCAGGCTTCGTGCTGAGCAGAGAGCAGAGAGCTGGACACGGGGCTCGATCCCAGGACCCTGGTTTCATGACCTGAGCCAAAGGCAGAGGCTTTAACCCACTGAGCCACCCAGGCGCCCCTTACTTACTCAGTTTCGACGTAGCATGTGCTACTGTGTTGTGAGGAAGCAGCTGAGGAGACTGTTGTAGGGCAGCAGCTGAGGAGACTGAAATTCACTGGACCTTTGGTGTTCGTGACTCACAACTTCCAGTTTCGGCACGGTGACAGAATCGAATGCTGTCTACGTGTTTGCGATGGCTGTCCCTGCCTTTGCAAAGGAAACCCAGACAGCTGTGCCCCCTGCCATCACCTGCCCAGTTCTTGTGTCTTGCCACCTGTTCTCAGTCCTTCCAATCCTGGTCTACACTGCAAGTTACCCTTCGTTACCAACAGTGGTGTTACACATCAGCTAATGATGCTTGTCCAAGTGGTGCCTGAAATAGGGGTAGTTGAGCTGTAGTAGCTGTGTGACTGTGGGTGAGGCTCTTAACCTCTCTGGGTGTGTTTCTGCCTCTGTGGAACGGAGAGGAGGACAGTACGTATTCAGGAATAATGGAGAGTTTAAATGAGCGAATATGTAGACGTGTTTACGACAGTCCCCGCCTCAGGGCAAATGTGCTCCGTCTCCATTGAGATTATACCTCTGAAATCCCTGTGTGGCTTTTAAGTCCTGTCTGTCCACTTCCTGCCTTGGCTTCCCAGATCACATCTTTAGGGATGGGACCCAGGCTCACGTCTATCCTTAAAGTCTGCAGTTGCTTCTGATGTAGATTGTTGGTTACGAACCCCAGAGTCTTGTCTTTACGCAGCATTTGGGCTGTTTGGTATTATTCTGCTCCCTTCCTTAGTTCTTAGCCTGATGCAGTTTGGGCTGAGCACGTAAGTGTTCCTGGGGGCTGGGGACGCTACACCAGGCCTGCATCTCTCCCTTGCTCTTCAAGGAGGTGTTTGCCTGTCCGTCCATCCATTCACTCACTCGCTCCTCAGTGCAAGGTGCTGGGAACCTGGTGTCGAACAGAACGGCTGACCTTGTAGTGGGATGGACGGTATCAAGAAGCATGCAGATGGTCTCTGACTTAGGATGGTTCAGCTTAGGACTGATGTTACGATGGTTTCACACATTCAGTAGAAACCGCACTTGGAATTTTTTTTTTAATTATTTGTTAGAGAGAGAGAGAGAGATAGCGCATGCATGGACAAGGGGAGCAGCAAGCAGAGGCGGAGAGAGATGCAGGCTCCCTGTAGGGCAAGGAGCCCGATGTGGGACTCGATCCCAGGACCCTGGGATGATGACCTGAGCTGAAGGCAGCCACTTAACTCACTGAGCCACCCAGGCGTCCCCGCACTTGGAATTTTGAATCCAGGTCTAGTCGCGGGCTCACGATCCGCGGTCCCATGCTCTCCCGTGATGCTGGACAGCGGCTGCCGCTCCCCATCAGTCCCGCGATCACAAGGGTCCCGGACGCCCCCTACACCCTCACGGCCAAGCCGTCTGTCACTGTCAGTGCAGGAGTCAGCAAATGACACAAGAGAGTTGACACTTCCTTATAAAACAGGCTCTGTGGTGGGTGATTTTGTCCAGCGGGAGGCTCACGTCGGTGCCCTGAGCACGTGGAAGGTGGGTCGGGTGCAGCTGTGGTGGCCGCCAGTTAGGTGTGTGAAATGCAGGCACATTTTGAGTTAGAACCAGCCTTAGCTTTGTAAAATGAATGGAGGAGGACATTTACCTGGGGTTCCTTACGCCCTTGAAGTCTAATAGGAGTTGGTTTATGCCAGAGTTTCAGTAGCGAGCTGTGTGTGTGACACGGGCATGCCTGCTATGTGACCCTGGTTACCACAGCACCTGGCAGGGGACCAGCTGGAGGCACTTGGGGGGCCGCATCCTCCGGGAGGCAGAGAGTGGGAGGAGCCGGGAGAGCGACCTTCCTTCTCGTGGGATTTCAGCCACGAGAGTCATCCATGCCCTTAAGTGGCTCGTGTCCATGGTTCTCTGCATCTTCCCAGGTTGTCAGCCACCATCTCTGTCCAGTTTCTGCAGTCTCTGTCACCTCGCCTTTCTGCAGCCCCAGAACCCTCCGGTCTCTGTCTCTCCATGGGTTTGCCCATGCTGAGCATTTCTAGAGATGGGATCGTGTGGCCCCTTGTGTCTGGCCTCTCGCTTGGCCTCATGCTTTCAAGGTCCTGCCACCCTGTGGCAGCTGTCAGTGCTTCCTTCCTTTTTATGTCCTGGTCATGGTCCGCTGTGTGGATCTAGCACGTTCTGTCTGCCCATGAGAGGCCCTTCAAGGGCGGTCCTGCCCCATGCATTGGGGGTCCCATGGTGAACACTGCTTGGCACATGTTATAACCTGAGGGGCGGAAACACTGGGTCTCTCATCGCTTTTCCTCCCCCGTCAGATGTACCTGCACTTCCACCTTGGGCACTACACTGGGTCCCGGTTCCTCCACCGGGAAAGTGGGAAAGGTCAGATGGGACTCTTTGGATAGACAAAACAGAACCAGCCTGGAAACCGGTAATGCGAGTGACGAACCAGACCAGTCTTCTGGGCGGGCAGTGCTGGATAGCCCCGGCCGAGTGTTCCTGCTCTCACGCTCTCCCTCCCTGGCTGGACTGGACCCTCTTTTCCAAGGTCCAGCTGTGTCTTGAGCCTGAGTTAGGGAGTGAGTGGTCATTCCGGGTGTGCGGTGGCTGTTTCACACTTCTCCCTGCGCACTCTCTCCTGCCCACCGCTGCCATTCCCTCCCCTTAAATAGGAGAACCCCTTCTTCTAGTGAGCTCCCCCTTGTATTTGCGGTGGAAATAAGTGCCCTCAAGCCAGGGACCAACTTAACTTACAAATAGGGTACCTCTTCTTTTTCTTTTCTTTTTTTTTTTAAATTTTATTTATTTGACAGCTCGAGCGAGAGAGAGCACAAGCAGAGGGAGCAGCAGGCAGAGGGAGAGGGAGAAGAAGACTCCCCACTGAGCAGGGAGCCTATAGCGGGGGCTCGATCCCAGGGTCCCTGGGTCCCTGGATCATGAACTGAGCCAAAGGCAGACGCTTAACCAACTGAGCCACCCAGGTGCCCCACAAATAGGGAGCCTTCTTAAGCTGGGTCCTAGATTGGCTTGGGGGCTTCAGGGTCACTGTGTTTCATCTTCTGCGTGTTTTCCTGATTTCCTTCCTACTCTCCCGGCTGAGTGCAGGTGCTTGTGGAGCTCTCTCTCCTTCTCTTCTTCCCGCTGGCTCAGACATTCTCAGTAGACCCCATCCCTCCCATGTTTGATCCCAGGCATGTTTGATCCCACGTGCGGCCACGAGGTGCCGCCAAAGGAAAGCAGTTCACTGGTGTCTTCAAGCTCCAGTGAGCAGAGCTAAAGCAGTATGAGCTGAAGCAGTACGGATTAGCCCTGCCAGTGTGGTCGTTCTGAGAACAGCTGCCTGCACAGCACGTTTTGTCTTTCAACAGTGGGTTTTGGGTTGCTGGGTATTTTAATAGGATAAGAAATCACGTGGGGGAATGGGAATATGGGAGAAGTAATTACAAGGCTACCCAATGAGGAGAGAAGAGAACCAGGGGTAGGCATACATAACTTTAAGGAAATGGGAAAAGCCAGATTTACACCAAAGAAAAATCAGGGTGTTTGGAGGAGTGATGCTTCGTGTTATAGAATTGAACAGCAGTTAGCAGTCAGGAATAAAATATTTGCATCCAGGACAGTGGTCAGAGGAGTAACATCTTTCCACTTGAAAGTACGTTCAAATAATTTTCCCACACCCATGCACTGTCAAGTCGTGGTTGTTTTCTTTCTAAGATTTTATTTATTTTAGAGAGAGAGTGAACATGCAAGGGGAGGCAGGGACAGAGGGAGAGGGAGAGAGAGGATCCCTAGCAGACCCTGCGCTGATTGTGGAGCTCCCAGTGTGGGGCTCAGTTCCAGAACCCCAAGACCACGACCTGAGCCAAAATCAAGAGTCATGGGTTAGGGAGGTAATGGTGGTCATTCCGGGTGTGCAGGGGCTTTCACACTCCTCCTCGCGTGCTCTCTCTTGCCCACTGCTGCCATTTCCTCCCTTTAAATAGGAAAACCCCTTCTTTTAATGACTGGACTACCCAAGCGTCCTGGTTGTACTCATTGCCTGTTGCTGTGGAGCAAATTACCTGAAAACCATGGCTTAATATAACAGACCCTTAGTGTCTCACAGTTCCTGTGGGTGGCAGGTTCAGAAATGGCTTGGCAGGGCGCTTCTGGCTTGGGGGCGTCCCCTGAAGTTGCACGAGGATGTTGGCAGGGGCCGTGTCATCCGAAGGCTTGACCGAGGCGGGCAGCTCCACATTCAAGATGGCGCGCCCCCATGGCTGTCGGTGGGAGACCTCGGTGTCTCACCGTGTGGCAGCTCGATCCCCCAGAGTGAGCTACCTGGAAGCTGCCGTGTCTTCTGTGACCAAGCCTCAGAAGTCAATTGTCTCCAGTGTCCTACTGGAGACCCGGCTCGGGCCCTTTCCCTTCCGAGAGCATGAGCACCAAGGGCGGGTCTCCCTGGGATCATCAGGGGACCAGCCAGCACACTGTCCTGTTATATTATTGCCGTCTGTTAGGTGGAAGTTTATGTCTCGCTGTTGTCATGTGTTGTTTCTTTGACAGCGAGGCTGGTCATGCTGACCTCTTAGGCTGACTACCACATAGACATCCTTCTCTAGGAAGTTGAGTAAACCCGTGTCTGTGTGAAGTTTCCGGGCACCCGTTTCTAACCTGTGTTTAAACTGTGTGCTGTGTGAGTTTTCCTCCTTGTCTATGACTGAGAACCTGTCTTTTAGGGCTAAATAGGAGAACCTGTCTTTTAGGGCTGTCTCTATAGTCTGTCCCTTTTCTCTTCCCAGGGGAAGGCAGAGAGGAAATCGTGAAGGTGACATTTGAAGAGTTGAGGCAAAAAGTGGCTTTGTTTGCAGCAGCAATGAGGAAAATGGGTGTGAAACAAGGAGACCGGGTGGTTGGTAAGTATTTTTGGTTCTTGTGGTTTTGCGGTGGGGAGACTGAGGTAGAGGGACTGGATTGGAAGGTTGAGGCCACTTTTTTACAAGATGGCAGAGTACATGTAGCCTTGTAGGACTTCAGTGATCTGCTCGATGGAGGCTACACAGGGAAGGTCATGGCACAGGGAGAGTGCAGGGTAGTCCACGCAACAGAGATAGCCTGTGCAAAGGCCCTGAGGCTCATGGGCGCAGGGCACCTGCAGGGTTGACAGGAGTGTGGTGGGCTAGGTGTGCAGGGCAGGTAGCAAGGCTGGCAGGGACTGCCCTTCTGGAAGGAAGCAGGGTTGGAATCCTCAGACCTGAAGGAGAGGCCTGGCTTCTTCTCCACCTCCACCCCCCCCCCCCCCCCCCCCGCCCTCCCCCACCTCAAGTCCCTGCCTTCCTTTGTTCTCTCCTAATCTGGTGGTGAGTCATGTTTCTTACACTTTTCTTTTCACTTTGACTTCGGGAGGACCTTTAAAGGCCTCTAAGTGAACCTGGTCTCCACGGCAAGGCGCTGTGGTGAACTGAGATGTGGGTGGGTGTAGCCCCAGGGGCAGGCAGCAGCAGGTAAGAAGACTTATCATTCCTGCAGGTGGGGTGGTGGGGATGCTAGCCTGCCTCCCCCCACCTCCATGTGGTGGTGGGACCAGGGCTGTGGGCCAGGGGAGGCAGCTGGGGAAGCTGCTGCTGGGCCTCTCCCCAGAGAGCTCACTGCAAGTGGGCATTCAGTGTGTGTTTGCAAAGAGGGCGGTCTTATCATGTGTAAACAGAGGAAAGGGCTGTGTCCGTGTCTCCTTGCATGGCAGCTGGGCCTGGGGTCCTTGCTGGCATCAGTTGACTAGCTCCAGACAGTAGGGATGCACCAAGTGGCCTCCTGTCTTAGCCCTCATGGAGGCCTTCCTGTGGTTGGTCCCTGTGAGCCCACGGAAAACCCACGACCACTCTCTCCCTCTCTCTGCACACCCTGCTTTGTTTTTCTGTTCTCCTCAGAGACACCTGAAATCTTGGGGTTATTCATGTGCACCCACGCGTCTCTGTCCTCCCGTACTAGAGGGCTGGGGCTCTGTCTTCTGTTTGCTGCCACGTCTCAGGGCCCAGGGAGGCGGGCGCACGGCGGGTGCGTGATGAACTCAGAGTGAGCGAGTGTGGGTGCGGGGCCCGTGGTCACGGCAGGCATTGGCGTGGTCGAAGGCTCAGTGTCTGGGGTTCTTCTTCCAATTTAGCCTGCCCTTTTGAGGTTTAGAAAAGGATTTCAGAAGGTCCTTCTTCCAATTTTCATTTAAAAAAAAAAATCTCTTCTCAAAGCAAATGTTTTCTGAGAGAAGGAGAAATGGAGAAGCGGGTGTGTTGGGGAAGATGGCGGACAGCCCTCGGCGGGGGAGGGGGGCGGGGGGGCACACCCGACTCTGCAGAGTCAGCCTAGTCCCTGGCGACCGGCCCTCGTGGGTGTCACAGCGTGGACACTGACTGGACCGTACTTCCAGGCTGGGGACTGTGTTTCCCTGATGGGGGCACAAGGGAGTGACCCCCGGGGAGGGGCATGAGGGGCTCCTCACACTGCGGTGGGGCTGCCCGTGGGGGGCTTCTCTTGTCTGGGACTTGCTCATCTCCTGGCCCTCTGCCAGTCTCCATCAAGTCTGGCCCCGCAGCCTCCCAGGGCTGGGTCCCGTCCGGTCCCCGGGGCATCGCAGTTTACACACCAAGCTCAGCACGCGTCTGCGGGCCTGCCTGTGGCAGGTGCTGGGCGCACCCTGCCCTCCGGGACACTCCTGTCCTGGCGGGGGTGGTCATAGCTGAGAGCAGTGGGGAGGGAAGCAAGGGGAGAGCTGAGCTCAGGGCTGTGGGCACCGGGACTGTGGGGCTTCTGTGGTCACTGGGGGACCATGGCCCCCTGTTCCCTGATGCCTCGTGCATGCTCCTTTCCTCTGGAACATTTAGGATGATCTGTTTAATAGACCACAGTCCCACTGGCCACAAAGATTCTTTCGGTCTGTTGTGGTAAAAACCTAGCCTCCTGCCGGATGGAGGGTCTGTGGTGCTTCTCTTACAGTCTTGTGACTGTCCTGCTCATCGTCTTCATTCTCTTACTGCCTCACCTTCCCTCTCCATCTGTCTATCTGTCCATCTTTCCTTCCCTCCATCCACCTGCCAACCAGTATGAAGGCCCTGATATGCAGGGCAGGGTAAAAGGCACCTGGTAAAGCAAAGAACAAGACAGGCAAAGTCGCTGCCCTCTCATGAGAACCAGATATAAAATGGCCACTTACGACTATTAGATGTAGGTGATTGTTGAGGTTAATTTGGTGAGGGAGAAATAGAGTGTGCTTTGTGGGGACTGGCCAGGGAAGTCGAGCTTATGGGGTGACCTCGGAGAGGGCATCTCTGAGAAAGTCTCATTTGCATTAAGAGCTGAATGATGAGTTTGCAGAGTCAGGAAGGCTGGTGTGTGTGGAAGAGTGTTCAGGCAGAGGAGACAGCCTGTGCAAAGGCCCCGGGGCAGGAGGAGCTTAGACGAGCTGGAGAACTGAAAGAAGGCTGTGACTGAGCCCAGTGTGGGAGGCAGAGTGGAGGGAGAGGAGGCCGGGGCCGGATCCTGCAAGGGCTGGGGGGATCGCCCTGGTTAGGTTGGGCTGGAGGGGGTGACAGTAGGACATGGACAGGCTGGTGATAAGTGGTAGGGCTTTCTGAGGGGGCAATGTCCAGGCACTGGGGTGAGGTGGGGCTGGCCGTGCTCCTTGGACCAGCGAGAGCCAGCAGCCCCTCTCCCCACTCCTGCCCTCACTCTCAGCGGTGCCTTTTAGAGTTCTGCCGTGTCCAGCATACCCTGAACCTAGGCCTTTCTCCCTGTGCCCAATGACAGGTTATTTACCCAACGGTGTGCATGCTGTGGAGGCCATGCTGGCCGCAGCGAGCATCGGCGCCATCTGGAGTTCCACATCCCCAGACTTTGGTGTGAATGTGAGTTGGGGTTTCTACTGATTCCTACCCCTGGGGGTGCGGCCACTGTGGCAGAAATGTTCCCATGCGGTTTCTGCAGGGGAGCGCTCTGCCCCTCTCCGACATCTTGGGCAGGGGTACGGGAGGCTGTGCGGCAGGATTGGTGGGTCTGGAAGACGACCATGTCCCCGTGGCCTCCCGTCTCACGGCTGGTGACATGAGAACGAGAGAAGGAGCCAGAAGGAGCAGTCTTGTATTTCAATCTAAAAGTGAATGAGTCTTCCTTTTTTCTGATATTACTGATGTCCCGTCTGGGTGTACAGTCTGCATCAGCGTGTGTTCTGTGTGACAGATGGCTCTTGGAGATCTGGCTAGAGGGGGCTGGTCATCTGTCCACGGATCCGTGACCACAGGAGATTTTCTGTAGACAGTTGTCTGGATTTGCTCACAGAAGTTCCCCCGAGGCCTCCCTGCCATTTCTGGTCTCTTACTTTGAATCTGTGCTCTCTGTGCTCTGTGCGGGAGGAGGGCGGACCTGCTCCTCCTTGTGAACCCCGCACGGACCTCGGGTGCCTCCAGCTGCTGGAGTGACCCAGGCAGGGGCAGGCAGCTCATGCTCAACCCCACCGTGAAGGGCAAAGCAGTGGCAGAACAGGACTTACCCAGGGCCCTAGGGACCTCTCCTGGTTGCAGAGCCTTGGGGATGAGGGGTCCTCAGGAGCCACAAGGACAGACTCCAGTTAGAGGACCTGGGGGGAATCCATGACCACCAGCCACTCTGCCCGGCGTCGGACTGCTCCGCTCTCAGCACAGCCCCTGCTCTGGCACGGGACCGTGTAGCCCAGTGTCTGAAGGTTGGCCTGGCCTTGCCGACCGCACACCCTTGGCCAGCTGTTTATCCTCCGTGTGAAACGGGCCGTGGGAAGACAGGGCCACGAATGAGTGTCGGAGGTTCGGGCCCGTGGTCGGCACACCCGTGCAGCAGGTGCAGCCATTGGCGGCGTCGGAGCTCAGGGTCCTGTGGTCACTGTGCGTCTCGTCTGTGGGGTAGGTTTCTGGGTATGAGCCTGATGCTCACGTCTGCCTTGGGACTTGCTGTCCTGGCAAAGGTGGTCCTGGTACCTCTCATTTTCCCGATGCGGTGCAAAGGAGGAACAGGCGCCTTCTCTGGCACAGAGGCCTGGAGACGTGAGGTGACCTGACTCTGGGGTGAGGCCTGAGCTCTGCTGAGTTCAGGAGGGGTGGCCGCCCCAGACCTCACCACTTGGCGTGGTTTTCCTCCTGGGGCTTACCTGTGCCTGCTTCGCCCCGTGGAGGACCACCCTGGGTCGGCCGGGACTGGAGCTCTCTGTGCAGCCTCCAGTGCCCCAGGCTGTCCGTGAGCCTGTGAGAGCTGCTCGGGGCCAGAGGCATCCGCACGGAGGGTCTTGGAAGGTTGGGGCCAGCCGGTCCCTGGGCACTGTTCCCTCGGACCCCTCAGCAGCCCTTGAGCTGTGTTGCTCAGAAGCAGAGCTGGGAAGGCAGTGCGGCGCGGTGGTTCCTCCCTGGATTTGGGTCTGGCTTTGCTGCTTCCTGGCCTTGTCCTCAGTACACACTGGGGAGCTGGCAAGGGCTGCAGAGTTCATGCTTCTGCATTTGCCTGTCAGGGGCTGGGGGCGGCCCTGGACGCACCCACGCAGGTCGGGACATGTTAGCCATTATCCAGGAGGCCAGTGGTCTTGAGTGACATGGAGCTTTTGACACAGGAAGATGTCAGGAGAGCAGTGTGTGACCCTGGGTGGTGGTTGGTGGGGAGCAGGTGTGGCCCTGCCTGCAGACCTCCCACAGAGCAGAGCTCCTGGTGGTCCCGGTGGTGCACTGGGAGGGAGGACATAGGCAAGCGTCTGGCCACCTCCCTCCCGGCTGTTCTCGCGGATCACCGTCCTCTCCAGGTCACTCTGCGGGTGCTGGCGCGCACTAGATGGCAGTGTGGCCCCCTCTCTCCGCAGCCTTCAGCACGCCTAGTCTGGGGAGTCTCTCTGGCCTGCGGGCCAGCGGGCCAGCGTGTCAGGGGAGAGCGCTCCCTGGTTTCCTGTCCCGGGGCCAGTCTTCCCTAGTGCAGGCGGCCTCACCACTAAGCGTCCCAGCCTGCAGGCCCAGCTGTGTCCCCGGCTGGTGGGAACGCTGGGCCGCTCACTTCAGCTGGCCCTGCCACCTTGAGGACACAGAGCCACTCCGGGGGTGTGTAGGCTGAATGTGTGGGTGCCCGTAGCAAACCAGAGTGGGACCTGGCATTCAGCCCTTGGTGCGTGGTAAGGGATTTTTATAGGCAAAAAGTTTTTTCCCAGAGAAATCAGCAACCCTCAGCCCACCTTAGAGTCCTGGGCTTTCAGAGTACAATTTTGCTGTCCTGTGTGTGTACATCACCACGGTGGTGTAGCCCTTCCCCTTGTGTGCACGGACAAAGTGCCTGGTCTTTATGCCTCTCCCTTTTGGTTCCCACTTCCCCGGGATTTTCTTGGGGAATCACGGCTTCACTGTTTGTGCTTTTAGAGTAACCCAGGTTTGGTTGTCAGCTGCTGGCCTTGGACCGGTGCACAAGGGAATGGAAGGGGCGTTCTGGGCTGTGCCTTCCCAGGAGCCGTGTTTGTGGATGAGGAGGGCTCCACTGTGTTCTGAACTTGGGGGCAGACCCGGCTGGGAGTGCATTTGCCTGTCACCCCTGGGAGAACCCTTGGGCTGTGGGGATCGCATTGTGAGGCTGCACCTGTCGGTTCCCATCCATTCCCGGCCATCCCAGAGACCAGGTGTGACCTGCGTGGGAGGCCAGCCTTCATCCAGAGAGAGACGTGTGCTTGGCAGGATGGCGGGTTCCATGTGTGCTGTAAACAGACACGTGGCTGCGGTGAGCCTGCTTTTTGTATTCATTTATTAAAAAGATTTATTAATTTATTTTAGAGAGAGAGAAAGCATGCGTGGGTATCAGTGGGAGGAGGGGCAGAGAGAGGGAATCCCAAGCAGACTCCCGGCTGAGCATGGAGCCTGATGTGGGGCTTGGTCGATGCCATGACCCATGAGATCGCGACCTGAGCCAAAATCATGAGTCGGATGGCGACCACCCCAGCCAGCCAGGCACCCCGAGTCTGCCTTTTCAACAGAGCTTGTGTATTAGTATACACATTTATGCGGTCGTGCATTTCGTTGGCAAGAAGCGCCGTTTGGAGGATTAGAAGAGAACCAGGACGTGGAGGTGCTTTGTGGTGTGAGTTGCCTTTCTGGAAGGCGAGTCGTCTTTCCCGTGCACGAGAGGAGCTGTGTTTGAGGCTCTTTCTGCGAAGTGTGGGCTCTTTCTAGAAGGGCCACTACTCGGCCCCCAGTTTCCCCGTCTTACAGACTTGTGTTTTGCTCTTTTGGTGTGTGTGTGTACACCCTTCTGGTATTTCTGTAGGTCGAGTCCTTGAAGTGACGGTCCCGTCTCAGGCGTGAGCTGTGGTTTGCTGGGCTTTCCGCGTTGGCCGTGGCTGATAGGGACGTGGGAGTCGGGCTGGTGGACGGTGCCGCTGGTCTCTCCCCCGACGTGGTCCCGTCGGTGGCTGAGGCTGTTTGCCTTTGGCGTGACTGATGGCGACCACCCTTTCCTTCTGTTTGCAGGGCGTCCTGGACCGCTTTTCTCAAATCCAGCCGAAGCTCATCTTCTCCGTGGAGGCCGTCGTGTACAACGGCAAAGAGTATAGCCACATGGACAAGTTGCAGCAGGTGGTGAAAGGTGGGTGGCCCTCCCGCGTCTCAGCTAGCAAGGCAGGGCGCAGGGTGCACGGATAACAGGTCCCCGGGGCCCCGCGTCGGCCGTCCCTCAATTGTGTTACATTCTGTGAGAAATACCAGTGCCCGTATGCCGTGGCCTGTAAGCCCGTGTTCCCCCTCCTCCCTCCAGGACTTCCGGACTTGAAGAAGGTGGTGCTGATTCCTTACGTTGCCTCGAAAGAGAAGATAGACATTTCCAAGATTCCAAACAGGTAAGTCCGCCATGTGCCGATCGCTGGTTCCGGGCAGAACTTCCTGGAAGTCCCAGTGGGTTGTCCAGTCTGTGAATCCTTTCACGGGGGGGGGGGGTGTAGCATTTTAGAGGTGTGGGAGGTTTTGGTTAAAAATCACAGTTTGTACGTGGGCACCCGAGGCCACACAGCGATTTTGCAGTGGAATGGAGAGAGCCCCAGGAGTCCTCTATCTTTCCCTCTGCTGTGACTTGACGTGTCTGGTCAAGGCCAGTTCCTCAATAGAATAGAAATTGCCACATGTACGTGTGTGTGTACATGTAAACACGCTCGTGTGTATATGTTTCTCTTGTAGGACCTTTGTCCCTATTGCTAATAGCACTGTCCTCTTTTTTTCTGACATTTATAAGCCGATGCATCACACGCTTATGTACCTAATAGTATTGGGGGCAGTTTATTTTGGAAGAGGAATTCAGGAACTGGGCTGTGGTTTGGTCACAGTTGAGTTTGCCTCCAGATTCTTGGAGTTATACTCCCTTCTCCTTTCTTGAAACCATCGTGGGGGGTTCCGAGGTCAAGTGTGTTTACTCCCTCTCGCCCTGTCGGGGGGAGCAGGGGAACAGGGAGGAGACTGCAGGGGTCTTTTTGGGGGGCAGACAACTGACACGTGGCTTGGGTTTTGTGCAGGCTGCGTTCTAGGGGTGCTGAGGGGGGACGTCTAGGTGCTGTGCTCCGGGGGTTGTGGTCGTTGGGAGGCACGAGCCACACCTGCAGGGAGGGTGAGCCGTGACCACTGGGCCCAGTAGATAAGGCCATGCTTCTTGTGGGGCAGGAGGTGGACAGGAAGTACCCAGGGGCTGAGAGAAGGGCACAGGTCTGGGGGAGGTGACACTGAAGGTGACCTTGACAGAAGAGCAGGGTTTGGGGCAGCTACTGGTACTCGGATTCCAGAGGCCGCAGGGTGCTGCCAGCAAAGTGACTCTTCCGTGAGGGCGGTGGTCTCAGCTCTGTGACCCCGTGTGAGGGATTCACCTGTCTGTGCCTGGGGTCCCCATCTGTAAAATGGGGAGATAACAGCACTTTCTTCGGTAAGTGGACACCAGGCCAAGTGCACTTAGCGTAGCCCCAGGCAGCCAAGATGGTTTGGGGACAGCCGCAGGCTGAGGTGAGCTCTGGCCCACGGGTATCTGCGTCAGCATGTGCGGGGCCTTACGGGCAGGCTCGGCACTTGGGTCGTCCCTGAGACTGGGGGGGGCCCTGCCAACTGTGATGAATGACAGCCAGACGACGAGCCCCGGTCCCAGTTCCCACCGTGCACTCAGCTCCCCTGCCTTTCTTTCGGGGGTCAGAACACAGAGGCCGGGAGGAAGACCAGACAGGCTCACTGGTCCCACCATGGCCCGGCTTTTATCCTTCTGAATGTGTTCATCAGCGGCTGATACGGAACGAGAGCATCCCGTAGCAATCTGTGAGCCACTTCATTTAGCTTGATACGATGTGAGAAGCTCCTGCCGTCCCCCCCGGGCATGGGACCCCCACCTGGCTCATCTTTGCAGGATGCCACAGATAAACTAAGAACAAGAACGTGCCCGGGCTCAGAGACCTGGGGTTGCGGGGGGGACCGCCCTTTGGGATTTTCATTTTTAGAAGAGAAACAAAAGTAAATGCTATTTACTGTGATTTATAGACCCTTTGGAAGAAAAGGTTTTTCTCTGTGTGAAGTATCCGATTAGATCGGACACTTTGTGTAAATGGGGTCCGAAGGGGAGGTGGTGGTGGAATGGGCCTTCCATTGCTGGAAAGTTCCACAGTGAATAATTTTCCTGACACTCTGGAGCAGAAAGCTTTGTTGTTTACTGCTCAGAGTTGAATTATTCTGCAGACCCTTTTTAACCCTCTGCGCCTCCCCCACGAGACAGCCTCGTCCTTAAGGATGCCTTCCCCTGCAAGATAGCACGGTTCTTCCCTCTCGTGTGTATGCATTTGGTTTCAGAGTAATTATCCTTAGCAAATTGCTGCAGGCTGAGTTCAACCGATTCTCCCCCTTCTGGAAAGAAGGTTTCATTTGTCAAAATGGCAGGTTTTTTTCCTCCCCCCTCCCTTCTCCCTTTCAAGGCAGCGGAGAGAATAGCACCAGGGTCCGTGTTCCTGCTCATCTCAACACAGAGAAAACACCTCTCCCACGTGGCTTCAGCAGCCCTGTTCCTGCTCAGCAAACAAATCTGTTCCTCCTCCGCTGGTTTTTGGCCACCCGCATTAATGCCCTATGTCCGCTTTGGGGGCGGATTTCTTAGGTGGTAGTCAGCGGCCAGACTTAATTTTGTTTCGGGACAGATAACTGTTCCGAGCTACTGTCCTCCTTGGGACACGTGATACATTTGTCCAGAAGCATCTCTATCATGGGATCTGGTCTTCAGATCTCGGCCCTCCTGTGCCGCCCCGACCTTCCCATGGAGGAGCTCAGGGGTCTGGTCCTTCCCTTCCTGCCCTGCTCTCACAGGGGCCAGCACAGCTTCCTTCCCCCGAGTTTGCCTGCAAACGGGACATGTTCATTGTAAGTGATCCTTGTGCACAGTGCGTGTTAAAGCCCTCCAGAGAGTCTCAGAAGAAATAGCCCTTGGTCTTGTCAGCATGCTAATAAAGCAGCTTGGAATTTTCAGTCATTTGGTGCGTTTCCCTTCAATTAATGTGATTGCGAATTCATAGAGATCTGACTTTTCCCCCTCTCTCCCAGAGAGCTTCCAAACAAGGTTAGTTTTCCCTGGAAATCCTACAACGTAGCAGTAGAGGACAGCGAGCGGCCACGTCTAGCCTGGGAAGCCTCGGCAGACGCAACCCAGCCTTCTGGAATGTTCACTGTCCGTCTCTGTGTGTTCTGCCCCCAGCGTGTTCCTGGATGATTTTCTTGCCACTGGGAAAGGCGCGCAGGCCCCGCAGCTGGAGTTCGAGCAGCTGCCCTTCAGCCACCCCCTCTTCATCATGTTCTCGTCGGGCACGACCGGGGCGCCCAAGTGCATGGTGCATTCCGCTGGGGTACGTCTCTCCACCCTCTGTCTGCTCCCCTGGGGACTCCTGGCTGGCGAAAACAGCCATTTGGGCGTGTACTCCAGACCCCCACCCGGCCAGCCTGCACCCCCTCCCCAGAGACTCCACCGTGCAGCTCCTCTGCATATGTGGCAGGGGAGCATGGAGGTCTGAGACTGAGCTTGGGCTGCTGTTCCAGGGGCTGCTGTTCCAGGCGCTGCTGTGGTGCCTGTCACCGCTGGGACGGGGGTGGAGGCCCCGGGGTGAGCCTCTGACTCCCATAGTGCGGCCAGGACCCCGTAGGTGCTTGTGAATGGGAGGGTGGGGGGGTGCCCGCCGGCCTTGCACAAAGAAGGCAGTGGAGCCGGGAGAGTAGCAGCCGTGAGCACCTTGAGGATTAGGAGAGGTGCCCATGTTGTTGCACGAGATTGTCGTGTTAGAGGCATGGATGTGTGTGCGCTCTGTGGCGTGGTCATACAGAGCTACGCGTGGGCTGGGATCAAAACCCTGGAGAGCCTCTGGGTCACGGTATAAAGTGCCGGCAGCTGAGAGAAGCTCTCGGGCCACAGTTGTTGGCTCTGGCCGCTGTCACTGAGCACCCCAGGCCGCGGCATAGACAGCCATGTGCCTCTCATGGTTACTGGGCTGGAAGTCTGAGGCTGGCGAGGCCAGGGTTGGGTTCTGCTGAGGGCTCGTGCCTTGGCTTGTGGACGGCCGCCTTCTCCCCGTGCCCTCACCTCGTCTTCCCTCCATGCACATGCTTGGTCTCGCGCGTTTTGTCCCAATTCCCTCTTCCCGTAAGGACATCAGTCAGATTAGATTAGGACCCCCCTTCTGGGCTCCTTGACTTTGTCACCTCTTTTAACGAGGCCACATTCTGAGGTCCTGGGCCTCGGGCTCAGCGTACAACTTCAGGGACCCCCAGTTCAGCCCACAGCACGCAGTCCTTGTTTCCCTGCGTATTTCATCAGGAGGCCGGCTTTACAGAGGCCCCTGAAATAATGCTTCGCTACTAAGCCTGAGATTCTGTCCCTGTCGCTCAGTGAAGTGAACCTTTTATGCTTGAAATAGCCGCGAGCCTTTAGGGAAGCTGCAGAAAGAACTTGGTGGGCTCACGGTGCAGCTGCTGGACTCCGCCAGCCTCCGTGTGCTCGGCCTCTGCTCCTAGTGCTGTCTGAAAGCTGCTTCCTGTGTGGTCGCTGTCTCTGTGTGCGAGCATACACACACGACACACACAGACAGAGACACATACAGACGGAGACATAGATACACAGACACACATACAGACACATACAGACACACACGGATACACAGCGGACACACAGGCACACATGGACACAGACACACTGACACAGGCATACAGGCACACATAGACATACACAGGCACACATACAGTTACACACACAGGTGCACACACAGACGTATGCACAGACACAGATGCACAGACACATATATATGGGCACACAGGCACACACACACACACAGATAAAGACACACCCACACATGGACACACAGAGATACCCCCCCCGCGCGTGTGGACACACGCACACACACACACACACACACACACACACACACACACACACTTTTGCTTTTGGCCGCCCCCGACCCTGAGCCTGAGTTGCAGAGTCCAGCCGTTCACCCTGAGTCCTTGAGCACGCGTCTCCCGGCCGCAAGCACGCTCCAGCACAGAGCCCTCATCGGGTCGCTGTGTTCAGGAAGGCAGGCATCCGTGGGATGCTGTCATGTGATGTGTGGCCCCGTCCGCGTGCTCCGCTCCCCCTGGGTCCCGTGCTCCGGAGCGGCCCTCAGCCTGCCTTCCCCCGTCAGGACACCTGCGTCCCAGGGGTGCAGCTGCTGGTCTTGCCGCGGCTGGTCTTGCCGCGGCAGGTGCTTCCCACTGCTTAGGTCTGGGCGTCAACTCCTGGAAGCCGTGATGTGTCTTTCTCCATACGTCATTCAGGAGGCGCTGCTGCGTCCTCGGCTTCTAAACAGGTCACTCTTTGGAGGTACCATTCCTGATGCGTTTGGTACTTTTGGCCGCCTCCTGTTGTCTACACCGCTCCTGGCCTTGACGGGGAAGCTTCTTTCTGACTCGGGCACAGTCCCCGCCTGGAGCTCAGACGTCTCCTGGACTGGCCTCGGGAGCCAACCCCCTCCCCGGGTTCTGCGCCCCGGCACTCCTTCCAAATGTCCCGGGCTTCTGGCCTGGCGGCTCTGCAGCTCTCTCCAGACCCGCTTTCCCACTTCTCCCTCAGATAGCTTAGCCTGGAGGGAGGAGAAAACCCCGCAGGCCTGGGTCACACTTGGTCATAGCCTTCTTTCCTGCTCAGAAGAAGGGGATTATCCGAGAGGAGAAAGCTGTTCCCAGACGGCTTTCTGGCTACTGCTGGAGTTGATGGTGGCATTGAAAATCAAATACGATGTTTCTTTTATTCTAGTTGAGTTAGCTTTTACAGATGTTCCCTCTGCCTAGAAGCAGTCTGAATCCCTCCCATAAAAAGGGGACATTTACATTTGAATCATTTTAAAGCCTTACACAGCTTTTCCCAGAGCACTTCCATCAGAATGGGGGAGGAGTGAGTGAGTGCGGTTCCCTTATTACCTGGCTCTGGATCCCAGGTGACACAGAGCTGCTAGACACGCCAGGAGCCGGTGGGTGACTTCTCGGGAGGCCACAGGGCAGGAGGGAGGGCGATGTCGGGGGCGAAGCCTTTATTTCTGACAGTAACACTGGCCAGGCCGCGGCGAGTTGCCCTTTTGCAGGAGTGAGTTGACCTTGTTCAAACCACCCTGTTTTATGAAATCACGTTGGGTATGTTCAGAATCCAAGAGGTCTTTGCTATGGTGGCTGGAATCACATTTTCCCCAGAGAGGGGAGCTCTGGTCCGCCCGGTCACAAGCCTGTTAACGAGCTATAGAGAGGAGCGTTTTTAGAAACCTTGTAGACAAGGGTGGGGTATGTGTGGCAAAACAACAGACATTTTAGGAAAAAACTGAAATGTCTAACTACACTTTTATTTTTAGTGCTTTTTGCAGAGCGAATGTCACTTTTTTAGGCAAGGAACATAAAAATGTATTAGATATAATGTGGCTTGCTCATAAAATCATCATGCCTGGTATATTTGGAGTATAGAAAAGTCAGGAAAAATCATATTTATTCTGTCTTCCCTGGGCTCTTGCCTCTCCAGAGAAGTGACTAAGCATCTTGCCTGTTCTGTTCAAGAGTTCCCTCGACAGGAACCTTGGAGACGGCGAGACAGAGGGCCACAGCCCAGGGACGGTGGGCCGGCCCCCGGCTTTACTGGGGCTGCTGTTCCTCGTTTGCAGGCTTGTGTTTTCCGAGTCGACAAGAGGTCTCAGGTCTCAGAATGCAGCTTCCCTTTTCTTTCTGTGAAATTGAATTCCTCCTTTTGCTTGAGATGCACAAAGTCACATTGCTCATACTTCCTTCCCCTTAGACTCAGCCATAAATACTTAAAAATTAAGAGCAAAACTACTGCTGTGAATTACGGTTCATTCAGAGACTCTTGAGAGAGAAGCCAAGCCTGGCTTGTTTTGTGCCGCCTGAAAGGAGGAGGAGAAGGCACAGGCGAACAGATGTAGGGTTATAAATAGGCCGGGCTCAAAGCAGACCGCACCGATGAAGAAACAGGTCTAAGCTGAATGACGATTTTAAGTAAGAATCCGGGAGGGGGCTTTGCCGCGGGCTCCTGTCGTCACGGAGCCCCTGGCCCTGTCGGTGGATGTGGCGTGTGGATATTTCATGTTCACTCAAGTAGTTCCTGAAGTGATTGTCCCCAAGCAGGTGCCCCTGCCCCCCCGCACTCCGAGGCAGAGTGATGTGTTGGGTGACTTTGCACCAAAGTGTGTGACCCGCTCAGGCGGGGGAGCTGTTCCCGACCCCTCTGATGCATGCTCCATAAAACCACCAGAGACCTGGCGTCTGCATGTGGCCTTGGGGACCTTCAGAAAGGTCCTGCTACCCCCCGAAGCCTCTGTCTGCCCGGCCCCCAAGTGGCTGTGGTCCCTGCTGCTCCTCGCGGGCCTGGTGGTGGCCTCTGTCCTGGACGTGCTCTGGAGTAGGAGCTCTGGCTCTTGAGTGGGAGACTTCGCTGGGTAGAGTTGTTTCCACTGAGCTTTCAAAGGAATCCTCTGCCTTTCAAGCCTTGCTGGCTTGTTTTCATTTCTCTTGGGTACAGAGAGAATCGGTTATAAAGGCTGCTTGTGATACGTGGGCCTTTGCTTCAGCCCTGATAGGCCCCAAACAAGGGGACCTGTTGCCACCAGCCAGGTGCTCCCATCTGTGGAAGTGTGGCGGCTGGCCCCGTGCAGGGGCCTGTGAGGGGCAGTGCCTCGTGTAGCCTCGGGATCCTGCATGAGATCCACACACAGATGGGAGCACCAAGGCCAGGGGATGCTAAGTGGCTGGCGTGGGGCCCCTTGCTGTACCCTCCACACAGTGCTCGGAGGTGGGGTGCACCCTCCCTGCTGGGAGCTGCAGACGGGACAAGTTGGGCAGGAGGGGTGTGGGCGGTGAAGTATTACAGAGCTGAAAATAAAACACGAGGGCGCTCTCAGGGCCGGATAGAGAGCTCCGAGGTGTGGTGTGCGGAGAAAGCAAAGTGCAGGCCACGTGTGCAGGTAAAGAAACCAGCATAAATAAATCCATGCTGAGAGGCCAGGAGTTTACATGGAAACACACAGGAGGTGGGTGCACGGCGGCTAGAGAATTGGGGGCAGGTAGGGGCCTTGTCGTGTTGTCTGCTCTGGAGCACTGGGCGTGTGCACACCTGCTGTAGAGAAACAGTGGATGGTGCTGGGGGTTGGGGTCTAACCAGACGTTTGGGCTGAAAGCAGGATATCGTGCTGCAAGGCTTGCAGAGCCCGTGGAGGCGTGGCAGCCGCGTCTCCCCTGGGCTGTCCCGTCCCTGCGCTGCAGGGTCCGCGTGCTGTGCTCCTGTCCTTCTGCCCCGGCCATGACTTTGCCTCCCCGCTCCCCTCTGCCTGGGGTTAGGGTCTCACACTGTTCCAGGTGTCTGTGGTAGCTGGAGCTCGAGGCTGGCTGGAGCCGGTCGGAGGCCGCTTCCCGGGTGCTCGTGGACACTCGGGTTACGGCGCAGGGCACCCCGGGAGTCCTGCTCATCCACTCCAGCGTGGTCAGTAGTTGGCTTCCTCCAGGGAAGGAAAGGGAGGCTGACTTCTCCCCCGGGGCTTTGCGTCTGGGCCATGTTTGCTCATGCTGCTCTTCTGCCTCTCCCCAGGGCACCCTTATCCAGCACCTGAAGGAGCACGTCCTTCACGGCAACATGGGCAGCAGCGACATCTTGCTGTATTACACCACGGTAAGCGGGCTTTGGGGGGTGCCAGGAGCCAGGAGACTGAGCTTTGGTCCCTTTAGGGCCTGTGCGACTCGGTCAGGGGTTTGGTGAGGGGTCGTTCCCTTGCATTAGCTGGGTGGGCCCGACGGGAGCATATGGGTCCTTGGATGAGGAAGGCGGGGGGCGGTCAGCGTCGGAGACGGAGATGGGGTGAGGGTCAGAGTGGGGCGGGGTCATGAGCCAGAGGATGTGAGTGACTTTTTGAAGTTGGGAAAGACAAGGAGCTTCTGGAAGGAGCGCAGTCCTGCCGACACCTTGATTATGGACTTCTACATCCAGAACGCTCACGCAATGAATTTGTGGTGTTTTAGGCTACTAAGTTTGTAGCAGTTTGTTGGAGTGGAAATAGGAAATGTATACAGATGGCGCTCCCAATTACTGTGACAGCCGGGGGTCCAGGTGTGGAGGCCAGGTTGGGCCTGAGCCTATCCTGGGGACCAGGGCTGCTCCCCATTACAGGACCGGCCTGGGGGGCCCCCTGTCCCTGCCATAGGCATGGGCATGCAGCTCCGGCTGCCCTCACACCAAGTCCGTGCCTGGGAGACCGCCCCCTGCCCAGACTTAATTGTGTTTCTTTTAGAGAGAGAGAGAGCGAGCGTGAGGAAGAGCATGCGAAAGGGGAGGGGCAGAGGGAGAGGGACAAACAGACTCCCCACTGAGCAGAGAGCCTCGTGTTGGGCTCGATCCTACAACCTGAGATCACGACCTGAGCTGAAATCAAGCGTTGGAAGCTCAACTTAAAACATCTCCCGGTCACCCTCCTCATAGAAGGAGTTCTGTTCTGCCCCAAAGCCTTGCCGGGCTACCTGGTGGCTGAGCCTAGGTACCTGACTGGTCTGCCGAGCCACCTCCCTTCTCTCTGAGGTGTTTCACTAGAACCCTGGAAAGACTGTGGCTTTCACTGAGCAAGGAGGGGGGGCCCAGGAGCCAAGGGCAAGGAGACAGTACAGCGTAAGCCAGTGTTGTCCGGGTCAGACGTCCCTGGGACGTGGGGGTGATGGGGGCCTGCCTCTAGCACATTCTCCTGGTTTCATGTGCGATACGCATCATTAAACCAAAGGTCAGGTTCGAGCAGCTGGGGACACTCCTGTCCTTGTGAACTCTGTGTGATGAACACTTCAGACAAGTTAAAGGAAACAGTGTTTTATCCTAACAGACGAAAACTTGAAGTTGGCCTTTTCCAACTGGAAACATCAAGAGGTTTCAGAGTGAGTTAGCTCTGTTCCTTGGATGACAATTCCGTGCTGAGTTTTTTTGTTTTTTTTTAAAGATTTTATTTATTTATTCGACAGACAGAGATCACAAGTAGGCAGAGAGGCAGGCAGAGAGAGAGGGGAAGCAGGCTCCCTGCTGAGCAGAGAGCCAGATGCGGGGCTCCATCCCAGGACCCTGAGACCACGACCTGAGCCGAAGGCAGAGACTTTAACCCACTGAGCCACCCACGCGCCCCACTAAGGAATTATTCTTAACAAAAGAAACCAGTGGGGGCAGCCCGAGCAGCACAGTGGCCCGGCCAACTCACTATTTGAGGAAGCTGTTAAAGTCAGTCAGTAAGAGACACAGCATAGGCCTGGCTCGGGCCACGGGGACCCCCGCAGCCACTGCCAGCCACAGCTGTGGCCACCAGCATGCCCCACTGTAAAAGCTACCTGCCCATCCCTCCTGGGCAGGATGCTTCAGGAAAAGTGAAATGCCTCTAGGACAACCACACCAGATCTGAGCTCTTATGACGTCCTTGCCCTCCATGTAAAACCCTGGCGTTTTAAACCATGAGTCCCAGGGAGGCAGCTGAGCTTGATAACGTCACACCTGCCAGGTCTCCCCACACCTCAAAAGACGCTCCATCAGTGCTGATGGGCTTTCCGTGTGAAAAGGGCCTCAGAGCCTGGCAGTGCCCAGCACCACTGGCCTGCCTGTGGGGAGGGGCAGGAGGATCCGGGTTACATCCCTGCACCTGAGGGAGACCCCAATCACTGGGCCCAAGCCCTTGATTTTCAGTTAGACACGCCGAGCGATGAGGCAGCCCGCGCACAGCCACATACCTGGGGTGCCCTCGGACTCCCTCTCCCGGGAATGAGTGGAGTTCCAGGCTCCATGCCCAAGGGCACAGCCAAGGCCCTGGCCATCAACCTCACCTCCAACATTCCGCTTCCTTAAAAACTAAGCACGATGCTCAATAGGAAGCCTGCTTCCTCCTCTCTCTCTCTGCCTGCCTCTCTGCCTACTTGTGATCTGTCTGTCAGATAAATAAATAAAATCTTTAAAAAAACAAAAACTAAGCACGGAGGGTGGCTTAGTGGGTTAAACTTGAGATTTGGGGTGCCCCCAGTGCTGGTGTCATTGAGGGGAAGGACAGGCAGCTTCCCAGGGGCCTGCTGGGTTCTTGGGCCTGTCCCCCAGGCCGTCGGTGGCCTGCTCGCTGAGGCTCTATGCTGGTTGTCTCTTAAGTGCCCTTGTCTGGGGGTTCTCAGCCGGGCTGTACCGGAGGGCCGCTTGGGGTACCTTCTGTGGCCCCCAGTCCCTGCTGTGGGATCTGCGCACGGGCACAGGAGAGGAGGGCGGGCCTCCTGGCCTCCCTGGCGGAGACTCCTGCTGGAGCTTTCCTCTGGCTCCTGGCTCCCTCGCTGTGTTGGTTCAGCTCTGGAAACGCCCACAAGTTCCCCTGCATGGATGGGAATGCTGTGGCCAGTTCTTTCTGCCCTAAAATTTTTCTTAAATAACAACAACAAAGGAGGCCTTACTTGTGTACGGGAAACATTTCTCATGGCACACGTGTGTGTGTGGTGAGCTATCAGTGTCCTCCCGGGGCAGGGGCACCTGTGTGGGTCTTGCTCACACATGTGGTCTACGTGTTGCCCATGGCCCCTGTGGAGGCCTGCCCGGGGCTCCGGCTGTGGGTGTGGGTACGCTGCAGCCCCCACACTGGCTTGTTGGACACGGAAGCTCGTCTCAGAGACTGGTCCCCGTCACTGCGGGCCGCATTCCTGTGGACGGCCGCGGTGGTCTGGCTTCTGAAAGCTTGCCACGTGCTGTTCCAAACGTCTGATGTGGCCTCACAGGTTTGGCCTGTGGTGTTCCACAGCACGTGTGCATGTGTGGGACCCCTTCCGTGGCGGCGGGACCACATCTCCTGGCTCTTTGGCTCCCGTTGTCCCCAGCGAGGCTGCGGGAAACACCCTTTGACCCGTCTTAGCGTGTGTGTGTGTGTGTGTGTGTGGGTCCGTACGAGGCACTCTAGGCGTGGAGCTGCTGGGGCAAGCGTTGTGCATCAGGGTGGGGGGTCCTTGCGGACCACTGGCTCGGTGTCGGGACGTGAGACGCTGAGGGGCAGAGGTGAGGCACCTGGCCTGGCGCTTGGTTGACATCGTGTTCCTTCTGTCTGTCCCAGGTCGGCTGGATGATGTGGAACTGGATGGTGTCGGCTCTTGCCACAGGGGCGGCTGTGGTCTTGTACGACGGCTCCCCGCTGGTGCCCACGCCCAACGTGCTCTGGGACCTGGTTGACAGGATAGGGTAGGTGCCAGGATACCATGCTCGCCAGAGAGCCACACTGCCATTGACTGCCGTAGCACTGGTGCCGTCTTGGGAGTGCTTGGCCTCTCGGTGGGCACAGAGGACGCGGGAGGGCGTGGGAGGGTGAGGGAGGGTGTGGGAGGGTGAAGGAGGGTGGGAGAGGGCGTGGGAGGGTGTGGGAGGGCGAGGGGGATTGAAGTTGCCAAGGAGGGCAGGAAGGGGCAGGTAGCCCTGACGGGGACCGACCAAGGGTAAGGGGGCCACCCCCAGGGCCAGGAGTGAGTTTGAAACTGGGGAATCAGGAGAGGGAATGTGATCTTGTGTCTGTAACTCTGGAACCTAAGAGCTGCTGGAAGAGTCCAGGAGAAAGGGAGCCAGGGCCAGCGAGGGTTCTTCCTCATGCTGGGCTCCCCCAGCTCCAGGGTGGGGTGGGGGTAAAACAGGCTGTTCGGGGATGGTGTGGATATGCCTGTGAAGGGCAGGGGCAGAGCCCAGCACTGGGGCATTCCCAGGGTCTGGGCTTCCCACTGCTGGCCTTCCGAGACCCGTGGCACTAGGACAGTCCTGCCTTTGTCAGCTGTCCCCTGGAATCTCCTTGGACCCGGCACAAGGTTGCTCCAAAATGCTCCTACAGATGCTGCAGGAGGGCCTCTGTGCCTCCCGGCCATCCTGCTGATGGCTAGTTTCTCGGTTGGTGACAAGCTGGGATCCTGGGGAGCTGGGGCAGAGCGTGGGGAAGGAGGCCGGGCCCTCCCTCCCTCTGCCGGTTCCCCTCCTCATCATCACTGGGGACAGTGTCAGGGGACAATTCTGGGAATGCTCTCTCTGTGGACGAATCATCAGAACCAGTGGAAGCATCTGCCCCCTGGCGGCCCGTGGTCACCATTGGCCTAATGATGGTGGTTCCAGGAGCACCAGCACGAAGCCGCAGTGCTCCGGGAGCCTGGAAGCCCCCGTGCTCGGAAACGCGCGCCTTACTCTCAGTTTGAGTCTGTTCACGGTGGGGAGACAGAAGAAGCCACTAATGTTTTTAAATTCATGGTCATTAATATTTCAAATATAACTTTGCGCGGCCTGGGTAATATTTAAATTCTGACATTTGGCTCATAATATTGGCAAGGAAGGTTATTTCCTAATGAGACTGTTTCCAGCAAAAGGTTAATCGAATCTCTGGGAACTTAGATGACTTTAAGAGCTTTACCCTTAATACCCGGGAGCTGGGCTCCAGGTGGAGATGCTTTCTGGGGTGTGTGTGTGTGTGTCTGAGTGTGTGTGTGTGTGCATGTAACAGGAACATGGATAGATAATGTGCATTATTGGGGCCCAGTGCTAATGAATTTAAAGGATGAAGGGCCCCAGGACAACCCAGCTCTGTGTGTATGTGTGTGTGTGTGTATGTGTGTGCTCGCGCACGCATACATTTGTGTATGTGTCTGTGTGTGTACACAGGTGTGCAGAGTGTGTGCATGTGTGGGCAAGAGTATATGTGTCTGCCTGTGTGGGTGAGTGTGTGCAGAGCTGTGTGCAAGTACATCAAAGTGTGTGTGTGAATACGTGTGAGCAAGGTGTGGTTGTGGGTGCATGTGGCGATGGGTGCATGAGCGTGTGTGAATGAGCGTGTATGTGTGTCGGAGCAGTCACAGGTGTGTGGTCTGGGCCGATGTAGTGGGCATGTCCTAGGCATCTGCCTTCCAGCAGCTCTGCTGGCTCATGCCCCAGATGCTGCTGGAGACGTGGCCTTGGCCATTGGAGGGCCCCTCTGGACCTGGCCCGGAGGGTCCCTGCTCCGTTCCTGGAGGTTGGTGCAGGTCTGCATTCAGATGGGAGCCGGGGGTGGGGTGCTTGGGAGGACTGTGGGCCTTGAACCCCCGCTCTGACTGCCAATGGCCATGGAGGGGAGCAGGTCAGGTGTGGCGGGAGACCTTCATCTGACCTTCACTTGTGCGCGCCCCCCCACTGAAAATTAAAACCAAGTTACATATGGTCACATAAAATCCTACATGTCGGTGGCAGGAGGAGCGGCTCTCCCAAGCTGGACAGCAGGGTCCTTGTGGGCCATTTCAGGGCTCCTGGGTTTTTTAAATAACCCGGGCTAATGTAGGAATGAAATCTTGGATGATTTTTTTTTTTTAAAGATTTTATTTATTTATTTGACAGAGAGAAATCAGAAGTAGGTGGAGAGGCAGGCAGAGAGAGAGAGAGAGAGGGAAGCAGGCCCCCTGCTGAGCAGAGAGCCCGATTCGGGACTCGATCCCAGGACCCTGAGATCATGACCTGAGCCGAAGGCAGCGGCTTAACCCACTGAGCCACCCAGGTGCCCTGAAATCTTGGATGATTTTAATGTGTTGGCCCAGAGACTTACTAACATGTCTGATAACAGAATATTTATTTTGTAGACGCAAAGTTCTTTTCTTTTTTTTTTTTTTAAGATTTTATTTATTTATTTGGGAGAGAGAGAAACCACGAGAGAGGATATGAGTGGGGAGGAGAGGGAGCAGGCTCCTCACTGAGCTGGGAGCCCGATGGGGGGCTCCATCCCAAGACCCTGGGGTCATGACCTGACCCGAAGGCAGACACCCAACTGACTGAGCTACCCAGGTGCCCCAATGAGGTTCTTTTAAAAGATGAATTTTCTTTGTCGTTTGGGGTGTTTTTCTGGGCTCCGGGAGTCTGGCTTGGGGAATATTTGGGTTAGAGTTGGGGCCAGAGTTCTGGGGTCTTTTGTCCAGGCTTTGCTTGTACCCAGGCCAGCCATCTGAGTTCCCCCGTGTCACCTGTCTCTGGGTGGGAGAGGCCCTGGGGGCAACCCTGGCCGGCTCACGTGGCAGAGTGGACTTGCTGGACAGCTGTCCGCCAGGGTCATGTCCACACCCCGTCTGCTCCGCGCCACGTGCCCTCCTGGGCTCTGAGGCGTGCACAGCAGTGCAGTGGTGGAGGTGACTTGTCCCTGCCCTTGTGGGGCTGCACGCGAATGGGGGAAGGAGGAGAGAGAAAGAAGTGCTGTTGGTGCCCTGAGGTCCGGGATTCCCCCTGAGGCAAGGGCACTTGGGGCCTAAACCTCAGGCCTGGGGAGGGGATGCAAAACACGCTCCAGACAGAGGGATGGTGAGTGCCCGGGCCCTAAGTTGGGGCTGGGATAGGTGTGCGAGGGAAGGAGACCCCTGTGCTGTGGAAGTGAAGAGTGGATGTGGGGCCGGCTGGGGGCTGGGGGTGGAGGCTGGTCCCTCGGGGACTCTCGGGCCGACTTGGACGGTGGGGGCTTTTCTGCACGAAACGCGACACCCCTGAAACGTTTGGAGCAACACAGCCCGGGTTCGTGTTTGTGAAGGCAAAGTCTTGCTCCTGAGTGGAGAATGTGTTGTGGGGGGCGGGGGAAGAGGGCAGTGGGAGGCTGGTGGGTCTTAGGCAGATGGAGTTACCCAGGCACCGGGTGGGCGGCCTCGGAGGGGCTTTCTATGAGCCGCCCGTGGGGCATGGCGGGCGGCTCCTGTCCATCTGGGAAGCCGCCTGGTGCTTTTTGCAGATCCCCAGCCGTTATCCCTAAAAATACACAGCGCTGAGCACCCACACCAAGCTCCCGTGCTTTGCGGGCTCATTGTGGTTTTACGTGGCTCCTGCAAGTCCTGGAGTCGGTGGGGGAGACCTTCCCGTTCTTTTTTTTTTTTTTTTATTTGACACAGAGAGAGAGAGAGAGAGAGAGAGAGATCACAAGTAGGCAGAGAGGCAGGCAGAGAGAGAGGAGGAAGCAGGCTCCCCATTGAGCAGAGAGCCTGATGCGGGGCTCGATCCCAGGACCCTGGGATCATGACCTGAGCTGAAGGCAGAGGCTTTAACCCACTGAGCCACCCAGGTCCCTCGACCTTCCCATTCTTGAGACATGCAGGCCTGTGACCCAGGTCCAGCACCTGGTTGGAGTCTCTGTGCATTGCCAAGGTCAGGGTTTACAGGGATATGGGAAGAACCACAGAGAGCCGTTGATTTCGGTGGTGGTGGTGGGACCAAGGGGATGAGCAGCAAGGGCCATGTTGCTTTGGTGTGGCTGGGGTCGGAGATCCTCGCGCCGTGGGTGGCCATGGCTCTGCCATCAGAGGCTGCAGGCGTGCCTGGTCTTCTGTGAAAATGTAGCCGTTCCTGAAGGGTGACACCTTAGTGCTCAGAGGTGGTCTTGAGTTTGGGAATCATCCTGCCCGAGTTAATGCAGTAACCACGGGGGACATGGGAAGGTTGTGTACATGGCCCCCCACGGCCTCCCCTCCTGAAGCAGCCACCTCTAGGGCCCAGCAATCCGGGAGGTGCCTGAGGTCTCGGTGGGGGGCTTCCTGGTGGCCAGGTGCTGGTGGTGAAGAGGGGGGCTGGGAGGGACAAAGGACAGCAGGCTCGAGGGCTCCTCCCAGCCCAGCTGCCCTGGTGCTGGACAGCATGTGGCTGTTTCCCACCCAGGGGTGGGGGGATAATGTTTTGGCTGCCCAGAGGGATGCCAAGGGACTTTGATGTTTGCAGCCTCCTTTGGGCCTGAGAGGGAGGGCACCATTTAGTTACGAAGCTGGTCTGCTGGTCCAGGGCCGCCTGGCTGCTGGAGCCATCAGGAGTGCTTGCCCCTGGAAACGCAGCGACTTCTTCTCCACGTGGCGTTGTTCTCTGAGTGCAGACGTGGAGCAAAGGACCGTAGACTCTGAACATTCGAAACGAGAGGAGCTGCATCATTTAAGAAGTCATTTAAGTCACTTAAGAACAGGGGTGGGTCCCGAACGCCCAGCATGGGCCCTGCTCCCACAGAAGGTCCTGCCGCCCTCTGCACCTCGGTGGAAGGGGCTCACGTGGGGCTGGGACTTGAGGGGTCTCGGTTTTCTGGCTTCCTTTGGTCCCTAAAGGGCAAACACCCTGCAGTTGGGAAGAGTGTGGGCTGGTGGACAAGTCGCTGTCTGTCACACGGAGCCGTGTGCTCAGGGGGCCGGGCTCCAAGTGTGTTGGGAGTCAGTGCACTGGCCTGTCCCTGCTGAACCCGCAGTCAACACAGGTGTTTACTGAACACTAGGTATTAATTCAGCCCAGAAAAATATGTGTCTTGGATTTTGCAAACTTGCCAGAAGCAAGTCACTAATTTTAAAAAGCTCTGGAGCCTGGAATGTGCAAGAGCCTTGAAAGTTTCAGTTTTCTTTCCCTCCTGTGCCCTTAGCATCACCATCCTCGGAACGGGTGCCAAGTGGCTGGCCGTCCTTGAAGAGAAACAGCTGAAGCCAGGTCAGTGTGGCCCTCAGGACGCCTGGCCTCCTCCCTGTCCTGCCAGCCAAGGAGTCCAGAGCCGCCCTCTTACCTGTTACCTGCACGCGAGCCAGAACAGGGCTGTCGGTTCTCGTTTTAATCTCTCTGTGGTTCTTCCCCCTAGTGGAAACCCACAGTCTCCAGACGCTTCACACGATCCTGTCCACTGGCTCCCCTCTGAAGGCCGAGAGCTATGACTACGTCTACAAGTGCATTAAGAGCAGCGTCCTCCTGGGCTCCATCTCAGGTAGGGCTTGCGCCGTGGGGGGTCCGGGAGGAAGCAGGGGAGGTGGGGCACGACCAGGCTGGCCCCCCGTAAGCATGCATGGCCTTGGACAGGTCCGCTGCCTTGAATTTGTCCCGGGTAAACAGCAGGGCGCACCTCTGTGCACGTTTGGTTCTTCTTGTTCACGATAGTTAAGTTCTAGGAAGTTGCTGAGTTAGTGACTACGGAACCATTGGGGAAGGGGCACACACACACACACACACACACACACACACATATCTCGCATAAATTATGATCTTATATTCTGGAAACAACCCTTTTCTGGTAGATTCTGTTGTCTTTATCTTATGGAAGAGAAAACGAGGTTTAGGAGTGTTAATGGACTTGTTGGAGCAGCCCCCCCAACAGGTGCAGTGCAGCTGGGTCCTGAGCCAGAGCCCCTTGCACCCCCTTCCCCCGCCCGTGCTCTCTCCCAGTCTTCTCTGTCGCAAGAGCCGAAGCCAGAGCAGGGCACTGCCTTGTGGCCCTGTGGCTGCGGACGTGCGTGTGGGGCGTCTGGAGATTTCCACTGCTTGGCTCGTGTTCTCCGATGACCGTGAGAGCACCCTGAGTGTTGCTTCTGAGGTCATCAGTGTCCGTGAGCAGGAGCATTTGCAAATACAGAATCTGTAAGTAATAAGGATTGGCCAGGTGTGAGAACAATTGTTGCAACGCCGTTTATGCTCGTTAAAAGCCGGAAGTTACCTATGTGCCGGGTAGAAGGGAACTCATTGAATAATGTATGGTGCATCCTGAATTTTTGCAGCTGTTAGGAGGGATATGGTGAATATTCTTATGTAGATGGAAACGTATTCATTGATACCGAAAGAGGGTTGTGATACGTTCAGTGAGAGAAGCAGATTGCAGAGATACGTGTGGTCATTTTTGTAGATCGACAGAAGGAATATGTGGTGGGGTGTGTACACCCGTGTGTGTGTGTGTGTGTGTGTGTGTGTGTGTGTGTGTGTGCACGTGCGCATGGGTGTTGGGATTTCAAGTGACTTTTTTTCTCTTCACTTTTTCCTAACGTGAAATTGTATGAAGACAACTTGTGCGTGTTGCAAAATCTTCAGAATCCAAAAAAGAAACAGTGGTGTCCACCCCGAGTGGTTTCCTCCTTCCCCCACAGAAGCCTGTGCTCGTTTCCCCTCGGGTGTCCGTATGTAGGTGGGAGAGTGTGTCTGGATGGGGTGAGACTCATTTAACTTAGGATTCACGCTGGTCCGTATTTCCCCCTTAACAGCGTGACTTGTAGCTAATTCTATCTTAGCTCATCAAAATCTTGAGAGGAATTTAATTTATATTTCTGAAAGCATATCTTTATTTATTTGTTTTAAAAAAGATTTTATTTCATTTGATAGAGAGAGTCACAGACAGCGAGAGAGGGAACACAAGCAGGGGGAGTGGGAGAGGGGGAAGCAGGCTCCTCGCTGAGCAGGGAGCCTGATGCGGGGCTCAATCCTAGGACCCTGAGATCATGACCTGAGCCAAAGGCAGAGGCTCAACAACTGAGCCACCCAGATGCCCCCGAGAACACGTCTTTAAAAGCTACTGTGTGATTTTCTTGAAGCCCGAAGCTGCCCTGACAGGCCTCTGCTTTCCTGTGGGACCCGTGGCCAGAGGCTAGGGGACTTGAGCTGTTTAGGCGAGCAGGGCAGGCAAGGGTCCGGCCAGCATCTGCAAGTGGCCTTGTGACATCCCTTCCCCCTCTGGGCCTCAGTTTGCCTGCCTTAAAAGGGACGGATTGTACAGTGTGACTCCAGGGGGCCTGTCCATGCGACTGCTGCCCACCGAGTGGGCTCAGGCCACTTCTCTAGCGGGGTCACTCTCCTCGTGACAGGTGACATGTATAAATGTTTGCCGCCTGTGTGTCACTGTGAATGCCATGAAGTCTTAGAACATAGCAGCTCTCCTTTCCTGACACAAAACACTCTTCGAGATGCTCTGGGGGAAAGGCAGGAGGCGGGTGTATGCGGTGCCCCACGTGTGTGAGATGATCGTGTGTGGGGAGGGTCTCCAGCCAGGTGGCAGGGAGGCTCACATCCACTCCTCAGCCTCTCAGAGGGCATTACCTGCCCAGAGCGCTGCGGTGCAGAAGCTTTGGGAGGTGGCCTACTGGCTGATCCAGTGCTCTTGGCGCCGCAGGCGTCCCAAGGTCACCCAAGAGCATCCCAGGCCTTCCTGGCACCCCAGCATGCTTCCCGCCCGATGCGTTCTGTCTTCTGTGAGACAGGCCTGCACGGACCCCTGGGGTGCGGCTCCTCCGGCCGCCGCAGAGGGCCTCCGTATGTGATGCATCTGCCCACGCGGTGCCGGTGAGGTTGGGCTCATGGGTGAAGCCTTCATGTCCCGTGAGCCCAAGTCTCGAATTTCACTGTGACCATGAGAGATCATGTGTTTTGTCTGTCGTCCAGCAGGAAGACTTGGTCAAAACATGAATCATCCGGACACAGGCGTTTTGCTGAAATTTCTAAATCACCTCCCTCATTTCTCCCTGCAAAGAAGCGCTAACCATCCGTGCATTTGTATCTACGGGAGAAAGAGTAGAAATACCTCCGGGGTCTTCCTCCCTTGGTGTTCACCAGTAAAAAACAAAGCTGTTCATCTCAGTCTTCTGAATTCTGCCTCTCCTTTCCCTTTGTTTGCAGGGGGCACCGACATCATCTCCTGCTTCATGGGCCAGAATTTTTCTGTTCCTGTCTATAGAGGGGAGATTCAGGCCCGGAACCTGGGGATGGCCGTGGAAGCCTGGAACGAGGAAGGTGATGGCTTCGCTAACTGCCTTTCTTTCTGTTTCTGGGCGTGACCGGTAGCTCAGGAGCTCTCGGATGTGTAACCTCCCTGAGACGGGTGGCCCAGGTCACTTGCAGACTGGGGTCCTTCTAGCTGCCCGCTGGGCTCCTTGTCCCCCGTCCCCTTTGGCCTTCCTGCCTGAGAAGTCAGTGTCGGGCTGGAGCACAGCGGAAAGCTGTGTGTTCAGGAGCGGCAGGAATGCTGTTGCTCCCCCAGCATCCAAAGCCCGGAGATGCTGCTCAGACAGCCCCACTGCCCTGCTCCTGTGACCCCCTGACCTTGACATGGACCCAGTGAGGGAGCCGGGGTGTTGGCCTCTGACGGTGTCAGGATGAGCTTTTGCTCTATAGCCTGTTGGTGGCCATTGATAAATGAGCAAAGCCTGTTTGTGTCTCTAGCACCAAACAGGGCCTAGCCTGGCGTGTGGTGTGTGCACTGTGCAAATTTGCCCTGCAGCCACCATTATTTTAGCCTGACAGAGTGCATGGGGAGTCTGGGTGAGGAAGAGGGAGAGACATCAGCCGTGGTGGCCCCGCCAGGTTAGGGGCTGGAAGCCTGGAGAACACAGGAAGGATTTCTCCCTCTCCAGTTCATGGAAAATGTTGCCAGAGACTTTTTTGAAAATCGGTTCTTACTTTCAGAAGAGGACTTTTCCTGGTGCTCGCAGAGCTTCTCAGCCCCATATGTCTATTTTCTTCCCTACTGTCTTAACCATTTCTTTTGGTCCTGGTCACTGCTGCATTCTGTGGCCTGGCTGGGGGAGATGCTCCTGGCAGAGAGAAACTGACGGCCATCTCTACAGCTCCCAGCTGTCTGTCTTTCATCTCTCTGGGGGGCTTGGTGGGATGGGGTGAGCTAGGTGAGGGAGGAGGAAATGGGGAACCCCAGGAGGCCCTGTGGGCGCACGTGGAATGGTGACTTCTCAGTGCCAGTCCCGCAGTGCCACGGTGTGCTGGGTGAAGGGACCCGCTCCCTGGGAGGGTTGCTGTGCTGCCCTCTCCTCGGCCTCCATGGCCTCTGCTGTGCCCGGGGCCGGAGACTGGGCGCCCTGTGGGAGCAGGTGGACTCGGCGCGACTCAGTTAGCCTGCAGGTTGGGAGTAATGAAGAGAGGTAGGGACCGCGTGGTGCAGGAATTCTACTCCTGGGAGAAGCACTGGCGCATACGAGCGAGGAGAGGCATGTGAGTGGGTTTGTCACCGCATGTTCGCAGTAGGGAACAGAGTCGGGAACATACAGAGCTCGTCCTCCAGAGGAATAAATGGCCACGATCGCACGTGGACAGTTACAAGCAGTGAAAACGAGTGGGCTGGAGCGGCATATAGTGGACGAGCGAGGCACCCCAAGCCCACACTGGGAGAGCTGAGCGGGTTGCGGGGCGCACACAGCCTGAGGCCGTGGGTGCAGTTTGGAGACACGCGGGATGACTTGGCTGTTCGGAGCTGTGTCTCGATGGCGTGAACGTATTAATACACGTGTGGGGAACATCAGTTCCCTTTAGAAGAGAGATTTGGGGGGGGCGTGGGTCCGGAGGGAAGGTCGCTGGGGGTCGGTCCCAAGTACATGGTGATGGGGAGCGTGTGCCAGGCTATGTGCTGCTGCGTGTGCTCAGGTTAGTCTCTCCTTCCCGAAGCAGGAAAGGCAGTGTGGGGGGAGAGCGGCGAGCTGGTGTGCACCAAGCCGATCCCCTGCCAGCCCACGCACTTCTGGAACGATGAGAACGGGAGCAAGTACAGGAAGGCCTATTTCTCCAGATTCCCAGGTAGGTCCGGTGGTGGGGGATGCGGAGGGAGCTGCCCACACTCCCTCTGGGCTGGGCCTTTGGGTCTGGTTCTGCCCGCACCCCACCCCCACCCCCTACGCCTGTGAAGCTGCTCACAGCTCCTTCCACCAGGGGGCGGGGATGCATGGGGATCAGGATCTTGTCCCTTCCTCTCGGAGCCATCATGTGAAACTGGCTTCTGGTTAGCTTGGTCTGGTTAGCTTCTATTTCCTTACGGTTTATTTGTTTATTTGAGAGAGAAAGAGAGCACGTGAGCAGGGGGCTAGAGAGGGGCAGAGGGAGGAGGGGAGAGGCTCTCAAGCAGACCCTTGCTGAGTGCAGAGGACCTGAGCGGAAACCAAGAGTCAGATGCTGAACAGGCTGAGCCCTGGTGGGGTTGCTTTCTGCTTAGCTGGCCTCTGTGTGCAGAGCCCCTGGGCTGCAGGTGCGGCTTCCAGGGGCCGGCACGAGTCCCAGTAGGAGCCCCGGTTTGCCTGTGGGAGGGCTGTGGGCTGCGCGCTTACCCAGGACTGCCGGTTCAGATGGAAGCGGCGTGTTCAGGAGGAATCTGGCTTGGGCCTCCTCCTCTCCGCTGGGCACGCACCCTCACCCAGTCCTCATGGAGGTCTTGGAGGAGGAGCACGTTGGGGGTGGGGCGCTCTGCAGCCCGCTTGTCACTCTCACACAGACCGACACCCTCGCGTTTCATCTTCCGAGTGGTGCCTTGCCCCGGAGCAGGGAAGTGTTTTATTTCAAGCTCTGACTCCCGTCTCCATCTGTCCTTCGTTCATAAGCAACCTCGAGTTATCACAGCTGTCTGATTCACAGTTCAGTAAGCCCTCTGTCCCAGAGCGGTGTTCTCCAAGTGCGTGCTTGCTTCCGTCTCCAGAAAGATAATTTGGTTTTGCGGTAACGGCTCATGGAGGATCAGAGAAGGGCAGGTGGCCAGCAGGAGCAGAACTCACTGTGGACCCCTCCCGTCTCTCCCCCTGGCCTTGCGTGTTTACACGTCCCATGTGAAAAGCACTGTATCTGGCATCGCACCCCGACGTGGGCGTTGGAGGAGCACCCCAGATGTGACGTAGCCTCCTGGGTACCTGCTACGCGTGAGCCCCGCCTTGGATCCCGCTGGCGTGTGGCTGTCCAGACGGAGTGAGGCAGCATAGAGGGAGCTAATGTAGAGAGAAACGTTCCTCAGGTGACTCTGAAGGACAGGGCAGGACCTCCTGTTATAGCAAGAGAGGCCAAAAGGAGTAGAGCCTCAGTGGGAGAATCCATCTTAAAAATCCATCTCTGTCTCCTGCAGTACGGGTCACTGGTCTTTGGAAGCTGTGTTTCCTATAACTTATCATATATACAGTTAACATGAAAAATGTCTCTCAGGATTGATTTCAAAGCCTTTTCTTCCCCTCCCTCCCTCCTTCCTTCCTTCTTTTTTTTGAACTTCCCTCTTGGAGAAAACAAGTATTGTGACCTGTTTTATTGCCATTTCCATTTTTGCCTTGGCTGCCAGGAAGCTCGAAGCAGAAATCATTGCTTGTTTGGAGCAGTCTTCTTACCCCAGGGCAGGGTTTCTGATTCTCTTGAAAGAATCTCATTATGTAATCGGGTTTATAAGTAGTTTCCTCAGATGCTTTCTGGGAGTAGGTGGGAGATGTGTGAACCAGTGCGGTAAGAGGAAGGAAAGAGGAAGGCAGGTAAGATAATGGAACTCTGAAGCCCTTGGTCGTGGACTGGAGGAACACGGGTGGAACCTGACTGTCCATGTTGTCCTGGGAGATTCTGACACTGTATTGGAATTAGTGTTGAGGGAAACAGCTGGAGGCCAAGGTTGTCATTCCTGGAGCAGCAAGCAAACTTTCAGACATAGTTAGGCCAGGTGAAAATGTAAGCAGGTGGTGATATCCAAGACATTAGTAAGCGAAAAGAAGAAATTCAGCACAGAGGGAACAGTATCTCTTTGTGTAAACTTTTAAAAGGAAATATGTGTGTGCAAGTGTGTGAATAAATCCACAACAAAGGGTTATCTGTGTGGGAGAATTATGAGCTGTTTTGCTTTTCTTTATATCTTATCATTTTTAAAAACCTAGTAAAAATTTAAAGAGACTTTAAAAGCGGACTGAAGAAAGACTTAGACTGTTCTGATTCTACAAAGCAGTGATTTCAGCTCTGAGTTTCCTGGCAGCCAAGACAAAAAGGGAAATAAAATGAGTACGGGTGAGTGCAGGGTACACATTTCCACTCGGGAGCCAAGCACACCCATCAACTGTTGGGACTTTGAACTTGGACATGGGGACAGCCAGAGGTTCCCTCAGCCTGCATCAGCAGAAGAGCTCAAAGCGGAAGGAGACTCCGCGTCATAACTCACAGAGCCCTCGGTCCTCCCATAAGAGAAGCGTGCGTGGGTGTGCAGTTTATTCACGATGGTGCATTTGCAGACGTGGACAGCCGTGCTGTTGTTCTCTCTATACAAAGACACATGCTTACCTGGATTTCCTGCAGGAGGAAAGCAAGAGCAAGGCTGGGTCTCTCCCTTTGCGCTGGCGTGCGGTCGCTGAAACAGGGTGGAAGGAGCCAGTGCTCTGCTGGCCCCGGGCATGGGAACCCGCAGGGAAGCCTGCATTCCTGCGCCGTGACAACCTGGCAGCAGAGCCACCAGCCCCTTGAGAATCCTTCCTCCCGACTTCACGTTGTACGAGGCAGCAGTGCTGCATTTTATTTTCACAAATGACAGTTCCTTCAGGGTGCCTTTGCGTCTTCCGTTCTGTCTTCGTTTCCGGGATCTCGCATTCATGATCAAACTCCTGGGAAAGCCGGCTCTGCACTGCCCAGACTCTGTGTCGGTCGGGCGCCCGGTCCCCAGATGAGAAAGGACCCGTGGAGGGGTCAGCCCTGCGGCTGCGTCCACAGCCCTGTCCCCTGGGACGGCATCTGGAAGCCCAGCGTTTGGAGCAGCTGTTGGATGTGCTTCTGCAGAAACCTGGCGGGCGTATCACTCGCAGTCCTGGGATTGATCTTTTCCTGTTTGTGTACCCGAGTCTTTCATGAGTCCCGTCAGGAGGAAGGGGTTTCTCTCTTCAGCTAGGGGAGGAGGGGAGAGGGACCCGGAGGCCTACAGTTCTCTTTTGTATCAGAAGAAAGGAGCTCGGGAGTCCCTCCGTTCCCTAACTGCCTCCCAAGGACCATACTCCCTGCAGACGGACAGACGTCCTGGCCTTCAGCTGGGTCTGCACCTGGGCGGGAGCCTCAGTTGCTGCTCGTGCAGTCTGGTCATGACTGTGAACGAGCGAGGGAATAAGCGCAGTGTCTCGTCACGGTGGTGCCTCCCGGACAGGTGCGGGTGGATGGGGTTCGCGCCTCCAGGCGGGAAGCGTCTCCAGCATTGCGGGGGAGGAGGTCCTCTCCGTGAAGGTCCCGAAGCTGGTTTTATTTGACATTTTCCCTTTCTGGACTGCAGGGACTCGGGCCCCATTTCAGGAGGCCAGGCTGCCCCAGGGGAAGTGACTTCCGGATGGCCGCAGAGCTGGCGGGATGTGCTCCTGGTCGTTCATACCCATTTGGCCTCCGATTGTGCGGCTGGTCGAGGGTCACTGCCTTTGGCGGCAGGAGGAAGCTTCTGGCCGCTTTAATTGCTCCCTTGACAATTCCGCTGAGGCATGACTTCTCTTTCCTGCTCCTGGAGGATGTGGCTGAGGCTCGAGCTATTAGCTCTGCTGTGTCCGGATGAGGGCCTCCCTGGGAATGCCACCAGCCCAGGCCTCGACTGTCTGCCTGGCCACACGGGGTTGGCACGGGTGATCAGTCACCTCTGATCCCTGCCCCTCCACCTCGTTCCTCTGCCTTCCGTGTCCCCCGTGTTTTACCAGCTAGGTTGCTCTGTGCACATGGCTCGTGCCTTACCTTGGGCCTCTGTTAGGAGCCTGCCTCTGGTCGTGCTGCTTCTGTCCCGTTCCAGGGGTGGGCCCAGCCCCTCCAGACCTGCCCCCTCAGCTCTCCCAGACCACCCTGACTTCCTAAAGTGCCTTCAGTCAGGCCTGCTCCCAAAGCTCCCAATGACCTTCCCCCGCCCCCTCTCGCACCCTCACTGCCACGGCTGGTCCCCACCCTGTGAATTCCTGAGGCCCTTGTGGGTGCCCGAAGGAGTGACGTTCTCTTGCGTGCTGGTGCGTGTCAGAACTGGGCGCCCAGTGGCCCCTGCTAAATGCTGTGCTCCTGGGGGCAGGGATGGGCTAATGCACTTTTACCCCGGGCCCCAGCCCCGTTCCGTACCTGTTTCTGTGCCTTAGCTGTGTCTGTTTTGATGAATCTCCTGTTGCTGTCATGCCTGCCGTGGGCGTCTGTCCAGGCAGGACCCCTTCTCCTTGGGGTGACTGAGCCCCTCTGCTTCCCTGCAGGTGTCTGGGCACACGGTGACTTCTGCAGAATCAACCCCAAGACGGGGGGCATCAGCATGCTGGGCCGGAGGTGAGGGGTCTTTGGACAGCTTCTCTTCCCAGGAGCCCCCTTTCCCAAAGCATCCAAGCAGGGACAGGGGGCATCCCGTGTCGGCTCCCTGAGGGCCGGGTCTGGGCCTGATTCACATTCCTGGGCCCCAGCATGGGGTAGCGGGTCTGTGGCAAAGGTGTGTCCGTCCTCGGTAGCAACAGCCTATCCAGAACACCTGTACAGGTGGGAAGGGGCAGGGAGGTGACAGGTGTTTCCACACAAAGGGGTCTCCCTTGTTGTCTGGCTTGGAGTTTAGAGAGAGAGGGGGACTGGTAGGGATAAGGAGCAAGGGGAGAGAGCCTTCATGATGGGGCCCAGTGTTGCTGTGTGGAAAGGGGGTGATGCCTCCCCACCGTCCCCGGGTGACGTGCCTCACTCAGGAACAGCTGTGTGTTCATGACCTTGTCTCTTTCCAGTGACGGCACACTCAACCCCAACGGAGTGCGATTTGGCAGCTCGGAAATCTATAACATTGGTAAGTGTTTCACTTTCTCCTGAATTATTCTTGGGTCATCCAGGAAGGAAGGAGGGTGTGTCCTAGCGGGGAGCCCCAGAGCCTGCTTTCCAGAGAGCCTGCCTTTTGGCTCTAACTCCGGCCTGTTTGCCTCAGTGGTGAGAATGGACATTTGTGAACGTGTCCTTCTTTCCAGAACATACCTTGTCCACACTGCTCATGGCTGCAAAGCCTCAGAGGCCCATTCCTGTTCCGTTACATTTTATCTTCACAGTGAGCAACCTTGGCTTGCTTAATTATGTCTTCTCTTTATGGGTGAAGGAGAAGCACAGAGAGGTTGGGATTGCTGGAGGTCCCACAGCGCCATTCAGGATGCCATATAAAGACGGTGGGCCTCGCAGCCGCACAGTAGAGTCAACCGTGGGCCTTCAGAATGCTCCACGCAGGTCCCGAAGTCAGCCTTCCTGGGAGGTGGCGTGCTACTGATGTCACACCAATACTGTTGGAGCCAGGCCAGAGTCCTGCTCCTCCTGCCTTGAGCCTTTGTCCCTCCTTGCAGCGGGGTCCCCACCACAGGCACTTGCTTCCTATTTATCTTCAAATCAGCGTGTAGTGGAGCCGGGGAGGCCTGTGTTTGGCTTCCTATAAACACGTTGACCACTGCAGTTCAAGCCACAGCTCTTGACTCCCCGCTGGAGACGGGCGCTCTCCTGTGTGCTCCCCTGGAAGGTCTCTTCCCGGGAGGGTGGGGGAGAGGTGGCCGTGCCTGTCAGGCCCGGGGGGCTGGCCTCCCCCTCTCTGCTGGCTGGCTGCGGCGGGCCGCTGTGAGCGCGTGTTCCCTTCCCCTGTGTCTCCAGTGGAGGCCTTCGAGGAGGTGGCAGACAGCCTCTGCGTCCCCCAGTACAACAAGGACGGGGAGGAGAGGGTGCTTCTCTTCCTGAAGATGGCTTCCGGCCACTCGTTCGGGCCCGAGCTGGTGAAAAGCATCTGTAACGCCATCCGCGTCGGCCTGTCTGCACGGCATGTGCCCAGCCTCATCCTGGAGACCAAGGGCATCCCGGTAGGTCCTGCCTCCCGGGCCGTGGGGCCAGAGCGCCGGCATCTCCCTGAGAGCCGCGCACGCGGGGACTCATCTAGGAGCTTGTTCTGCTTTATATATAGTTTGTCTCTGTTGCCTGGCAACCCCATCTTTCCCCCCCAACATCTCTCTCTTTCTCTCCTTTTTTTTTTTTTTTAACCCTTCCTGAATTGCATTTAAAGTAACTTCTGCTAAAATACCTGTGTTCGGAGGCTAGGCAGGCCTGGCCCTGCACATCCAGCCAGCTTTCCCCCAGTGTGATGCTGGTGTGTTCTTAAAATTATTAATGAGAAAATTAATTTAAAATTTTTAAAGAGCCGCTGGGGTGCCGTTGCTCTTGCCTTTTAATTTTAAGTTTCGCCCGTGGAAAGAAGAGTCGAATCTATTTAGAGGCGCATCTCCAGAAAGCTGCCCCCCCTTCCACTCTGTTTAGGTTCTGAGTGGGGGAGGAGGGGCGCCCAGACTGGATCTCGGCCTCAGCTGGGACCACTGACATGCGGATGGCAGCCGAGAGGGGAGGCTGCCGTGTGCACATGCACGCGTGTGTGCACAGACGAGCCAGGCTGTACAGAAGCCGGCGGATTGTGGTTCTCTGAAGGGGAGATGGGGCAGAGAGTGACCGGCCCCCTGTGGGAGCACAGCTCTGATGCTGTCCTGAGCAGGGCCCAGACTTCTGTCCACATGCTTCTTTTATTTATTTATTTATTTTTAATTTTTATTTATTTATTATTTTTTAAAGATTTTATTTATTTATTTGACAGAGAGATTACAAGTAGGCAGAGAGTCAGGCAGAGAGAGAGAGAGAGGAGGAAGCAGGCTCCCTGCTGAGCAGAGAGCCTGATGCGGGACTTGATCCCAGGACCCTGAGATCATGACCTGAGCTGAAGGCAGCGGCTTAACCCACTGAGCCACCCAGGCGCCCCGCACATGCTTCTTTTAAATATTGATTATGCATGGGAAGGGTCCCAAGCTTGGGACTAGGCTCTCTGTCTCTCTCAGTTGGTGACTCCCAGCGACTCTGTGGACGGTGGCTCCCACGGAGGGGAAGGTACTTCTCGAGTCTGTGACACTTACTGCCTTCTGAGGAGGGCCTAATGCTTTCCTTCGGGGAACCAGTTCTGTCTGCTTCTGGAACATTCTGGAGTATGAGAGTTTGATTTTCCCCTTGGCTTTCTTTTGTTGAAACGGGACATCTGTCCTTTGTTACCGGAAGGGTTATTCCCCAACTGTCTGTGGTCATGAGGTTAGTGACACGGTTTATTTGAGAGATACAGGAAATGGTGGCCCGTCTTTCTGTCCTCAGCGTGGCTATCAGGTCGCTGTCAGCTCCCACCCTCCGCGGGCACTGTCTCTTCTGTCTGGTTGGGCTGGGAAGTCACTTTGAGGGTTCCCTGAAATTTTTTGAGGCCCTTATGTTTCCAGAGCCTCCTGATCTTAACTGATGGATTGGGTAGGCCCTGTGTGTCACGTGCTGGGGTGAGGGTGACCCGGCCAAGAAGACTGGGGGGCACTTGGGGCATTGTGAGGCTGGCAGGCCCCAGGCAGGCACGACCGCCCCAACTGGTCACATCTTTGTCCCCACTCACAGTTGAGACGCCTGTCCCATACCGATGGGAGGCAGCATGGTGTGTGCGCCCCAGGGAGGCCCGAGCCATAGCCCCAGGGGTGGGGGGGTCCTCTGCCTCCCACCACCCTCTTCATCGGGGGAAGCGGTAGTGGGATTGCATCTGAATCACGGCCTTCTTTCTTTTGTCAACCAGTGGAAGATATAAATTATTAGCTCCCCTGAGCCATTCTTGGGGCTTTTGTGTAAAGCTTCTAAGCCCATACAGCATGTGAGACTCTTGCGTTCCTGGCCGAGAGGGGCTGACACCCCAGTGACAGGCAGTCCCTGGGAAGCTAGCGCTTAGGTCCTTAATTAGTTCACACGTCGCCTGAGTTTCTCAAATGAATGAATTTTAATTACATCTCAGGTTGAAAAAAAAAAAAAATCATGCCCGTGGAGGAGAGAACAGGGCACTGCCGTTCTACTAAAGGGCTCTGTCCTTGAGTCCCCTGGCCCCCGGATGCCTGCACTGCCACCAGAGGCCTGCAGGGAGCGAAGGTGGCACATGTGGGCCACAGGTTTTAGGGGGAGCTTTGCACGTTTAGGAGGAGTCTGACTGCCCCATCCCACCCTGACGAATGGTTCTGAGGACAGATTTGGGGACAGCTTGGTGAGGCTTGTGGACGAAGCTCACTGACCATGTGATTGTGACGAGGTTGTGGGAAGCCAGCCCACTGCTGACATGCTGGTGATGGCCTGATTTTATGGTAAAGAGAAGGCTAGCGAAATCAGTGGCACTGACAAAAAAGAGACAGTCTGACAGTGAGGCCCTTGCTAGAGCTGTCCGTGTGTGAGCCCCGTGAGCCCCTCTTGCAGGGAGAGGTGCTGGGGCCCCCGTCTCCCTAGAGGAGGCCAGTGGGGCCTCGGGAATCAGCCCACTGTCCCCAGACGTGGTGGCCCGCGTGCTCACTGTGGTGGAAGGCTCCCTCCGCGGGCACAGTGCGGGTTGGGCTCCAGGGGGGATCGGTCCGCCTGTGGTCTGGACTGCCTGGCCCCGAGAGCCCTGGGCTCTTCCCCGCTCGAGGCCCAACTCCCTCCTTGTTTCCTCCGCCCTGTGCAGTACACCCTCAACGGCAAGAAAGTGGAAGTGGCCGTGAAGCAGGTCATCGCTGGAAAAGCCGTGCAGCACCGAGGGGCCTTCTCGAACCCCGAGGCCCTAGATTTGTACCGGGACATCCCCGAGCTGCAGGACTTCTGAGTCGGCCCGGCTCGCTCGGCACCTGCCACGTGCGTCTGTGCTCTGACTTTCGCGGGGTCAGACGTTACTTTGGGAAGGCAAGTGTCTGCGGGCTGGGGGAAGCGTTGTGTCCGGGCCGCAGTCGCGTCTGGTGGCTTCCCTACCTCTTCCTGGACTGTGTGCTGACCTTCAGAGGCCAAAAAGGAGCATTTGGTTGTGTGTGTGGTGAGGCTTGGAGAGTGTGTGTCTTTGCACAAGTGTTCTTGCACGCACCATGCCTCGAGGAGCCGGGGTTGGCCTGTGCGTGGACCGTTGTGGCTGACAGCTGTGGTCAAGGCCACGGCCCCGCTTCCCTCTCTGGCAGCGGCGCCCCTCTGAGGAGCCATCTTGCCTTCAGCCTCGTGCCTGTAGTCCCCTTCACTGTCTTCAGGTGTAAATCTGTGTCTCCCTCTTATGTGGGTCTCCTGGCTCTGGCCGTCGTCCCTCGGGGCCTGGCTGTCCGCGGTGACACGTGGCCCGGTCCCCAGGTGGCCCAGCGCTCCTGCAGGTCCTGGTGCAGCTACGTGTCGCGCCCACCCGACTGCACCGCCGGCCAGCAGAGGCTCCCGTGGGACCACACATGGCTTTTGTGCTTCAACGGGGTTTCCTTATTTCATGGACTTAGAGTGGTTTAAAAATATTGTAACATTATTATCCGGTGTGTGTGGGTGTTAGACAACTGGACGCCCGCCCTATGGGGTGGCCTCACTCTCAGGGCGCCGGCAGGCCGTCAGGGCGGCGGGCACGGGCCCTCCCGAGTCGCAGCTGCCTGGCCTCAGGGGACATGGCCTTGCTTCTCCTCCCCCCGGGGGCTCTCGGGACGTCGCGTGGAAGCGGTGTTCCCAGCAGCTGTAAATCGAGTCACGGGTTCATTCGCGGGGCGGTTCATGTGTGTTCTCCGTTCAGCACGTTAACGAGTTCCTGTAATCCTGATGTTCGTTTTTGTATTTTTAAAAACAACACAATGAAAACCTGTTTTGAATCTCTTTTCTTCTGGATTATAAAAACACAGGGGGAAGGCGCTAGGGGGAATTTATGCAATAAACATCTCTCTGTATATACGTATCTGTGCAGACACCTGTGTGTGTGCGGCGTGCTGGAGTTTCCTCTGGACCGGTGACTGGATCCGCGTCCGAAGCTGCTTGTGTTGTGGGGGCCGTGCCCCGGGGGGATGTTTGGCTACAGGGGTGGGGGCATTCCCGGGCCCTGGGCATTTAGCAACGGTTCCCAGTGACTAAGAGGCCAGCTCCCCAGAGGAGAGGCCCATCCTTACCCTGCGCTCCCTCATGGTTCCAAGCAGCCAGGTACCCGGATAGCAACCCATGTCATTGTAAGAGCCGTGCATCCCTGGGAGAGTGTTGCAGAATCCAGGCTTTGCCCGGAAAGAAGGGCTGCTTTTTCTTCCTTCTGGGGGATAGTGGAGGCAAGCATGTGTCTGGGGCCTGGGTGGTAGTTGCATTACACTGTCCTCCATCTGTAGCTGCCCCGCCTCTCACCTCCCATTGTGTTCCTGGCAGGAAGCTGGAGGAAGTGACCGGTGGTCTGGGTGAGGGGCAGAAAGGCCCCCCTCAGCTCAGGTCATGATCTCGGGGTCCTGGGATCAAGCCCTGCATCGGGCTCTCTGCTCAGCAGGGAGCCTGCTTCCCCCTCTCTCTCTCTGCCTGTTTCTCTGCCTACTTGTGATCTCTCTCGCTCTCTCTGTGTCAAATAAATAAATCTTTTAAAAAAATAGAACGAAAGAGAGAAAGGCCCCCCTCTCTGATCTGTCCCCTTGTCATCAGCCAAACAGTGGCTCTTCTGGAAACCCCACCCTGTGCGGCTCTGCTGGTACCTAAGTGACCAGAAGTGGGCCACACGGCCATCCCCAGCGGCAAGGGCGTCCGGACAGCTGAACGTTTTTAAACAGGACCTGTCACCTTTTTCATATTTGTTTTTTGTTGCTGTAACAAATTATCATGAATTCATTGGCTTAAAGCACGAATTTATTACGGTGTCTGGAAGCCTGATGCAGATCTCGCTGAGCAATAGTCAAGGTGTACCGGCTGTGTTCCTCCCAGAGGCACCGGAGGAGAGTGTCTCCCTTGCCTTTTCCATCCTCCGGAGGCACCCTCCCTCGTGGCTTCTGGCTCATGCCTCCATCCCCAGAGCTGCAGGGCCTCCTGCCTCCCGCTTGCACACAGAAGTCCTCTGTGATCACGTCGGCCCCGCTCTGGTAATCCGGGATCATTTCCCTATCTTAACATTCTGTTGATTCGCACGCTCACTTACATATGCCGCCTTAAATCTCCTGGCCGCAGAACCCGACCTCTTCCCAGGGCGTGTTGGGGGCTCTACTCTGCCTCCCTCGCTTTGCGAACACAGTGGGGTCCTGCTGGTGAGGAGGACAGGAGAGCGGCCATCAGAAGCTGTGAGCTCTGTGCTGGAGCCACTGGGTGGTTGGGACCCCGGCTGTTGACTGACCCTGGGCTCAGCTTGTCCCCCTACTGTGGGCCTGGCTGCTAGCCTCCCTCCCAGGACTTGGGCTCCACCCCACTGGGGGCTCGGAGCCCACATCAGACTGTTCCAGAGGTGTTGTTAAGACTTAACTGCTGTGCCTTTTGAGTTGCAGTAAGACCCCCCGGGGCTGGTCAAGCCCACACTTCCGTGTTAATACGCTGCGCTGGACAGCTTCATTAATGAGAGACAGATGGTCTGAGCGACTGCCATCGAACCCTGTGGTGCTGGCTCTCCCACGATGTGCCTTGGCCCCGGCATTGCCCTGAAAGCACCTGCTGATCAGTGGCCTTTCCCTTTGCGATGCCTGCAGGTTGTACCCCCCAGTCTCCTTCCCAACCTTCTCCCGGTTCCCCAGCACGCCTGTCCCCCGACCTCGCCAGGAGCACGGGAACCTGCAGTGCCGCCTGGCTGGGGGCTGCCTGGCCAGGGGGCTCCCTCCTCCGGGTCTGTCTTCCCACCTCTAAGAACTTTCTCAGGGGTGGGGGAGGGACCTTGCCCAGCCCTGCCTCCTCACCTGTACAGAGAATCCTAGGGACCCTAGAGCACTCACTCCCCCAACACCTTCTGTGCTGTGCTCCTCTGCACTGGCTTTGGAACAACCCCTCTTGCTATGGGCATGTGCCTACTGGCCCCCCCTTCATTCCCAGCCCTGGAGGACCCCAGATATGCTCGCTCATTGGGATCCCCAGTCCCTAGCAAGCCCCTAGCAAACGCCTGAGGCCACCAAGGCTCAGGAAGGGTGTCTCCTTGACCTTTTAACCCACCACGACCATGTTTGTGGACAGGAGAGACCCTCCCCTTGGACTTCAGGTGCTCAGGGCAAGGTCTTGTGGGGAATGAGTTCCCTTTGAGAGCCCAGCCATGTCCCCAACTCTGGACTTGAGCCTTCAAAGGGAAAGCCGCATGCAGATTTGCAGGGATAAGTGGTAGCGATTTGGCTCAACTGGAAAGAGCTTTTTCCCTGCAACAGCTTGAAGGTGAATGGGTGGCCTAAAGGGTAGGTGGGTTGCCTTTGCAAGGTCGCCCACGTGACCCGCACTTCTAACACCCAGTTGCCCCACCATCCCCTACGTGGCGTCCTGGTCCTGTGACCCATGCCAGTCGCATTCACACTGCAGCCCCCTCCCTTCTGCTTCCTGCCCATCCGCCCACACCTGTCCCACAGCTGCACTCAGTGGCAGGAGACTGGGTGGTGTGCCCGCTGGCTAGATCACGCCCGACCTGCAGCTGGAGTGTCAGCCCCAGGGGAGAAGACATGTGTGCATGTGTTTGTGCCTCTGCATTTTGAAGGTAAATTGTAAGGTTTATGAGGCAAACTTGTGGGCTTTTATAACATTTTGGCCATGTGCGTGTATACACGCATGTGTGCGTATATGTTTTTGCCTGTGCAAATGTCTGCATGTGTATGTTTGTGTGTGAACCTGTGTGTGTGTGTGGCTGTGCATGTGTGCGTGTGCTGACATTACACACAGCTCATCCGAACCCAGAAGAGCAGGATGGTGAACACATCGGGTGTGCGTGTTTTCTGTCAGGGTGAGGGACCCGAACCGGGCGCCCACTCACACGTGGCACACATGGGCCAGGGGGGAGACTCCCCCATCTCATGTTTGCCTGGCCCCACTCTGGCTGCTCACGGCTCCACCATCTCAGCCTGTCCCCCCCGAGCCGTTGCCAGGGTGGGGATGCTTTTCTGTGTCCCAGTCAAGCGGCTTTTCCTGGGCGTCTGCAGGGCTGGGGACTGGGCAATAACTGCCTCTTCCAGCGATGTACCCTGTTTGTCACTGGGGCCAGTGGTCACCAAGCGTGGTGAGTCCCTTGCTCAAGGGAGTGGGTGCTTCGGGCAGGAAGACAGGTGGTCAGCAAGGAGAGATGAGGAGGCCTGACCAGACACCACGGCCAAGGCCTCTCCAAGGAGACGGTGCTGAAGGCCGGCCTCCGAGGGGAGCTGCCCGTGAGAAGGTGGGAGGTCAGCCCGTGGGCAGAGCAGAGCGAGCCTCAGCTGTGGTCCCGAGAAGCGCATGGACTGACCCAGAGGATCAGAAGAGACGTGGCTTGGAGAAAGGGTACAGAGCCAAGCGGGAGAGGGGCCGCGTTGTGGGAACTAGAGTGTGGACTGTGTTCCGAGGGGCACCAGGAAGCCACGAGGAGTTGGAGCCCAGCAGTGACATCGGTGTATGCCCATGTAGAGGGGTGGCTGGGCGGAGCAAGGATCTGGATCAGGAGCTGGCTGGGTCCCGCTGGGTCCAGCTTTCTCCCGTCTCCTCCTCCTCTGTTCTCTCGCTGCAGTCCCAGCACCCCTTGTGCACAGAATTCGAGAACCACTGTGGTTCATCAGGCACATAGGTGTTGAACACGCAGCCGGGACAGGCGGAAGCCTGTTATACTGGGCTAGAAGCCCAAACTGGCTTTGGCGAGCTGTGGTTCTGTCTCTCCAGGCCACGGTTGCCTTTTCTGTCAGTTCTGAAAGCCTGCTACTATTCTGTCCCCGTGTCCTCAAGACTGTCATAAGCAAATAAGTGAAGGCCTATTAAGATGATGTTTCAACTACGTTATGAGCCAAGCCCTGGCTCGGCTGTCGTGGTCGATCACGTCGGAGTGCAGCCTTGACCGTCCTAGCAGTAAGCGGATGGTCTCATCATTTCATTAGATGACTTCCAGGGGAGAAACAGTTGTTCATCAACTCATTATGTGCTGGAGCGGTTTGCAAACCTCTTCATCTTGCTGGGGCTGCCCTCCCTGTTCTTCTGGCTCCTGCCTTCTTTCCTGGCCTCAAATAGCTAAGGCACAAGTCAGGGTGGTTTTAGGGGAGTGAAAAGAGGTGGTTGTCGAGTGGCCCCGCATGGCTTGGACCTAGTTTTCACGTTCCGGGCTCTGAGTTTATCATTCTCGCGTTCCCACTTATCACTTACCTGTTTATGGCATGGTCCCATTCTTTGTGGGGCCCATTTCCTTTTTTCAGTCACGACTCAGGATTTTCTTGGCTACAAAGAACAGAAACCCCATCACAAACTGGCTCAAGCAAGTAGAAGGATTATTGGCACACAGGTTTAAAAACTCCAGTGCCAAGATGAGCTTCAGGTGTGGCTGGATCTAGGGGCTCTAATGGCATCAGGGTTCCCTGTCTCCATGGGTCAGCTTACCTTCCTCTGTGTTGACTGCTTTCTCAGATGGCTTCTCCTCTTGCTCTGCCAACCTGGATACCTCCCACTCCAGGATCTTGTCCTCCCAGTGCTGAGAGGGGAGAAGGATTTTCCTTCTGGTCGTTTCAACCGGAGTTCCAGTGTTGAAGATCATTGGGCCATTTGGATCACACTTGGCTGGGCATGTGCTGATTGGCCAGGCCTGGGTCCCATGACACCCACTGGAAACCAGCCATACTCAGTTACAGGGCCTTGGGCAGGCGTCCCAGAGCCGCGGGTGGGGGTCCCAGAGCCGTATGGGGCTTTCCTTTCAGGAGTAGGGGGCAGCCAGCCTCTCTGTTTCTTCTCATTCTTTCACAGGTGCTGGCCCTTTTCCTGTCCCTTGCTTGCTCCTTCTTTCTCTAGGAGAGAACCTGTCTGACTTCCTCTGTCTCTCTCTGTTCCCTCTTCCATCCCCAGCAGGACAGGTTGCCTGGAAAACCAGCAGAGGCCTGGTGCCTGTGAGAACGGATTTCTAGATTAAGAAAATTGGGTGGGGGAGGGGGTGGGGGGAAAGTGCTGTGTTTCTCCATAACACAAACTCTGGAAAGTAAAGCTCTGAATTCTCACGTCTGGCTTTTCAAAAGTCTGGAATAATGTTTAGCTGCTCCCCATCCCCCCACCTGAGCCCCCTGCAACCCCTGTGCTGGGCCAGGACTGGCTGGCTGGAGGGGCTGTGTGGGCAGGAGGGCTTAGCCCTCCTCGGGGGCCCCTGCTTCTGCTCCCCCTTGCCCTCCCTCTTCCTTGTCCTGCTCTCCCTCCCATCCTTCCCCATTCACTCCTCACCCACTCCTCCCCACCAGCCATTCAGAGATGGGCTCACATCCTTTTTCCCTGGGAAGCCTGTCCTGCTGTACCAGTCTGGACTGACTCATTCCCCTCTGCGGTAGACATGCCCTGCAGTGGCCCCATAATTCCTGCCCTTAGCACCTGTACTTTTGCGTTACCTCCTCTTGGATGGGGGCAGGACCTGTGACCTGTTACCTGCTAACAGAAGATAGCAAAAGTGAAGAGATTTTGCAGATGCAGTTAAGGTCCTTAATCAGTTGACTTTGCATTAATCAAAAGGAAGACAATTTTGGTGGGCCTGACCCAGTCAGGTGAGTGTTTATAAGAGGCTCTGGGTCTTATCTGATGTCAGAGACTCCAAGTAGCAGAGACTTCTGACTTTGAAGAAGCAAGCTACCATGACTTCTGCAGCCACAAAGAAATGAATTCTGCCATAAACCTGGGGAAGCTTGGAAGGGGATCCTTCCTGAGTTGGGTCTCCAGATGAGAATACAGTCTGACCATGCTAAGCTGAGAACGAGCTAAGCCATGCCTGGACTCCTGGTCAACAGAAACAATGAGGTAATACATGAGTGCTGCTTTAAGCTACTCTGTTTGTGATAATTCATTATGCAGCGATAGAAAGTGAGTATACCTTCTCAGTGGTCCAGGGCTCTGCGGATGGGATCACACTCCACTTAGCACCTTTCCGTGTATGAGTGCTATCTCTTTGGCCTCACTCAGGTCCTTGAGGATGGGAATCCTCTTCCTTTACCTCTTCCCTGTCTCCACTGCTTGGTGCCAGCCACTGGTAAGGTTTCATTTCAGTTGGGACTGGCTCTGTGACAGGAAGCCATCTCTTATCAGTGGCTTCAGGCTCAGTGGGATCCAGGACCTGGGACAGTGGGATCATGATTCAGTATCTCTCATGGAATCTCTAAGTGGTTGAGTATTGTGGTTAAGGGCATGAACTCAGAAATTGGGTTGCCAGAGAAATTATAGGATGTTCAGGGGTCCCTGGCTGGCTCGGTAGAGCATTCAGCTCTTGATCTTTGGGTCCTGAGTTTGAGCCCCATGTTGGGTATAGAACCTACTTAAAGTGAAAAATAAAATTCATTAAAAAAAATAGGATGTTCAGTTAAATTTGAATCTCAAACAGTGAATAGCTCTTCAGTGTAAGTATATCCCAAATATAATGTGGGACATATTTACACCAAAAGTATTCATTGTTTATCAGAAATTCAAACTTAGCTGTCCTATAGTTTTGCTACATTTGGCAACCCTACTCTCTAACCAAATACTTGGATCTGAAGTATGGTTCCTCTTCTGTCTGTGTGACCATAGGGTAGTTACTTAACCTATCTGAGCCTCATTTTCCTCAGCTATAAAAGTGGGGATTAAAAAGATGAACTCTAACAGGGCTGTGGGGACGGTGGGGTGATCACATGGCCTATGTGTAGGGCCAGGCATCTGGCGGATGCTCTCTTAACATTACCTACAGTCTCTCCTCTTTCTGAGTAAGCCTGGCTTTTGGGGGGCCTAAGGCTCAGGGAGGAGTCTCCTGGGCCTGGCTAAGATCATGTGTCCATCTCAGAATCAACCACCATGACCAAGGGGATGGGAGGTTCTGACTGGGCACACCGGAGTCATTTGCCCTTCCCTGCAGGGGGTGGGCGGGGCAGCCCACCTGGATACACCTGGAATGAGAGTGGGGAAGGGGAAGGTGGTTGTTGGGTTGTTGACGGTGGCGCTGGGGGTGTTGAGGATGGGTTCCCGAGGGCACGGGCTCCCCATCAGTACGGTGTTAGGGGGTCATTGAGACCCCGGGACTTGGTGCAGGGAGGTGGGGAGGGGAAGGAGCTGATGCTGAACTTTGAGTTTAGGGTCCTGCCTCCTCCACGTCACTAGCCGTACCTGGGGTGGTGATTCCGGATGCAGGGGGTGGCCTGAGTGTGTGCAGGAGGGCCTTGTTTCAGGCCGGGGAGGGAACCTGAGCCCTGCCTGGATCTGGCCTGGAAGAGTTCCCAAACAGAACCTCAAGAAGAAAATTTGTTTTTCTGCTTGTGAACGTTCTCGTGTCGTGAATACAAGTGAGAATTCTGCGCACAGACTGCAAACACAAGAATTGGGCTTTGAGGATCTGCCTGATTTCAACCCAGATGGGGCCCCCCTTTGAGGAGAAGCAGCTCCCCCTGGGATAAATCGTCTTTTGAAAATTACCGCATGTCCTCTAGGAAGAGCAGTGCCTCAGGGTTGTGGCAGGTCAAGAAAAGTGGTGGAATGTGTTTCGACGCTTCTTCTGGAGGGGAGGGGTGTGTCTGGGTCCCCCGTCCTTGAATCTGAGCCATCTGGTGACGCTTGATCCTATGGTTTGATCCATAGGGTGGGACACGTGCTCTGTGGGTTATAGGCTTGGCCAGGGAAGCCCTGGAGCTCGACCTCGTTCTTTTGGGGGCTGCTCACTCTGGGGAAGCCGACCCCTGTGTAAGAAGTCTGGAGAAGGGGCGCCTGGGTGGCTCAGTGGGTTAAAGCCTCTGCCTTCAGCTCAGGTCATGATCTCAAGGTCCTGGGATCGAGCCCTGCAGCAGGCTCTCTGCTCAGCGGGGAGCCTGCTTCCCCTCCTCTCTCTGCCTGCCTCTCTGCCTACTTGTGATCTCTCTCTCTCTGTCAAATAAATAAATAAAAATCTTAAAAAAAAAAGTCTGGAGAAAATGGAAGCAGGATCTCCAGGGGACACCTGTGCTGCTCTGCTCCCCGCAGCATTATTCACAGTCTCCAAATAGGGAGGGGACCGGCGTGTCCATCGGTGGCTGCTGGGATAAAGAAGATGTTCTCCTTACGTGTGTCTATACACGGGGATAGAGATCCTGCCGTCTGTGACAACGTGGATGGACCTCGAAGGCGTCATGCTAAGCGAGACAAGTCAGAGAAAGACAGACATCACATGCTCTCACTGACACGTGGCATCTGAAAACGTGGAGGTCATGGAACCAGCGAGTAGAATGGTGGTTCCCGGGGCTCAGGGAGGGGGAGAATTGGGGAGATACTGTTTTAGGGCGCAGGCTTGCAGCTAGAAGAGGAATAGTTTCTGGAGACAATACATAGTCTGGTGAGGGAAGTCAGCAGGATGGTATTAAATCCTTCAAAGCGGCCAGAGACTAGATCTCAAAGGTGCTCACTACGGAAAAGGAAAGATAATTATGTGATGTGATAGGGAAGGTGGTGGTGACCCTATTGCAGTATAAAAGTGGATCAAATCAACACGCCGTACATCTCTACTGTACCTAGCGCTCTAGGTAAATTACACCTTGACTGAAAGAAAAAAGGCTGAAGCCTTGGAGGTCACCAAGCTGGGAAGCCACATGGGGGTGCTCTGGCCCAGAGTTCCAGCCGTCCCTGCCTGGGTCCCTGGTTCTGGAGTGCAGCCGTCTCTGACCCTCCATACCTGTCTTCCACCTGCCGAATATCACCGAGTGACCTCAGCTGACACCACAAGGAACAGAAGAAAGACCCAGTTGAGCTCTGCCTGCATTTCGAACCATGGAAGCCTGGCAATACAGTAAAATTATTTTTGTTCTGTGCTACTGAGTTTGGGGGTGGTTATGTGACAGTAGCCATCATAACAGGGTCCTTTACATCAGGGCCAAACTGGCGGTGCAGATACTAGAAGAAGGTGGGGCGCAGCTCTGGGAAAGCTGGGGACGGTGGGCGTCTGCTCTCTGTCAAGGGGACAGCCGTGATTAGGAAGCTGGCTCCGAAGCTGATCTGGGGTCACGCTGGATCACAGTGGGTGTGTCTCTCAACACCCCAGGGCCTCAGTTTTCCCATCTGTAGAATGGGGTTTCTGGGAACCGCAGACTTGACAACAGGGAGCAGAGGTCTCAAACCGCGGTTCAAATCTAGCCTGCCAATGTATGTCCCGAGACTCTCATGGCTTCATCATTTGGATTCAGCTTAGCAACTGGGAGATTTTGCAGCTTCTGCAATCGCTTGGTCATAACAGCTCCCGTGGCCTGACACCATTCTCAGGCCTGGCACGCGGGATTCCTCGGACCTCCATGTCCTCATCGACCCCGGGCTGTGCCGGAAGCAATCCGGGGAGCAAGGAAGCCGCCTCAGTGGGGACCACAGCGGGAGATGACCATGACCAAATGTTCCCTCCACCCCCTGCTGGGGCAAGACACACCCCCCCTCCACCCCAGTTTAAGCCCCGGGGAGTGGGGGAGCCCCACGCAGGACTGACTGACGTCAATGTCCTGTCCTTAGGAGGCTGGGGTTCACGGGAGAAGTTCATCCTGGTTATGGAAAAATAAAGGCCATTTCTGCCAATCCACGCACATGGGCTGAGCCCTGGCAGAAGCCACCCATTGAGCAAGCCCTCCCCGGAGCCCAGGCTGATCAGAGCCCAGCAACTGATTGAATCCTCTGCAAATCCCCTTGTTTTCCTGTTTTCACAGCGCGGAGACTGAGGTGTACACGTTAACTTGCCTGGGGTCCTAGAGCTAACAGAGGGTTGGGGTAGAATTGGGCTTAGGCCCCAGGCAGGCCAGTGGCCGTGCCCTGACGCTGTCCATGGTGCTGCCTCGTCTCCCCCGGTAGCCCCTTTCCTGGCAGGATCTCCTGGCAGAGCTGGGATGGTATCCTCTATGGCAAGAGAGTGGTCCCCATGTGGGAGGGGAGCCCGGGGTGGCCTGAGGCACCTGCAGACAGTCAGTGATTGCTGCTCCTGTCCCAGCTGGAACGAGCTGATGCAGGTCCCCCTGCCTCAGGCTTCCTGTGTCCCCGCAGTTTCCGTAATGACTGCCTGGGTCCCCTCTGCGTGCCGACAACCGAGCCAGGTGCCATTGCTGAAGGCCACACACTTGTTTCTGCCAGCCTGGGCTGTCCTGGTAGCCGAGGGCGGTGGCTCCCACTGGGCGGGGGGGGGGTGTCTGTCATACCGTCGTTCTATAATACTCAGGCCTCGGACCATAGGCCTGGAGCCATTCATCTGTGCTCCAGACCATAGGGTCTGGATCCATTCGTCTGTGCTCTAGGCTGGCTGGCGCTAATAATAGCTAACATCGCTGTGACACTGACCACGTGTCAGGCACTGTTCCAAGGGCACGCGCCTGACTGTGTCCAGGCCCAGGACATAGATACCATCATTATCCCCACTTTGCAGATGGGGAACAAGGCACCGGGTTCAAGGACCTCACCCAAGGTGGCACAGATGGGCAGGCTCTAGATGCTAGCCTTCACCTTCTGGACCCTTTTAGGAAGGGCTCGCAAAAGAACGGAGGGAATCCCCCTTTCGATAGGCCTCCTCCTGTGGTCCTCTTTGGGGGGAGGAGGGGCGTTCTCGAATGTCTAGGTTGATTAAAAAAAAAAAATCATCCCCCAGTGAAAAAGATCAATTGCCATGTACGGTTTCCAAGTCCCTTTGATGCTGTCACAAACCCTCTCATATGTTTGAGCCTCTAATTAGATTTGGAGGGGAATGAATTCATGTGTCATGAAATTTTAAAAGACAACGTTCCATGAATGGAATTTCCCATTATTCCAGCTTGATTGAAATTGTGGGTTTTTAAGAGGATGCTATTTATACTCTTAAAACAATGGAGCTTTCAAAAGGATTCAATTCCTAGGTCTTCATATGTGATTTCGAGGGAAGTGGAAATTTTCAAATTTTCATAATGAATGTGTTTTTGTGGCTTTCCTTCTTTTCTCTCTCTCTGTCTCTCATTCTCTATTTTTTGCTAAAGAACCTGAGTCTCAGTGTCTCTCTCCCCTGACGGGAACCTCAGGTTCTTGCCAAAGTGTGTATCACATAATTGCTTTCGTGTTCAGGCCCGGCAAGAGCACGTTGTAAACGGCTGGGACGCAGATGTGACAATTCTATTAGCCTGGGTTCTTGCATGGTTGACCTTGCAAATTGAATTCGGGGAGGTCAGCCCTTCCGTGCGGCTGCTGGATTTCACGTTCACAGTTTGGGGAGAGGCCTGGGAGGTGCAGGCTGAGATTTCTGGGCCTGGCCCTGGACAGCCAGGCAGCCACTCTGACTCATCCCGTCCCACATTCTTCCCTCTTGCATCCCGGGGTCTTCCTCCGCTCCCAGATGGGAGGCGGCAGCCCTGTGGTCAGTGGGTTCCTGCTTGCCGTAGCATTGTTAGCCACTCTGTCAAGGAGACAGTGTCATTTTTAATATGGCATCTTCAGACCTGAGGTTTATTTTTGGGTTAGGAGTCAGCCAGCTTTTCCAGAGAAAGAACCACAAAAAGTTGAGGGCACGGGAACATCTGGGTGGCTCAGTTGGTTAAGTGTCTGCCTTCAGCTCAGGTCCTGATCCTGGGGTGCCGGGATCAAGTCCCATGTCAGGCTCCGTGGTCGATGGGGAGCCTCCTTCTCCCTCTGCCTGCCGCTCCCCCGTGCATGTGCTCCCTCTCTCTCTCGCTTGCTCTCTTTGCCAAATAAAATCTTAAAAAAAAAGTTGAGGGCCCAGTTCCTGACCCTGGTTACTTGAGCTTATATACGTGTACCCAAAATTGAGCTCTGGTGAGGATGTGGGGAAATCAAGCCTTTTGCATCGATGGTGGGAATATGAAATGGTATAGCCACTGTAGGAATTGTTTGGCAAGGGGCATCTGGGTGACTCAGTTGGTTAAGTGTCTGCCTTTGACTCAGGTCATGATCCTGGGGTCCTGGGATTGAGCCCCACATTGAGCTTCCTGCTGAGCGGGAGGTCTTCTCGCCCCTCTGCTCGCCCTTCCCGCTTGTGCCCAAACTCTCGTTTGCTCTCTCAAGTAAATAACATCTTAAAAAAGAGATAGTTAGGCAGTTCCTCAAGGAGTTAAGGGTAGGGTTACTGTATGACCCAGCAACTCTAATCAGGGACTTAAACAGAGGTTTGCACGCTAGCGTTCTTCCCGGCTGCACTCTTCACAACAGCCGGAGGATGGAGAGAGCCCCCGTGTCCGCCGACAGATGACTGCAGAAATAAAATGGGGCCCCTCCACACAAGGGAATGTTCTTCAGCCAGAGAAGGGAACGATGTTGTGATCCATGCTACAACACGGACACGCACTGAAAACGTGCTGAGTGAGAGAGGCCAGACTCCAGAGTCCAGACATGGTGTGATCCTCCTCCTACGAGGTAGCTTAAATGGGCGGACTCAGAGAACAGAGGTTATTCGGGGGCTGGGGTAGGGAGAGGGACATGGGGAATTAGTGTTTAAGGGGTGCTGAGTGTTTAATAGGATGACGGAAAGTTTTGGAGGGGTGGTGGTGGCGATGGCCCCACAGCTGTGTGGATGTCCCACGGAACGGAGCACTTAGAAATGGCAAAAATGGCAAATTTTGTGTTCTGTGTATTTTACCGCAATAAACCATCATTGAGATGTACGCTTATGATTCGTGCACAGGGTCTGGGAGGAGGGGCGCCTGGTGGCTCCATTGGTTGAGCACCTGACTCTTGGTTTCAACTCAGGTCGTGATCTCAGGGTTGTGGGGTCAAGCCCCGCATCAGGTTCCGTTCTCAGCATGAAGTCTGCTCGTCCCTCTGCTCATCCCTCCACGTGTGCACACTCATTCTCTTGCTTAAATAAATAAGTAAATAAATAAGTAAAATCTTAACCAAAAAAAAAAAAATAGGATTTGTGCACTGAGGTGTGTGTATGCTGTAAACACTGATTTCCAGGTCCTACTCCTAGAGATTCTGATTTCATGGTCTGCAGAAGAGCCTGGGCATCAATATTCCAAAAGAAACTTACCACGAGGAATCTGTGATCTGGAAAAAGGGCAGAGCTCAGGCATGGAAAGTCCTCCAGAATAAGACGGAACTGGGGAACCCAAGGGGAGAACGCATGGTCTGTGAAGGCCAGTGTGTGTGGGGTCTAGGGCACAGTGTTTGCTGATGTAAGAACCGCACTCCCCCAGCTCCCGGTGCCCTGTCACAGGGTGGCTGCCCCATCCGCCAGGTCCCGAGCCATCGTGATGGGCAGAGCCTCCACCCTCCAGCCTGCACGGGTGGTGGGTGAGGGAAGGAAAAGCCACCGACCCTGTGGGCTTATCTGTTTCACAGCAGAACACAGTCTGCCGTGACTGGTAAGGGTCTCCCTCTCGGGCTTGTATGTGGGGAAGGGGAGGCCTTTTGGGGGCTGGGAGCTGCCTGATGAAGCCTGGGGCACAGAACTGTGTGTGGCCCGCTGGAGACGCACAGAGCTGAGTCGGTCGGAAGAGTCTGAGTCTGAGAGGGAGGGACAGAGTGGAGGGACCTCGATGCTTTGTGAAAGATTGTCGTGGAGGGGTATTTGTCAAGTTGACCTGTCCTTTAACTGATTTCACTACTGTGCCTTGACCCTTCCCTGCTACTGGGCAGCTGAGCCACTCTGAATGCGCATTACATCAGGGGTGGTTTGTGACAGTATAAGAGAGAGATGGAGAGAGCAGCGGAGAGAGAGAAGAGCCATTATATAGCTTTTGCTTTTTAAAAGTCTGGAACTGAGGGGCTCCTGGGTGGCTCAGTGGGTTAAGCCTCTGCCTTCGGCTCAGGTCATCATCTCAGGGTCCTGGGATCGAGCCCTGCATTGGGCTCTCTGCTTGGCAGGGAGCCTGCTTCCCCACTGTCTGTCTGTCTACCTCTCTGCCTGCTTGTGACCTCTGTCTGTCAAATAAATAAAAATCTTAAAAAAAAAAAAACGTATAAAAGTCTGGAACTGAGAGGCCAGGAGGCACAGACCAAAAAAATGGGGAAAAATGAGGGAAAAAAGCATGAGGAAGAGCAGGGTTTCCCTGCTTCGCCCCCAGCAGACTGGAAGCTTCCTGGAACTGGAGGAGAAGCCAAGACAGAGAAGACATTGATGGGTGTGAGTGAGGGGAGCCTGGCTCCCTGGGCTGAGTCCTCTGGCAGCCACGTCCCCAGATTCATTACTGGCTCTAGGGACAAGGGGGCTCTGGCTTCCTGAGGTAAGGCCTGGGTAGGTAGCAAGGACACAGAGAGGTGGGAACGCTTTGGTGGCAAGCAACAAAATGCCCAAATAGAAGGGATTTACTGAGTAAAGGCATTTTGTGATCTCATGTGACCACCTAAGGCGGGGAGCAGTGTCAGGCCTCTGGGCACCACCGTTTCTTGGACTCCTCCTCATGGTCACAAAGTGGCTGCCACAGCTTTGGGATCCCGTGTTCACACGTCTGTGTCAGTGGCCAGACGTGGCGGTGTGGGATGGCCAGGGCAGCAAGAAGTCTCCCTGTGTCCCCCAGTGTGGGGAACGTTTTCCCTGAAAGATCCCCTGCAGGCTTCCCCTCTGGTTCATCGAGCAGGGCTGTTTCTCGTGGCTGCCTCAAGCTACAAAGGAGGCTGGGGAGCAGACCCTAGAATTCTCCCCCTACCACCCATTCATTTCTTGTCTTGACATACTTTCCCACTGAAATAAAAGTTGCAAACATAGCGCAAAAAAATACCCAGTATCCTTGACTCAAATTCCCCACATGTTGACATCTGCTTTCTGTTTTCCTTTTTCTGTCCCCTCACATACATACGTACACACACGTACGTGTATTCCTTCCAAATTGTGTGAGTCTGTTACAGACACAATGTCCCTTTACCCTAAATACTCCATTGTGTATTCCCGAAAAACAAAGGCACTCTCTTACATAACCACAGCACAATGATCAAAATCAGGGAATTAGCATAGAAACAATGCTATCACCCAGGCTACCGACCTTTTTCGGATTTCATCAACTGTCCGGAACGAAAGCCTGGGTCACACCGCACTCAGTTGTCATGTTCCTAAGCCTGGGTTAGTCAGAAGCTTTGCCCGAAACTTCCATTGCCTTCCATGATACTGATCATCTTCTTTTTTTTAAAAAGATTTATTTATTTGAGACAGAGAGCAACAAGGAGGGGTATATGGAGAGGGAGAGAATGTGTCTATCACACCGTGCTGAGCCTGGAGCCCGTCCTGGGGCTCGATCTCACAACCCTGAGATCATGACCTGAGCTGAAATCAACAGTTGACACTCAGCGGACCGTGCCGCCCAGGCGCCCGAACTTGATCTTGCGAAGAGGACAGGCCAACAACTTTGCAGTACTGAGTCCCCTGACGCTTCCTTCTGTTTGGGTTCGGTTGTGAGTTTTGGCAAGGACCGTGTGGTGGTGATGCCCAGCGCCCCTTGAAGCATTGTCTCTGGGGCCACGTGCTGTCGGTCAGTCCCATTCTGGCTGTCAGCTTTGATCGCGTGTGAGGCTGGGCCCGCCAGGTTCTCCACTATGAAGTTACTTTCTCAGCATTGGATTTTCCACCTCGAGAGTGGGAATGGGAGCCGGGGTGGCCCACCTATGAGATGACTATGGTCTTGCACGTCTGAGTTTGTGCACTGGCCCCCGGCAGTCATTGCTAATCTTGCGTTGGGGAGGAAGGAGGTCCTCAGAAAGAAGCAGACTCCATTCCTTTTTTTAAGCTACACTTTCTAAGCACCTACTATGTGCCAGTCTCCTGGGCAGGACCGCACAGAATATCCAGTCATGGATGGCATTGTCTACCCTCATTGACCTTCCTGCCCAAGGGGAGGGAAGAAACTAGTATTTTTTTCTATAGCTACTCTGTGCCATGCCTTGGGTCAGGCACTCACGTCCACTGTCTTACCGAAATTAGCATCTCAAGTCTACGGGGCGGACGCTGAGTAATGATTTGGGGGGACCTGATTCATTTCGAACCAGAGAAACCATTCATAGCTTCTCCCATGTCTGAATCTGCCTCACCTCACTTGAGTACAGTTTTTTAAAAGCATCTGAAATATTTTCCATATCAAGTGTTTCAAGGACCTAATTATGAACTTCATTATAATTGTTCATTAGTTATATTTTGTTCAATTACTTTAACAAGTTGCCAAATGGAACACAAAGCCGGCAATTAGCATTATATAATTGTAACGAGACACTCAAATTGGGTTACAGAGCGCCGTCTTTGCTTGCGTGTTTTTCCCTCAGAGGAAGACGGACTGATGGCTGCGTCCGGCTGTCTGTCTGCCCACCGGTTCCATCCAGACTGTCAGGGATGGGGGCAGCCTTTCCTTTTGTGCCAAGGTCAAGTTCAGAAAAACGGAAATGTTTAAGTATGGTGCTAAAAATATTCCAGGTGACGATTATTGTATGATTATTGATGATGATGGTTTTATTATAGATGATGAGTATCACTGTTTTAGGCACATTTGTATGCAGTAATTAATTTAACCTTCCTCTCAGGCCCGCGAGGTGAGCAGTGTCATTTCCCCAGTTTACAGATGAAGATAATCAAGGTGCAAGGTCCGGGTGGCTTGCCCAGGGTCACGCTGGGAGCTGGCCTCACACCCACACCCACGGGGGCCCGCCGGGGGCCCTACTGTTGACCATTCCTTTTTGTTGATTATTGAGTCTCACAGAAAATGGTGTATTTTTAAAAAAATGTTCATTACTCACTTTGTCCAAGAGGAGACCATCCACGAGAAAAAAATAAATGATACAGAATTTTAGCCACTGAATTGTGAATACCTGAGTATACTTTAGAGGTAGGAATATCAGCGCTACCTTCTAAAATTTGTCCTAAACCAGATCACATGCTGTCTCCCATGGCTGTCCTTGACCCCGGCGCTGTGGTTGAGGGCCTAGACCGTGCTCACCATGTGAAGAGCTTTTAATGGGAGTCCATTAACTAAAATATGTATTCACTTCTCAAACTTAAAGAGGCTGGCTTGACCGAGAATGTTAAATTCTTTGGCAAGCTAGTGAAAACCCCAAATGCCTCTGGCTTTAAGAAAGGAGAGATCTGTTGGCTACTGTGAGTGGGAGGAAGTCTGGGTGTGGATTGCAGGCACGGCTGCATCCAGGGCCTCAGACGGTGTCCTCCATGCATCCCCTTCATTCCACTGAGGGCACTGCTGCCCTCTGCATGCGAGTCACTGTCCTCTCCAGGCAGCAAGAGGCCCCTGCAATTCCAGGTGTCCCACCATCGCGGGGCCTCCCTTGGGGGCAGAGTCAACTGTCTCCTCCACGGTAAGGGGCACATCAACTGGCCGCCTGTGGGTCTGCCTTTGTCTCTGAGCACACCCACTGGGGACCGGGAAGGTGGCAGGCCAGGGCGCAGTCCCCTCTAATCAGAGCCTGTGCAGGTGCTCCGTGTGGTCAGATCTGTGTGGGGTCTTGAAGCTTCTGCCCAGTTCTGCCTCCTCCCCTCCCATACCTTCTGCAGGGACCACCCCAATTAGTCCCTTGCTCTTTTAACTTCCTCTTTGCACCTGCTACCCAACCACTTACCGTGTGCCCTGCATTCCTCTTCTGTGAGGCTGGCCTTCCCAGGGGCTCTCCCAAGAGTCCCAGCAAAGTTCCTGGCCTCACTCCCAGGGCTTGATCCTGGGGGACCCTCCCTATGAATCTGATTGCCCAGGCTTGGGTCATAGGACCGCTCGTGGGCCTACAACTTGACTCAAGGAGAGAGTGTAGTCCCCCTGCCCCATCAACCCCCCCCCACTCCACGCATAGGAAAGTCTGAGTCCTCTGCTCAGAAGAGAAGGGGAGCCGCTGTCGGTCAGGCCCAAACAGCCGACCTGCCGGGGAAGGCCATGAATTCAGAGGGCCTGGCCCTTAGCCAGCTTGTCCCACTGCACTCAGTCTTCTAGGACTCAGTGTCTGCCTCTAGGAAATGGGCATATGGAAAATGGACCCCGTTCTGTCTGTCTCCCTCCCCCTCCTCGCTGATCTCCACTCACAACTCTCCTAACAGCCTCCGTCTGGGCTCATGCTGTTAGCAAGAGCCGCGTCCAGATGGCCGGACGGATTCGAGCTGATGGCTTGGTGTGCTAATGACACAGAGCTAATTCTTAATAATGAGGAAAGGCAGTAAAACCCGCCTCTGGACCAGACCGAGATACCTGATCCGACTGCGTGCTGTCTGTTGTGGTCCTGGCTGCTGTCTCCAGGACGAGTGCGATTATTCCAGAACCGGCGTTGGTCTGCAACCTTGGCCCCTCTCCGGTGAGGCCTCCGAGTTTGGACAGTTGGGGTTCTACGAATCCGGCCCCGGTGAGTGGCAAAGACCAGAATTGCCCTCAAAGATTGAGTCACAAGGGAGTGAGCTATTGTAAGCACAGCAGCCGGAAGGCGTGGTTCACAATCGCTCGTGTGCATCAGAGTCAGGACCCTGGGTGCGTTCGAGACTGACCGAGTCAGTTGCTCAAGCTGCAAGGACTTGACTGAAATGATGCCGGGGAGCTCACAGTGCTGTGGAGAAGCTGAAAACATAGGGTCCCCACTCGGGGCCCCGGGGGGCGGGTCTCGGTTGCTGAGTTTCTGCCTTCAGCTCAGGTCAGGGTCCCAGGGTCCTGGGATCGAGCCCCGCATTGGGCTCCCTGCTCAGCAGGGAGCCTGCTTCTCCCTCTGCCCCTCCTCCCTGTGGTTTCCCGAAATCTCACTCCATCTTGGGGTATACCTGCCCACTCCCCAGGACTGCCTCTTCAAAATGAAATCTGAGTGCCTTTACGCAGGCCTCACAGTCGGCACCACGCCCTACTGCCCTGGCCTTGTCCTGTTCTGCTTATTTATGTTGCTTTGCTCCATTCTGGTGGACGTCTGCACCTACGACCCCAGAGCCAAAGAGCCGGGGGTTTGGGAAGACAAAGCATGACTCTTGAAGGCTTTTGTATCTGCTTTCATGACGTCCTCTCCTACCCTGAATGAAGCAGCATGGGAACTACCACCTGCTAGATGGGGCGGGAAGGGAAAGATGAGTACATGGTACCATCCGGCCACCTACGGAAATAGGGGCCTCTCCTGGGGCCCAGATGCAGGACATCTCATGGGAACCGGGTGGTCCCTTCCTTCTTGCAGGTGATTCATTGGGCGTGAGTCTGTTATTGCCCTTCCGCGGGTGTGAAGTGAGTCACCAGGCCATATTGCAGCCGGCTTCCCATCTCTGTCCTTCCCAGGGACACTGGGATGGTTCACTTCTATAAAGGTCCTTGCAGCCCAGGGCAATCTGAGCACAGCCAATCTGAGCACGGCTATGTCCTGCACCCTTTGTGGTGGATGGGCTCCTGCTGCCCTGGCCTGCTGCTCTGGGGTCCTGCTCATTATTAAGACTGGGCCACTGGGTCTTGGGTTTGTAAATGAATCACAACAGTTATCTCTTAGTTGAAAGCCATAAAATAGAGGTTTACAATGAAGGTTTGTTTTATTTGTTTGTTTGTTTTTGTTTTAGTTTTAGGGTTCCTCTTTTATATTACAGGTTCTTGTCTTTCCACATGTTGGACTGGGAATTCAGAAGTCCAGATTTTTGTTCTGAGTTTGTGGTGTTCTCACAAAGCTGTGTGAGGGTTGGAGAGTCACTTGACCTCTCTGAGCCTCAGAAGTTTCATCTGGCAAATGGGGAAATGGAATTCTGCCCATCTAAACGCTCAGGGGGGTTGAGATGATGAGATGAGATCATGGCCGTGAAATTGCTTTGACAAAAGACAAAACTGTTCAATTTTGTGAAGCTGTCTGTAACCATTAGAGCTGACATATTGGTAGGAAATTTTTGCTGGCAGGTAACAGGAAACTTCACTACTATGGCTTGATAAACATTTACTTATATATATCAAGAATATATATATATATATGTATGTGTGTATATATATGTATATACTAGAATATATATTTCAGAAGTGGTTATCTTTGGGTGATGATAAAGCTGCTTAATGAAGTAAGGGCCAATAATTTCTGTGATTCTCTTGGTCTTCTCTTCAAGGTCACAAGGTGGCTGCTGCAGCTCCAGCCATCACAGCAACATGAAGGCAGGAGTAAGATCTAGGACCTGATCAGGCTCCCCACTTCCATTTCCCGTAGGCACTCCCAGACTATCCCTAGACCTCTTCCATTCATCTCACTAGACACAAGTAGGTCTTCCAGGGGGCCTGGCAAAGTATTTAGTTTCCTCTTACACGGTGAGGGGGAAAGGGAGCATGAAGCTGGGAATGGGTGTTGGTTAGATCACTAGCAGTGTTTGGAATAGCTAGCAAGTTGAGTGGCACAAACAGAAATTGTTCTGGGACGGGGAAAACAACCACGGAAGGATTTTGATTTCCACCATGTGATTGCTGCTCCTGTTTGTCTGAGCCCTTTCCTGGGGCCTGGCTACATTTGAATAGCTAACATTTTACTTTGGAGGTGGAATTATATTAAAAATCAGATGCTCGTCATTATGCAAATGGCTGTCTCGCTATAGCTTAGGATTTTCGTCCTTTTATGAATTATTCCTTTTTCACTGCTTTTTCCTGCCTTCCTCTCTTGGAAGAAATAAAAGCAGCCACTGACTGATCAGGGGAAGTTTCCAATCATTCCGTCAGCGGATGTTTACTGAGAGTCTCCCGTGTCCCGCAAGCTGTTTTAGGCTCCGCTAGACAGCGGTGAAAGGCACAGTGTCTGCCGGACTGCACCTTACCTTCTGGTGGGGGAGAGAGGCAGCAAGTAAATGAATAAGTGATATCATTTTTTGAGTGATACATGCAAAGGAGAGACTAAGACGTGGTGGGTAAATAGACATGCAGGTGGGGAGGGCTCCCTTAGGAGGGTGGTTGGGTGGTTGGCAAAGGTCTCCGAGGAGGTGATACTGCAGGAGAAACTGGAGAAGCCGGAGCACGTGCAAAGGCCCTGAGGTGGGAAAAAGCCTGGTGTGTTTGAGGAAGAGCAGGGCCCGTGGGGACCACACCAGGAAAGAGAAAGAGAGCAGCAGGAGGTGAGGGTAGAGAGGATGGGCCAGTCCCACAGGGCTTTGGGGTGGTCATTTGGCTAAAGCTTCTGCCTGATGGGAGTTGGTTTGCCAGCATGGACCTCGCTGGCTGGGGGAAATGGGCCATTGAAACTTAGCCCAGAGTCCTCGTTCCAGGGCCCCATCTCTCAGGGATGCTGCCATCTGACATTATCTTAGTTGTGTGTTTCCTTACTCACTATCCATTTCCCTAATTTGAATGTAAGCCCCATTCGGGAGAAGCCTTATCTGTCCTGCCCAGGGCTGTGTCTCTAGCACCTAACAGGGACCAGCACATAGTAGGTACTCAAAAATATCAAGTGAGCATCCCTTAGTTTTCTACTGGTGCATTATAGATCACCCCAGACTGAGCAGTTCCAAACAACACCCACTTACTTGCTCACAGCTGGGATCAGGAGCCAGGCACAGGACGGCTGAGTTCTCAGCTTCGGGTCCCACGGGCTGGGTCCTCATGTGGACCTTGAATCCTCTTCCAAGTCCGAGGGGTCGTGGAGGAGTTCAGTTCAGTGGCAGCAGGACCGAGTGAGATCCGTGTTCCTGGCTCACTCTGCCAGGGTGGCTCTTCCCACCTGGAGGCCACCCACGGCCCTTCTTGGTGGCCCCATCCAGGTTCACAGCCAGCTGTGGCTTCAAATAGCTCATCCTGGGAAGAGCCCCGTTCTTTCACGGTGTACCATTTAACGTAACCTGCCCAGGAAAAAAAAAACCTGCCATCTTCACAGTTCTGGGATTGTACAGGGTGGGAGTCTTAAGCCATCTGAGAATTCTGCCTGCCAGAAGATGCGGGAGGGAATCGGCTTTCCCCTCCAGCCCTCCTTCTTCCTCCCACAGAAGCCATTTCCCTGCCCCCTGGCCCTGCCGGCCCAGCACGTCTGCTTGCTGCTGGCAGCTGCAGGCTTTGCTCTCTGGTTGCTGGCAGCTATTGTCTTCTGGCTGTGGAGTTTTCCAAGTTCGCTGTCTGGGCTGTGGGTCTCCATTTATGCCTTTTTTGCCTTTGGTACTATCCAACCCCAGGGCCTTTGCACTTCCTGTTCTTGCAGCATCACTTGCATGGCTCATTCCCTCACCCGTTGAAGCATTTGTTCAAATGACACTTTTTCAGGGGGGGCCTTTTCTGACTCCTTTTTTCTTCCACTCAAAAAATACTTTCTTGGGGGTGGGGAGCGCCTGGGTGGCTCAGTTGACTAAGTGTCCATCTTCAGCTCAGGTTGTGATCCCAGGGTCCCAGGATTGAGCCTTGCATTGGGGTGGGGGGCTCCTGGCTCAGTGGGGAGCCTGCTTCTCCCTCTCCCTCTGTTGCTCCTCCTGCTTGTGTGCTCTCTCTCTCTGTCAAATAAATAAATCCAGTTTCTAAAAAACAAACAAGCAAACAAACAAACAAACTTTCTTGGGGTTCTTGGCTGACTTGGTCAGTAGAACCAATGACTCTTAATCTCAGGGTCATGAGTTTGAGCCCCATGTGGGGGGTATAGTTTCCTTAAAAAAAATAATGAAAAAACAAGACTGATATATTTTTAAAAGGAAAAATACTTTTGTTTTGCTTTTCTCCTTTGTACCCATTTCCTCTGACCTGCTGTGTGTTTTGCCTGTTTATTCGGTTTATGGTCTTCCCACACTGGAATGTCAGCTTTCCCTGAGCAGGGAATTTGGTGTGATTCCCATCCCCAGCCCCTAGAGCTATTGAGTCCCTGGCGCATACCAGGGGCTTAGTAAACATCAGCCGGAAGAATGAATGAGGGTTAAGGTGGGCAGTTTTAACTTTTTAAAATCTGTTTTTCCTTTTTTTTTTTTTTTTTGGAAAAACCTGAGCAGGCACGAGTGTTCCTTCCCCAGGCAGCCTCGTTATATAATCAGGACCTTCGTTCTGCAAGGAGCTGTCAGCACTGTTTCAAGCGTTTATACTTGGTGTTTACAGCCTCTCCTTTTAGCTGCATGAGCTCTCCGCAAGAGCCCTGGAAATCAGGCCTCACTTCCATGGGGGGTGGGAGGAGACAGCTCCTGGCACAGGGGCCAATGGGGCCCTTGCCGGTGGCCAAGCAGGCCTCAGGTCAGGGTCAGCCCATGGTCAGTGTCATTCTCTGAATATCCACATCTTGGGGCAAAAGGTGAGCTTCGTTCTGTAAATCACAGAGGTCGCCGAAGCGGGGGGTGGAAGCAGAAAGAGCTGGGCAAGGATTCTAATCTTGTCTTTGCCACTCGCTCGCTGTGCATCCTTGAGGGCCCCCGCTGTACCCCACATCTCTTGGGCATTCTTGCGACGCGGCGTCTCAGAGGCTCCCTCGTGTTTCTGAAACCTGCAGCAGACATCAACAAGGCAACCCACCCAAACAGTGTCTGCTGTCTTGGCGGGAGCTCTCCCTCCCAGCCTGGGGACCGACCCCGTGATGAGGGAAAGCCACTGGCCTCAGCCACCCGCCCAGTCCTCAGATCCCAAGGGGTCACGTGTGTGAAGCCTCCTTCAACGGCCGGCTTCTTGGGGGTCTGCAAGGCCAGCTTGGTTTGTTGTATTTATTCATTCTTATTATATACTCCCCGTTTTAGGCAATTAATAAAAGATTCCCACTTCGGGTTAGCTCATTATACATTATGAATTTGTAAATGTCAAGATGATCGCAATGAAATTTTAGGTGCTGTGGTTTCAAGGAGGCGAGACCCAGGGGGGCTTTAACGGCTGCATTTAATCAACTGAGTGGCACCCCTGCCCCGCAGCAGGTGCGGGGGCTGCCTGGGGGCTGCCGCCCAGCTCAGCCCTTCGGCGTCGTTAACGCACATGAATTTTCATGGCAGGGATCCGAGAGCTCTCGGCGGTCCCCGCTTTCCCAGACAATCAGTTTCTCCCTCCGAGGCCCTCTGATGGGTCCTGACCGCCCAGGTTCTCCCCCGCCCTGTTCTAGTCCAGCACTGGTGGGGCAAGTTCAGCAGCTGCCAGCAGCTCACGATGGTATTGACCATGCTAGCAAGGCAGAAACCCGGCCACCAGCAACATCTCAGGGGCTCACGCCAGGCTTTGTCCCTTGGGAGGCAGCTCTGTCTGCGGCTTTGTGACGGGAATGGCTTTCTGCAGAGGGAGGAAGAGCACTGTGGCGGCTCAGAGTAGCTTCAAGCCCCAACTCCGCCATTTTTAGGTGACTTAAAAGCAAGTGGGTCAAACCCCTGAGCCTCAGTCTCCTTATTTGTAAAATGGGAATGAAAATAACCCCTCTAAAAATAAATAAATAAATAAAAATAAGCCCTCTGATTCTACTGGAATGGTTACATGGCTTGTTACACTGGAAGGTCTTAGTGAACAGTAAGAGAAAGGCGCTCCCATTCCACCAGTTGACCAGGTGTTAAGGGGCACCCGAGCTAATGCTGAGGGCTTCCTCCTCTCACTAAGGCAGGGGAGCACTGTGGCAGCTGAGCCATGCTGAGAATTCATCAGGGATGCCCTGGTGTGGGCTGCTCTCGGGGACTGCCCCTTGTAGGTCTAATTAAACACGGCTACCTTATTTAGAGTTTCCGTGGTGAAAAATTGGGGTACCCCAGCTCTAGGGTCCAAAGTACAGGACTCATTCAATGCAAACATGCTTAAGGAAGTGTGACCACTGGGCGCCTGGGTGGCTCAGTCGTTAAGCCTCTGCCTTCAGCTCAGGTCAGGATCCAGGGTCCTGGAGCATCGGGCTCTCTGCTCAGTGGGGAGCCTGCTTCTCTCTCCCCCTCTGCCCCTTCCCCCCCTCTGCCCACTTGTGCTCTCTCTCTCTCTCAAATAAATAAAATCTTAAAAAAAAAAGGAAATGTGACTGTGTGAAAAAGTTATTAAAGGCATATAAGCATCATCTGTGTCTTCCGCCTGCTGAGTGAAATGTAAGGGCAAGGAGGGAGCTCCCTCATGGATGCAGTCTCCCCGGGTCTGTTCTCTGCATTGAACCTGCTTGCATGGACAGCTGTCCCTGGACTCCCCGTCCTCTGCAACGGCACCCTGCTCTCAGGCTGTGTGGTCTGTGCAGGGCTGAAGCCTCTCCCAGCTCTGGGATTGGGCATGGCACTCCAGCCTGGCCAATCAGCATATCCCATCCCCTGGCACTGTGATTGGTTCAGGGATAGGAACATGACCTCACTGTAGCCAATGATATTTCTTTCCTGCCATTCTTCTCCTGACTCGGAATCTTGAGGACACTGGGTTCCTGGAACCAGCCAAGCCTGAAGCTGTGGACATTTTGATGATGTGAACAAATCAATCCCTTCTGGCTTTGGCTTTATTATTATAAAATAGAACACGGTTTTGAGCCTGGTGGTTCTAGACAAGAAATCTCTTGGCCTTGTGTAGTGAAATGCTGTGATTTAACGAGCCCATCAACTCTAGCTTGGGTGTTCCAAAACAGGAACGTGAGGACCACATCCGCCGGGCACTGATCTCGTCTGTCCATCAACATTTCCATAATCACCCCCTCCTGTCCTGTGTTGCATCACTTCCTGCCCCTCCTCCGGACACTGGGACTTTGCAAATGTGAAGAAGAATGCATGTTCATCCTGGCGTGGTCCGAAATGCTCTCTAATTTTCCCACAGGAAGCTCCCCTAAGCAAAGACTAAACAATAAATATAATTTGTGAGAGAAATAAAAAATACTGAAAACTGTACACAGGCCTATGTGCTCAGAGTGAAGAACTATACAGACCAGGAAAAGCCCACCCATGTCCTGGCAATGGCTCGATACCATCCCTCACACCCATATTCTACCAAAGCACAGTGGGTTGAACGATAATAACAAGTGACCATAAAATCATAACTGGGGATGATCTCACTGAATTTCTAAATTTCGTTGTGACAGTCTCCTTGATATTTACAAATTCATAACGTATAATGAATTAACCTAAATGGGAAGTCTTTTATTAATTGGATAAGCCATAGAGTGTATATTAAAAATGCAAATGGGCCCCGCTCTGCACTCATGGGTTTGAATTGGTACAGCTTTTCTGAGAGGCACTTGACGTGGAAATCCCTGAACTGTACCTGCTTTCACTCGACGATCCATTCTTTAGGGACATACCCTGCAGGACTGTCCATGCCTGTGTCCAAACGTGCAACTCCAGCTCACAACCCAGAGATCAAGACTCCCGTGCTCTACTGACTGAGCCAGCCCGGGACTCCAAGGGAGCTCATTTTTAATAAATTGTCTATAGACTATAGCTAGAGGAAGGGATGGAAAACACATGAATATATCTCCGAGGGATGGGGGTTATGGCTTTTCAATACTTGTCTCTTTTGTGCCAGGAATGCATATTTTGGGGAAAAAAAAAACCTCACAAAGTTAGTATACAGGAAATAACATTTTTTGTACTTTCTACCATTTGACTTGGGATCTTTTTGTTGAGTGGAAAATACATATTGCAGTCCATTGGGGGCTTTTCCTGTACGTAGGTTTATCAGGCTGCTTTTGGCTACAAGTAGCTTGTCTAATTCAGTTTATCATCTCAGTGGACAGGAAGTCTGGACCGGAGGCTGACACCATGGCTCAAGGTATTGTCAGGAGCTCTCTGTCTTTCAGTGCTGCCACCTGTTGTGGGTAGAGGTACTGTGGTGCCTCAAGGTCAAAAGAGGCTGCCAGAGCTCTCCCATCACACCTCACTCTCTAAGGCGGCAAGAGGGAAGAGGTGGAGGGTGAAATGGGCCCTTTGCCTCGGTCATCTGGTCCAGGAAAGCATTTCCCCACAACTACCCTTTACGTCTCATTGGTCAGCACTGGGTCTCATGCTTTCTTTCGTCAGCTCCTTGGCAGGAGGGGATGTGATTGGCTGAGACCTATCAAGACTCCTTCCCCTGCCCTCAGGGCTCAGCCTGATGCCACTCAAACCCATGGGGAGTCTCTTGGGGAGGAATTGAGGCTGCATCTGAGTTTCTGGGGATCTTAGGCTGTGCAGAGGCGATCGTGGGTAGGAGAGGCATAACCCATCCATCTTGGGGACTCAGAGACCCCTGGGGTCAGACTGCCTGGGTTACCTCTGACCCTGCCACTCCTCGGGGGCTGATCCTATGGCCACAGGCACATTGTTCGACCCTCCCCGGGGCATCAGTTCCCTCAACCATACAGTGAACAGATAGTTATGAGGATCCAATAAATTACAGTGTGTCAGCCCCAAACTACTGAAAGCAGGTGTTGTGACAGAAACTTGTACCCAAGCATTCACAGCTGCACTACTCCCAGCGGCCAAAAGGTGCCAACGGTCCTGAGGTCCAGTAGCAGATGTGTGGATACGCAAACATGACCTAGCCGTGGGATGGACTATCCTTCAGTTACAGAAACGGAATGAGCTAGGGAATGGTTCTTCAACAATGGCTACACCTCGCAAACATGCTGAGTGCAGGAAGCCAGACTCAAAAGACCCTGTTCGTATGGAGTGGGCAGTGCAGGCAAATCCAAAGAGACGGAGGGAGCGGTTGTCTGAGGCTGACGTGAGGGGGGAATGGGGCGGAGCTGGGCATAAGGAGTCTCCTTGGGGTGGTGGAAAGTTCTGGAACGGGATATTGGTGTTGGGTGCACAGCATCGTTCAGGTACTCGATGCCACTGAATTGTATACTTTAAAGTGGTTAAAATGGTAATTTTGTGTTATGTGTAACTTACAAAAATAAAAAACCAAACCATGGAAAGCCCTTAGAGCTGTGCCCGCCTGGTCTGTGTTAAATGCTAGTATTTGTTTGTTCTGCCCCAGAGCGGTTAAAACCCATGCAGGAGGTCTTCCCAACGCTTTGTCATCCCCATCCCCACCCCTACCCGGGGTCAGTCTGGGCCTCCAGGGATCATTCTGCACCCAGGTCCCACTGGGAACCTATGGGAGGCTGGGGGAGGGGGCGTGGGTGGAGGTTGGTCAGGGTGCTTTCTGCTTAGCCACACCTGGAGGCCATTCTTCCCCTGGGGGCTCCCCCACTGGGACTCTACCTGAAAGTGGACTCAAGCCCCTCCTGTTCTCAATTTTCACGGAATTTCTGCCAACTTCCAAGGCTCAGCACTTATTTATTTATTTATTTGTTAGGGTTTAATTTATTTATTTAATTGACAGAGACAGCGAGAGAGAGACAGCAAGAGAGAGAGACAGCGAGAGAGAGGGAGCACAAGCAGAGGGAGTGGGAGAGGGAGAAGCAGGCTTCCTGCTGAGCAGAGAGCCCAATGCGGGAGCTCGATCCCAGGACCGAGGGATCATGACCTGAGCAGAAGGCAGATGCTCAACCCACTGAGCCACACAGGAGCCCCAAAAGGCTCAGCTCTTAATCGAGTGTCCTTTTTCAGTCGCTAATTTCACCACTATTTCTTGGAGGGTCCCCTTAGCGCCCAGCACTGTTCCTGTCAGTAGCTATTTGGTGAACAATACGGGGCTGACCTCCCCGTGGGGGGAGTCCAGGAGGAATGAAATTTCTCTCCCTGCATGCTTGAGAGCAGGGAGTCTCAACTATGCAGAAAATAAAAGAGAGAAATGGAACAGAGAGAGAGAGAGAGGTGAGGTACTTGCCGTCCGGGGTCCCCAGAAAGGGGGCCCCTCCATCACTTGTCAGTACGTTTGGGGGTCACAGTTCTGCCCTTCTTGGTTTCCTGTCCAACCAAATGAGCTCACTTGCTGTTTTGAGAGGCTCTCCTCACCCACCATCCCCGAGGTGGCGGAAGCAGGAGCCGACTCTGCTCTCTGGAAAGAATGCCAGCTACCATTTCAGCCGAATGGGAATATTTGCATCGGAAAAGGACAGTCCGTCTTGGCAAAGAACATCTTAACGGGTGGGTCACGACGGGGGTCGCCGCACGTGTGCTGGAAACGTGGGCGGTGCACAGGACACAGGGGTCTTCCAAAGCTGGGGCGAGCTCGGCGTGGGTGGGGAAATCTTTCTGCCCGGTGCCCCCCTTACCCCTGCCCTGGGTGCTCGGTCTTCCTTCCGCGGCTCAGGCCAGGCCCGCAGTGCCAGCGACAGCCACGAGATGGCAGTGTCGCTCTACGCCTGTGGCCCGGCTGGCGCGTGGGCAGCGCACAGCGGAGCTGGGGGCGGGGAAGGGCGCGAGAGGGCCCGCGTGGGGGCACCTGCCTGACGGATGGGGGTGCTGCGGGACCTGGGGCAGCAGAGAGCCTCGAGCTGGCTCTTAGTTGGATCTGCCTCAGTTTCCCCGTCTGTACACAAGGGAAGAGTTTGGGCTGTTTAATTCTTGATCCTGCCCCCCAGGCTATGAGGCCAGTAGGTTGGTGGTGAGATTCTGGGTTTGCTGGGGGGAGGGATGGGGTAGGGGTGAGAGCAGGGCTCTGTCCAGCTTTGATGGGGGGCGGTGGTGTCCTCCTAGGTCATAGCTGCCAGTCCCTCCCACGTACCCTGACCCTTTCAGAATCTGGGAAGGCTTTTTTAGCCTGCTCAGAACAACGCTGGAAATACCCCCATTATCGTCTAGGCTCAGAGGCCTCGTTTAACATGCAGGAGTCCTCCCCCAACCACAGGACCCGCACAGACAGGGCTGGAGTTCTCATCTCAAATAATGAGCTCAGAGAATTCAGGGGCTCGTCCAATGTTACACGGCCGCGTGGAAAAGCCACCAAGAACAGATCCCTCTCCCCAGCCCTCTTTAGCCGAGATCGATGCGGGAGGGGGGAGTTGTGCCCATCTACCTTAGCTCTGTAACAGCCTTACTCAGCTGGAGAGTGGGGGGGGGGCTGGGGAGGAGGCTATTTTATTTATTCATATTTTTAAAATTATTTTTTCGAAGTTATTTACTTTTTAAGGTAATCTCTACACCCAACACGGGGCTTGAACGCAGACCCCAAGATCTAGAGATGCAGGCTTTTTCCGTGGAGCCAGCCAGCAGGCTCTGGAGGGTCCCGTGTTCAACGGCTAGTCCCGGAAGGCCTCTCTGAGGAGGTGATGTTTGCGCTGAGCTCCGAAGGGAAGGGAGAGGGAGGTAGCAGGGGTTAGAGACGGGTCGGGTGTGCCCAGAGCAGGGACGGGCAAGGGCAGAGTGCAGAGGTGGGAACCCTGAGCCTGAGGAGCAGCTAGGACCGGGGGTGGGGAGGTGGGGGAGGGCGGAGGTAGGCCAATGATGTGCCTGCACCCCCAGCCCTGCCCCGCAGAAGCGAGATGGCTCTGCGGGGTATGTGTGTTGGGGAGGGGGGTAGTCCCTGGGGAGGGTAGTCCTTGGGAGGTTGTCTGCCACCACTCCGGACACTGTATAACCCTTGGCTCAGGGACTCAGACCTATTCACCCCTTCCCGGTGCACCTCCGCCAGAAAATGCCTTGTTGTCTTTGGTCACAGACCCTCAGCCCTCACTGGCCTGCCCTCTGGTCAAACACGTGGGTCGCCTTGGCTTCTACCCCACCGGGTCCCCCAGCTAGGATCTCCCTAGGGATTAGCTGTGTATGCATTTTCTCTTTGGGAGATAGAGAATTCCTGGAGGGCGGGCACCTGCATTCCATTCATTTTTTCTTCTCCGTTCCCTCCCCATCCTCTTACAGTCCCCGCACACAGTAGGGGCTCAGCTCAGCAAATCCTTATGAAAGCAGGAGTGGGAAAGAGTGGGGGAGGCAGCCAGGTTGGGAGGATCCCAGGAATTGGTGACAGCGTCCTGGGGGTGGGAGGGGGTGGGATCCTCCTCCCAGCAAGGGGAACAGTCATGGAGAGGGGACAGATGGGCCCTTCGCAGGCGCTTCCCCCACCCCCCGCAGGAGACCACCCACTGTCCAGCCCGAAATTTGGTTCTCCATGCCTGGATCACAGGCCTTGCCAGAGAACCCAAAGCGGGCTTGGCCAGTGCATAGGTTCTTTGAAAAAGAAGCCCATTAGCTGCTCCAGGAAAATCCCTTTCTGTCTTGCAATTAACCTGGCCTAGAGACTCGCCACCTGCCCCTAGCTCTTTCTTCCTTCTTTTATCTAAGAAGAGCTGAGCGGCGCTTCTGCTAATGAGCTTGTCTGTACTAATGAAGCAGGTGCCCTGTCCCCCGCCATCCCCCCTCACCAGCTGGGAGGGGGGAGGATTGTTCTTCTGATGTGAGCTCTGGGCCCACAGAGGAAAATCAGATACATGATAATAATGACCATAATGATGAGAATGATAATGTCCACAGTGGATCCCTTTAAATGAGCTCTTACTTCACAGGTCAGGGGCTTTATATGCCTTATGTGGGACGCCTGATGGACGCTGCAATGGCTTCCATTGCTCAGATGGGGAAACTGAGGCCGGGGAGCATAAAGGACTCAACCCAGGTAGCATAACCAAAGAGTGGCCGTGCACGGTTCTCAGTCAAGACTTGGAGACTCTGCCTCCCCCACACAGCCTATGGACGTTTCCAAAGAGTTTGACCCACTTTTTAATGGAAAACCCAGAGAGCTGGAGCCAGTGGCTGGTACATGGGAGCTGGGAGGGAGCAAGGACCCCCACCTCAGGGGCCCACCTCCACCCATCCTCCCTCCAGCTGCCTGGGGCAAGTTTCAGGGCATCTGAGGACTGGTGCAGGAGCCCCCACGTGCGCCCAGCATGATTCATTCATTCTGTTGCGCCCCAATTGCCCCGCCTGGGTTGGGGTGAGGGGTGGCGGCGCGGGGGTGGGTGGATAGTAGGTGCTGTGACCCCCAGTGAGGCCCTGTCCCCAGGTTGGAAGAATCCCACCACCCAGTTCCCGTCCCCGCCTCCTCTACACCCTCGCGCCCTGGCAGCTCACCCCTCCTCTCACGCCCGCTCTGCCTCCAGGGCGTCCTCTTGCTCGGGTCAGTAAGGGCGCCCGAGGGTCCCTGCCTCACATCTGGGCAGACATCCCAAGACGCCTTCGAAGATGTCTTTCAGGATCCCTGACCGCGCCCAGCCAGCGCACCCGTCCCGGTCCTGGGGCTCGGTGGGCACTCCTCAGGTAGCCCCCAACTCCCAGAGTCCACCCCTGCCCTCCCCTCCCCCACAGGCACCCCCCAGCTGCGCCAAATTTATTCCAGGACCTCTCGTCTGCGCTCAGCCTTGCAATCCCTGTGCCCTGTGGGCCCTCACTCCCCCGCACCCCCTCCCCCCCAGGCGTCCCTGCCCCATTCCAAGGACCTTCCCCTGTCTCCCCCACCCTGCGACCTTGGGAACTCCCGCCGTTTGGCCCGAATACACCCCGGTCAGTGTGCTTTTGGCCGGCAGGTGCCCCTTCCCGCGGCCCTGTCCGCGCCCACGCCCCTGACCGCCCCCGCGGGTCTCCCCAGGCCAGTGCGGCCCCGAGCCCTTCCCCAGGGACGCCGGGGAGTGGCACGTCCCGCCGCCTATGGCTGGGCGGCCGTCCTGGGCCCCGGCTCCGCGGCGGGCCCGCCCCCTCCCCGGCCCCGCCCCTCCCGGGCCCCGCCTTCCCGCCGCCGCCCCGCCCTCCTCCCGGCGCTCGCCGCTCGCTCACTCTCTCGCGGGCTGAGGGGCGGCCGGCAGCTGGCGCGGGCAGAGGCGGCGGCGGCGGCGGCGGCGGCGGCGCCACGGCGATGGGACGGGCGCTGGGGCGCAGGAGCCGCGGCGGCGGCGGGGCCCGCGCAACTCGGGCCAAGTGCGGGGCCGCCGGCGCGGGCGCGGGGCGCTGAGCGCCACCCCCCGGCCCCCAGCTCCCCGGCAGCGCACGGCCTAGCCCCGGAGAGCGCGCAGGGGCGAGCGGAGGAAGCGCCGCCAGCGCCGGCCGCCTGCGTCTGGGGAAGAGCGGCGCCCTGGGGGCGAGCCATGCCCGGCGCCCGAGCGTAGCCGCCGGGGGCTGCCCCCCGGGAGCCGCGGGCCGGGTCGGGCGCGCGACAGGAGCAGCCCCGCGCCGCGCCCACCGCGCGCCGAGGACCATGCCGCCCCCGGGCCGGGCGCCGCCGCTCGGGCTCCTGCTGGCGCTGACTGCGCTCCGGTGCCCAGGTAACGCGTCCCCGGACCCCATCCCCGGCCCCGGCCGCCGCGCACAAAGTTGGCTCCCGCGCGGGGCGGCCACCTCCTTCGCAAGTCCCCGGCAGCTCGCCTCGCCCGGACTCGGGCAGCTCTGCGGAGACCCCGGGAACCCAGGGGGGTCCCCGGCACGTACCTCTGCCGGGCGCGAGAGCCCGCCAGCCTTCGTCCCCAGACCCCAGCTCCCCTGCGGACCCCTTCAGGGCGCGCGGGGGCAACAGACCGGAGGCGCTCAGCCTCTCGAGGCGGGTGGGGGCGCGCCTCCAGGAATCTAGCCCCCTCCTCGCCCCTCCTGGTCCTGGTTCCCGCGGGGTTTTGCTGTGACGGGGCGTCAGTGGACCCCTTCTCCCGATTTCCTGATGCCCCCGGACGACGCACGGCCGTGCGTTGCCAGGACACCTGCGGGGCCCCAGCCTTGAGGTCGTCTCGGTCGGCGCAGTCTGTCTGGCTTGTCCGCAGCCTCTCCCCGCGCCTCGCCGCACCCTCCTGCTTTTACATTTTACAACCCCCCCCTTCCCCGAACATGTCCCCTCTCCAAGTGGCCTCCCCTTAGGTAAGGCGCAGCCTGCTTCTTGCTTTCTGGAGACGCATGCTGCCCCAGCGCCTTGACCCCAAGGCGGCCAGGCAGCCCCGCGCGCGCAGGGCCGCCCGGAACGTGGTGATGCCTAGAGCCATTGCCTGGGTACCATGGAGCCGGGCTCCCTGCTGAAATCGACGCAGCTGTCGCCAAAACCTAGTGAGTGGGGAAGGCAAAATAGTCATGTATTTTCTCTCTGCTGGAGTTTGGAAAGCTTCTACCACCTTGGGGTGGCTACATGTTGGTTCTAGAGGAAACCTGTCTTAAAATGCTAATCCCTCTCCTCCCCTCCCCCCACCCCAAACAGCGGAGACAATCCTAAAGGCTCTGATGAACCCGGAATCGTCGCGAGCGACATTCGTGTGCGTTTGGAGAGCTCAGTTCTCCAAACATTTTTAAAATCGGGACCCATGATGTGGGAGCAGATAGCTTTCGCGTTAGAAAAATTCTCATTTCCTTAACAAGCAAACGGCACAGAACCCAGGCTGCTGTAGGAAAACAGAACTTTAACTTTTCTGCTGTCACTGCTTTAGGGAGGTTGCATTTAGGAACACACCTAGTATGCCGACTTAATGTGTGATGTATTTGCATGGAAAAGTAAATATTGACTTACTCTGAGATGCCCTTAAGTGACCCGAAATATTTCATAAAACCTTCCACTCGGAGAGAACCTTCTGTCAGAGATAACCATCGGCGTTCAGCCTGGGCTTAATGTGTGGATGAATCTTCAGTCAGCCTGGCCCCAGGCATCTATGATAGCTGTTCTGCTCTCTGCTTTCTTCTGTGGTACACGAGGGGGGTCAAGGCTGTTTCTTCCTAGCTGAAGCCCTGGGACCTGTTCCCAAAAGTGCAGTCCCTTGGACTTGAAAATTGCAGTTCTGTCTCTATTTTGTTTCTCCACGGGGGTCAGCCTTTGCCTGGATGTGCTCATAGGGGAATATTGGAAATCTCTCTGAGAAGCTGGCTGCCTAGTGCTTGTAAGAGAAGATGGAGAACCCCCGCCCCTCCCCTAGCAACAGAAGAGCTTGTGCCTGGCTCTGTGGGGCCAGATCCTGGCAGGGAAGGTGTGCCGCCCCTGAAACCTGCTGCTGGCCCAGCTCCTGGCCGAGCTGCCCAGCTGCTTTTCCCCGAGGCTCAGCTGGGCAGCTCTCTTGGTGAATGCCACTAGGACAGAGCCCTCCATGCCATCATCAGGTTCTTGGGAGCCCGTGGAAGTCTTCCACTGGTCCCTACCAGGGACATAAAGAGAGACAGTTTGATAACTCTATATTTAGCACCAGTTAGGAGAGCTAGGAAGAAAAAAACAAGGCTGGAATTCTTGAAAGATACTTAGCTGCCTACTGTTGGTGGAAAGGTTCAGAGGAATTAGCTAGAGCTTCCTTCAGAGCTGGTTGGATTTTCTGGGTAATTTCTGGCATGATTTACCGACCACGTTTGGCTGAGGTTCTGAGAGAGGGGCTGGAAGGGTTCTGAGGGAAGGAAGGACGCCCTCTCCCCCATCACACAGGGATTGTCTGCTCTGTACCAACCCCCCCCCCCCCGGCGTGGGTAGCTGCCATGGTAAAGAGTCTGGTGGGCGTACTTCTTTCAGCCTTGCAAGCTCTTAAACATATGGAACTGTACTTGGTAAGAGTCAGCACAAATCTCCCAGCTTAGCGACTAGGGGGCCCCCATTATTCAAGCCACTTTTGTGCATTCTACGGCTTTGCAAATTAGCAGCGCTGTTAGAACCCCTGCTGGGGAAAATGGACGCGCCTTGCTTCATTGACCCATTGTGCTAGGGGGTCTATAAAATTGGGGTGGGTGGAGAGCCCCCGACAGAGGGGCCTTGTGAGTGGCAGAGCCCACTAGTGCGGGGAGGGGGAGGCGGCTTTGGCCTCAAAGCAGAGACACTCCTCACCCTGCCCGGCACCTTGGCATGGCCTGTGGGCACCTTGGCATGGCCTGTGGTATATTTCATTCTCGTTACAATAGTGGTTTTGGGGGGGGGTGCCTGTGGATGGTGTTGCTCTTTGGAGAGGTGACAGGGAGTGGTATGCACATGCTGTCACCTCCCCTGAGTGATTTAACGACAGTACAGTGGAGGTTCCCAGAGTAAATCATTTGAAGTCTCACTGCCCCCCCCCCCACCGGATGCAGGGAACTTGGGAGGCGTGGGGCTTTTGCATGAGCGGTGCTCAGAGCCAACAATGAGCACGGTGGTTGCCATGATCCAAGAGAGCCAAAGAAACCCCTCGTTTGTTGGTGTGAAATCCAAGAGGGTGGTCTCCGGGCCAGCAAAGCCTTTCCAGAGGCCTTGTTCCCAGATGGGCCCCCCAGTTGTACGCGGCTGGGTGGCTCCTTTCTTCTCTCCTGGGACTAATAGTGAATTTCTCTTTGTAGCTATGGCCTCGAGCAAGCGCGTGCTGCCTGTCACCATAGGGAGATGGGGGTGCCCTGGCCCCATAGGCGGCATCCTGGGGCCCAAGTGGCACCACCAGCTCCCTCTTGGAGTAAGTGAGCGGTCTGGCAGAGCAAGGAGGCATTTTGGAGCATCTCCTCCCCTCCCCCACAGCCCCCTTTGCAGATGGGAAAAAGGAGACTCGGGCCGGAGAGTGACTTGCTCAGGGTCACACGGTGCATTGGTGTCTGAGCACGCTCATGGCTCACACAATTTCTCTTTTTAAAAAACTCTCCACCCAGGCGTTTCTCAGTGGTCACGGGGGCGTCTTTCTGGTCAAGGAGCTCTACTGTGTGGTCCTGGAGGGGGCTGTGGCTCCAATTAAGGAGCCCAAGGTCATGAGAATGACAGCGGCTCTGCGAGATCAGAATAGCAGGGGTCAGCTCACAGAGGCAGCGGGTCCTCGCAGCAGTGCCCCTGGGGACAGGGCGACGGAACCAAGAGCTGTGAAGGTGCTCACTCTGTCCCCGCCCCCGTCCCAGGCCTTGTCTTGTCTGGACATGCGCTGGCAGGTGGACACTCACAACTCACGGTTTCTAGGGGAACATATTGGGATCCAGAGATGCTAGTAAGTTGCCTGTAGTCACACAGTGTCAGGAGCCCAGGTGCTGATCTGTACCCACCCCCCCCCCAAGCCAGATCCCCCTGCGGGGCCTCACATGGCTTGGTATGGGGATGGGCTTCTTGATTCCGAGGTGCGGTGGATTCCAAGTCCCATCCCTTCCACAGCCCGCCTTCTCTGGGGGCTTGCGCTGCTTTTCTGTAGCAGGTCGATCTGTTACTGTGACCTGAGGCTTAGAGCCATAGAAATCCAGCCGATGGGAGTCAACTCTGCAGGCAGCTGGGAATCCTTCAGATTGGGTGCCCTCAAGGGATTGGGTAGTTCTGTTAAAGGCCGAGAGTTTGGCGGACAGAATCCCCCTCCTTTCTATTTCTGTTTCAGTGGATCTCAGAGTCGGCATCTCAGTGACTAACCCCGACTGACTGCTGACTGTGTGTTCTGAGTGAGTCCTCTACTACCCGATGGGGGTAAGGACTGGCGTCCGCCCCACTCTACGGATGGGGAAGCTGAGACCCACAGAGGTGCTGTGGCTTATGCAAGGTCACACAGCCTGAGGTGGGGGGGGATGCACGGGAACCCACATGAGCCCGCCTGGCTCCAATCTGCTCTAAACTGCTCCCTTCTCTGTGAGCGTGGACACCAAGTGTTGTGGGCGACTGATTGGAATTTAAGACTAATTTGGGCCCAGGGGATTCGGGGATGTGTCTTAAGTTGGAGGCAGAGTTGACTCTTTTTTGAGAAAGTCGTTTTGGGGGATTTGGGCTGCTCTAAAGTCAGCCCCCTCAGTTGGGAGCCCTGGAGTGCATCAGCAGGGAGGTTGGCATTGGGAGAATTGAGCCTGCATGGAAGTCCAGTGGGAGAGGGTTGCTCTTGGGCCGTGTCTGGCCCACAGGCTTCTCTCGTTGGTTGCCCGCATTTAAGAAGTGGGAGGTTTCGGCGTCACAGTCCAGGTCGTTGACTTGTCCCTAGAAATCCGGAGATATTGAGGGAAAAAAAAAAAAATCTCTCTAAGGCGCAGTTTCCCAATCTGTAAAATGGGTTCTGTTTTAGTCCATGCAGGTTGCTGTAACAAAATGCCACAGGCTGGGTGCCAGAACCATGAGAACAGACCCTAGTTCTCATGGTTCTGGAAACTAGGAAGTCGAGGATCAGGGCGCCGGCATGGGCACGTTCTGGTGAGAGCCCGCTTCCTGGCTCCTAGATGCCATCTTGTCGCTGTGTCCTCCCGTGTGGAAGGGCGCGGGGGAGACTCTGGGGTCTCTTTTAGGAGGGCACTAATCCCACCCGTGAGGCTCCACAATCATGACCTCATCGCCTTCCAGAGGTCCCACTTCCTGATAGCATCACATCGGGGCCCAGGTTTTAACATATGAGCTTCGGGGGGGACACAGACATTCAGCCGATGGCAGGCCCTGAACTTACCCCCTTGCTGATCTGGTCACAAAGTTGGGCAACACCAAGGGAACGAGGGAGCTGTCTGCATGGCCTGTGGTTAACAGGAGGGAGGACAGGCGAGAAGGGAAGGCCGGGTGGGCTCCTTGCTCTAAAGGTCAGAGCTGTGAAGAGAAGGGTAATGAATGGTGGCTTCTCACTTGGGGTTTTTCTGGATTCTTGGGTCACCCTCCAGGGAGAGCTTTGGGGCTCAGTTGTATTCCTCAGTTGTATTCCTTTGTTCTGAGCCTTTGAGGCTCAGAGGGGCACAGGGACCTGATCAAGACAACACTGACCATGAGTGGCAGGGTGGGGGTCTCCTCCCCAAAGCACCCGACTCCTGTCTTCCCTGCCTCTAAGGTGCCCACTTGGCCTGAAGTTTTCCCTCAGTTTCCCTGCCCTCCGGCTTAACTGTGATTCCGGGGGCTGGCATTCTAGGGCAGGTTTGTGTGATGCTCTGAGAGAGAGGGGGACAAGGAGCCAACAAACTCATAAACAGGAAAATCCTCAACAGTAACCTGCACTCCTCTGTTGCACACAAAGCAACATGATGGGGGATGACTGGGTAATCCAGGAAGACTTCCTGGAGAAGGTGGCATTCATCTTAATCTGAGACCTGCATGATCAGAAGGAGCCAACCTGGAGCAGGGTGTTCCAGGCAGAAGGAATGGGAACACTTGCAAGGTACCCTGCATAGGGCCTGACACACAGCAGGTACCGGGAGCTGCCTGCTTCTGCCCTCCCTCATTCATTCATCAGACAGAGATTGATCAGCTCTGAGCACTGTGAGGGTACGATATGGAACAAAGGAGACACATCCCCCATTCTCAGGAGCTGGTATTCTGGTGGAGCAAGACCATAATAAAACAACGGACAAAGAGAGACATGATGTCAGGCAGTGACAGGTGTCACGGGGAGAGAAAAAGCACGGTCACTTTTTGTTACTTTATTCGCCACCCGGGTGCCTGTTTTGCTACTTGCCTCTGAGTGCGGGATGGCCCTTGATGCCCACCGGCTGCTGAGGGGAGGGGAGAAAGAAGCCTGGGTTTTTGGAGTTGAATCCAATGTCTTCCCCTGCTTAAACCCCCTGGGTCCGCAGTCAGGGTGTTCTGAACTCCCTTCCCTGACACCCGACTCCTTAACTGATCAATAGCCTCTCCTTACACTTCAGTCCCAAAATAGTTACATAAAAAATCAATAGAGTCCAATTTGATTTGCTGTATTTTATTACCGAGGGTGATGGAGTGTTCGGAATCGCCTGGTGCTTCTGAGCCGGGTTGTTTTGCGGTGTTAACCTAAATTAACCCGTTGGGGGACCTAACTCATCATGGCTGGGCTTCGGTGCCCAGAATTCAGCACCCAGGAAGGGTGACTCAGTAAATAACGCATCGCTAATGTCTGCTTTGTGCTCGGAATGCCTCCCACCAGGGCTCTTAATGCAGCGGAGCAAATGGACGCATAAAAATGGTACCGTGGCTGCTGCCCGCGCTCTCGGGGCCGGCTCTGCGTGCTTGCCGGAGGGTCCTGTCTTTCCTTCTGGAGCTCCGGAGTGGCAGGCTGACTCTGCCTGGTCTCCCGGCCCTCGGAGTCCGTGGCTCCCTTTGTTTGCCCGGTTCCCTGCATGTTGTGTACTGTCGACGTATTTAGATCCTTGGCTTGGTATTTTTCCCTTCCGTAGCTGTGCCATCTGCCGCTGCGGGCGGCTGGCGCTCCTGGGCGGGCTGAGGGGGCCCGATGCGTGGGGCTGGGGGGCGCCTGAGCAAAGGGATGAGGGCTCTGCAGATGACGAGGCTGCAGGCGGGGTGGGGGAGGCCGGGTGGGAGGGGACCCTGTTCTCCGGGAGTCTGCTTGCTCCAAGCGGAAATATGGGGCAGGGGTAGGGGCAGGGGAGGGGCATGGTGTGGATGGAAGATGTCATTTCACCAAAAAAGTTTCCTAGGGTGGCAGTGAATCGGGTCTTTTCCAGTCTAGTGGAGAGCCTCTGGCTGCGTTTGGGCTGTGTCTGGCCCGGAGACGCGTCCTGATAGTTGCTGTCAGTACCCAGGATCCTGGCTTCTCTCAAGAAATTGGGAAACCGGGACGCCTGGGTGGCTCAGTGGGTTAAGCCGCTGCCTTCGGCTCAGGTCATGATCTCCGGGTCCTGGGATCGAGTCCCGCATCGGGCTCTCTGCTCAGCAGGGAGCCTGCTTCCTTCTCTCTCTCTCTCTGCCTGCCTCTCCATCTACTTGTGATTTCTCTCTGTCAAATAAATAAATAAAATCTTAAAAAAAAAAAAAAAAGAAATTGGGAAACCTGGGACGCTGCTCTAGCTCCTTGACCTCTCTGGGACACTCCGTTTCCCCGTTTGTGAAATGGGTCCTGAACTCCCCTCCAGCGGATCTTCTTCAAAACTCCAGCCCAGTCTGCTTCCTTCCTCCCTGTCTGCCTTTGCTCGTTGGAGCGTATTTTTATTGTGCACCTGTGTTGTGATGGGCCCTGCTCTTGGGGCTGGGGAAACACAAGGACAAGACAGCCAAAGGCCGCTGTCCTTGAGGGGTCAGCATTAAGGAGGAGACAGATACTGGACAAAATGAATAACTAAAATGCAGTTGGACTGGAGGTTAAGTGGTAGTAAGCACAGAGGAGGGCCCCAGAGAGGGAATGCTGGGAGGGATATTTTGCGATTTAATTCCATTTCATGTCATTATTAAAAATTTTTTTAATTAAGTAAACTCTACACCCAATGTGGGGCTTGAACTCATAATCCCGAGATCGAGAATTACATGCTGCGCTGACTGAGACAGCCAGTCATGCACCCCTGTGATTTTATTTTATTTTATTTTATTAAAAGATTTTATTTATTTATTGGACTGGGGACACACAGCGAGAGAGGGAGCAGAAGCAGAGGGAGTGGAAGAAGGAAAAGCCGGTGTCCCACTGAGTAGGGAGCCTGACGCAGGGCTCGGTCCTAGGACCATGACCTGAGCCGAAGGCAGACGCTTAATGACTGAGTCACCCAGGCTCCCTGGCCCCTGCAATTTTAAATCGCGGCATCCAGAAAGGGGACATTTGAGCGAAGACCTAAAGAAGGGAGGAAGCAAGCTATCTAGCCGCTGTCTTGGGGAAGAGTGTTCCAAGCAGAGGAGATAGCCAGTCCAAAGGCCCTGAGGCCGGAAAGTGCTTGGCAGGCTCAAGGATGGAAAGGAGGCCAGTGCAACTGAGCTGAGCAAGGGAGGGAGAGCAGTGCATGAGCTGACAGGGCCGAATCTGGTAAGGATGGTGGCTTTTCCTCTGAGTGAGGTGGGAGCCGTTGGCAGGTTTAATAGAAGAGGGCCGTGCTCTGACTCCCAGGAGCAGAAGCCGGGAGAGCCGAGAAGGGCTACTGCACTAGTCCATGCTTGGATCACAATGGTGACTGTAGGGGAGGTCACAAGTGGGATTTGGGTGCAGTTGGAAAGTTGCTGCACAGGCTAGCAGACTGATAGATTCGTTCAGTAAATATTTATTGGGTGCCAACGCTATGCCTATCACTGTGCTTGGAATTGGGGCCAAATCAATATTTGTTAGCGATGAAATTAACAAACAGAACGTACATCTGTGAGTTGGGCTTTTGCCTTCTGTAAGTTCTTCCCCAACAGCCCTGGGGAGAAGGTTGGGGTGGGTGAGTATTTCTGCATCTCTGGGATGGACCTGGTAACATCCTTAGTGAGAATACAGTTCAGGGGATCCAAGGAGGACCTCAGAAGCAAAATGCTTGTTAGGGTAGTGCCTGGCACATACTTAGTGTTCAGGAAATGGTGGCAGTTACTGATAACATTGTTAGGACCATTAGGAAGCCAGGACCCTGTTACCCTATTTGCCCTGGAAGCACAGTGGGTAGAGGTTGGGTTTGAACCATGACCTCTCAGACTCTGGTGTTCATGGTTCCTGCTGGACCAGTAATATTAAAAGAAGAAAAGTTGCCATGCTCATCATCTGATTACTCTGGGACGTTGATTGCTCGTTTGCCAGGTGCATAGGTGTATTTGCTTTATCTAGTAGACATGAAGGTGAAATGTTGCGTGTCAATCAAATCCTATCCTCTCCATCAACTTCCATAGCATGACATGCTGCTTATTATCTTCTGTATTCCTTAAACTGGCAATCCTTAAGATAGCCGGTGGACTAAGTCTCGCTCTCTACCTGTGTTTGTAAATAAAGTTTTATTGTAACCCAGCCATGTCCATCTGTTTACACATTCTCTGTGGCTGCTTTCTCCCAACAATGAGAAGTGAGTCGTGTCCGGGTTCATCTTGCTTGCAAAGTCTGAATCCACTACCGACTACCTAGCCCTCTCAAAGAACAAAGCTTGCCTTAAAGGAAAGTCAAACAAGGAATGCTCTGTAAATGGGTGCTTCTAGCACACATTTGTGGCCAAGAACAAGTATCCCTTTTTAACGGCAAAAAAATTGTCCAGCGCATCTGAATGAGAAGAATTGTGGGTTTGGTATCACTTGGTTGAAAAAAAAAACCATATTGATTGAAAGTTGCCATCAATTCAGTAATGCTTTTGAACAAGTGGGTTTTGGTAATTACAGTAGCATTTATGTAACATTTTAAAAATAGTAGCACATGTGTGTGTGAGATATTTTTACTCTGTAGGCAAAGCTGTTGGCTTATCGCTCAGAAGACCCCTTGTAGGGATGCTTCCGGAGATAGTCAGTATTAAAGGAGCCCACGGGTTAGTTATTTTATACTTGGATCAGTGGATCTCTTTTATGGCCTTGTGTTTTTTTCTTTTTGGGTTCTTTTAAAGATGAACTTAGCCTTCTGTTGTGTTTACTTGTGGCACCCAGGTCTGTGATACTTTAAATTTTCAGGGCTAAGATTTCAAGTTCACTTATGGAGATCATGTGCCAAATGTGAAGTGTATGTCTCTATATTAATGTGGATTCTTATCACTGCAAGGGACAAAGTTGGGAATTTACTGGACTCTGGAGCCAGAAAGTTCAAGGAAGAAACAGCTTCAGGCATGGCTAGATCCAGGTGCTTAACTCTCCTAATGAGTGCTCCTGCTCTCTCACTTTGTCTCTTGGTTCTCTTTTCCTCTGTGTTCATTTAATTTTCAGACAGGCTTTCTTCACCTCCTGGCAAATCTGGCCACAGTCAGCACCAGGCTTTGTTCCCAAGCCAGTCTTCTCTTTTCTAATCATAACAGCAAGAACCCCTGGACTAACCTGTGTGCTGGACTGACTGTGGGTGGGATCCTGTATGTGATTAGCCACATTTAAGTCAAAAACTCATCTCTGGAGTTGGAATTGGAAGCACGTTGCCAGAAGGAGAGACAAGAGATGATTTCCCAAAGGAAATTGTGGTGCTTACACCAGAAGGAAGACAAAGTTGCTGCAAGAGCTTACTAAGTGAGGCGGGGAGAACCTTCCAGATGGGGAGGGCCCTCACACGTGGACGGAAGCCTCTGGTGCCCCTCCTCCAAGGAGCCCGTAGACACCCTGTCCCATTTGTGTGAGCTCTTGGCAGCTGCTGAAACCGCTGGGCTGCTTTATTGTATGTGGGACCTCTGAAAGCTCCAGCCCGGGGACTTCATGTGTATCTTTGTTGCTTTGATTGAAAACATGGAGTATCTGGGATGCATTCTGCTAATATGTATGAAAAGAGAACCTGGTCTTTGACCCAGCAATCCCGCTTCTGGGAAACCTGTTTCTTTAAAGAAGTGAAAAGCACCACTAGACAAGGGTGTCTGGTTAGGGATATTTAGAAGCAACATCTTGTGTGATGGTGACAAAAAAGAGATGTCTGTCCATCCATAAAGTTGTGACTTGCCTGAATGGTGGTGTTTCCCTGTGACTACCACGTAGCTGTTAAAAAGAGCAGCTTTTTTTTACCCATTCTCCTGAAACAGGGTTTATTGTCAAGTGAGGAAGGTGAGTTGCATGGTAACTTAGAATGTGCAATGCCATTTTAATAAAGCCGATGAACCAAAAGTCCCCTCTGCGTGTTAAGTAGCCAGTGTTTATATAGTGCTCGCTATATGCCCGTCATGATTGTAAGTACGTTACATCGCCGTCTAATACAACAAGCCTAGGTGTGCAGGTATTGTCATATCCCTTTTAAGAAAGGAGAGATGAGAGTTAGAAGACTTAAGGGAAGGAATGAAGGGGATGATGTGGTGGGTGGCGGGAAAGGAGGGGCAGCAAAGGGAGGGCATCTGGAGTGTTTGAGACATTTTAGCCACAGTAATGCTGAATTTTATGTAGAGAGCCCCGCTTTCTCCCTTAGGGTTTCTGGGTCACTATTGGGGCTGGTGAGCATGCCTTTCTAGAGAGCCTCCAAATTTGCTGCTGTATTTTGCTGGTGCATGAAACTCAGGCGAGCCAGGGGTGATGGTGCTTTGTGGTTCCCTGTGGGAAAGGGAGCCTGGGTTTGTGGTGTGATGGGCATATCTGGTGAGAAAGGTTTCAGTGGTGAGTAACACAGGCAGATTTAAAATGGCAGTGGCTTAAAAAGTAGGTGCTTGTTCTCTCCCAAGTCAGATTCTGGAGCTGTGTAGTTTAGGATTTTAGGTTGACTCTGTCCCATGAAGTCCTCATGGGCCCTTGCTCCCTTCTATCATTTCAAGCTTGTGGTCTTTGCCCTCATGGTCCAAGATGGCAGCTGTGGGTACAGCAATTTCATCTTCATTCCAGGGACCAATATGGGGGTGCAGACAAAGAAAGGGTAGAGGATGTGCATCAAATGTCTTTTATGGAATAATCCTGGTAGCCCCATGGTGCTTCCTCCTGTAGACTTACATCCCACTGGCTGTGACTAAGTCACATGGCCACATCTAGCTGCAAGAGTCTGAGAGGTGTTTTGTTTTTAGAGAGAGAATGGGAGAGTGATTGAGCGGGAGAGGGGAAGAGAGAATCTTCATCAGGTTCCATGCCCAGCAAGGTGCTCGATCTCACGACCCTGAGATCATGACCTGAGCTGAAATCAAGAGTTGGATGCTTAACCAACTAGGTGCCCCCCTGGGGAGTCTTCCTTTTAGATGGCTACAAATCAAGAGTTCTGTTACTGTAGAAGAAGGACAGAATGGATGCCAGGGGAATAATTAGTAGATGGTGATGAATACCTTAGCAGGGTAACACAGTATTTGGAGAGAAGGCATGAACCATCAGGATCTTTTATTACTGTGTGTGTGTGTGAGATTTTATTCTGCCTCCTAAGGTGGGGCTTGGGAGACAAGTTTTTATGGGTGCCAAGAGGAAAATGAAAGCAGATTGGTGAATGATAAACACCATCTTTGTCAAAGATATAAATATGGCTTAAAGAAATATTACAGATAAATCCGAAGTCCCTGTAGGAAATATATATATATATATAGATAGATTGATATAGATATATAGATATGCATAGATCTATATAGATCTATATCTATATTATAACAGTTTCAGGTTTGTTTTTGGTACATATATATCTTGTCTCTTCCCCAATATCCATGTGCGTATTGAACTATCTTATTTTTTGTGTTGCTGCACGGTTGTGCATGATATGGAAATAACAAAGTATTGAGTGCTTTCCCACTGCTTCATAAGAAGGGGATTCCCCGAACATAGAAAAGAGGGTCAGAAAGAAGGGCTTCACCCCCCCCCCAGGAACACTGTGCAGAGATCAGCACCCCACTGGGGTCTGCGGACATTTGAAATAAGCCGGGCTGGGGCTGTGGGATAGCAGGTGGAAGAGCTGACACCCGAGGAAGTGGAGTTAACCACAATGGGGACGATGAGGGATGGGTTCTTAGATACCTGCTGCAGCTTCCCCAGGTTCTAGTTCCTAGTGGTTCCCACTGTGGAGGACTCCTAAAGGACTTGGGCTGCCAGCCCATCCACTCCTTGCGTCTCTCCAGATTCTGGGAGCTTTGGTCTTAAAAAAGGGACGTCCTTCAGTTCCCCAGTCTCTGCCTCTTTAGCCCTTAATGCCAACTCATTTGTTTCTAATGCAAAAGGCTCTCTAGAAAGCACCGTGGATTTATGGTGAAATTTTTATTTCCTTATGATATCTTTTTCTCCTTCCACCCACCACCCCCTACGCCCAGCCCGGTTTAAGTGTTTTTCTCTTAAATTTATGGGCTGAGCTGTTAAGAGGGTCTGCATATTTCAGGAGGAAAGGTGTCGGGGGAGGAAGTGTCAGCCTTGCTGTTCACACCAGCTTCACTTACACAGGCTCTGAAGTGGCCTCGTCTTCCTACTGGACCAATTTGCCTGTCAGCTCAGATAGTTTTGTGAAGGCGACCGCATTCTGCTTCTCTCTCACCGTAGCACAGAGACAATGAGGAAGGAAGGTGTCACAGTGCTTCTCCCATATTTCCCACACTTCAGGGGTCCCTCACTCCTCTCACTCCACCCCTCCCTTTGTGAAAGTTTTTAATACGTGTTTGAATGAGGGAATGGGCTTGTGTCCCATCGCTCACTGCTGAGTTATGGCTCGTGAACTGTTTCAAGGACATCGCTGAAATTCAGGGCCTGAGCTCAGGCAGGCAGGCAGACTGACAGACTGCCTGGGTTTGAATCCCAGCTCGGGCACTTGCTAGCTCTGTGACCTTGGGTTGGTTACGTAGCCTCTCTGTGCTGTGGCGTTCCCACCTGTGACATGGGAAGAGTAGGAACTCCCACTCTTTGGGCTGCTGCGAGGTTTAAGGGAGATAGGGCGTAAGAATTCAACACAGGGCTGGACTTTGCAGGAGTCCTTAGTAAATGTCACTGCTGCTTTAATTCTCGTCTCCATCCACTGAATTTTTTTTTAAGATTTATTTATCTATTTTAGAGAGAGAGAGAGAGAACAGGAATGGGGCGAGGGGCAGAGGGAGAACTGGAGACAATCTCGAGCAGACTCCCCGCTGAGTGTGGAGCCTGACCTGGGGCTCAAGGACAGGACCCTGAGGTCATGATCTGAGCTGAAACCAGGAGTCAGGTGCTCAACCTGCTGAGCATCGCCCCCCCCAGGCTGTGCCGCCCCCATATGTTTAACTGAACACATACTGTGTGCCCTGGTATTTGTTTTTCTGGTTTGGCTTGTTCCTGCTCCCACATCGCTTCATACCCAGATCCTGTCAGGTGATGGTGGCCGTCTGCTCTTTTTGCCTTCCTCTGAGACTAACACCCAGACTTCCTTTTCTTAACTTATGTTTTCAAGTGAAGATGCAACTGACAAACAATATTAGACTGGCTTCAGGTGTGCAGCACAGTGATTCGATGTCTGTACACGTTATGAAATGACCACCACGATAACTGTAGTCCCCGCCGGTCACCATACAAAGTTTTTACAGTTTTATTGACTGTCATCTCTATGAGATATATTGTATCCCTGTGTCTTATTTATTGTATAGCTAGAAGATAGTACCTTGTAATCCCCTTCACCTTTTTTGACCACTTTACCCTTCCCGCCCCACCCCATCTGGCAACCATCAGTTTGTTCTTGGTATCTGTGATCCTGTTTCTGTTTTGTTTTGCTTGTTTGTTTGTCTTCCTAGATTCCACATGTAAGGGACATCCTATGGTATTTGTCTTACTCTATCTGACTTGCCTCACTCAGCATCATATGCTTTAGCTCCATCCATGCTGTTGCAAAATGGTGGGATTTCATTCTTTTTTATGGTTGAATAATATTCAGTGCACACACACACACACACACACACACACACACCACGTCTTGAGTCATCTACTGATGGACTCTTACATTGCTTCTGCATTTTGGCTATTCTAAATAATGCTACAATGAACATAGGGGCGCATACGTCTTTTCCAATTAGTGTTTTTGTTTTCTTTGGATAAATACCCAGAAGTGGGGTGGTTGGATCATATGGTAACTTCGTTTTTAATTTTTAAAGGAACCTTCGTATTGTTTTCCACAGCGGTTGCACCAATTTACATCTCCCCAAATGGGGCACAGGGGTTTCCTTTTCTCCACATCCTCACTCACATTTATTATTTCTTGTCTTTTTGATAGTAGCCATTCTGACAGATGTGAGGTGAGATCTCATTGTGGTTTTGATTTGCATTTCTTTGATGAGGAGAGATGTTGAGCATCTTTTCATGTACCTGTTGGCCATCTGGATGCCTTCTTTGGAAAAATGTCTGTTCAGATCCTCTGCCCATTTTTTAAAATTGGGTTGTTTGTTTTTCTGATACTTGTATGAGTTCTTTATGTATTTTGTTTATTTATTTTAAAAAAATGTTTTATTTATTCATTTGTGAGAGAGAGTGTGAGTTGAGGGGGAATGCCAGGGGGAGAGGGAGAAGCAGGCTCCCTGCTGAGCAGGGAGCCTGGTTTTTGGCCCCATCCCAGGACCCCAAGATCTTGACCTGAGTTGAAGGCAGACGCTCAACGACTGAGCCACCCAGGTGTCCCATAGTTTGGGTGTTAACCCCTTATTGGATGTATCATTTGCAAATATCTTTTCCCATTTAATAGATTGCCTTTCATTTTGTTGATGGGTTTCCTTTGCAGTGCAAAGGCTTTTTATGTTGGCAGAAGCTCAGTAGTTTCTATTTGCTTTTGTTATCCTTGCCCGAGGAGACAAATCTAAAAAATTATCGCTAAGATCAATATCAAAGAGTTATTGCCCTTGTTTTCTTCTAGGACTTTTATGGTTTCAGGTCATACCTGTAAGTGTTTGATCCATTTTGAATTTACTTTTGTGTATGGTGTAAGGAAGTGGTCCAGTTTCATTTGTGTGCACACAGTGGTTTCCTTTTCATGGTACCATTTGTTGAAGAGATTGTCTGTCCTCCATTGTCTATTCTTGCCTCTCCTGTTGTACATTAATTGACTGATAGGTGTGGGTCTTCCTGAGTTCTCTGTTCTACCTCACTGATCTCTGTGTCTGGCTTTAAGCAAGTACCATACTATTTTAATTACTATGGCTTTGAAGTATAGTTTGAACTCTAGGAATACAATACCCCCAGCTTTGTTCTTATTTCTCAAGATTGCTTTGGCTGTTTGGGGTCTTTTTTTTTTTTTTTTAAGATTTTGTTTATTTATTTATTTGATGGAGATAGATAGATCACAAGTAGGCAGAGAGGCAGGCAAAGAGAGAGGGAGAAGCAGGCTCCCTGCCAAGCAGAGAGCCCGATGCAGAGCTCGATCCCAGGATGCTGAGATCATGACCTGAACCGAAGGCAGAGGCTTAACCCCACTGAGCCACCCAGGCACCCTGTTTGGGGTCTTTTGAGGTTCCATATAAACTTTAGGATTATGTGAAAAATGCCAGTGGTATTCTGATAGAGATTGCATTGAATCTGTAGATTGCTTTGGGTAGTGTAGATGTTTTGACAGTATTAATTCTTCTAAATCTACAAACACAGTGTATCTTCCCATTTATTTGTTTGTCTTCAACTTCTTTCATCAATGTCTAAAAGTTTTCAGAGCGCAGGTCTTTCATTTCTTTGGTTAAACTTATTCCTAGGTATTTTATTCTTTTTGATACAGTTATAAATGGAGTTTTCTTAATTTCCCTTTCTGATAGTTCATTATTAGTGTTTAGAAGTGGCATAGATTTCTGTATACTAATTTTGTATCTTGCAACTTTACTGAATTCACTTATTCTCTCTATCTCTCTCTCTTTTTTTTATGATTTAGGAATGTACTTCTTCTTCTTCTTCTTCTTTTTTTTTTTTTTTTTTTCTTTCGGTCAGACAGAGTGAGCACAGGCAGACAGAGTGGCAGGCAGAGGCAGAGGGAGAAGCAGGCTTCCTGCTGAGCAAGGAGTCTGATGTGGGACTCGATCCCAGGATGCTGGGATCATGACCTGAGCCGAAGGCAGCCGCTTAACCAACTGAGCCACCCAGCTATCCCCTTTTTTTTTTTTTTTAAGATTTTATTTATTTATTTGACAGAGACGGACAGATCACAAGTGCGCAGAGGCAGGGATAGAGAGAGTGGGAAGTAGGCTCCTTGCTGAGCAGAGAGACTGACTCAGGGTCCGATCCTAGGACCCTGAGATCATGACCTGAGCCAAAGGCAGAGGCTTTAACCCACTGAGCCACACAGGTGCTCTGAGTTCACTTATTCTAATAGTTTATATATATAAATATATATATATATATATATGTTTAGTTATAAGTAAGTTTATATATATAAACTATTAGAATATATATATATATATATATATATATATATGTAATATCCATGTTATCTCAAATGGTGACAGTTTTATTTCTTCCTTTCCAATTTGGGTCCCTTTTTTTTCTTTTTTCTTGCCTAATTGCTGTGCCGGGGACTTCTAATATTCTGTTGAATGAAAGTGGTAGGGGTGGGCATCCTTGTCTGGTTCCTGATTTTAGAGGAAACATTTTCAGGTTTTCACTGTTGAGTATGATATTAGCTGTGGTTTTGTCATATGTGGCCTCTCTTACTTTGAGGTGTGTATGTTCCCTCTACACTGACTTTGTTGAGAGTTTGTATCATAAATGAATGTTGAATCTTGTCAGTTGCTTTTTATGCATCTATTGAGATGATTGTATGATTTTCATCCTGTTTTGTTAATGCAGTGTGTTATGCTGATTGATTTGCAGATGTTAGGAATCCTTACATCTGTGGAATATGTCCCAACTGATTAGGATATATGATCTTTTTAATGTGTGGTTGAATTTGGTTCACTAATATTTCGTTTAGGATTTTTGCATCTATGTTCATTGAGAATATTGACCGACCGACCTACCTTCCTTCCTTCCTTCCTAGTATCTTTGTCTGGTTTTTATCAGAGTAATGCTGACCTTGTAGAATGAATTTGAAAGTGTTCATCCCGCTTCAATTTTTTGGAATGATTTGAGAAGGATAGGTAGGTATTCAGTGTTCTTTAAATGTTTGGTAGACTAAAAACAAAACAAAACAAACAAGAAGCAGAAACGACCCACAGATACAGAGAACAAACTCATGGTTGCTATAGGGGAGAGGGCTGGGGGAATGGGCAGAACGGGTGAAGGGAAGTAGGAGACACAAGCTCCCATCTGTGGAGTGAGTAAGTCATGGGTGAAAGGTACAGCATAGGGGATATGGTCAGTGGTATTGTAATAGCATTGCATGGTGACAGATAGTTAGACTTGTGAGCATACACTTGTGTACATTATGATGTACAGACTTGAATCTCTATGTCGTACATCTGAAATTAATGTAACATTGTTACATTACATCAACTATACCGCAATAAAAATAAATAAGCAAATAAGTAAAGCAATAAATATTTGGTACAATTTACCTGTGAAGCGATCTGGTTCTGGACTTATGTTTGTTGGAGTTTTATTTTATTTTATTTATTACTTTTTTTAGAGTGAGAGCGAGAGAGTAGGGGGAGGGGCAGAGGGAGACAGACTCTTAAGCAGGAACCCCATGCAGGACTTGATCTCACGACCCTGAGATCATGACTTGAGCTGAAATTAAGAGTTGGATGCTTACCTGACTGAACCACCCAGGCACCCCATTTTTTTTTTAGTCTATTTTATTTTTAATTTAAAAAATTTTTATTTTTATAAGATTTTATTTATGTATTTTTCAGAGAGAAAGCTCAAGCAGGGGAAGCAGGAGAGGGAGAAGCAGGCTTCCCACAGCACAGGGAGACCAATGCAGGACTCAGTCCCAAGATCCTGGGATTGTGACCCGAGCTGAAGCAGAACCCAACTGACTGAGCCACCCAGGCATCACTTCAGTCTATTTTAAATTACCGATTCAATTTCATTCGTAGTATAATTAGTCTATTCAGATTTTCCATTTCTTCATGATTCAGTCTAGGAAGAGTATATGTTTCTAGAAATTCATCCATTTCTTCTGGGTTGTCCAATTTGTTAGAACACCCTGATTTTCATTCAGGAAACCACTGCTTCCCTGCTTCGAGGCCATGTGGTTGGGTGGGTACTACCAATTTTCTCCTCCTCCTCCCTGGGCTGGCTTGTGACTGGCTGACTAATCAGAGCATTTCAGCAAGGCCTCAAGGATTGGATTACAGCCGGCCCGTGACCCAAGCTGGGCCAATGAGGGCCAGCCCTGGGATATTTGTTGCAAACATTGGGGAAGAAGCCCTTCTTTTCTGTGTTGCTGTTGCTAAGCTGGTGGGATGTGAGCCTGGAGGTATCTGTTAGTATTGCCGTGTAACAAATCACCATAAACTAATGGCTCAAAACAACACACATTTATTATTGATCAGGAGTTTGGGCACGGATTCTCTTTTGCTTCCAGATCTCTCACCAGACAGCAGGCAAGTTGTTAGCCAGGGCCTTGGTCTCATCTGAAAGCCTGCCTGGGGAGGGATCTGCTCCATGTTCACATGGTTGGTGTCAGGACTCGGTTTTTGTGGGCCCTTTGGCCAAGGGCCTCAGTTCCTTACCTTGTGGCCCTTTCCCCATGTGGCACCTTGCTTCACCAAAGCCACCACATGACCGTCTCTGGCAACCTAATCACAGAAGTGATCTCCTTCCCACACGTAGGTATTCTGTCAGTCAGAAGGAATTTACTCAAGGGGAGAGACTGCACAGAGCTGGGAATGCCATCAGGTGGGGAATATCACAGGCCATCTTAGAAGTGGCCTAGTTTTCTGGACCTGTGTGAGAATGAAGCCCGAAGGGAGGCAGACGAAACCAAGGGATGCAGCAGGAAACTTTCCTGGCGATCATATCGGAGTACCCAGCAGTAGCTGTTTCTCATTTAAAAAAAAAATTATTTTTAGCATTTAAAAATTAAAAATTTTATTTTCCTGTTCAGTGTGGGGCTTGCACTCATGACCCTGAGGCTGAGCATTGCATGCTAGTCCAACGGAGTCAGCTGGTGCCCCTAGAAGTAGCTGTTTCTGATCTGAGCTTGATCTTGAACTTCCCCAGTACATGGTCCAATATCCTCTGTTGGCTTAAGCTACTTTGAGTTGAATTTCTGTCGCTTGCAACCTGGAGGGTCCTGCTGAAGTCTTGTGGAGGCTTCTCAGTTCCCCTCGTCTGGCAGTGCCTGCCGCTCCTTGGAAAGCCTTTGGTATTCTACGTGCTTGACTAGAATCTAGAAAATCTGCGTATACCTCACTCCCCCTCCAGACTGAGCTCATCGAGGATGGGTTGTATGTTTTTTGTTTTTTTTTTTTTTTTAATCCCCCTTCCCCGCTTTACTTCCAGGGCCTCAGATGCTGTCAGACACAGGAGATGCCATCTGCCAGTAATTACTGGTGTGAGAGGTTCTTCCTTGTCCCTCCCTCTCCCCCTCCCCCTGCCAATCAAAAGTGTTTCAAAAATGATCTCAGTCTCCTGCACCTGGCTCGGGGTTGGAACGCTGAATGTCAAAGACGAAAACATCGTTGATGCCACCCTCTAGAGGCAGCAACAGCTGCACACGAAGCAAAAGTGTGAATTTCACAACATTGGGTGGGTCACCCTAATGGAAACGACAAGCCACAAGCAACAGAGGTGGTGCTGGCTAATTCCTTAACATTCTAGATTTTAATCGAGCACCTCTATGACAGCCCTGCCTTTTGCAAGCATTTGCTGATACCAACATATTTATTTTTAGTGAAAGGATTTTATATTTTTTTCTAGGCTTAGTAGTTTTGTTGTATATCCAGAACATATGTTAAAAGAAAATTTTCTCATGAAGCCATTTTAAAATGCTTTTCATTAATGCATCAGTCCAGTACAATGACCCTAGCCTCCAAAGCCACTTGGGGTCACTTTCCACTGCATTTTATTCATGAGATGTGAGCCCGTAATCAAAGGAAAGGGAATTTGGTGCCCGCTGTGGATCAGAGAAGTGGCAAGGAATTTGCAGACATTGTTTTGAAAGGGTTTTAAAAGACCTCTGACCTAGGATGGGGTATGGTAGGGGTGGAAAGGAGGAGCTTGACTCCTGGATTCATCAGGAAGGCTGTGAGCAGTGGGACGGAGGGTGGTCCGACCCCCAGCTGGGGAAGGGTGGTGGGGTGGACCTGGTTCACTCTTCCCTTAGTTTTTTCCAAATGTAATGATGTCCTTCCGGTCTTCCTCAGTGGCACCAGTTGCCCCAGGCCCTTTGCTGGTGCCTGGTCTTGGAGGGTGGGGCGGCTGTGATTTAAACGTGGCCTCTCACAGTCCCTGGCCTGACTCCTGGACAGCAGCCTTGGTGTGGGGTCCTCCTGGCATCTGATCCTGGTGGTGACTTTGGTACCCAGATACTCCTTCCCCACAGCCCCCTGCCTCCCTGTCCCTCTTCATTCATTTCCTCCTTTACCCCCTTAAAAGGGGTCATTGCTAGTAGTTAGCATTCTCAGACCGTGGCAGTGGCTGCTTTCATCAACTGAGAGACTTGAATTAGAATATTAATTTCACCTGGGGTTTGGACACATTGTTTCTGTGCTGAGCACATATTTAAAAGCGGGGAAAATGTAATTGGCTCCTTCCTCCTATGTCTCTTCTGGAGGCTCCTGGGGGAGTGAGCGGGAAGTCTTAGAGTTGCTGTGACCTGCTTGCTTCTCTGTGGGGTCATGCGAGCCCCTCCTGACACACTTGCAGAAGGAGCCTTGGCCACCTGCTAACCCGCTGGTGGACAGCCAGCATCTCATGGCCACCTCCCGCCCTGGGGCATATTTGCTTGGCCAGCACAGTGCTGTAATAATTCTTGAGTCCGTATTCAAGAGCTAGAGGATTTAGTGTGAAAACCTGGATGTTCAGCTTCTCCTTGAAGAGCAGCCAGGCTGGTAGCCTGGGGCCACCTTCCCAGACAGTGACACACCTGGCTTGCAAGTGACGTGATCTCTAGTTCATTCATAAGCTATTTCGTGAGCACCCCTTATGTGCCAGGCACTGTTCCAGGAATGGGGGGGGGTAGAGCCACTGCTGTCAAAGAGCTTATACTTCCACCTACAACGCATCTCTTGTCCATGTCGCCTGTCTAGCCCTCCAGACCAGCACTGTCCAATAGAACTTCTTATGATGACGGAGATGTTGCCTGCGTGTGCTGTCCAGGATGGTAGCCGCTAGCCACGTGCTACCGTGAGCTCCTGAAGTGTGGCCAGTGAGACAGGAACGGAATTTACGATTTCAGTTCATTGTAATTCACATGTGTTTAAATTTAAGTGTCAGCAGCCGCACGTGGCTACCAGCTAAAGGATTGGCCAGTGGGGTTCTCGGTACTTGAATTCACACCTCCCACTTGGCAGCTAACCCACTGCCTTCATTTAACAGCTGGGGAAACTGAGGTAGGTTGACGGCGCAGAGACAGGCTTAGAACTCGGATCTCCCTGATGGCTCGGCTGGGATGTTCGGTGAAACCAGTATCCATGAAGGAGTGAATGGGCTGAGATGACGTTAGCTGTGGCGAGAGACACGGATGGGCCTCAGGCTGCGCAGGGCCTTGTGGACTAAGGGAAACAATGTATTGAGATGAGATTTGCATACCAAGTAACCATTTTGAAGAGTACAATTCAGTGGCATTAGCACACTCACAGTGGCGTGCAGACACACCTCTGTCTGGTTCCCGAACATTTTCATCCTCCCAAAGGAGACCCCATACCCTTTATGCGGCCACTCCTCATTCCCCACTCTCCCAGCCCTGGCCACCACTGATTTACATCCTGCCTATGGGTTTGGCCCGTTCTCGACGTTTTCTATCAGTGGAATCATATACTCTGTGGTTTTTCGTGTCTGGCTTTTTCCACGGAGCTTTGTTTCTTCACTTTTATCCAGCTTGTAGCAGGTGTCCATGTTTCCCTTCCTGTTAATGGCTGAATCGTAGTCCGCCGCATGCATAAGGAATGTGGATCTCATCTGAGAGCAATGGGGAGCCCTGCAGGGTCATTGGCAAGGGCGTTTCTTTCTGAGCGTTGCTGGGAGGAAGGCCCCTGCAGCCCCATGGTAAAGAGGGTTTCCTCCCCTGGGTTCCACAGAGCTGGTTTTCAGCTTAGTGCGGGGGTCCAGGGCGCAGGGCAGACCCACCTGCCATATTCCAGGTCCTTCCATGCCCCTTCATGCCATAACTGTGAGCACCCTCCCTGGACCCCCTTGGAACGAATTCGGTCTCTGGGAGGCGGATCCCCCCTTCACTCGGGTGCCCCCTGAAGTGTGGGTCAGCAGTTTACGGGAAGCAGATCACGTTTGGAAATCAATTTGATTTGGAAAGGGAGCTTAGCTTTTGCACTGAGAAGGGCTTGGGCTCCCTTGCTGGGGCACAGGGGTGGCAGGTCAGAGACTGGGGGATTTAGGAGAGGACATAAGGAAATTGAGAATCCCCTTCCAGGCTAAAGAAAGCAGCATCTTTCTCTGCCTCAGTCACAGGCTGGCTAACACAGGGTGGCCATCTCTCAGCAGGGCACAGGCTCAGGGACTGAGTGTCCCTGGGGGTGGCCCCATGGCCAGCTGGGCTCTTTTGGCCCAGCCTGGACAGCAGGTGCTGGTGAGGCAGAAGAGCAGCCTGGTCACTGGGACGGTGTGGGAGGGGGCATCCTGTTTCTGTCCCTTGTCACCTCATGCTGTGGGTGGCCCTGGGGAGCGGCATTTACTGAGTTTGCTGTGTTTCTCCCTAGAGTCCAATAGCAGGGCTGGGAGCAGGGACCCCCATCTCCTCTGGAGCTCCTCTTCCCCTGTCCCCGCTCCTCCTGGCCACCACCGTACTGGACCCGCCTGGGAACATGAAGACACTCATCCCTTGTTTCTCAAGCCCTGTTGGTCATTGGTCTGAACCATTTGGCAGAGCTGAGTCTCAGGGATTCAGACAGGCCTCTTCCTTGTGAAGCAGCTTGTCTTTGTTCCAAGAGTTTTCTCTTTTTATGCTATGGAATACAACGGCTATTGATTTTATTAGAAAAAAAGTAATGATACAAGTTGTACATATATATTCTCTCCTGGTAGAAAATTAAAACATTCCCCAATACTGAGTTCTCTTCTCCTTCCCCAGAGGGGAATTGTGTGAGTGTCTTTCCAGACGTTTTTGCTATGACCCTCCTTTGTACCTGCTCACTTGTTCGAACACCCACTTATTCACTCAGCCCATGCTGATTTATTGAGTATCTACCCTCTATGTCAGGCACTGTTCTGGACTCTGGAGTCGTATCAACAAAGGAGCTGGGCGAAAACCTTGGCTCTCTTGTGGGTAGAGATTCTAGTGGTGGAAGAGAGTGCTATGAAGAAGAATTAGGGAGGGTGTTGGGGATTCCTGGGTTGGGGGACTTCCCTTTGTAGGGAGGCTGCTCATGGTTAGAGGGGAGCTGACTGAGAAGACAGTGCTGGAGTGGAGATCGCAGGAACATCAAGGAGCAAATCTCAAGGTTTTCTGCAGGGGGAGAGGATGTTGTGGGGGCAGCAAGTGCAAAGGCCCTGGGGTGGGAACTGCCAGGTGTATTAATGGAACTGCAAAGAGGTCAGTGTGGCCTGAGGGTTTCTAGGGCAGAGGAAATCAGATTGGCATTGAGGCTGGATCACAAAGGCCTCAGGGGGTCGCTGCAGACTTTTATCCTGAGTAGAGTGGGCCTGCCCTGAGGAGGTTGAGCAGTGAGTGGTCTGGACCAGTTCCCATTTTAAAAGGTTCACTTCCCTGTGGTGTAGAAGAGAGGTCAATGCCTGGTGGGGTAGGGTAGGGTGTGCAGGGGCGGATAATGGTAGAGACCAGAGAAGAGGCCATGGCAATGCTGGGGACTTGGACCTGGGGTGGCAGTGGAGGTGGAGAGAAGGGAGGGGTCAGAGTCTGGGCCTGAGTTCTTAGAAGAGCTGACTTGCACCAACTCTTATGGGGTGGTCCAAGGGTGGAACAGGTGCAGGGGCACGTTTGATTCGTGGTGCTTGCTTTAAATGGAGGTCTCACGCATGTAGCTGGATGTCTGGGTCCCTGCTGGGAATTTCAAATGCCTTCCAAATATTTGTCCCCCAACCCGCTGTCCAGTGTGTTGTCTTCCTGTCCCCATCATTTCCCTGAGGACAGCCTCAAACTCTGCAGACTTCCCTGAGCATAGCTCTCGGTGCGTCCCTACCTGCTCCCTGTGGACCCATTTCCTCTCGTCTGGGTTTCTGAGCTGCCTCCAGCACACAGCACACTGGTCCAGTGGCCTGCAGGCTGAGTCCTGCTGGGAGAGCTCTGAGGAACAAGACGGGAAACCAGGGCATCCAAAACAGAGAAGGGCCATGTGCCTGTTCAGGCAGCCCCCACTTGCCATTCGCCCTCCCTTTTAAGTGGCCCTCACTGTTCACCTTCTGAGCCCTCCGCCTGGCTTCCTCTATCACCAGATATAACAAATGGCTTGTTTTCCTGACTTCTAGCTGGTAGGGATGAGTGAGAGATGACCTCTCCCTTTCCTGCGCCACCCCCCCACCAACCCTTTATTTAACCATCTTCTGTGGTCATCTGAGCAGCCCCTCCCCTGGGGGTGGGGGAGGGCCACCATGAGGACAACAAGGCTGCTTCATTCATGAACGGCCTGTGACGAAGCCACAGAGGAGCCTGCAAATCACTTGCTTGTTGCAACGGGAAACAAACAGATTTGGTGTCATCTCTCGTTTCCCTTGGGGGGAGTCCCCTCCCCTAAGCAGTTCTTCCTCCACTATTTTTCTTAAAATTAAGGTGAAATTCACATAACATAAAATTAACCATCTGAAAGTATACATACAATTCAGTGTTTTTTCCCCCAGCACCTTCACAATGTTGCGTAAGCAGAGTGTCTATTTAGTTGCAGACCATTTCCATCACCCCCAAAAGGAGACCTCAGAGCTGTTAGCAGTCACTCCCCATTCATGCCCCCTACCCCCAGCCTCTGGCGTCCACTTTTCTACTCTCTATGGATTTACCTATTCCAGACATTCCACATAAATAGAATGGTCCACTGTGTAACCTGTTGTGTCTGGCCAGTGGGAGACCAGGCTGCAGATCCAAGGGCCAGGGAAGAGACAGGCTGAAGGTGTCCCTTTCCCTCTCCCTTTGCTCTGTCACCTCCCTTCTGCCTGTGGCTTCATCTCCTGTTCCAGTGAGGGAGCTCACCTCCCAGATGCTACTGCCGCTGGGCTCCTGATGGGGTGCCTCTTCTCTCGGGGAGGGCCCAGCTTCCCATTCCTGGCTGTGTCTCAGGGCCTCTCTGCCCACACCGTTCCCACTAGTCCTCCTACCCTGGGAATGCTCTTTCCTGCCCGGTCCCTTCTGGAACAGAGGAGGCGTTTGCCACTGTCTAAGTCTCCAGAGTCCCCTGCCACTCGTTAGTACGAACATGGCGGCTTGAAGCAACATGGGTTTCTTATCTGACCATTCTGGAAGTCAGAAGTTCAAAATGGGTCTTGCTGGGTGAATGTCAAGGTGCGGGCAGGACTGTGTTTCTTCTGGAGAATCTAGGGGAGCCCTGCCTGCTTTTTCGTCTCTTCTGTGTCCCACTGGCTGCCTGCATTGCCTGGCTTGTGGCTGTCTCCTCCACCTTCAGGGCCAGAGGCAGAGCTGTCTTTCCTGACTTCGGTTCCATCCTTACATCTCGACTCTCTGAATGGTCTCCTGCCCCCTCTCCTCGTGATCTCCCCATTCCAGGATCCTGAACTTCCTCTCAGCAGTAAGTCTTTCACCATAGAAGGTCACACTCCTGGGTTGCAGGGATGAGGCCGGGGACGTCTTTGCGGGGGGTCCTCATTTCATAGGCCGTGGCCCCTTTGCCCACAGGTGGGTGGTGGAAGTAACAGACGTTGCGTTCTTTATTGCGACACTCATCCTGCTGGAGAGGCCTCACCCTCTAGCCTCATCTCCCCTCTCCCCTGCATAAAGGCACTGTCACCAAACACAGCAAAATGGGGTCTTGGGCTTCAGGGACACAAAACTCGGTCTTAACACCCCTCCCTCCGGGTCTTTCTCTGGCCCTCAGTCTTGAAGGGCTCTTTGTGTCTTTGCTGAGAAAAACAAGAGCTGAGATCCTTCTCTGTCTTGCAGTGCCCCTGAAATTACTCTCTTCCCGTGGCCGGATTCTCTCTGCGCCGTGAGTGTGGGCAAATTGACGGGATATGTTAAAAGATGTTCTAGAAAAGGTCACCGATTACAGGCCTTTCTTTGATTAGTTCCTGAGAAAAGGAGTCGGTGGTTCCTTTCTTGGGCTGGAAAGGAGGCTGCACAGATGTGTGGACAGGAGGGGCCCGGCTGTGCCACCCCCCAGGCCATGAGCTGGTGGGGGAACGTCACCTGCCTCCATCGTATCCGTGACTCCTGTGGGCGCTGTGGTTACTGGCCGGGATTCCGGCCTCTCATGCTGGAGCCACGGGCCCCCCGAGCCTCAAAGCCATGCAGATTCCCTCCCTGTCCGCGCCAGTGTGTCATTAAAACACGACTTGCCACTTTGATTAGACTGAGCGGTTAAGTTCATCCGGAAGAGTTTTTCATCTGCTCTGTGTAATTAGCAACATATGATGCTTGTATTAGCGCAATTAAAAGTTATGGTGATTAATATGGGCATCAAAGCAGAACCATAAGTCAACAGATTCCGGGCACTTAGAGTTCACGGGCTTGAAGGCAGAGTGCCAGCCACGGCCAGGCCAGCCTTGCTGGGTGGTGTGGGACTTACACGCAGCCTGGCGGGGCCAATGGTGGTGAATGGAGCCCAGGCTGGGGGTACCAGCCCTTACCTCCCAGATGGTTCTGAGTTCCAGTGCTGGGGATCTCTTCTCCCCACAGACTCTTTACCCTCTTCTTTTAATTCCAAGATGCACTGAAGGTCATGATCTGTGAGAATCAATACCATTCTGGCTTGGCTGGGTGGCTCAGGTGGTTAGGCGTGACTCCTGATTTCGGCTCAGGTCACGATCCCAGGGTCGTGGGATTGAGCCCCGCATTGGGCTCCATGCTCAGCAGGGAGTGTGCTCAAGATTTTCTCTCTCCTTCCCCCTCTGCCCTCCCCTTCCACTCGACCTCACATGCTCCCTCTGTCTAAAGAACAGTGCCTGTACCTTTGACCCAGGACCCCATGCTGAGATATGTATCATTTAGATACATTTCCACACATGCCAAATGTGCCAGTTGTCCTGATAGTGATGGCAGCAATTATCCTTTGTAGGAGAATTTTTGGAAAGGCTTAAACGGATTACGTAAATTATCATATATCCGAGCAAGGGACTATTTTGCTGCGGTTAAAAAAAGAGGCAGATCCATTTATAGTGAGAAAACCCTAAGGTGTGCTGGTAGGTGGATAAAGAGAAGGGGAACAGTCGGGGGGTGGGGTGGACAAAAGGGAAAAAACCACATATATCTGTTGGCAGATGTCAGGGCTTCTTGGGAGACTGGCAGCTCCTCCGGGCCAGGGAAAGCACTGGCTGGGGGACAGGAGGGGAGGTACTCATTTGTACCTTTCCAGTCTTGCACCATGTGTGTTTATTACTTATTTAAATAGCTTAAAAATATTTTAAAAGAAAAAGAAAAGGCAGCCACCCATCCTCCCCTCCCTCCCCGCCATCATGAGAAAAAAAAGGCCTGGCATATTACTTTGTGCAAGTAATCCCTGTGACTGAGAGCTTTTAAGAGTGATTTTTCTTTGCTGTGGTGATGTAACGTTTTTTATCTGGCTTCTGGAATTCTAGTACAGAAATGAAATCTAAAAATCCCGAGCACCCACGCCATGGCATTCTAGGCTGGGAGAGAAGCAGCCCTCACCCTGTGCTCCTTGTCTTTGTTGGCTGTGACCCGGATTTGGGCAAAGGCCAAGACCGTGATTACAGTCGGGTCCTCAACAGTTTTTCCCATCAAGCCCCTCCAGTTTGGAGGACCCCATGATGAAGCTCGATGGCCCCATATGTTCCCTAATCTTCAAAAGAGGCACATGCTTCGGATGGGTAGGACAGGAGGAATCCTAATTCTTATAGAGGTTTTTTTTTCCTTTTTTTCTTTTTTAAATCAGAATCCCTCAACAGTTCCACTTCTAGGTTTATACCCAAGAGAATTGCAAACAGGCGCTTCAACAGAGCCGCGTCTGTAATGTCTGTAGCAGCTTTCTTCAGAGGGGCCAAAGGTGGAAACAACCCCGGGGTCTACATGCGACGGATGGACAAATAAGTTGTGGTCTCTCCTTACAAAGCCACATTACTGAGCCATACAAAGAATGCAGTACGGACACATGCCACACCATGGATGAGTTCAGAAGCGTGTCGCTGAGCGGAAGAAGCCAGACACAAAAAGGCCACAGGCTGTAGGAGCTCACTTACATGAAACATGCAGAAAACAGGAGATCTGTATGGGGCCAGAATGCAGTCTGGGGGTTGCCAGGGCCCCGGGGGAGGGGAACAACGGCGTGCGACAGCTCATGGGTGTGGGCTTTACTTCTGGGCTCCTGAAAATGCCCTGGTGATCCCAGGGCACAATCCTGGGAAGGTGCTAAATACCACTGAATTGTTCACTTTAACATGGTTAATTTTATGCTATGTGAGTTTCATCCCAATTACAAAGAATTAAAGCTATCTATGGTGAGAGGTCCCGACCCTTTATTCATTCGTTGTTCAAGACATAGATATTTGGAATGTTGTGATAAACTGAACCTTTTATTTTTATTTATTTTAAATACATAGACTGAATGGGGAGGTTTCCAGCAGCGTCCCAGGGGCAGGTGGCAGAGATGCGGAAACGCATGACCGGAGTTTGGGCAGATGTTCTGGATGGCGTTGACAACACATCACAGTCATCACTGTCTGTCATGTTATATAGAGGGGCTTGCCTCTTATGTAACCTTCTAGCATTTATTTATGCACATCCAAACAACTACTGATATATATTTTTATTTTCTTTACTTTCCTTATAGGAAAAGCAGTATACTTTATATGGGGTATAATGGAGGCTTTATTTTCATCCAGGTTTGGGAAGGGGACTTCCTTCCTTCCTCAAACCACCTCTTAAGACCTGAGGCCATTTCTTGCCCTAACCCCAAATCTATGTGGGCACCAGAGGTGAGCCAGCCTCCCTGCCTGGAGGTACGGAAGGAAATCTGTGGGATTCTGTTGGGCACAAACCTATAATGTGCGCGCGAGATGTTGCTGGTTCACCAAGGCCCAGACCTTGCTTCTGCAGAGGCAGATCAGATCCCTGTGCAATCAGTATTGATTTGGTCTGGGCGTCCTGCCAGTCTTGGAGGAGGCCAACGTGGTGATGCGGGCTGTCCTCCTGGCACCTCCAAGTGGCCTGGGAGACACAGCTGACCAGGCTTATGTTTTCTGGTGGTGGGGGCACCACTGGGCTCTTGGCTTGGATGTTTTCTTGGTGGAGCAGTCAGCCAGCAGGTTCTGGAGGCCAAAGTGGCCTCCCAGGGGGTCTTTAGACCTTTTTCCTTGTCCTTTTGAATCTCTTTCAAGTTGTAGCTAGAGTGAGCCTGTTAAGATGTTAAATCAGCTCCTGTCCCTCCTCTGCTCCAGGCCCTCCCATGGCTCCCAGCTCATGTAGCATCAAATTCCAAAGGTCCGAGCATGGCCCACAAGGCCCGCATCCCCTTACTTGCTCTTTACCTGCTACTGGCCTCCTTCCTGGCCTCCATCACAGGCCAGGCACATACCTACCCCAGGGACTTTGCATGTACTCTTCCATGTGTCTGGAATGCTTTCCCCTCTTGTTTGTATGGCTCCCTTCCTTGAAACGACATGACTCTTGTCATCTGTTATTAGGTCCCAGATACCGAAAGAAAATGGTAATCCCCAAACTAGGGCTCAGACAACCACAAAATAAAATGTGATGTTGGCTAGTCAACCTCAGTTTGCTTTAACTGTTACAAAATAATTTCATGTCGTGTGAGTTGTAGGAGCCCTTCAATATGCTCCGTACCTGGACAAGGAAGAATGCCAGGGACCTGAGAAAGATAACTAGGCTGCCTGAAACAAGGCAACTTAACAAAAGGGGGAACGGTAGACATTCTGAGAAGGGAGAGCCATGGCAGTTGTGGGCAGACTTCCTGGAGGAGGTGTGACTTGATCTGGGCCTTGAAGGCTGGTAGAATTTGGAAAACTCGTGGTGGGAGGGGAGATTGGAAGGAGGACTGAGTTTCCTGACGATGATACTTGGGGCAATCAATGAGGCTGGAAAAATGGGGGCCTTCTGGAGCACTCACTGAATCCAAGGGCTGCGGTTCAGGCTTACAGGACAATGGTCTTTTGAGGTGAATGGCACTGACTTGATGTGGACCCCAAGAACATCTTTCCTTGGAACGAGCCACAAAAGATAAATGCTATTTTTCTGGCTATTTCAGGAGGAGGGGGAAAAAACCATCCCACCCACCCTTTAGTAGGTTGGGGGTGAGGGGGAAGCTGTGGGTGTTTGTGATCCCAAGGGGGCAACATGTTTCTTTGCCCCATTTGGCTAAATAGTAGTTTGACCTGCTTGTTTTGTTTTTGCTTATTTATCCCTGCTTTCCTCCACCATGGACATGAGGCATTGTGCCCAAATAAAATGAAAACAACTGGGTAAGAGGAAACTAGGGAGGCAGCCGATAGTTAGTGTCACAGTGGGGTGTGTCTGTATGAGAAACACACCGAGAGATTGACTGTAAATTTGACACGGGCATCCTAGCAGCCAGAGAAACTAAGGAAAGAATCACAAGAACCAGGCTTCCCATAAATAGGGACCCAGGACAGCAATCTGGGGATTCCTCAACATGGGAATATTCCTTTTGGGAATTCCTGCTATGATGTGGCATCTGGGGCTTCTAAAGTGTCATAATATAAAATACGTTCCAATGAACGGACCATCTATAAATTTGGTTCCCACCCCAAATCCTTGTATGACAGTTTTTCTCGGTCTTGGCCGTGCTGACATTGGGAGTTGGATACTTCTTTGTTGTGGGGGTCCGTTCTGTGCATTGTAACATGTTGGCAGCATCCCTGGGTGCTGTCTTCGAGAGGCCAGTAGTAGTGGTCTCCGCACCCCACCCTCCAGCCCTCCAACAAGCTGTGACAACTAAAGATGCCTGCAGACCTTGACTCGTGTTTCATGGGGGGAAAAGTACCCACATTTGAGAACTTCTGTGAAAGGTCACGTTTACCCCTGTGCATCCTGTTTTATTGATATTTTCAAAGGAATGGGCAGGAACAGTAGATTCAATAAGTTATAATGAACTATGAAGTCAGTGCAGATCATAAAGTGAAGTGGTCAGTCTGACAAGAAATGTAGGATTTCAGGAAGTCGATGAAAGTGATGTTGGCAAACCGCCTGACCCACCAGGAAACCATCGACCAAGGAGGGACTCTCAAGGGTTAGAGCAGTTAGCATTGAGGAAAAGGAAATCGAACAAATTGCTAATTTAATTGATGCCTCAAAATAGAATGATTTGACTATCAAAGGATTAAGGGATGACCTTGGGGAAATCAATGATGCCCTGATATATTTTAGCAAAAACGGTCGTCTTTATGGCCATGTTACTGAAGTTGAATGCGAAGGGAAGGACATCGCTTCCTGCTCTTAATGATTTTGTTGGATGAATTACATGATTACTCTCCACATTTTCTTCATTTTATTCATGCTTTAGTCTAAAGATTGGTGTATCGTTCCAGTTCTAATTTGCATTTTGTGAACTCTAAGAAAGTCTTATTTGCAAAATTTCTGTTTCACTTTTCTAGATAAAGTATTAGTCATGCCTCCTTTTTTTTTTTTTTTTGGTGATAAAATTCACATAACATAAAGTTCACCAATTTCAGTCATTTGAAAGTATACATTGTTTATGTATTTAGTATGGTTATATTGTTGCAAACATCACCTCTACCTAGTTCCAAAACATTTTCGTCACCCCCAAATAAAACGATGAACATTCCCCTCCCCTCCTGTTTAGTATAGTTACATTGTTATATGGTTACATTGCTTAGTATAGTTACATTGTTTAGTGTATTTCATTGTTTAGTATAGTTACATTGTTTAGTATAGTTACATTGTAGCACAACATCACTTCTATCTAGTTCCAAAACATTTTCATCATCCCCAAATGAAACCATACCCATGAACATTTCCCTCCCCTCCAGCCCCTGGCAAACACTAATTTTCTTCCTCCCTCCCTTCCTCCTTTTCTTTACTTTTCTTATCTTTTCTTTCTTTCTTCCTTCCTTTCTTTCAAGTTTTATTTATTTATTTGACACAGAGAGAGACAGTGAGACAGGGGACACAAGCAGGGGAATGGGAGAGGGAGAAGCAGGCTTCCCGCTGAGTAGGGAGCTGGATGTGGGGCTGGGTCCCAGATCCCAGGACACTGGGATCATGATCTGAGCTGAAGGCAGATGCTTAACGACTGAGCCACCCTGGTGCCTCACTAATTTACTTTCTGTCCAGAGATTTGCCTGTTCTGTATTTCATACAGATACGGTCATGTAGTCTGTAGATTTTTGTGACTTGCTTCTTTCACTCAGCACATTTGCAAGTTCATGCATGTCGTAACATGGTTCAGGACTCCATTCCTTTTTATGGTTGAATACTATTCCATCACGTGGCCGGACCATATTTTGTTTATCCATTCATCCATTGACAGACCTTTGCTTTGTTTCTGCTTTTCGGCTGTCATGATTAATGTTGCTGTGAACACTTGTGCACATGTTTGTTTAAATAACGGTTTTCATTTCTCTTGGGTGTATACCCAGGTGTGGGATTGCTGGGTCACATGGCAATCCTATGTTAGTTATGTTCTAGGTTAATTGTATTTTATTATTATAATATGGTGAATCTATGATACTCCTAAGTCATGCCTTTTAAAAAACTGTTATATGTATGTCTTTGCACTAAGTGGGTCCACTTCAAGTAGATTTTTCAGGGTACCAGCTCTTTGGTATGTAGGACCTTAGGAAATGGCTGCCTGGAGACCGTCTTTTCCTCTACCACGGAGTTAAATGGCAACTTCAGTCCCATTGTGCTTAGGTGGGTGACTCTCTTATCAGAGGTGGGACCCCTTGGCTTCCTGAGGGACTGAAGACCTCCTTCTCCACCCCCCCTGCCTCCCCAGCCAGACCGCTTCCCTGCCTGTACACCGGGGCAGCCCTGGGAGGCATGCTTCCTCCAACGGATACTCCTAAGGGGAGGCTGGGACAAAGACCCATGACATAGCTGAGGTGATTTCTTTTAGAAAGCCTCCCACATCTTTCCTGGCTCTTTCTGGCCACTTAAAATTGTTTTGTTTTCTTGAATTGAAAGCAGACACATGGTATAAATATGCCCAAAGTATTTAAGATGTACTTACCAAAAAGTAGGTTTTTCCTCCCATCCTTGACCCCTAGTTCCCCAATGCCTTCTGGCTGTGCTAGGCCTTTTTAACATTTTCAGATTTCTTTCTTTTTTTTTTTTTTAAAGGATTTTATTTATTTGTCAGAGAGAGAGCAAGAGCACACAAGCAAGGAGGGTGGCAGAAGGAGAGGGAGAAGCAGACTCTCCAAATGGGACTTGATTCCAGGACCCTGATATTATGACCCGAGCCAAAGGCAAATGCTTAACCAACTGAGTCACCCAAGCACCCCAATATTTTGGGCTTCTGTCATGTTTCTGGAAGGACTTATTCTATTAGGGTGGGCTTAGTCTGATAGAACTTGATCTCTTTCCCTGCAGGGGTTCAGTCCCATGTGAAGCAAATTTTCTAGGTGGTGATTCAGGGACCCAGGATTATTCATTCTTGAGGCTCATTTACCCCCACTCCAGTCTCTACCATAGGGAAGAGTGAGTGCTTGAGCATATGTGGGGGTCTTTAATGGGCGCGGTCTGGCAGGAGCATGCCTCTCTTCTACTAGCATTGCACTGGCTGGAATTCAGTCACGCAGCCACCTCTAGCTGCAAGGGAGGCTGGGAAATGCTCTCTGGCTGTGGGCCCTGCACAAAGGCAGACGGATTAGGGAACAGGCAGCTTATCCATAGCCAAATTATATTAATATGCACTTCTTTCTTAGGGAATGCCTACAAATACGGGCCTCCACTGGTTTTACACCAAACTCAAAGCTAATAGGGCCAATTCCCCATCTCAGGGGAGAAAACAGGGTCTAGGTTTTCCAGTGCAATATTTCTGCTCTTAGCTTGCTATCTGTCCAAAAGTACCATCTTACCCCATGATGGATATTTGGGCTGTTTCTAGTCTTTGCCCTAGAGGGAAAAATGTAGCGGTGAGAATCCTGGTATGTCCACCTTTGCAAGCAATTTCAAATATTCCTATTTGGTTTTCATTTTAATTCAGGGAGATCAACCCCCCCCCAACCTGGTAGCATGCTCTTTTTGAAGGTGTCAAAGTCGCCTATGACTGTGGAGTCCCACAGTTGTGTCAGGCCAAATAATGCACCAGCCCCGGGAGTTAGTACCCTGGCGTCCAGATCCCCTCTGCCTTAGACCCACTACTTATCCTCTGTAAGTTTAATGGGATCGATGATAATATGAGTTGACATTTCTTAAGAACCTGCTGTGCCAGGCACTGCCCTAAGCTCCTGCACATTGAAACATGTATACACACAACCACCTTCCGAGGGAGGTACTGTTCTTCTTGCCATTTTGCAGATGAGAAAGTAGACACAGAAAAGGTCAGAAAATTGCCCAAGATTATGTGGTTAGTGAAAGTGCTCTCCATTTGGTAGGGTGATTGGGGGGGGTTCCTGTAAGAAGGCTGCATGGGTGCAGTAGAAAGAGCCATGCTTCTGAATTTGGTCTGCCCTTCCCTGAGTCTGTTTTCTCCTCCATAGAATGGGGGTAAGGTCTACCAAGTAGGATTTATTGGATTGGCCAATCCTCCATTTATTTATGTAACCAGCCCTACACTCCACTTAGCCCCAGAGGGAGATGGAGGACCATTCCCACATGATTCTGGCTCTCGTGGAGCTCATGGTCTATAGGGAAGGTTCTGGAGGATTAAAGTGAATGCATGTTAGATGCCTGACTGTGCCCAGTGCTTTGTCGGCCTTGGGGGACTATCAGTTATAATAATGGATAATCACATGCATCATAAACTAGCGCTGTTCCAGTGTCTGGTAGGAAGGATATTGAAAATCCTGTTGTCTCCTAGAGGGTGTTTGCTGGGGCAGTTGATGAGAAGTAAACGGGGAGACCCAGGTTATATAGCTTAGCTACATTTGTGAAGGGCTGACTTCATGTCAGGTATGGAAGTGCTTTACGTATATTAAATCATTTAATCCTCACAAGTCCCCACGAGGAAGGACTGTCATGAATCCCATTTACAGATAAAGAAACCAAGGCACAGAAAGGCTAAGAACTCCCTCAAGGCCATCCAAGTCCTGAGTGGCAAAGCTGGGATTCAGACCCAGGTGGTCTTGCTCTAGAACTTGTGGCTTTAAGCACTTTGTCCTGTGGGGCTCCTGTGATGGGTCCTGAGTACTGGGTTAGGGTCGGAGGTTCCTGCCAGGCAGCAAAAGGCAAACTCCCTTCAAGGCCAGTGCAGATGGTGTTGCTAGTGCTGCAGGGACCCATCGGGGTGGGTCCCTTCTTGATCCCACGGTGCCTTATCACAGGATCCTGCCTTTGGGGGGGGTGTCCCCAAATGAAGACAATGAGAGTAGCTGGGATCTGCCCCCTCTATGATCTGGAGCCAGTGGTCTGGGAAGCCCAGCTCTCTCTGCCTTTGGTGCCGGAGTCTCAGGATGTGGACTGGGAAGCTTCCTTGAGGTTGAACTGGCCAGACTTTGCACGGCCGTGTCCCGGGCCTGCTGCCTTCATTAGCACCTCGGGGTCCCCCGGGGCCAGAACACATGTGTGAACAACTGCAGATGGTTGGCTGGTGAGCAGGGATTTGGCTTTGGTTCTTGATTAATGGAGAGCTGTGGAGGTGGGCACCTCTGGGGCGGGAGGGCAGCGGCAACCCTCCTGGCTGTTAACCCTTAAGAGGTCAGGCGGGGGAAAGGGGGGAGTCAAACAATTGGGGTCATCATGCCCTCCTGACCTCAGCATTCCTGACATCTCCTGCCCCCCCCCCCCCCCCCCGGAATTCAGAGGTGGGGGGCTGGAGCTCAGATGCTTTGGCAACAGGGCTTGTAGTCAGGGCTGATCCTTTTCAAGCTTGTAAGGATCCCTTCCGTGGTCGGAAATGTCCGGGTACGTGCTACGAGGAGGGATGGACAGGATGAAAATTCCTTACAGCCGACACCACTGGTCGCCTGCCCAGCAGCCACGTGGCTGTTTGCTAGAATGAGGACTTCGGTCTGGAGAGGACGGACCTAGCTCCAGCACTGAATCCTGATTGGCCGTTGCCGGGATGGCAATCAGTTCCCTCTTCGTCAATGATTGGCTTAGCTATGGCCACGTGATCAGGGCCTAGCCAATGAGGTAGAAAAGTGCTTTGGCCCGCTGCCTCCTCGCGGAGAGAGGAATATGGCGGAGAAGGTGCTTCTGCTCCGGGTTCTCTCCTGCTTGGGACGCAGTCGCGTGAGGACTCCATGGCTGGCGGCGCGGAAGCGCCGGGAGAGCCTGCCAGCTTGCGGAGGAGGTGGAGCGGGAAGCTGGAGCGCCGCCGGGGCCCGATGACGCGAGCGTGCCTCCGAGGCAGCCCTGCCGCCGCCCACCCTTCGGCCTCTCCCCGTCGAGCGGAGAACACGTGTCCCGAGGCTGGAGCCCCTGGTGGCTGGGCTCCCGGCACTCCAGCCAGATGCCTCCTGACGGAGAAGGTCACCGTTTCCGAACAGGCTCTCCGTGGAGTTCTTTGCTATTTTAGCGCTTGATCCGGGACCTGCTTTTGGATCCTGAGCCCCTTTCCAAATTAGAACTTCCTTCACAGTTTTGCACCTATGACGTGTACGTGCGCTGAGCCCTGCGCCGGAGGGGGCCTCGGTGCCACTTGGTGCATGCCTCTTCACGTCCCCGCTTCCTGGAAGACAGTGTTGAGATCTGTATTAGGCAGGAAGCCTGGGGTTGCCATCAGGAGAAGCCCAGATCAAACCGGCTAAGTGAGTTGTCTGTCTGTCTGTCTATGAATCCAAGGAATTTATTGGCTCTGCGGCGGAGAGATCAAGGCACGGATTTTCTGGTAGGGCAGCTTCAGGTACAGCTGCATCCAGGGGCTCAGAAGGCAGCATTGGGATTTCCCTCCCTGGCTCCAGGCTTTCCTGTCCACCGAGGACCCTGTCCTTGGGCAGGATTTCTGTATGAGTGTCAGAGAAGCTGCTGGTGCTCTCAGATTCCCGTGCTCCCCTGGCCTCCCAGCTCTGCATTTCTAGGGGGGAAGACCTGCTTTTTCTCAATAGTTTCATCATTTCTCCTTGAAGAATTTCATCTGAGGGGCCCAGCAGGTGCCCATCCTGGAACCAGTCGCTCTGCTCAGTTGGCCTGGGTCGCCGGTTCTTATCGCCCTGAACCCTGTGGGCTAAGAGTGGGGGAAGGAAGGCTCCCCAAAGGAAAGCTGGGAGAGATAGCAGAAGGACTGGAGCCCGGGCAGGCAAAAACAACAGATGTCTCCTACACAGGCTAAGGTATTTTGGGAGGAGAGGAGACACTGCAGATTTCCTGAAGTTCCTTTTTTAAATTGCTAGTTGTAGAACCTTTTGTTTAAAAAAAAAAAAAAAAAAAAAAGCCAAAAACCTTACCTGAGAGGCTAACCCATGAAGAAGAAGGAAATGGTGCTTCTCAGGTGACAGATTTGGGGACGAGTGCTGTGGGATCTCCTCTGTTTGGAGCAGTAGGAGCTGGGCTGCTTAAAGGGTGGTCCCTGGCCCTGCAGCTTTGGCAGCTGGAGACCTGTTAGAGGTGCGGATTGTTGGGTCCCCATCCAGACCTGGGAGACCAGAAACTCTGCAGGTGAGGCCCCAGGGTTCTGTGTGTTACCACGCCCTCCAGGTGAAGCTGAGCATGCCCAAGTTTGACCGTGATGCAGTAGAGCATATCAGAGTGGAAACCTCTTTTGGTTTAGTTGTTGGATGGTGGCCTGAGCACATAGTTGTTTTCCTGTGTCAGTGTCCTGGGGCCACCACAGCCAATTACTACAAATCCTGTGCCTTTAAAACCGGTGTTCCTTGGCTTGATGAGACGTGGCTCCCATCTCTGCCTCTGTTGTCACATGGATCTCTCCTTGTGTGTGTCCCCATGTGTCCTCTCCTCTTCTCAGGAAGCCACCAAACATTGGACTCAGGGCACCCCCTCATCCAGGGTGACCTCATCTTCACTTACTGCAGCTGCAGAGACCACAAGGTCACATTCTGAGGTTCCAGGTAAACATGAATTCTGTGTGAGTGTTGGAGGTGGGGGAAGACACACTGTTCATCTTACTCCATGGATAAACTTCAGGGATTCCAGAAATGTGAATTTCAGACCCTATCAATTCTTCAGGGTTGAATAAACCGCCTTCCTTTAGGTTCGTGCTGGAAAACTTGGTCACATTTTTCTCAATAAAAACAATATAAATAACCTTGCGCATTTACATTGCCCTTGTCCCAGTGGTTTTTGAAATGTATTTTTTAGTGGTGGAACTCTTTTATTCCTGTAAGAAATATTGTCCGGGAACATAGGCTATAAAGCACAGCTACTCCGACTGGAACCCGGTTAGCAGTCCTGCCCACTCCTTGCCCGACATATTTATAAAATTCTAGGATTCCAGAGAATAGAGTTTGAAAGCAATTTTTGCCCTGAAAAAAAAAATGTAAAAAGAAAAAAGACACATAACTTTTGTACCAATCCCTGTTAATATTAAAAAAAAAAATACACAGTTCAGATAGTACAGGCAGTTACAAAATGAACTCCCCCGACCAAAGCTCGGTCTCTCACTCCAAAGATACCACCTGTTTGTCATTCCAGAAACATCTTATTTCATATGTATGTGTTCTTTTTAACTACGCGAAGGAAGGCATGGTGCACACACTCTTTTGTCATTTGGTTTTTTTTTATTAAGATTTTATTTTTTTATTAGAGAACATGAGAGAAGAGAGCGCACACAAGCAGGGGGAAACGCAGAGGGAGAGCGAGAAGCAGGCTTCCCGCTGAGCAGGGAGCTCTATGTGGGGCTCGATCCCAGGACCCTGAGATCATGACCTGAGCTGAAGGCAGACGCTTAACCCGCTGAGCCACCCAGGCGCTTCTGCACTTTCAGTTTTTTAAAAAAATTAGTGGATATTCTAGAGATCTTCCCAGAGAGGCATGTGTAGATCTACCCTATCATTTTTTTTAACATTTTATTTATTTATTTGATGGACAGAGATCACAAGTAGGCAGAGAGGCAGACAGAGAGAGAGCAGGAAGCAGGCTTCCTGCTGAGCAGAGAGCCCGATGTGGGGCTCGATCCCAGGACCCTGGGAACATGACCTGAACTGAAGGCAGAGGCTTTAATCCACCGAGCCACCCAGGCGCCCCTACCCTATCATTTTTTTTTTTAAAGATTTTATTTATTTATTTGACAGAGATTACACGTAGGCAGAGAGGCAGGCAGAGAGAGAGGGGGAAGCAGGCTCCCCACTGAGCAGAGAGCCCGATGTGGGGCTCGATGCCAGGACCCTGAGATCATGACCTGAGCCAAAGTCAGAGGCTTTAACCCACTGAGACACCCAGGCGCCCCCCATCCTATCATTCTTAATAGCTATGTAATACTCCATTGCCTGCATATAACTTACTAAAAAAAACCAACAATCTCCCTGTTGATGGGTAATTTTGTTTCCATTTTGTTTTGCATTATAAATACTGCCAGTGTGAACATCTTCGCCTTTCTCATGCATTATCATCTCCACAGTCCCGGGCTAGATCCTGTCTTAATTCTTTCTGGAGCTTCCCCATTAGGTTGTTTCCCACTTGAAGGAGATGGAAATTTGAAACTGAGGTGGTAATTCCAGGTTACAGGCTCTTGATTTTTAAAATTTCCTCTTCCAATAATTTCTTCTTAAAAAAAGAGAAAAGATCAATTTGCTCCTTAAACGTCTAACCTACTTTTTTTTTCTAAATGATGCCTGCAGCAGACAACCCCTGGTCATGGAATTTTCCTGATGAATTCCCAGCCAATAAACATCTCCTGATTAGCTGAGTAATGAATTGGCTTTAGGAGGAAGTTTTAGGCATAAATATAGAATTGACACCTGCTTGGCAAGACAGACAGGAGCATGGTGTAAATATTGGGACAGGGTTAAATGTGCAAAGTCACATTATGCGTTTTTTCCCCCTCTCATAAAAATATAAATAGCTTCTATGTTGTTCCGAAGGACCTTAGCTTGACTTCTTTGGGCAATTAATTAATTGAGATGTTCTGTGAAATTGTTTTGTTGTTCTTTTCATTTTTAGATCTGGCAAAAATACTATTATGGACTCCCAGTTAATGAGCAGATCTTTCTGATGAAAGTTACTTTAGTAGAAAAGGTCTTAGTCTGAAGTTGTGAAATTTTTTTTCTTCTGAGGGTCTCAACTTCCTCATCTATCGAATGGGTTGGTTGGATCAGAAAGTCTGTAAGACTTTTCCAGTTCCAAAGCTCTCTGAGGTCATACTAGCTTGTATATGTCTGGTATCACTGACTTCAGGTGACTTGTCTTAGCTGGGTTGTGTGTTCATCTTGGGAAGGAAGACTTACCCAGGCCAGGAATGGGATTCATACCTAACCCAATTGTCTGGTGAAAATCAGTTACTTGGCTCTTAGGAGTCACCCAGGATTACATTTGGCTATATAGAATGGAGAATACAAATAAAACAGGCTTAAACAAGGTAGAAGTTACTTTCATCTCACCACTGGTGTGGTGATACATGGTGACCCCATGTATCAGAAACACAGCCTCCTCTACTCTCTGCCTTCCTCAGTGTGTGACTTCTGTCCTTACGGTCACCTCGTGGTCCACGGTGGCTCCCAGAGCTCCAGCTATCACCTCCTCCTTCCAGGCAGCAGCGAGGGGAAGCAGTTTAAACTCTTATTGAGCAGTTTTCTCAGAAGTCCCACACGGAGCTGAGGAAGATTTATGTCAAGGACCCTCTTCATGGAGACAAGCTTGTATCTTCAGGTCAGGGAACCCACCTTTATACAACAGTCTCCCTTCAGAATTTGGCACAGTACTCCCCAATAGCGGCCCTTTAGTAACCACTTATGATTTGATAATTAAATTTTCTGCTAATGTCGTAGCGGCTAAGGAGTTCTTTCAGTGGCATTGTTACAGATTTATGTAGAAGGGTCTTGCTCTCTGGAGATCCAAGCATCTTCATAGTAGTCAGGGATGTGGACACTTTCCCTGGGAACCCCTTAGCACAGTTTCTGGCCCATAGTCAGTCCTTTGTAAACACTGATTGGGTTAGATTCTGTTTGGGATGAAAGATTGTGACCAGGGACAATTCTGGGCCACTTGTGAAGTGGTGACCTGTCCTGTGTGCCCTCCTCTTGGATCTCAGCCTTTTGCTACTACCGTTCCATTGCTTCTCTGATCACATGATTCTTGTTGCCCCAACTGAAATATCCCATTCTGTGTCTTCCTCCGCACGACCAACACACTATTCCGTGTTGCTCGTTCGCGAACCCGATGACCTCTTCCGTGTGAATGGGGGAAGGCTCTCCTCTCCCCTGGCCCCCAGGCTGGCAGCTTCAGCTTCACCTGTGAACCTACCAGAAATGCACTTTCTTGGGCCCCACCTGCTGAATCAGGAGCTCTGGGGCTGGGACCCAGTGGCCAGTGCCGTAAGAAGCCCTTCACGAGACTCTTCAGGCCTCCTTCAGGCGTGAGAACTGGATTACTTCTGGGTCCAGCTTCCACTGTGGGGGCTTGGCTGTGGGATGTGAGCACCGATGAGCTGTTTAGGACACCGAGTTAGAGCAGGGAGTTAGAGTAGTCCGTGCTGGTTTTCAACTGGCGCTGACCCATGCTCCCCTACCCTGTATACTCTAGGGCAAGAATTTCCATTGTTCTGTAACATTTGTGATCAAGTGACAACATTTCTTCCCATTTGGCTCAGATCTGAGATTATTTCCATCTTTCTCGTTAAACATGTAGATTTATATGATTCGGGTCTTCTCGACTGCTTCTGGACATTGGACACTGGGGAGGGACCCTTGTGATCTAGGCCTCTGGTTCTCAAGCTTTGTTGTGTAGAAGCTTCTCTTAGGTGCTCGTTAAATACAGATTCTGGGTGGGTCCAAGAGGTCTGATTCAGGAGGGTTAGGCCAGGGCCCCGGAATCTGTATTTTCAACAAGCGGAGGTGATTTTGATGCAGGTGGTTGGGCAGCCAACGGTCAGAGGAACACTGAACCAAGTCATGTCCTTGGTCTTGACATGGGATCATACAGACCCCTGCGGCGTTCAGGAGACGGCGCGACCGGTTGCCTGATGCCAGGATACGCCCCAAAGTGGCCCTCCTGATGGATGGCTCCGCTCTGTGGGAGAGAAGGTTCCCTTCCAGGATTGATGTTATGTACTGCTATTATTCCTGCTGCTGTAAGGGTGTGGGCAGTTATGGTGATGGACAGATCCTGCTTGTGTGCCCCCAGACTCCAGGGAGGCTGCAGCCGTTTGTCCCCGGCAGCAGGGGTGGGTGGCAGCAGGTGGTGCCCCTGGGCGTGGGTCCACCACCTGTGCAATAAGGAGTTAGCAGGAAATGGAACTCAGGACAGGCTGCACACCGAGAACCCTGCTAACTTTCGCCCTAGGGTCTGTCCAAGTCCAAGGCCTGCCTGTTAGTGCTGCAAGTGATCTCAGATGGCCCATTCACTCTGTTTCTCTGATGCCAGCCTCCCCCAAACTGTCGTTCCCTGCGGCCTGGAAGGGCTCTTACACATCCTGGGTCCTGTCCCTGCCTCCCTGCCGCCCTCTTTCACCCAGCCTGTTCTCCACCAGGGAGCCGGCAGGGCCCCCCTCCTCCTTGCCCTCTGAAACTCTCATCACACAAACACGGTGCGCCCAACAGTTCCGTGGCATTTGATTCATGCCGTGTTGTGCACCCACCGGCTCTGCCGAGTCCCAAACACTCTCATCACCCCAAGAGGAAACCCCACACCTATTAACTGTCACTCCCTGTTCCGTCCCCGCTGCTGCTGGCAGCCGCTGATCTGTCCTCGGGCTCTGTGGATTCGCCTCTTCTGAATGTCTCCTAGAAGGAGGCCTCCAAAGAAGTGACCCTTTGTTTCTGGCTTCTTTCAGGGGACATCATGCATTTCGAGGTTTGTGTTGTAGTGTGTCCACACTTCGTTCCTTCTTTCGGCCGAATGGCACCCCATCGTGTGGATGAGCACTTTCTGTTTATCCGTCTGTGGATGCACGTCTAGGCCAGCGGGACATCTGAAGGAGTGGTGGGATCACGTCTTTCCCCTGCTCTCGACGTTACCGTAGTGCTGCTCCTCCCTTGTCCTTGGCCTTCCCCAGAAGCCCTGCCCAGCCGGGCCCCATCTAACACCCAGCACCACCGCCTGCCATCCCCTGGCTCCCTCCCTGTCCACACCTGTTCTTCCTGTCCTTTGAAAAGAGATCTGGGGCACCTGGGTGGCTCAGTGGGTTAAAGCCTCTGCCTTCGGCTCAGGTCATGTTCCCAGGGTCTTGGGATAGAGCCCCGCATCGGGCTCTCTGCTCGGCAGGGAGCCTGCTTCCTCCCCTCTCTCTGCCTACCTGTGACCTCTGTCTGTCAAATAAATAAATAAAATCTTTAAAAAAAAAAAAAGAAAAGAAAAGCTGAGATCTCAGCCCTCGGGGCCTTTGGATATGCTGTTCCCTTTCCCAGTACGTTTTCATGGCTGCCAGGGTTTGGGTCTCCCCAAAGCAGAATCCAGACAAAGATCTGGGTGCTGGTGGGCCACAGGCAGTAGGGGGATCGGGCAGAGGGGAGACACATGGCAATCGCAGGTGTCACAGGTGGCAGCGAGCAGGTCCCTGGGGCCCATGTGGCACCTGGGGCTCACTAGCCTCGAGTGACTGGGTGGATCGCCCCTCCGCACAGTCCTCCCTGGTGCGAAGAAGCTAGAGTCTCTATTACCTCCTATTGACCCCCTTCTCTGTGGCACTGACTCCTGGCACTGCCTGTGTCAGGCAGAGCGCACTCTGGTGGCCAGAGAGAGCCTCAGGCAGAGAGAGAGGTCAGTGTTCCTCGTGCGAAGTGTCAGTGTCCAGGAGGCACCCACCTGGGCAGCAGGTGGCCTCTGGGGACAGGCAAGGATGTGGGTTTGCTTTGCTGTTGTCTGCACTTCACATGGGGTTGCTGGGACCACCCAGATGTCCTCTCTCTGTGGACCCTATTCATTCCTGTCACAGGTCTGACCTCAGCTCGTTAGTGTATTTCGAGTTGACTTTAGCTCCTGGACAGCGAACTTCATGGCCGGGTGCCCCGCGTTAGCTGGCTGAGCCTAGCCAGCGTCCCGTGCACCTTGGATATGCAGGGGAGGAACCCGTGGCCTCAGCAGCCCACGGCCCCAGCTGCCCGCTGCCCCTCCCCCAGCTCTCTGGTGGGCCGCGGCTCAAGGAGCAGATGCCCAGGCCCCAGGGGCCACCTCTTTGGCGTTCTTCACCTGAGAACGGTACCAAAGGCGGGGACTCAAAGAGCAGAGAGCAACTGCTTGAATTCAGTTTTCAAAACCAGACCCGATTGTATTTGGATTTTGTTCTTCTTTTTCCTAAAGGGGCTGGCTTCTAAGAGCAAAGACGTTGGGGAATTTCTGGGAGGTTATTCCATGTTTTCTCTCACGTGGCCGCGCCTGTTTGTCAAAACAATCTCAAATTCTAGCTTTGCTTTCTCTGCTTCATGCGATTCAGTTTTCTTTCCCGGTTCTTTCTCCTTCAAGCTTCGGGTTGTGCTTCCGAAGTTAATTCTCAGGAGCATTAGGTGTTGAATTTGTATTTTTTCATTTATTACAGTGCATTCAAATAGCTATTTTTATAAGTCTCGTGGTTCTGTTTTCTGGGCTTGATTTTTGAGAAAGATTTTGTTTGGAAAGCTCAGAAAGCCAGAAGGAAAGGATGAGGAGAGATGATTGAGCTGGTTAAGGGAGGCCCCAGGTTGGGCTCCCATGGGAGTTTTTCCAGACCAGTATTGATTGGCCTCCTCTCAAAACTCTGGCTCCTTGCATTTAAAAGTGCTGAGAGTAATTAGAAAGAAGGGAACCAGGGAGCTGGTAAGAGAAAGGAGAGGCCAAACAGATGGCAGACCTGGAGGAGAGGCTTGGATTCCTTCGTGAAGAAAATATCCATAGAACACCACCGTGTTCCAGGTCTCCGATTTCAGCGCTGGGAATGGAAGATGAAAGGTACAGACCCTCATCCCCAGGAAACTTACGCTCTCCACGGGGAGACTGAGTTTCAGCCCTGCGTGGTACTGCGGCAGCACATGCCCAGAGAGAGCATGGGTGGGCCGAATCAAGATGCCTAGCATGGGGAGGTCAGGGAAGCCTTTCTGGAGGAGGTGATAAATGGACAATTCGGTCTAATCCATTCGGGGGAGAGAGGGAGAGAGGGAGAGAGAGAGGTTTAGAAACTGGAAGGGAGGAGGAGGGTGAGATTTTTAAGGATTAACCATGAACCAGGCCAGGGGGTTCTGGGATCTCTGAGTTGCTCTAGCCCATGTCTTCAAGGATAGAGCTAAGGCTCTCTGGCCTTGGGGGTTAGACTTTGGTTGTAGGAAACAGGAACTCAAGTCAAATTACTCCAAGAAGAGAAATCTTTCCTGGGAGGGAGACAAACCATAAGTGACTCTTAATCTCACAAAACAAACTGAGGGTTGCTGGGAGGAGGGAGGTTGGGAGAAGGGGAATGGGATGATAGACATTGGGGAGGGTATGTGCTATGGCGAGTGCTGTGAAGTGTGTAACCTGGTGATTCACAGACCTGTACCCCTGGGGATAAAAATATATGTTTATAAAAAATAAAATAAATAAATAAAAAAAAAAGAAAGAAATCTTTCCTTTTGTGTGTATGTAAAGGAAAAGTTCAGAGTTTTGACTTCAGGCATGGTTGGATCCAGGAACTCAGGGCATTCCATCGGAGCTTAGTCTTTTTTTTGGTTTTAGTCTCTCAACTCTGGTTTTCTCTGTTCTCTTGGCGGCAGGCTGGTTGTCAGTAGTTTGCGCTTACAACCTTGCCTTTCCATAGGCCCAAGAGAAGAGCATACCTCTTCCTCAGTGGTGCCAAAGCCCCAGAACTGAGAGTGAGTTTGGAGAGACATGGAAGGTAGAGGTGAGGCCAAGCCACGCTTCTGCCATTTCTCCAGGCAAGAACCATTGTGGAGGCCCCTAGCTTTCCTGGGGCTGAGTCAGCAGGTGTTGCAGAGCCTGCTCATGGCTTGGAGGGGGTGGAGAGGCAGGCCGTGGGGTACCAGCTCTGGTGGGGTGGGCTGAAGCAGGCATAGTGCCTCAGGGGCAGCACATAGATTGTGGATTTTCTGGGTGGCCGTGGCTTTCGTGAGATGCCAGCTTCCAGATGATGGCAGCGGTGGCATGACTCTGGAGTGAGCAGCTGTGGTGGCAACTTCCCAGTCCAGCTGGTGGCTTCCTGATCGCACAGGAGACAACTGCTCCTTTGTGCCCTGGATCTGCCACGTGACTTGGAGTTTCCTTTCTGAAATGTTAACCTATAGAGCTTGCTTCCTCCACCTGCCCATTGGTCCATAAGGCCTTTGCTTCCCCGTAAGAGTCCCTGTCTGCGGTCAGCTAACTGCAGTGGGTTCTGTTCTCTGCAGGAAAACCCTGCCCAGCATGGTTAGAGTCTCCGGACTGGGCTGCGGGAGTGAGCTCCAAGGCTGGTTCTGGGATCCGTCACTGTCTTTTATGCAGGGTCAGTGGTAGAGCAAGACGTGCTCCTCTGACGAGCGGCCTGTTGGCCGGCAGCCGGCTGCCTCTGACAGCTCCTGGTGCCCGAGCTGGTGTCCTGTCAGGGCTCCTGGTGCACTGCAAGTGAAGGCTTCGTCTGTGGACAGGTGCAAACCCCACGTGAATGGCACTGCGGTCTTAGATGGTCTAGAGTCAGAGGGTAGATACCCTAGTGTTGACCTTTTGGGGCCAGTATACCATTTTATTTTTAAATTTTCTTTATTTATTTTTAAAATATCGTCTTTTTGCATTTACTTTTTCTCCTTCTTCCCTCCTTCCTCCCTTTCCCTCTCTCTACGCCCAACTTGGGGCTTGAACCTCTGACCCCAAGATCAAGAGTTGCACGCTCTACCGATTGAGCCAGCCAGGCATCCCCAGGAGACTATTTTATAAGGAACGTGCACCTCACCTTTATAAAGACGTGTTCCCAGGAAATTGAAGGCAGATCTTTTCCGTTCAGATGCCACATCCTGGACTGCCCATCCCTCTCCCAGACCGAGTTTTGTTGCCATACAACATCTCCCTTGGCTACGTGCCCCATGCTTTGCATTCCTGTGCTCATTGCAGTTGGTAATTAGGGATCGAATAGTGAGATTACTCGGTAAATGTCTGCCACTCCCGCTGGGGTGGAAGGTCTGAATTGCTGGGACCTTGATGCTGACATGATACAGAGTCTGGGCTTACTACACATTTGCCTGTGTGGATACGTGGGGCACATGTTGCCCGAGTCCCAGATGCAGGCAGGTGGCGGTGAGCTGGGATTAGGAGGTACTTCCTCTAAAGTGGGGGTCTTGACCCATTTTGTGCCATGGGCCCCTTCAGTAGTTAGGCAATGCTGTCCCAGGGAAATCTCTTTAAATGCGCTCAGTGAAATAGATAGGAACATGTAGGTAACCAGTGTTATTGAAGTCAAGATCTCAAAAGACAAGGAACAGAAAGTTGGTTTCTAGCATTTCGTGTGAAAGCCAGAGAGAGGGATGTATTGACTCGTACGTAAATTCTGGAAGGACACACAAATCTCTTTAACCGGTTACTTCCGGGCAAGAAAATAATTTCTCATCACCCCAAAAGCCGTGAAGCACTCACTCCTCATATCCCCCCCCCCCCCCAGTTTCTTGGCAACTGCTGTTCTTCTTGCTGTCTCTGTGGACCTCTCTCTTCTGGACTTCTGCAGGTGGAACTGTATGGTGCTGGTCCCTTCTCTCATGTGTTCAAGCCTCATCCATGGTCAGTCAGTACTGCTTCCCTTTCTGCGGCCGGATCCTGCTCCCTTGTACTGATGGGCCGCATTCTTGCCACATAGTGGGTTGATGCGTGTGCGGCCTGTTTCTGCCTTTTGGCTGCAGTGAGTCAGGCCTCCGTGAACACTCACCCAGGTCTCTGAACACTCATTCCAGTCCTGGGCGCGGAATTGCCGGAGCGTGTGGGAGCTGCGGGCCGAACTTTCCAGGAGCCCCAGGCTGCCTCTGAGAGCAGGACAGTCGCCGGCCGCGATGGCCGTGGTCCCGAGGAGGTGGTGGTGCGGGTCTTCGAAGCACGGCTCTACCCACCAGCCGCCCTGGCCCGGCGGGCGCCCCCAGGACTGAGGCCCCCTATGTTCGAGGGCTGACTCACTTTCCCAGGCTGCATCTGTCCCCAGCACCGTGTGTCCTCCCTGCCAGCCTCCTGCCACGGAAGACCTCCTTGCCCCACCCCCCACGGTTCAGGTGTTCTGTGAGAGCCGCAGGAAGAGCCCATCCTCATCCCCAGCCGCAGGCCCTGCCTGATGGCTCTGACGCGGAGGTGCCCCGCCTGGAAGCGTGCTCTGGGTGCAGCTCCCCGACCTCTGAAGGAGGCACGCGGGTGTCCTGAAAATGCCCTGCCAGGAGCAGTCGAGGCTCGCTCCTAACGCCTGGGCCCTCCCTCAGTCTCCCCATTTATGCAGCGAGGGCACTGTTAGAGCTGGACCCGTGTTTCCCAGATATCAGCCCCAGCTGTCTCTGCCGGGTTTTCACGTAAATATATTCACTTACAGCAACAACTCTTTGCCACCAGCACTGATGGAAAACCTCTCCCTTGGAATAATTCAAAGGCAGCCACTACACTGCTTTTGTTGGCTTCCTTTTGTTTCATTGGTTTTCATTTTTCCTCTCATTTTGTTGATTTATTTTCAGAGTCCTATTATGAAAGAACAGTGTCGAAAACCGAGGCCCTGGAGAGCGGGTGCAAGCTTGTCCTCCTTCCCAGGAGCCCTGCCCCTCCCCAGCTGGGCCACGGTGCACACAGGGGGGTGGCAGGTTGCCACCCTCACCCGCCACAGGCCTGCCAGGGAAGGACCCCCCCCCCCACCGGAGCAACCCCAGGCCTTCCTTCCCCCTCATAGGTCAGTCCTGGTCATAGGAGTCCGTGGTAAGAGCAGCGGGGATCCCTCGGGGTTCTGATCTAGAAGACACAGCCAGGGCTCAGTCTGTGAGGAGCTTAGTGCCCTCCAGCTAGGAGACCCTTGGCACCTCATTGCCCGAGGCCAGTCTCCGGAGCCCAGATGGGGGCCTTACCTGGAGGCTGGTGCAGGAAGGTCAGTGTGACCAGACTTGGAGGGGTGGCAGCTGTCCCGCAGCGCAAAGGACCCGTGTCTGGCTTGTTGGAGCTGTGTTGTTCTTGCTGAGTTCAAGCACCCTGGCTTCCTGCTCACCCACAACATCTGGGGGACAACGCACTGGGGACAGGGCTTGGTGTTGCTTTTGTTTGCCAGGTGTGCCGACTGGGCCGTGGGCCTTGGGGGGACACTTGGACATTGTTCCCAGGCCAGCTCAGCCTCTAGCTCGTTCCACACCATTCCTTGTAGACGTGTACACCCATCCCACTGCCCTGCTCCTCACGCTCTAGGCTCTGAAGGTGGGTCACCAGCTTGCAGTCCAGGCCGGCCTTGGGATGCCTGAGTCTACTCACCCAGGCATCTCTGCGTCCCGGCTCAAATCGTGTGAGCCATGATAACAGGGATCAAAGTGATACAAAATGGGATGCCTGTGTGCCCCTCCCACGAAGCAGGGCAGGCACTGCCATTCCACTGACCACAAGCGAAGGTATTGACCGACTAGGACCCAGGTCCTAGCAATAAACGGCGGCATCTCTCCTGGGCTGTTTGTGGCTTTCAGCTTGGTGACAAGCGATAGCTCAGTATTGACTGGAAATTGCTCTGTGCTGAATGGAATGTCAATCCCATTGGATCACGGAGCCTACATCGCTGTCAGTATGGGCTTGGGCGGCATCCCTTCCTTCTCCCCTGCCCCACACAGGGAGCGGGAGCAGTGTGGAGTTAGGGAGCATGTTGATGTGTGTCGACAGTGCGTAGGATCACGGATGTGATTAGGGCTCATTAGAGTCATGAGTAAGTCAGCTTCCTGGGTGACATCTTGAACCCTGTTTATTAACAGGCCACCCCAACTCGGATGCCGTGTTTCGAAGCAGCACGCCACAGGTATGTTTGTGATTACTGTTATTACTTGTGTGGCAGCATTTGGAAAGCCTTATTAAGTGATTGTCACTTGCTTTGGCATGACTGCACAGTACTGGGGACTCAGGGACAAATTAAGTGTCCCTAGACACCCAGTGCCATAAGAGGAGGAAGGCCCAGCTTCCATTCCTCCTATAAAAAAACTGGTGTTTCCATTTTGGACCCTTTTGTGATCTGTTGAAGTGCTTTGATTCTTAAACTGGAGCCGGCTTTCAGGCGAGCTTCGTCTCGCCCTTTGTTCGTGGAGAGGAGTGATGGATCTCGCAGTCTGGAGGAATCCATCATTTTGGCTGCATCTGCTTGGTAGGCATCTCCAGGGTTTCTGATGTGACACTGGTTGGGATTTCAGCATTTCATCACATCTCCCACTGGAAGAGTCTGTGTGGATGGTAGGAGGAAGGGGGCAGGATCTTCTACTTGTTTAAGTTATTACTGTCTTTGCCTTGGGATGCTTATTTTTAGGAGCCATTAAATCAAGAGAAAGGAATCTGAGAGGGACCCTCCCCGAAGAAGGGATGTTCCTTCTGTGTGCTGTTTGATTGCTCCCAGGGATGAGGCACTCACTACTTAAAAAAGTGACCCATCCCATCAAAGCTCAGATCTGATTATTGTTTTCTTCTTTGTGTCCATGATCACCCACCCCTCGGAGCTTTTGGAATTGCTCAGAACAACTATGCTTACCTGTTTGACAAACAACTATCACATCACATCCTTGGGGTAAAATTCTCTGTTCCTTCTGCTTTTAGTTTGATGATAATTTGCCTAGGAGTTTCTTTCCTTTTTTTTTTTTTTTTTTTTAAAGATTTTATTTATTTGAGAGAGAGAGAGAGAGAGAGAGAGCATGAGCAGATGGGAGGGGCAGAGGGAGAAGCAGACTCCTGCTCAGCAGGGAGTCCGGTGCTGGGCTCAATTTTAGGACCCTGGGACCATGACCTGAGCTGAAGGCAGATGCTTAACCAACTAAGACACGCAGGCACCCCAGGCTGGGGCAGTTTCATACAAATGGCTCTAACTAGTCCAGACCCTCTTCTTCTAGGAGATCCTTGTGGATCCTGCCTACGCAAAGAACGCGGGATTTAAGCTAGTCATCTGTCTCAGCCAGTCCCCCCTTGCCTGCCGTCTGTTAATAGACATTCCTTTAAGATTGTGCCACAGGGTTGGGTCCCAGCACTGAAATGCATGGCCCCTTCCTGGCTGTCAGTTTTGGCTCAGAGGCGGGGACCTACCTAGCCCCAGAGAGGCATGGGACTAGTCAGAGATAATCTCCTGGCCAATCAGGGCACAGCCTCCCTCGGGCCAATCAGAGCATAGCATCTTCTGCTGCTGCCCTGGGCTCTGTGAGGAGCCTGGCCTGCTGGTCCGCATCTTACAACTTGTACTGGGATGATGCAGGCCTGTGGTCCCCCTCCTCCAGAGGGCATGAAGTAGGATCCTATCCCCTCTTGCTTCCTCATTTCCTTCAACCCAGAAACTTCCTTTTCCGGGTAAGCCATCTCGAGTTGGTTTTCTGAGAGTTGCACCTGGAGACGTGGAAAAGTCTCTTACTGCCTCGGCCACACCCCTCTGCGTTATTTTGGATTTGCACATGGATTCTGCACAGCCAAGATGCACAGCAGAAGACTTTAAATAAAAATCCCAACCAGCATGATTTTTATTCCCAGAAGCACATCTTGCAGATGGTGGCCAGGAAAGGATCTGGAAAGAGTGGAACTTCCCCCCACTGCTAGTTTAAGAGATGGTTCCTCAATAATGGGGCCTCTAATCTTATCTTCCTTCTGGTGGGGGGGTGGGATTAGGAGCCACCAGAGGCACATCCGAGAAAACAGAGCCCACAGACACCTGAAGAAGCATCTTTATGAGGGTAAACCAGATTAGTTCAATCTAGCCTTATTTAAATATCTTAAAGCTCAAAACACGTTTATCTCAGAGAAGGAAAAGAGAACACTATATGGAGACTTGAGTTATTGTAATATCTTAGGTAGGTTACCGGGGGCATCAATTACTACATTGCCATTGGTCTTTTAGTGCACTAACTTTATTACCTTTATCTGGATTTATATAGTGTTTGATAGAGTTTATATCGCTAGATGCATAAAAACATTTGAGTGTGTTCATAGCTTTGCATCTGGGTGAGCCCCACAGAAGGGCTAATAAATTATAAAGCAATCTATCACTTTCGCTTAAAGGTATAAACCAGGTGACTCAGGCTGCATTATTTATGTGTTGGCTTGTGCTCCAGACTGCTGTTTTTTGTGGGAAGGAGTGTCGTTGCATTGAGGTGGGCGGACGTGGGGAACGTCTGCCCAGAAGTTGTGAATCGTTGGCTTCCACCACCCTTAACTCCTGCCTCTGCCTGCTCCTGCTTCCTCTTCCTTCCTTCCTTCCATAGCCTGCCAAGGGTGAGTGCAAACATCCTGTGTACCTACCTCCATTCCTGTCTCCTTCCTGGGAGACTCGGCCTGGGACACCTCCCTCTTGTTAACCGCTTGCCTGACCTCCAGACCAGTAGCCACTGGTTTAGGGCAAAGGTGAGGTCTGTGTGCTTCTGAGTTCCTTATGAGCTGTGTGACTTGAGGGTGGGCTCGAGGGACGGGGTCCATAGACCCTTGGAGCTTGTTTTTTCTGGCGCCATAGGAATGGTACTACTTGTCCTACTCTTTGCCATCTGCAGACCCCAGGATCTGAAAGTGTCTTATGGGGGATGGCTGCCAGGCTTCCCTTAGCTCGGTGGTTCTCTTGCTGGGGGTGCACCAGAGTCCTGTGGGGGTGCTTGTGAGAACAGCTGCTGGGCCCTGCCCTGGAGTTTCTGACTCAGTGGGTTTGGGCTGGATCTGAGAATCTGCATTTCTGGCAAGTTCCCAGATGCTGCTGGTTTGGGGACCATCCTTAGAGAACCACTGAGTTAAACAGAAGGAGAGTCCATGTAAGGGCAGGAGCTGTTAGACCTTTCTTTGAACTATATTGCAGAGGATTGTCCAGAATGTTTCTCTATTGAATGTGATCAGGTCGGGATGGGACACAGAATGCCCTCCGGCATGATCACCAGCCAGATGCCCCCAGAGGCTGACATGGTGATGAAGGCGAAGAGGAGGTAATAGTCACTTGCCTCTCAGACATGCATTTACGAATGTAACTGTCCCTGACATTTTGAAGGCCTCTGACTGTTGTCCGCGAGCCTTGGATGGCTGTGTGGGTTGGGGGGGTCTGTAACCCCGTTCCACATCCTGTGGCCTGAAGACCAGGCTCCATGATCCCCACATCACAGAAAAACAAACCAGGGACATTCTGTGGGACTCCCCAGGCCTGGGCCACACAGCCCACAGGGAGCTGAGCGGCAGCCCGAGCTCACCTTTGCCTAAACCCATGGTTACCAGTTGGGGGGCCAGGTGGGTGGTTAATAAGAGGGAGAGGGCTTAGCTCAGGGTGCTACTAGAGAATGCCGCCAGCCAGGTGGTTCCAGCAACAGACACCCCATTTCTCACCATTCTGGAGGCTGGATGCCCCAGATCAGGGCTCTGGCACAGCCAGGTTCGTGGGCAAGTCTCCTTTTCTGGCTGGCAGATGGCCACCTTCTCCCTGTATCCTTGTAGGATGGAGAACAGAGAGGAAGTGTGCCCTTACGTGGATGCTGATCCAGTTCTTGGGGGCTCCACCTCTGGGTATAATCACCTCCCCAAGGCCCCAGCACCTGATGCCACTACACTGGGGTTAGGCTGTCAGCCTGTGAATTTTGGGGACAGATAAACATTCGGTTTGTGAAAATGAGGTGTTGGGGTTGGGTTTCTAGGAAGAAGACTCTGAGGCAGTGCTTAGAGTACGGGATTTCCAGTTGGGAGTGGCTCCCACTGGGCTGAGATGGCTGGGCGCTCACACCCGTCAGTCATTGGCTGGGGAAGGGTCACCCTGCAAGTGGGCATGACTTTCCCCACACTCACAGCAGCTGAGGCAGCGGGGCCCACCCGGAGGGGGCAGATCTTGGTGGTGCAGCTCCAAGCCCGCCACAGGAGGGGGGTCTGGGTGAGAGGTATAGACGAGGCCTCTGATGAGGAATCTGGGTACTTCAGGAGCCTGTAGGAAACTGGCTCATTCGCTCACAGTAACTCCCCACTGTGTAAGGAAAATATCGGGTCCTTTTGCTTTAGGTGAATATAGTTACCTTGAAGTTCTATCTTGTGCTTGTCAGACCTTCTCTGGAGCCTCACATGCCCTGGTTTTGGGCCCTCCTGATTTCCCACCCTCGCCCTGTCCCCTTCCGCTCTCCTGCCCCCGACTTTGGGGGACGTGTGCAGTCTCCAGGAGGGAAGCTTTGCTCCTGCTCATTACCTATTCCTTCAAATCTTCTGTCTAAACACTGGAGCACTTAGTGCGCCCCAAGAGGCTCAGGCTTTTGAAACTCAAAAGTCAAGCATCCCTTCTTTTTTTCAGCTGTCTCTGGGTCCCTCCTTCCCCGAGGCAGTGAACACAGAAGGCCCAGAGCACTGGATGGGAGAGGAGCTGGGAGCAGGAGGACACACTGGGCCCAGGGCACCCACGATTTACATTTCAAAAACGCCTTTCTGTCTCTTCCTAAGAATGTAGGTGTTGGGTGTGGTGTGGTAACGGAATCAGTGGGGCCCTGGGAAGAGACAAGGACAAGGCTCAGAAGGGATGTGTTGAGTACAGTCACGGGCCCCAGAGAGGGGCTTGCCACATCCCTTGCGGGAGCAGGAGAAGCGCCAGGGTGCTCAGCAGGCAGACAGGAACAAGGAGGAAGCCTAGGCCAAGCCTTTAGTAAGTTTCCATGGGAAAGGCAAGATGGCAGAGTCAACCACTTAGCCTTGGCTAGTTGGAAGAGATCCTGGGGGCCTCTAGTGGCCTGGCACCTGGTGTCTGGGTTATTTAGGGCAGGGACAGTATTCTGTGGCAGACGAGGAGGTGGGTGGGCATATAGACCTGATACTGGTTAGTTTGGGTGGGAAAGGGGTGCTTCTGGGCGGGTTGTGATTCTCTGTGGGAGTCAGCTGGCCTGGGGAGGGGCAGCCTCTCCCTTGGGGGTTTGTAGGACTCCCAGATCCAGAGCATGGAATATATAGAAAATAAGAAACTGTAGTGAATGTCAGCGGTGCTGTCCTGAGTAGATGCCAAGTGGACAGATACAGTGGTTACCGAGAAGGCACAGTTCAAAACACCAGCCAGCACTCAGGATCCCACAGAGCCTGCCGAAGGTCTGCTGGGAGAGCAGCCACGGCTGTCCCCACCCTTCACTTCACGGAAATCGGGGTCTCCATCCATTCCCCGAAGAACACCGTGACTTGCCAACAGCTCCCAAGATGACCTTCAGCATTTCCTACTCCAATGCCTCCATCTCCTTATTTGATTTCGTAGTAACATTTAATGAGATTTCTCCGTCTACAAAGAAGAGATCATTTCCAACAACCACTAAGTACTAAGTGCAGTAGCAATGCTCAGGAGTGAGTGGGGGCCTCCTTCTGATTTCTATAATCCCACACTGCCAGTCTCCCCCAATTTCAGTACGGTGCAGGGATCTTCCTGGGCCTGGCCGGGCAGTTTCAGGGTTCAGTGACACAGAGTGCTTCACTTGTGGTGCACCTGGCTGAGAAAGTGAGAGTACTTTTGGAAATTTCAAAGAGTAGCTTTAATTTGGGCAGAACCAGGCTAGTTTTAAAATTCAATATTAAATACTGTGAAAAAGCATGTTCGACAAGGAGAGCTGGTTGGAACTGTATTTTGTGACTTGAGATTTTTCATCGGAGATGGGCCTTGAGATGCAACTTTCCCCGGGTCCCTTGCTGGAAGCAGTTATCTGAGCCTTTAAACCAGGGATTGCAAACAGAGATGCCTGCAGGGCTTAGGGAATAAAGATTTGCTGGAGGGAATCAGGCCGAGTGTAAGAAATTTGCTGTACCCTGCTTATCTTTTAATTCTTCTTTTGATAGGAACTCGGGTACAGAGAAACCTAATTGTAGGAAAAGCAACATACTGCAGGCTTGATGAGGCAGTAGGTACCCAGACTCAGGGTTGATGGGGCAGTAGGGAGTGGAGAGGTCTGTGGCATGCTGCCGTCCCCAGGCTCCAGATAAAAGATGGCGACAGCTCAGCCCCAGGTGATTGGATCATGGGAGGAACGTGGGCCTGGCCTTGTCACAGCTGATTTTCCCAGAAAGGCCATACTTTTGGATTTTCATGTGAAACCTCTTGATTTTATAATGTTAACAATTCCAATTAAAAATAATAGGTGGGTAAAACAAAGCAAAAGAACAGCAATGGCAGTTAGAACACCTCTGTGCACCACTTGGGCACCTTTACTTGTTAAGTCATCTCTATGCCCAATGTCGGGCTTGTTTCAGGACCCCAAGATCAAGAGCGGCATGCTCTCCCGACCGAGCCAACCAGGTGCCCCCGGTCTAAGGCCTTTCTGTATTATCTCAAGGTTTCTGAAATTTGGAGCTGGAAGGATTTCTAAGGCATGCTAAATTCAACCCGCTACCTAATTAGGAGAGTTATTTGTGTGGCCTTACAGAGAGGCATTCTTCTGACAGCCGGTGCACCGACTGCCTAATGAGATGGGATTTCCCACTGTTGACTGGCCACAGTTGGAAGGAATTCTCTTGGGTGGTAAGGAATGGAAACCAAGGCAAGCCAAAATGAGCCTTAGGAAACCACAGGGTAGAATGCAGCCAGCTGGACCTCGGAAGGGAAATGGGGAGTCACCAGAATCCCTCGTCTCTCTCTTTGCCTTGCTTCTCTCTGCACACTTGCTTTCCTTTTCTCTCTAGGGAAAGCCTTCCTCCCGTTCTTCAGCCCCCGTGGTGGGATATGGTCACCTCATAGCTTCCTCCTTTGCACACGTTTGTTGCAGCCCACCACAGAGACCAACTATGTCTCTGGTTCTCAGCCCCACAGGCCTGGGAGAGGGAATCTGATGGTCTGGCCCGCAGTCAGGATTGTCGGTGCTGGTCCCATCAGCTACGGCTGGGGACAGGTGGCACAGCACAAGGAGGACTTCTGAGCAGCACTGGCGGATTCCATGCTGGGGTTATATGCGTGACTCCCAGAATGGCCCCAATAGTTTAACGCCTCATAGAACTACTTTTCAGAATGGCCAGGAGCCCCAGAAGGCTTCTGAACGATTCTGTGGAGCTGAACTTTATTTCAGGGTGATTGTTTTCATCCTGCCCCCCTCTGGAGGCACAGAGATGTGCCTGCCCATCGCTGTGGACCCATCTCCCCGACTGTTTGCCTCTGGGTTTATGCTTGCAGCCCTTCTGTCTGTGTCCCAGGCAGTAAGCTCCCAATGTCCTCCTGGACCCTGGGTGCCCTCTCTGGAAGAGCTTTCGTTGGCTAAAATGTTCTTAAAATGTGTTATCTGATCCCATCCCGGCCTCGGGGATGGTTGTACAAATAGTGGTATTCCTAAGAACTCGGAGGGGTTAACCAGAAGATGAAGGCAGCCCCCCCCCCCCCAAACCCGCTTGCTCTGTGTCTGGAGCCCCGTGGAGCTAGGAGGGAGCAGCCTGCCTCCCCTGTGAGATGTGAGATGCGAATGTGAGCTGTCTGAGTTTGAAGACTCCATCTGTCATTGCCGAGGAGCTTGGCAGGGAAATGCCCCCCCGGTGGAAGCCGCCTCTGACCCCCTCCACAGATGGATTAAACCTCTGCCTGTGTGCTCCCTCAGCACCGTGGCCATCCTCTTAGGATAGCTGTGACCCTGCCGTAGTAGATCAACTGTTCAAGTTCACAGTTACGGAGCGCATGCGAGGGCCTGGCCCCGCGCAAAGTCCGTGACAAGGAGTGGCTGGTTTCTTGTCCACAATGTGCTAAATCACATCACAATAATGACCATTTAGGGAATGTGGCGCCAAGCACGTTTCTTCCATCACTTCATTTTCTCTCCTCACAGGAACCTCCTGGAGTTGATTATTCCCTTCATTCTAGAGCCCCCAAAAGAGAAAAGAATGTGCTCAAGGCCACCCAGCCAAGAAGGCTGGGATCTGAACCTGTCAGCTCGCCCTGTGGCTCTCCTGTAACTTTCCATCCCTCCTTGCTTCGGGACTCAGCCCACAGCAGGGGCTTGAGGGAAATAGGGGAAGGAGAGGGAGCAGGAAAGCAGGAGCAAATTTGGGAGGAAGGGACGATACCAGCGGGCATCTTCAGGAGAATTTCTGAAAGGCGCTTAGACCAGGTTCTGTGCTAAGGTTCAACGGGCGGCCCCAAGAAGCAGCAAAAGACAAGTTTCCTTGCGGTTTTTGCTTTTAAGGGTGTTCATTTTGTTTGCCAGCCGAGCGAACGGACAGCCTTGCTGGGGGAGGCCTCCTGACCGGTCACTGCAGAGGACTGGCGGAGAGGGACTCCATCAGAGATGGACTTGCATTCCTGTTTACGCGCATTGACCCCTGTCCTGGGGCTGGGGAATGTGCCCACACAGCCTCCTAAGTGATGGGGACTGTGGCAAGGAATGGACAGGGAGTCCTCATCCTCTTTGATTTGGTAGAACATGCGGGAACGTGGGGAGCAGGTGAGCCCGTTGTTTTGCGTGCCGGCGGGGGTGCAGAATTCCCCGTGTGGCCTAGCTCAGAGAGCCGGGGGTGTGTGTGGGGGGGAGGCCGGCAGCTTGCAGAGCACACTTTGTGAGTGTGAGTGTGGGTGTGTGTGTGAGTGACTAGGTGTGGGATTGCGAGTGTGTGAGCGTGTGTGCGTAGGCTGTGAAGCCCCAGTTGCCCACGGGGGCGGCATGGCTGTGCTGTAGGCTTCAGGCAATTACCAGTTCTCTCTCTGATTCAGTTCAAGGTGACTGTCAAAAATCCACAGAAGACTCTCCTAATGAAATGGAAAAGTGTGCAAATTTATCCTCCTGCATACAGATGCCTTTTCTTTTTATCTCCTAATAATTGCTCCCTTAGGTTCAGCTTCCTGATATTAGAGGGTCTTCTCTTGTTCGACAATTAGTGGAAACAGTCCACCTTGCGTGCGTCCTGGAGTCTGGACCTCGGAGGCCGCCCGGCAGGCGCTGGGGGCCCGGAGCAAGGTCTCACCCTTCTCCCGCTTTCCCTTTTTGTCTTGTTTATTTTTATCTTACGCAGTGGTTTGAACGCAGGTGGAATGAGATGTTCTTGAGAGTAGATCTATCTGAGGGAAACATAACATCTTTCAACAAGTAAAGATGAAAAAGATGCTTCTGGAAGCACACGTTCAGGCTGACGTTGTCACCGGGAGTGATCGCGAATGTGACGGAACAAGGATTAATGCTGGGGAACAATTAGTAGATGTACCTGGGCCTCGTTTTAGGCTTCTGTTGTCAACCTTAATCGCTGTGTTTCAAGTCATCCAATTGTGTATTTGTGTGTGTGTGTATAAAGATTTTATTTATTTATTTGACAGGGAGACACACACACACACAGAGAGAGAGAGAGAGAGAGAGAGGGAACACAAGCTGGGGGAGTGGGAGAGGGAGAATCAGGCTTCCCACCCAGCAGGGAGCCTGATGCAGTGCTTGATCCCAGGACCCCAGGATCATGACCCGAGCGGAAGGCAGCCGCTTAAGGACTGAGCCACCCAGGCACCCCTCTGTGTATGTTTTTAAAGCTGCATTTGAGTTTCTCTTGTCTTGGATTTCACAGAAGTGATTCTGGGTCAGTCAGTTCATTCATGTCCTGGCACCTGTCATCGAACCCAGGAGATCTTGCTGCCGCAGAAAAATGATTAGCTTCCAACAGCCAGGGGGCGGATGCCAGCTTCAGGAATTTGCTGCTCTCTTTTCTCTGACAGCCACGCTAGGAAATGGGGAGGTGGTTTGAAATCACAATGGAGTTTCTAAGAGAAGGGGTGTGTTAGTCCCCAGGATTCGCAGATATTGAATACAAGCTCACAGAAGGGAATGTGAGAGCATCAGCTGAGTTTTAAGGAAGGTCAGGCAAGTGCGGTGGCCTCAGAGCTTGTTTTCAGGTTTTTTTTTTTTTTTTTAAAGATTTTATTTATTTATTTGACAGACAGAGATCACAAGTAGGGAGAGAGGCAGGCAGAGAGAGAGGAGGAAGCAGGCTCCCTGCTGATGCGGGGCTCGATCCCAAGACCCTGGGATCATGACCTGGGCCAAAGGCAGAGGCTTTAACCCACTGAGCCACCCAGGCGCCCCTTGTTTTCAGGTTTTATTGTCCATTATGTTGAAGACAAAAACTTTATTTAGGACTGAGGTAGGCCCAAACTGGCCCCCGGCCTGTTTTTGTAAATAAAGTTTTTTTTTTTTTTTTTAAAGATTTTATTTATTTATTTATTTGTCAGAGAGGTAGAGAGAGCACAGGCAGGCAGAGTGGCAGGTAGAGGCAGAGGGAAAAGCAGGATCCCTGTGGAGCAAGGAGCCAGATGTGGGACTCGATCCCAGGACACTGAGATTATGACCTAAGCCGAAGGCAGCCACTTAACCGACTGAGCCACCCAGGCGTCCCTGTAAATAAAGTTTTATTGGAATACAGGCACGCCCATTCATTGGCCTATGATCTGCACTTGCTTACCAAGCTACCAAGGCAGAGTTGAACAGATGTGGCGTGCAACGTCTAGAGTATTTCCAGCTGATTCTTTTTTTTTTTTTTTAAGATTTTATTTATTTATTTGACAGAGAGAGAGAGAGATCACAAGTAGGCGGAGAGGCAGGCAGAGAGAGAGGGAGGGAAGCAGGCTCCCTGCCTAGCAGAGAGCCCGATGCAGGGCTCAATCCCAGGACCTGATCACGACCTGAGCTGAAGGCAGAGGCTTAACCTTCTGAGCCACCCAGGCGCCCCATCCTACCTGATTCTTTAGAGAAAATGCTTGCCCCCGCCTCTGTTGAAGGATGCCACCCTCTAACCTTTCCAAAAGGGGAAAATGCAGAGGGAGCCAGCTAGATTGTGCAGTCGGTCCGCGGCTACGGAGGACTGCTCATTTAGCTTTGTTTCACCTCTTCTGGGCAACTTGTCTGTTCTCCTCAGGGGAGCAGGTTAGAGGATTGGACACTCTTTTGTGCAGGGATTACCGCTTCTTGGCAGCAGTCATGACAAGAGGCTTTTAGGACAGAAGTTGGGAGATCTTTGTCATCAGCAGGCCTGTGGTTAATTAGAAACTGCAGTTTCTGGAGGTAAAAAATTGGTCAAATAGCAGCAATTTCACATGGTTCAACATTCTACTTCTGCCCTTTATATCCAGAGGCTCCCCATTTTTGCCAAAGGTCGGCGGAGAGAGAACCCAACTGGCTTTTGTCTGCCCTATTTGATCTCTGCTCTTGCTTCTCTAAACATGAAGGGGTTCAGTGTTTCTGGGTTTGGCATCTCCACCAGGTGGGGCACTACCGGACCTTCGGGTGGAAGCTGTGGGGGTGTGTGTGGGTGCTCCAGGGTGATGCTGTGTTGCCAGGGGCTGGATCTGCTTTCTTGGGTGCTGGGGGGTTGGGGACTGAATCATCCCTCCTCTCTTCCAGGATGATTCTCTTTCCCGGGACCTATGTCTGTTCCTTTACCCAACAGAGACTTTATCGATGTGATTAACTTAAAGATATGGAGTTGGGGAGGTTATCCTGGGTTACGCGGGTAAGCCCTCAATCCCATCACAAGTGTTTGTGACCCTGGCAGAGCCTGGAGTGACGTGGCCACAAGGAACATGTGCGGCCATCAGAGGCCGGATGGTTTTCCCCAAGAGCCTCCAGAGGCACAGGCCTCTCTGGACGGTGACATTTAACTTGAATTCTACATGGGGAGAGGGAGTCCGCCTTGGCAAGCCCCGGGAGGAAGATTTATCCAGGCTGGGGGCCATATTCATATCCATAACCAACACAGGCTGTGGGTGTTGACTGATCAGCAGGGATACTGGGGTCCTTTGGAACGGAGGCCCGCTCTGTGCTGGGAGGGTGGCTGCAGAAGCTGTCCCGTGCTTAGGCAAGGCCTCTTGCTTGCCTGCACGCTGTCACCTCTCTTGTCCTGTTTGATTGCCTTCTTTGCAGTCCAGTTTCTGAAATTACCTTTTTTAAAAAAAATTCTTGAATTTTTTTAAAAATATTTTTTTAGGATTTTATTTATTTGAGAGAGAGAGTTTGAGAGAGAGCACAAGTTGGGGGGGCAGAGGGAAAGGGAGAAGCAGACTCCCCACTGAGGAGGGAGCCCCGTGGGGCCCTGTCTCTAGACCCCAAGGTCATGACCTGAGCTGAAGGCAGACGCTTAACCAACTGAACCTCCTAGGCGCACCTTGTTTTTATTTTTTTTAAGTAAACTCTGCACTCAACATGGGGCTTGAACTCAGGGCCCTGAAATCAAGACTCACATGCTCTAGCCCGCAGCCAGCCAGGTGCACCTGGGATTATCTTAATTTTCCACTTGTTGATGTTAAAGCTCCGTGGGAGTGGATTCCTCGTCTGTCTTGGAACCCGAGTGCTCGGCATAAAATAAGTTGTCGGGTAAAAATCTGTTGAGCTAATGGTGCGTTTCAGAGTGGGCACACCTCTTAGGCACGGGGCTGCTTGGCATGGAGTTTTTCTTTGATTCTGAGGTCTGTAGCTGCAGTAATTGTCTCAAGATTAAGTAATTAGAGAAAAGCCCGAGAATATCCTCAACCTTCTGGACAATGGAAATTTGTCACTGGGTTGAATTGGAACCAGTAATGACGCGACTCGTACGGGCCATTGGTCTTTTAAATGAAATTCTCTTTCCTTGGGTTGAAAAATACTCCCAAGAACCAGGAGTGAACCGAGCCTGAGGAGCCCCTCGTAAATGGTTCCTGTAATTAATCCCCTGGGACTCGGCGGCAATGGCACCATGTCCATTACTTACACGCAGAAATAAAGATAAATGTGCCTGGATAATAGCCCTGGGAAGGTATAAATCTCCCTTGTTTATGGGGGAAGGCAGCCCACGAGGACTTGTCACTGTGGTCCAGGTTCCGTTTGATTTCTGAGCACGTGTATACTGGTAGGAGCTGAGATTAGAATGAGTGTGTTACCAGAAAGGACGGGTGTGTCCAGCCTTCCTTGTGGCTTCGGGCTGAGTTCTCTGCGGCACCACTGTCCTCGAGGACTTCTCGGAACTTCAGAAATGACGTTTTGCTTGCGAATGAGCCAGGGATGCAGGTTAATTGGTAGAAGACATTGTGTTATGGAAGACATTGGGCTAACCAGGGCGGAGCTAGGACAGAGATCAGAGTGGATGTTGGTGCTCAGAGGTGGGCCCAGGGACGCGTTTCCTTGGGTCATTTGCTGTCATGCTTTTGCCCATTGGTCAGTGTGTACTGAATTCCTGCTGTGTGCAAGTCTAGTGCTAGAAGCTGCAATTCTTTCAAAGTGGTCTTGCAGCCAGGACACACGCAGGGAGGGTTCCAAGAGCACTTGGCTCTGGGGAGCCCCACACTGACCAGGTTCACGTGCCCCCCCACCCCGCCGACCGAACCGGAAGGCAGGTGGTGAAACGAGAAAGGAGTTTATTTCAGCGAGACCAGCCTGGGGACGATGGCGGACTAGGGTCTCATCAAAGACCGTCTCCAAAATGCGGACAAGACGTTCAGGTTCATGTAAGGAAAACCTGGGACAGAGCTTGGCTGTGCGAAGGTCGGATCAGTCCCTGTCTTGGAGTCGGTCACGAGTTGGGGGGTGTCTTGCCGGCTCCGAGCAATCTTGTTGTTTGAGGGAGTAGTTTGGGTTCCCGTCAGGGGATCCTCTGCCCTCAGGCTCCTCGATCTTAGCCAAGAGGCAAACTGGGGTCTCAACTAAACGTTTAGTTTAGTGGGAGTCGCCAACTATGAAACATTAGGGTCAAGATGGAGGCCGCTGACGTCCTCTGTCGGTCCTTCTGGGAACTGCATGCAGGGGTTCCCAAACTGCTGTTCCTTCTCGCCACGTGCCGGCCCTACTATGACGTCTTAATACTTACTTACCTTGAAGCCCACCTACTTGCCTTGAAACGTAGGTGCCACGTGTGCTACGTCCTTACTGGTCTGCTCATCCAGTCTGATCTGTTATATTTCCTTCTAACTCAACATTGCCGTAAGTTTAATTGTTAAAGATGTCCCTTGTTTACCACCTAAAATAACCTTGTGTCCCACCCCGCTTCCTTCCCTACCATGGTCGTTCACCTGCATCCAAACAAACACTTCCGCTTTGGCCGAACTTCTTAGTTCGGCAACTTCCTGATACTTGCATTTCTTCCCTTTGTTTCCTGGGATGGCAAACTTTATGTCTGTGTCCCCTTGGCTGAGGCTGTGGGATGCCCTGACAGCTGGTGAAGCTTCTTTTGGATGTGTCTGTGAGGGTGTTTCTGGAAGAGATTAACATTTGAACATTTGAACCTCCCCAGCGTGGCCGGGCATCATTTCACCCATGAGGGCCTGAATTCACCTGCTCTGCTTGAGCTGGAGCAACCATCGTTTTCTGCCCTGGGACACTGGTTGTTCTCAACTGTTTGGACTCAACCTGGGACTTAACATAATTGGCTCCTCTGGTTCCCAGACCTTTGGGCTTGGACCAGAACCACACCAGCCACTTCTCTGGGCCTCCGGCTTGCTGACGGTGACTGAGGTAGTTCTCAGTCTCCACAATCAAGTGAGCCGATCTCTAGGGATAAATCCCTTTCTGTATATCTGTATATCTCCTTCCGGTTTTTCCTCTGGAGAACACTAATACCAACCGCAGTGAGGGGTTTCTGGCCCCATTGTTTTAGGGCAAAGATAGGTCTTACATTCTAGACTGTGTTCATTGTCCATATTCTGTTTCTTCTACAAAATGATGTAAAGGCAGGTACAAGACAGACCTTCTCAGGTCACTGTTGATTGACTCCCAGAAAATTCACAGTGGTTCTCCCCAGAGCGATAGGTCAGTTTTGGTGGATCTGAAATGCACCTATTACCTTCCTCTTGCTTCTTGCCTAGTGCCTAGAATGGGACCGTGTACCATGTGGTCTTTGTCTGATTTAAGGGTCTGGTGGAGCAGACTTTAATACTTAGCTGAAAAGATGGAAGTGCTGCTTATTGGTGCTGTTTGGTGAAGAGGTGAAAATTTTATATATATATATATACATATATATGTATATATGTATATATATATATAAAATGACTATGTTTTCTAGACCCTCCGATATTTTCACTATATGTTATCTGAATTTATCAGTATGCAATGCCCCATGATAGTTGGAAAATCAAATCATCATTAGCAATGTGGTTACCAAGTGGATTTTATTGGAAGAATGACATTCCATGAAAGTACAGCCATTTTGATGTAGTTTTTATTTTCATTTATTTATTTAAAGATTTTATTTATGTATTTGGCAGAGAGAGAGCACAAACAGGGGGAGTGGCAGGCAGCGGGAGAGGGAGAAGCAGGCCCCCCCATTGAGCACAGAGCCCGATGCAGGGCTCAGTCCCAGGACCCCAGGATCGTGACCTGAGCTGCAGGCAGACGCTTAACTGACTGAGCCACCCAGGCGCCCCAGCTAACACATTTTATAAACTGAGAGAGACTCACGTCTTGCAGGACTGTGTTGTTTTTCCTTCCCTTAGCTTCATGGCAGGCGGGAGTGCCTGAGGAATGTCACACATGTCCCACCTGGGAGCGATGGTTTGTGGGGTGGCAGCTTGTGCTTTGTCCCCAGCTTGCCTTCTGCTCCCTCACTGGTTTCAGAATATCCAGAATGTATGGAGGCTGAACGGAGGGTTCGTTCAACCAGAGGGAGGCTGGGGAGGGAGGGTCCTGTCTGCTCCTAGACACTGGAATTTGTTTCTATAATCATGGCCCTTATTTTTCCCAAGGAAAAGTTGCAAAATGATGCTGACTCTGGCTGACAGATAGTTTCTGTTTTGCTTGAGGAGCACCTGGGAAAAGCAGGGCGACCGCGAAATACTGGAGTGCTGCTCGTAAGCATCTGGATGTTGGTCTGTCTTGACACAGAGGTGGCTAGCGCTGTTGGCCCCGCATCCCCACGTGGACACAGACTCCGGGAATGGAGCTGACGGGGGCACGCCCCCTGTTAGAATAGACGTGGGCTCAGCGCTTTGCCGCTGGGGCCATCGCCTCCTCTCGTCCACGTGCGCCACGGCTGCCAGTCACCACGTATAACCCCCCGGAACCTAGTTTCTCTTATGGCAGACAGTGTTTCTCAGACGCCGTAAGAAAATGGGAGAGAATTCCAGAGGGTTATGTGTTCAGGGAACAAGAGAAGAGAACATCTTCATAGAAGTGGAGATAGTTCCTGTGTATTTAATATGCAAGCCAAGTGCACAGGCTGCTCTGCTCACTTATGGTTGCAGTCTGGTCCCTGCAGGCATTTGACTTCCTGACCCCTGCATCCAGCCAAGAGGTCAGGGAGGAGCCCTGGGAGGCAGACTGTCTACTGGGAAGCCCCTTGCAGGGCCTGGTGCCCTACCACTCTGCTGTCAACTGGTTTCCAGGGCCCCTCAGGGACTGAGTGGATTGGAGTCTGTTTCATCCTTAATGAGTGAATTGAATAGCTCACAGCAGGGGAAGCTTTTACCCAGCAGTTTTCCACTTAGAACTATTCTTTCGCTCCTCAGCTAAACAACTCAGTCGGCTCTTGTGTGTTATCCTCTGGTATGGCGGGGTGGTGGTGGGGGGGAGGGGGGCGGGGAGCAGTCTTCCGTCTGTGGGGACACTGATCTCCCCGGCTTGAGGTCAGTCTGTTGTGTCTCCGTACCCTCTGCTTCACCTAACAGAAGGAGAGCTTGACGTGAGCTGGTCCTTTCCTGCCCTGCGGCGTAGGGAGGTGGATGGAGCAGACTCCTTGGGTCGTTGCGCAAGCCGTCTCACCTTTCTGGGCCTCAGTTTCCTCGTTTGTACAGTAGGCGTAGTAAGGGCGACAGTTGTCCTCAGCAGGTCAGTGGTAAGTTCTTGCATGTAAAGTACTTCGTGCCTGGCACTTAGCAAGAACTGTCTGTTTGTCCGCAGTCCTATCCCTGGCCCTCCGGAGTCTGTTCCCTGTGTAGCTTCAGCACCTAGAACGGCTCCCAACCCTTGGTCCCTGCTCAGAACGTGACTGAAGAAGGGAGGGATGAACGGTTTCAGGATAGTTTTCGAAGCCGGGGTACCTCTGAGGTAAGGGTACGGAGACATAGGCCGCAAACCAGAAGTCAGATGTTTGGTATGCCAAAAGGGATGTTGGTGTTCCTTCCAGTTACACGAGGTGGCCTGGGACATGTAATCTCGATGCAAATTTGTGGGTGTATTAATGCTTTATGGGGAGATGGGATGACACGTTTCAGGGAGCTATGGGGTAGGTTGGCCCCGGACGTGGCCCAGGGCCGCTGTTTGGGGACCCCTGTCTCGTGTACTAGTTTCCTATAGTTGCTCGAACAGATTATCACCAACATAGTAGCTAAACAGAGTACGTGTTCATTGTCTTACGTGGGTCTAAAGAGCTCGCATCAAGGTGTCAGCAGGGCTGCCTTCCTCCTGGAGGCTCTGGGGGAGAATCTGTTTTTTTGATTTTTTTGTTTTTTGTTTTTTGTTTTTTGCTTTTTCCAGTTTCCAGCGATGCCTCCATTTTCCTGGGCACATGCCTCGTTCCTCCATCTCCGGAGCGCACCTGTCTGACCTCGGCTTCCATTCTCATGTCTCTCTGACTCGGGCACTCCTGCCTCCCTTTTAGGAGGACCCTTGTGGGTATTCCTGGATAATCCAGAGTAATCTCTACGCTTCAGCATCTTTAACTACATCTGCAAAATCCCTTTGGTCATGTAAAGTAGCATTCACGGATTCTGGGAATTAGAATGTGGGCACTTTGGGGACCATTATTCTGTCTACTCTGCTAGACAAGCTGTGGGGAGTCAGAGGGGGGATGGTGCTCTGGTGGAGCTGTCGTAGCCAGGAGGGGCCCATGCAAAGCAGTTCTGACAGGTGGGGTAGCAGGCTCAGCATCTGGGTGTGCCTTCACAAGTGCTTGATCAGGAGTCCAGTGGTGGCTACTGGAGTGGGAGCTGGGAAGCAGCAGCTTTCCCCAGGCTGGGGAATGTCCACAGTTTGCACAAACTACTCAATTGAGTGGTGCAGGAATGTTGCAGGGGTGAGCTGACTCAGGCAGGAAGAAGGTTGTCGGTCATTCCCAGGCTGGGTCTGTGGGGGTCTCTGGGAAATAGGAGAGTGAAGCAGGGCACACTTGCTCCATGCCAAGCACATCTTCCCTTTTAATAGAAAGTGCACCCCTTATTCTCAAAACATGATGGTAAGTGGCTAAATTTATCCTCCAGTCTGGTTTCTGTCCCCGCCCTTTGATTGTAAAGGCCATCTGCATTCATCGTAGAAACTTAGAAACTGCAGCAAAGTAGAAGGAAGAAAATAAAAATCATCCAATCTCCCAATTCCTGAAGATAGCCGAAAGTGGTGTCTTGGTATATTCCTCTCTGGTTCCTTTTCCTTGTGTGAATGCATGTATTCCCACACGGGCACATGAAAACTCAGATCTTTCCCTGTGAAATGCATTTTTTTTTTAAAGATTTTATTTATTTTATTTGACAGACAGAGATCACAAGTAGGCAGAGAGGCAGGCAGAGAGAGAGGGAGGAGGAAGCAGGCTCCCTGCTGAGCAGAGATCCCGATGCGGAACTCGATCCCAGGACCCTGGGATCATGACCTGAGCCGAAGGCAGAGGCTTTAACCCACTGAGCCACCCAGGCACCCCCCCTGTGAAATGCATTTTAAAAAATTTTTTTTTTTTAAAAAAATTTTATTTATTTGAGAGAGCAGAGAGCACAAGTTGCGGAGCAACTCAGATCATGACCTCAGATCATGACCTCAACCAATGGCAGACGCTTAACTGACTGGGCCACCCAGGTACCCTTAATTTTGTTGTTGTTGTTGAACTATGGTGTGTATTCAGAAAAGTGCATGGAGCACAGGCATCCAGCTCCATCACTTACAGACTGACACGTGGGTGTGTCCAGTCCCCCAGAAGCCTCTGGCATCTGCTCCTAACTACTATGGTGCCCTCTCGCCAGCCCTGGGTGCCTACTCTTTGATGTCTAACCACATAGTTCACTTTTGCCTGTTTTTGAACTTCAGAGACGTGAAATAAATCATGCAGGGGGGCTCTGTTGCTGCAATTTACATCTCTGAGATCCAGCCACTGTATTACGTAGCTGTGGCGCATTCATTCTCCTTGCTCGACAGAGCAGAGGCTGGCAAACTGTGACCTCGTGAGCTAAGAGTGGTTTTTAATTTTTGTGAAGGGTTGTAAGAAACTCCAACAAAACAAATAGGTAACAAAGACTATATAGCCAGCAAAACCTGGGATATAGATTATCTGGGTTTGAGGACTCCTGCTGTGGAGTATTTGCCTTATATGAATATATTGCTGTTTACCCGTTCTGTTGATAGACATTAATTTCATTTGAAAATCTATTATAACAGCATAATTGTGGTTGAAACAATTTTAAGAGTAATACAGACACATGTTACAGAAGGGCATAAAATAAAAAGCAAAAGTCAGTTGCTGAGGCCATGTCCATTCACAGAGGTCACCACTGCTAACAGCTTCTTTTTTGGGAGATTCTTCTGTTTTGACATAGTTGGGGTTGGAGGTTGTTGGGGTTGGGCTGTGGACTTGGGTTGGGTTAGGTCTTCTCCACTCCACCATTGTAAAAAATGTCATCCATGTTTTCTTCCGGTACGTCTGTGATTTCTGACTAAATATTTGATATTTGGAATTGATCGTCGTGTTAGGGTGAATTGTGTAGTTCTCTCTATTTAAATCCCAGGAGTGCATCGGTTGTGTCAACATTAATTATCAAATAATTCAGCTTTTTCTGTTTTGAAGTGAGGTCCTTTAATTTGTAATTGAATGTGGATATGGGACTTTGGATAGTCCCGTGAGGCCCCCACCGACCAGGAAGTCAGTGAACGAGCCTAGGGATGGACCCATGCTCCACAGTCTCAGGGGCCTGCAGAGCCGGGCAGGCACCGGAAATGGTAAAGCAGGCTGGGTGTTTGCATGTTTGATCCTTCGGAATATTCTTCCCATTCGCTGCGAAACAGGCTTTCTCTCCTCTCTATCTTTGGGAGCAGGAGAAACTGCCAAATCATGGAGACTCTGAAGTCCGGTGGCTCAAACAAGGAACAAAAACCAGGATTTTTTCTTTCTCATGTAACCATCCTAATTGAGGCGAGAGGTCCGGGTATTCAGTTGCTTTGATCTTCGAGGTCATCCTGGGATTGAGGGGTTCCTTACCCCTGCTCTCTCATCCCCTAGGGTGGGGTCTGTATCCCGTGGTGAGTTTGTCTCATTCCCCACACATTCCATGGAGGAAGGGGACATGAAATAGGAAGTAGAGTGTGGGGAATTTCCTTTTCAAAGTTTCATTTATTTAAGTAAGCGCCACACCCCACATGGGGCTTGAACACTCAACCCGAGATCGAGAGTCGCATGCTCTTCTGACAGCCAGCCAGGCACCCTGGGAAATTTCCTTTCCAAGGGATGTGACCTGGGAATTGTGCATATCCCGCAGCTTATGTCCCTGAGCCTGGCCCTGAGTCATGTGGTCATGGTTGGCTGCAGGGAGACTCAGGAAAATCGTATCTGGCCTTGTGCAGAGCCCAAGTTTTTTTCTGGCGGGGTGGGGGTGGGGGTTGTTTCTATTGCCAAAAGGACGAAGAGCAGAAAGGAAACTGGAATTAGTGATTTTCTGTTACCTTAGCTCTCTTTTTCCCTCCTACTTTCTGAGAAGTACATGGTTATAGAGGACTGTTTCTCTCCGACAAGGAAAGTGCACTGCAGGTAGAATGACGAGAGGTAACTGAAACTCACACTCCTTGTTGGGAGCACAGTAGGGAGTGGTGGGGATTGTGGCTCGTTGGAGAGTTTGAGCATGGGGTGAGGGCAGGTGGCTGCGGATTAGGGACTGCTGCTTATTGCCCTGTAGGAATGCACGCTTACAGTTGACAGTTTGATTTTTTTTTTTTAATGAGAAGTATTTTTTTTTATGAGAATTTGTTTGATTTTTCAGTCTTGGTTCAATTTAAGAAATGCTGCGTTGTTGAATTAATAATAAATTGTGTAAGGCACATTTGGCCCATGGACCCCGGATTTCTGATTTCTGCCCTGACTATACCACATCAAGACAGTATCATCCTCTGGCTAGTAGAACTTGGGGAGACTCCAGGACTCTTAGCTCCATAAGTGGGGAAGTTGAGACTTTTACACACTGGTGATGGCTGTGTTGGTTCACTTTCACAGAAAGGTGATTTGGTATTGTCCAGCAAAATTACAAATGTGTATACTCTGTATCTCATTAGCTCCACATCTGGGAACATACCATTCAGGGAGACTGTGTATATGCACATTAAGCTATATTTGAGGTTTTCATTGCAACCCTGCAGTAGCAAATCACTGGAAGCTACCTGAATGTCCATCTGGAGGGGCTGGTTAAATACATTTGGTGCGTTCCCACAATGGCATGGTATGCAGCCATAAAAAAGAGTGAACACATTTTACATTAGCTGTAACCGAAGGATATTGCTAAGTGAGAAACAAAACAAAGCAAGATACAGAACAGGGCATACAGTATATGCAGTTATTTATGTGAAAAGTAGGAACAAACACAGAAGGCTGTGTGTGCTCGTTTGTGCTTTTGTAAAATATTTCTGGAAGTTTCCTAAGAAACTGATAACTGGTTCCTTCTGGAAGACAGTCGTGGAGGGAGATATTTTACTCGAGAATCTTGTACCTTTTGAAGTTTGAACCGTGTAAATGTTTCACCTATTTAATAAGTAAATAGAACTAAGATTACAAAACAAGCGGGACTAGTGAGGCCCAGCAAGGGCGAGGGCAGCCCGAGGGTCACACAGCGGCTTAGCGGCCGGATCCCCATCGGGCCTGCACCTCTCAGCAGGTGCTTCGTCTCCCTGGCAGTCTTTCCACGATGCTGGCTTCTGCCCTCACAGGCTGTTCAGAAGAATCACTACCTCATTGACTAGCAAATTGGAATCTCTTTTACCGACTCAAAGAATTCATTTGGTTCTTTGCTGGAGCCGCTGTTTTCTTCCACCTTGGGAAGAACAGCCCCAAAGCCAGACCTTCTTCTGCAGGATCTCGGGCTCCAAGGTGCAGCTCTGATGTTATCTATGGCTACTCTGTAGCTCATGGAACAGAGCTGGGCCCATTTCACCCTTTTGGCTTCATCCCTTGAGCGTCTGTAACCGTAGCAGCTGGTTGGGGGTCAGGAAGCACTGAGTGTTAGAATTCTTGGAAGTTGGAGGCTCTCTGTGACGCTTCACCTTCCCCCAGTGGCACCGGGAGAAAGAGGGATTTCTTGGCTGCTGATGGGGGGGCAGATGGGGGACAGAGATGCAAGGCCTTTGTGAGGTGAGGCAGGCAGCCTTTCTGGTGCCCAGCAGAGGTGCTGTTTGAATGACATTGTTCTTGAAGATTAGAGAGATGTTGGGAGCTGTAAAGGGGGTGGAGTCTGGTAATTAGCTCTTTACCTGTGTCCTGAGGATTCTCAACACCGTCGCTTGTCAGGGGAGCTTGGGAGAGGATATACTGAGTTCTAACCCGAGATGAATTAGAATGTACTCCTTGTTTAAATAAAATGAGAGATTGGGGATTGTACTCTCACCTTAAATTTCCCTAGTGCAGTAGAATCCAGCATAGGGCAAGACTGATGACTTATGTGGTATGTGTTAGCTATAGTACGGATTTGGCCCCACATAGCTGACGTCTTAAATAACAATGGTTTAAGCAAGATAGAAGTGTATATAACGGGTAAATACGTGTCCAGACCTGGTACGGCAGCTGTACTTGGCAAAACCCTCAAGTTCAAGTTCCTTTCTGTTCACCACCATTCTTAAGGGGTTGATCTGTCTTCATGGCTCAAGATGGAGCTCCAGCCATCCCTCCCATATTCCAGGCAGCCGGACAGGGAAAGGCCAAGGGCAAGAAAGTGTATGTCTATGCTCCTTAAACCGCTTTTTAAGAAGTTGCTTGTAGAACCTCCCTAATGTCCCATTTCCTGAACTTAGGTTAACTTGGCTTCCTCCTGAAAACAGAACCCAACAGAAGGACTTAGGAGCAGGTAACTTATTTTGGAACAGATTCAGAGGAAGTGGAATGAGGTGCCTGGGAAGAGGAAATGGGGTAGGAGGGAGAATGAGTTGAGGCTGTATTTTCAGCTGGTTACCACTGTGAGCAGCTGGGGCTCTGCAGAGATGGCTTCTGGGAGCAGTGTGGGGGATACCTTAGGGTGATACCTGAGATGTAGTAGCAGGGGCTATTCACCCTGTTGGTCAAGGGCTGCTCCTGGCTCACTAATTCTCTTGCATGGGCGGTTTTGCATATGTGCACAGTGGCTGGGAAGAACCTCTTCTGAGACTCTGAGCAGCCAGCAAGGGATCTGCAGTGCCACCGTCTCTGTCACGTTACCTGTGTGTTCGCCTGTGGCCGCAGCAGCAACCAGAATGAGAAGAATGGGCTGAAAGGGGGCTGGGTGGGTGTCAGTTATATGGCCTCTCTTAGCTGCAGAGGAACCTGGGAGATGTTTTTGTTTGTAGTGGTCCTGAGCACCCCCTTCCCTGGCCAAGACAGGGGCTGATTGTTGCTGAGGGCATGCTGGAGAAGAAATGGCGGAATCTTTGTTTGTCCATGAGTTAGGGATTTGTTAATCCCAGTGATGGGGAACTCAGTAGGGAGTGTATAAAAAACCCTCTGAGCGGCCACAGTCGCTGTCCAAGTACTGACGCACATCTGTAGGGTGGCTTCTCAGTTGCCACTTGAGACTTACTAACTCTTACTTTGGACACAATTCTAACACACACAGTGGCCTGTCTTCCCAAGGTACATAGGATTAGACGGACTGGGGCAAGTTTCTCAGGGTCTGTCCACAGGTTGGACCATAGCATTTTCTTCCGACTCTACTCCATCCGTTGTAGATGTTCAGCATGACTTCTAGAAATGTGGGTGTTCCTTCCTCCTTTAAAATCTTTCAGTGCCCTTAGGAGCTGGTCCTTGCCATCTTCTCTACTGTCTTGCCTATCTCCCTTGGAGCCACACTCCATGCAGAATTTCTTCCAGTGTCCTCTGCAATCATCTTTCCTCTTGTCTAGATTCTTCTTCCCCATTTTGTCCCCTGGCCATGCCTCGTTGTCCTTCAGCTTTCTGCTGAGAATTAGATGGGCTAGAGCCTCCCACCACAGGCTGTGATGGCACTTATCCAGTCATTAGTTCTTGGTCAGTGTTCCTTCCACTTGACTGGACTATGTGTTCTGTGAAGGCAGGGATGAAGCTGTGTCTGTCCTGTTCATCCCTGTATTTCCAGGACGCAGCCCACAGTAGGTGCCAATAAGTCTCTGTGGACGGAAACACACGATATCTCTGATTCCAGGTAGCTTTTTTCCAGTGTGTGCCCTTGATTCCTGGTTGTGAGAGGGTGTTAGAGTTCATGCCAAGCCTCTCCTATTGTCAGGGTGCCATTCTGAGTTTATGCTTTATTCCTGGGGTCGGGGAGGCTGAGAGACCAGCATTGTGGCTTTCTGTTAGAACCACTCTTAAGGGCTCTTGGGTGGCCAAGTAAGTTGAGCATTCTCGATTTCAGCTCAGGTCATGTTCTCAGGGTCGTGGGATTGAGCCCCGTGTTGGGCTCCGTACTTGGTGGGGAGTCTGCTGGAGAGTCTCTCTCTTCTTCTCCCTCTGCCCCTCCTCCCTTCCAAAAAAAAAAAAAAATAGAAATCTTAAAAAAAAAAGAACTGCTCTTAGTTGCTGCTGGTACCCATGGCTCAACCCAAATTTACAGAAGAGGAAGCTCAGTGAGTGATTCAACCATCCCACAAGTGAACCGTACTCAAAGGGGGGACATTGCCTCCTCTACTGCATCTTAGATGTATTGGAGGCCGAGGCACTTGCAATTTGCAAAGCTGGTTCTCTTTGCTGCTCTTGCTGCTACCTCTTTTGCTTTCAATTAAAAGTATCCAAAAACTTAAGCTATTTTCCCCCAAATGTAAAACAAACTCAGGGATTAGTAACGCTAAGCTATTCATCCTCTTGAAAATTCTTAGAAAACATTCTTCCTCCCAACCCTAGTTTTAAAACTAATATTGAAAATTTGTAGAATACAGAAAAATATGAAGAATAAATATAAAAAATCACCATTAATTTTCTTTCTCCAAATCTTTGTTTGTTTGTTTGTTTGTTTTTAAAGATTTTATTTATTTATTAGAGAGAGAGAGAATGAGAGAGAGGGTGAGGGGGGAAAGTCAGAGAGAGAACCAGACCCACTGCTGAGCAGGGAGCCTGATGCGGGACTTGATCCTGGGACTCCAGGATCATGACCTGAGCCCAAGGCAGAGGCTCAACCAACTGAGCCACCCAGGCACCCTTTGTTTTGTCTTATTTTAATTTAATTTACATTCAATTAATTAACCTACAGCATATTGTCAGTTTCAGAGATAGAACTCAGTGATTCATCAGTTGCGTACAACACCCAGTGCTCATTCCGTCACGTGCCCTCCTTAATGCCCATCCCCCAGTGACCCCATCCCCACCCAGCACCCAGTGACCCCATCCCTGCACCCCACTTTCTTCCAGTCTTTGTACAGTGTAGACCCATATGCAGATGCACACACACGCACACACACCCTGAGATGATCATCCTAAATGTAAAGGGTTATACCTTGATATACCTTTTTTTTTTTCCACTTTTCATGAGATTTTGAGTATGGTCCTATGCCTTTAAATGTTCTTCAGGAATGATTTTTTAAAGATTCCCGAGCATTTCTGTGTAGGTGCATACCTTTTAAAACGTAACCAATCTATATTTTTGAGTGGTTAGATTGGTGTGGCTTGTCACTGCTATGGTTTGTTGTAATGAATTTTCTTGTATCTCTGATGATTTCTTATAGATTCTTAGCAACACAGTTCCTAGGTTAAGGGTATTATTATTTTTCAGTCTTTCAGTTCATGTTGCCAGATTAATTTTTTGAAAGATTATTTGTTACTGTCCACCAACAATGTGTTGTTTTTTTTTTCTTTAGAACTGCACCTTCAGCAAAGGTTAATTATTATAATTTAAAAAAAAGTCAACTTGATAGTCTCTAAATTACCTTCTAAACTTTTCGGATTGGAAGGGTTTTTATGTAGCTTTGATCAGTTGTGACTAAAGCTGGTTTCTCTCCTTATTAAAGTGTTTATATGTCACCTATTTCCAAAACAGGATGTGTAGTAGCCCACAGCAAAAGCACAGAAGTATGGCACAAGACTTCAAAACAGCTGTTTTCACTTCACATTCTATTAAAACATTTTCAAGCGCTAGAAATATTCACACACATATTGCTGTGGGAGGTGACTGGTGCAGGCAGGCACTCTGTGATTGATTGGCGATGTCTGCTACAGGCATGGCTGTGCGTGTGGGGGAGGGATTGGTGTTGAGAGGCTGTTCTCCCTGACCCGTGACCATATGCAGCCATTCATAGCTCATCAGCTCTGAGTGAAGGAAGTTAAAAAAAATGGGTCAGAGCGCAGTGGTAAGAGACCCCTCCAGAGCTGATACTCCATTGCTCCCGAGCTGTGCCTCTGTCTCCTAATGTCTCTGGTCCTCCTCTGTATTGTCAGCAGCCTCAGACTGTAGAGCCACGAGGCTCACAGCCAGCATGGGGACAAGGAGGAAGGACAGAGGGTGCACCGAGAAGGCCATGTTTCCCAGACTTGGGTCTCTGATGTATGACCTTTGTGATTTGTTGTCACATCTGACGTGTTCCTGTGCTGTTTTTTATTTAATATAATAACTTAAAAATGGGCTCGATGATTCTGCTTAACTATGTGTATTTTATTTATTTATTTTTTATTTTTTTAAAATTTTATTTATTTATTTGACAGAGATTACAAGCAGGCAGAGAGGCAGGCAGAGAGAGAGAGGAAGGGAAGCAGGCTCCTTGCCAAGCAGAGAGCCTGATGCAGGGCTCGATCCCAGGACCCCTGGATCATGACCTGAGCTGAAAGCAGAGGCTTTAACTCACTGAGCCACCCAGACGCCCCAGCTATGTGTATTTTAAAAGCAGTGTCTATTGCTCTCCGAAGCCGAGAGCCAGGATTACTTGGTCTAAGTAGAAGGAAACCTTCAAAACAAAGACAATGAAAACAAAACAATGGTCTTAAATTCCAGCTAGATAACTGTTGCTTGCCAGAAGCTTTCAGAGGTGTGCTGTCTCTTGGTTAACAGGGGTGATAAACCAAGTGTTAGAGACTCACTGGCACAAAAAGGAGGCTCTCTTTAGGAGAAGGACTGTGGAATGAGGAAGGGAGTAACTTTCTAATTGTGGATTCCCTGTTCCTGAAACCATAGGTAAACAGCCCTCTACAACGGTGGAGGGACCTTGGTAAGGGCCAGTGAGGGCAGATTTGGGAGGATGTTGGATGCCAAGCCAAAAGAGAGTAGTATGTTGGTGGGGGGTCTTCTTGGATCCTTTTGGGGGATTGTGTAGGGACACAGGAGCAGTTCGTTTCAAGTGTTTTTTTTTTTTTTTTTTAAATTGTATTTATTTGACAGGGAAATAGCACAAGTAGGCAGAGCAGCAGGCAGAGGGAGAGGGAGAAGCAGACTTTCCAACAAGCAGGGAGCCCGATGTGGGGCTCGATCCCGGGACGTGAGATCATGACCTGAGCTGAAGGCAGATGCTTAACCCACTGAGCCACCCAGGCGCCTGGGAGCAGTTTGTTTCCATAGCACAGTTATTGATGAATCCGGCTTCTCTGCTCCCCAGATGGATGTTCCCATTCAGTGGTCCCCCTGTGGTCCAGCGGTTGGTGACAGGAAGGCCCGCCCAAGGGACCTATGCCTGTCTTTAAACAGGCACCAGATAGCCTCCATTCCTCTGGAGGCGTCCCATGTTCCTTGAGCTCCCGTGAGTTCTGGGCATGAAAAAAATAAAATCGAGCTGGCACCACAGCCAAGTGGCATGTGGTGTGGGTGTGTGCCGTTGGATTATTTTTATTTATGATAGCTGATTCACAATCGTCTCCATGGCGATGGGGGAGCTGAGGAAAGAAGTCATTCGTCGCATTATTAAATGACCCAATGAAAGGAGAAAAGCCCTCAAACACATTAAGGATTAATTTAACGTCGTGGCCTTGCCTGGCGGGTCATTACCCGTCGCTGCTACAGATGTTGGCGTTTCTATTTCCAGAGTGTCCTGAGCAGAGTGTGGCTCATCTGTTTGCATTTGAATGTCACTCTTAGCTCAAACGCAGCCAGATGCTGAGGGTCAGAAGGGTCACTAGCGACTTCATCAGGAGATGCTCTCTGCCATAGAACATTTGGGAAGATGTCGTTCTTGGTGCCAGTTTGTGCGCGCGCATGTGCGTGCGTGTGTGAATTTCTTAAAGCACTTGAATACATACAAAGTCGTGTGTATAGATTATTTGTAAGACTACAACTGCGCTATGGACACACAGGTACCTACCACATAGGGTAAAGGGGTGACTTGCAAAGGACGACACTATGTCTTGAGATCCCCAGACAGTCTCAGCTTTATCTAGTCTTAGCAAAATCCTTGATTATATCCCTTTCACTCTCAGAAGCATGTTCAAGGTTGGATGAGAGATGGCCTGTCTGCTGTCCTGGTCAGCCCCGCGTGGGTTCCTCCCAGACTGGAGTTCCTCCTTCCTTTGCTGTTCTCTGTCTCCATCCGTAGATAATACACTGTTTTGGTTCATCTCTCTGAGGTGGTGCCCCGGGTCTTCCTCTGTGTCTCTTCTCTTTCCCACTCGGCCTTGCACCTGGGAGCTCACCCGTGTCGCTGTGTGTGGCGGCGGTCCCTCCGTGTCCATGGCCGTATACTATTCCTCCGCCGTAAACATATCATAATTTGTCTGTTTTACTGTCGGCCGACGTTTGCATTGTCTCTTGCTTTTCGCTGTGCCCATTTCCGCGCATGCATCCTGAGGCACACGTGCGTGCCCTCTCTCGGCTGTGTGTCCAGAATCACTGACTCGTGGGTTCAGTGGATCTTCCACTCAAAGAGGGGACGCCAGACTGTTTTCCAAAGTGGTGGTACAGGTTTGTGCCCCCACCGCCGACGTGGAGGTATTCCGGTGGCTCTGTGTCCTTGGCAACGCTCGGCGCCAGACTGTGCAATTTTTACCAGTCTGATGGGTGCAAAATGGTATGTCAGTGCATATTTACATCTCTAGTGTTGTCTGGGGCTGTTGCTAGCTTGCCCAGCTCTGGGGTTCAGATGAGGACGCTTGCCTTCCTGCAAACAGGAGACCAGAATTCTCCAGCGTTACCTTCATAGTAACGAACTTGCTGTATGGCTCTCACTAGCGGTACTTCTTTGTCTATCTTAGTTGGCCGAAAACATGGGTGCGGGGGGTGCACTTAGGGGCGCTGAGAAGGAAAAACTCCCGTGTTTCTTCTCCCCCATACTCTGCTTCCAGAGTGCTTCCGACACCTGATGTGTGGGACTTTATCCCACGAACTGACTCTCTGGCGCTTGCTGCGTATCCCCCACTTGAAGTCCATTCTGACCCTGTCTACCTGCAGTTAGCATCAGATCCCACAGGTTAAGGACGCGGTCCCACTAGACTACCCCCCATTTCCGGTCCAGTCACAAGTCCAGATTGTCCCCTGTGCTTCCGACCTCCTGGCTGTGGATTGGAGGGTACCCTCGACCCCCTCCTTGGGTTTACTGTTGGCTCGAATGGCTCGTGAAACGCTGGGAACCAGTTTGTTGATTAGCTTTCCAGTTATAAACTGAGAGCAGCTCAGGAGCAGCCGGATGGGAGAGAAGCAGAGGGCGAGGGCTGTGGGGAGAGGTGCGGAGCTTCCAGGCCCTTTCTGGGCGTGCCACCCCCCTCCTGGCTCCTCCAGGATTCATCAGCCTGGAGGCTCTGAACCCTGTCCTTTTGGGTTTTTATGGAGGCTTTATTATGGAAGGCACAGATTAAATCATTGGCCACTAGAGATGAATTCAACCTCCAGCCCCTCTCTCCTCTCTGGGGGTCTGGGATGGGGCTGGAAGTTCCAACCCTCTAATCCCTTGGTTGGTTCCCCTGGCAATCACCGCTACCCCACCCCACCCCACCCCTCCCCACCCCCGTGGTTGTGCGGTTGTGCTAGGGCTTTCCAAAAACCATCTCATTAACATAAACTCAGGTGTGGCTGAAAGAGGCTGGTCCCAGACTCTTGCCTATGACTCTTAGACCTCAGGTAATCCCAGGGGCTTTAGAAGCTCTGGGTCAGAAAGGGGGACCAAGACCAAATATATATTTCTTACTGTAGGTCATGTCATAGATGTCCTGAAGACTGCCACACACAACTGATGACGCTCTCCCTTATCACTTAAACTTTCACCTGTCTCAGACCTCGCTGACCTGCATCTTTAGCCAGGGTCTTCACTCCTCCCACAGAATTCCCAACTTCCCCGGTGGCCAGAGCTTACCCTGCAGGCTGCATTCACAGGATTGGTTTGTGGATCTGCCCTTTTCCCACCCTTTTAATCCGACTATGTTAGCTCTTTGTGAACTGTTCTTGCTTCCTTTATTTGAGATCTTCCTACGTTTTCTGTTCTTCACCGTGACACGTCCCTTAGAACCTCATGCAATGTTTTGTCAAGGCTCATTCTTGAAATGTTTGGCAGAGTCCACTGTATGCCAGGTGATGGTAGCTAAGTAGTCAAAGATAAAGAAACCCGAGTCCTTGCCCTTGTCAGGGATGTGCATTCCAGAAGAAATGGGAGAAATAAACCGGAGTAAGGTGCTGTGATGTGGGACAGGAGGAATATCCAGATTCTTAAGGAGACTTTCTTTGCCTGGAGAAGTTGGGTAAATTTTCCCAGATGAAGTGGGTTTTGAAGGTTGAGTAGGAGTTGCACAGATGGCCAGAGAGTTGTCAGGAATCTGCACTGGTAAGTCAAGAGTGTCCTGCCCCCTCTAGCTTTGGTGATTATTATAGTTCTCTTATTTTGCACCCACGAAAACCATTGACTGGGAAATTTTTTAAAAGATAAATATTAATGAAATGGAAAGCTGTCCTTTCAGTATCCACGGGGTCCTGACTCTGGCCATTAATGCAATGGAAATGAGGTAAGAGATCGGGGCTGTGGTGACTTTTATTCATTCATTCCTTTATTTGAATGCGGAGTTTGCATCCATTGGATGTTTGAATAAAAGATACAGGAAAATAGAAGAAACCTCATTCTTAGAAGTGTGACTGCTCTGGCTTCTGTTCCGACCTCGCTGGGGTCAGACAACTCCAGCTGGTGGCAGCAGCTGTCACCACCGTGGTACGTTCTCCCAGCATCACACTGCGGGTCTGATCACCGTGGCCGGTTTTGCACACAGCCATTGTGGGCATTTGGCTAATTAGAACGAAACCATCAGGTGAAATGAACTCCTTGTCCCAGACTTTCTTCTAATGATCATAGATGGGATCTCTGATGAGCTGGCCTTGGGCTGGGCTTGTTTCTGGGCGTCTCAAGGCTCTTTCGGGTGTTTGTCAAGGCTGACTGGCTGGACAGGAGCTGGGAATGAGATGTTTTTTCTCAGTCGGGAAACCTTGAGAGACTGTTTGTGTGGGTGTGAGTCCCTCCTGCCTTTGGGGGCTGCCTGTCTGTTAAGCAGTGCTTGCTTTGTCCTTGGCCTTGACCTGACCCTTGGTGCAGCTGTCAGTCAAATCAACAGAAGCGCTGGCATCTCCTCTGACAGCTGGCGCGGGAACGGCTGTCAGAGAGCTGTGAGCTGGGGACGTCGGCTTGCCTTCCAGAAGGCTCGTGTGGTGTTTAAATCTGGAAAGAAGACTGACCTGGGGATTGGGCTGGTGAGAAGCAGGCGGCGGTGCAGGTCCGATCTGAGCACCACTTTGGGTTCTAATTAAGCCATCTTTCACCGTACCAGCTTACCCCATGAACTTCTCATGCAGAGGCTGCAGACTGGAGGACCCTGAGCTGGATTTTGGGTTGGATTATGTCCCCCCAAAAGATACATCCAAGCCCTATTCCCTGGTACCTATTCATGTGATCTTTGGAGCTGGGATTTTTGCAAACGTAGTCAGGTTAACATGCTGTTATTAAGGTGGTCCTAATCCATATGACTGGGCTCCTTCCAAGACGACGAGAGAAGCAAGGGAGGAAGTCGTGTGAAGCAGGAGACCCAGACTGACTGGAATGATCGCGGCTATAGCCAAGGAGCACCGAGGACTGACAACACCAGGGACAAGAGAAAGGCACGACACAGATTCTCCCTTGGAGCCTTTGGAGAGAGAAGGCCTCACCGACATCTTGCTGTTGGACTTCTAGAACCGTGAACAAATAAATGCTGGTTGTTTTAAGGCACCCAGTTTGTGGTAAACTTTTATGGCTGCCCTAGGAAGGCAATCCTGTGGTTTAAACAAACTGGACTAATTTGAAAACAAGATATTTCGTGTAAAAAGTGGGATTTCTGGCATCTCTGAAAAGATCAGCTCTGCACCCATAGAGCCGACGTCCTGAGATGGGAACCGTGTAGACGCCTTCCGTTCACCCCAGTCACCACCACTCCCAGATGCCTGCCAACAAGCCGGCTTCTCCTGTCAGGTGTCCCTTCAAGCCCCTGAGTCGTCTGAGTCTGTGGTCCCCACTTTTGCGACAGTGACCCATTGCTGGCTTTCCAGCTTCCGGAACAGGGCTTGGCAGACTCTAGCCCATGGGTCAAGTGCAGCCCATGGTGATGACTTTTCCCTGGAAACCCATCACGACTACTTGCTCGTAGACGGTCTAGCCCTGCGTTCCCATGCCCGCAGCACAAGCGAGTAACAACAGCAGAGGCTGCGTGGCCTTTGAGGCGGAGGATTTATTCTCTAGCTCTTCATGGAAAGAGACTGCTGAGCTTTCTTCTAGAGAATCAAGAAAAACCAATCCTTGTGAGAGTTTCCCCTGTCTTTAAGTGAGGGCAACTGACTCATGCTGGCTTTTATTATTAAAATTTTATTAAAAAGTGATGAACATTTGGGTCTAGTGGATGCACTGTGTTCCGTCGGTTTCAGGGGCCCGATGTAATGATGCATCTTCTTTGGACTCCAGGCTATGCGCCATGTTGGTTTTTAGTTTCAAGAAAAACGTATCTGTCAATCAAGGACATCTTTCCATGTCATTTTTTAAATGTACCATGACTTATTGAACCGATTCTTTCCTAATGGGTATTTGGGCAGTTCTGTTTTACATCTATACGAACTAGGCAGGCCTGGCTAGGAGCCCCCCACTTGGGTGTTGAACTTCCTTTCTGGGAGTGTGAAGGGAGGGGGGCAGATTGGGGTTAGTTAGCCCAGACTGTAGAGAGCCAGTAGACTCTGCGATTACTCTGGCCAGATCTTGCCAGATCTCAGGCTGTGATTCTCCCTGTTCACACCAGAGAAGACGGAGCTAACAGCAAAAAGGACTGGTTTGGGAGTAGGAAGGAAGCTTTTGTTGTTAAGGTAGCAAATCGTAGAAAGAGTAGCTGAGGAACTTCTGAATGGTCCTCTCTGAAGGCCTTCTAAGAAGGGACAGCTCTGCCCGGGTTGGCTATAGCCCAAGGATGGAAGATGTGGTTGGCCACGTCTGCTCCGGCATGCTCAGCTGCCACCAGCCGAGCACGGGGCAGACGGCTACAGCCTGTCTCACCCACCAGGAGGGAGAGTCATGCTGGGCGTAGATGCGGGTCACGGGCGGTGGGAATATTTGGGCATGCTGTCACTGCCTTCCTTCGATTAGAAGGTAAGGGCTAGGTCAGCTGATCCCATATCCTTCTGGCCTCCGGGATCCTCGTCTTGGTTGGCCAGCTCCATCCATTTGTACAAGGCCGGTTAGGTCCATTCCAGGCTGTGTGGCTGGTTAGAGTGTGTGGCTGTGTGCAGAAAAGGGTCGACACTGCAGGCTGAGGCTGTTTGTACTGAGAAAGGGCTGCTTGCGAGTTGGCCTCTTGGTTGGCGTCAGGGTACTTGGCCCTGGAGCTGTTCCCTACGTGTTGAGCGAGCTTCATGATCCTATGCAAACAGTGGGGGTTGTGGTGGACACTCGCCTCCCTTCTGAGTATTCGGAATTTGGACACACGCTAGGCAGAGTGCCTACAAGACCAGTTCCCAGCAAAAGTCTTGGGGCCGGAGTCTCGAGCGGGCTACCCTGGGCAAAGCATCACAGGGGTAATGCTGCCTTGTTGTGGCTACAGAAGAGTGAGATCTGTGTGAGGTTCATGGGAGGGAGAGCGGTGAGGAAGTGTCTACAGACCCTGCCCGCGGCTTTCCCCCGCTGATCCTGTTGTGTAGTAAACCGTGGCTGTTAAGTGCAAGGACACGCTGAGTCCTGTGAGTGCTTCTCGTGAATCAGCCACTGTTTGAGTGGTCCTAGGGAACCCCAAATAGGATGACTCATTGTGAACTCAAGTTCAGAGTTTAAAAAAAAATATGGAGAGAGCCTGCCTTGAGGATAATGATAATGATGAAAAGTATCAGTGATGCTATTACTAACCAATACATAGGTAATGGGTGCTGAGGGGGTGTGTCTCAGTGATAAATCATCTCAAAAATTTCAGTGGTGTAAAAGGACAACGTCTATTCCTTGCTGGGTCTCTGTGTCCCTCCGAGGCTGGCTGGGGCTTCTGCTCTGGGACATCCTCCCCCAGGGACCCAGGCTGCCAGAGCTGCCACCCTCCTCTCGCTGCTGATGCCGTGGCAGAAGGAGGGTCTCGCCTTCGCCTCGGCTCTTCCGGGCCGGCAGGGACCGCTGTACCCCATTGGCTAGAGAGGCCCATGACTCTGCCCACACACAAGGGATCCAAGAAGTGAGTCCCCCCACAGACCCCGAGGCCCGAAGTAGAACCATTTAGTGACGACAGCGCATGGAGTACTACATTGGGGATTAGAAGAGAAGACCTTTCCCACGGACACCAGCGTTGGGGGAAGATTGATCATTGAAGGAAGAGCCAGAGTTGGGAGCAGTGGGGTAGGAGGGAGCTGGTTATTCTCAAAGGCAGAAGTGAGAAAACAGGGGGCCAGATAGTTAAGTCCTTTGAGAGCAAATGAAAGTGATTTCCATGACAACAATTCAATTAGAGAGCGACATGAAGTTCTCCTCTGTACGGGAACACTGAAGAATTATCGCCACAATGAACCTTGGGGGTGGAAAGGGGAGAGAAAGTGCCCCAGCAGGGCACCCCCAGCAGTTCCTGGATGTGGGGCACACCCCCTCATTGGTGAGCCAACCCCTTCCCCAAGGAGGCCAGCGCACACAGAGGGAAAAGGGGGGACGTTTGCTGAAATAAGCAAATGAGAGAGTGGGTGAGAAGAAGGAAGGCAGAGAGGGCAGGGGTGGGTGCGTGATGAGGGAGGCACATGGGTTTTGCTTTTAATGTGGGATGGCTGGTAAGGTTGTAGAATAGGTATTGAAATGTTTCCCCATAGAATTAAAATTCAGACTCGGGGTTGGGGTCGGGGGAGAAGATGATGCCCCAGGGTGTGGTGGGAAGAACCAGGCTTTGCAACCAGACACTCATGGCTTTGAATCCACTTTTTCCATTGCTTTCCATATTTGAACGGAAGCCCCTTGAGCCTAATCCTCCTAACTACATATGCCTATTAGTAGGATGATACTCAGTAATGATGAGGCCTTGAATCTGGCACACAGTAGGTCCTCTATAATGTGCATGCGCTTCCCTGTCTTTGATTAGGGTGATGTCAAAGGGATTCCATCTCCAGTGCAAACTCTGAACCTCAGTAATGAGCTCCCTGAAGCCTGTGTTAAGAAGGATTCTGAAGCCTACTGAGGAGTGCAACGCTGTTACTGGTGTCTCTTAAGGACCTGGGAGGCGGTGCTGTGTGTGCCCCACACTTGCCATCCCTGGTTTAGCCCTGTCTTGCGATCTGAGCCTCATCCTTACCACCTCCTTCCACCCCTCCCTGGCTCCACATCGGTCAGTGGTCCACTCACTGCCCCCTAAACAAGTCGTGCGCTACTTTCCTCTATGCCCTGGTGCCCCTGCCTTTTCAGGCCTGCAGCACTCTCTGTTCATTCCTCATGTCATCCAGCTGTGTCCTGTACTTCAAGGATCAGCTCAGACCCCTCCCCAGGGAAGCTCTTCCCACCCACCGCTGCTCTGGCCATTCCAGGACCAAGGGATGTTGTTTTTTTTCTGAATTCTTGTGACACTCACCACCTCTCCCATGGTCCGTATGACATGCCCTGACAGCCTCCCATGTAGGCAGTGGTGTCCTTGCTGTGTGAATGCGGCTGACCCCTCTTGACCAATAAGCTCCCAGGGGCAGCCATGCTGCCCTCCTCCTCCCTTCTGCCCTTAGCCCTGGCCCGGTGACCCTAGCCCTCCCTCTTCAGGATGATTTAGTTGGCAGAGGATGGAAGTATACTATTTAGAGGCCCAGAGTTGGCAGTCAGGGATTCTGGCTAGGACTCTCAGCCCTGCCCCTTTAGGGCTGTCCTTGACCTCTCTCAGTTTCAGACTCCTCTTCTAATCTCACTAGAGTCATGGGGAGCATTCAGTGGGACACGGTGTGTTTGGTGCCTTCTCACTTCTAGGCACACAGTAAATGCTTGCTATGTGGTATCAGCCATTCCTACTCCTCCTTGTCTCTCTGCGTGCCCTGTTCGAGGACAGCCAACAACTTTTATACGGCTGGCCCTACAAGGATTGATTGGGCATCACTGGGCGTCCAGTTGGTGCAGCCTGGATGTCGTGGAGGGCTTGGTGTGGGAGAAAGAGGATATTTTGTTGACTTGTGAAAAAACCCGAAGTCCAGGGGAGCCCCTGGCACTGTGGTTCCCGACTTTAGGTAGCAGCTGTGTTCTTAAACAACCGTGTGTAATTTCAGTTTGATTAGCTTTACCATGAGCCCCCTTTTAGAAGTCCCAGGGGACTCGCCAATTAAAGACTTGTTTGACGAATCCTTTTGTAAAATTCCGAGTCACCAAATTGTTCTGCTTTGTGATTTTTGGATTCCTGTATATTAGGTTTTCTTAACGCAGGTACTGTGTTAGCAGCAAAACCTCCTGATCATATTTCGGCCAAATTCTTGAGCTTCAGCAGTCAAAATTCGTATTTATTTCAACTCGTTGAATATGTATCATATTCCGGAAAGATATTTCCAACTCATGAAAATTAAGTGAGAAAACCAGAGTTACTAGGCTTTGTCTTCTCTTCCTGCTATGAACTGACTCTCATTGGGGCGTTACTGGCAGATGCTCGGCTGTCCTTGATAAAGGAACAGGAGCGATAAAAACCAGGAAGACGCTGGGAATGAATAATCTGGCCGAGGAAACACGTAATTACCGTGAGTGTCAGTCTCCATAATGAAGCATTGATAGGGCCAAATCCGAGCAGAAGTTCCCAGCAAAGGGGGCGAGGTAATGTGTCGAATGAAATAATTTAGCCTCTGACTAGCTCCCGACAGCAGCCCTGGAATGCGCAGGTGAGACCCAGGCCAATGCTACAGCGCCCAGATTCAGAGCGCCCTTCACCCCACCCCCCCACCTTCCAGCCAGCCCCCGAGGACTGCTGCTCTGCCTGCTGCTCCCTACCTGGGGAGATGCTAGATTTTTAGGACAGACCTCGAGATTCCTGTCTGCCCTTCTCATTTTACTGATGAGGAAGCTGAAGCCTGGTGAAGGGTTGGGAATTCTCAGAGTCTCCCGGCGGGTCCGCAGCCAGGATTGGTCCTGAACTGCCATCCCATGACTGTGGCTTGCCTTCCCTACCTGCACTGTCCCAGCCTCCTCCCAAGGATGCAGAACGGAGACCAAGCTTGGCTAACAACCCCGTTTCCTAGGGGACGTCGATTTCTAGGGAGAGATGAGATTTTTTCCTTCTACGAATAGATGGCATTTTGTCTTGTTATTTACTTAGTTGATTTTTCTGACGAGATGTACGTGTCCATGGTTCAAAATTCGAAAGTCGTATGTTGAAAATTAGTTTCTCCCTCACTCCCATCTCTGTTCCCCAGGCTTCCTGGTCTCCTTCTCAGAGGTGGCAAGTATTATCAGAGGTTTTACGGATTCTTTCTGAGACTTTTCCATGCATATGTGAAGAAACATATGTTTGGTGGTTCATTCACTTTTTCAGTTGTTATTTATTGAGAACCTTCTGTGTTCCAGGCTCTGTTGTAAGAACTGAGCTACAGCAGCAAAGACTTGTTACCAGGGGGCTGACTCTAGACCTCAGAACGAGCGCACCTCCTCTCCCTCCCTGTGGTATGCACACGTACGTGTAGCTCTCTGTTTCTGTTCCTCCATAACCTCGTATCTTTGAGCCTGTCCCACACCAGGTCGTGAAGCGTCGCCTCCCTCTTTTTAACCATGGTGTTGCATTTCACTGTGTGGATTCACCATAATTCTGCCCCCACATGATTGAGACACTTAGGTGGCCTCCACTGTATGCATTTTCTTTCTTTCTTTTTTTTTTTTTTAAAGATTTTATTTATTTATTTGAGAAAGAGATAGTGAGAGAGAGCATGAGCAAGGAGAAGGTCAGAGGGAGAAGCAGACTCCCCATGGAGCTGGGAGCCTGATGCGGGACTCGATCCCGGGACTCCAGGATCATGACCTGAGCTGAAGGCAGTCGTCCAACGAACTGAGCCACCCAGGCACCCCACTGTATGCATTTTCTATTATACACTGTGCTGCAGGGTCTTTGTACATGTGTTTTATTAATACACGTGGGAGCACATCCGGCAACTTATTGACCAGTGTGGCTACAATGTCCAGGGGGTTGGTGTTCAGGCACCGCTAAATCCAGGTGTGCAGACCATTTGGGACTGATCTCTCAGACTTGCTTTGCTTATGTTGACTTCATCCTCAGAAATAAGGACTTGTGACACGTTTATTCAGTAGTATTAACTGCAAAACTACAAGGTACCAGACGTCCTAGGTGCTGGAGATATAGCAGGGAAGAAAACAGGGAAATCCCAGCCTCATGGTATGGACATTCCCCAAGATGCTCCACCCCCATCGGTCAAAGGTTTAAATTCTCCCAGGTGGAGGGGAAAAAAAACCCCAAACCCTCCTTCCTTTAACAGGAAAAGTCTCAGGGTCAGATCTCATTGGACCAATTTGTGTGCTCTGACAATTTCTGGCCAGTCACCTTAGCTGGAGCTGGCGGAACACGCTGATTGGCCAGGCTGGGAGCTGGCGTTCTGCTCCTGAGAAACCACAGGGGCTAAGCCTGGGTGTGGGGTGGGTGTCGGGCTGGGGATTCCTTGAAGCAAAGGGGCTCTATTTGAAGAATTCTTGAATTTTATTCTTATTTATTTATTTGACAGACAGAGATCACAAGCAGGCAGAGAGGCAGGCAGAGAGAGACGGGGAAGCCGGCTCCCCTCTGAGCAGAGAGCCCGATGCGGGGCTCAATCCCAGAACCCTAGAATCATGACTTGGACTGAAGGCAGAGGCTTAAACTCACTGAGCCACCCAGGCACCCCTTGAATTGTATTCCTGAAGAAGGGCGGTACACTCCCGGGTGGACCCAGATGTTCCCTGCAACGAACCAGAAGAAGGAGCCAGAGGGCGAGAAGCCAACTGTGTGTGTCTGCACAGCAGCTGAGGTCAGAAGCCGGGCCAGGCCTTCACTGGCTATTGGGAGGGGTCTAGGGAGGTGGAGGAGGCTTGGCATGAGGATCCGGGAAGGAGAGTGTTGGGGCGCTCACTGCTCCTGAAAACCCTGTGCTTATGGAAAGAGCGCTCCACTCTGCATCTTTTTATTGAATAGCGGTCATGAGGGAAAAACCATGCTAACCGCTGCATTACCTGAAATTAATTGTAGTAATGATACACACTTTTATTGAGACCGATTTAGGGCCGGAATCTAATGGGTATGACTTGCTTCATTCTCTCCATGGGCTTCTGAGGTGGGTATTATTACTACGCTCATTTCTGGAGGAGCAAAGAGAGGCACAGAGAGGTTAATTAACTTGCTCAAGATCACATGGCCAATAAGGGACCGAGCCAGCATTTCAGTCCTGGCGGGCTGCCTCCAGAACCCATACTCTGCATATACAGGCTTTTTCTGTCTCTGTGCCAGTCTGTATCAGAGGACTGAGCCCCAGTGCTGGCTGGGACTCTGAGGAGTCCAGGTTTCTTTAAGGATGAAGTGAGGTGTTTGGCAGAAGCACCTTTTGGCGGGAAAATAATCTGAGTGCTTTTGCACACGTGTTCGTTTTCTATCGCTACTGCAGTGGACGGCCACCGATTTGGTGCCTTCAGACAACACAGATGGGTTGTCTTACAGTTCTGGGGGTCAGAAGCTTCACGTCCATTTTACTGGGCTAAAATCAAGGGGTCAGTGGGGCTGGCTTCTCTTGGAGGATCTAGGAAAGAATCCATCCCCTTGCTTACTCCAGCTTTCCTACTGCCGTTCCTGGGCTCACGGGCCCCTTCGGCCTCAAGGCCTGCAGGGAGGGATTTTCAGAGCCGGCCCGTGTGCGCATGCTCCCTCCCTGCCGCCGCGCCCCACCCTCCCTTCCATCCTCGCATTTTTACTGACTCAGACCCTCCCGTCTCCCTTTTACAGGGACCCTGGTGATTACAGGCGGCGTGGGATAATCCAGGATAAACTCCTCATCCGAAAATTCTTAATTTAATTTAATTACGTCTGCAAATCTCGCATTGCCATAAAAAGTCACATATTCTCAGGTTTTGGGGGATTAGGACATGGACACCTTCATGGGCACCTTCTGTCTACCACAGTACACTTACTGATCTTAGTTATTTCATGGACTAGTACCTTTATAGCTGTATGTGAACCATTTTTCAGGCTTTTAAAACACACGTAGTAAATAAATAAAATCTGTAAAACAAAAACAAAAACAAACCACCACATAGATTGATACTCAGAAGAAAACAAAAGGGCCTTAATCTCCCTGCCCAGATAACCCCAAGAGATCATCTCTCCTGTTTTGACATTTAAACAGAAAATGCAAGTAATATTAGTAGAAGGATAAGGAATGTGAGTGACAGAAACACCTGGGCTGTGAAGTTAACCGCCTTCCCTCCCTGAACCCTCTTCCCACAGGTAACCAACCCCTTTTATAGTTTTAGAGGATTCCTTCTAGAAAAAAACAAAAGTATAAACCAGAATAAGTGCCTCTATGAGCACCTTCTCTTCCAAAAAAATAGTACAGATTATATTTTTCAAACCATTATGTATTTTGCTTTTTTACAAGATCTCCCTTTTTAGATCCTTTTGCACTAGCACGTAGGGCTTCTTTGAAAGAGTTCCCAGCATTTCATTGCAGAGGCGGAGCATCATTAATTAGTTAATTAATAATTAATCAATAATTAATCAGTTGATTGATTAACTAATTCATTCTTGGAGTTTATGAATTGATTAATCATATTACCTCTTTATTGTTTGTGTAACTGGTCCCCTATTGTCGGCTACTTTAGTTGTTATTCAGCTTGTTATTACAGATGATGCTTTATCAATATCCTTGAACACCACACCTAAGACAGTGTCCGTGACCATAGTTTTAGCATTCTGGGTTTCTCAGCATCCCTGGGGCAGGGTAGGGTGATTCTCTGTTGTGTGGGCTGTCCTGGGCACTGGAGGGTGTTTTAGCAGCATTCCTGGACTGTGCGCATCGGAAGCCAGTAGCCTCCGCCTGACGTGGCCACTTCCCGCTGGGGGGATGTTACTCCCTTTGAGACCGACTATCCTAGGGGCGGGCCTTCCTCGCAGAGGAAGGTGGAGTGAGAGTCAGCTTTGTAAGGCTGCTCCAGGCTGCTGATGGCAGGTGGCCGGGTAGGCCCTGGCTAGCTCAAAGGGCCGGTGGCACTGCTCAGAATGCACAGGAAGTTTGCGAGGGAGACTTGCTTGGAGTTGGCAGGTGGGCAACGCCGAGCATCTTAAACCTTGTGGCCGGGAGTTAGGCAGTTCCCAGCACCTTGTCTGTTCTGGAGAGAATTTGTTCAAACTTTGTGCCGCTTGATCTGGAACGTTCTGTGGGTAATGTTTCCTGCACTCTTGGCTTAGCCTCTGCCTTCCCTCCACCTGCCCTACCCTCACTCTGAACCTGAAGCGTGTGTATGCTATCTTTGTAGAATGAACAACCCCAAAGACACACGTGACAACCAGACCTTTCGAGGGTTTTCTTATTTCCTCTTTCTGAAACGAGGATAGAACTTATCTCCCCAAAGTGGGGGCACCAGGCACCCTTGTCTGGGCTTCCCTTGTGTTAATTTATTGTGCCCTCACAATCCTGCTCGCTGTGATCACCATCCCCATTCTACAGGGGAGAGTAACTGAGGCTCCAGAGGGCAGGTTACTGGCCCCGGGCCACTTTGAGCCCAAGGATCCTAGTTCTGGCATCCATGCCCTCAGTCATTTTTTGACTCGCCCCCTTTGCTGGGAACTTCTGCTCAGGGCTTTCATTTATGAAAGGTCATACTATTTTATAAGGAAACTTGGATGGTAATGACAGTAGCTCGCTCTCCCCTATGTCTGCCATAGGCCGGCCCCTTCTGGGTGCACATGTTCAAGCCAGAGCAGCCCTGCAAAGCAGTGACTTTCATCAAAGCAGTGATATTTTTCAGACAGAGAATCCAAGGCTCAGAGAGATGAAGGAAGTTGATCAAGGTCACACAGTTGGGAAGTGCCAAGTGTGGATCCAAACCCAGGTGGCCTCAGGGTGCCTGGGTACAACCATCAGACTGCACTGCCTCGGGACGGATGAAGGAAGGTTTCTAAAGCTTGTCACCTTGAGAATATCCCCGAGGCTCTTGGAAAAATGCATCTGCTAGTCATGCTGTTGACGGATCTGGGCATGCGTCAATCCCCCCCCCCCCGCTTATAATCCATCGTGCTTTATGTCCCCCTTAAATCAGGGATGCACTCCACAAAGAATCCACAAAATTGGTGTTTTAAAATCCAAAACAAATGAGACAAAACGAAAGCCGTCGTGGATCTTGGCTGGCATTGGGCTGTCATTCGTTCGAGTAGCTCATTACGCATCAGGACCTCCCAAATGCTGAAGCCTTTGAAAGGCAGGCAGTGCTAGAGTTCCACTTTCAACTTTCTGCTCTTCCTGATTTATGAAACTGTGCCACCTTAGACATCAGGAAATCTCCCAGGCATAGAGGGAGATGCAGAGACTGGTTTAGTGAGCACCAGGCACCCACCAGCTGACCGGGGGCATAAAACACGGCGGTGACGGCAGGTGATTCTACACCATCCGCCTAGATATCATTTCCTTCCCCGACCCCAGAGGACTTCCCTGCCTGGTTTAGCACTTTTGTCTAAAGTTTGCTACCCTCACATGTGAGGATGGACGGCAGACACCACTGTGCATGTTTGTAAACGACATAAACAGCATCTGACTACACACGTCCTTCTGGAGCATGTTTAGAGGAGTGGGCCATGCGGACAAACGTTGCCGACGCTTAGTTTCCCTGCTGTGTCGCCCATGCTTGGTCATCCTGTGCAGGGGCATTTGGGCTGTTGGCTCTTTTCCGCTCCCATGAGCAATCCTGCAACTCGGGCTCCTGCACGTCTCCTTGTGGTCAAGTCTAAGAACTTTTCTGGAGAATATAGGTGACAAGGGGATGGCTGGGCTTTGGGGCACGTGTGGTCAACAGAACTGAAGCTGGTCTCCAGCCTTTCCCACTCCCTGGTGTGGGGCTGTGGCTATGTTGTTCCTGAGGTTGGGTTATGTCCTATGGCCCAGTTGGCTCTACAAAGGGAGGTTATCGGGTGGGCATGATCTAAAGAGTGAACCCTTTATTGATTTGTCTATTTATTTATTTAGAAGATTTACTTATTTTAGAGAAAGAGAGAGTGTGCACTTGCAGCAGGGAGGAGCAGAGGAAGGGAGAGCCTTAAGCAGCACTGAGCACGGAGCTCGTTGGGGGCTCAAGATCACGACCTCACAACCCCAAGATCATGACCTGAGACAAGACTAAGAGTCAGATGGCTCAACCAACGGAGCCACCCAGGTGACTCTAAAGAGTGAACCCTTTAAATCAAGGTGTGGGACACTGAGAAGTTGGAGACATCGGAGCCGTTAGAGGGATTTTCCATGCGGGAGATTCTCTGTTGCCAGTTGGAAGGTATAGATGGCATGTGGCAAGCAACACAGCTGGCCTCACAGAGCCCAGAATAGCCCCCGGCTCCCCGCCAGCCAGCGAGGAAGCAGGGACCTGAGTCCTAAAACCGTAAGGAACAGGACCCTGCCAGCAACCTGAGCAGGATCTTGGGAAAGACCCCGAGTTCCAGAAGAGGACAAAGCCAGCTGACATCTTGATTCTATCCTTGTCAGAGCCCAAGGAGAGAACCCAGACGTGCCGCGCCCAGATCTCTGACCTGTAGAAGGTGTAAAATAAATGTGCATTTTAAAATTGCCGTACATTGGACCATTTGCAGGTGTGCGGTTCGGTGGCCTTGAGCGCACTGACATGGTTGGACAGCTGTCATCGCGCTCCAGCTCCAGAACTTTCTCATCCCGCCAAACTGAAATCCTGGACCTTGGAATTCTGGCATGGTTTTAAGTTGCTACGTTGGTGGAAATTTGTAAAGAAGAACGGCAAATGAATACAACCCAGAGCCCCAGTTGTCTGTTACAGAAAGCACTTTATCAGAGGACTGTCACTCGTGTGCTGATGCCTAGTTATCACTGTTCAGATATTTCCAGGGTGCGTTTATTCTCATTGTATCAAAGAAGAACCAAAATAGCTTCACCTCTGTTTCATTCTCCTGTGGAGGTTTCACGCAGGTAGCTACTTCAGGAAGAAATGGAAATCGTTTTTTAACTAGATTAAACCTTCTAATTCTCCTCCCCCTCCCCCATTACCTATATAATTTGTTGCTTAGAAACACTTTTATTCCCCATTTTATTTTTTAAATTTCCGTGATAGAGCTTATGGGAAGGAGATGTTAGGTATTAGCTTGAAAGGTTTTATGAACTGGAACAAATGTGAAATGTTTCCATTTCTCTTGTTTTGAAACTGGTGGCCTGCTGCCAGGGAAGATTTGATTCTGCGCCCCCCCCCCCGCATTAGTTAATGTTGGGTATAAAAGAAAGGTCAAGAAAATGAATAAGTTGGCCAAAAGCTAGGAATCTTTGGTTGGCAAGTGACAGACTCAATTCAAACTGTCTTAAGGGAAGAACATTGGCTCACAAAACTGTAATATCTGGGAAGGACAGCTTCAGGCATGGCTGGATCCAGGGGCTCAAATGAGGCCATCTAGATTTGGTCTCTTTCCATCTGTCAGCTCTCTGTTGGTCTCTTTCTCAGTTGCTCCTTCAAGGAGTGGCCTGCAGCAGTGTCTTATTGTCATTCTCACAGCTGGTGATGGGAAGATAGCTTCTATTTTCCACTTATTTTAGCAGAAGCCACAGGACTAACTCTTAATAGATTTTGGAGGGGGGAACAGAGTTTGGACAGTGCTGATTAACCAGGTCTGGCTCCCATGCCCAAGCAAATCAAAGGAAAACTGAAGTGTTGTTAATGAACGTATGGGGATTGGTTGCTGGGGGTGTAGGCAAGGACAATAGGTATTTAATTCAGCCAGGGGGTTCTTAAGCCAAGGGCATAGGTTTGATTCTTTTGAGAGGTGGGGAGCTCTGCACTGTGGACCTTGGCTGGGCCATCTCCCTAGGATGGAGAGGGGGAGAAAGTGAAGGTGGTGGGGAGGCTTGGTATAGTCTGTTCCTCACTGCTGGCCAAATCTGCCAGGCTCCCTGTTCCCTCATGGTAACTTATTATAGACAAGAGGCATTTCCCTTGTATTACTTTATTGAGCCATTCCACAGTAAAAAATGTTTCAGCCATTTAAAAACTGGTCACGAGTTTTTGACATTCCTCCCACTGAAGGATATGGGGTTTGTGTTTCCTCCCCTTGAGACTGAGCTGACTTGTGACTGTTCTGACCTCTGTAGTGTGGTGGGAATGACACTGTGGCTTCTGAGCCTGGGTCCTCAAAGGCCACGTGCTTGGGTCTCCTAGAATGTTCTCTTGAGGGATCCTTTCCTCCGAGCCTAGAAGCCGTGCTGTTAGGAAGCCCAAGCCGGGTGAAGTGGCTGCACACAGGCACTCTTGGTGCCCGTCTTCTAGCCATCCATGCCCAGGTATAGACATGTGAGTGAGAGTCTCCAGGTGAATCACGTCCAAGTCTTAGGGTCAGTCCAGCCATTCAAGTGTCCCAGCTGACGCCTTTATCTCTATGGAGCTGACGGCCCCCTTCCCTCTGTATCTGGTCTGAATTCCTGATCCATTGAACCCACAAGCTATAATAAGATGGTGTCAGTCTATACCACTAAATGTGGGTTGGTTCCTTACACAGCAGATAACTGGAACAGGCATACTTGCACCGCTGGCAATATCTGCTGGACAAAGCAAGCCAGAAATGACAGATCTGCAACCCATGTCCTGTCTGACCCAGTAATTCTGGGAATCCATCAAAAGGAAATAATCTCAAATGTGGAAAATGGATCAAATACTATATACACGGTGCTATTAATAATAGTAAGAAATTTAAAACAACCTAGTTTTCCCATGATGGGGATAAGATTCCTTGATAAAATAATTATGACCACCACTGAGTGTTTGGAATGTGACAGGCTCTATGAAGGGCTTCCCATATAGCACCTCTTAATCCTTTCCACAATCTTTGAGACAGGGATTATGGCCCCAACTTCCCCACCCTTCAAACGTGGAAATTGACAAGCAAGCTTGTCACTTGCCTGAATTTCCAAGTAGCCAACCCACTGAGGCAGAAGCCACGCTGTGCAAGATATACATGATCTGATTTGTGGCCAGAGAAAGATTTAGAAAATCTTTGGGAGCGCCGTTCAAGAGCGTATCAGGTAGTTTTTCTACATGACGTGTATCAGGAATTTTTTTTTTTTAAAGATTTTATTTATTTATTTGACAGAGAGAGATCTCAAGTAAGCAGAGAGGCAGGCAGAGAGAGAGAGGAGGAAGCAGGCTCCCTGCTGAGCAGAGAGCCCGATGCGGGACTCGATCCCAGGACCCTGAGATCATGACCCAAGCCGAAGGCAGCGGCCCAACCCGCTGAGCCTTTTAATCACCGGAGAAAGTGTTTACGTGGCTAGGTGGGAGGAAAATACAGAACGAAAACTGCATATACAATAAGATGCCACCTGATTACAGAAGAAAGAGCAAGAAGTATGCAAAACATGAACAGTGGGTGTAGGACTATGGCTGTGTGGGCCACCCTGAGCTTTTTGGCACTTTCAGCTTTTCTACGATAAGCAAATGCTACAGAAGAAAAATACACAAAAGGGAAGCGAACCAAAGTTAACTGTAGTCACATGTAATTAATCAAGGAAATGACAAAAGAGAGCAAAAGTTGCTTGTTAGTTAAAAAAGAACTTAAAAAGCCCGTCGCTATGACAGTGATCTTGCTCCTGGTCTCACACGTCACCCGGAGGCACTCTTAGTGGGAGGGTAGGGTGGGAGGCTTCAGGGCTCCAGGCAGGGCCACATTACCCAGCCCGGGTTCCCCGTGGAAATGTCTGCCAGCATGGCCTGTGGGGACTCAGGCGGGGATCCAGCCCCTTGGGGTGGGAGCTGGAAGGGAAGGTGGAAATGAGATGGTGGAACAGAAACATCCATGGTGGACTGACAGAGGAGAGAGTCCGAGAAGGTGTTGGCCACGTGGGGAGGCTGTCTCCCTCCTGAGCCTCGTGTGTGCACTTGGGCTGGTATGTTTGTGTGCGTGCGTGTGTGTGTGTGTTAGAGACAGACAGAGGTGGGTATCAAGGGTAGGGTGCTGTACTCAATTAATGTCTATGTCTCCTTAGATTTCTCTACTGGATCAATTGTTAACAGAGACACAGGAGTTACTGATGTGGCCCAAAAGGTAGGAGGCAGGTCTGCCTTCTGCTGAAGGCTCAGATTTGACTCTGAGACATGACTCCACCACGAATCAGTGGCTTGGCCTTGGGCAAGATAGAGCTTTAGTTTTGCCTTCTGTGAAATGGGAACAAGAATGGTGCCTTCTTCCACACTTATCTCTAGGAGGGACTCAAACCAGGTATCCTGCAAGAGGGAGGCACTCAGCCCTCTTCGGAAGTCAGCACTGAGTATCCGTGATCCCTGTGGTTGGGGTTGGATACAGTGTCCCGGAGCGGAGTCATCCAGTGAGAAAATAACACACCTCCCGAGAGTGGTGTGTGTAACTTAATGTTTTCTTGTAGCCACATTAAAAAAGTAAGAAGAGTCAGGTGACATTTTAATAACCCAGTCTATCCAAAATGTTATTTTTCCAGCATATAATCCATATAAACATACTGTTGAGATATTTTACAGACTTAGTGTTTGTACTCTGGTGAGGGTTTTACATTTATAGAACCTCTCAATTTGGACATTCGGTTTTCATTTGGAAATACCTTTTCTCTGTTTAGATTTCGTAAAATATACCGTTGAAAAAAGTAGATTCATAGTCCATTTGGTCCAGGGACTGAACAGAGGACTGGTTTGTAGATTGAGATGAATTGAAATGAGGGGCACCTGGCTGGCTCCGTGAGTCGAACATGTGACTCTTGATCATACACAGGGTCATGAGATCGAACCCCATGTTAGGGATAGAATTTACTTATAAATAAATAAATAAATAAATAAGGGATAAAAATCAAACTTTCAGTCCCTTAGCTGTAGCAGCCACATTCGGGGTCTTGTGACCGCCCCCACCCTCGCCCCTGCCCCATGTGGCCTGTGCTGTTTGACAGCACACAGGTGGAGATTACCCCCCAGCTGTGAAACCAGTCTGCCTGGTTCCCAGTCTTTACTACTTTCTAGCTGTGTGATTGTGGGTGAGTTACTTAACCTCTCTGTGCCTCTGTTTCCCATCTGTCAAATGGGTATTAGGACAGTAATTCCTGAATGTCGACCCTCGGAGTGGTGTCTGACTCATGATGCGGTCAGGAAATGCTTCGCGTTAACCATGCTGCCCCAGAATATTGCAAAACGTGGGTCGACTTGAATTCTAGCTTGGACTTAGTTTTTCAGTACCGCACAGAGCCAGTGTAATAGAGCTAGAGACAGTAGCCACGTCTGGAAGGCATTATGGCACGCTGGTGAAGGGCGCAGACCCTAGTCCTAGACCTTCAGTGTTCAGATCCCTGCTTTGCTACTTGATAGCTGGGCGACCCTGGGAAGATTATCTCTGGTCGTCATCTTCATCTGTAAAATGGGGTTAATTGGTTGTGGGAGATTTAAATGAACATGTTTCGGTACCTTGTACTGAGAGGATTTTGTGTATACTTTTGCTTTATTCGTTACACTATTTTCAAAAGTCATTCTCTCAGCCTATTACTATTTGGTAATTCCGGTACGAAACCCTTTAGAACCATAACAACCTTCAGAGCTTTTAGAACAGAAGTTGCAGCGGGTAGGAGTGTGGCCAGTCTCTCCCGCGGATGTGACTGGTTTGGCTTGCTTACTGTTTGGCCCACAGAGAAGTAAAAACCGAGCTGGTTGCCAAACTTTAAAAATAAGAGAGATATCAAATAAAAAAATCCAGATTTCTAGGATTTCTCTTGAAATATCACGAGGGCGAGCCATCCTGGGCTGGTCTTTCCACTCGGCAACAACGGGCTGGGGCACAGAGCTGCCCCACCTTGAGGGGGAGGTGAGATCTGCCATTAGCCACAGTCCCTGCCGCTCGCTTTTGCCGCACTCCTGGCCCGCTTCACTGTGGTAGCTCCCCTGCCCGACCCCAGGAAGAATTTGAGTTTGGGAGTCCTGGAGTCCTTGTTTTGATCTGAAGGTAGATCTAAAAGCCAGCGTAAGCTCCAGTGTAGCCGTGCATATGCATTCACACAAGGCTTTTGCAGGATTAACTTGGGGCCTTTGGAGCCAAAGCCATGTGCCTGCGTCTGTGTTGAGACCCAGAAGATTGTCTGTGGCAGCACAGGCTTCCTGGTCTGCAGTACGTCCCTGACATTCTCTTCTCCGTTGGTGCCAGCTCTGTCCTCCAGAGCTGTGCAGTCATCTCCGACTCCTGATCTTTCATCCCACACCCTCTTGGCTGTACCTTCGAAATACGTCCAGAATCGGTTTATTTCTACCCCGACTGCCTCCTGCCTCCTGCTTCCTCCGTTGCCCCTGATCTGTTTTCTACCTAGCAGCCAGAGGGAAACTTTGTAAAAGAAATGAACGGACTTAAATATTTTTAGAGCCCTGTTACTTTTACAGGATGCAGAGAGCACAGAGAATTCCCATATACCCTCCTCCCTTGTTATCTTTTGTTTAAAAGATTTATTACAAGTATGTATGAGCTGGGGGAGGGGCAGAGGGAGAGAATCTCAGGCAGACTCCTTGCTGAGCGTGGAGCCCTATCCGGGCGGGATCCCACAACCCTGAGATCATGACCTGGGCCGAAATCACCAGTCAGACCCTTAACAGACCCAGGTGCCCCACCCCCTCTCCTATTATTAACATCTGGCATTTGTAGAACATTTATTACAGCTCTTGAAGCCGTGGTGAAACCTTATTGTTAACTACAGCCCGAGTTTACAGTAGGGTTTTCTCTCTGTGCTGTGCATTTTGTGGGTTTCGACAAATGCATCGAGTCACGTGTTCACCATGACAATGCCCTACAGAACGGTTTCTTGCCCTAAAGATCCTCTGTGCTCGGCCTAATCGTGTCTCCTTCCCTCCAAACTACCCACAGCCGCTGATCTTTTTACTGTCTCCATCGTTTTGCATTTTTAGAATGTCATGCAGAATGTAGCCTTTCTAGATGGGCTACTTTCGTTGGGCAGTGTGCGTTTACCTTCCTCCGTGTCCCTTCACGGCTACACAGCTCATTTTTATTGACGGGTAGTATCGCTTTGCCTGGCTGGACCCCAGTGTGTCTAGCCTTCACCTTTTGAAGGGCGTCTTGGTTGCTTCCAAGCGTTGGTAATATCTTCCATATTTGTTATTGTTGGTTTCTGTTGGTCGTCTTGCTTTCTGTTTGTTTATTTTGGTCTTCCACTCTTTTCTTCTTCTTTTGGCTTAGTTGAACATTTTATATAACTCCAGTTTTTCTCTTTAGATCTCAATTATACCTTTTTGTTGTTTTTACTTTACTTAGTGGTTGCCCTTGAGTTTACGGTATGATTTACAGCTACTCTAACTCAGGGAGGCTTTTAACACCTAAGTCAGATCATCTCCTCCTGCTCAGAACCCACAAGGACTGCCCGTCACACTCAGATAAAAGTCCTTATGGTGGGCTCCATTCCTTTCCATCTGGCCCGGGTCCTCTGAATCCGTCTCCTCCTCCTGCCCTCCTGCTGCAGTCACACTGGCCTCTTTGCTTTTCTTCCAAAACCACGAGGCACTTCCCACCTCCAAGCATTTGCTCCAGCTGTTCCCACCACCAGGACTGCCCTTCCCAGATATTTGTTTGGCCAACTCCCTCACCCCCTTCCAGTCTTTTTGCTCAGATCCTGCCGGCCCAGTACGGCCTTTGATGACCTCTTTCTTCATATGGTTGCACGACCTGTCCCTTAGCTGCCTACTGATCCTTCTTGAGGCTGCCCTGTTTTCTCTCTCGCTCATGTCACCTTCTGACAACCTACCCAATTTACTTACCATGTGTGTGGTTTGCTGTCCATCTCCCCCCATGAGAATGTCCACCCCACGAGGCAGGGACCGTGTGGGTCTTGTTCTCTGCGATGTCCTGAGCGCTGGGCACAGAGCCTGACCCAAGCAGCTGCTCATAACTGTTTGTCAAATGAATGAGGATACAGGTGAGTGTGGGCTGCAAAATGCCTTTGCAAGCAAATCCTTTAATGTTATGCCAAGAATCATAGCATTGGGATCAGGCTGTTTGGAGGACACCAAAACTCGCCGAGGTCCTCGTGCTAAGTCAGGGATCAGAGTGAAAGGAACCAAGGAAAGCCGTTAAGCTGGCAGTCCGGGCTGGGTGATCTCTTAACTGTACACGGGAGGCCCACAGATCACCAGCTGCTGTGGGGAATGTGTGCTTGGCCCTCCCTGGTCCTTGTGAGCGGCCTGACTGTTGATCAGCTCTTCTGGGGGCGGGGAGCAGGAGCCGTGGGAGAAATGGCCTAGGTTGGTCTCTGTGCTGTAGACCAACTTGAGGGACTCAAGGAGGGGGTGATGGGGCTGGAAGTCACTGTGCTGGAAACAAGCACTCGGGTCACCTCCTCGGTCCTGCCTGGGTCAGGTTGGACAACTTTGCTCAGCTAAGGGAGCGAGTGTCCTTACACCACAGGGGGGATGGGAGGAGGGACCTGCCTCCCCGTGGAAGGGGATTAGCTCGTGTCTTGAGGCAGGTGTGCAGGTGGCATTTCTGTTTCAGTCTTCTTGCCACAGAAGGAGACCTGGCATGTGCCAAGGGGTTGATACGGTCTCTCTGAGTACTTCTGTTGGCCACCGTCACTAGATGGCCTTCCACTGGGGGCGTCTGCATGCAGATCCTGGGGGGGGGGGATGGCCAGCCTTCTGGCTTGCTGCTGTCCCAACTCCATCCACCCTCCACATCTTAAGAAGCAGAGCTGGACCTCTCGGGGGTCACCTGTGCTGGCCGAGCATCGCTACTGGGCATCGTGCGTTGCACTTCGCACGGGGTTCTCAGGATGGTGCGGTTGTGTTTCTGTCCTCGCTCCTGTACAGCAAGATGAGTGGAATTGAGAATTGAGCTGCTCAAAGGTGACGTCCACCATGTTTAGCGGCCAGCTGGTCATGGGCACTAGGTGATCAGAGTGACGGTGCCTCACAGCAGCGTGTGCTTTTGGGAATTCGAGCCTGGCAAGGGGCAGGGATGAGGTCTTCCAGGGGCTGACTCGCAAAGGCAGTGAGAGGTCCGGCACGGCTCGTGAGTTGGCTCCCGTTCCCTCCCACATTATCTGGTGATTCTTCTCATTAGTTCTTTCTCCTGTGTTATTGACTCCCTGTAGTAGTAAAATGGACACAGTCCATTTTAACAAAATACCTGAGGGGCACCTGGATGGCTCAGTCATTAAGTGCCTGCCTTCGGCTCAGGTCACGATCCCAGGGTTCTGGATCGAGCCCCACATCGGGCTTCCTGCTTGGCAGGGAGCCTGCTTCTCCCTCTCCCACTTCCCCTGCTTGTGTTCCCTCCCTTGCTGTCTCTCTCTGTCAAATAAACAAGTAAAATCTTAAAAAAAAAATACCCTAGACCGCTGGCCCCCATGCCCCACCAGGTGCTGCCCGAATTTCTTGACTCCATGTCCTAGGAGACGACCCTTGACAATGTTGATTCTACTCACGGCCCTCATTTCTTTGATCTCGTTCTCTCTTGAACCCATGTTAGTCTCACTTTATCCCCTGCCACTGCATGGAACAACTCCTGTCACAGTCACCTGAAGGCTTCCGTGGCCGTCTCTCTGACATGTGACTAGATCACTAGCTCCTGCCTCCTGTCACGCTCTTCCCTTGGCTGCCCCTCCCCAGGCTCCTTGAGCTCTGTTCATCTCCCGCCTCTGGAACTGGGAGCAGCCCCGGACCTGGTTCTTGAGCCTGCCTCCCCCCTGAGGCGATGTCTTCAAGACTCCACAGGGGTGAGGCCAGCTCCTCCCTCCTCCCGGCTCCCCCTTCCCTGACTTATGGACCTGTGTATCTGGTCGCCGCTCAACAGCTCCTCGGAGACTTCTGGAGATACCTCGAACTCTGCGACCGGCTCTTCCTGTGGACTTTCCATCTCAGAAGATGGCATCTTCTCCCCCAGGGGTGCAGACCTTAGGGTCACTCTTGATGTCTCTTTCCTAAACCCACGTCACCACTCGAGTCTCAGTGGCACACACCTGTGCGGTCTCGTCTCACCTCGGCGACCTCTCCCACCCTAGGATGATGCCAGTAGACTCTCAAGGGGACAGTGTCTTGTTAGTCGTCCCTCAGATCATGTCAGTGTCCTGTTCCCCACTCCTTGCTGGCTTCCGGTCTCACTCAGAGCAAAAGCCCAAGCTGTGGTCAAGGCTCTTGAGGCACTGCAGAATCTGGCCTCCTGCCTGCCCGTTCCTGCAACGTGACAGGCACGTTCCCTCCTTGAGGTCTATGCTTGCTGTTCCTCTGCCTGGAACGCTCTTCCTCCGGATTCTGGCATGAGACCTTCCGTCTCATTTTTCACATCGTGGCTCTAATGTCACCTCCTCAAAGTGGCCTTCATTGACCAGACCTCCCCCTCCCAAGAACCCCTCCTTCCTATCCCAGCCACCCTCTTTTAGCCTGCTCTGCTTTCTTTATATCCCCATGACAGCCCAATGGCTGTGGGGAGGAGAAGTCAGCCCCCAGCTAGTATTGGATAGCACCTCAACCCCCATACGTGGTCCAAGAGGAGTGACCCAGAGAATCTATCACGCCCTCCCTGTCCGCATCCTGTGAGATGCTGAGGCTCTGTAGAATGAAGCGGAAAATCTCTGTAAGAACCACAATATGCATACTAACTACAGTTTATGGAGTGATTAGTGTACATCGTGATTGTTCCACGCTTGTCAGGAGAATTAACCCATTAAGTGTTCACAGCAATGCCATGAGGTAGGAGGAGCTATCATTAGCCAGTTTTACGGACAGGGGCGCTAGGACACAGAGAGGTGACGTATTTGCTCAAGGTCACACAGCTGGGGAGGGTACAGGATGGGGTCTTGTGGCCAGTGCTGAATTCTTAGCATAGCATTGAGATGCTCGGCTCTGAGTGTTGGGGCGTCCGTTCTGGGACCTAGGAGTTAAAGGTGGTGATGTGGAGGGAAGTTCACCGAGGTCACAGCATCAGCCCATGGTCCTGGCTAGGCAGTGGGAATACATTTCTCTTCTAGCCATGATGCACTAGGTCCTGCCTCTTTGTCCTGCTCCATTCGTCATCCTGCTGGGCACCTGAGGCTCCTCCCAGCAACGCTGGGAGCAGAGGCGCTGCTCTGAGCATTCTCCTTGACCTGTCTGACCGTCTTCCTGTCTTTCAAAGACTCTTTCTCTGGACGCCTACGGTTCTCATTGCTTTCTGCATTTTTCTTGTGATTAAGAAAGTCATTTGTTAAGCCAAATGATAGCTGACTTTAATAAACTTGCTTAACGTATTTGCATCTTTAACAGGGTTCAGAGGGCGATGCTAAAACCAACAGAGTCTGATGGTGGGGTCTGAGTACTAACCCTCCGAAAAGTAGAAGATACTTGGGACGGGGGTTTCCCTGCACCCCCCAAACATCCCATAAACGATTGTGTCCTACCTTCATGATTTCTACTTGATCCAGATATTACTTTTCCTGTGATTTATGTAGTGCTGTCGTGAGATTCCCTCCCTGCTCTGTGCTCTGTTCACAGGGATAAGACCAGTGTGGAATATCCACGCGGCCACAGCATCCTTCTGGAATGACCTCAAAGTGCAGGCAGTTTCTTTCTGTTTAAAAGTTAAAATGACCCTGATATCTAGGAATGTTTTAGGAAAACTTTGAGCTCCTAAAAGTACAGGGTTTTGGGGTCCTATTTGTGTTGATGCCAAAACTTTACGTCCTTTACATCTCTGGCAGCTTTTTGGAAACCTCCCCCTGAAGGATGGCATTCCCACATCGTGCTGAGTGAGCCTGGGACACTACACTTGTTATCCGAGGGCAGTCTTTTCTGTATATTTCTTTACATGGACTCAATTCAGTTTTTAGTAAATCAATTCTTCTCCATCCCAAGCAGTCGTATCTGTGAAATCATGAGTTCAGTTAGATTATAGGCTGCCAGCAGTCAGAGCGATGTCATCCCAAATAACTCTACTGTTAATGGTGGTTTAAATAAGTAAAGGCACTTACTTCTTTCTTGCATAACAGTCTGGCGGAAGCAGTCCAGGGTTGGTGTGTAATCAGGACCGTGTGCTGTTGTCTGGTTCTACCGCCCTTAGGTAATGCCCTCAACCACGCCCTCCAAGGTGGCCCGCCTCCCTGTCCACACTCCAGCCAATGGGAAGGCACACAGAGGATGTTGGAACACACCCCCTTCTTGCTGTCCCTTCTCAAATTCTATTGGCCAGAACTCAGTCGAACGGCTGTATCTAGCTGCAAGGGAAGCAGGAATATGTAGTTTCTTGGGGAAGGCTAAATTTTGGGGATTCTGTTGATATCCAAGAAGGGGAGGGAGGCAGGATATTTGGTAGTTTCCACCACCTTAGGGTGGTTGTATATTTTTCGAATAGACATTAAAATAAATAGTGCTAAAAAAATCGGTTCCAGTTCATTCATGTCTCCCCTATGGTCATTTGGTATGTGCATCACACTTGAGAAAACAGTCTTGTGAGTCAGCGTCCTCTGGGACACCACCCTGTTGGAATCCTCGCCTTACGGAAGTAAGATATAGGTTTTGCTGTTGTAGGATCTGGGACCTGTTGCTTTTTAACGGCACCTCCAGGAGAGGTGGGACACTCATCTTCGTGGAGGGAGGAGCTCCCCAGCTAGGGTGACTATGTCATGTGCTTCCGAAGCCCCACGGTACATCCTCTGATTCTGTCCGGCGGCTTCAGGCATGGGCAGGACACGGGGGTGCCTCGTCTGTTCTTCCAGGCCCAGGCGAACGCATGTCACCGCCACCCCTGCCTCTCAGCATGCCATCACAAGGCTGGGATTTGTCTTCGCTTGGATGTGTCAGCTGGAGCCGGCCCCCAGCCCCCACAGGAGGCAGGAGTCCCACCTTAATGACTTACCAGCACGATGCATGATGGCAGCCACATGTCCCAAAACCGGGGGAAGCTCGTCTGTTAAAAGTTAATGATCTGGGGAGTCCTGACATAAAGTAAAACCTTAAGTGGAATTCCGTGGTGTTGCGGACAGTTAATTCTTTATTAGGTTTTCCTAAGACTGAGATAAAAAGCATTTTATCCTTTTAAAGGTTTGCGTTATCATGTCATTGCATTTTATAGAAACATTGATCTCCATTTGGCTAATCCGGGACAGGTAATGGAAGTCTCTGCTGTGGAATGGCAGTCCACCTCCTAACACTTTGCTAGCCTGTTACTTTTGGTTTGGTGGGATCACAAGTGTCCTAGAAGAGGCAATCTGGATGAGGCCCATGAGGGCCGGTGGGACTGTTTGTGTTTATTTGTAGCTGGCTGGAGTGAAGTCTCTGTCCTCCTCCACCGTGTTGAGATCATGCTAGGTTGTTTTGCCTGCAAGAGCCTTATGATGGGCTATGGGAAGAGAGAAGGAGCAAAAGTCCAAAGTTCCAGGCTTCCCTGGCTTTGTGCCTACGTGGGGAATCCGTTTTTAGAGTCTGCTGCCTGACAAGTAAACTCAACTGCCTGCTGGGGCCAGCCAGGGGGGCAGACTCTGCTCATTGTCACACAGAATGGGGGTCCATAGGTGCCAGATCTTCCAATTTTTCAACCGAAACGGGAAATCTGGACTCTTAGGAGAAATGTAGGAAATAAATCTAAATTAAGAAATACTATGCAGGCTTACCAAAACACACCTGTAGGCCACATTAGCTGTTGGAAGCTTAGGCTTTAGCAGATGGTGCATGAGACTCAATCACTCCATCTCCAGCCAGTGCTTCTTCTTTTTTTTTTTTTTTAAAGATTTTATTTATTTATTTGATAGAGAGAGACAGTGAGAGAGAGCATGAGCAAGGAGAAGGTCAGAGAGCGAAGCAGACTCCCCATGGAGCTGGGAGCCTGATGTGGGACTCGATCCCGGGACTCTAGGATCACGCCCTGAGCCGAAGGCAGTCGTCCAACCAACTGAGCCACCCAGGCGTCCCCAGCCAGTGCTTCTCACCTGAGCTCGAAACTTCTCTGACGGTCTACCTGACATCTCTAACTGGATGTCCCTGGGGCATCTCCTACTTTCCTGGTCTGTGCCCTGAACCCCTTCCCTGTTTCTGTCGATGGCAACTCCATTCTTCCAGCTCCTTAGGTGGAAGAGCCTGGAGCTCTCCATAATTCCTCTGTTTCTATCCTGCCTAAGCTAGCAGCAAATCTTGAGGTCCTACCTTCTACATCTCTGCAGGCTCTGGCCCCTGTGCACCATAGTAGAGCTGCTTCTCTACTATGCTTCCGGCTGCCACCATTGCTTGCCTGGACTGTTGCAGTAGCCTCTTCCCAGTCTCCCTGCTTCCTGTCCCCATGTCTCCCCAGTCCTTTCTGCCCACAGCAACCAGAGCAGTCCTGCTAAAGGTCAATTGGACCACCTCCGTCCTCTGCTCAAATTGTTTCACTGGCTGCCTTCTTATTCCAAGTAAAAATTGATGTTCTTAAAATGAATTACGAACTCCTAAATAACCAGGCTTCCCCATTATGTCTGTGATTTCCTGTCCTCAGTAGCCCCACTCCTGCTGTTCAGGCACACTTCTACCTTGGGACATTTGCACCTGCTATTTCTTTTCCCTGGAACTTCCTCCCCTCTGTCTCTCTTACCTCCTCAGAATTTTATCCCAGTGCCTCTTTTTTAATTTTTCTAAAGATTTTATTTATTTCAGAAAGAAAGGGGGAGAGCACAAGCAGGGGGGTGGCCGGCAGAGGCAGAGGGAGAAGCAGGCTCCCCACTGAGCAGGGAGCCCAATGTGGGGCTCGATCCCAGGACTCTGGGATCATGACCTGAGCCAAAGGCAGAGGCTTCATTGACTGAGCCACCGAGGTGCCCCTCATCCTGGAAGCTCTTGCCCAGAGAAGGTTCCTGTCCGTCCCATCCAACAATGGGACCACCCACACCATCCTTCCAACGTTCTGCATCCCCCTTCCCGCCTTTGTTTTTTCTTCTTGGCACTGGCTACTGTCAAACACACTGTATGTTTCATTTCTTGATCTTGTGGCACTCCTTTTCCCCACTAAAATGTCAACTCCATGAGGCCAGGGATTTCTGTCTGGCACCTGGAGAGGGCTCATTTTTTAAACGAGTGAACGAAGAGTGTAGGTTCAGGAAGGTTTTGTGCGTTCCTGTTACAAACCCATGGATTTCCATGTAGTTCATATGTTTCAGTTGTCACTCTTTTTGGTTCAGGTAAGCTTCTTAAACTCTGGGCTTTGGGATTCTTCTTCTAACATGGGGATGATGATGGCCCCGGCCCCCGAGGGCTGTAGTTGGACTCAGTGGGCTAACGTCTGCAAAGCATTTAGGACAGTGTCTGGCATATTGGAAGCATTATATAAAGGTCTGTATTATGATCATTGCTACTGCTATTATTTATCCAAAAATTAAAATATTACCAATAGGGCTAGCATCTATTGTGATCCACACCCCCAACCACGCTTCCCCCTACTCTTCTCCTCAGAAGTAAACCACCATTATTAGCCTTTTTTCCATGTTTCAGATCTTTTCTGTGCCATTAGATTATAAATATATGTACCCATAGAAAAACACAGTACTTAAAAAATAAGTACTATATTTCATATAATATTTTTGCAAGTTGCTTTTCTTCCTCTCTCTCAGGAATGCATCATGGGCATGGCTGACTTCATCCTTGGGCATCTCTGTGGATGATTCCAGGCTGGGGAACCTGCTCCAGGTTCTCCAGGTCTCCACTGGTGGACCTTTAAGCTGTTTTCAAGTTTCTGCTACTATGAACAGCGCTCGCTTAGTGTCCTGGTGTCTGCCCTGTGAGCGCTTCCGCCCTTCTGCAGGGTCGTCGCTAGGGCACGAGGTCGTATCCGAGGGTTTATGCACTTGCCATTTTAATAAATAGTGCACGTTGCTTTCTCAAGTGCTGTTGCCACTTAACGGTTCTCACCAGCAGGAGGCTAAAAGCCTTTGCCTTTTTTTTTATTGTAATTTTTATTTTGAGAAATGAAAAAAAAACATGGAAAGTACAAAGTGTAATGTAATAAACATCAGTGTACTTAGCACCTAGAAATGTCAGCTGTTAACATTTTGTCACATTTGCCACAAGTCTTTTCATAATTTCACTTAACAAATACCCGAACATTGCCGAAAAATTTGTCTTTTGTACAAGTGTGTCCCCCGTCCTGGAGGCAATCACTGTTCTGAATTTATCATGCACCTGTGCAAACCAGTGCTATATTTTACTTATATGCAGAACCATGAGCAATCTATTATTTTTGCATATTAATTTTTTTGTTGTTGACCATAGGATTCTGTAACTTGCATTTTTTTCAGCCAACAAGATATTTTGTAGACCTTCCTCAGTCTTTTTACCTGCTGTATAATATTCTACTGGGTCTCCGTTCATTTATCTCTTCTCCAAGTGCTGGGCATTTAGGCTGAATTCCAGTGATAGGATTACAGCCAGTGCTGAGATGAACATCCTACAGGAAACATTGTGATTCTTTGTCAGGTATTTTTATAACATTCCAGTTTTGTATACTATACAGGATAAGGTGTCCTCTTTTCATAGAAACAACCTTGAATAGCAAAATACAATTTTCTTTCTTTTTTTTTTTTTCCTCCTACCTGTCAGATGAGTGTTCTTTCAAGGATGAGAAGACTGGCTATTTGCAGCTTGCTTTCATGAGTTTGGTTATTGTTATTCTTCTTCTTCTTCTTTTTTTTTTTTTAAAGATTTTATTTATTTATTTGACACATAGAGAGAGAGAGATCACAAGTAGGCAGAGAGGCAGGCAGAGAGAGAGGGGGAAGCAGGCTCCCCATGGAGCAGAGAGCCCGATGTGGGGCTCGATCCCAGGACCCTGGGATAATGACCTGAGCCAAAGGCAGTGGCTTAACCCACTGAGCCACCCAGGCACCCTGAGTTTGGTTATTGGTCTTACTAATGTCCCTGAAGATGGAAAATATCTATACTATGGGATCTTAATTATTTGACTCTTTCTGTTTTGGATGTTCTCGTTCATTTGCTTGGTATGTGCTGAGTGCCTCGTGCCAGGCACCGTTCTCAGCACGAACACCTCCAATGTCCTTGTTATTGTGGGTTTCCATTCTGGGGGAAGAAGACAACGTACCAGGCACAAATCAGCGTCTTCTCTTCCCCTTCCACAGTTCATTACTGAGGAGCAAGTGGAGACATGTTTCCTTGGCAAGGTCTGTTCCTTGGTTGAGCCCTCCAGGGGATGTATGGTGAAGCGGTTTCTGTGGGACTAAGCCTACAATTTCCGAGAGTTGTGTTGTGATTGATTATGTATTGGTGCCTAACAACCCCCCTGCAAAACAGACTGGCTTCCAACAGTGATTCATTTATTTTGCTCACTAATCTACTCGTGGGGCAGGGCTGGGCAGGGACAGCTGTTTCTGCATCCGGGGACGTCCTCTGGGGCAGCTGGAAGGCATCACCTGAAGATTTACTTGCTCACATGTCTGGTGGTTGATGCTGGCTGTCGGGGCGATGTCAGCTGCCCTGTGGCCAGGATGTCTTCGTGTGGCCTTCCGGTCCGCACAGCGGGGCGGCGGAGTACGAGGCTGAGCTTCCTGGGAGGACCAGTCAGGAGCTGCTTCGCTGTTCAAGACTTAGTCTCCAAAGTCCCAGCAGAGTCGCTCCCCCTGCAGTCTCGTGCTGTGTAGACTCTAGGACAGGGACCCTCCTGTCCGTGAAGGTGTGCGATGTCCCCTGTGCGAGGGGCACATGGGTTGGATGTATTTGTGCAGTGGGCAGTGGCATCCCGCAAGCTGTGCAGAGCAATCCTTAGTCCTATCCACGGGATCAGCCCGATCAGCCCGATCAGCCCCATCTCTCATCAGCCATGGATTGTACGGCGCCTGCGTGGAGGCAGCCATGTGGACAGTGGTTGGGATCGTAGCAGAGTCTCGGAGGGCAGCTGGATGCATCTAGACATTGCGCTGTGTCCTTATGCCCCACAGCATCCCCTGTCCCTCTCATGTCACAGAGAGGGAAACAGGCTCAGAGCATTTGAGCCAGCTCCAGGATCTGCATGGTTAATAAGCAGGGAGACTTGGGTCGGAACCCGCCGACATGTTACAGTCCCGGCCTCTGTCAACAGATCGCCGCCTTCTTCCCGGGAGGTAAGGCTTCTGTTTTGCTCAGAAAGCTCCCAGTCATGGGACTGCATGGGGCTGTCTCTGAGTGGCCACTTGGTCTGGCAGCCTCTGGTTACCATGGTGACAGTGGCCAGCCACACAGAGAGCCACTTTTGACCTTTCTTCCTCCCCGCCCGCCTGCCCCCCTGCACCGGCACCCTCAGAGGTTCCGGCTCTTACCGAACAGAGAGGCGCGGTGCACTGAGAGCTTCCGAAGGGCACCTCCTGTCCATCCGCTAATGGGCTTGTTGATTTGAGAAATGGTCTTAGGATGTCTCCTTGACTCAAGGCATGGGCTGAGCAATTATAAAAATGAAATATGATGTCATGTCAGGCAGCCCATCACTGAGTTCTGGTGTCTGAGACTGTTCAATTATCTTCACCTGTTTCCAGGGCTTCCAAACCCTTCAATAAAAGACCTTGCAGGGCAGAATTTTTCCTGCTCCCTCCCTCGTCCTTCTGAGCTATTTTGGAACAATGGGATAAGACATACTCACATTTTCTTGGACATAATGGCACCTCAAAGGTGCCATGTGTTGGTGTTTGTGGCCAGCGGCCCTTTGAATGGAAAGTTCTCACACGAGAATGTTCCCGGCTCTTAGCGTTTGCCCTGTGTGGCGTCTCTGTGCATCAGTCCTGGGGACCTGGGCCACCGCTGTAGGAGGGAGACCATGCGAACCTTGGGTTAGGAGGGGACGCAGCCGTCCCTTAGGAATGTCGGTTCAAAATCCAAGTTAATTGGGATTTCAGTGAAATAGACATGACAGTTTTATAGTCATAGGACACACGTGGCATCTCTGAGGTGAGTCCGTCCTTCCAGTCTGCCCAGGTTGCAGTGAGTCAGGCCATACTGTGACATCAGACCTCTGGGGTCTGACCGTGGCTTCTGCCTTACCCCATCCCGGCCCCCTCACGACCTGTCCGGAACGTCCCTCTTCATGTCTTCTTGCTTTCATGCTGGGCTCTGTCCTTACCCAGGAGCTTTTAAAATGTGAGTCAAATCATGCCACCCGTCTGCTCCAAACCCCAAACAAATAGGGCAGAGAGTGGCAGGTCAGAGGGCAGGTGGCGAGGGCTGGAGACTGGACAAAGAATGGACGCATCTTTATTTTTTAGCACCCTGATGTTTCCTTCCTGGCCCGGGGCTTTGTGAGAAGCAGCTTAGCGAAGCTGGAGTAGTGTCTCCTTTCACTGCTCAGGCCAGACCCACCTTCCAAGGACTGCCAGATGCGGGACATGCCAGATCGGAAGGACATTTCAGACTGAAGCGGCAGACAAAGGTTGTAGAGGATGCCAAAGGATGAAGTAGGTACTTATATGGAAACAAAAGGGCCCCTGGCACTCTGTTCTAGGTCAGGCAATAGGGAGCGTTGGGGACTGTGGCGAAGGAGAACCTGTGCCCCATCTGGAAGAGACAGCCCGGCACCAGCCAGCTGGGGTCCCAGGAGAATGCAGGTCTGATGCTGCTAGATCTCTCCGGTCTTCAAGAGAAGCCTGCAGGCCCGCCTCCTGGCCACTCCCTGTTTTTGTTCCCGAGTGTCGTTACGAACTCATGGGTTTTAACGTACTTGATGTGTTTCATCTGTTGAGTCATTTACTGCTTGGATGCTGTAAATCACCCCGGATTTGCAGCTTTGGCCAGCAAGCACGCCTCCAGGCTGGCTCACGTGTCCCTTTGACACGTCCCTGTCAGTTTTGGAGCGCCTTCCTGTTTCCTGGCACGAGCTAGTCCAGGTTCATCTGGTACATTTCCTGCTCCAGACGCGGAACCAACCATTTCTCCAAGAAGCTTGGATTTGAGCTCTGTTTTTAAAGGCTGGCACTAAACCCACGTTCAGAGGGAAAGCTTGGCTGGAGCCAGATCTGTTCCTGGGGTGGCCCCCCCCGGGGTCCGCGGGTAGCAGTTTCAGCACCATGGGGAGAGCCCCAGGCTGACCGCCACCATCTCTGGAGAGATTGGCCTCTGCTCCCGGGGCCTGCTGGGCTGATGAACAGCCCAGCTAATGTGTCTGGACGGTTGCATTCCACTCGGGGCAGCCGCCCAAAAAATGTCTGAAATGCACTTTCCCTGAGAGCTGCTCTCACAGGCTCCATCTCACAGAAATCTGTCAAGACTCAGGTGTGGATTCAGAGGCGAGGTATCCCGCTCTCAGACCGTGCAGATTCCACTGTGTCATCCTCCAGCATCACGCAGTTACATGTCTGGAATGGGTCGTCCCTGAGGCACAGACTTGAAACCGACGGAGACTGCTTCCTTTCGACCTTCTGCCTCCCCTGGCAGCCGCTGCCCACACCTCTGCCACGTGGGCCACTGCTGCGTCCTGTGTTTATTCGGAAGCATCTAGAATGCTGCCGGGCGGACTCTGGGTACGGTTTCTCTCTCATACCTGCTGTGTGCGCTTGGGCTCCGATCGCCAGCGTGCCGGTCCTGGCTGGGCGACACGCCAGATTCCGAAGGTTGGACAGGCTGCCTATCCTTCCTGTGCCCTGGTTTCCTTACCTGGAAAGCAGAGACGGTCCAGAGATGTACCTCAGAGCATTGTGCCGACGAGCCCACGAGTTAATATATGTAAATCCCTCACAACAGCAAGGCTCAACACACATTGACATTTATGATTATCGGAATCTCTGTCTAGGCGAGTGTAACCAACTCCCGGATCTCGAGTTGCATGCGCCCGCCCATTTCTTTTCTCCTTTGCCTTTTTTTGCTGGGCTTTCCTCCCTTTCTGTACCCTCCCCCTCCACCTTCTTCCACCGGTTCCAAGTATTTTCCTGCCCCGTGACGCCTGGGCTGGCCTCACGGATGTGGGACGTGCACAGTCCTGTGGTTGCCACACTTGGGAGGGGCCTGTGCTTTGTTTAATGCTCTGTTGTCATCGTCTTGAAACTGTTCAATTTTTAAGAAGGGCTCCTGTGTTTGCCCTTGCACTAGTCCCTGCTCATCATGCCGTGGGACCTCTGGGTCACCAAGAGAGGTGCTGGCTGCTGGGACGTCTCCCAGCCTCCCTGTCTCCAGGCACATGATGGATTTTCAGTAAATGCTGGTGGCGTGGGAGTCTTATCCCCCGAGCCCCGTGCGTCTCTTCTTGTCTCTGTCTCCTCCTCCAGCACCTGCCTGGGCAGCGTGGGAGCTCATGTGTGATGGTGTGCAGGAAATGGGGGGGCGTACCTGTGGAGGTGATTCGGTTCTTCTGTTCCTCTGCAAGTCTCACTCCGATGCCTGGCCTCCAGGCCTTTGTGAACCAGCCTCGACGTGCTATGCGGGCGTCTGAAAGCAGGATTGGGGGCTTGCTTCCTGGGGACACAGCTATTTGGACAGGAATCAGCAGTGATGGCACCACTGGAACTGGAGACCTTGCTGATGTCTGCTGCCCGCCCTAGACAGGCAGGGACAGGCTCCCCTCCTTCCTCCTTGGACGTAGGTCCAGTGAAGACCCTGCCTTCTGCCCTGGCCTGGGTGGGGAGGACCAGGGCCCAGCCCTGGGCTGCCTGCACTTCCTGGGGGTGTCTTGCTCTGAACTGGGTTGGCCCCTCCTACACACAGGCTCCCAATGTGGCGGGGTGGGGTGGGGAGGGGCGGGGGGTTCAGTCTCTTCCCGCGGGTGCCTGAGCCAGCAAATTCTCAATGCTGGGAACAGTGAGGTCACGAACCCTTGTAAGAGAGGCACAAAGATCTTTTCTTCCAGTCCAAATTAGAAAAATTGCCAGAGGCTGTTGTCATTTTTCAGCTAAGTTCGAGGGGTTAGGAGTTGGGATGAACTTTTCTTTCTTTGGTGCTAATGACTAGGTCTCCTGCCTGTTCTTTTCATTAGATTAGAATCAAAATGAACTGAGAACCTTCTTTGTGCGAAGTGGCTCTCCTTGGCTCTGATGCTGGTCTGGAGGTCTGCAGAGCAGGGGAGAGAAGTGACGCGGGGGGAGGCGGTGTGGGCGGGTGCTGTATTTGCAAGTGGCATAGGTGGCCTGGCCCCCACTGGCACCCTGCTCATTTCTCCTCACTTGCTTCACTCTGGATGGCCTGCCCGGCCTGCTGCTGCTTGGGTTGGTGTTTTTTCAAGGGTGAGTCCCAGACGAGGCTCTCAAATCCCATGTCACAGAGGCCAGTAGAAGCCAAGAGTGCAGCCTGCACCTGCCTGGGCTCGAATTCTGGCTCCACTCCTGCCAGCTGTGTGGCCTTGAGCAAGTGACTCCACCTCTCTGGGCCTGCGTTTTTCTCACAAATAGGAGCTGGCCCTGGGCCCTCCAGTTGTAAGGGGGGATGAGTCAGGGTTAATCCGTATCCCGTGCTTGGCACGGCATCTGGCAGAGTGAGCACCAGGTAAATATTAAATGCGGACACTCAGATTCTTCGGGAACGTTTCATGGCCTTGCACGTACCTGCACAGAAGCAGGGTCCCTACCTTCTCCTCCTCCTGAGAGTCGTAGAAGTGCAAAAGAAGCGCTCTTGAGGCTTACCGGCTAGGTGGAACAAAGCGCATGTTCTCTCTCGGTCCTTGCCCCTGCCCTTTTCGGGCTGAGAGCAGGACATCGGGTTTTGGTCCCAGTTCTGCCGTTTCTGAGATTGGTGGTTCTTACCTATCGACTCTCCTGCTGGGGAGCCTTCCCCTTCTGTGGCTGCTGAGTGTGGTGCGGGGCCATGACCACACGGCCCCCAGGTCCGCCCTGGCTGATCTAGAGAGCTCTTAGCGGTTCTCTTCGTTGGCTTTCCCTGTGAGGAAGTTGTTCTTTCCTTAAACAACCCAGAAGTACCACTTCTAGGAAGTGGAAATGCAAAGGTAAACAAGGAGACGCATACAAGAATTGTTTCTTAAAACACTGTATGTCGTCACAGAAACTTGGAAACAACTTAAGTATCCAGCAGGAGAACGGCTCCATATGGCATTTCCATACAATGGGATAGTGTGCACTAGCGGAGCGAGTGGGTGACACCAGCATGCGCCAGTGGACGTGAACTTCACGAATAGATTGTTGTGTGGAAAGTGCAAATGGTTGAAGAGGAGAATTTGATGTTATTTACACGAAGTATAAAAGTTCTAGATGTGGTATAACATCTGGTAGTGCAAGTAGACATTATATTCTTTTGCTTTTAAGGATTTTATTTATTCATGAGAGAGAGAGAGAGAGAGAGAGAGGCGGGCCGAAGCAGAGGGAGAAGCAGGCTCCCCACGGAGCAGGGAGCCTGATGCAGGACTCGATCCCAGGACCCTGGGATCATGACCTGAGCTGAAGGCAGATGCTTAACTGACGGAGCCACCCAGGCATCCCCAGTAGACATTATATTCTGGAATCAAAGTAAAAACAGACATAGCCCCAATGAACTCCACGTTCAGGGAGAAGGTGGCTTCTGGGGTCAAGCAGGGGATGTGGTTGGGAGGGGGGTAGAGGCCTTCGGCTCTGTTCAGGTGACCTATTTCTTCAATCAGGTGGCGATACACATGCATTCATTGCATCAAGCCCTTTTATAAATCTTAACCATCATGTCATAATACCTTCATGTAATCATACATTTAAGACTATTTTGCCTAAACAAAAGGTTAGAGAGTTAAAATGGGACGGGGCTCAGCATTCTTGACTTCCTCCCCAGCGCTGACGCTCCAGGATCCCCTTCCCCAGAGACTGTCAGTGACCTGGTTTTCCAGGTAGTCCGGGAGGCACACAGCTTAGGGAATCGGGTCCTTAGACAAGAGCCCACTCCTCTGTGGAGTCGGTTTCCTCATATGTCAGCCAGGGAGCGTTTAGTTCCTGTACCTGAGCCTCGTGGGGTTGCCGCGGGCGTGCTGAAGTGGTGGTGCATGCAGGGTATGGGGCTCAGCTGTGCACATGGGGATAGCAGCACGCGGAAGGTGCTGCTCATAAAGGTGACACACAGTGCTTTCAACCTTGAAGCGAGAGGGATGGTGAAGGGAATGAAAGGGGGACGTAGAGGGACTCCCCGCAACAGACAGCTGTTTTCCTAGTTCCTAACACTTCCCTTGTTAAAGAAGCTACTGTCTCAAGTTCGAAGCCCCATGAGGGCCAGTGGGTTCTGCATCATACTGCGGTCCAAGACTTCTGTTCTGGTCACACATACTGCTTGTTTTCTCTTGGTCACAGCCTGACCCAGGACCGATCCCACAGCTCATGGTAACCTCGGACTAACCTCTCCTCCAGCCAGGACAGCACTGGCCCTGTGGTTCCCTTCAGGGTGGGGCTGGGCTGCCCTCCCTCCTCTTTGGCGCTGAGTGCTGGGGCAGCCTGTCCACATCTGCCCGTGGGTGCGCTTTCTCTCCGAAGGTGGAGAGGCTGAGCGCGGGAGCTCTGTTCAAAGCAAAAGGGGCTGGAGGGCAGGTTTGCTATCCACTGGAACAGCCCAGGCCTGAGATCCCGGAGGAATGTGTCCCGTGGAGGGAGATGTGGGGTCCTGGCTCTCATGAGGTGTGGGGTTTGCATCACTTGGAGGGACGCTGCCCAGGCTCCCTTCGTTTTCACAGGGCTGGCCAGAGAAGGTTTCCTTGTCATTAGGGTGCTGTCAGGCTGTTCGGTACCAGGCAGGATGGCTTTGGAGTGCCACTTGTTTGTCAAAACTGAAAATGCCAGCAGCTCACACCCAGAAAGTGTGGGCTCCCTCTTGGGGGGAGAGCAAGGACCCCCATCCTGCGCGAAGCTGGGCTTATTGTCTGGGGAACCGTAAATGCACACCCACAGTCTCAGTTGGACAGCCACATTTCCTGGACCATCCTCTTGCTTTCTTGTTTGCTTGGGACCTGGATCTCTGGGTACTCTGTGGTGGTAGGTGAAATCCCATTTGTGCAAGCCCTCTGAGGATGCACAGAGGCCCCCTTTATTATCACAGAGAGCCCAGTTTAATGGTGGGCTCATTTTACTATGAAGAGTATTAGATTGTATCAGTGAGGACATTTTTGGCTTCGAGACACAGAAACCATTAAGCAGGGACAATAGGAATGCATTGGCTCATATAGTTGAGAAGCCAGAGAGGTAAAGCTTCAGGTATGGCTTGATTCAGCCATTCACATAGTGTTACCGGAACCTAATATCTCTCCTTGTCTTGGATTTCTTCTGGGGATGGGCTTTATTCTGTGCATCCTATGGGCATGAGTTGGGATCTCAGTCAGGCCCAGAAGGAAGAAGGGGTTCTTGCCAAATATTTAAAACAGAAGCCCTGCACCTTGTGATGGTTGGCCTGCACTGGGTCTCTGATTGGCCAGGCTTGGGTCAAATACCAAGAGAGTGGAATTTCCTCTTCCTGAAGTATGGAGCAGGGAGGAGGAAGTTCCCAAAGCAGGAGTGGAATGCAGTTAGCGGATGTGGGATGGATGCCGAAGGGCTACATAATCCCACGTGTCCATAGTTGGCCAGAGGGGAGCTACTGGTCTTGGGCAGCATGGTTCATTGTTTTGGACAAGGAACCAGTCTCCCTTCAATGTGCCTGAGTCCTGAACTCAGCCTCCAGAACCTGGGTCCTGGCCTTCCTCTGGGAGCCCCATGCTGGAACCGTATCAACAGTGGCCCAGCCGGTGAGGGGGTCTAACCCCAAGGCCTCATTCATACAGGCGCCAGAGAGGAAGTAGGAGCAGAGAAATTGCTGGCCTGTGTTAAATTTAGATTTATTCTGTTGAGCTAATTGTAATCTTTATTTGCTCCCAAGTGATTCATTCTTATCGTTCTTATTATAGCTGAGAAAATTAATTTTTATTCTACCATAAAGGTGGCTGTAATAATCTGGGTTCAGGGAGGGGGATTACTTTAATAAGATTTGCCAGTAGGCTTTGAAACAGTCAGCTTTTATTAGCGTGTGGAGCCGCCTGCGCCACTGCTTAGGATGTGAGGGGGTCCGGCTGGGATTGCCCAGGTGAGCTCAGCCAGGAAGGGGGGGCAGGTGTGTTTGCTCTGTCAAGAGCTCGGCATGTTCTCCTTCCTGTCTTTAAGTTCAGGGGTGCCCTGATGGGGGGAGCTGAGCAGATCTCAGCATCTCTGACCGACTGAATGGAAACAGATGCACAGTCATGAGTCACTCTGCTCACATGACACAGCGCGGCACAGTAGGACACATGAAGACCCCTCCGGAGGTCAGGCTGTGTGGGGACCCAGGGATTGGAAGGCATGCCCCTGCTGGAGACAGGGTGGGTTCCGGACCCATCAGTTCTTATTTGCAATTCCAAAATCCTGAATGCTCTGAAGACTGAAATGTTTTGGGTAGATTTTCAGCGGACTCATGTAGGGGTAGAACGTACTTGAACTCATTTATCACTTTATTCCACTAAGGATAGATGTTCATATCTTTGACTTGAGAACCACTGATGTGTTTGATTAAAGGATGCTGCTCCAGACCCCAGTAAGGTTGTGACTCATAGACATTGTATGCATGGGATTGCCCCCTAAGTCGGGAGAGTTAGGACCCAGGAGTTCTGGAAAAGAGGTGTTGGAGCTGCACGGGATGCAGACCCACTATTGTCCAAATTTTCTGATTTGGGGGGAGAGAAATCAGAGCTCCTTTTATGTGAGATTTTTCAATTTCTTTAAAAAAAAAAGATTTTATTTTTAAGTAATCTCGACATCCAACATGGGGCTTGAACTCACAACCCCAAGATCAAGACTCATATGCTCTACCAGTTGATCCCGCCAGGTGCCCCAGATTTCTCAGTTTCTGGATGTTAGTTTCAGTTCAAACTTTTAATTTTTTTTTAAGATTTTATTGATTTGACAGAGAGAGACACAACGAGAGAGGGAACACAGGTGGGAGGGTGGCAGAGGGAGAAGCAGGCTTCCTATCCAGCAGGGAGCCCCATGCGGAGTTTGAAACCGGGACCCTGGGATCATGACCTGAGCTGAAGGCAGACACTTAAGGACTGAGCCACCCAGGCGCCCCTCAAGTTAATTTTCTGATGGCAGAAAATACCTCCAACATGGTTAGTCATTAGGGAAATAAAAATTGAAACCATAGTGAGATGCAATTGCACAACCAATGGAATGGTGGTGAAAAAAATAATTTACAAAAGGTTAATGATACCAAGTGTCGGTGCTGGTACAGAGAAACTGGAACTGGCTTACATTGCTGGAGGAACTGTAGCACAGGCAGGAGCTTTGGGAAACAGTGTGGCAGTTTCTTAGAAAGTGAGACTTCCACAACCTGACGGCCCAGCTATTCCAGCCTTAGTTCTCTACCTAAAAGAAACAAAAGACTGTTCATAGAGGTTCATCGCAGCGTTACTCGCCATCGCCCCAAACGGGAAACAGTCCACTCGTTCACCAACTAGTGGGCGCTTGAACGCGCCGTGGCAAGTCTAGACAGTAGGAGAAAGAAGAATGCGGTGCTCCTACATCAGTGACGGGGTTGACTCTCGGATAATGACACGGAGTGCAGAAGCCAGACTCCGAAGTCTGCGGACCGTCTGACTACATATGTGCGCGCGTTTCTAGAACAGGCAAAGCTAGAGAGACAGACTGCAGATCTGTAGTTGCTTGGGGCTGTGGGTGGGAGTGGGGATTGCCTGCCAACAAGCACAGGGAACTTTTTGGGGTAATGAAAGCATTCTAAAAGTGGATGGCAGGGACGGTTGCACAACTGTGTAAATTCACATCGGATTGTACACTTAAAATGGGTGCATTTTAGGGTAGGCAATGTGTGCCTCGATAAAACTGTTCATATCTTTGGAGACAAAATGCATTCTAAAAATGATTCTAATGTGAGAAAAAAGTGATTATCATGGTTATAATAAAAAAAAAGCCATGGGGCACCTGGGTGGTTCAGTCAGTTAAGCGTATGCCTTCGGCTCAGGTCATGATCTCAGGGTCCTGAGATCGACCCCTGCATCGGGCTCCCTGCTCGATGGGGCGGGGGTCTACTGCTCTTGCTCTCTCTCTCTCCAATAAATAAAGGAAATCTTAAAAAAAATAAAAAGAATCCAGCCCTACCTTCCAGCAATCCATTTTCCTAATCGTGCAGGTAGCACGGATTAGCTTCCCCCCACCCCCAAAGGAGTGCAGATTCTTCATACACAGAAAAACATCATTATATTTTTCTATATGCAAAATAAATGCCATATAGTTTGCTTTTCCCTCTCAAATAGAAGCAGACCATCAGTACTGTTTTGTACCTTGTTGTTTTTCACATAACACTGGGTCCATCTTGGAGATCTTTCTCGAACATAAGGAGCTGTGGCTCTCAGGTGCTGTCATTTCCCCTTCCATCATTTGGTGGCACACGACCGATGTGGCCACTCCTCCACTGAGGGACACCTGGCTTAGTTCCAGGTAGCAATGCCTACTTCATAGGTTGTTGGGAATATGGAATGAGCTAGCGTAGGAAAGTGAAGATTTTTTTTAGAGAGAGCGAGGGAAGGGGTAGAGGGAGAAGGAGGGGCTCTCAAGCAGACTTTATGCTGAGCATGGACCCCCATGCGGGGTTCGATCCCACAACGCTGACATCATGGCCTGAGCCAAAGCCAAGAGCCAGACGCTGAACTGACTGAGCCAGCCAGGTGCCCCAGCTCACAGAATGTGCTCAGGCAGTCACAGAAACGATGCAAACCTTTAGCTGGTGTGCCCGCCTCCAAGAAGAATGTACACCTATCATTTTACATGTGTGCAGGTATATTAGTAGGATAAATTCTCAGAAGTGGAGTTACTCAGTCCAGGGCTGTGTGCAGATTAATTTTGGATGGGTTTTGCCAAATTATCCATTGTATTCCTTCCGGTGATGAACGACATTGTGTCCTTTTAGCTGTACAGACTCTAAAGTCTGGTCTTTCAGACTTTTGTCAAAAGTAAAGATGTGGGAAAAAGTGAAAAGTAGGATGTGGGATCTCCTAATTTCAGGGGAAAAAACACAATCCCAGCTTCAATAGGATTCAATAGGGTTCATCGGCATAGAAAATTTTCTGCCTGAAATGCAAGACAGAGAGCATGTGTGGGGTCCTTTCCACGGAGCGGCTGGTCATGAGAGAAGGAAGATGTCAAGCCTATCATATTTACAGTGTTGGCAAATCGAATCAGGAATGCAAACAATTTCTCAGAACACGCCTGCCAGTTCCTTACGTCTTTCACGTCCTGGCAACATACAGGTTAGGTAAAAACACACACATTTGAAACCCAAAGAAAGGCACAATGCACCAGCTGACAAAAAGCCTTTAGAGTTCTGATCAAAACATCAGCATTTTTGATGGGCCTTAGAATGAAGGACTTTGTGAGAAGCATCTTAAACCAGGCACGGGCAAGACGACGTTAAAAGCACCTGCTTTATGGAAACTGGGGCAATTTTTCTGGCACAGAGCGGCTTGGTTTGGGTCTGTTTTTGGAAGAAGTGGCAACATTGGAGAAATGATTACAAAGTAATCTGTTCGTCAATGTATTTATTCATTAAGCATTCAAAGGATTGCTATTTGAATGCACAGATTGTAGCATTTGAAAGTCATTGATCAGGGATTTGACATTTTTGCAAAGAATTCCAGAAACATGGGGCCTCTCTTACCTGATCTGAAGCTGGCTGAGCACCCCAAAGAGGGGGTTCACTGCCAGTATTTTGCCCCTTGGCCTTGATTGTTTCATAAGGATCTTGCCACTTTCGGCTCCCTGTCTTCTGGGAGGGAGTTTCTCTCTATATACAAGCCACGGAGCTTCCCAGGCTGTCATGGGCTCTTTTTTGACGCACCTCATGGAGTGAGTCACGTGTGTACAAGGATTCCCCATACAGGAGCTGGCGGCTCTATCCCAGCTCTGACTCTGTCTCTAAGGACCTGGCTCTCGCTGGCTTCTGGCTTGCTTTCCCGGGTGTTGGCTCCAGCCCGTGGCCCATGCAGCTCTGGGCCCTGCTCAGTGTGGTGATGTCCTTTGGCAGTTCTGGGCTCTCATCAGACTGTCCGTAAGACAAGGGGAGGGCTCTACCGGGAGCCTCTGCACACGTCAGAATGTTCCTATCATCCTTAATACTCTGCATTGGGTAATATGACACTCGATGACCAAATAACTCAAGTTTCCCCCAAAGGTAGAAGAGACACAGATGTTGGGAAGACAACGAACAAATACCTGATAATAAGAACAAGACTCCTAAGGGTCTGGCGCTTGGCCTCTGTGTGTGCCTTTGACCTTCAGAAGAATTGATTTGAGATCTGTTCATTATTTTGGGGGAGAAGAATTACTCTTTCCTTGAGTGGTTTGTCTTGGGCTCAGCATTCTCTATTTCAGTATTTCAGATAATGCTGGAAAAGCTACCTGCCCTCCTCATTGACCTGTTTTCAGTAAAGACAGTATGAGCTCAAAATGGAGCACACTCTGACATTCCGTTGTCATGGCAACCTGAGTGGTAAACATCAGCTTGATGCTGTTTGAAGGGGGTGGCAGGAGTTAGGGATTGGGAGATTGGAGGATAGCCAGAGATTTGGGGCCTTAGACGCTGCCCCAGATCCTACAGAGGATGCTCAGTGGAAGGTTCAGGAAGGATACCACTTCCGTCTCCATGAGGGACATCAGAAGGGAATGAGCTGGAGTGAGCGGGAGGGATTTGAGTCCAGACCCTCTAACTCCTCTTCAGACCTTTTCTTTACAGCCTTAGTTCTGGAAAGAGCTCTCTGTTCCCTGTGCTTTCCTTCCTGGTGTTCTGCTCACCCTTGTGACCACAACTGTGTCTCTAGCCAGCTGCTCTCCGCTGAAACTGCCCCCCTCCCGCAGATCTCCAGAGCAGCTTCTCAGGGAGAGCCCCCTCCTCCCAGAGCCCGCCTGGCACTGCACGGTCCCTCTGACCATGCTACTGGGCCCCATCCCGGGATGTCCCTCTCAGCCTTCTTGCAGCCTCTGGGGCACCTGCCAGGCATGTACTCGGCGGGGTCTCTCCTCCTGGGTTCCTCTTCCCGCTCTGCAGGCCTCTCTCCCTTTCTTCCAATGATCCCAGTCCCCACCTCGCTCTGATGACGCCCCCACTTCTGTGCTCAGAGCTCTGTCCTGAGCTTCAGCCTCTCCCTCATGTCCTCAGGGACATGGGGGCTCCCCCAGGTCTCAAAATCACTGTATCCCAAGCAGAGCTTGGCAGCTTCTCCGCACCTTCTTCCCTCTCTGTGACTGGCCCAGCCTCGCCCCTGCCCCAAGCCAGCACCACCCTGACTCTTAGGTGGTGGTGAGTTTGGGTATATCAGAGCTGATCAGACAGAAATAACTGACCATGGGGTGGCAACGACCGTGAACTTTATCGGGCAGCACTCGGACAGGTGCATGTTCGGGGAATCCCCACCAGAGGACTTTTCCAGAAGCAGGGGCCCCTGCCCAGGTGGAAAGAGTGGATAAGCACTCCGGGGGGGGGCGGGGAACCTGGCAGGGGGCTTGTGCCAGCACTCGGTGGGAGCCTCCAGGTCAGGGGGCTCTGCAGGACAGTCGCGGCCGGGGGATGTCTTGTAGCCCAGGGCTTTTCTTATTCCTGGGGAGCAGATGTTGGTGCCGTTTCATGGGGGAAGCAAAGCAAGCAGGCTCCAAGTGGCTAAAAATATGCCGATTTGGGCTCTTTTTTTTTTTTTTTTAAAGAACTCTTTTATTTTTTTTATTTTTTTTTTAAAGATTTTATTTATTTATTTGACAGAGAGAGATTACAAGTAGGCAGAGAGGCAGGCAGAGAGAGAGGAGGAAGCAGGCTCCCCGCTGAGCAGAGAGCCCGATGCGGGACTCGATCCCAGAACCCTGAGATCATGACCTGAGCCGAAGGCAGCGGCTTAACCCACTGAGCCACCCAGGTGCCCGATTTGGGCTCTCTTTAAAGCAATTGGTTGTATAGAAGATTGAGTCTGACACCAGCGATCTTTGAAGTAGTGGTCCTTGCCTCCTCTGAACAAGTGAAGAATACAAGAGGGCCAATTTTCAGGGGGCCATCTTTGGCTCATTTATATAACAAGGTCGCCACCCTCTATGACCAGGACCTTTGAATCCACTTTTATCCCAGTCACTCCTGCTTCCAGTCCATTCTCCGTCATTCTCGGGTGAGCGTTTGCCGAATTGCATCGAATGGTGCCATGTTGCCAGGACGTAAGCATTGCAGTGGCTTCCCTTTGCCTGTGGGATCGTGGGGCCTCCAGCTGGCCCTGTATGGCCTGGACCCTTCTTCCTCTCCAGTCTACTTTGGAGCTCTTTCTCCCTCTCCCCCGACACCTGCTGCAGCCTCACTGCCCCTCATGGCCCTCGGCAGGCCTCCGTGTTCCACCACGCCTGCCCTTTACCCCTGCTGTTTTTCTTTGTCCAGAACCCTCTTTCCCACCCCTTTGCCTGTTAATTCCATTGGTCCTTTGGGCGCTGTGTTAGATTCCTGGGGCTGTTGGAACAAACAACCACAAACGGAGGGGCTTAAAATAACCTTAATGTACTGTCCCACAGTTCTGGAGGCCCGAATTCCAAACTCATGGTGCTGGCAGGGTTCATTCCTGTTGGAGGCACTGAGACAGAGTTCATCACATGCCTCTGTTCCAGCTCCGGCGGGCTCCAGCATTCCCTGGCTCGTGGACGTTATCAGTCTGGTTTCTGCCTCCATGTTCACACAACATCTTCTCTGTATCTGTGATAATCCCTCCCCTCTCTCTTGAAAATATGCCGATTACTGGATTTAATCCAACATGACCTAATTTCATCTGCAAAGACCCTGTTTCCAATTAAGGTCACCTTGAGGTTGTGGGTGGGCGGGCGTTTTGGCAGACCCCATCCAACCTTGTCTGTAGGCCTTATCTTTCTCTGTTCCATCAAATGGCATTAGTGTCCCTCCTCTGCCCCCACTGTCACCCCCTTGCTTTTCTTTAAGGAATGGCTCGTTTATACTCATGCCCCAGTGAGGCTGAGCGGCCAGGGCAAGGCTGTGTTGGTCCACTGTGCGCCTGACCCCTCCGCGAGCACCTGATGTGTGAATGACGGCAGGCACTTGTGTTATGTGCCCCCCAGAATTTGTAAATTGAAGCCCTGACCCCCAGTGTGATGCTCTGAGGAGGTGGGGCCTTTGGGGGTGAGGAGGGTTAGATGAGGTCATGAGGGTAGGATGCCCAAGATGGGATCAGTGCCCTTATAAGGTGTGGATGAGTCTCCAGAGCTTCCTTTGTCCACCATGTGAGGACCCGGGGAGAAGCTGGCGTCTCCAAGCAAGGAAGTGGCCACTCAGTGGATGCTGAATTGGCCAGCACCTCGATCTTGGACCCTTCAGCCCCCAAGAGTGAGAGAAGGTAGTTGTTTGTTGTTTAAACCACCCCGTCTGGTATTGTTATAGCAGCCAGATGGGCGTGCCTGACCCAGCCCTTCTGAGACCCACAAAACCCTTTCCCGTGTTCCTCCATGGGGCTGAGGTGCTCGCCATGGTAACCTGCTGGCCCGGAGGTGGCCTGATGTTCTAGCCATGGTTGCCTGCTCTGTTGGTCTTTGAGAGGAGGTAGGGAGGGGGCAGCGTGGCCTGAGAGGGAGGGGATTTCCTCCTGGAGTGAATGCATAGGAAATAAAGGAAGGAAAGACCTTTTCATATAAACCGCCAGATTTCCCTGGAAGGATGCCACCGATCTGGGCCCAAACGATTTCCCCTGCTCTTTGTAATTCCTCCGGGGGAAAGGAGCAGGATTGCTGGCGGTTGGCAGGCCATGGGTGTGGGCAAGGTCGCTTGGTCCCCTCTCTGGGGTGCACGCCCACCACCTCCCAGGGCTCAGTGGCAGAGGGACTCCTGGAGGAAGGGACACGCTTCTTCCTGAGACTGCGCTGGGCGTTCTGTGACTTGCCAACCCGGAGTCCCGTGATGTGGAGTCCTCGTGCTTGTTTAAAGGGCATTCTGTCAGAAAGCAGCAGTGTGCCTTGGCGTGCATCCCCAAATCGCCCCAAGCCTGGATTTTGGCTCTGGAACCAGGGATCCGACCACCTGCTGTCACACAGCTGCGACAACCTCCACCACTAGGTGGCAGTGTTGCCGCACACGAGGCCCCTGGTCCCTCACAGGCAGAGCAGAGGGGAGCAGGGGACCGGGTCAGGGGGCTGCTGGGTTAGGGGCAGGCACCCCGCGGCGACCCCCTTCCCCCACCCCCCGTCCCTGCCTCCACCTCCTGGAGTGCAGACCCCTGTGTCCCTCCCTCCCCAGGCTGACTGCCCGACACTGAGTTAAACCTGAGAAAAGAGGAACTGAGAGCTGTTTGTTTTTGTTTTGTCCCCACTGGGATGCCCCCAGAGCTCTTGTTGAGAAGCAGGTTTACCTAGGACAGAGGCTCCTTGCATAGTGGCTCCCCCCGACCCGGGGGGGCCAGTGTGGGGAGGAAGCTTCCATTCCTTCCCTTGCGTTCTTTATGGGTTTTGCCCAGCAGACTTTTGGGCCGTGTTACCAGTCAAAAGCAATAATGGAGCCTTTATTTGCTTTGGGAAAAAGGAGACCTTTGCCTCCCTGCAGCCAAACAGAGGAAACCATCAGAAGTACTACGGGTTTCAGGAGCCTGCAGGAAAGGCGGTGAGCAGAGCTTGGACTCCACCGTCTTCGTGCTGTGGGTCCTTAGGCATGTTTTTTGACATTTCTGTGCTTCCCTTTCTGACATGTAAAATGGAAACAACACTACGAAATTATTGAATTATATTAAAAATAAAACACGATGAGACTACTACCCTATCTCACAGACTCAGGTAAAGAGTAAAGGTGTAAAGAGCTAATCCCCATGAAGCATCCGGGCCCTTGTGGGCACAGCAGACCTCCTCATTATTACGGTTATTTCTACCACTAGTTCATTCACTGGACACTACTAATGGGAAACTTGAGATAATTTCACAACCAATATTGATCTGTTCCTCCTCTGAGATTCGCCAACACATATAACCTGTGTCCAGCAAGTTAACGATACACGTTTTACTTTTATTGTTACCCGTGTTTTAAATGTAGATTTATTTGTCTTCCGTTCTTAAGGAAAATATTAAGTTCCTCAAAGGCAGGCCTCGCCCTCTGCGTGTCTTTTCATCACTGCACTGCCCTTCCTGCAACCCCTGGCTCCTTTACTTGCTTGATTGTTGTGAGAAATTGATGCAGACAGGACATGGGCTTAAGGTTTTTTTTTTAATTATTATGTTTTTTTTTAATAGTAGGTGAAATGGGGTTGTTAAGCAACCAGATAGTCAATAGGACTGTGGGAGAGATGTTCAAGGACCCTGAGATCATGCTGTTTAAACTCTTAACCCTTAGAAAAGTACTTACATTGTTTTTATTTATTTATTTTTTGAGAGAGTGAGTTTGTGCACAAGCTGGGGGGTAGGGACTTAGGGAGAGCATCAGCCCTTTGTGGGGCTCGATCTCATGACCCTGAGAACATCACCTGAGCCCAAATCAAGAGTCGGACACTCAGCTGACTGAGCCCCCCAAGCACCCCCACCTTAAAAAACAATCTTAAGGATTCATTAGAGCAGATTTTCTAGGGACCAGTCACAAAGACCAGACATGTGTTTCCCTTCCTTTAGGTACTTTGCATGTTTGCAAAGAGTAGGCTGCATTGAAAAAAATAAAGAGAAGGGAACGTATCCATGAATGATTTTGGACTGACCCGAGCTAGCCCAGGTTAGTGGTGTTTCACTGCATTTGTCCAATGCTTTTTCTTCATCTGTTGAGGTGGTCATAGGATTTTTATCTTCCATGCTGTTAAAGTGGTGTACCACTCATTTTTTGATTGCACAATACCAGTTGTAAATGCAAACAGAAGAGCAATTAACCCACATGCAGAATCCTCAAAACGACGCCAGTCTTATTTCCTAGCTCATACGTGCACATGCTTTCTGTTCTTCCCACCGCCGTGAAAACTGTGCCCAGAACTACCTCGGCTGTGTCTGCGCCTGACTGGCACACTGTAGGGCTTTGCAGTCGCCGCTCCTGTGCCTCTCTGATCACCGCGCTGGTCTGAGCTTGCTTCCGCTCTCCCTGACCTCCCCCGGGTCTCAGGTCCTCCGGAATGCTGGGCTCCTGGGCCACGGCGAACAGTGTGCAAACAGAGCAGCAAGGGACAGTAGAGGAGTGTAGGGTGAGCAAGCTTGTGTGTCTGCTTCCTGGTCCCATGCTTCTGCACGTACGAAGCTCAAGTTCAAAGACAAGCTCCCGAGAGTTTCAGAGGCGCGGAGTGTGACGGCAGAGCATTGAAACAGCCACGGGCCCTTCTGAGCTTGGGGCCTGGTGTCTAGTGGTCTCATCCCTGCCTGCTGAGCTCACCTCCAAGGCCCAGTATTCTAAAGTAAACGTTTCAGCCCTGCCGTGGATGTTGATTTTTGTGCGGGTCCTGGGTTCAGATGACCCAACCTGGGTTTCAGACGGAGTATGTCAAAGCCTAAAGGTTAAACTCATTCGTGATCGCTGAAATGTTCGGTTTGTGACTGCAGATGTACTCCTGATTTTTTTTTTAATATCGACATTGTCGAGAGTGGTACTAGCTGTAAAGAAATTAGCCTTCATCTGGAGGAAATTGTTCCATGTGGATAACCGAGTGGATTTTTGTGATGCTTCTTACAAAGAATATCCTCATCCTTGTCAAAATGGTGCCCCGATGATGTTTTTTTTGGGGGGGGGTCCCCCTGCACCACCACAGTATACTCCCCCTGGAGCTCATCTACCTCCAGGCTCCCGGGGAGAGAGACAGGACTTTGGGTGCGCCAATCAGAACCGGCCACAGTGATTGATTTGGGGATGGGTATGTGACCCGTGAAGGCCAGGGAGAAGCCCTGCGGGCTTCCTCCTTGAGGTGTGGTCTTGTTGGATGGGAGGAAGGAAGACGGGAGGCTCGGTGATGCTGTTGATGCTGTGCCGTGCATACTGAGAATGAAACCAGCTCCATGGAAGGGAGCGGAGTGACAGATAAAAATCCATCTTAAAAAACAACTTTAAAAATTTACTTTCAGTATAATTGGCTCCTTTTGGCATATAGTTCTATGAATTTTTGACACCTGCAGAGCTTTGTGTAAGCGCCACCACAGCCAGGATCCAAGACTGTTCCGTTACCCTCACCCCAGTCCTTAAAAAAAAATTTTTTTTTCTGTAGTGAGACCTCCCCAGCCTGTAACTCCTAGAAGTCTATGACCTATTCTCCATCCTTCTAGTCGAGGTTTTTCCAGAACCTCACATAAGTGGAATCCTACAGTAGGTAGCTTTTTGTGGTTGCCTTCTTTCATTCAGCAGAGTATTTAAAATGTATCCACAAGCATCCATCCTTTGGCCTCCTTCCTTGCTGAGTACTATTCCGTTCAGGGAATGTACCATTTGTTCACCCACTCTCTAGCTGAAGACATCAGGTTAGATGCGGAATCTAGCCAGGCCTGAGGCTAGCCCACTCTTGGACTTCCCAGCTCGGACTGCCGTTAAATTCTGATTTTGTTTAGACTTGGTATGGTTCTCTGTGACCTGAAAGAATCACTTTTTTTCCCTCTCTCTTTTTTTTTAAATGAGAAGGAGAGAGAGCGCATGTGAAGGAGGGCAGGGGAGGGGGGCAGAGGGAGAGGAAGAGAGAATCTCAAGCACTCACTGCAGAGCCAGAAGAGGGGCTCGATATCACGACCCAGCAATCATGACCAGAGCTGAAATCAAGAGTCAGATGCTTCACTGACTGAACCACCCAGGCACCCCCAAGAATCATGTTGGATATCAACAATGACCAGATATAGGGAAGTCAGGTCTGAACAAGTGAGAAGTCCAAAGCACCTGGGCTCCCCATGGGACATTCCTGTAAATGGAGTTATACAGTGATAAGTCACATGCTGAGTTTCCCTTGTGGTGGCAGGGAGGGTGGCAGGAGGTGACACCCCATTTGACAGAGAGGGAAATTGAATCTCAAGAGAGATGAAGTGACTTGTCTGGGTACATCAGTTGAGCCGTTGGCAGGCCTGAGGGCCTAGCCCAGCTGTCCCTTCGCCTCTAGTGAGCCTCCGCGGCCTCCCCCGCAGACAGGGGCTGAGCTGTCAGCATCACTTAGTGAATTTCCCTTTTTTATTTAAACAATCTCGGAGGTGTCCAATTTAGAATAAATATAAATGGAAATCAGAACAAGGTCATCAACATTTCCTACTGTTTAACAGCTGACGGTGCCTATAGGAGGTCAAAATTACTGTCACTAAGATCTATGTAATCCGTTTAATAATGCTCTTTCTACATCTGGTGCCCACGGAAATCTCTCACATTGGTTTTACAGCCCCTCACTCCGTTCCTCTGAACATCTTTCTCCTCTGCGCTCACAAAAGCCCGTTTCCACGAAGGAAGAGGTGTGTGATTTGTTCTATGTTTTTGTCAGGGCAGGCTCGCAGCTGTTGGAGTTGTTAGCCCAGACAACGTGGTCTTGGTGCAGTGTTGCTAGTGGCTGTCATTTACAAACGTCGCAGTGGCTCAGCGCACTGGGTGGTTCCTCGCTCACATCCAGTGTGGGTGCTCACGCTCGGCAGGCTCTCCTCCAGGTGAAGACGCAGGGGCCCAGGCTCCTTCCAGCTCATAGCTCCGTCACCACCTGGGGACTCAGATTCCTCCTCTTCTCCCTGCTGGAAGGTAAAAGATAACAATTTTGGCTTCACAGTAATATGTAATACCTATATTTCATTGGCCAGAACTCGTGCCATGACCCCTGGATGTAGAAGAGGCTGGGACAATTCCTGGCCAAGCAGCCACATGGAATGCTATGGAGAGAAGGGCTTCTCTTTTCTTCTTCTTCTTCTTCTTTTTTTTTTTTTTTGGCAGGTAGCCATCTCTCCCACAGATGTGATGCCTCATTGTCTAGACTAAAGCTGCTCATCCCTCGCTCCCCTGCTCCAACGTCCAACACTGTTCAATGCTGCCCTCCCCTGCTTGGCTAGTGTCAGATGTGAGCAGACAAAGCCTGCTCATTGTCACAGCCCTGAATGCATATGGGAAAAATAAAATGATAACGGCATAACTTCCAAAGAGAGGCACTAGTCTTCCATCCCTCTGTGTCTTTGATCTCCCTCCCCAAAGCCAGCCGTGGCCTGCCATTTCTGCTTCCAGTTCTACTGCTGATTATTTCAATCACTGTACATACTACTCCACCTTTATGCCTTGCGTTAACACAAGTAATGCATTTAGACAGCAATGCTTTCTAAAGAGAGGAGGACTAAGCTCATGTACACCCCTTCCTACTCTGTTTTCTTAGTAGTTCACATTGTATTTGGCTGTGGGTGACAGAAATCTCTGGCCCCAGGGGCTTAGGCAAGTAGGAGCTTGTTTTATTTTGTTTATTCGTTTATCTCGTGTTGTGGTTAGCTCCTTCTGACTTCCCATGTGACTTTCTCCGTGTGTAACTTTGGTTCCCATTGTTGCACGGCGGCTGTCCGCTTACATCCCCTCTCAGGATGAGAGCACCAGCACCCACCACACTTGAATGACTGACATTTATCTCGAGGGTTAATGCAGTCTCCTCAGAGAAGGGTTGAGTTTTGACTGGAGATGAGTATTCTGCCTTTTCTCAGGGAGGGGGTGGGGGGAGGAGATTTGCCTGGAGTGGGCGTCCCATCTACAAAGTTTAGTTACTCCCCTGTTTTTCAACCCTTCCCCCCCATCCTTGCTGTGTGTGCCAACGTCAAGTCTGGGTCCCGGTGGGCAGAGTAGCCCAGAGCCCCTCTGCAGCACTCACAGAATGTTCTAGCCCAAGGATCCGTCTGCTGTCTTGCCCATCAGTGCATTCTCATCCACTTGTCTTCCAGAAACTTGTTGAAATACTTTTTCTTCAGATGGCCTTCCTTCATTTCTCTAGATAATAGGTTTATTCCTCCTTTGTACTTTTATGTTTTTATTTCTGTGGGGCTTCTGTGGAGATGTGGGGAAATGTGTTCGGTCTACCACTTGAAATCAAATTCTGTATCTTTCTTTCTAAGGGAAAAATGTCAATATTTCCCTTAGCTTGAGTAAGCACAACATGTTCATTCTACAAGAGTTGAAAACACATAGAAAAATATATCAGAAATTTGAAAGGCATTCATAACCCCCATATGCTGGAGCCTTGCCTCCAGGTAAGAGTCAGCTTAAGTTCTGGCGTGGGAGCTGACAAAATGATTCTACAGTTAGCATGGAAGGCAAAACATAGGGAAGTCCAGCTAATAGAAATTTGATATAAAGTAGTAACCTGGTGTGAGCTTCCAGGACCTCCTTAACAAAGAACCACAAACCGAGTGGCTTCAGCAACAGGAGTTTATTTCCTCACAACTCTGCAGGCCAGATGCCCCAAATCCTGGTGTCCACAGGTTGATTTCTTCCGAGGCTTCTCTGCTCACATGGTAGACGGCTTCTCCTGTGTTTCCACACGCATGGGCGCCTGCACATGACCCTGTCCTTATGAAGACATCCCTCGTGCTGGATTAGGCCCCGCCCTGTGGCCTCATTTGAACTCAGTTACCTTTGTAAAGGCTTCATCCCCAAGTTCTCCCACAACCCCCCTTTCCCGCTAAACTGTGAAGTCAAAGAGAATACTACCACTGGCTGATTCAGTGTACCCGGTGTACGCTCCTGCTGTCAGAGACTCCCTTCACATCATGCACCTAGAGATGGCAGGCGGATTCAGGACTTAATGTAGTACCTGAAATCCGCAAAGAGGCGATAGCTATAATCTTGGCTACCAAAAAAAGAAAAAAGGAAAAAAAAATTCAAGCTCCTTCACATACCATCACCCTCTGAGATGAGTTAGCTTGACTGCAGAGATGATTTCATTGCAATATGTCTATCTGTGTATCGAATCATCCAAGTGTGCATCTGAAATATATATAATTTTTAATTGTTGAAGATTCCTCAATAAAAAAATTCAGTGTAAAAATGTGGACCCACACATGTGTCTACATGCCCCCATCCACAGAAAACTAGGTGAAAGCATCTGTGAGTGTGTATTTGATCTTGGGACATGGGGAGGGCTTTCTAGGCATAAAGGGAGTGGAGCACATCATGAGTGAAAAGATTAATACCCTCCCTTCTCTTTTAAATATTGTGCGTTGGCCTTTGTCTCTGTAGAATATTTGTACCCCCAGCTTTTGCCTGAGGATATAATCTCCAGTGTCGTGCCCTCTACCTCTTTCTAGGCCCTCAGCTGGTCTGGGAAGGAAGCCTGTTCAAGGAGAGAGATGAAAAGGGTAGGATTTTTTTTTTTTTTTAAGGTGCTGTGCTACCCTGCAGGGTCCCTTCAGGAGCACCCCACAGAGGAATCTTTCTCAGAGCCAGGAAAAGCTTTGCTTCTGGCTTTCATCTTATGGATAGCGTCCAACTGGTGATCTCATCTTGTGCTTTGAGAGCCGGCCAGTTCAGAGGCACATTGGCAGTTCCTCTGAGTCATGGCTCGAGCTCTCCTGGGGTAGATGTTGCTTGCCGAGCTTTCCCGTGGCAGCAGAACGTGGTGGCTGGGACCTCGAGCTCTGCCCGGAGCTAGCCAGCTTGCACGGAATCCCACCTCTGCTGCTTACTGGCTGTGTGATCTTAGGTAGGTCACAGAACCACCCCTCCCATGCCTCAGTTTCCCCACCTACGGGTGGGGACAAAACTCAAATCCTCCTAACCAAACGATTGGGAAGACGAAGGGTCGCTCCCTGTAAGGTGGTACGTTGCAAGGATTATGTTAAGTGGTGACGTTTCTATATTTTATGTTTTCCTCTTGCTGTAATTTATAGTCCTCGCTAATCCTTAATGAACTTGTTGGCGTATGACCCATCACTTGCCCCGCCACCCAAGGCAATGGATGACTTGATTTTTGGGTAGACACAAAGCAGCTCCTGTCTCCTCCGTGGTGGTATTGCTGTTCAGTGGAGTCATCTAGGGAGCCCAGAGACAATCAGCCCCACCTGAGACCATCTGAATCAAATTGGTGGGTATGATACCCACCAGGGATGACTCTTATGTTTCCTACCCTGTGGATCTCCTGCACAGCCAGGGTTGAGAATTACCAGGTGTTATGGGCCTTCCTTCCACCGATCAGTGAGGAATGTGTCTTGCTGGTGTTTTTCAAAGACTTTGGCCACCTGGCCCCCTAGAAAGAGAGCCTCCTACACCTGGCTGTGCAGGCCTGGCTTTTCTTGTGGGAATTAGAAAAAGAGATTCAGCTGCAGAAATGTCCAGGCCATTACCCTTTGGTAGGTGACTGGTAGCCACAACATTGGTAACCGGCTACTACGCTGGGCTGGCCATGTTAGTGAAGTCCGCCAGGGTTCCCCTCTCCATGCCCGGTGCCCTGTGGATTGCTTCATTCTGGAAGATTTCCCACCCAAGCCACACAGCATCCCTCCCGCACACCTTGTGTTCTCGAGGAACCTGAGCCTGACTCTCCTTCCGGCTCCTAAGGAGCACAGTGATGAAAGTGCTGTTCATCTGGGCCTCCTAAGACTCCCTCATTTCATGCTCTCAGGGCCCGCCGCCTCCTCTGGATGGGGTGGTGAATAGTTCTCTCGGAAGCCAGCAGACCGAATAGGGGCTCCTAAGTTCGGGCCACATGGTCTACCTGCCAAGAGGAAAAAGAATGGGGCCACTATATGACACGTCTGGGGATCAGAGGGACGGGGGGTGGCTGCTCAGGCCATGGGCGTATTTCTCAGCACACAGTCCCATGGCTTTATAAAATACTCCTAAATTCCGGTATCATATTTTGTTGCAACCCGGTTCGAGGACAAAATGAGGCCCTGGCAGCTGATGTTTATGGCTTCCTATATAAGCTCTCAGACAGAATTTGTACTGCATTTTGCTTGACTTATGGTGGGGTAGGATTGTAAACCTCACACTGTTATTTCAGATAAAAGGCAGGCTTTGGCCACAATAAACAAGAGAGGAGGCACAGCTTTAAATTTCTTGTGAATCAATTTTTGAGTTGTATAAAATATTGACATAAATGATAAATAAATGAACTGATGCACAATGAAAATGGGGCATATTAAACTCTGCATAATTTTAATGTCCTTTTCATATTTATAAATATGTCAGAATTTAAACATTGCCTTGGGGTTCCCCTGCATTTTGTTGGAAGGTGAAATTGGGCCCCACCTCTTCCCAGGTCTGGTGGGCTGGGCGCCCACTTTGCTCCGCTGAAGGGTGCTATCATGCTGCTCAAGGCAGATGTTCCCTTGCTGCCAATTATTTCATGGTCAGATTCACCTCGAATTACAATTCCTGGTTTGGAGGGGGGAAATAAACCAACAGAAAAACTAATCTAAATTTCATATGGGATGGCGCTTCTGCATAGCTTGACATTGCCAAAATACAAATTGCCCCTTGGTGGCGGCAGTAGCCAAAACTTTTCTTTAGATGAGGCTAATTCTTCAAAATCACTTCTGCGCCACCCCCCACCCCGTGTTTCCCCCAAATCCTATCCAACTCATAGGATACATTCTGGAGGAAACGTGTGTCTGTATCATGAAAGTCAATATATAGTATGTATAGTATAGTAGGTATTTTGTGCTTATGTGTATATATTTTAAACAGATTTGGGATAGTTTAAATAGAGTTTTGATGTCTGCTTCTTCCCCACCATGTCGTAAGCATTTTCTCATGATCCCAATGTTTGTCGAAGTCATGGTGCTGTTGACGGCTCAGGGTCACACACACAGTACGGCTTTCCTCATTTACTCAGTCGCTTCCCTCGCGATGGGCTTTTAGGTTGCTTCTGGCATGTTGCCTTGATAAATCATGCTTGTGATGAACCTCCTTGCACATTGGTCTCCTTCCTGGTCTCTGGATTATTTCCTGAGCTTGACTGCTAGGTGGGGAATTCAGGGATGGACATTGTTAAAGGTGTTAATGTTCGGTTCCCTAATTGCTTCATGTATGTTAGATGTGCCAGCTCCTTGGGGGCAGAAATCACATCTGTCTTGTCCCTGTGATAGCCCTATGTGCCACAGTGCTGGAAATAAGACAAATGAGTGGTAAATATAGCTAGATAGAGAATCGGAGGAGTGGATGGGTAATAACCCTGCTTCTCCAATAATTAATCTGACAAGGACTGGCCATATTGGTGACACTTGAAAAGATCCTTCCTCCCTCCCTTCCTCCCTCCCTCCCTCCCTTCCATCCGTCCTTCCTTCCTTGAGATATTGGCATATAAAAAGTGTATATATTTAAGAGTTACAGTTTGATGTTTTGATAGAAGTACTCATGTCTACATAATCACAACCAAGCTAACTAACATATTCATTACTTCTACCTAGCTACTGTGTGTGTGTGTGTGTGTTTCGATTTAATTGAAAATCCAGCCTCTTAGCACGTTACAGCATATAATACAGGCTTGTTAACTATGTCACGTGCCCGGCATTAGCTGTCCAGAAATTATTCATCTTGCATGATCAAAACTTTGTAGCCTTTGACCAACACCTTCCCACTCCCCCTCCCCAACCGTAGACCCTGGCAATCACCATCCTGTTCTCTGCTTCTAAGAATCTGGCTATTTTAGGTTCCACATGCTAGTGAGATCATGCAGTATTTTGTGGTGAACTTGCTTTCTGAACACCTTCTCAGAGCAATGATGCATCGGGCCCTCTATGATTGTATCTCATCCCCAATCTCCTAATTACAATTTTGTCATCCTCTGGGCAAGGAGAGCTTTGGACAAGAAAATCTCAAGGACAGCCCTGAAAAGGGGCCCCCCAAATTAAATCAATAGAGAAGTACTTTTTGCAGAATTTGTAATGGCTGCGGAAAAAAAAAAAAAAAACAACAACAAAACTTGCCAGGAGTTAGGGTCTATGGTTTGGTATATATTTGCCTTTTATCCTCTAGCAATGCTGCATCTCAAACACTGCTGCCTGGTTGCATTTCTTCTTGTGCCAGCTCTAGGGTTGGAGATTTATTATTTCGGGGCAGGGAAGGAGCCTTGTGTGTTCTAAGCCTGATTTGCCAACCCTGGTTCCTGGTGGGCTCTCTTTAGTTTGAAAAAGCTTGTTGGGTCTGTGTTTTCCTGCTTGAAAGAAACACGCACATACATATATGTATACAAACACACATCTACACGTTTCTGTATATATTTTAAGTAACAAAATAATATATAGTTGTAAAAGTTTAAAGAAAGTAGAAATGTAGATGTCAAAAAGTGAAACCCTTTCTCTTTGGTTCTATAGACACACAAACATAATTATATATACATTTATATACACATACCTATGGAATCTTAAAAAACCTAAGTAGGATTATAGAGGATACACTTATAATTTATAATTTTTAAAAAAGATTTTATTTATTTATTTGATAGAGAGAGATCATAAGTAGGCAGAGAGACAGGCAGAGAGAGAGGAGGAAGCAGGCTCCCCACCAAACAGAGAGCCCGATGTGGGGCTCGATCCCAGGATCCTGAGATCATGACCTGAGCCAAAGGCAGAGGCTTAACCCACTGAGCCACCCAGGCACCCATATAATTTATAATTTTTTATACTTAGTGGCATATTGTGAACATTTTTTCAAGTATGTCCATGTAGCTCCATTTCATTTTCTTACAGCTGCCTGTAATCCCACTGCACAAACATATAGTTTATCTGGTCTCCTTTTGATAAACCTTTAGAATGTTTCAACCAGAAATAGTAGTGCTAGTAACAATAGCACGACTGGTGGATATTTACGGGTGTGTCAGAACTGTTCTGAAAGCTTTGTATTACTAACTCATGACTCCTTACAATAACCCAATAAGGTAGAAGTTACATTTACATCCTACGCTACATGAGGATGTTTGAAGCTCAGAGAGGTTAAAGTAGTTCGCTCGAGTGGCTCGGTTAGGAAGCCACAGAGCGGGATTCTGGCTCTCACATGTGCGCTCCCAAGTTTGTGTGCAATTCAACAATGATGCTGCGGGGAACGTCCTTGTAGATGGATCAGTCCCTGTGCACTCCTGCTAAGATTTCAGAAGGCGAGCTTTGTAGACGTGGGGACCTCGAGCCATAGCTTCACCCTCCTTTCAGTCAGAATCACAGAGATGTCTGAATGTCTTTGTAGACGCAGGGTCTGGGAGGGACGGGAAGAAGTGTAACTATCTAACAAGGAAGCAGTAGCAAGTCCTGTACGATGCACAATGCTGGCTCAGGTGGTCTTTGCAGGCATGCAGCCTCCTCTGTGTGCGGTGACGTAGTGAAGAGGGCTGTGATCCCCTGAACTTGGGTCTTTGGAGAGCAGGTGGAGACGATGTTTTCCCTTGGGTGGGGTGGGGGGGGTCTGTGCACACACAGACTATTGGATCAGTGGTAAATGAGCTCTTGCCCACTCCACAGTGGCTGGTTTGGAAGATTCCCATAGAACCCTGTGCTGAGGTCAGGGGAGGCCCAGTGTGGCTGGGGGTGGTTTGCTGGGGTGGTGGGTGCAGACTGCACTGTGTTGGTGTCCTGGCTTTGCAGGACCTGCCCTTTATTCTTCCTTTCCTTTCCTTTCTCACGCAGAGACGGAGAGCCGAGGGATCGTGGATAGTCTGCAGAGGTTTTCCTCACTCCCCGCCTATCTGCCCACAAGCTTCCACATCGCCGACGCGGAGGAGGCCTTCTTCCTTAAGGAAGCCAACCAGGACGTCACGAGGAACTCCAGTCTGCAGGCGCGGGTGGAGTCATTCTTCATCTACCGGGCCAGGACCCCCCCGACCATCAATGCCAGCTATGGCCCATTTTCAGCCGAGAAGACAATCCCCCAGGAGCTCTTGTTGACTTCCCCAGCCTTTGGAAATGTGGAGAAGTTTCCCTTCAACTGGAAGCTGAAATCCCACATCCTGGACAGCTCCATCTACTCCAACAGACCCAAAGTGCAGACCTTGTTTTACATCACCGGGATGGACTGGGACGACAGTGACCCCGAGGAAAATCTACCGTGTGTCAAGATGTTTGCCTTCCCCGAGGCCAGGGAAGTGGCGGCCAGCTGTCGGCTGCAAGGGGACCCGGGGCTGTGTGTGGCTGAGCTGGAGCTGCTGCCTGAGTGGTTCAGCTCTGGGCTGGACCTGGAGCCCGAAGAGGAGATCCCGGCCATCCTGGGGGGCACCGCGATGGAGCTCTTCTTCACGCTCTACCCGGCTGACCAGGCTGGCCAGTGTCCACTGGAGGAGGAGGGCAAATGGGAGAACAACATCCACTCCGGCCAGGACAGCCCCCAGCAGGTGCCTCCAGCCCGGGAGAGGATTGGGAGTGTGGTGGTCTACCCAACTCAAGACGATCTGAAGTGGTCCCTGGTGAACCTGGATGAGAACGTTGTCATCTCAGTACCCCTGAACCTCATCCGGGAAGGGGACACGGCCACCTTTTTGGTCTCTCTGACCAGCAGCTCTGTGGCAGACCACTTCACTCTTAGGTAAGTGGCTTTGCTGGGTTGGGTGGAATAGAAATCAGCTTTTGGTCATCAGTGAATTGGCAGTTATGTGGTGTTGCTGATCTGCGGAGTATCCCATGTTGAGGGGAAACTGACAAACATGGAATAGAGACCCATGCAAGATGGCACAGTCGAGAAACAGGGTATTAGGGCATGGGCCCTGGGCATCTATATTCTCTAAAATCTCCCCAAGTCATTCTGTTGTGAAGCTAGGATCAGGAACAAGGGCTCTGAGAGCAGCTTTTTGGGCGGACAGGTAAGCTCTCCAGTGACACTCTGAACCCGTCACTGCCGGCCTGGACTTGCTGCCTGTACGTTGAAACTTTGTGAATGAATTCCACTTTCCAACTACAGGAAAGAGCCTTCCAAGACAATGTCTCTGACCACTCAGGTTTTCATCAAAGTGAAGAATCCGTAAAAGAATCCTTTAGTAAAGTAAATCAGCAGTCTCTGCATGACAAAGATGCAGCTTTAGGGTTGGAAAAAGTGCGTTACTAGTCTGTGCTGGGGGGCAAACCTGCATTTAGCTTATTTTTCTCACAAAACTTTGCAGTGGGATGCAGCAGTGGCTTTGCCCATAGCAGTTGTGTGCCCTGAGGCAAGTCATCTAACCTCTCTGGGCTCCTGTTCCCTCATGGGTGAGATGGGAATTACGATGGGCTGTTTGTCTTGGGTTGCTGTGAGGATCAGTCAACTTGGTGAAGGTCTTGGAACAGCATTGTCCCTGAGTGTTGGCCTGTGGCTGTTTTCCCAGCTCTCAGATGCTGAGGTGGTGGGGCCGTGTAAGTGACCCTGTTTTTCTGGTTGCAGGTGAGAAGGCGGAATTAATTATAAGCCCAGTGTAGTCCCTTTGATTCTGAGGGAGGCCGATGTGCCAGAAAGTGTGTTTGTTCGGGGCCTGCGATAGTTTACTGAGGCTCCGGCAGATCCTAAGTAGGTTTCGAAGCCAGCAGGAAGCCCAGTTCCCCTTTGAAGCCTCTGGAGTTAGTTTTGGTGATAACTGAGCCAGAACTCAGTTTGGACCCGGCCCTGTGCTAATCACTCTAGTGGTGGGGTTGGGGTGGTCCAAAGCCCTGTTCTTGCTCTGCAGAGATTCCTTCCATAGAAGGCAGCACCAGATGCTTGCTCTAGACCAAGAATGGCAAAAGTATGGATTCTGCACTCATACCACTCAGCCTGCCTTCTGCATGGACAGACATAATTAATCTACTGCAGCGTTTCAGCTGTCCCTCTGCCATGGCAGACATCATTAATCGACTGCAGTGCTCTAGCACTCCCTGTGCCATGGCAGACATCGTTAATCAGTTATAGCATTGAGTTCAGGACTCCTGGCAGCCCTACATGTCCCTGTGCGATGGCGTGGTTGACACTTAACTTATTCGCCATCCTTGGTGTAGAGAGAACATTGCTGGGTGAGAAGTTTGGGGAAAGGGAGAACAGACGGTCTGGCGGTCAGGGAAGTGCTGCAGCCTGGTTGGAAAAGGCATTTGGGGCCAGGGAAATGGTCTAAATGGTACTAACTTTCACCGAAGACCGAGAATGGTCCAGGCCACGTTTCAAAGTTGTTCACATGCAGTAAGTCACTGAGTTCCAGCAATGAACAACCCGAAGAGGGGAGTACTACTATTATCCTTATTTTTCTGAGGCACAGAGAGGTTCCGTAGCTTGCCCAAGGCCGCACAGCTCGGGAGCAGGGGTTGTGCACGCAGGCGGTCCGGCTCTGGGAAGGCTCTAGAAGCCCTTCATTCTCTCGCAGCCCCTTTCCTGGCTGGAGGACAGGTGGAGGTCCTCCTCGGCCCGGGGAGGTCAAGCATGGACTGTGAGCACCAGGGAAGGAGTAGGAAGAAGCAGCCACGGGCCTTCTTGGTTTCAGCGCCCTCAGGGCATCCTCCTGGGGAGAGTCTCCTGGGCCTTTCCGCTCCCACTTGGGCTCTGATGCTGCGGGGCAGGAGATGGAGAGGGACCACGAGGAGGCGGGTCAACCCGAGGAATGTCCGCCCACCTTCGTTTCAACTGCAGTTGTGGAGCCTTGGCGCTAGCAGCCCCAGAGGACAAGCATCTGGCCTAGAGTCTGCACTGTCGGCCATACTGAAATCCAGGCCGCGTGCGCGCATGCGTGGGGTAGGTGCGTGCATGTGCGCGCGTGCGCACCTACGTGGGGATGTGCACGAGCATACGTGGGGTTTCGTGCGTGTGCGCGCGTCCGGGGGTGGTGAGCGCGCGCGCGCATGCGTGATAGCGCATTTGGCATTCCCGTGTAGCTTGGAGAGCACGGCCACTCTCTAACCTTGGGGTTGGCTGTGGTGAAAGATGCATTGCGTCCTGCCCAGTTTCCCGCCACCCCCAGACATCCGCGGTGTCGCACACCGGCCTTCCTCTCCCCCTTGGGTCATCCTCCGGCTCCTGCGGGCGCTTGTCTTGCGAGGCTCCTGACCTACTGTTGGAGAAAAGGGGGATGCGGTGCTCAAGAGAGGGGCTGGGGTCTCCTCCCGAAGGCGGGTGTCACCACCGCGTTCCCTGCGTGTGTCGGGGGAGCCCGGACGACCAGCGCCGGCATCCCAGGCAGTGAGGCTGCCCCGTTGGTTGCCACGGCATCATTTAGGGAATTAGGGCAGGCGAGGGCCAGGCTCACTGAGGTGTGAAGTGATGCGGCTCTTTACTATCGTTGATGCCTTAGGGCGCTGTGATGTATGGATTGATACTATTAATGCAGGTTTACTTTTTAAAAAAGATTTGTGTTTATTTATTTAATTGTTTTAGAGAGTGGGCATGAGCAGGGGGTGGGGGAGGGGCAGAGGGCGAGAATCTTCAGTGGGCTCCCCGGCTCAGCACCGGGCTCAGTCTCACGACTCAGATCATGTCGTGGGTGGAAATCAAGAGTCTGATGCTTGAGGGCCTGAGTCACCCAGGGGACCCTCAGGCTTTACATTTTTGTGTGTCCCTGTGCCAGGCTCTGCGTAAACCCTTTCCATATACGCGGGGCACCAAACGAAGTGTTCCTCATGTTGGTTCTGTGGATGTGGAAGCAGACGTGGAAAGGTTAGGGGTTGCTTGCTGAAGTCGTAGGGTGGGGGGGCACTGGTTTTGGGGCCCTGGTCTGCGTTCCTGCGTCAGGAGCTGCCACTTGAAACCACTCTTCTGGGTTGTTCTGCACGTCTAGATGGGGACCAGTCTCCACCTATTGAACTTTTCCGCGCCAGCCTGCAGTTGCTTATCTTCGTGCTTTCCTAGACAGGATTGCTCCTTATAGCACGCTTCATTTCATGGCCAGAGAGAAATGCACGGAAATTGTGGGTCACCGGAATGAGTACACACAGAGGCTACGCCCAGGGAGTCAGTCACCATCACTTGCATCTGGCAGAGACTCAAGGGCAAGCTGGAGTGGGGGAGCTTCGTGGAAAGCAGGGAAGGCTCAGGTCTGCTTGGGTCAGAGGTTGATGGCATGCAGAGGCCAGAGGCAGGTTAACAAGGAGTGAGCATCTTATGTGATGATTTTTCCTGCTTGGCCCTGAGCTGGAAGCAGAGGCGATAACAAGGGACACAGGCAGTCCTGCGCCAAGTTCAGACCTTTCTGGGCTGACGACTGCAGAGGCCATGGTCTGGCTCTTTGTCCTGACTGCTACAAGGTGGTGTGTCAGAGTTTTATTATTACATGTGGTCTGGCTATTGTCCATTTGTATATACCATCTCTTAAAATAAAACACCGTTTTCCAGCCTAGGGATATGTGTGGTTTCCCAACATAACTGATTGTCTGTTTTAATCATGTCTTTTATGAATGAAATGTGACATTTCATTCTGGCTCAGATGTGGAGCCCTGGATCAAAGCGTGAGTGTGCACGAGATTTGCTGAGATCGAATTTCAGAGCTAAAGACGTATAGAAAGGGGACAGATGTGTGTGTTTTCACATGTCACTTTGCTATTTCAGACTGCATATTGTATTGAGGCCAATTTGAACAAAGTTGAGTTGATTATTCTCTAATACCTAAATAGTTTCTGTTAAGCATTAGTATCTAAATCTGACCATGCACTGAAAAGCCTTTTGGCAAAGGGCTAGTAAAGTGGTTTGGAGGGATTGAGGGCTGCTGGCAAGGCCATGCTGGGCTAGACTCAGGTAGATCTTTGTTACACTTCCAAGAAAGTTTAAAATACTATGAAATTTTCTCTGCTCCAATTCTCCACACTGCTGTGATCTGAGGCTTAGAGAGAGCCTGGAAAACTTTATGTCTGATTTATTAAAATAAGTCTCTCCAGGCGCTTGGGTGGCTCAGTGGGTTAAGCCTCTGCCTTCAGCTCAGATCATGATCCCAGGGTCCTGGGATCAAGCCCCACACTGGGATCCCTGCTCAGCGAGGAGACTGCTACCCCCACCCCCTACTGCCTGCCTCTCTGCCTACTTGTGATCTCTCTCTGTCAAATAAATAAATAAAAATCTTTTAAAATAGCTCTCAGCTCACACAGAGAGCCGCTCTGGCCGACCTCCCATCCTGTTAAGCAGTGGAGCCCAGGAGTTAAGATCACGGACTCTGGAGCCAATCTGCCAGTGTTCGAATCCTGGCTCTGCCACATACCAACTGTGTGATCTTGGGAAAGTTACTTAATCTTTCTGTGCCATCGTTTACCTGTTAACCTGCAGTTGGGACCCTGTATGCATTAAGTGACTATGAAGCGTCACCTTTGTGCTCAGATGATTCTTCCATTTCTTCCTTCTTCCCTTCCTCCCTCTTTCCATTCACTTTTCTCTTTCCCTTTCCATTTCTTCCTTCCTTTTTAGAGAGGGATGGGGGCAGAGGTGGCGAGAGAGAGGGAGAGAGAGAGAGAGAGAGAGAATCTTAAGCACATTCCATGTCCAGCATGGAGCCCAATGTGGGGCTCGATCTCACAACCCTAGGATCATGATCTGAGCCAAAACAGTTGGACCCTTAACTGACTGAGCCACCCAGATGCCTCGTTCTACTTCATTTGGTGCCATCATTCTGGTTGCTCAGGCCAAACACCTAAAAAATGTGACTGGCTCTTCCCATTCCCTGACACCCTACATATGAACGACAGCAGACACTGGGGCTCTTCCTTTCTAATAACATCCAGAATAAAACCTCCTCCATTGCTATGACCCCAGGTATAAGCCAGGGTTTTCTCTTGGTGGGACACCTACAAGAGCCTCCCAACCTCCTTCCTTTCCCCTTGAAGTCTCTTTTTGAGCTAAAGCCAGAGTCCTTCCACTGGCCCACAGGCCCTGCATGGTCTGCTTCTGTCATTTCCTTGAGCTTGTCTGTCACAACACTCCCACTCACTCCATCACCAACAGCAACCAGTGTGCGAAAGGACCCAGCCTCCTCCCCATTTAACACTGGACTCCTGTTCCACTACCCCCGCCCTCCCCTGATTTCTGAACATACCACTTTTGTCTGTGATGTGATATATCAGTATTACTGGTTCACCTCTTCCTGCTAGAATCTGAGGTCTGTGAGGCAGGGAATTTTGTCTTCTTTGATGTGTCCTAAGGATCTAGAACAGTGCCTGGCATGGAGTGAGTGCTCAGGAAACATTTGTTGGATGAATGAATGAGTTTGGAGGTATTCCAAGGCATTGTTCTTTGACAAAGAGCATATAAATTATCAGGATTGTGTGAATTCATGATGCATGTAAATAAGAGTTTAGTAAGTATTTAAGGTTGGGACACTTTGAGGCTCCAATTCTGGCAAGAGTGTCCTTTTGCCTATAATGTGAGAACCGATTCATCATTTCTAATTCTACATGGGCTATGTCACTATGTCCTGAACTTCAGTAATTCACACACCATCTTCGGGATCTTTTTGTCACGTTAACTACCACCATCTCATCCCTTGATAAGTCAAGTCATAGCCGTGTGCCTTCTTGCATTTAAAAAAAAAAAGACTTATTTGAAACAGAGAGAATGAGAGAGAGTGAGCATGAGCTGCGGGGGGTGGGGGAGAAGAGGGAGAAGAAGGCTCTGCAGATCCAGGAGCCCCACGTGAGGCTCAACGCCTCCCGCTCCCCAGGACACTGAGACCATGACCTGGGCTGAAGGCCGATGCTTAACCAACTGAACCACCCAGGTGCCCTCTTCTTGCACTTTTTATTTACTATTTTTCTTCGGATCAAGTCACTTTCACAAAATGTATAAAAATACATTGAAAAAAGAAAGCTGACATTTGCCACCTTAAATAGAAACCAGTATAACCTGTTCAGATGAAACGGTATGATAAAAATCAATTACAGTGAGAAGACAGTACTAAGTTCTGAGTGGGTTTCCTCCATCTGCAGCCTGACCTCTCTTTCCAAGGGACTGGAGCACATGCTGCAGAGAGTGGGCTCACAGTCCCTCAAGTTCAAATTCAAGTTCACATTCTCAGGTGGAGGGAGATAATAAACAAGCAAATGAGCAAAATCATACATAATTGAAACCTGTGCTAAGTGCCGTGATGGAAACAAACAGAATGCAGTATATTTAAATTTTATTTCATTTATTTTTAAAACCTTTTGTTTCGGAATAATTTTAGACTTAGGGAAAGGTCACAAAAATTGTCGTCTCCCCTAATGGTAACATCACACACAATCACAGCAGGAATTTCTGAACCAGGAAATTTACATTGGTATAAATTATTAACCAACCTTCAGGCATTATTAATAACTTCTGGTTGCTCCCATCATGTCCTTTTTCTGCTCCAGGACCCAGTGCAGGGCCCCACATTGCATAGACGGTTCATAGCACCTTAGTTGGCTGAACTCTGCTCCCTGGTTTTTTTTTTTTTTTTTGGTCCTCTTTCATGATCTTGATGTTTTCAAAGCATGCTCGCCAGTTATTTTTTTATTTTTATTTTTAAAGATTTTGATTATTTATCTGACAGAGAGAGAGATCACAAGTAGGCAGAGACAGGCAGAGAGAGAGGAGGAAGCAGGCTCCCTGCTGAGCAGAGAGCCGGATGCGGGGCTCCATCCCAGGACCCTGAGAGCATGACCTGACCACCCAGGCACCCCTGACCAGTCATTTTTGAAAGTGTTCCTCAGCTTGGGTTTGCCTTAGACTTCCTCACGATTTAGGTTGAAGATGTACATATCTGGCAGGAAAGCCTACGAAGGGCTGTGTCCTTGGTGTGTCCTAGTGGAGATAAGTGACATCGCTGTGGCCTATTGCCAGTGACACTGATGTTGGTCACTTGGCTGAAGTGGTGTTTTTTTCCAGTTTCTTCACTGGAAACTTGCTTTCCCGCCCTTGTAGTTAGGAATCATAACATCTGGGAAGATATTGTGAGACTGTGCAAATATCCTTCCTCACATTATATTTTCACTTATAAATCTCAGTGTCCGTCAATGCTTCTTGCCTAGAGTGGGGTGATTTTTGTAAAAATGTGTCTGTTTATTCATTTATTTTGTAAGTAAGCTCTGTGCCCAGCATGGGGCTCAGCTCGTGCCTCTAAGATGAAGAGCCACACGTTCTGCCGACTGAGCCAGCCAGATGCCCTGAATGTGGTAATTTTTAAAAAATCAATTAGAAATGAATATTAAAGAAGAGTCCTGGTTCTTCCTGATCACTTCTTATTTGAATATATATGAAGAAGTAAGCCAGGAGCAGTTAGTCTCCGAAGAAGTCATTAGATTTTTTCTGCCGGGTTCTGGAATTAAGGAAGATTGTCTGGGCTCTCTGTGCATCTAGAAGGCTTTGAGGGGACTGGCTTTTTGACTTGGGAGCATTACCTAGAAACATGAGGTACAGAGTAAGTCCTTGAGGAAGCGGTATGGGCAGGAAGTGACACCAGAGAAGGGAGACCAGTGTAGTCCATGGGGCTTAACCAGGGCCGGCTTCCCAGAGAAGGAGGCTGCAGAGGACGAGCAGCTTTTGACCAATTAAAGGAAAACAAAGAAGATCTATGTATGTGAGTAGGACAGAATGACCAAAGGATGCGGTGCTCCCAGGACACGCCGGGGAGGCAAGTTTTCTAAGTAGTTAAAATTAGAGTACCGGTCAGATTTCAACTCCTCCTTACTGGCTGTGTGACCTTGTACGAATTACTTCACCTCTCTGAGCCTTGCCTTCCTCTCATATAATAAAACTGGTAAGAGCTCTTGTGAAGAATAAACAAGATCATGCAGGAAGGCACTTGGCTGCAGTTTTGTTTGTAATGCTTGGTGCCCCTGTCAGCAGCATCTAAGTGGATTCTGGAAGCTCCCTCCAGTACACACTGTGGGGAACTGAAGCCCACCATATCCGCCTAATGAGCTCCTGTTGTGTGCCAGGCTTCCCACTGGATTCTGTGTGTGTTGTCTCGCTCATCCTCATGACAGCTCTGGATCTTACCTGTTTTCACTACTTAGGGATCAAGGAAGAGGCTCAGAAGCACAAGGTCACCTGCCCAAGGGTCCCATAGCCAGAAAGCGACAAAGCCAGGATTCCAACCGGGCCTGCCTCCTGCAACGCCCATACCCATCTCCTGGTCCCCCGTTTCAAACACTCATAATCTCAGCACTTGCCTTCACACTGAAACAAACCATGGCCTGCTCAGCGAAATGTTACTCAGGTGGTACCCCAAATCCAGGCTTTATTAATTTTTTCCCTGAATAAGAGTCAGATTTCCCTTGAGGAATCTGTGCATAGACACAGGTGCTCTGATGTCTGCAATCTTGAAGCCTAGATCACATCTAGGGCTTAGAGCTAAGATTTCAGCTGTGCTTGGACAGGAAGGAGGGTGACTATTTTTCAAACAAACATCAATTTTCAAACAAACCATGACTTGTGCAGTGTGTTCAGCTAGTTCCAATGTCGTTCCCTGCATTTAGTGAGCCCGTTTCCATTAGTTAGTGCACGATGCTAAGCTCCACCTCTGCCTCGTTTTCCCTCCCAGACTCCCTCTTGCCTGGGAGAGCTGACGGAGTCTGGGCCCTCTGACAGAGGTCGGCGGGAATGGGTGTCAATTTCAGAGGTGGGAGGATTCTGGCTACAAAAGGGGCTTTCGATTTGTGCAGAGGGCTTTCTACCAGGTCCCAATTTTGGAAAATTGGAGTATGCTTAGGTTTTGGTGGTGGCTGAAATTTCGTGAATGCTTGGCTTGGGCCAAGCTACTCTTTGATGTTGTATCGATTTGACCCTGGAAGTCATGGTAGGGTCCAGGCTAGGAGGTCGGAATAATTATCTTCAGGGCTCTCACACACATAAGGAAAACCAGTAGTGCTTCTGAGCCCTCTGCTCTTCAGGCTGTCCTCCTGCCTGTGTGCACAGCGGAGTACCAACAGTAACAGTGGCTGCTTCCTTGTTGCAGATGTTTTTCTGCAGGTGGCTGGTGCAGACTGTGCCTGACCATGGCATCCAGACTCACAGCCCTCTTTCCTGTCTGTGCTTAGGGTTTCCTTGTCCCTGGGGGCCATTTCTCTGATTGAAATGTTTGCAGGGCCTGGCTCCACAGCATCCAGCGATGTGTCTGGTGCATCACTGCCAGCCTGGCAGCCCAAACATCATTGGATGAGTGTTTCTGTGTGTGTGTGTGTGTGTGTGTATCATCTGGTTTTGTTTGACCAATGTTAGGCATTGGCCAGAGACTAGACAGGGCAAAGAGAGAAAGGACAAGATAACTAGCCTTAGAAAGATTCGTGACTTGCTCAAGCCTGCAAAGCCACGATGTCAGGATTTGAACCCGGGTCTTTCCATTCCCAGAATCTGGGTGCCCGGTGGCTGTCCTCTGCTCAGAGAGGCCACACCTTGAGATGGTTTTGCTGAAACATCCACCAGAGAGAATGGATGAGTAAATAGCTAAATCTTCATACAAGGACTTCATGTCACATTTGTTGGATACATCTCTACAATCTACGGCCAAGGGGAAGAACAAAGCCAAGTGTCGGCTCATACCTATGGCAGGGTACAGTTCAGAACATGCGATCCGATTCTTTTGGTTGTGCATCAGTGCACCCATATGTAGCCAGTGGCATGAAACCTGCAGGGGAATCATGACCTCCAGCATCAGGGGAGGTGGGCTGAAGGCATCCAGGAAACTTAGGCCATATCTGATATTCTTTTGTTAATCCTGTTGGTAGGAGATGGGAGTGCTCATGTGTTCATTTTATTATCCTCCATAGTCATTTAGATGTTGGGAATATATCATATTTATAATTTCCCCCCTTTTTATTATGAAAAATTTCACCCATAGGGAAAAGAGGAAAGAAATTTACAGTGAACATTCTCATGCCCTCCATTGAGATTCTGCCATTAATATTTTAGTATTTTACTCTTCTTGCCTTACTATTTATCTTTCCATCCAAAAATCCATCTTAGGTTTTTTTTTTAATATTTTATTTATTTATTTGATAGGCAGAGATCACAAGTAGGCAGAGAGGCAGGCAGAGAGAGAGGAGGAAGCAGGCTCCCTGCTGAGCAGAGAGCCTGATTCGGGGCTCGATCCCAGGACCCTGGGATCATGACCTGAGCCGAAGGCAGAGGCTTAACCACTGAGCCATCCACGCGCCCCCATCTTAGTTTTTGATGCTGTTGAAAGTGAACCGCAGATATTCATTCACTTTCCCTTAAGTAGTTCAGTGTGCACATCATTAGCCAGGATTCAATATTCATGGGATTCACATATAGATCAACTTAAGGAGATTTGCCATGGTAACAATATCGAGTCTTTCAATACACAAACAGGGCTCCTTTCTCCATCTATTTACATCTTTAATGTTATTCAGAAATACTTTGTAGTTTTTAGTGTACAGGCCTCGCATGTTTTTGTTAATTATATTCTTCAGCATTTTGTTTTTTTAATGATATTTTAAGTGAAGTTGGTGATTTTATTTTCATTTTTCTAATTTTTCACTGCTAGTGTGTACAAATACAGCTGGCTTTTAAATAGTGAGTGTATCCTGCAGCCTTACCAAATTTACCTATCTTTGTCTTTATACTTCAAAAGTGTGTCTCTTGTAGATGGTATATACTTGTGTCCTGTATTTTTATCTATTTTGGCAATGCTGGTCTTTTAGTTAGAGATTAATCCATTAATATTTAATGTAATAACTGATGTGGTTAGACTTGGGTGTCACTATTTTATTGTTTTTTGTTTGCTTCTTCTGTTTGTTGTTTCTCTGTTCTTTCTTTTGTGCTATTTGGGTATATGAATGTTTTAAAGAATACAAGTTTAACTTTCCTGTAGGCTTTGTAGCTGCACTTTCTTGAATTTTCAGTGGTTGCTTCAGGGATTGCAATAAACACACTTAAGTTTTCACATTCTACTAAATGTAGATAGTAGGTCCATTCAACCACTCCTCTTATGCTAGTTATTTTATGTAGTTATCTAGACATTTAAAAATCCCTAGAAGACAAAATTATAATTTTGGCTTAAGTAGTTTGATGTATTAAGAGAGAATTAAGAAGAAAAAGGAAAAAGGAAATGGTTTTTTGTATTCATCCAGACTTTTGCCATTTCTGATGCTCTTCATTCCTTTCTAGGGGTCTCTGTCTTCATTTGGTGGCACTTTCCTGCTGCATGAAGGATTGCACTTGGCAATATTTTTGACGTGCATATTTGTTGGCCAGGAATTCCCTTTGTTTTCTTCTATATGAAAATGTCTTTATATTATCCTCATTCTGGAAGTGTTTCTTTGCTGTTTATGGAATTCCAGATTGAAAAGGGTTTGTTTTTTTTTTTCCCTTTTAACACTTTAAAGATGTGGTTCCATTCTCTTTTGGTTTCCATAGTTGCTAGCGAGAAGACAGACATTTAATGGAATTGTTCACCTGTAGGTAATGTGCTGTTTTTCTTTTGCCACTTTGCTTGTTTTCTTCGCCTTCCAATGGTTTGACTATGATGTGCAGAAGCATGGCTTTTTCATGTTTATCTTGCCCTGGGTTTGTTGTGTACTTGAATTTGTACAGTTAGGTCTTTCATCCACTTTTGGGAAATTATATATTAAAAAATATTTTTCTGTCTCACTTTCTTGCTCCTCATCATGTCAATTTTAGGACATCATTTGGATCATTTGCTATTTGTAACAGTTCTCTGTGGCTGTCTTCATTTTTTCCCCCTATTTTTATTCTTGCTCTTTTTACACTGGATAAATTTTACTGACTTATCTTCAAGTTTACTGAATCTTTCCTTTGTCATCTCTATTTGCCTATTAAGTTTATCCAGTGAAATTTTATTTATAGGTATTATACTCTTTAGCTCCAGATTTTTAGTTTTGCTCTTTTACTATAATTTTTATTTCTCTCCTGTGATTTCTTGGCTTTTCATTGAGAGCATATTTTCTTTTACATCACTGAGGATAGTTATAGATCAGTTTTAAAATCCTTTTCTGGCCATTCTAACATCTAGGTGATCCCAGAGTTGGTCTCAGTTGATGGTCTTTTCACTCTTGAATGAGACTTATTTTTTGAAATCTTCAAATTTTGAACAGTCTTGTATTGTATCTTGGCTATCGGGAGTGTCATATCGTGGAGACTTTGGATTTTATTATTCTCCGCTGAGTGATGTCTCTTTTGTCCAGCAGACAATTTGGATGGACTGGAACTGAAACTCTCTTGGGTCACAACTCCAGTTTCAGAATAGATCTTATGTCTTTACTGAGATACTTTGAGGCTGATCTGCATATACAGACACTCTTCAGGATTCAGCAAGAGATATTGGCAGGTATAATTTGGGCATGCCCTCTCCTGCACTTGCCTTTCCATGATTCCCTTATCTCTCTTTAGCTGCCTCAGCTACTGTGGACTTAGTTCTGTGCTCCCCCTGCTCCCCCAGCAGTCCCTCCCCTTGCCAAAACACCCCTCCTGTGTCCCTTCTATGATTTGTGCTTCTCCTGCCTGCCACAAGGATGACCGTACTATCTTCCAAGCTAAATGCAGCAAAAATTGGGCAATCCTTTCTTAGAGTTGTCCTCCTTTTCTAAGTGTGTACTCTCTACCATGATCTGCCTGTTTCTGTTCTCTCTCTAGTGCCTTCAGGTTAGCTGCTTCTTACATTATACCTAGGGCTGGAAACTGCTATTTGCAGGTGAGTGGGATCTTCCTCAGTCATTACCTGAAGTAGGTGTAACCTATTTATATTTAATGTAATTACTGATAAGATTGGATTTAGGTTTATTTGTCTTATCTTGTTTCTTCCCTTCTCTTCCTTCTTTCTTGATTTTCCTGTGTTCATCAAATGTATTTTATTATTCCATTTTAATTAATCTTTTGGGGTTTTTAAAAGCTATATCTCTTTGCATTTTAAGTGGTTGTTATAGGGATTTAAATGCATCTTTAACCTTATCACGATCTAACTGGAGATGACATCTTATTACTCTGGGTAAAATATAGTTACTATGGAGTGGTATTATGTCATTCTCACCTTCCTTTGTGCTATTATTATATTTATTGTATGGATATATATTATGTTTTGACACTTTTAGGATTCCAGTTAATTTGTAGAATGTTGCTCAGTTTGGATTTGTCTGATGTTTCCTCATGATTAGATTCAGGTTCTGCATCTTTTGCACAAATGCCACGGATGTGATGCTGTGCTCTCACTGCATTCTATTAGATGGTGCCTGATTTTAATTTGCTCCGTTGCTGTTGATGTTCACTGTTCACCTAATTAAGGTGGCACCCGCCAGTCCTTTCCACTGTGAATATACTGTTTTGCTGTTTGTAATTAATAAGGTTTTGTGGGGGACTTACTATCATTCTAGAAACATCTTATTCATCATCAAACTTCCAATTTATCATTTGTTAATTTACATTTGCATGGAGTTACGATTTCCTTTTATTGAATGACTTTGTCCCATGGAGGCAGTAGTGAGAGACCACGGGGTGGGCAGGAGTAGAGAACCCAGAGTAATTATATTCCTTCTTTTCTTCTTCCTGATATGACTCTGGCAGAGGCAGCTTTTCCCCTGTGGCTTCACTTCCTGTAGGACACATGCTCTTTTCCAGTCGACCCTGCCAGGATTCCAGCCCCCAATGTTGGCCACAGTTCTGGGATTTTAGGTAACACCACTCCCTCCCTCTATCTCTCTAGCATAGGGGATAGGGTGGCTTCTTGCTGTTGCTAAGCATGGGCTGCTTCTCCATTGCTAGGTGGATTCTTACTTCCCTGCCATATATAACCAATTCTCCTTAAACTCCCTCCATTGACTTATAAAGAGTTGCTTCTGTTTTCCTAGCTGGACAATATGGGTATGGAGCAGAGTCATCATTCCAGTTTGGGACATTGGGATTGAGGTGCCTTTGGGACATTTCGATGGAAAGGTGGGAAGGCCAGTTAGGTATGTGGGTCTGAGGCTCAAAATTGATGTCTTTCCTGGAGACATATTTAGGTGTCTCTGGCAGTTTGACCATAAAAATCGAAGCCTTGGGAAGGATGAGATATTCTGAGAAAAAGATCATGAGAAAAAGTGAAAAAGGTGAGCCTTCAGAAGAACCACCAGGGAAGGAGCAGGAAAACCAGGGGAACGTGATAATCACAAGCCAAGAGAAAGTGACAGGAAAGAAGGGTGGGATAATAGAGTTGGACACTGCCGGGTGGTCAGGCAAGAAGTGCCTGATCCTTTGCACTTTACACATGGAGGCCACTGGTGACTTTAATAAGATGTTCAGTGGATTCATGTCGATAAAAGCCAGATTGAAGGGTTTTGGGGGTACAGTTCTGACTCCAGTTACAATGCATGGGGTTTTTCCCACACCAAGCAGTTCTTCTGGAGCCAACTGGCTGCTCAGCTCATGGGGCCCACAGTCTCTTGTTTACCACACTCCTCTCTGCTCCCCACTCCTCCCCCAAACTGGCTAAAAATTCTGAACCTGGTTCTAGTATGTGTGTGTGTGTGTGTTGGTGGGGTGGGGGAGTTCCCCCCCAAAAACAAGAAACTCTCCTACAGTAGCTGGTGTCCTACAGGTCAACTCAATTCTGACACTCTCCACCCAGAAAGAGTGTTATCAGATGCTACACGCTAAGGGCTTGGTCCCACAAGACTGCCCTTCCCCACTTCAGATGTCATTCGTGAGTCCAGGTGGTCGCCTATGCTTTTGGCCAATTGGCTGTAAACCATAGGTTCCCACAGTTCTCTCCATGGGTTTGACTAATTTGCCAGAGTGGCTCACAGAATTCAGGAAATCAGTTTACTCACTAGATGCCTGGTTCTTTGCAAAGGGTGATGAAGAGATACATATGTAGGACAAGGTCTTGAACAAAGGAGTTTCTGTCCTCATGGGGTTTGAGGCTCAGTATGGAGGCAAGTAGATGCATTCTGGCTCAGCAACCTGGAAGCATTCCAAACCCCATCCTTTTGGGTTTTTGTGGAGATTTCATTACACAGGCATGATTGATTAAATCATTGGCCATTTGTGCTTGAACTCAGTCTCTAGCTTCTCTCCCCTTCCTGGACCATAGGGGTGGGACTGAAAGTTCCAACCTTCTCATCACATGTTGTTTTCCCTGGTAACCAGCTCCCATCCTTAGATGTTGTCCTAAAGTCACCTCATTAACATATGCTCAGGCATGTTTGAAAGGGGCTTGTTATGAATTATCAAGATAACCATTCTCACCATTTAGGATCTTCTAAGGGTTTTAGGAGTTCTGTGACAGAAATGGGGACAAAGGCCAAATGTTTATTTCATTTCTCCCCCAAATATGTATTTCTTACTCTAAGTCATGATATCACAAAGGGCAAGTGATCTCTAAGGTATAGTAGTTAGGGATTCAGGTCAGCTACAGGAAGAAACACCAAAGAACAGCGTTCTTACTCTCAAGACAGGGATCGATTTGGGGAAAGGCATGAATGTATGTAGGTGGATGTCGGTGGATCAAGAATGTCAGGGCATCAACGATTATATGATTCTCTTGACCTTTACTTCATTGTCACAAGATGGCTGCCACAGTTGTGGTCATCCGTCTACATTTCATGGAGAAAGAAGGAAGAAGGGGCGTGGGGGATAATCATGTAGGCCTGAGTTTGCTCCTCTTTAAGGAGCCTTCCCAGAAGTAACAAACAACATCTTTTGACTAATGCTGGGTGGCCAGAATGACTCTCACGATCAAGCCCGTCCAGCACGAGTAGGGAATTGTAGGTGTTTAACTGGGCATATAGCCGTTTCCCTCACCCCAAATCAGGTTTCTTGATAAGGAAGCAATGAAGGATGGGTATTGTCTGCCACACAGGTTTGATGCGTGCAGGGAGGGCAGTATCTTCTAGCATCATTCCCAGCATTTGACTGGGAAGAGAAGGGCAGGGGAGAGGTAAACTGGGGGCCTGGGGTGTCAGGGAGATTCTTTCTGCCGAAGCCGAGGGGAGCTCCAAGTCCTGGTGGTAATGTGGGACTGACTTCCAGGGGCCTGAAGGAGCTCTTCAGTGTACCTTATCAATTTCCAAGACCCCCATCAGGCAGCCACCTTACTTTTTACGAGAGCGGTAGAGAAGTTTACTTAAAAGAGAAAGAATGAATAATTCTGTACACAGTAGATCCGCTCCCAGTAATTAATGTGGGGCTGGTGTGCTTTTCTCTTCTAGCATTTTGTAGTTGTCTGCTAATGACTGGGGCAGTAAATAATTTTGGAGGAATCCCAAAGGGTGGTACTAATCAGAGACTCAAGCTACGCTTTATGTCCTCTCATTCTGATTGGTGGGTTTTGTATGGTGCCGGTCACAGGATTTCCAATCAGAGTGCAGTGTCCTATACATCTCTCTGTTGGCTCCTTTATTTATTTATTTATTTATTTATTTTAAAAAGATTTATTCATTTTAGAGAGAGAGGGAGGGAGAGAGTGAGCAGGGGGGAGGGCAGAAGGAAGGAGAGAGAATCTTTAAGCAGAAGCCCCCTATCTCTGCTGAGCATGGAGGCTGATATGGAGCTCATTCTCATGACCCTGAGATCACAACCTGAGCCGAAACCAGGAGTCCGACGTTTAACCGACTGCTCCACCAGGTGCCCTCTTGTTGGCTCTTTTAAAAGAAGAGCACATCTCTACCTCCATCATGTTGAGATTGACTGTCACTCACCTTTAGATAGATTTCATAAAATCAGGAGGAAGACCGTGCATTGTGTAATGGTGTGACCTCTAATCTATAATGGTAAGGTTAGACATAATTTTTAATTGCATTCCTTTCTTTCTGGGTGGTCTAAATCTATAGAAAATCTTGCAAGAAATTCAGTACTCATGCTTCTTTGTGCTTGCAGTATTTTATTCAAACTTCTGGTCCATCGTTTAACCCAGCACATTACAATTAACTGAATTTGTGTCAGTCTGTTTGATTATGAGCTTCTAAACACAGGGACTGCTGATTTGGCAGTCTCTGTCTCCAGCCAGGACTTTCAGCCTGTTAGAACACATGAGGTATCCCTTGAGTTGAATTAAATTTGAAATCCAGAATAAGAAAAGTTGCCATTTACCTCCAGGGCCCCAAGTAATGATTTTTCCTCACTTACGGCAACATAGTTGCACTGGCTCTTTAATAAATCCATTGGCGGTTTCCCTCTAAATGGGAAATCAGAATCTTTCCCAGTTCTTGGGCCCTGTTGGGTTTAGCCAAAGGGGCTTTCCGCCTGCCCTTGGAGTTGGGATGTCAGGATCAGTGTTTGGAGATGTTTTTTCCAGAGGGAAGGTGTAGAAATGAAGATGTCTAGTTTGCATTGGTCAGGATCGTAACTGGGGATACTTTACATGCAGTATTTGGAAATTCCGGTTGGGTTAGAAATAGAAAGACAGGTGGAGGTCAAAGACCCCTCTGTTGTTGCAAATGTGCGGCAACTGAGTGCAACTGAAGGGAGCAGGGCGCAAGAAGAGAAGGCCCAGCTGGATGTTTGTAAGGCGCTAGCCTGCCTGTCCTACCTTGTCTCCCACCACGCGCCTCCCTGCTCACCTTTTTCCAACTGCGTACACCTTCTCTCAGTTCTTGGGAACCACCAAGTTCACTCCCATCTTGGGCAGGGCTGGCCCCTCCTCACCATTTCACTTTATACCTGGAATAACCCTGTTCAGAGAGGCCTTCCCGACCATCCCTACGTGGTCCCCGATGCTTACCTCTCTTCTGTTAGCCTGCTGCATTCTTCATGGCGGTCATCACTGCCTGAAATCAACTAAGCTATTTATTCATTTGCTTATTTACTTTCTGGTTTCCCCACACTCAGCTCCATGCAGGCAGGGACACATGTCTCCCGTGCTAAGAACTGTGCCTGGGCTGTCAGTTGGAACTCAGTAAATGGGGGAACAAACACATCTTGAAGCATCCTGGATACAGCAGTTAACTCATGTGGGTTAATGCCTGTTATGGGTTGAATTGTGTCTCCTCCCAAATCTGTATGTTGAATTCTCAACTGCCGCTGCCCCCACCCCTCCAACCCTTGCAAACAAGGTCTTTAATAGGTAAAAGGAAGTCACTAGCATGGGTCCTAATCCAGTACAACTGGTGTCTCTGCAAGAAGGAAGAAATCTATGTAGGGACACAGCAGGTGGCTGTTGACAGGCTGAGAGAAGAGGGAACCAACCCTGCAGGCACCTTGATCTTGGCCTTCCAGGCTCCAGGGCTGTGGGGACATAAACAGCTGCTGTTCAAGCCGCCCAGCGCGTGGCCTTTTATGCCTGCAGCCCCGGGGCGCTCATGCGACGCCCTACGACGGACTGGAGTGGGACAGCTCGATACAGTCAGCTGGTGATTCACAGGTCTCTCGCCCTCCCTAAGCCGTGTCCTTTCCTCCATCCTTTGCTTCCCATTCAGTTTCCTTTTTCATGTGAGACTAACGGGAACCCAGGACTTTATCTTTGGAATGTATTGATTTTGGGGGGCTACCGCTTGGCAGATGTGTGATCCCCAAGGATCATGCTCTGGCCTTTGGGTTTGGAGAACAGTGTCAGAGCAAAGGGAGAGGTTTTAGCAGCATCTTCTTACTAAAGTCCTCTCCCTGGAGCCTCCTATTTCCTATATCTGAGGGGACTTTTCCACTTCAGTTCTCCTGGGCCATAGGGACTTCTCTGGTGTTCTTCAGATTCCCAGGAGAGCTTGCAGAGACGTGCGGACCTCACTCAGCTCACCCACAAACATGTTGCTTTCCTTGTTCAGATTCAGAAGGTGGCTGTTTTAACTAGCAATTAGTCCCTGGAGTTTCTTGCCAGAGTTCAACTTGAACGAGGCAGACACGTGGAAGGAGACCTCCTTCAGGGGCTTCTCTGGGGTTTCAGCCAAGCCCTCCAAATGCACCTTCCCCTGCAGACCCCCCACCCCCCACCGGCAAGGCTTCTCTTTCTTCCTTGCATGTCTAGGAGCCTTTACTCTTTCTTGGCAATCTCATACCCCTTGGTGCTCACTAGCTAATTGCAATTATGTGCTTTTAAAGAGAATGGAGAGGAAAAGGAGACCGTTTGTGGCTTGAATGAGAAATGAGGAAGAGGGGATATTTCCAATGCTGCACACAGACAAACAACCCCTCAGTTTTGGTGGTTTCGTGTTGCAGAAAAATGTTGAGAGTTAAATTTCATTTTGTAGTGGGGCTGGATTGCACAGCTAAAATCCATAAGATCAGATATAACATTTCCATCACTGAGCAGGTTAATAAAGCCCCTAATAGGATTTGCTGACCATAAGAACCACAGACCAAACGGCAGGAAGGTTTTATTTATTTGCCATCTGTATGTAAATTTTGCTATTATGGAAATTGTGTCAGAAATTGGACTGCAAGAAGATAGCACACAATGTACTATAATATTTGAGCTAAGATTAAAAAAAAAGCCACCTCTGAGTGTATATGCATATGAATAATCTAGCTCATTGCTTTCTGTAAGAAACTCGGTCTCCGACTCCAGATCTCACCTGTGATCACAGTGGACGGGCTCATTTAAATATACAACAGTCACTCAAAGGCTAGGAGCCAGGGGGCTGAGTTTTCCTGGGAAAAGAAGTGTCCACGCCTGGTGGCATTATTAGCTCTCAGAATCCAGTGCCAATCTGTCATTTAGTGGCTCCCCGGGTGACTGTACAGAGACTGTTGCATTGCCAAGGGACAAATATTTTTGGAGTTAATTATAGCTAGTCATGGGATGGAGGAACACCTCTTTGCTTTTCACTCTGAAAGAAACTCAGCTGACATGAAGAAATGATATCAGGGCTCAGGAGGGCAGCTGTCAGTGTCCTGGGGTCGCAGAGGGAGCGGTTCACGGTGCAGCCAGTGGCTCTTCTTAAGGAGCGTGCATCACACTCCGTCACGCCCGTTTACAAAGTTGGCCTTGCCACCGCTTCCTGTTTCCATAGCAACATGATTGGGGTCCAGAGAAAGTGGCCGGCTCGCTGTGGTGAGAGCTTCGCATGAATCAAATCACCTTCCATGTTCCCGTGAGTTCTGAATTTCCTTCCTCCAGAAGTTCCTAAGGTCTAGAGTGACTTTTGCCTTGCAATTCATATTACGTACCACCTAACATCAGCCTGCACCTTGTGCCTCGGGAACAACTCGTGCCGGGGAAGAATCGTGTCCGGCGATGCCCGAGATGAGTGTGAGGTGTCCCAGCACCAGAGACAGTTGTGTGGGCAACACTGAATTACCCAGTGGGAGTAGCTGCCTTCTGCGTCCTCGTCTGTCCTGGTTTCGTCAAGGAGACTGTCTGTGTGTGACGCCCAGTGTCTCTTGCATCCTCTGACGCTTGTTTGTGAGTTTGTTTTCATGCTGAGCAGTGCAAGCCCACGCCCCAGGCTGGGAGCCTTTGGCATGCGGCTGCATCTGGCTAGAATTTAATAACGTTGTGTTTTTATGGTACTTATTTTAGGGATTTCTTATCTTGATGGAAAGTGATAGTGCCTTTTTCATTTAAAGTGCTGATCTATTACTCCCCCCCCCCCCCCCGGATAAATTTATGTGAACCCAGGGAGCAGATTTAAAAGAAAATGTGAAGTAAGTAATAATACAGATGGTCCCCAGGATAAAGCAAGAGAGTATGGTGTGGTACGGTGATGCCTGCAGACGGGGGAAGCTCGGAGGGGGCAGGTGCCCCGGGTTCAGTGAGGCTCTTGGGCTCCTCTCTTTGGGAGCATCTGGGGATGGTTGACTAGGATGCGTGCATCCTTCTCCCAGCAGCTACCTGGAGGGTCTGTCTGACCTCTCCCTGTTCCAGCTCTCTCTCTCTTTCTCTCCTCTCCTGGAGGCTATGTGGTGAGTCTAGAGGGAGTCCCCTGCAGGGATGAATCACCCAGGTTGAGGGAGGTGTTCAAAGAGGGCAAGTTTGTCCCCCCTCCCCTGAGAGCTGGGGCTGCTTCAGGACATCTGTCATGCCACCAGGAAGCCGAGTGGTCCACGCAGGGACCCACACAGCCTCCAGCGAGCTGAGCTGACGCCCACGGGCACACCTGTGCATGATGTGCAGGTGTCAGAATGCTCTGGAAACAAAATTCATGTAAAATAAATGCCTATTCTGCTGTGGGGAGGGGAGAATAACTGGACTGACCTGCTTCCCAGGGACCCCAGGTCTCTCCCCAGTTTCACCGAGTGCACCCTGGGGGTCTCTGGTGGCAGGCTGTTAAAATTCACATCCTGGGCCACATCCAGAGCCGCTGAGTGCCACTCGCTGCAGGTGGGGCCAGCAGCCTGTCGTTCCAAGTGCCACTGTGCACTCACGTCCCCTGTGCCTGCTGTGCACCACAGGGGCACGCACCTGTGCGGGTGTGTGGGTGGGAGCAGGTGGTTGTGCTGCTTGAGGACGTGTCTACTTTAGGCCAAAGGGAGCCACCCCCCAGGGTATAAAATGCAGAGGGTTCTCCCAGGTGGGCTGGTCTGAGAGGGACTTATTCTGCAGGTCTGGGGGCAGCCGAACCAAAGGGAAAAAGGAGCCCAGGTCAGAGGTCAGGAGAACTTAGTCGCTGGGTTAAACTGAGAGAGAACTGTGGAGCTGGGGCAGTGGTTGGGTGGGGCGGCTTAGTGAGGTCACGTCTCATGTGCATTTACTTTCCCTTCTGTAAAATGAGGAGAACGAAGCAACTCCTTCCGAGCACACTTGTGAGGGATATACAGATTTATATATATGTGTGTCGGGGCGTGACACAGAGCTTTCATCATGATGCTTTTCCTTATTACTATAATTCTTTTCCACCTCTGCAGGCCCTGCTGTATCGCATGGGGCATGGTGGACATTCTCATAGGACCTTCGCTGGGAGGGACAGACCCCCCCCCCAGTGAAGGCGGAGACAGCATTTTCTTTAAGGAGCCCCTCCTTGGCATATGCCTGTAACTCTTGCTCTTTGCTGTGGGTGTCAATCAACAGCCATTTACTGGGCACTCACTCGGTTAGCAAGGAGTCTTGGATGGGGTATTCACCTGCGAACACCCCATCTTTTGGGGATGGCCTGCAAAAATGCAAACAGATGAATGACGATGGGGGCAAAGCTTGATGCAGTGGGTATTGCGGGAATGCTTTGAAACACGGGTGTTTAGAGAGGCTGTAAAAGAGATGTCCCTTGATCTTGGCTGGTAAAGGGTGGGTGAATGAGGGTATGAGAATAGGAGGGCAGAAGGCTTTCCAGATCTGGCAGAAATGGCAACATGGGGTACGGAGTGCTGGGTGGCCCAGCCGAGAGGGTTGTTGGTGTTGTAGTCAGGAGGCTGATGGGACTTAAAACCTGTGGACATGGCTGATCCATTCCTTCAGTTTGCCCCTCATTCTAGGAAGCTGTGTGGTCTCCTGGAAAAGCATGGACAGTGAAGCAAGGAAGGCTGGTTGAAATCCCTATTTTTAGAAGGAAGGCAGCTCCAGTGACATCTTGCTTTTAGCCCATTTTGGGTTTCTGACATCCAGAATGATGAGACATTCGTGTCGCTTGAAGACACTAAATTCTTGGTCCCTTGGTTGCAGCAGCAGCTGGAAACAAATACAGTCCCTTAATCAATTACTTAAGAAACCGGAGGTGGAGGATGGCTTTGCCAGTGAGCAGAGTCCTGATTACAGAAGGGAAGTAGGCTGTGAGTGTGACCACCGAGGTATTACTCACCACGGTCAGTGAGCCTTCCTGGCTCCAGAGACGACTTGCCATCGTGAATGAAACAAAGATGCCCCCTAGATGCTGCCAGTGCAGGGGGAGGCATGTGGGATTTGGGGTTTTGAGACATGGGGGCTTTTTGGGTTATAATTCCACATTAAATGCAGAGCCTTTGAACTACTGGTTGGATCCCATCTTCCTGATTGAGGATTTATGTTCAGTTTGGAAGGAAAGAATGCTGTGGTACAGAAAGCTGGAACCAAGGATGGGTGCATTCCTACAAGTTCCAGCCTGTTCGGGGTCCAAGGCCCCATCATCCCCTGCAAGACACTGCACGGTGCACAAGTATGTACAGGAAGTGCACGTGGGCCCAAAGCAGACCCCGAGACAAGGATGTGGGGCGTGGGTAGTTTAGGGAGGTGATGCCAGAAAGCAGAAGTGTGAGGATTGGGGTAGAGAGTCCAGGAAGGAGGAGAAGCTGGTAAAAGGGCACTGATGAGTCCTTGGGGCTTGGTCCACCGGGGCTCCCCCTCAGAAGGGTGGAGAAGATGTCCCAGAACTGTTCCACTGGAAGACGAGGCAGATGGAGCATTTACCTACTAACCAGCATCCCAGGTGGTTAAGGGTTGCCTCAGGGCAGGTAAGACAGAAAAAAACAGCAGAGAAGCCAGAGGGCTTTGGTGCAACCATGGGTCAAGGCTTGGGGAACTGTCCACCACAGTAGTGCTGAAGGTGGATGGTTCCGGAGTGGTGATGGGGAGTGGTTTCTCATGTGCCTGCTACTGTTCTCGTGTGTGTGCATGTGTATGCATCCACTTGCATAGTTCACACAGGGACTGAGTTGGGCACACAGGCAGGATCCTCTTGCTGGCTGCTCCACAGGTGGTATGCCTCTGCTGTGGAAGTGCGTCCTTTCAGGGGGCCAGTGGGAAGTGCAATTATGACAGATCCCAGGAACCTGGGCTGCGTGGTGCCAGCTGAAGTGGAGGCTTGGGGGTGGGGTCTGGTGATGCTGATCAGGTGGTCTCTGTGGGAGTCCTGCCAGTCACCTGCCCTGGATCTTGACCCCTTGCTGGTGTTGTGTTTCCAACATTCCCCTCCTTTCTATGAGATGCCCTGGATCTCTCCTATAAATCCCTTTCTCATATGCTGACCAGAGTGGGTTTCTGTTGTGTGCAAACAAAGAACTCTAATGCCATCTTTCCTTGAGCATTTGATTTTTTAGGTTATTATCACATGATTTTATATTAAATATAAATAATTTCCACTGTACACCCAATATTTTTAGACTCCTAAAGCACAGACACAAGTAGGCTAGGGCTCATCCTTTCTTCTACAACCATTGTGGTTTCTCAGTGCAGTCAGATAGCATCTCTGTCTTTCTCATTGAGATCATCTGGTTTTATCTTCTTTATTCCAAGAGATAGTTCCAAGACACTGAACAACTCTGAACAGGAAGTTTTGTGCCAGAACATGTAGGAGATGCTTTGCTGCACTTGCTACTGAACCATGACACAGGGTGATGGGAAGAAACGACACGTGGCAGTTGGATGTGTGGCTTCTGGTCCTGGCGCTTTAGAACCTTACTTGGGTCCCTTTACTTCTCTGACTCTCAGATCCTTAATCATTAAGCCAATAAATCAACGGAGATGTAACCAAAGAGGCCCTTGGAAGAGTAGGGAAGATGGGTGATTTGATTATTGTAATTGGATGCCAGAAAATTACATGAAGCTCTCAGCTCAGAAACACTGTTCTAGAAATGTGTTTCAGGGTTGAACCCCTCATCAAATTATTCTAGCTCTGTCTAAATTTGTGAAAGTTGTGGGTGTTTTGCTTTTTAAAAATCTGCTTCCCTTGCCTTCTCTTTGCTTGAAGCTTCTTTCCGTCTGCAGCTTCCCATTCTCAGGGGTTCTGCGAGCCACCAGCGGTGGAGATGAGAGATGTGGGCAGGTGGAGGGGGGGGGCCGTGTGTTCCACAGCGGAGGGTTTTTTGACAACTAAAGGTAAACTCTTGAACTCTTTCTTGGCAGCTTGATTCTTCTTCCAGATGTGTTTTTTTCTTTCATCTGAGCTGTTGAACAAACCATCCTGGGGTGGAATTCCCAGGTTGAGGCACCAACTGCTTTGCTGAACGGAACTGGATGGGGACACCTCTGGTGGTGGAAAATTGCTTCTTTGATTCACGGTTTAAAGACCCTCGGGGTGCAGCTGCCAGGGTTTGGTGCAGGCGGAGGCCGCCCCTGGAAGCTGGGCTGGGTCACCCCAGACCTGGCATTTCTGAGCCCCAGTGTCTGTACACCACTTTTCCCTTCCTAGTTTCATTGCAACTGATACACTTTTTTTTTTTTTTTGGCAATACATTTTTCTTAAAAGGAAGTTTTAATTCACTCCCTTAAGGTGGAAGATCTGTCTCTTCTTTTCCAGGCTTTCCTTTCTCCTAGGACACATTAGAGTAAACGTGTAGCTACAACAGTAATGACTTTATCACCTCAACCCATCTCACCGTGGGTGCCGTGACCTCAGGGGCTGAGCGGTGGGCCCTCTCTCTCTTGACCACTGGTTTTCACTAATTTGTCCATGTGTACACATCACCAGGGCTACTGTTCACTTCATATTTTCTTTAAATCAGCTGATATTTTGACTAAATTCGATTACCTACAACAGAAATTTTATCTCTTCTATAAATGGGAAGCCAGTGTCATTGCTGTAAATAGAAGGCAACTGTTACACACAGAAGCCAGCGTTAGAGCATCAGGCTGCATAGTTGAAGGCTCCAAAGTGCCTGGATTTTGAGGTTCATTAGTTCTCTTTGTTAAAGGGGGAGATTTGAGGGTGTTGGAGAGGTTTAAATGGTAGTGCTCAACTGCAGTGTTCCACTTGATTCAATCAGAAAGGCTGATAAAGATTAGAAGCTCTTCTTTTCCAACTTAATGTTATTTAATATTACGTCCCTGTCATGCCACCTAAAATTTTCTCATGCACCTTTAGGGAGAGGGGTGCCTGCCACCCTCTGAGAACAGCGCTGGCTTCCTGTTTGTTAAAAAAGATTTTTTTTTATCATTTAATTTCAAACATATAGAAAAATGAGATGAGTTGCCAGGATTTTATTTTTTACTTATTATTTGTTTTTTCAGAGGAGGGGGGAGGGGCAGAGGGCAAGGGAGAGAGAATCTCAATCAAGTAGGCTTCATGCCCAGCGCGGACCCCAATGTGGCACTCAGTCTCACGAGATCATGATCTCCCTGACTTCATGACCTGAGCTGAAACCAAGAGTCAGACTCTCAACCGACTGAGCCACCTGGGCTCCCCCTCCCCCCACCTTTTTTTTGGAGTTGCCAGTATTTTTATTTTTTTTTAAAGATTTTATTTATTTATTTATTTGAGAGACAGAGATCACAAGTAGGCAAAGAGACAGGCAGAGAGAGAGCGCCTGCCCAGGGTGAGGGGACTGGGCCTGAACTCTGGCCTCTTGGGGGCATCTCTGCTGAGTCCCCTCTTGGCTGTTTGTTTCCCATCCTACAGAGGGGCTCAGCACCTGGAGGCTGCCTCATGGATTTTATCGTTGGAGGTGGCCGATGCACCTTGAGCTGCCGTCCAGAGGGAGGCTTTTCAGTGACCGGGAAGCAGAGTGTTCTAGGTCACACGACAACAGAAGCTGATGAACTTTGTGTTGGGCACAGACCTACTGTCGCTGTCAGACTGCAGTTTCCCAGGGGGAAACGGCTTTAATTCTGTGACTTCCCTATACTTTATGGTAGTTTTGGCAATGAACAGAAATATGAGCAATTGATTTATGAGCAATTGATGAGTCTCCAAGGAATACCGTATTTTTAATTTAACTCGTGAGAGGCAGGTCAGTATCATATAAATTTCTCTTGTGGGAGATTCATTAATTTCTTAATCCAACAAATATTTGAGTGTCTTTCATTTGCCAGGCACTGGTTTTTGCACTGACTCTAGTGGGGAAGGGTCTGGTTCCCTGATCTTCTGAAGCTGTGTTCTAGTAGGGGAGGAACAGAGAAATCCTTAGAATTTTGGTGTTTGTGGTGACCATATTTTCTGAGCCAAACAAGGATATATCAGAGTACTTGTTGATTTTGGTTGGAGTCAAGTCTAGATGGGTCCCTAGTGAGAAGGCGGTGAGGTCAGCGAGCTGGTGAGGAGAAAGAACGTCTGGCCAAGTGTGGTCAGCACCAGGGCCACTGATGTCTTTTAAATTGGGGAATGGCGAATTGAAAGTGAGTTTTGTATCCCTGCCCGCAATGAAATGAATGTCCACCGCAGATGAATGAAGTTGTACATTCCGTTTGCCTTTGCCTTTCGGTTCTTTACATGAAGGTTTGTTGCATTTTTATTTTCTATGTAATGGTTTGTTGGAATTTAAAATGCCTGTGAACGTAAGACAAGGGGAGTAGACTGTGACTAGGGGAACAGCCAGTGAGGGAGCGGGTGGAAAGAAGTTGGCTAGGCACAGCAGAGGTGCTCAAGGAGAGTGGGAGAAGGAGCCGTGTGGGCAAGGATGCTAAGCTCAGCTCAGCTTTAGGAGGGACAGAGAGGAGGTGTTTTTTTTTTGTTTTTTAAATCTAGCCATACCTGGTTGCATTTTTGGGTCTGTGAAGATAAGAACAGCTCACCAAAGGCTACGGCCCAGGGAGGCACAGTGCGCCCACCAGTGTCCCGACCTGGCTCGCGTCCCACAGGGAGCTGTTAGCCAGGTGCGAAGTAAACCTCCAGCTCTCTAAGATCTGCGGCTTCTGCGGCTTCTTTTCCTCCAGATGTATGATATTTCTCTGTCTCTGAAGCCGGTTTCGGAAGTGAGGACACACAGTTCAGGAGTCTGAGGTGCGGGGAGACGTTGTCTGAGAAAGACAGCTCTGAGCGTCCGTGGCTGCGTCAGACGCAGCGCGGGATAGCCCAGACGGAAATCTGCTCTCTTCGTGCCGCTTACCCTTCTTTCTTCTTCTTCTTCTTTTTTTTTTTTTTTTAAACCCCAGGTTGCATTTACGCCCCCTCGCTTAGGAAGTCTCTCTTTAGAAAGAAGGATTAAGGAAGGTTTCTGTCTCTCATTTTCCAAGTCTCTGCGTATAACCTTGGAACGTGTGTCACAAACGCAGCTAAAACTATTGGATCCTCGAACACACGAACCCAAATGGGTGCTCTGGGCATTCCCTCATTAAGGAACAGATGGGTCTCTGGTTGGTGTGGAGAGGACATATTTTCTCTTGCAGGAAGGCCAAGCAAGGCAGTGTTACCTGGAGTCCGCTGTCCTTGGCCTTTTGTGTATCCCTTACAGTTATCTCCGCAGGCAACGGATGACTTACCCTCCTCCTTTCCAGCAGGATCTACACTCCTGAGCCTTTACTTCTGTTTCTCACAGCACGGGAAGAGCACTAGGATACTGTGTGTGTCTGTGCACATGCATGTACCCAGGTGTCTGACCCGCTTACTGTGTCGAGTGTAGTCCTAGGAGACTATTTTCTTGGACGGAGGAAATGGAACAAAATTGTCAGGATGAAGAGAAAGGAGAAAGTCATCCAAGAATACTTCTGCCTGGGTAGCCTTGGCGCTGCAGGCCTGTTGCAACTAAGTCGTTCCAAAGTCACACTGTGTACCATTAGAGCTACACGGGTGGAAGTTCTTGTCCCCGGAGTGCGGCTTCTGTGGGCGGAGGACACAGTTTGCTCTTGGGGAGTCCCGTGAGATTGGGGCGTCCTGTGAGACTGGGGCTCGTCAGTGTTCGGGACCTGTTTACTGTAGTCTCTACTTACTTAGCTCTTCACCTTTGTTACCTGCGTGGTCCCTGGGGACACTTGGTCATGGTTAGAAGGACAGAAGTGGCACCTATTTCCTATATGCTAGATGTTGTGCTGCATGATGTAAATACCTTCATTCGTTTAATACTCAAACCTACCATCCAAGTGGACCCTCTTGTCCCCACTTTACAGATAAGGAGGCTGAGGTCCAAAGAGGCTGAAATAATTGGTGTCAGGTTATACAGGTAGAAAATGGCAGCACCTGGCTTTGAACCCGGGCGCTGGGGTCTGCAGAGATGCTCTTCGATTCTCTGTTATATTGCTTTTTGGGCACTTTCCACGCTGAATGAAAGAGACACTGGAGAGGAGAGGCTTGGAGCACTTCCCCAGCCAAGAGGAAACAAAGCCCACGTGGGCAAGGCTGGCTCCCCTCCTCCTGGGAGGAGCCGTGGGCTGGGACCTGCGACCACGGGGGTCCAGCTCTGTTCTGCGGCGTCCCGTGTGTGATCGTGGGCGTGTGAATAATTCCTCTGCGGCAGCTCCCACGTTTTCATGAGGAACAAATGCGATAACACGTGTGAAAGCTCTTGGCAAGTACTGGGGCTGCCATGGGACGTGAGATGCCGTCTCCGCTGCTACTAGCGAGTGACGCACGAGGTGGGGCCCACCGCTGCCCTGGGGCCCCTAAACCCACGCAGCTTCCCTGCCACTCATCCTGCCTCTAGTGCCTGAGTCTGCGTAGCAGACTCTGACACAAAGCTTGGTTAGGGCACACTCGTAAGCAGCCGCTGTCGGTAACCGAGACACGGCAGGTGTCCGTACCTTCTGAGAGCATCTTTCTCAGCTTGAGGAGCCACTTGAGTGGCTTTGTTTGTGACATCAGTTTCAGTGTTTCTGCATCAGATAAATCTGGTCATTTCCATGGCGGGGACCTGCCGTATTTCACTGTTGGATTGTGCGACCAATTCGACAGGTGTACAAAGCATCATTTGAAGATGGGGTTATAATAAGAACAAGCGAGATGTGCTCAAATAAACTAAACTAGTCCCGTGCACCTGGGAAGGCTTCTCTGAGGAGGTGTGGATGTCGTTGAGTCAAACGTGGATGGGAGTGACCCAGATAACCAGAGGTGGGGGCGTGGCGTGTGAGGGATGAGGCCTCAGGCGTAGTGAACCATCTCTGCAAAGGCCTGAACCAGTCTGGGTTTGGGTGGGAAAGGGTGGCACTGCCCCAAGAGAAGTTAAGGATGGGGGCTTCTGACTAAGGTGGGGACAGGGCGAAGGGAGCCAGCCAGGGGTGGCGAAGCACCCAGGACGGTTGGCAGGGCTGAGCAGTTAGCACCCTGGCCAAGGGGGCAAGACCCCGGAGGGATTTGCAGGAACCTAGGAGAGCATTTGTTGGCGGCAACCAGGCTTGTCCATGGGAGCCGTGTGCACAGCGAGAGGAGCTCAGCTGCCCTCACCAGCCGGGAGAAGCCAGGGCGGTAAACACCGAGACCTCTTCTCTCACCTTCTCATCTCCTGCTGTGTCTTCTGTTGATTGATCCCACCTGGAAGCCCCAGGAGCCCAGGCAGCACAACGGAGCCTCTTGGGATGCTGTTCACAGCCGTCAGCCTCCAGCAGTATGGGCAAGAGGAGAAGGCTAAGAAAGAGATCTGTGGGAGAAACAAAGAACCAGTAGAGCCAGGTGGGAAAGAAGCCCTGGGCCTCTGAGGAGTTGAGAAGAATCAGTAGGGAAGCATGAAGCCACGAGCCTAGAGAGGTAATTAAAATAGCACCTGGGGTGCCTGGGTGGCTCAGTGGGTTAAAGCCTCTGCCTTCGGCTCAGGTCATGATCCCAGGGTCCTGGGATCGAGCCCCACGTCAGGCTCTCTGCTCAGCAGGGAGCCTGCTTCCTCCTCTCTCTCTGCCTCTCTCTCTGCCTGTCTCTCTGCCTCCTTGTGATCTCTGTCTGTCAAATAAATAAATAAAATCTTTAAAATAGCACCTACTAAGTGCTCCTAGTTCAGTCCTCAGATAATACCTAGAAGGTGGCTACTGTGAGCCACGGTGAGTCCATTTCACAGGAGGAGACTGAGGTTCAGAGAGGTGATGCAGCTCACGGAGCAGCTAAATGGTCGAGCCAGGACTGGAAGCCAGGCAGCCCGGTTCCAGAGTCTGTGCTGTTACACTAAGCTGTTAGCTTCGCCACTTCCTGGATTAGGGCAGCTTCACGATCTCTCAATCGCGGTCCACACCATGCAGGGCCTTGTGGGAATTCGGATGTGTCTGAACACTGGCGTAACCAGTGAGCTTTAAGCTTGGAACTTTGATGGTTCCAGATTTTGAGCAGGTCATCCTCGTGGCCAGGTAGCTTGTAGCAAGGGTTGTCCATGCTTACTGCCGCGACACACATGAGAACGATGCAGGGGTGTGGAGAGAGGATGGGGAGACAGTTACAGAAAGGAGGGTGTCAAGGCTGATCCCCAGGTTTCTGGCTTGAGCAGTTCGCTGGGTGGTGATTGCTATGGTCTGAGGGCCCCCCCAGTTGATATGGGGACACCCTAATCCCCAGCATAATGGTACTTGGAAATGGATCTTTGGGAGGTACAGGAGTCACAAGGCCCTCATGATGGTGTTTGTGCCTTTATAAGGAGAGACAGAACAGAGCTTGCTTCCTCTTTCTGCTCTCCATAATATGACTACGCGGCAGGAAGGCGGCAGACTGCAAACCAGGGAGAGAGCCCTCGCCAGGGACAGAACCCTCCAGCTCCTGAACCGTGGACTCTCCAGATTCCAAAATTGTGAGAAATAAGTCTCTGTTGTTTAAGGCCCCTCCCACCTCTGCCACCCCACCCCACCCTGGTCGATGCCGTCTGGTCACAGCATGTCCCAAACAGACTGAGACAGTGGTCCTTTCCCAAAGAGGACAAGAGAAGCAAGGTGGCTTTGTTTCTTTATTTTTTATTTTTGGGTGGGCTGCTCTTGAGTTCTGTTCTGAGTATGTTGAGTTTGAGACTTGTAAGAGATGATTTCAAAGTATTCTCTTGGCCACATAGCTGAGACTCAGGAGAAAGTTCTGTGTTGTGAAAATGACTCTGGGTCATCACACTGTAGATGATAGATGAAGCTGTGAATATGTGTGTGTGTATGTGTGTGTGTGTGTGTGCATGCACGTGCACTGTGGTGGCTGTGAGTACCCAGATTACTAGCAAGTGTTCACCGACAGGGAATATCCAGGGTGTCAGGGTGAGCCCTCGTTCATGTCTGGGCAGCGAGGAAGAGATGAAAAAGCTCAGTGTGGCTCACAAAGAGCTTTCATTTACTACACAAATGGTTCTTCACCAGGCATTTGAGAATTTATATCACCAAACATTGTACAAATAACAGAGATGACAGAAAAAGAGTTTAATTCCAGAAAAGGTCAGGTTATTTGAGGTTTTTTTTTTATACGTTAGCTTTGTTTATTAACATTTATTACTAAAGTGATGGGTATGACAAAGAGAGAGGAGCTTGGGTTGTTTCCATAGATTAATTTTGTTTAATATTTGCTCCCGGTACTCACACGGACGGCTGAAATACGGCACATCCTAACGCCATCTGTTCTCTTGTCCTTGGATTACATGCTGACTCTACATGTGTATCTTTTGTGAACTTTGGGATTTCACGTGGGCCTCTGAGCAGCAGAAATGTCAGAGCCTGACTTTTCCTTGGTTCACTCTCAACTGCAAATAGAAGAAACCCAACTCAAAGAAGCTTAAAGGCGATTTCCTGGCTCTTGTAACTGAAAAGTGCCAAGACAGCCTCAGGTCTGGATGAATCCAGATGCTCAGACAATGTGGCGGGGAAGCCATCTCTTTCCCACCTGTGGATTCAACCTCAGGCAGGTGGTGGAGTCTTGCAGTGCTTCCTCCTCAGTGAACAGAGAGCTAGGCTCAACTCTCCCCAGCAAATCCCAGGTCCAGTTCTCTTTGTGAGCCCGTCCACCACGGCCAGGGGATGGGGTATTTCTGATTGGTGTGGTTGGGTCATGTGGTTTCTCCTCGGACCAATCAGTCTCTTCAGGAGGACAGGATGCTGTGGCCGCTCACACACAGATTCCTGAAGCAGAGGGTGGAGTCAGGTCAAGTGGGACCCCCTGGTCTGAGCATGCGCTGCTCCCAGTGGGAAATCCAGCTGCTTTATTAAGGGACGGGGCTGGGTGCTGGGCTGACCCCACAGTTCCACATGGTCTTCTGTGGGTGAGGTGACTAGGGTCGGGAGCTTGTTGGATGGCTCTCCCAACAGCTTTCCTGTACTTCTCAATCTGTCCCTGGAGCATTTTAGCAACGAGAGATGGTTCTTTGGAATGTCAGCGTTTGGGGGGCAGGCTGCTGCTTTAGGAAGGGGACCCGCCTGGGCGCTCCTGTCACCACCGCCTGCATAACCAACGCTGTGTGGTTCTTATTATATGCCGAGCTCTGCTCTAAGCGTTTCCTACATATTGTCTCCGTTCAAACCTCGCGGGGAGGTATTATTAATAGTCCCCTTCTCCAGATGAGGAGACTGAGGAGCTCAGTGACTTTCCCAAGGTCACGCAGCTGGAGTCTGGGTTTTCAGCCAGAAATGTAGTTTCCAAGTTGGCGGTAACTACATTATTCTGTCTGTCTCCTAAGACTGTCCATTTGTTCTGCACAGAACAGCTCATTAACGCCTGACGTGTAGTTGGTACTCAGTGAACAGACCTTAAATTAGACACAGTACCCCACAGTAGCATTTTGAACCCAAGCCTTGAGACTGTGTCCACTTTCCAAATCCTTTTCATTTCTGGAGCATTTCTGGTTCCTAATTACTCCACATTTACTAATCCTAGCTTCCCATGAAATAATCTTGCCTTGCTAATTGATCCATGAGAAGCCATTCATAGGGCCCGATGAAAATCTCCACGTCCCTGCCCCTGCCAAGTGTGCTCATGGTGCGTGTGTGGCATTTCATCGCTTTCCCCTCTTCTCTTGGTCGGAAGCAAGTCACAGGTCCTACCCGCACTCACAGGGAAGGGACAAAGCTGTGATCCCCAGGAGTCGGGGATCAGAGCAGCCACCCCAGAGTTTATCCACTTGGCGGACCAGCACTGAGTAAGCGGCCAAGTCAAGAGGCGCTCTGGGCTCTCCCTCCAGGCACCTGGTGCTTCAGAGAGGAGAAACCTTTGCTGTCCCCTCACCTCACCTTCTTTATTTTGGCCTTTGTGCCTGTAGGGAATGTGTCGGGTCCCCCAAATTCCTGCCCGCCCAAACCTTAGAATGGGACTCATTTGGAAATGGGATCATCGCTGATGCACTTAGTTGGGATTAGTGCAGGTCCTCAGTCCAATGGCCGATGTCCTTGTAAGGAGAGGAGAGACACAGAGACATGGGGAGGGGGCCGTGTGAAGACAGGTCCCGAGATTGGAGAGAGATGTCTAGGAGGCAGGGATTTCCGGTGACCCCGAGAAGCTGGGGAAGAGCCAGGGACCAGACTCCCCGAGAAGGAACCCACTCTACCAGCACCCTGATGGCAGAGTTCCAGCCCCTAGAACCGAGAGAGTGCACATTTCTGTTGTTTTAAGCACCTACCGGCCCCCCCACCTCCAGTTCATGGTCATTTGGTACAGCAGCCCCAGGAGACTCATACAGTAGCACAGAGCAGGGGAGACCCCGCAGGAACATAGGGGGGCAATCTTGTTCTGGTGGATTACCTGTGGAAGGCGCTGTGATTGGAGATCATCCAAGTGTCTCTAAAGCCGGAATCAGGGAAGGAATGATTGTACTGTAGAAGCCATCATTTGGTTGGGCAAACAACATAATTACAGTCTCAACAAGGCACAGGAGAGCTGGCTTCACGGGCTGAGTGGAACTTCCTGCAGAGGGGAACCCACTGGCATTTCCACACTCAGAGCTCCCTTGGCCAGAGCGGAGAATAAATTTCTAGAATTGTAGTAGACATCGCTGCAAACTCATTCTTATTTATCATTCTTCCTGCTGCGAGGGATCCCACTGCTTTGCAAATCAACTTTGCTGATATCTAGCTGTCTCCCAGGGGCTGGACAAACAAGCAAACAAACAAAGTGACAAGATCAAGGCCCCGCTTGTGATAGGAACATCGCGATAATTAAAACCATTCTTCTGCTTGTGAAAACAAAATTTCTGATTTGTCCAAAGCTATACATAGAGTTTGCTTAGCATCTGATTTTCCTAGATAAAATCTAGAATCAAACAGGGAGACACGAGGGGAGGTCGCCCCAAGGAGGCAGCAGGCATTGCTTGGGGGAAAGTTCTCCCATGCATCGAGATCCTTCTTAGCGTGATCCCATACTCAGAGCTGAATTCCAGTGTCCTCCAGCACTCTGCTCAGAAGGACTATGGGCTTTTCCAGCATGGGTTGTCTATTTGTCCTTCAAGATGATTCCTGTTCTCTTTCAGCCTCAGAGACTGAAAATACCTATTCTCTGCATCCTGATTTTCAGCCACTTGGAGAGGAGGGCACCCCCCACCTGCCCCGCCATCATCTTGGCTGGTCCAGGGTTGGAGGGGGGCTCCCTCCCAGACTCATTTCTCTGTCCTGCAATCTTTTCGAGTTTAAATCATGGTCTGAACCGAGCTCTCAGCAGGGCCTGACTTTGCCAGCCTCCAGGTGCCTGGTGGGAGATGCGTACATCCTTCTCTCTCTCTGGTTGACTGATCACATTGAAAGTGGTTTGCTGGGAGGATCTCACTTGGAAGTATCTTCATAGTTTTCCCAAATCACATCCTGAAAGTGCGCCAGGGCCCAGGGCTGGGCTTATCTCAAGAGAGTGTCAAACACCAGATGTTCCCTGGCCGTTCCTCTCCTCGACAGCATGTGATTGTCGGGAACATGTCCCAAACGCTGTTAACCCGAAGAGTGTTCTGAGGACCACACGGGTCCTCACAGCAGCTTGTTTAGAAACAGTGCTGCTGGGTCCTGCCCCAGACCTGGTGAATTACAGTCTCTGCAGTTTGGGTCTAGATTTTTGTAAGTAGCAGCAGGTGATTCTGCTGTGTTTGAGAGTTCAAAATCCTCTGGTCCAGCGGCTTTCCATGCCTGTACCCCTCCCCTGCCCTTGGTGGCTTTTTTTTTTTTTCTTTTAATGGGCCTCTTCAGGTTTCAAAGTCTGATATTTGTGGGGTCTCCAGGGACAGATGACACCTTAGATAGAGACCCTCTGTTGGACCAATATTTATTAAGTGCCCCCCAGCCACTGGGCCTGGTTCTCAGAACCACGGATAAAGGAGGGAGTAAGACTCCTAAAAACACGTGCTCTCCCGTGGTTTCCTCCAGTGGGGGAGACAGCTAATATGCATGGGAAGTGAGGTGTTTGTGTGTTAGTGTTCTGTTTCTGATAACTACGAAAGGCTCACCGAGAAGGTGACATTTGCCCAAACCTGAAGGATATTAGGGAGCGGTTCCTGCAGGGGCTGGAAGGCACTCCCTGTTCTAGGAACCAGAAGGAAGCATGTTCCCCACCAATACAGAATGTTAACATATTTGTATGCGTATCCAACACGCTTTTTGAAAGAGCATTGCCATCTCAAGCTCCAGGAGTGTTAAGACTTTAATCTGAGACTGTCTGGGCTATTGGAAGGAATCTACCAAAACAGGAGCATGAAGTCTCATAGACAATAGCAAGCAAAAGGAATCTCAATTGGGACTTTTTTTTTTTTTTCTTCTGTGAGAAATGAAATAAAAATGATGACGGGTTTATTTTATCTATCTTAAACAAAGTTTGGGTTCAGCAATTCCCACTCTGTGCTGCTTAGGACAAAGCACACATCATCTGTTGATATTTTCCTCCAATTTTCTATAACGATGCAATACCATGTTTTTCATTTCTCACCTGGCATTGTCAGTAGGGTCACAGAGAGGATCAACTTAGCGGAGACATTCGAGGGCTTCCCCAGTGTCCTCAAGAGCTTCACAGCGCTTTGCCATCGCAACTGCTCTCTTTTGAAGAAAAGATCCTTGTTGATTGTCTCCTGTTCACTTGTTAACGGTCCATACAGATCTGTTGAGCAACCGTGGGGGACCCCCTCCTGGATTCTCTTTCTCCGTAGCTTTGCTGGCAGTTGGGAGTCCTCCAGGACCCCAAGATCTGCACTGTCACTTTACAGTAGATTTGCGTTTCATTTGCATTGTGCTTATGGCCGACAGCCAGCACCCTCGGACCAACCGCAGGGGCAGGGATGACGGGGTGGTGGGTGGGGACAGGTGCACGTCCCCAGAGGGCCACCTGTGAGTGGTGGGGACTGATGATCTGAAGAGTCAGCTCATCAACAGGTAGTTTCTCATTCTGCCACTGGGGTCTTCCCAATGGACTCCCCTAACTACAAGAATTCAGATAAATATTTGTATAATGAAGACCCTATGGAAATATAAATGTAAGGTTTTTTGGTAAATATCAGAAAGTAGTTGTTACATAAGTGAGCCAGAGATGGTCCCTGTACATTGGCCCCTGTATTGTTTATTTCTTCCCAGCAGACTGGGACTTGTTAGCTCAAAATCCTGCCAGCGCTAAACTCAAATCTTTATACATCTGATTGTTATAAATATATCCCAAATAAGCATATTTTTAGCCATTTGGAGCCTGCCTGCTTTGCATACCCTGCAAAAACCCTTCATACCCAGCGTCTGTTAGCCATAAACGCTGGTGAGAAGACCCTAAGTCTGCTGTGATCTACAGACTTGCCTGTGTGTTGATTAGTGACATCAGGTAGGCACGAAAACCCCCCTCAGATCTTCCTGTTTCCCGCAGCTCACTTGTCCTCCTCCCCTTTGGGGTGGGGCTGATGCCATGTCCTTCTTACCCAATGAGGGACTCCATAGCCTGCAAACCCAGCCAAGGGTTGCCCCATAAAGCTGGTTGTGTGCTCCTGCCACCTTGTGGTCGTGCCTTTTACTGGCTCAGCCCCCAGATCCCTGAAGCTCATCATGGCGATGAGACCATTAATAGTTTTCCTATAGTTTTAGATATTGTTGTTTTTATACATAACGCGTGTTAAGAATATCACCAAGCCCAAAAATATTTCTCTAAAACACATTTGATGAATATTCAAGACACGGTTTTTTTCTGGGCTTAAATTACTCTAACGAGTATAATCTAAAATCGGGAAGGATTTGGGCTAAGAACTGGAGTGCAGGAACAGGTTTATAACTTGTATTCAGGAGAGGGGCAGAACCTGAGTAATTTGCCTTTAGGCTAGTGTTTCTGATACCCGGCATTGGTTTCTTCTCTCGTGACTTGAAATTCCGGAGCCCCACTTGTGGTTGCTGCCACGTGATTCAGACGGGCTTAACTCTATTCTTAGTGCAGGGATGGTTGTTAACTGGCTAAACCAGTGAGCGTTGGTCTTCTACCCCCTAGGCCACCTAGTTCTTGGTCCAGGGTGGAATCCTCCTCTGATTCAGCCAATGAAAATCTAGCTCCAGGATTTTGTTCTGAGGGAGAGAATCTTGCTTTTCCTTTGCGGATGAGGATGCGAGATCTGGAGCTGCTGCAGCCACACTGACCCCAAGAGGAGAGTCTCTCAGGATTAATCTTCTACTGCACGCCCACTGTATAGGCAACCAGATGGCCAAAAATCCTGACTAGAGTTGAGTATTTAATTCTAAAGCGGGTGGCCTAAGTATAAGACAGAAAGACTCAGATGCACTCAGTAGACAAGTTTTCTTGTGTCCTGCTAGGTGGTAGATAAGGTGGGCTGGAGAGATGTAGGGAGAATGAGATGGAGAAGCTGTGGGTCTCTGGCCTGTCTCTAGTCCCTGCTGGGTAGAGACTGGCCTGGAGTCTAGATGTCTTCTTCATTGCTTACCCATAGCAGCTGGAATGTCACCTGTTCCTGGTCCAGCCAGCAGAGGTGCTCATCTAGATCCTAAGACCCTTCCCCATCACAGACAAGGTCAAAGTTTCAGATTACTCCGTGCACCTCAGAACAAAGATGGGGCCCCGGGCACCCGGGCACCACTAGATGGTGGAAGTTGTGGGAGAAACCCCTCTGTGTGTCCAGGGTGGTGGTAGTCTGACTTGTCCTTAGGCCTCCTGCTGAGCTTGACATCCTGTGGTAGGTGTTCCCCTGGCTGCAACTCGGTGTCTATGTTACAGACATTAGATCTGCTTGCTTTGCCGTGAACTTCATATGGCACTAGAACCCATGCCCAGAAAAGTGCACGTGAGTGAGCACACCCTGATCAATTCTCAAAACTCACCATGCAGTCATATCCAGAAGGAGAAACCAAACATGGCAGGGGCCCCAGAAGCCCGTCCGGGGACCCGCCCGGTTTCTTTCCCAGAGAGTAACCACAATGCTGAGCCCAACCTCAGAGTTCGGTCTGCCTGTTCTTTCTGTAAATGGGATTTTGCGGTGTACCCTTTCTTGCCCAACAGCATCTCTGGGGGTTCATCGTGTGGCTTTGGATGGTGGGAGGTGCTCATTCTTGTTCCTGCGGATCTGTATTCCCCGGTATCTCTTCTATTGTCAGTGAGCAGTTCAGGCTGTTTGCATCGGGCCTGCGTAGGATGGGCTGCCTCGAACTCCCCCTGCTCTTCTGGAGAACACACACATGCTTTTCTCTTGGGCATATGCCCAGTAGTGGAATCGCCAGGCGATTGATCTACAGAAATTCAGCTTAGGAGACACGGCCAGAGAGCATTCCAAAGAAATGGAACCCCGTCCACACACCCCAGCAATGCGCAGGAGTAAACAGGGGTCAAAGCTTGCTGTGTTCTCTTCGTTTCAGCCCCTCCGATGGGCAGGTGTCTGCTTTCTATGCTTGAGGTTGGTGAGAGTGCATTGTACTGACAGTAGTGATAGGGATAATTAATAATCATAATTGAGAATAAAAGCTAAGACAGTCCCCATGATGCCGTGCATCTGTCCTGTGTGGTTCCTGGCTCCAACGGAAATAGTTCGTGTCTGACTGTTGAGCTTATGGTTCCTGCCCTTTGGGTATAAAAGCTGGCCTGTCTTTATGGAAGTTTTGGTAGTTATTTAGTGGCCTGAAAGTCCACTTTCTGGAGGAGGGATGGGCCCTAGGAAGCCTGGCAGGGGGTGAGGTAGGTATCCGATTTCTTGAGACTTCCTCTTTGCCTCGAAATTAGCCATGCGGAAGTTTCTGGCTCCCCTTGTGCTCCGAATCTCCGGTGCAGCCCAGTGAACCTCTCGGGTCTGACTTTGTGGAGCTCGGGGGAGCTACCAGAACCAAAGGAGACCAGGAGCACAGGAACCAGGAGCGTTAGGGCAGAAACGTCCCTGGCGTGCCCTGGGTCAGGCAGGAGGTCACAGTCCTCCTCGGTGGCTTGGGAGGAGGGTGGGGACAGAGAAGAAACGAACGGGGTCTGGAGCCCTGATGCTGAGCACAGTGCCTGGGTGTGGATGGTGGAGTAGAAATTGAGAGCTGGTGACCCTGCAGGGGAGAACATAGAGATGCCGAGATGCCTCTCACCCCCAATGGCTAAACCTGGGGGGCTAACCCAGTAGGTGGCTGGCTGCCCCTGGAGAGGGCAGCCACCGGGCTGGGCTCCTGGTAGGCAGCAAGAGGTGAAGGAGTCAGACACCCTCTTGAGAGCATCACAGCAGGTAGAAAAGCACCTGCGGTGTGCCGGGGCCAATAATCCCACCTGAGGGAAACCTGGGGAGGCCACCAGGGTCTGCTGTCTGCTTCTCTCCTCAGGCACAGCCCTGGTCACTGGTGTGACCCTGCTGGGTGACCTCTGTTGGTTACAGGTCACCGTCCCAAGTCTGCCTCCCAGCCTCCCCTGGGATCCCCTGGATCTCTTTAGGAACAGCAAGGACAGTGACCGAGGTGAGCACAGTAGCTGGCCTCCAGACCCGCTTGGGCCCTGTCCCTGCTGTTGGTACTGTGTTCGCCCTGGTGGGAAGCCTGCTTTCTCAGCTCTCCTAGGGAGAGTTGGCCCATTGCAATGGCCGCTCTCTCGAAAAACAAAAAAGACCGCAAAGGAAGGGCAGTGGGGAGGCCCTGGCATCCAGTCACATGAATCCGTTCAGAGAGGCCGCGTCCCTGAAGATGTCGTCTCTGACGTCAAGGGGACCTGTGCTTTGTTTTTGGGTCAGAATGAGAGAAAATAAAAAACCCCAAGGGTGGGAATCTTCAGTGGATATGTTGTGCTGGAACCTCTGTGCCCCCCCCAGCTGGCCACTCCATGGGGAGGGGCGGAGGGGTCAAAATGTGTTCATCCGGACTTTGAGGACAATAGTAATAATGCGGTTCACGGGGCTGCCTGATGGAGGAGCTCGCTGAGGAGTCGTGTGCGTGAGAGAGGACACCCTAACCATTACACCACCAGACAGGAGATGCGAGTTCTGGAACATTCTTTCCAGTTGCTCCTTTGCTGGCAAGACGGAATGGCTGACAGTGGGGACAGAGCAGGATGCCTCTGTTCATGGTTCGCCTAAGTCAATCCCGGGAACAGCCGGGGGTGAGAAGGGATGCTTGGAGGAGGTAGCACCCTCCTGCGGTGTTGGTCAGGAGAGACCGGTCAGAGCAGGGCGTGGTGTCCGCCTCTCCCGGGGGCCCTGCCGGGTCTCCAGGGACATATTGGGGGTCCTGGTGTGCGGGCCAGCGGCTGAGCATGCTGACATCTGTGTGAGGACCTGTCAAGGCAGACAAAGGAAGCAGAAGCATTTCTTCTCTGTGTAACTAGGTTGCAGGTATCTGAAGCCCCCAGTTCCATCCCTGAGCTCCCAGGAGGAGCAAAGCCAGTGGCGTTAGGATAGCCCTTGAGTCCAAAATGGTCCCTGCTGCTCCTGGAAATTCTGCTTTTATAAGCTCCCTTCTTCGGGTCTTGGAGACTTGTGTGTGTCTGTGTTGATAGTTGCTTTTTTATTTTTGTCTTTTTTGTTTTGTTTTGTTTCAACCTCTCCTAGGAGGGGCTATTTGCCTGTTTCTACCTCTTTTTCTTTCTTTTTTTTTTTCAGTTGAGGCAAAATTCAGGCAACATACAATTGGCCATTTGTATGTTGACCACACACACCCTGGTTAGTCACAGCCGAGGGTCCAAGGGAACGGTTCAGCGGCATTTAGCATATTCTAGTCCTGAGCAAGCCTGTGCTGGTTAGTCTGGTGGTCACTGCCCCTTCTCCCCAGCGCCGCCAGCCCTGGCAACCCCCAGTCTGCTCTCCGTCTCTACAGATTCGCCTCTTCTGGACCTTTTACATAAATGGAATCACACAGTACACGGCCGGTGGTGTCTGGCTTCTTTGGCATTGACCGATGTTGTCCAGGTTGACGTACCTTGTAGCATTGTAGTGGGTGTCAAGGCTTCATTCCTTTGGTGAATTGTGCCTTTTTTTTTTTTTTTTTAAATTTTACATTTATTTGAGAGAGAGTGAGCAAGCAAGAAAAAAAATTGAGAGAAAGAGCACAAGCGGGGGCAGGGTCAGCGTGAGGGAGAAGCAGGCTCCCCACTGAGCAGGGAGTCCCACGTGGGGTTCAGGGCTCAATCCCAGGACCCCAAGATCATGACCTGAGCTGAAGGCAGACACTTAACCATCTGAGCCACCCAGGCACCTCAGTCATGTTCCTTTTGATGTATCTGTGGAAAGGGTGCCCAGGGCCTCCCTGGGCATTGCTTGTGGTCCACGGGCCTCTGGGAAACAGAAGGATATCATGCCCCCTCCCAGCCAAGGCCCCGCTGACCCTGCATGGTGATTGTTCCTGGACTCAGAAGGCAAAGCACGTCCTTTTGCTCTTAACTTCTACATGGTTATGGTTAAGGCACGGAGAGCAGGGGACGTTCTGTGGCTCTGTCTTCCTCCTAACTATTCCCAGACATGTCCCCAGCTCATCACAGAGCAGTCCCAAGGCTGCTATCCAAGAACTTGGAAGATGCCTAGGAATCCTGCTGTTAGAGAGGAGGACACACACCCTGGTTAGTCACAGCCGAGGGTCATTTGAGGAGCAGGAAACACGGAAAACAACCAGGCTGTCAGCTGGCCTTTTCTCGGTGCTGGAGCACCTGGGTCCTTGGGTTCTTCCTTGGGGAACTGAGTTCTGCCCACAGCATACCAGGCATTTCCGTGGCTACCCTATCCTGCCTGGAGAATGAGTGTCTTTTTCTCCTGATAACGGCGTGCCCCATCCTTCCCTTCTCCCCATGTGCTCAGGGCCTCCCCTTCCTCCTCGGTCCCCTGGGCTTCCCCAGCCCCCAGCTGTGTGTGCTCCCTCCCTCCCCCTCCTGGACAGCAGGCCAAGCAGATCCCATCCACACCTGCCCAGACACACCCGCCTCACCTCCATCCCTCTGGGGCCCCGAAGCAGACAGCGATCTGTCTCCTGGCACGTTGATGAAACAGAAAACTAACGTGCTTGGCAAGATGCTGGGGCTCCTGCTTCAAGGCGCTTGTAAAAATAACAGGACATTTAGTTTTCAAAGGAAGCCACTAACTGCCTCTCTTCCCTCCGTCTCCCAGAGGAAAGGGCAGATCTGCTCTGACTCCGTGTATCTTACTACCTGTCTTGCATTACTGTGGTCTCATGCACGCATACGTCTTCTTCCCACCCCACAGAATTAAGGCCGCAGCGGGGGTGAAGATATCGGCCGTGCGAGTCAGCAGCGACCAGCAATGGGCCGTCCAGGAGGAGATAGACAGCAGCAGCGAGCAGACGACCGCTGCCCTCACCTGCGTGGGCCACCACCCGGACACGCAGAACAGGTGAGCCCGGACGTCCCCGGGTGGGGCTGCAACCATGGTGGGGCTGGGGGGCGGGGGGAGGGCAGGCAGCAGGAGCTGAGCGCAAAACGATGTGCGCCAACGGGGCGCCGCCTCTGCGCTGACGGGCGACTCATCAGCGCTGCTCCGCCGTTCGGCTTCCGAATGGCTCCATTACGGGGCCGCGTCGCCGAAGGAGGCTTTCCGTCTTCACGCTCTTTTATACACCAATGGCCCAATTAGGGGAGCAGTCTCACCAAATGACCTGAACTCGCATACGCGCAGGGGTGGAGAACCGCATTTTAGGAATTTATTATTATTGTTATTGTTATTGTTTGCGCTGAAGACTGACGAGTGAAATGAGGCCCGTAGACGTGATCTAGGAGGCGAGGGGGAAATGTACGTTTTTATGAGCAGCAGAGGCGGCTAGAGCGACTGAGTGATTATGTCTCAGTGCGTAAATGCAGTCGTCTGGCAGGTATCACGCCTGGGTATCGGCGTATGGAGTCAGAAGGGGAAGGCGGGTGAGCTTGGTGTTGCCGGCACACACTTGTCTTCCCCGGCTCAGACGGTCACCTTGGGTTTCATGGGGCTGTACTCACCTGGGAGGTGGAGGGCGGTCATTGCTCGTTATCGTGCTTCAGGACCCCCAAAAGGCAGAGGGAGCTGTTCCCACTGTGGTAGCAGCCTTTTCTCTCAAGGGGTCAGGCCAGGAGCACCTAGATGTGTCATCCCCGTCCCAGTCTTAAAACCACAGTGGATCCCACTTCAAGAGGGACGAGACCCCGAGGCCTCAGCTTGGCCGGGGAACTTGTGTAGACGTCTGCCATTGTCATACCCTGTTCTCTTTTCTTTCCCCTTTAGTATTAAACTCACCCTGGTGAGTCCACAGAGCATCCCCGTGGGGCCTAACACTGTGGAGTTTAAACAACCCCGTTGTTCCCTAGCACAGGCATGGAGGCATTTCTCTGTGTCTCTCTTTCATCAGGGAAGAAGACCTAGAAGTCGTCTCTTCAGCTCTTGGGGGAGCAGTGAGCTCCTGCCATTGCCCCGGAAGCAGTCTCGGGAAAGCAAACACCTGGAACTGTTTTGGGGAGTTGTTGCCGGTGGTGGTCTTTGTTATAAAGGAAGAAGGGCGGGAGCACCTGGCCACACTCTTCAAACGTGGTGCCTGCTGAGGGCTGTGGCTTCCTCTCTGCTTTGTGCTGGGGCCCAGACCCCGTCTGGGTTCCTGGGGGTGTTGGTCAGGTGGGCTTTGTCCGGTGGCTGCCATGAGGTGCCACACCGATGAAGCCCAAGAGAAAAGGGGTCTTGGGTTCCTTGCGCTGATGGAGATGCATGGGGGGCTGCCACCAGGGACGTCTGGATCCAGCTGTCCAGCAGCATCCTTAGTGACCTGTCCCCCATCTTTCCTCTGGGCTGGCAGCATCTCCAGCAGGATCTTCCCTCCTGGTGGCAGGTCAGCCACCAGCAGCTCCCAGTGTCCATCCTGCTGGTGGGTCACTTTAGGGAGGACGCCGCTCTTCCCCATCAGGTCCCCTGGCCCTGTTTGGCCCGGCTTGGATCATGGGCCCACCAGAACTGGTCACTTTGGCCAGCCCACCTGAACGACACGGGGTTAGAGGATGAGAGAAGTTCTCAGGGATGGCTGCTGGGGAGAGGGGAGGCAGACTCAAGGGGTCTGCGGTTACCACGGTCCTGATATGCTAGAGGGGCCCGAATGTGATGCCTGGACGCACACCCTCCGAAATCAACATTTGGGTATGCATCTTGGGTGTAGATCTTCCTTGACTCGCAGTGGGGTGAGCGCCTGATGGCACCCATCCTAAGTTGAAAATACTGGAAGTTGAAAACGCATTTAGCACAACCAACTTCCTGGCAACCACAGCTTGGCCTGGCCTGCCTTCCCCGTGCTCAGGGCACCGACGTGAGCCTCCCGCTGGACAAAATCACCCACCACAAAGCCTGTTTCAAAAGGAAGTGTCGACTCTCTTGTGTCATTTCCTGACTCCTGCACTGACAGTGACAGACGGCTTGTCCGTGAGGGTGCAGGGGGCGTCCGGGACCCTTGTGATTGCGGGGCTGACGGGGAGCGGCGGCCGCTGTCCAGCATCACGGGAGAGGATGCGCCCGTCGATCCTTCACCCGAGGCAAGGTCTATGATTCAAAAATCCAAGTCCAGTTTCTACCGAACGCATGAATCGCTCTCCCACCATCGTCCAGTAGAACAGTTGCACGCCCCTCAAGCTGTCCTGAGTCGGAAGGGTCTGTGTGGGGGACAGGGTCTGTGGTCTCTGTGTAGGAAATTGACTTCTTGAAATATCTGACTGATCACGTGGTGATGTTTTACACTGAAGAAAAAGACGAAGGCTGTGGTGATCCCTCTTGGTTCTGCGAGAGTCCATTTCGCATTCTCTCGAGGAGAGAGAAAAAAGTTGCAGCCTAAGAAAAGTCATTACAGAAACAGAGTTACATAATCGTGAGACACTCTCCCATTCGGCATCTCCCCCTCCACCTTCACTCGGGGTTTGACCTCCCTGGGGCTGGACGAAGGACAGGGATTGATGTTTCCGCATGACAGTTTGTACTCATCTAATATCCCTCTAAAATTCATTCCATAATCTAAATAAATAATTGCCTCTCTTTATACTTTTCTGTTGAATTGTGATGTCAAATGAGGTGTGAAATACAAGCTCACAGACTGCATTTGCCGGCTAACAAAGTGAATATGTGAATATATCCCCAACAGAACATCCCCCAGAAAGCTGTAATCTCCGAATTGTGACAACCTTGGGCGGAATAGAGTTTTTAATAGAATATAATGTACAAACTGCCTGAAATTCTGTGATAAGAATTAAAAATGTGTCATATGGGAAGACATGATGAGCTCAGTGAGAAAGGCAGTATGTTAATTTAAAATATTTTAATGAATGCGCATTGTGAGGAAATGTGAGTAATAAAGATGATGACCACAAGATAAAGAGTCGTGTTACCAAAGGAGGAGAGAGGAGATTAGAAAAATAAGCAAATTTGAAAGTGTTCGGAACAGATAACAGGGCAGCGGTGGAAATGGAAGGTAGGCGCCAAGTTGCTCCTTGAATGGTTTCTGTCTGGTCACTGGGAACCATACCTCAGCAGAAGTAAGCTACCGCTTTTTCTGTGTTCAGAAACCACAGTACCGAGTTCGTTCTCACCTGAGCATTGGAGAGGAGCTCAGGGGCACAGCACGGAAAGAGGAGTTTGTGCCTCTCTATAGGATAGAAAAGCAAAAGCTCCTGAATAGATTCTTTAAAGAAATCGATCCCTCCCTCCCCCCGTTGTTGTAAACCCAGCTCAAGGTGAAATCAAGATCGAAGTCAAATGTTTAGTGTGAAGCATTACCCTGTTGGGAAAATCTGGAACCAGTCTTTCAGGAGTTTTCCTTTGCCTGCTCATCCAGAAAGCACTGGGCAAACAGAGGTCGCCCTCCTGAATAGCTTTTTCTGAAATTCAGCTGTTAAACATTAAGCAGGTATGTGAAAGAGTCACCATGTCGAGTGTCCTTCCGTGGATTCAGGATACATAGTTTACTGCACTTCGAGATTCTTACTTACTTACGTTTTAGAAGAAGGATAAAGACAGAGGTAGCAGTGGTCTCCTGTGTCTCCAAGTACAGCCGTGTTTCCCGCCTGCCTCGTTTATGTTGGTTTCCTTCCTTCTTTAGGAGGTTTAATGACAGGTAAAGATAGAACACACAACATCTTTCAGGAAAGGTTCTTTTAAGAGTCGGCAGTGTTAGAGGCCCGTGAGGCTTGACTGCCACTTAACAGATGTGTAAGCTGACCAGTTCAAATGACTTCCCAAGCTTTCCAGGCCAGTAAGTAGCCAAACTGTCGGACCTTAGAGTCTACGCGCTTATCTGAGCCCCCCGCTGTGCCCATCTGCACCTTCTTCCTTCGCCCTCCTTCAGCGTTCTTGTCTGTTCGAACTGAAAACTCGGTGACAGCTTGCCCACGGGCCCGGCAGGCCATCTGGCGAGTGGGCACACATCCTCACCGCAGAACGTGCAAATGTTTATTTGGGGGAAAAAAGAGGTAGGGGTAATTAAGTGAAGAATCTTGAGATGAAGAGATTATCGTAGACGGTCTAGGTGGGCTCAGTCTAATGACAGATGTCCTCGTAACACAAGCCCGGAGGAGAGGGCCATGGAGATGGAGGCAGAGATTGGAGCAAAGTGGGCACAAGCCGGGGAAGGCAAGCCTGGGGCCCCCAGAAACTGCAAAAGGCAATGAGCGGACTCCCCCCCCAGAGCCTCAGGTGGGAGCATGACCCTGCGGACACCTTGATTTTGGAGCCCTGGCTTCCAGAAATGGAACAGTATAGATCTCTGTTGCTGTAGGCTATTAAGTTCATGGTAATTTGTTACAGCCACGATAGGAAACGAATACAGGGGCTTAATGACTACTTGTTGCATGGATAAATTAAGACTTCTCAACCTGGATGCCTATCAGAATAGCCCGGAGGGCCTTACTAGTACACATTCCCGAGACCTCACACCTCAGTGGGTCACAGGCATCGGTATTAGAAACACTCTCCAGGTTTTGTTTTCTTTATTTTTTTAAAAACTTATTTATTTATATGAGATATCACCTCACACCAGTCAGAATGGCTAAAATCAACAAGTCAGGAAATGACAGATGCTGGCGAGGATGCGGAGAAAGGGGAACCCTCCTAGATTTTATTTATTGATTGGACAGAGAGACACAGAGAGGGAACACAAGCAGAAGGAGTGGGAGAGGGAGGAGTAGGCTTCCTGCTGAGCAGGGAGCCTGACGTGGGGCTCGATCCCAGGACCCTGGGATCATGCCCTGAGCTGAAGGCAGACGCTTAGGGACCGAGCCACCCAGGTGCCCCAAGATTTATTTATTTGCTTGAGAGAGAGAGAGAGAGAGAGAGAATGCGTGTGAGGGAGAGCGTGCACATCAGGAGGGACAGAGGGAGAGAGAATCGGAAGCAGACGCCATGCTGAGCACAGAGCCCGACACGCAGCTCAGTCTCGCGACCCTGAGATCACGACCTGAGCTGAAACAAAGGTTCTGACTCTCAACCAACAGCACGACCCAAGCGCCCCTCCGAGGTGATCTTAATGTGTCGCCAGAAATGGGAATTAGTGGAATGTAGGAATGAGAGAAATAGTAATGAATTCAAACACTGTGAGAAGATAAAGGTATTTTATTTTTATCAATTTTAGGATTCAAAAATAGTGGGTTTAGAAACACAATTGTTAAGCTTACAATACAGTTTGCCACGGGACAGCTCTCAGCACCAGCTGCCAAGATAGTTCAAAACCAGGATTTGGGTATAGAAACCTAGCAGGCCTTGGCGCGGTCTAATTCAGGCTACGAAGTCGCAACAGGATTTCCTACAGGGAAATGAAGGGTTCCTCTCCCCCTTCCAAAAAGGAATCAGGCCAACCAAAGAAAAGAAAGAGGAATATTTTAAAAACACGCCACCTCTTTTCCTTTCCCTGGCCACTGTGAAAGTCTGTGAACTTATGCTGCTGGTCAGTGTCAGCACAGGCCTGCTGGAGGTCTTCGGACTTCCAAAGTAATAGGTGTTCAATTAAAATTTAGAAGATACACTGAATAAGATATAGAAGATAAAAACTGTCCCTGAACCTGTGTATGATTCGAAGGGAACCATTGTTAATATTTTGATGAGTATATTCCTGTGATTGTGTTTGCGTATATGTGGATGTACACAAATGTGTCATTTTTGTCAGTATTAGAGTTTGTTTAGCTTTGAAAGCTGTTTTTGTAACAATGTGGAATAAATATATGGCAACATCTTCTCGGGTTGTTAACTATTTGGAACCGTAATTATCAGCCCCTTTGAAAAAACTAATAAAGGGGTGGACTCTTTTTCTCCCCAAATATAAACACATAAGCAACTTTTCCCCAACGGTTTAAAGATTCACAGAGCCTTTCAATGAACCTGTAGTTTTAAGTGTAATATATAATAGTGGTATAATATTTTATTGCTATTATAGATTCTCTGTTTGTTTACTGTGTTTCATTTCCTCCCCTTTTCAACATTCCTTAAAAATGTAAAATGTCTTTTGAGTACTTCTGTGGTCAGTCTTCAGGAGAGAGTGCTAGAAGTAAACAGGTAGGTCACAAGGCATGATGAAGTTTTAAATGTTTGATGATTGTGTGACATTTTCCTGTCGGTTTGCACTGGCAGCTCTGTTTGAGAGTGCCCTGTTCTTGATTCCTTTGCCACTACTGGGCAGTCATTGTCTCAAAATGATAATTTGATAGTTGGAATATGGCTGTGTTCTTGTAGGCTTAAGTTTCATTGACCTGATGTTTAGTGAAACTTGAGTTTTTCCCCTTGTGTTTGTCTGCAAGTGTCTCTCCCTACTTTGTTGTGTTTCCTTTTTTATCTCTATATTATCACTTTGGCAATGTTTTGGGGTCATGTGGTCAACCTAGTCATCATTGTTATTCAAGAGAAGGACTCCTGCCTGGAGGAGTACAGCGGGATGCCTGAAGACCCCGCATCAGGCTAGGCTCTGAGTGACGTCCGGGAAGACCAGAGCTAGCCCCCAGCACAAGTGGTAAAGATAGATTTTGTTTGGAAATTGTTGCAAGAAAGGAAAGAGAGAACTTTGCGTGACCTGTAAAGACATGTGGGAATTTATAGCGGAGGAGCAGAGTAGGGGGTAGTAGGGTGGGGTCAGTCGATGGAGCTGGACTAAGAGGAGTCATCCCGGGTCAGGGGTAGTCCTGGTCAGACTGACCAGATCAGATTCTTGCTGAGGGCAGGCCACGGTGATCAGACAGCAGGGGTGGGGTAAGGAGTTTGGTTAGAATATAGAGAATGAGCAGGTTGGCAGGAAAGGGGGTATTCTCTCTAAACTGACTTAGCAAGATCCTTGCTCTCACTGGGCTCTGAAGGTGTGGCAGGGACAGAGACAGACGCTCAGAGGAGCCCACCCACCGTCTGGCTAAGGAGAAAGTCCTTGTCCGTGACTCTGAGGAGCAGAGCCCGCTGCTGACCTGGCACAGCCCGGCGGTGTGAGTGACCACTGCACCGTTGTCACCTTAGGCCACCGAGGTTCGGGCTTCAGCTGTTACCAGGCATTAACGATGCCTGCGCTGATGACGCAAAGGGCTTTCAGGCGCATATTTCACACGTAGTAAGACTTTTCTGAGCACGTACAGGTTATCGAGGCATCTTCCCCCGCACAGCTTTTCCCATTATTAACATCCCGCATTAGTGGGGTGCATTTGTTTCGGTTGATCAGCTAACACTGATAACGTTCTTCTTTTTAAAAAAGATTTTATTTATTTATTTCTTACGAGTGTGAGCAGGGGGCGGGGCAGAGGGAGAGGGGAAGAGAGAGTCTTTTTTTTTTTTAAGATTTTATTTATTTATTTGACAGACAGAGATCACAAGTAGGCAGAGAGGCAGGCAGAGAGAGAGAGAGGAGGAAGCAGGCTCCCCGCTGAGCAGAGAGCCCGATGCGGGACTCGATCCCAGGACCCTGAGATCATGACCTGAGCCGAAGGCAGAGACTTAACCCACTGAGCCACCCAGGTGCCCCGGGAAGAGAGAGTCTTAAGCAGACTCCCTGCTGAGCACGGAGCCCGATGCCAGGCTCAGATGCCAGGCTCAGTGTCACGACGCTGAGATCGCGACCTGACCTAAAATTGAGAGTCCGATGCTTCGCCAGCTGTGCCACTGAGGTGCCCTCTGATACATTCTTTTTAAGTAAAGCGTGCAGCATATAGTAGGATTCCCTCTTGGTGTCGTGCATTCTGTGGGTTTAGACAAATACGAAACGATGTGTGATGCGCGTGTGCCATTCCAGTGTTGCAAACAATAGTTCCGCTGCCCTAAAAACCCTCCGTGCCGCACGTATTTACCTCTTTCTCCTCCAGAATCCCTAGGCAGCCGCTGAACTCTTTCCCATCTCCAGCCGTACCTTTCCCAGAACGTCACGTGGCTGGAATCATGCGGACCTGTAGCCTTCCCAGACTGGCTTCTCTCACGAAGTAATATGCGTACAAGGTTCCTTTGAATCTTCCCATGGCTTGATCGCTCGTTTATTTTCAGCACTGAATGATATTCCATTGTCTGGGTCCGCCACCCTTTATTTCTCCATCATCTACTGAAGGACAGCTTTGTTGCTTCCAAGTTTGGGCAAATTATGGATAACGCTGCTGTAAGCATCCGTGTGCTAGTGTTTGTGCAGACGTAAGTCTGCCGCTCGTTTGCATCAATACCAAGGAGTGTGATTGTTGGATCGTATGTAAGGGTGTGCTGAGTTTTGCCTGAAGCTGCCACACAGTCTTGCTAAGTAGTCGTGAGTAGGAGTCCACTGTCCCGCGTCCTCGCTAACATTGGTGCTGCCGTGTCCTGAATGTGGGCCGTTCTGGTAGGTGTGCAATGGTATCTTGCTATTGTTTGGGTTTTCAGGTCCTTAAGAACATATGATGTCCCGTATCTTCTCATAGGCTCATTTTCCATTTACTTATCTGCTTTGGTGTATGTTCAGGGTTCTTTTTGCCCATTGATAAATTGGGTTGCTTGTTCTCTTACTGTTGTGTGTTAAGAGATCTTTGTCTATTTTAGATTCCACTCCATTATTGGTTATGTGCTTTGCAAACATCTTCTCCCGGTCTGTGGTTTCTCTTCTTATCCTCTGATTCAAATAAACATTTTGAGTCGTGACCCCATGTCTGGAGTAAGTTCCTAGGTTTCATTTAGATGACTCTGACTCAGAAGTTTCCCTAATTCTCAAGATGGCTGGTTTGGGACAGAAAAATCCATAATTGGGTGTTCCGATGTGGTTGAGGAAAAAACATGTTTTACTTTATGACTCTAAGTCTTCCTGCTGACCAGGAGGGCCTCACGGGCTGAAGGTGTCATCCCTGGCAACGTACAGGCTCACACAGCTCGTTCCTAGAGTGTTCCTGTGGCCACCGGTGACCACTCCCCACTAACCCATTCTGCCGCCAGCTGCCAGACGAATCTTAAAACACCTTTTTCTTTGAGACTTCGTGGCTCCCTATTGCCTAGTTCCTGTCTCAGCAAGTATTTACAATTGGCTAGACTTCTACAGTACTTTTTAGAGCAGGGCTCTGTCTAGATGCTCAGAACTCTGGTGCAAGTCACGGATGCTGGGACAGCCAGGAGGGCCCCTCTGCACAGTCATAGGACAAGAGCCCAAGGGCAGTGGAACAAAGAGGACAAAATGGGCTCTGTAGGGAGGGATGCTGCTGGCATCTCAGAGGCATTGACATTGGAACTGGTCCTTAAAGGGTGAGTAAGAGTTTAAAAGTGTTTAGAAAGAAACATTTCTGGCAAGGTGACCTATTACGCCACTGTAACACTGTATTGTGTTAGACTTCCAGAATCGTCTTAATGCAACAATTGCTACTGGTTGGAGAGACTTAGGGTATAGAGTTTCTGTGTTGGGTGGACGTGGATGGGACACTTTGAGTAATCTAGGAAAGGTGCTAATGTGGGACGCATTTTCGGGGGTTATTGGAAGCAGATCTTACCAGATACAATGCCTATGCTTAAATATAAAATATAAATATAAAAATATCCCTGTGAGGAAGGTAGCATGGTTAGCGCCACTTCCAGAATGGAGAAAGTAGGAGATATGAAGGGCCTCCAGTTGCAGAGCTAAGACTGGTGGGTCTGGGATTTGAACCCAGACTTTAAGATTCTAGAATAGTGTATGGCGCACAGTAGGCATTCAGCAGATAAATGTCAATAATTCTGAGCTTAGGAGTCCTTTCTCAGCATCAGAGTTGCTTCCAAAAGAGAAGCACTCCCAAAGGTCAGCCCTTTGGCAGGATTTCTGTGCCTTCTCCAGATCCCCGATTTAAGCTACTCTCTTCAAGGCTGTGGGAAACTCAGCCTTGTTCACCTCATTGCCGGCTCCAGGCACTGTGGGTCCTTCGTGAAACAGGAATGGAGGAGAAAGATTCTCTTGGAAATTCCAAAGGTCTTTTAGGTTCTGACATGCCCTTTCTTCCTGAGGGCAGATTTTATTTCTACCGTGAGATTTAGCTCTTGTAGTGTGCTTGCACAGGCAGAAATGGAGCCAGAGGAAATTGGAGGTTTTCTTTACAGAGGTCTGCCTGCACAGTGGTTTTAGTTCGGAGTCCTGACACCAGATTTTTGACGGGCAGTGGATGAAACCAACCAAGGGAAATTGACAAAGTTGATGCCAATGGGAACGACCCTTTATTCGGCCTTTTAATTGGTATTTGCTTGTCAGAAACCTCAGTTGCTCCATGGAATCATTTTATTCTTAATGTCATTGTTTTGAAGTGTTTACTCACTTATTTTGACATATTTATTATTATGAGATGAGAGATGCCCTTGAGCAAATTGACCACTGAAGCCGTGAAACCTTCCTCACCTCCGGTGCTGGTCTTCCACAGGAGCAGTCGAATGAACCTGTGAGTGGTTGCCTACCCCTCCTATGTCTCTGTCTCCCCCACCTTCCCCAAACCCCTTTCCTCTCAAAGTTTCCTGGAGAAAATTTTCTGTGATTTGAAAGTATTCATTTACCGCAGCCTGCCTCTGCAAACCACAGATTCTTTTTTTTTTTTTAAAGATTAAAAAAAAATTATTTATTTGACAGACAGAGATCACAAGTAGGCAGAGAGGGGGGGGGGAGCAGGCTCCCTGCTGAGCAGAGAGCCCGATGTGGGGCTCGATCCCAGGACCCTGAGATCATGACCTGAGCCAAAGGTGGAGGCTTTAACCCACTGAGCCATCCGGGTGCCCCGAAGCACAGATTCTTGCACTGTGACTTTAATCTAGATAAAAGCTGGTGTGCCCAGGTGTCATTCCCTTTCTGTGTGAGAAGAAACCTCAGTGTCTTTTGAAAGGACATTTCATTGGATTTTAACCAGTCCCAGGGCCAGTGTCCTGCACGGGTTTTTGTAGGTCCTGGCCCAACGTGGCCACATAGCCAGCGGATGGTGAGCCGTTTACAACCCATTTCCACATGTGGCTGTTGCGGCACCTCGATGCTGATGGCAGCAGGGGAGGCGAGCCTTTCCCGTCGAAGAGCTTCCTCTGTGCTACCAGATGGTCCACTTGGTCCTGGGAAGGACTGGCCGTGCCATCTGCAAACGTCTCCCTATTGGGATTTGCCTGGTCTCTCAGTTATGGGTTTTTGGGGAGGAAGATGACAGAGGTGAGGTATCCTATTTATCACAGCGTACGGAGAGTACCAACATTGTTCAACACTCTTCATATTGACCTTGGTTGCCTGGCTGCAGGAGTGTTTGCATCTCTCTGCTGTGAAGTTACATCCCCTGCCACTCCCAGGACAAGGAAGACAGTGTGCACAGCCCACACTTCGGTGGTGGGAGTTCTGCTCCCAGCCTGGGGTTTTTTCTTCAATAAGGGTTCTGGAAATCCTAAAGAAAATCCCCTCAGTGTACCTGAACCATTCCCTTTCCCTGTCACTGTCACCCAAGGGGATAGATGAGTTGGAGCCATTATCTCTGGCTCCTGAACAAGGAGTGTCCAGGTACCCCTTCCAGAATGGCGCTGTGCAGTGAGTATGCATAATATTGCAGACTCCTTGTCTAGAGCTTCCTGGCTGGGCTGCCTTGCTTTCTCGTGCTTCTGAGTTAGACCATCCAGGGGAGACATTTGACCCTTTGCTTTCCAAAAGAGGAAGGAGAGAGTTATGATTCACTGCTCCTCTGGGTCCAGAATTCCTTTCCCAAAGTCCATAAGAAGAAGGATTTGGTTGGGGGCAGAAGGGACTGGAGCCTCCAGCCCTGCTCATCCAGGGCTAGGACAATCTCCTGATTTCACTCCAAGGGTGGGATATAGACTGTTTGCCCAGGGCACCAACAAGGACGGGCCAGCCCCAGGGTCCAGGACTGGTCAGAAACTGTCACTCAACATCTCTCCTTTGTGAAGTCTGTATTCTAGTGGGCTGAAGCAGACAACAATATGTGTTTACTCTTGGGTGGGGGTAAGTTCTAGGCAGCTGAGGTCATCATGGAGTGGGCGGGCCTTCATCCAGCATGACCAGTGTCCTCACAGAAGGGGGAAATTCGACACACCCCCACACAGGAGGAATGCCACCTGAAGGAGAAAGCAGGAATCAGGGTGATGCTTCTAGAAGCCAAGGAACACCGTAGATGGTCAGCAAACCACCAGATCTAAGGGAGTGGCAAGGCACAGATTCTGCTTCTGGCTCTCAGAAAGAACCAGCCAGGCTGCCATCTTGATCTTGGGAGTCTGCAGGACTGGGAGGGAATCACTTCTGTTGCTTAAACCACTTGGTCTGTGACGCTTTGTCACTACAACCCTGGTGAACGAATGCATCTGCCTGCTTTGTCCCTCATCCTCTCTTGGGCATGTGGCTCTGTGGCTGAACTCTTCATGGTCAACTGGCTGGTTAGTTCCAGGTCATCTCCTCCTCCCTGTCTCAGAAGGGTCCCCCCTGGAGAAGATGTCATCCCCAAGTCTACTCTGCTGTCTGTGAGGTTTTCTCGGACTCAGGCATGGCCGGCTCATCTGCAGGGCCAGATGTGTGCAGCTGGATAATGCTGGTGGCTATAGTATTCAGGGGCTCATGCCACACACTCACTTGGCCAATAGGTGTTGGGCTGAAAGCATCAGTGGAGGAGGGCAAGCCAACACCTGAAGTGCAATGCAGACAGCTCTGCCTTGGAGGGAGCATGGCCACAGCGGGGCGGCTTGCACACGTCTTTTCAGTTCTTTGGGGCATAGACCTAGGTGCGGAATTGCTGACTCACCTGGTCATTCTGTGTGCAACTTTTCAAAGAGCCGCCAGACTGCTTCCCATGGCCGCTGGCCCATTTTAGGTTCCTGTTAGCTGTGTGTGAGGGTTCTAACTCCTCCTTATCCTTGGATGGCTAAGGGGTCTCTCCACATGATAGACTATGATTCAGCCAGAAAGAAGAAGGGAGTGTGGACCCCTGCTTCAACCCAGATGCACCTTGCGAGTGTGGTTCTCCGTGACAGAAGCCAGACACAAAACACTGCAGAGTGCGTGGTTCTGTTTGTATGAAGTGTCCCCAGGATGTGCATCCACACAGCCTGAAAGCCAATGATGGTTGCTGGGAACTTGGGGGAGGCAGGTGTGAGGAGTGGCTACTACTAGGGCTAGAGTTCCTTGTTCGTCTGAGGCAAAAGTTCTGAAAGTAGGTGGCATGATATTTGTATACCTTTGTGAATGTGCTCAGTGCCGCTGGTTGTATGCTTTCCAACAGTCAGTTTTATGGTATGTGTCTTACGTGCTAAAACCCAAAACAGCAACAAAATAGAGATATTTTCTCTGTAAAAGTCACCCATCGTGTGCTTTCTGTCCAGCTTAAGAGACATCCCAAGGCTACTTCTGACACGTTGTTTTTACCTTCCATGTGGTCTTTTTCACAAATCCTTTCATAAGAGTGAACGCCACTCCAGTGAGAGTTTCTGAGAGTTAAGCACATTTTGGAGACTTGGACGCTATTGGTATGAGGACCTACAGTTCCCGTGGGTAGGAGCTGTGTCAGGAGTACCCTAAGGAGGTTTTGTGGAGGTGAGCAACGGCTCCGGGGTCAGTCTCAGAGAGCAGTGACTCTTAAACCAAGGAGCTGAAAGGACTCTTGCCGAGGAGCAAAAGCCAAACTAGGAAGAAAAGGACAAAAGGGGGTCCTGTGGTCTGCCAGGCTCCGCATGCAGGTGTGAGGGCAGAGCTGCGAGGAAGAAGCTGGCTGCCGCCCCCATCCACGCAGACATGTGGTTTTCCTTCCCCTTCTGTCCGTGACTCAGGATTGCTTTCTAGCTTCCTTTAAAATCTAGAGGATATTGTAACAAACACCCATCTATTGACCATATAGCTTGGTCCCAGTGGGATGCTTTCCCAACGTGGTATCAGCAGAGCTTAAAAAATAAACAAAAAAGCCCAACCCAACCCATCCCCATCCAACAAACGTCTCCCTGTTGGGTTCTCCCTCCCCACTCCTTAGAGCGAACCACTCTCCTGAATTATAGGTGTTTACGCCGTCGCGCTCCATCGGTAACTGCTGTCATTGCAGTGTTGGTGTCCCTCCAAAAATTCACATACTGAAATCCTAACCTCAAGATGATGATGTTAGGATGCCGTTGGGAGGTGATGAGGTCATGAGGGTGGGTCCCCCGTGCACAGGATTAGTGCCTTATCCAAGAGACCCCAGAGAGCTGGCTCACTCCTCCCACCATGTGAGGACACAGTGCAAAGGGGCCGGCTGTGAGCCCTCACCCTACGCTGAATCTGTAGGCACCTTGATCTCGGATTTCCCAGCCTCCAGAACCAAGAGAAAGAAATTCCCGTTCCTTATACACCACCCAGTCTGTGGTCTTTTGTTACAGCAGCCTGAATGGTCTAAGACAGATCACAGATGAGTGCGTTGTGTTTTCACACTTCATCTAAACGGCCTTGTGCTATAGGAGTCATTTTGCAACTTGTCTTTTCTGCTCAGTGCAACGTTTCCTAGATTAAATCCTGTAGGGGCATGTGACTACAGCTCTTTCTCCCCTGCTTTATAATATTCCATAGTATAGACATTCCATGGTTTATTTACTTGTTCTCCTGTTGAGGGAGGACGTTATTTAAATGTCTTCTCATACTGATCTTTGTGCCCCTTGTCGTACGGACTGTATTAAATGTTTGCACCTGATCCTCTGGGTTAGTGTTTTTTTTTTTTTTTTTTTTAAAGATTTTATTTATTTATTTGACAGAGAGAAATCACAAGTAGATGGAGAGGCAGGCAGAGAGAGAGAGAGAGAGAGGAGGAAGCAGGCTCCCTGCTGAGCAAAGAGCCTGATGCGGGGCTTGATCCCAGGACCCTGAGATCATGACCTGAGCCGAAGGCAGCGGCTTAACCCACTGAGCCACCCAGGCGCCCTGGGTTAGTGGTTTTTAAAGGAGAGGGGGGCAGAAGGGGGACGTTGCAACCCATTCATGAGTGATGACACAGAATAAAAAAAGAAATTAAATAGAGGAGCACCGAACAGAAAACATCAGAGTCCCTAGCACGGAATAAGGGAAGCATTTCATGAGACTTCCTTGTAGTGTCTGGTTTTCTGGAGTCGCCGTGCTAGATCTCTTCTGTTCTGGGGGCTGGAGTGAAGACAGGCAGGGTCAGTGAAGACCGGCCTGCCTGGGTATGTGCAACGTCCGCTTTTTATCTGGTCCCGCATTGGTCTCAAAGGTCGTGGTACCAATTTGATGAGTTGTGTTGGAGGCTAGAAGGCTCCAGAACTTCCTGAAATGGGAGGCTTTTCCAGAAGCTAGCTCTCAATGCCTTATTTCGGGTCGACCATCCTTCCGGCTGGGTTTATATGGATTGGCTGGTGGTGGTTTGTCGGAGAAACACTCATCTTAAAGACGCGCCATTTAATTTCCCTGCTGTCAAGAGGCAGCGTGAAGTTATTCCTCTTTTTTTAAAGAATGATTTAAGTAGGAAATAATGAATGCGAAACGCTGTAGTTAAACACCGGCGGACGCACTGACGGATCGGCTGTCACTTGGGTCTTGCTGTAAAGGGAGAGAAAATGATATTTAATCACTTTCAAAAAATAAAAACAGCGATGATGAATTTGATGCATTTGGACGCTGCGTGACTCATTAGGGTGCACTATTATTTTCCAGTTAATAAAGGAACCTCGCGTCTCCCCCGTGATTAAACCACTGCCAAGCAGCGACGTCTTTGTTTCCAGGAGCACACTAGGTCTCCCGAGCTGTGTGAACGCAGGAGCTCTGGCTGCCTGGGCCAGCTCGGCTGGGGCCTCCGAAATCCAGGTGACAAGCTGGGCGTCCCAAGATCCACCTGCTGAGTGTTTTTCTGCTTTTTTTCCCCCTTCAATCTGGGCCAACCCTAAAAGCATTGGGAGTCTTGACTAAAAATGCGCATTTGAGGCGTCTCTGGAGGAGCTAGAGGTCTGGACAGGGGAGATGGGGCTGAGATTGAATGGGCATGACTTGCTGCCGCTGAGGAGCTACTCCGTTCGCAAGGGGTCCATGCTGGCTGGCTTACCACTGTCCCTGCTGCTCCCCACTGTCCCCCCAGTGGGACAGGAAAAACTCTCAGCCCAATTTCAATGTGTGTGTGTGTTGTGGGGGAGGTAGGGTCAGCTCAGTGCTGATGCTGTCCACGCCCACAGGCTGAGGGCTCCGTCCCACAAGACTTCCCCACTTCAGAAGCAAGTTGCAGGTCCAGATTCTCGCCTGTCCTTCTGTCCAAAGCGCTGTCGATTGGATGCCCCCGTGACCCCCTCCTTGGGCTGGATTAATTTGCTGAAGTGGCTCACAGATCTGAGAGGAACATGTTACTTGCTAGGTTACTGGTTCCTCCAAGAGGACAGAACCCAGGAGCGGCCAGGTAGAGGAGAAGCCACAGGTGTGGGGAAAGGGTGTGGGGCTTCCCAATCGCCCTGTGTTCACCAGCCCAGAAGCTCTCCCAATCCCATCCTTTTGGGTTTTTCCTGGAGGCCTCATTACAGAGATACGATTGATTAAATCATGTCCATTGGTGATCCATTCAGTTCCCATCCCTTCCCTCTCCCTGGTGCTCAGTGGGGGTGGGACTGAGTCCCCCTGACCCACAGCCCCCATCCTCAGCTGTGTTCCCAAAGTCACCTCATTAACATGAGAAAAGACACCTTTATCGCTCTTTCTGCTTAGGAAATTCCAGGGGTTTTGGGTGCCCCATGCGGAACCAGAGAAAGACCTAAATCCCCCCTTACCCACAGTTTCAGTTATCCGTGATCAAGGAGCGCAGAAGCAGGGTGTCGTCCTGACTTCGCGTCACAACGCCTGTGTGGTTACCTCCCTCCATCGCCACACGCCGACCTTTCATCATCTCCTGTCACAGGAGGCAGGAGGAGGGGTACAGTACAGTATTCTGAGAGCGGGGGAGAGTGCATGTCCCCCAAACAGTCCATTGGTAGGATTGTTCTATTTCATGATTACCGTGCCTAATGTATGAGTTAAACTTCATCATGGGTGTGTGTGTAGGAAAAACCTTTGTACGTATAGGGTTCGGTGCTGTTGGGCTTTCAGACATCCCTTGGGGGTCCTGGAATGTAACACCTGCCAACAGGGAGGGGACGCCTGCTTTTCTTGCTATAAATCACAGTGTCACCCTGGGTGTGCTTGGCTCTTCCTTGGCTTTATTTACCCATTAAGCACCCGCTGGTGTTTTCTTTTAGGAAAGAAGTATTTCTTGATGTCACTACTTATTAACTATGTGACCTTGAACAAGTTACTTAAACTCCCACCATCATCTCCTTGACTTTAAAATAAGGACACTATTGGTATTTACCTGATAGGGGTGATGGGGGATTAAACTCTTTTATCTGTATCCCCCCAAGCTTGGTGCCTAGGAAGTGACCTGCAAGCCTATTGCCCGAGTTAATGTTGTTAGTATCCAGTTCTGCATCAAGGCAGACAGAGAAATGTGTTTCAAGTTGAATGAGGAAGGCTATTCCTGTGTAACAAAGAAGGATATCCCTATATGATTAATCGGAAAACAAAAGATGTCCATGTTGAAAGAGACAGTGTAAGGCCCCCACTGGAAATTAACCTTAGTACAACTCTGTGACAAATACACAGAAAAGGTGTGTGATGAAAATTATAATGCACCGCTAAGAGGGCTTAGATTTTAACCAGGTTTCTTTCTGAATGCAAAAGAGCTGAGTGTTGCTTTTAGGAACCACGTCCGTGTGACCTGCCGGTGCTCTGTCACTGGCAGAGGGGACAGGTCTGTCCCTTCAGGCGTTTGAGACCCCACATGTCCCCCTGCAGTCCTGTGTGATCTGGGAAGAACCCCCCCCCCCAGATCCAGGGAAAGGAATCACTCTGATCTTGCTTTTTCAGCAGGGAGCTGGGTTCTGCGGTGCCGCCTCCGTCTGGGGACACCCTCCATCGGAACCTCTTCCAGAAAGTGGGAATTCTCCTGCTGGCTCACCAAGGGGCTTACATGGCATAAACTATAAAGAACAACCCAAACGTTGTAGACATTCTCTTTTTTCTTTTTTATCATTTTTTAAAAGATTTCTTTTCAGCGTAACAGAATTCATTGTTTATGTACCACACCCAGTGCTCCTTGAAGTCCATGCCCTCCATAATACCCACCACCTGGCTCCCCCAACCCCCCACCCCCTGCCCCTTCAAAACCCTCAAGTTGTTTTTCAGAGTCCATAGTCTCTCATGGTTCATCTCCCCCTCCAATTTCCCTCAACTCCCTTCTCTTCTCCATCTCCCCATGTCTTCCCTGTTATTTGTTATGCTCCACAAATAAGTGAAACCATATGATAATTGACTCTCTCTGCTTGACTTATTTCACGCAGCATCATCTCTTCAATCTCTTCCAGTCCTGTCCATGTTGATACAAAAGTTGGGTTTTCATCCTTTCTGATGGAGATGTTCTCTTGATAGTTTCTTCCCTGCACAGAAATTCATCCCGAAGACCTGAAACCAAACGCAGTGTTTTTGAGGATGTTTTTTCCCCTAAAACCAGTGGTCTTCACCCAAAACACATACAGTTAGGTGAATGAAAGTGGATTCTTAAAGGGAATGTCAAGGTACATTTTTTTCTTCTCCCCAGAACCTCCCTTGGATTCCACTTTCCCTTGTCTCAAAGGCAGGAGCTCTGCCAGAGGACAAGACCGTGACCGACGGAGAAGCAGAAAGGACGAGGTGTAGTGGACATTTGGGAGAGCAGGCTGCTGGGAAATCCATCCACGCTGCTGCTGCCTCCGGCGTGGTGCTGGGAGGTCAGCACTTCCCCGCTGACGATGGAGGAGCGGCGGGTCGGCTGAATTTCATGCCAGCCAGTGCTCCGAGGGTTGGGACCATGACTGTTACCTCCGAGTTGGGGATATTTTTGGGATTTGCCTGAATCCTCTCCAGGGAGATAAATACCACATCATCAACAATTGTGTGGTCAAATGTGGGGTCAGATTTGGCCATTTCCTAGCCGTGTGACCTCAGACAGGTGACTCCGTCCCTCAGCAAGACAAAGCATGTGGGGGTGCCTGGGTGGCTCAGTCAGTTAAGCATCTGACTCTTGGTTTCCGCTCATGTCATGACGTCAGGGTCGTGAGATCGAGCCCAGCCTTGGGCTCCGGGCTCAATGGAGTCTGCTTGAGATTCTTTCTCCCTCCCTCTCCCTCTGCTCCTCCCCCTGTTGGTGCTCTCTCTCAAATAAATAAATAAATAAATAGAATCTTTAAAAAAGGGAGAGATAAAGAGACATCCTGACTAGGAGAAAGGATCAAGTGCCCAATAAGGAGATAACACCCTGGGGAGTGCCTGGGTGGCTGAGTGGGTTAAGCCTCTGCCTTCAGCTCAGGTCATGATCTTGGTCCGGGTCCTGGGATCGAGCCCCGCATCGGGCTCTCTGCTCAGCAGGGAGCCTGCTTCTCCCCCTCTCTCTGCCTGCCTTTCTGTCTACTTGTGATCTCAGGTCTGTCAAATAAATGAATAAAATCTTAAAAAAAAAAAGGAGATACACTCTGTCTGAGCCAAGACCACAGGAGGGGTGTGTCTGGGTGGCTCCTTTGATCATAATGTGTAAAATCTTAACTTGCGCTATAAATGAAGTTGAGTTTTGGACACATAGGAATACTTACCTTCGTATGACAACTACAGAAATTAACTTAAGTTTTGACAAATGTTGAGGGGGCCAACCAAAGAAGACCCACGGGTCACAGTCAGTCCCTGGTCTCCAGTTGCCAACTCTCAAGCACTGGCCAGTCCCTCTGAGTGGAGAGAAAGTAGCCCAAGTGATGGGTGTGACTCTCAGTTTCCCTTATCCTGGGATGCAAGCAGATTTTCACTTATTTTTTTTTTAAAGATTTTATTTATTTGAGAGAGAATGAGAAAGGGGGAGCAGCAGAGGGAGAGGGAAAAGCAGGCTCCCCGCTGAGTGGGGAGCCCGATGTGGGGCTGGGTCCTAGGACCCTCGCATCATGACCTGAACTGAAGGCAGATGCTTAACAATCTGAGCTAGGCACCCCCAGATTTTCACTTAGGATGGTGAGTATCTGTCACACAGATCTGCACCTCATATCGCAGGGGGCCTTTCTTGCTTGAGTGAGAAATCATGTGGGGAACTAGAGTCTGAATGGCATTCCAGCGGGCTGTGTCTGCCTCGACTGAAGCCTCCCGAGTTCCTTCTATTACGTTCCTTCATCAGGGTAGAGGGTGGGCCTCTGCTGGTTTTCCATTTCCCGATCCACAACAGGAGACCCAGGTGCACAGTGGAGGCTGGAGCCCGAGCTTCGAGAAGAGCCCACCGCCGTCCCACCGGTGGGGAGAAGGGGCTGGTTGTGAGGTCTGGGTCTGTGAGGGAAACATTCCCGAGGCCGCTGTGGTTGTAAACGTCCTTGATTTGGAACCCGCAGGGGCTGGAGTTGTCCTCTCCCTCTGCAGACTCCACGGAGCCAGACAGCTTCATGAGGATGGGGCGGGGGCACTGATGGCACCTCGGCTGTGACTCTTGTCTTCCCTGAAAGATGGCTGAGTGGCAGTGGTGGGGCCCCTGCTGGGAAGACCTGCCTGGATCCTCTGCTTTTAGAGCCTTTCAGCGAGCTGAGTAAGGATCATTGCCGGGGATATTTTTCTACTCTGTTTTCTTGGGAACAGTTCTTAAGATAGAAAGTGAAGTTATCTTAAATTGAAATGGAAACATTATAATTAAACATTTACAACCAAAGCAGATTGATGGCTATGGTGGTTACATTTTTCATTGTCAGCAGATGCCATTGAAACTAAATAACCCATTGAAATTGTGAGAAAAAAATTTTTTTTTGTTTTTTTTTTCTTTTAAACGTCTGTTAACAATGGTAGTCTTTATTCTATTTGTTTTCTCTGGTACCTTAGTGACAATAAAATAGAAGGCAGTTGTGCACCGTGAAATTGAGCTGAATCGGGAAGGGCAAGGCTGGTGAAGTGTATTTATTTTTTCTCTCGTAACTTATTATAGTTGCCTGCACAGTGGTTGGGAGACGTCTATCTGTTCAGGGTGGCCGCTGGGTTGAAGGAGGTGTCATTTTAGAATTTCCATTTCTCTTCTTTTTCCTAAAGATGAGGCTAGGTGACAGCCCTCATTTGCACACAGGACTCAGGGTCTGTAAGGACAAAATTCTCCTAATTCCTGGAATGGTATCTCACTCTTATGTGTGCTTCCTGGGTTTGGGGGCGTGTTCTTCTTTACTTCACTCCATGTAATTTTAAAAGGAATGCAAGGTCATTGTCCAAAATTGAAAAAGAGAAAACATCAAGAGCTGTTAAATGCATTTTTCTAGTTCGACCCAGCGCTCTTCTACATTCTCTATAAACGACTTTTTCTCCGGCCTTTTTTCTTTTTTGTCTTTGTGTTTTATTACAAGCATTTACAGATGTAATTGCAAACTTTCTCTAAACACTTTTTTTTTAAAAGATTTTATTTATTTGTCAGAGAGAGAGAGTGTGTGCTCAAGGAGGGGTAGGGGCAGGTTGAGAAGCAGGCTCCCCGAAGAACAGAGAGCCCAATGCTGGACTCAGCCCCAGGACCCTGGGATCATGACCTGAGCTGCAGGCAGACACTTAAGTGACTGAGCCACCCAGGTGTCTCAAACTTTCGGTAAACCTTTCAATAGTTCTTCACTATTTCTTCATGTGAATGTTGCATAATTTACTTAATGGGGCCAGTTATGTCGTTTCAAATATTGTGCTGCTCTAAATAATGCTTGAATCTTTCTTTCAGATTATTTCCTTAAGTACATTTTCAGAAGCCATGTACTGGCTGTTGACATTTTTAAAGTCTTATCACACTTTGGGAAATTGCTTCTCAGGGAGGTATCAGGCAATATTTGTGATGGTCAGTTTTGTGCAGTAACTTGGCAAGGCTGTAGTCCCCAGTTGTTTATTGCTCTGAGGTAGATGTGATTAAAGTTCATAATGAGTTAGTTTTAATTAAAGGAGATTATTTTAGGACACCTGGTGGGCCTGGTCCAATCAGTTGAAGTACCTTATGAGCAGAACTGAAGTCTCCTGCAGGCAAGAAGAAATCCTGCCTGTGGACAGTAGCTTCCTGTCTGAGATGTTCCAGGCTGTGCTTCTGGAAGGATGGCCTTATAAGTTTTTTCTTTTTAATGTGTGTTTTGTTTTTGTTTTTGTTTTGCCCTATGGGTTTTAAAGTTGGCTAGCCAGTCCCTTGCAGTTGCTTAAGTCAATTCCTTCCGACATGTCTCTTAACATCTATCTCCTACTGGTTCCGTGGTTGAACCCTGGGTGATACATAGCTCCAACAGAAACCATATGAAGTGCTCCTCCTCATAGTACTGAACTGAGTATTATCATATTAACATTTTTACTTATTTGATTAATGTAAAATGTATCCGACTGTTTTCTAGATTGCTTTTCTCTCTAATGGCACCAAAGAGTTTTCAGATGCTTGTTAACCATTTGTACGTCCGCTTTTGGTAACTGTCTTTTCCCATCTTTGGTGGTGAGGCACGGTGGTTGAGAAGGCCAGCTGTGTCTCTCTGTGCACATCCCACCTCTGTCATTTACTAGTGACTGTGATCACCTCAGTTTCTTTGTTTGTAAAATGGGCTTACTGATAGTACCCTCCTTTGCCAGTTATAGATGTTTTTCTTCTCTGCCCCTGGTTCACCCTTCGACACCTACTTGGAGATCATGGGATGGGCACTAAACATGTCTCCTTTGTAGTGAGCACGATTTACATGTTGTCAGTAGACAGTGCTGGAAGGAATGCAGAAGGACGGACGGGCGTTCTCCCTGGGCATCTGGAGTGCTGCTGTTTTGTCTTCTTGCTGCAGCCCTTTTGGCTGCAGTGTTGTATGTGGAGAATCCAGAGTGTCACATCACACTAGACACAGACCTGAGCATGCAATTGCTCTGTGAGCTCAAAGCCCCGGCCTGGCCTGGGGACCACTCTGCGTGGACCTTCCCAAGTTGGACACTGTGCCCCCCAGGTCTTGTGCTGCCCTGCCAGGTAGTGGATGTCCAATACCCCTTGAAGCCCATGTGCTAGCTTTGGCCTTCCTGTGGCCCCTGGTGTAGACGTGTTACACCCCAGGCTTTGTGCTGCTTTACTGGTGAGTGGGTTTCTGACACTGATCAACTCTGTGTGCCCGGCCACTAGCATTGGTCCTCCTTCATGGAGGTCTGGTGAGTGTGGGCCAGCTCTGGGCTGGGCAACCCGATGTGCTTCTCTGCATTCTGGGGGCTGTCATCTTGTTCTCTCCAACAAAGTCTGAATCTCGGCATGATGAAGGCCTCCTCCAACCCCTGTCATGTTGTCCCACTCTCCGTTAGCTCTAGGGCACTCTTTTGAGGGTTTTAAAAAAACTATTATGTTGGTGACTTCTTCCCCATTGTAGTTAATAACTATTCATATTAAAATTTTCTTATTCAAAGTCTGATTCAACCCTGGCTGTTACTTTATATCACAGAATTACTGTGAAGATTTTCTGAGATAATTTTTATGTCACTGGTCTGTAAATAGTCAGTGCTCGATGAATGCTAGTCCATATTACTCTAGGCATTTTCTTATTGATTTCTATGAGCTATTTATATGTTAAGGATGTGAGCTTTAAAATAGAACTTTAGAAAGGTAATATAACAGACTGGCCTTGGGATATCTAACTAGAAGGTCTGATTTTGTATTCATTAAGAAGTAACCAGAATTAAGTGTAACTGTCTAGTAAAAGAGAGTTGGATTTGAATTCTGGCTCTGTAATTTGCTATCTTTGGGAAAATCACTTAGCCTCTTCTGGCCTTTTGTTTCTTCTGATTAAAAAGTGAATACAAAAAAAAAACTTTATCAGGTTGCTGGAAGATTACATAAAAGAATAATACAGCCTTTATTATACTTTCTCCTACATGGTATGCCCTTCATAAATTACCCCTTCTTTTCCCTTCACAATTCAAGTCACCAAGTTTCACTGCTAATGAAGAGTGTCATTTGGCATTCACAGTCAACCTTATGAAATCATCAATGTAGGTATTATTTTTCGATCTAGTTTTGCAGATGAATAAAAACAAAAGAATAAAGTCATTACATTAAACCAGTTAGCATGACACGGCCTGTTAGTGGTAAAGGAAGGACCATAGTGTTGCATTTGGGACTTGATTTTACCCTACTTACAATTTAGCAAGTTAATCCATACTCTGTGGATTCTGGTGAATTGGACCTTTTGTCACTTTGAAGTTACCCTCTTTTTTTTTTTTTTTAAAGACTTTATTTATTCATTTGACAGAGAAATACAGGGAGAGAAGAACACAAGCAGGGGAAATGGAAGAGAGAGAAGCAGGCTTCCTGCAGAGCAGGGAGTCTGATGTGGGGCTCGATCCCAGGGCCCTGGGATCATGACCTGAGCCAAAAGCAGATGGTTAATGATTGAGCCACCCAGGTGCCCCCAAAGTTACCCTCTTTATATCTTTTTGTGCTTTTTGTCTTAAAATCTACTTTGATATTAATATTATATCAGTTTACTTCTGGTTACTCTTCACATGGCATATTTCTCAAACTTTTAACTTTAACCCATATTTAAAATATTTTGTTTGAGTCTCTTGGGTTTTTATTTTTATTTTATTTTATTTTATTTTGCCAGTCTGTCCTTGTTTATTAATTAGCATATTTTGTTCATTTACATTTAATGCAGTCCCTGATACTGTTGTGTTTTAATCCGTGATCTTACCACCTATTTTCTCTTTATTATTCCTGTTCTATATTCCTTTTTTCTTTTTTTTTTTTTGGATTGATTAAGGGAAAGGATGGAATAGTAAAAAAAAAAAAAGTTCTCAGTTAGCTATGAATCTGCACACTTTTATTGTTTTTGTGGCTACTCTAGAGAATTCAGTGTGTCGCATTTGCTTATCAACATGTAATACTATTTGGTAATGTTGCCATTTTTCCAGACATTTCCTTATAGTATTTTATTCCATTTTTCATGTTCCCTAACTGTATTTTATTATTCTGTAAGTTAATGGACTATTACCAATATTTTTTATAATCAATATTCATATACATTACCCACGTATTTGCCATTTTCTTTGCCTTTTTTTTTTTTTTTCTTGCTTCCTGCATCTCTGTTCTACCATCTGGGCTCACCTTTTCTTCTGCATTCTTCAGCATTTTATTTAGTAGTGTCTGCTGTCAGTAAAATATTATCAGATTTCGTTGGTACGAAAATGCCTTACTTCATTTTTGTTGTGGAAGAACATCTTCCCTGGTTATAGAAATCTAAGTTGGCAGTTATTTTCTTTCAGCACTTTGAATACATCATTATACTGTCTTCTAGCTTACATTGTTTGTGTTGAGAAGTTACAGTCAGTCTGACTAGTTTTACTTTCAAGATAATCATCTTTCTTCTTTCTGTGTCTGCTTTTTAAAAAATAAAATTCTTGAGGTATAATTTGGATAGAGTAAAACACATCCATTTTAAATGGAGATTTTGATGAGTTTTGACAAACGTATTCACTTTACTAGTCAGTACCACTAGCAAGATGCAGAATATTGCCATGACAACTGATGATCTCCTTGCACATTACCCCAATCTCCCCCACCCTTGTTCCCAGGCAACCACTGACCTGCTTTCCATCTCCATAGATTGGATTGGCTGTCTGTAGGTTTAATATAGATATAAAGATGGTTCTGGTATCTTTTGCTCAGCATGATGTTTTGAGATTTAGTCATGTTGTTGAGTGTATCAAACTCTTTCCTTCTCTGTTTTTCCAGTGGAAGTTCATGGCATAGATGCCATTTGTTATCTATTTGCTTATTCACAGACATTTACCTGTTTTCCAGTTGTGTGCTAATATGAATAAAATTCCCATGGACATTCATAGACAGATCTCTCTGTGGACATATGTTTATATTCCATGTGGTTATTAATTAATCCCGAGGATTAGGATCACTGAATCATAGTATAAGAGCAAGTTTGATTTTATGAAAAACTGCCCAATTGCTTTTCAAAGTGACTGTATCATTTATGCTTCCTAGGGCAGTGTAAGAGTTTCAGTTGCTCCTCATCCTTGTCAACATTTGATGTTGTCAACTTTGATTTTAAACAGGCTTGCGTCTATACAGAGTATCTAATTGTGGTTTTATTTGCACTGCATTAATCACTATTTTGACATCTTTTCTTGTACTTATTTGACATTCATGTTTCTCCTTTGTTGAAATGTTTGTTAAAATCTTTTGTCCATTAAAAAAAAACCCCAGGTTGACTGTTTTCTAATTATTAAATTATGAGAGTTGTTTTATATTTTGGATACCTGTCTCTTACTACCTACATAATGCAAACATTTTCTACTAGTCTTTGCTTTCCTTTTTATTTTCTTACCAGTGCCTTTTGGAGGACAAAAGTTTTAGATTTTAATGAAATATAGTATATCAGTTTTTGACTCTATGGGTCATGATCTTTATGTCCTATCATTTTTTCACCCTACCTGAAGTCATAAGGATATTGTGCCACATGTCCTCGAATGGGTTTTGTAGTACAGTTTTAATGCTCAGGACTAGAAATCATCAGAGTTTACTTTTGCAAATGGCTAGAAGTAAGGGTACATGTTCTTTCTTTACTTTGTCCTCTCTATCTATCCTTACCTTCCATTTATTTCCTACCTTCTTCTTCTTTTTTTTTTTTTTTTTGCCATTGTTGAAGTACTTTGATACCTTTGTTGAAAATCAACTGACTATATATTTTTTCAAGTCTATTTGGGACTCTCTAATTCATGCCATGTAGCTACATGCCTGTTTGTCCACACTGTTTTAATTATCTTGAGTCCAGGGATATAAGCTCTTCAGTTTCATCTTCTGTTTCAAAATTGTTCTGCTGATTGAAGTCTTTTGAATTTCAATATAAGTTTCAGAATTAGTTTATCAATTTATACCAATTTGAGCTTACTTTGAATCCGTAGATCAATTTGGCTTGAAGAATTAACATACATTTCAATAAAATTGAGTGTTATGATATGTGAAGAGGTTATGGCTATTGATTTAAGTCTTATATATATTTTTCTCAACAATGATTTATAGTTTTTAGCATATAGATATTACAAATATTTTGTTGCATTTATTCTCAAATATTTTTAATGCTACTGTAAGTGATACTCTTGTTTTAATTTAATACTCTAAATTTTAATTTAGAAACACAATTGTCTTTTTATATTGATATTATATTCTGTGACTTTACTAATCTCACTTTGTTGTTCTAATAAATTTTTTGATAGTTTTCCAAAAACTTTCTATGCAGATGACCATCAATTAAGCCATTTGTTAATAAAGGCAGTTTACCTCTTTTCTAATTTGAATACCTATTATTTCTTTTTCTTACCTTCTTATTGAGAACACCAGTACAATGTTGTATAGAAGTGGTGAGGTTGGACAACCTTCCCTTCTTCCTGATCTTCCTGGAAAAAGCACTTAATCTTTCACCATTAAATATATTGTTAGCTGTGGGGTTATTTGGGGTGTGTGTGTGTGTGTGTGTATTTTATGAGATTGAGGGAGTTTTGTTCTATTTCTGCTTTGCTGTGAGGATAAGTTGTTTGAATTGTGTCAAACTTTATTTCTTCATTTGTTGAAATCATGTTTTCTTTTTAAACTTAATACTAAGGTAAAGTACATTGATTGATTTTTATATGTTAAATCAGAGAGAAGGAGGGAGAGGGAGAGAGAATACACACTTTTGAGGGTGAGTAAACAACATGTAAATGATAAATAGGTTAAAATGGTAATAGGCCCATCTGGGTGTTCTTCATAACTTTCTTATTCTTGCAACGCTTCTGTAAATTTGAAATTATTTCCAAATAAAATGTTAAAATATGTGAAAAGAGATCTAAGACTGTGCCTGAAGACTGCCGTAACACAGTCCCCGGTGGGTGCATTTTTGTAGTCTGTTCTTTTGAATGTTCATGTTTTGAAGTTCATATTGCCTTGTCTCCCTGTGTGTCTGGTTAGTTTTTGTCATGTACTAGACATTGTGTTTTCAGAACTGTTTGTGGAAATTTTTGGAGTCCTCAGATGAGGTTACCTGTCTTCAGGAATGTTTATGTTTGCTTCTGTGGGTGATGAGGAACACTGGCATTCTGGGTTACCAGAGGAAACTCAGATCATCTTGCCACACCTTCAGGGACTGACGTGATTTGAAATAAAACTGAGTGGCAGCCCCTTTTTGGCTCACTTTCGTTCCCACGCTATGGCCCTGGGGGGTTCCCAAACAAATTTAAGGTCTCTGTGGGGGTGTGTTTTCACTAGGCCTCTGCCACTTTGAGGGCTCTGGACTTCATTACGTGTCTGTAGCCCTGTGAGGTGTCAAAAGCTATCATCCACTCAGCTTCCCCCTCTGATATTGAAAAATGTCCACAGAGGGAATGAAACCTCCAAACCCAGGCTCATCTCCCCTGGTCTCTGTCATCTCTTGCAGTCTGGTTCAGTAGTTCTTTGTGTTTCTGTTTCTTCACTTTTTTGGCTTCCCTCAGTAAATCACCCTTATATTTTGATTAGTTTTCCTTGTTGTCTTCTGCAGGGTTGTTGGTCGGGATTATCCAGATAATCATTCCTGAAAGCAGTGGTCTCCCATCTTGATTGATTTAATTGCTGTTAAAGAGTAGATGATAGGGATAGCCGATGGCTTAGTTAGTCATTCCTGTATCAGTGGACATTTAATTTCTTTACAAAATTTCACTGTTTCTAATAATGGTGGGTTAATTGTGTTTGCACATGTCTCTTGTGAACTTTTGTAATTGCTTTTCTAGCAAAGGTTCCAGGAAATGGGGTTTGCATATTCACCAATTTTTTTATTTTGAAATAGCCAATTATGTTCCAGAATGGTGATACTTACCAATACCTTACCTGTCTTGGTAGATTAACATGGGAGAGTCTTGCAGTCCTTTCCCTGCATTCTTTTCAGTGCTTGGTAAAAACCTTTTTAATGTAGTCAGTTTGGTGACTGACTATAATATCTTCTTTTTTCTTAACAGTAATATCTTCATATTCTGATTTTCATTTCAGTGACTGCTAGTGATGTCAAACATCTTTTCACATGTTCATTGGACATTTGTATTTCCTTTTCTATGAAATCCCTTTTCATATCATTTGGCTATGGGCTTATCTTTATTGATTTATAGGTGTCCATTATGTATTGTGGATATTAGGTCTTAACTTATGCACCAGATATTGTCCCTGATTTGTCATATCCATTCAGTTTTTATGGAGTCTTTTTTCTTATAGATGTTCAAAATTTTATGGATGTCACACTATCAATCTTATGTTCTATGACTCCACACTGTATCTCTCTTACCAAAATCTTAAACTTTATCTCCTATAATTTTTCTAATAATCCTGTTTATTTTTTGCATGTCAGTGGCTTACAACCCAACATTAAACATTTTTCATTGTTTGCACATGTATTTTGAGTTTGCATTTTATTTTCAGATTTCATGATACCACTTTTAATGAGAGCATTTGGTGACCTTTTCATAGACTGTAAAAGTTGTTGCTTTTCCCCATCACATTTTTTTTCTATTTTTTTTTTTCTTTTTCCTAATGATGACAAGAAGCTTCAGCATGAAATGACGCAGAAACCTGGGCTGAGCATCAGGGGAAAACAGATCGGAATTTTGGCTGCCACCCAGCTTTCTACATGTCCCTCTAGGCACAAACGTCTTGTCCCTTTGAGCCTCAGTTTCCTGTCTCAAAATAGAGCATTAATCAGTAAACTCCAAAGTCTTTTCTGGCTCTCATAGTTTTCTAATTCTATCCTGATGAAATGTAATCTTTTAAAGGATTGGTATTGGTGTTGCTTAAGACCTTTGAACTGAAAGTAAGTTATACATTGCAAACCAGTGGCGGAAAAGTCATTGAAAACCTTGTCTCGTGGAGTTATTTCCCAAATGTCATATACAGTATATTAGTCTGTTTAGAGGCCTTCCGTTAAAACAACATAAAGGATGGGTGTTCGAATACATTTGGAAAATACTTCTTATTGCTTGCTGAATTCATATACTACTCTTGGAGATCCCAAATGCCCATCAGCTTCTAAACTCTGCCAGTTCACGAGGGCAGGTGACTGTCACCAAACCCCAGGGGAGGCAGGCGTTCTCAGCCCGTGTGTGCCAGCCCCGCTTGTCTCTGTGCCACGGCCAATCACACTGCCCTTTTGGGTTGTCCCTGTCTTGTTAATTACTGTTTGGGCAGCTGGTCCTAATCCCCTACCCCAGGAACAGGGCCAGGCCCAACAGAAGACATCTCTTGTCTCTGCTGAATTTACCATTGTTTTGCTTCTGCACATGGCTCTGGAGAGCTGAATGGAGCTTTCAAGTAGGGCTCGTCTGAACAGAGATTTTTGGGTTCTGGCTTAGACCCACCTATGCCATGGTGCCCTGTCGTGAATGCCAAATTTCCGTTTTCAGAAACAGGCAGCGGAGTGATCATCTCGGCAACTTTACAGCCGAAAGGCGCCCCGGCCTAACTTTGATCTGGCATCTAAAATAAAACAGTAAGTGTAAGACAGGAGGCTGGTGTTGAATTCATGGCTTCTCAGTTTCTCATCGTGAACCTGCTCACGGTGGAAGGTCGCAGCCGGTGCCTGCGTCAAGCGGGGGCGTGTCTCTGTGATTCCCAGCGACCCGCCCGTGCGAGGTGGTGCGCTGAGCCCTCCGTCTGGATACCGAGTGCCAGCAGTCCGCTTGGCCTCTCCGGCGACGCGAGGTCTTCCAGATAGGCATTTCCCAAGATAGAGCTGTGATAGCAAACGTCTTGCTTAAAGCTTAAACGAGAAAACATTTCTGTCATCCAGAAATCTGCTTATTTATCTCTTAGGAAAACATTTATAAATATAGTTTTAAGGAGACAGAAACCATTCCGTTCTGGGTGATCTTGTTAGACTCCTCGGTTGGTTTGTTTTCCATTGGGACACTTTCCTCTTGCCTCTGCTGCCGCTTCTCCAGAGCGAGTGCCGGCAGTGCCTTCTTTGATGCTGCTTTTCAACCACGACAGCGGCGGAATGGCTCTAGGTGAAATGGTGCAACTCTCTGTGCCAGGCACCAGCCCCTTTTTGTTTATCCCCTCTGCGAAGCTAATAAGGAAGCTTTAAATGTAGACCTTAAAATGAGTCGACACTGAATCGGACTCATTAAAAACTTAAAATAGCACCTCACCATCCAAGGCCCTCCAGCGATTGGAACAGAAGGTGCTCTATGTATTACAAGAAGAACTAAGCATTTTGAGCTTAATAGAACGCAACAAACAGCTATTGATGAGTCAAGGGAACTCTGGAGGGATTCCTAATTGGGGGTGGGGGAGGGGAGACTGCAGAGGCCCAGTGGCAGAGGCCACCGCATTTCAGGGGTGGGGTGGGAGATACGGAAGGGAGGGGAGGAGGAGGAGGAGGAGGAAGGGATGAGAGGGAATAAAGAGCCTTCCAGGGGGAGGGGGGGAGGCGAGGAAGCGAGGAGCCAGCAAACACAAGTGGGGACTGCTCCCTTGGGAACTGAGGGACTGAGTTCAAAGGCAGGAACAGAGCGCTCGACAAGGATCAAGCCCGTCACTTCAGGACATTTGTGGCATCCCTGCTTGTACTTGGAAACTCAAGTAAATCAGATTTGAAATTCTGCCCAGCCTGGGAAGGCCCAGAGGACTCTCCTGAAGGTTTTGGGGGAAATTTGCAAAGATATGTTGGCGCCTAGTGGTCTGAATAAGAAAAAATACTGATCAAAGAAGGAAGTATGTGTGTGTGTGTGTGTGTGTGTGTTTGAGAGGTGTCCTTAATCTTTCTTGATTATTTTCCGAGTTTCCTGAAAATGATTGCTTTCAGGCATGGTTCTCCGGGGATGGATTGTTTTTTAAGGGTTTGCAGAAATCTTTAAAAAGAGAGGGAGAGAGAAAGGAATCCAAAGGTGTATGTGGTGCAATTTCAGGCCAGAGCATTTAGTCTCTGCTGCAGAACTTTCTGGAAGTCTTCCCCAGGTGGTTGAGTCTGGAGTGAAATAACATGCCGTAGATCAGGACTGACACACTTTTTCTGCAAAGGGCTATATAGCCAATTTTTTTTGGCTCTGCAGACTTTGCATGAAAGCAGAAAATGGGCGAGCACAGCTGTGTTTCAGGAACCCTTTGGTTGTGGAAACAGGTGGCAGGCCCCTTTTGGCCGTCCATGGAGTAGCGCACCCAGAGTAAGGCACCATGGAGTAAGGATCCCAGCAGGTCATGTAAACATGAGAAATGAACTTATTTTTTAAGCCCCTGTCAGTGCTGGGACGGTTTGTCGCCCAGGCTCTTTGACGGATCGAAGGCAAAATGGGGCCAATTTCTGGTTTATAGAAATGAGACAGTTTCCCCAAGAAGATGGCTAGGCTGAAACCCCAGACCACATCAGCTAAATGTGCATTTATTGGTCACCAGCTGTGTTCTCCCAGCTACATTTTTCTGAGGCTCCTATAACTGTCCCCAGGGAGCAGTCTAAAAATGTCTTGTGGGAAGGATCCACGAGCTGGGGTTTTAAAGGGCTGTGGAGGACACATCTGATTACCCAGACCTGGCCTCTAGGAATCAGGACTGTGGGGATGGGCGGCTGTTCCTGCCCCCACACCTGCTGGGGAGCCATTGGCTTTTATTTACCAGCTACCTCCCTAACACCCCTCTGTGCACCCCCTCACCCCAGGTCTCTCTCCTGGTCCAGCCATGCTGACCCTACTCTCTATCATTGCCCTAATTCATGCATCTCTCCCCTAAAATCACTCTGCCCTCCACCAAGAAAAGCACTGGTCCTTACCCATCCTGTGTCCTCGGAACCTGGCACCTGGCACCTGGCAGGTGCTTCGAACTTTGTTCAGACAAAGTTCCTATGTCTGAACTTTTCCGGGTTTTATTTATAATTCCCATAGCAAAATACACGTTTTCTAATGCCTACTCCAAATCTCTGCTCTCTCAGCCGAGAACCCCTTTCTGAAGCCCAGTCTCTTCCACTTCCCTTACAGTTGTGTCTTTTTTCCCGCTGGAGACGCACAAAACATCTGGCCTCAGTCACCCTGCAGACGGCGGGGGCGGAGGGGGGTGTCTTGCTGCTGCCCTTCTGAAGTTCATGCGTGTGTTGTGGCTCAGAGGGGACCTTGTTCTCTCACTTGGTAACGAAGCCACAGTACAGCAAGTGACAGAAAGCTGATCCGTGGGACCAGAGGCTGCGAAATGGGTCTTTAGATCCTACTTGATCCTTTTCATGTTCTTCTCACAGATTCATTACTTCCTCCCTCAAGACTGCCTTTCTCTTCCTGATTTTGCTTGGCTTGAATATTCTTCCCCTCTAACTTGTGTTTGCAAATTTAGTTCTGCCACTTTGGGTTTGAATTGGGGTGGAGGATGAATTGGTCTCCTGTGCTCGGAGCGGGAAGACAGGTCCCCGATTTCTTTATTAATCACTGCTAGCTCTTGTCACTCATGCCAGCATCATTCGGTTTGGCCGGCTGTGGGCACAGTCTGGGTGGGACCATGGCGGGAGCCGGGGCAGCAGCGGAGAAGATGCAGTTCCCGCTCTCCGAGTGGTCGCAGCTGGCAGCCGCTCAAGCTGTGTGCGAGGGGAGGACAAGAAAGAGGAGGGAACAGTGGCTTTGTGCGGAGGGTCATGTAGCTGACCTTGAAGGTGTCTGGGGCTCTCCTAGGACAAGACTGGAAGAAGAGTCTCCTGGGGTAGAGGAAAAGGCAGAGCAAAGGCACACAGATGTGTGTATGCTGTGAGCATGATTCAGAGACCACAGGTGTGCACCTGCAGGTGAGCATGATTCAGAGGCCCACAGATGTCATGGCCAGGTGAGCCTGGTGCAAAGGCACACAGGTGTGCATGGCCAGGTGAGCCTGGTGTAAGGGCACACAGGTGTGCATGGCCAGGTGAGCCTGGTGCAAAGGCACACAGGTGTGCATGGCCAGGGGAACCTGTGCAAAGGCACACAGGTGCGCGTATGCAGGTGAGCCTGGTGCAAAGACCACAGGTGACCCATGCAGGCAGGTTCAATGGGAATACCAGGAACTGGGCCAGACAGGCAGGTGTGGATGAGGTGACCTGAGTGACCTCCTCATAGAGTGCAAAGCCTGCTTTGTGCATGGGGTGGGGGTGGGAACAGAGCCATGGCGACTTGGTGTGTGTCTCAGGACAAACTCTGGAAGGGGGTGTGAAGAAGGGGGTGGAGGCCTGTCATGAAGAAATTTCAGTGAGATTCGATGAGTGGGAGACAGGAGGACAGAGATGCAAGAGAGGAGCCTGGCTGGAACCAGCAGGACTCGGGGACAGATTCTATGTGGGAGACAAGAACGGGGTAGGAGGCGGAGGTGTCCCTGAGGCTTAAAATGTGGGCCGTGGGACGGGGCTGAAATAAAAGCCCCAGTTCACGTGTATTTATTTTAAAGTATAGCTCACAGCATGTGCCCACGATGGTGTCCCTGGCTGGACGTCCCCTCCCTCCACAAATGGGGAAAACTGGGCAGAAGACAGAAAAGAGGGGCACAAATTGTGACAGAAAAGAGGGACACAAATTGTGACCCTGAGAGAAGGAAGTGAAGGAGGCTGTACCCCCAGGAGGCCAGCAAGGGCCATCCTATTTGGGAAGAACTAGGGAGTCATGAGCTGAGGACCACGAGAACTCCTGCAGGGACCAGCCATGTGGGGACTGGGGCCCCTGCCGAGACTTGAGACTGACCCGTGGGCACGAGACCTGTGTGCAAGGGCGCAGCTGTCTCTGGGGCGCACCTCTGAAGACGGCTGGGGCTGGGAGTCCGGACAGAGATGGGTCCTACCCTTGTTACACTGAGCAGCAGCAGGGTGAACGAGGTGGACCTGGGAACCAAAGACCAAGCATGAAGGGAGGAAGGGGGAGACCTGTTCACAGAGCCACCCCAGTGGGAGAACAAGCCCAATCCTTGCTCACCTGGTTGTCTTGGTTTTCTTTCCATGATTCCCTAATGGCACAGATGAGGCAGTGGAGGCAGATTTTCTGAGTGCCCAAAGACCACATCAGTGAGACATAAGTATGTGACCAAAGAGCCCACGGTCCTCTTTGCATGCCATTGACATCTTCTCAGGACCTCATTATTTGGCCACTGCCCAGCCCCTTCTGGAACACCCCATCAATCCCATCCCTGCAAGGAGCCAACTCAGTCTCCCCAGGTTCTGTGCTAGTCACCCCTTTCCACAACACCATACAGATCAATACAGATGTAGTTCTGTTAACGGGGATTGAGGGGGAGGGCTGAAGCCCAAACCACCAGGAAAGCTGCCTCCTAGTTCCAGCAGATGGACCCCTGTAGATGGTCTACGCTTGGGGAAATGCCCATTTATGTTCTTGACTCAAGAGGCATCTAGAGGCCACGTCTGCAGCCTCCTACTGCGATCCTCTCCGCACGTCCCAGGGTCTTCCTGACCAAGGCACGTCTTTCCAAAGCTGTTGAGAACACGTCTGAACGTTTCTCATTAAACCAAATACATCATCTCCCCTCCCGTTCAGTCCATTTTCGTTGAAGAGCATTGCTCAGCTGTTGGAGTATCACATCGATTGCTGCTTTCTTTCTGAGCAGGGACCTAGTCCATTGTTTCGGTCCTTAGCCCAGGGCCGTGTGATGACACAGAACCGGGTCCCCATGAGATCACTGGGCATTGTTGGCACATGTCATTGGCGCTAAATTTGAAGAGAAACTGCATTTTGTAGGGACTGGCACCTGCCTGCTTACTCACGAGGAAGGAGCTGGAAAATGTTCACAAAATCTAATGTTGGCCGTGCTTTTTTTTTTTTTTTAAAGATTTTATTTATTTATTTGAGAGAGAAAGAGTATGCGTGAGCAGGGTGAAGGGTAGAGGGAGAAGCAGACACTCCCTGTTGAGCAGGGAGCCCAATGTGGGACTTGATCTTGGGACCTCGGACTCGTGACCTGAGCTGAAGGCAGATGCTCAACCGACTGGGCTACCCAGATACACCCCCAATGTGGGCCATTCTTTGTAATCTTTTAATTCTGCTCTTTTTGAAGATGATGGAACATCATGTTTGTTTTTCTGTGCCTCTCAGAAAGTTATTTTGCCTTCCTGTTTTCCCACCTCGCCTGTGTTTTCCATTAAGGAAACAAAGGGGAGGGTTGTGGGTCTCTCCCCAGTAGTACAGTCTGAGTTATGAGTCTGCTTATTGCTAAGGGTTTCCTTAATCGTTTGAATAAGAAAGGTGACCAGGAAGGTGATCCTATTGAGACCTAATATCAGAGTTAGATCAGAATGCCCAAGATGGAGAACGTGGGCTCTTCTTTAAGTGGTGCTGTGGGTTCTCCAAATTCACACACACATGAAACCCCTGAGTCAGATAGCAGGCAGAGGTCCCTCTCCATCAGGGTCACTCAAGTACATGCTCATGTGACCAGGCTGATGATGTGAGGCCAGGAGAGGGCCACATAACACAGTGGAGAGGGACAAGGGGCCGCAGGCTTGTGCCCCGTCTCATTGGGAGGGGCGTGTTAGCCCATGGTGGCCATGTAGGAACTGGGGCCCAGGGCCATACGACCACCTGTTGGTTGTTTCACATCCAGATGTCTGGAGTCAGGTCATGATCCCAGGGTCCTGGGATTGAGTCCCGCATCGGGCTCTCTGCTCAGCAGGGAGCCTGCTTCCCTTCCTCTCTCTGCCTGCCTCTCTGCCTACTTGTGATCTCTGTCAAATAAATAAATAAATAAATAAATAAATAAATAAAATCCAAGGGGACATCTGACCTCAAGCCCTGCTGGATTTAGGTACCATCCTAATGGCCTCAAGAACCTGTTTCTCTCTTTCGGTTTTGTGCTGCCTATGGTAACTTCCTTTGGAGTGACAAGAGGGCCCGTAGCTCTAGATCTTGACCCTATCAGCTGGACAATCTATTTGCAGAGTCCTTTTCTTTCCCAGCGATCCCAACAAAAATTGCCACTTGCCCTTCCCTGGCCCTACCTGAGTCGTGTGCCCATCTCTGAACCAAACTCTGGGACCAGCGGAATGGAATACGCTGATTGGCCTGCCCTGGGTCACCTGCCGACCTTGGAGTTAACGATAATATGAGCTCCATCCACACCCCGCGGAGTGAAAGTGTGAAATGGGTTTTTCCCGCCAAAGAAAACGGATCTGTTGTTATCAGAAAAAAGGAAACCGAGACTCGGTTGGCTAAAATCATATATGTTCACTGTCCTTAGGTCTCCAAGTAAATTAGAAAATTAAGCCTTTAGAATTTGTCAGCCAGAACTCTTAACCAGTTTTATTCTCGGATATTAATGCATCTCGTTATTCAAACAAATCGATACATAAATAATTTTGTTTTTAGTCACCATGTGGTGTGCTGGGTTGTGGGTTACTGTGCTAAACAGAGAGAATAAGACAGTTTCTCATGAGTCTGGCACCGAAGCTGGATCTGAATTACCCAAGGAAATATGATTATGAGAAATGATGTGAAGGAGAAGTATTAGGACATCTGCATGTAGGACAGGGAGGCCTGGTACAGTCTGGGGGGTCAGACATGACTTTCCTGATGGGTGACACCAAAGCCGGACCTAAACAATGAGTAGGTGTCACCCGAGGGAAGGGTGGGTGGGTTTGAGATCTGGATCTTGTTTCTACATGATCGATCAACTCAGATTGGATGCTGACATTTATACCAGCATGGATTGAGTTTCTTGTCTTCTCTTTTTTAAAGATTTTATTTATTTATCTGAGAGGGAGAGAGACAGAGCGAGCACGAGCTGGGGGAAGGGCAGAGGGAGAAGGAGAAGCAGGCTCCCTGTGGGGCTGCGTCCTAGGGTCCTGAGATCACAACCTGGGCTGAAGGTAGATGCTTAACAGACCGAGCCACCCAGGCACCCCAGCATGGATTAAGTTTCTGTAAAGACTTCTTAATAAAAAAAGTTTCCATGAATTTCCTGGGGATGATTACCAGCAAGAAAATTTTTTTTTTTTTTTTTTTTTTTCTGAATGGAAACTCCACTGATCCATAGTAGTGACCTGTGGATTTTTGGTCTCTACAATTTTCCCGGCATTTGCTATTGTTGCAAAGCCATCCACAATGCCTCATGCCCAAGACCCAAAGGCCCACGTTAAGGAGCTGACCAAGCTAAGCTTAGGGACGAATTTTGGGACCCAGAGTGCAGCTTCCCTCTAGGACTCTCTTGTCCCATGGTGTTGAGATGTTCCGTCTTAGTCTTCACGGACTCATGCTCTGTTTCAGCTGCGTTACAGGTTGTAGGTAAGAGTCAGTTTCGTAAATATTAAGTGCACTGAAGGCAATTGACCTTCGTCCTCTGAGCCAAATAAAACTTCCACTTGATGACGCTTCCCATTCTCTCCTGACCCAGACTACTTGACTCAGTTCCTATTTGTAAGGCAGATGGGTTTTCATTAGCGGCAGGATATTTTTAAAGTGCAATCTCCATAACCCTCCGCTGGCTGGGCTCCCCTTGAGATGGGGGCGGGAACCAGCCTGTGGTCCAGACCCCTGCATCCTTTCATTGCCGCCAAGAGGTTGGATGGGACTGGGCTGTGTTCAAGGTGGGGTGCACTTCACAATTACTGTCCTTCTTCCTTTCCTGAGATAAATGCTGTGCATTATCTGTAGATTTCCTTCTCTCTCTCTGTCTCTTTTTCAAAGATTTATTTATTTGACAGAGAGAGAGAGATTACAAGTATGCAAAGAGGCAGGCAGAGAGGAGGAAGCAGGCTCCCCGCTGAGCAGAGAGCCCGATGTGGGGCTCAATCCCAGGTCCCTGAGATCATGACCTGAGCCGAAGGCAGAGGCTTAACCCACTGAGCCACCCAGACACCCCTAAATTTCCCTCTCTTTGCACTGTTTTTCTTACATTTTTGATTTGCAAAATCAATTTTATTTTGGTCCATTTTCTCTGTTTACGGTTGTGATGGCCTGAACTGCTTGTCTTTGGAAATCCATAACTGTGCATTTGAGGAAAACCGTAACTTCACGGTAGAATCCTTGGTCTCAACTCTCCCTGGTTTGAAAGGAAGTTCTGGAGTGACACCTCTAGCTTCACTTGGCTGGGGGACTAGATTCAGGATGTGGGGGGTCATGGAGAACAATGTTCTCCCTCCCTCCACGGTCCAGGAAAGTCACGGTTAATATCTGCCCATTGAAAAGACTGGCCTGATGCTAATGGTAAAATGTACTAACTTGAAGCCAGCTGAAAGTCCTTCTCAGCTGGGGTCATCTCTGCTGGGAGCAGGACATCAGTGAGCCTCCAGCAGCGGTCAGGTGACAGATGACTGCTTGGGCTCTGTGGACCTCTCTGACTTGGTCCAGAATGTCAATTGTGTGCTTGGGACCAGACCACACGTCTCCTTTGCTTTAGGACTGGGGAATGGGCAGAAAGTAGCCATGGCTCCCGTTTCTGCTGTTCATAATGGCAGCCAGTGTCGATTAGCCATCGTTGGCACTCTGTGCTCTGAGGTGCACCGGGCACCTTTGGTGTTCGCCGTAACTGCTGTGTGCAAGTTAATGGAATTGCCCCGAGCCCGAGTCCTGGACTTGATTTCCGGACCTGACTGCAGGAGTGTTAGCCCAATACTGAAATTAGCAGTCAGCTTCAAGGGCACAGGCTAATTATTTATTTTGCTAAATAATGCAGACAAGCTCTGGCTTAATTGCAGTAGTTTTACCGTGAAAAAGAATTGTGTCTCTGTGTCACCATGACTCATTAATGACACTTTGCTCACTTTTCTTGGCTACACCCGGCAGTGCCCTTTGGTTTGAAAATGATTTTCCAATTTGCCGATCTCATTTATGAAAGAAGAATATTTCCAAACCATCTTTTGTAGGTGAAATGCTTGTGTCTTGGAAAAGCCTTGATGTTAATCTCTTCCTGACTTTCAAGACCTGACTGTAACAATAGATCCTGTTTGCCATCTTCATGTGTCTCCAAGTCAGCATCAGGTTCAGTCCTAGCATCAAGGATCCCAGGTGCCAGGACCCTGTATAGGAGTCCCGAAGATCGAGCTCACCAACTATAAAGAGTCCAATGTCTGAGTCCTAGCTGGGTGGCCTTGGAGAAGTTACTGAACATCTATGGGTCCCAGTTTACTAATAGGTAAAGTAAGTGGGTTTATTCTTTTTTTTTTTTCAGGTTTTGTTTTTATTTATTTGAGAGAGAGAGAGAGAGAGCGAGAGAGCGCACAAGCAGGGGGGTGGAGTGGCAGAGGGAGAGGGAGAAGCAGACTCCCCACTGAGCAGGAGGGTGACTCCGGGCTCAATCCCAGGACCCTGGGACCATGACCTGAGTTGAAGGCAGACTCTCAGCCTACTGAGCCACCCAGACGCCCCTACGTGGGTTCATTCTTGTCTTCCAATAAGTGACTCCTATGTGCCAGGGACTGTTGTAGGTACTAGGAGCAGAACAACCAACGGGGTTAGACAGGATCCCTCATCACTAGGAAAAGACAATGGGAAAGATAGATGACAAGCACAGAAGTGAATAGATGAGATCATTTAAGGGAGTGTTAATTCTAAGTCACATATTTTTAAAAAAAATTTATTTATTTATTTGAGAGAGAGAGAGAGAGAGAGAGAGCATGAGAGGGGAGGGTCTGAGGGAGACGCGGACTACCTGCCAAGCAGGGAGCCCGATATGGGTCTCGATCCGGGGACTCCAGGATCATGACCTGAGCCAAAGGCAGACGCTTAACCGACTGAGCCATCCAGGCGCCCCTCTATGACAGATATCAAAGTGTAATTGAAACAGTTGGCGGTAGGGCAGACTCCTTGAGGGAGGGACACCAGGGACCTCCTCTCTGAGAAGGGTGATCGGAAAATGGTGCTGTCAGAAACCTAAAGAAAGAAAAGGAGCCAGATCGGCAGAATTTGGAAGAAAAGCTATTCAGGCAAAGGAAAGAGCCAGTTTGTAACCCCGCAGGCCGGTCCTTAAAGCATCATCGGCTCTTCAATCAGAGAGTCAGGTGCCAGGCATTTCAAACTGTGCCCCACAGGTTTTCCACGGTGGCTTGTGTCATCTCAGCTTTGGTTTTGGGCTTTGTTGTCGTTTGGGGTTAGACTTCTGTGTCTTTACGGAGGGTTAGCGTCGGTCGTCAGCACCATCATGTGTTAAACCTGCCTCTCCTCCCCACCCTTTGCTTTACCGAGCGTGTCCCCACCAAGTGAAACCCAGTCTAGGCATCGTCCTGTTTTCCTCCTGCTGGTTTCATGCTGTTACTGGCCGGTTGCTGGGAACGGAGCCGAGGAATGAGAAAATTCTGTGGAAACTTCCCACAGAGTCCCACGTCTCCCTCCTTTCCCAATGATCAGAAATCATCTGAAAATAATATGCAATCTAAGATGGTAATTTACCTGTTATTTTCGGCAGGGTCCCACGATGAAAAGTGCTGGCACTTTCAGCTAGTGTGTTGATATTGTCCTAATTGACGAAGTCAGTTTGGAGAACAAGGCAGCTACCAAATAGTGCGTTCATCAGGGAAGGCACTAACTCCTCTAATATAAATACAGGACACCTCTGTGGGTCTGACTGGTGTTAGACATGAACTGCTCAGCGACAGGGTCCCATTCGGCTTCATAAATTGCTCAAGAGCTAGCAGGAAAGTCCAAGAGTCTGGTTCACGTCATTCTAGGCAGGCCTGGATCTGGCTCCCCACCACCTTGGGGAGCCACCTGCCCAGGGCGTCCCATGTGGAACAGACTCTGGCTCTTGGTCTCCTTTCTGGTGAGCACTACCCTCTGTATAGGATTATAATTCTGCCAGGCCAGTTACTGCATGGCCAGTCTGCTTAATCCAGCGTCCCGGAGGGGCATCTGGTCAACCCACTAACGGGGACACCTGGTCAACCCATCATCTCTTTATTTATCTTATTACATGTTCTTGGTGCTCCCTTAAATTGTGTGCCCTAATCCTGGCCTTGAGTTCAGACTTCAGTGCCAGCTGAAGGGCTCCTTCTTCCCGTTGGCCCGTGTTCCATGAAAATGTGTGGGCACCACCAAGGCCACAGCGTTGCCTCAGTCTCCTTGTTTGGTCATGCCAGTGTTTGGTCTCTAAAAATTGCTTTCAGGACCCTCATGCAGATCTATGTGACTAGACAGCAGGTAGCCCTAGCCCCTCTCATCCTGGCTTCCACTTACTAGTCTCTGATCTTGGGCAACTACCTTCCTTCCTTCTATCCTTCTTCCCTTCTCTTCCCTTCCCTCCTTTTCTCCTTTTCCTTCCTTCCTTCCTTCCTTCCTTCCTTCCTTCGAGTGGGCAGATAGCTTTAGTGTCTCCACCTGAAACATGGCACAATGGTATCAACTTTAATAGTATATGATAAAATAGTAATATAATCCTATCCGAACTCTCTGCAGACCTTTGCATGGGTGGCCCCTTGTGGTCATTCAGGTCTCTGCCCAAATGTCGTCTCCAGAAAGAGACCTTTCTTGACCACAAATCCACAGCAGTCCTCTCTGCCAGTCACTACCCCATCGGCCCATTTTCCTTCCTCGGTAGCAGTGACATTTTGAAATTGTGTCCTGATGTATGGTCACTTGTCTCTCTGTTCTAGAACATGACTCCATAGGGGCAGGGCCCTTGTTGGCTCTTAGACCACTGTGAGAGACCCAGCACCTCAAAAATAGTCTGGAGCAGCCCAGAGGCTCTGCAAATATCCACCGAATGCATGAGTCCCCCACAGAGGGTCGGCGCGAAGGTCCAGTGCCCCGCCAGTGTTTGTGAGAGTGTTTTGTTCCTTCTCACGGTCTGTATATCAGAGAAGGGCAGGACTTGGAGAACTCATGCTTGACAGTCTTTAGGGAAAGCAGCTTTAACTTTCAGAATCTTTGTTCTGTCGCCATAAGTGTCAGTAACAATAGCGTGTGCCTCAGGCCTGTTGTGAGCGCCAATGTCATAAAAATTACCTTATTTGTGCTTAGCGCGGGACTAAACGTTCAGCCACTGGGGTGCGAAGAGTTCACGGCACCAGCCTCCGTCTCTGGTGAAGTCACAGAACCACCCAGGGTTCGTTAAGATCCCACAAGGGATTTTTTCCCTCATGAATCGATCCAGAACTTTTAAACCTACTGCAGTGTGAATTAGTTTTTATAGTGGTTAGTTTTCTGAGTTTTACTCTTTGCTTGTTGGATTGGATCTTCCAAAAAATTTGTCTCAAATCTCCAGCTTTGATCTCAGCTTTCAGTAGACTCTTCCTAGGTCTAGAGCCTTGTCCTCTGCTGGCGCGTCTCCTTCTTCTCTGTGCTGTGCATGCGTTTGTTCCTCTGGTAATTTTTCTTTTGAGCACCGACATGATGTGCCAGGCTCTGTTCTTGGGGCTGAGGCTGCGGTGCAGGGTTGGCAGGGTCTGTGCTGTCCATCCTGTTGATGGAGAAGTCACATATATACACACACAGAAATGTACACACACACCCACACACCCATGCAAACTGTGTTAGCGGTAGGTGCTGTGAAGAAAACTCAGAGTACGACAGGACAGAAGAGGAATGTGCGTGGTTGTGAGTGGGGACGGGTGGAGGACTGTTTTAAATAGGGTGGCGGAGAAGACCTCCCAGAAAAGGGGCACCGAAGGAAGGGGGAGGACCAGGCATGTGGTTAACTCCAGACGAGATCGGGCGCGTTCAGGGTGGTATGGCCGTAGACAGCATGTGGTTAACTCCAGAAAGCGTGTAAGGCAGGGGGAGGTGTCGTTGGAGAGGCCCTGATGCGGGAAGGAAGTTGGCCATGTCAGCGGAACAGAATGAGCTGGGGGTGGGGGCAGTCCTGGAGGACGAGGCCAGGGTGATGGTGGTGAGGTCTTCGTCTCATGGGGCTCATATGCCACAGTGAGGAGTGTGGTTTTATTCCGAGTGAATAGGGGAATCACTGGAGGGTCTGACATAACCTGGCTTACATTTTCAAAGGACAACTTTGTTGGCCTCGGCGGGGGGGTGTTGCTTGTAGGGAGGAAGTAGGAGCAAGGAGATGGGTGAAGAGGCTGTCCCATGGGGGTCCAGGCCTGGCAGCCGCGTGGAGTCACGTGACCAGCTCTGGCCACTGCAGGTGTGAAGTGCCTGGTAGGCCTCCCTGGAGGCAGGTGGGCAGGGGTCCGGAGTTCACAGGAGAGGTCCAGTCTGGAGACAGAGCTCTGGGAGCCACCCGTGTAGAGAGGGTGTTGAACGTAGTGTCACTTCACAGTTCCTTGGAGTGTCACCATCGCTCCCCAAAACCCAACTTTTCCTGCAGCGGCTGGGCCACCCATTGGCTCCTTCCCCCTTTACCCCCGCTGCTAGTCGGGGTGAGCTCAGGCCCCACTCAGGTCAGGGCTGACACCGCAGCCAAGGGCACGCTGCTTCGTGGGATGAGTGGCCACGGGATGATGAAGGTTGCCCTGTCCCTGGTTATTGGTGGGGAGAGGAAGATGGAACCCGGGCTTTGGCGGGCTGCTCTTGCCAGGACAACCCGAGCATGAAAGCCAGTCTGGGTGATAGATTTCATTTCCTGCCCTGTGGGGCTTCCGTTCCTGTTCTGAGCATCCCTGCCCAGCTCCCCAGGGTGACTTACATGACTCACGCCCAGTAGCCACCTCCATGACCAGCCTAGATTTTCTGAGCTAGGAGTATTGTTCGGGCTTGTGGTTGGCAGTGGGAAATGAGGTTCTTTTATCTGGGGAGAAAGGAAGAAAGCGCTGGAGTAGGAGAACCTGAGCACGGGCACCTCGGGCCGTTCCAGATTAGGGACCTGAGCAGGGGCCGCGCCTTCCCCAGGGCCCTGCAGACCTTGTTCACGCAACACCCACTCATGTGTGTGTTTCTGCGGCAGTGGGTCACGAGGGCTCGGTCTGGGTACTGTGTGGTGGGAGATGTGGTCCCTGCCCTTAGGAGCCCACGGTCGTACGGGCAAACCGATAGATGAAGTTGAAGTGCACAGTGATGTTCTAAGGACGGACGGATGACCCCTTCCTGTGGGATCACGGAAGACGTCTCAGAGGCTGACCCGGCACCTGCCTGCGGTGCGTGACGCGAGCCCGCTCTGCCCCTGCTGAGCACATCTCCATTACTGCTGGGAGAGAGAACAGCCCACCCGACCTCTCCAAAAGCTGCTTCATGGATATATGTTTTCATTTCTCCTGCGTCCATCCTGAGGGGTGCCGTCGCTGGAGCACGTGCTGATTCTCTGGTTAACCGTGTGAGGAGACCCCGAACCATTTCCCACAGCAGCTGCGCCGTCGTTCATTCCCGGCGGCAAAGACTTGTCCACACCCGGCACTTCCTTCTCCTTTCTGTTGGCTATTTTTGATTTTTGATTTTTTAAAATTTTTATTAAAGCCATCCTAGTGGGTGTGAATGTCTGGGTTTTAAGCATTTTAATTCTCTCTTCTATTCCTTGCCCTGAAGAGCTTTATTTGAGTCTTGGAAAGATGCACATAATTAGGGAAAATAATTTCAGGTAGGAGGAACAGCGTGAGCCACGACTCAAAGGCGGACAAGTCCGATGCGTGTTCCAGGCGGCGTGGTTGGGGGTACGATGTGTGAGGGGTGATGCCTGTCGGGCTGAGGAGGAGCAAACGTAGTCACTTTAGGGTCTGATGGGTTTCCCTCACTGCAGTTAGTTTCTAACCAACCCCTGGAGAGCCGATGAAAACACCCCAAACGCAAACCAAGAATGATGATGAACACCGTGGGAAGGCCTGCCTGTCTATTTCTCGGGTTTCAGGCTCTGCCCCATTAACAGGGGAATCGTGTGTGTCCCGGATATTGTCATCTTCTCTCTGTAACGATTAAATGATTTCTCTTTTAGTTAAACCACAGTATGGCCAAACCCAACAACTAAATAGCACAGAAGAAACAGACCTATGGTCCTGTCTTTCTAAACGATGAAATCACTTTCTCTCTTGTTCATGTTCATGGGCAACGCAGCTCGCACAGGGCCGGTGTGTGGCGGGTACACAGGTGTCCTGTGACCACCTCTTCCAGTTCATACCTACCTGCACACACACGTATTTTTGCATAAAACAACGTGTTTTCTATTCTGCCTTTGCACTTGCTCTTCTCGCCTAGGAAACATCTGTGTTGTCACAGTGTCCAGATGCCTTTTTACTTGTTGCAAATGTCGATCCAGGGAACTACTGTAATGTAACTCCTTCTTTTCTATCTGGCAATCGTAGGGTTAAGGTCAAGCTCAGGGTTGATGGCTCTTATCCCATTCAGCATCTAGCCTTTATTTTTCTGGCATTTCACCCCTACTGTGTTATGGGAACCACTCGGCCCACCCTCAGTCTGGGTTATTTAGGGTGGGGACACACATTCCCTGGTCCCCGGTGTGGCCACCTGACCCGGGGCCGGACACGTGGACGACTTCATTCCTTTGGACACAGTGTGTGGTTAAGGCTTGGCCATGTCCCCCAAGCCTCGCCAGCGAGACTCAAGCATGGGGCTTTCATGCCAACAGCTTGGAGAAAGGGGTTCTTTTTCCATGAAGACCGCCAGCAGGAGCATGTTGGGATCTGGACCCAACTCCCCAAACCCGCTACATGAAGAGATGCTATTTGAATGTGGGGTCAACTCGAAGAGACAGAGAGAGAGAGAAACTTTGTCCTGATACTGTTGTTTGAGCCCAAGACCCAGTCTGCCCACCTGGGAATATTCTATCACACGAGCCAAGACACCCTCCTGAGTTCCTTTCTATATTATGGTAAAAAACTCCTAAAATTTGTGATGTTAACCATTTTTAAGTATAAGCTCAGTAGTGTTAATTGCATATACTTTGTGCAACAGATTTCTGTAACATTTTCATCTGGAAAAACCGAAACTCTATACCCATTGTACATGCAGCAGGACTTCCTTCTTTTTCAAGGCTGAGTAATATTCCGCCGTGTTTATGCACCATGCTGTCTTTATCCGTCATCCATCTGTGCACGCTCGGGTGGCTGCCACCTCTTGACGATTCTGGAAAAGGCTGCAGCAAACATGGGCCTTCTCATAATCTGAGATGCTACTTTTACTTCTTTTGGGTATATACCCAGCAGTGGCATTGCTGGATCATGGGGTAATTCCATGTTTAATTCTTGGGGGAGCCTCCATACTGTCTTCCACACCAGCTGTGTCATCCAATACCCCAGATCCTCGCGGGCACTTGTTATTTCCCGGGATGGTTTTGGGTTTTGGGTTTCAGATCGTGAGCTTCCTAATGGGTGTGCGGGGACATCTCATTATGGGTCTGATTTGGCTCCTGCTGATGACTAGCGACATGGAACATCTTTTCATCTGCTTGTTGGCCATGTGTACGTCTTCCTTGGAGAAAGGTCCATTTAAGTCCTCTGAGCGTTTTTTAATGGGATCATGGTTTTGCCGTTGTTGAGTGGTGGGAATTCTGGTTGCATTCTGGATATTACCTCCTTACCAGATATGTGTTTTGCAGATACTTTGTCCCACTCCAGAGGCCACCTTTTCAGTCTGTGGGTTGTTTACTGGGCTGCACTGAAATTTTGAAGTTTGATGTTTAAAGGGAAAGTTTTAAAGAGTTGGAGTCCACTGGAAGTCAGGTCTGCCAGCTTCCAGCCCTGCGGTGAGCAGCTGGATTTTATTTCATGTCATTCCAGGAGAAATCCTTCAGCTGAAACTGCTTATGGAAACATCTGCTGGATAGTTGGGACAGGATGTTCACTTATGAAATAAAGCAGTTTTCCTCTAAATTCTGTGAGAGAGCTGTGTGCGGTATCAGGGAATCAGGATACATGCACCATGCTCTGGGCCTTAGAGGGAAAACCTTCATCCGTGTCCCCCAGGAGACTCTCTGGTGTGTCACGAAGAGAGCTTGCTCTCAGAAACATCCAGCAGCCGGCTGTGGCCAAGGCAGGGGCGCAGTGTGACTCTCCTGCCTGAAAATCGGATTTGTTTTGTTTTTCGGTAACCATTTTCGCAGGTCCCTGTGGTGGACTGTCCTCACAGGAGGGTGACAACATCAAGTCAAGTCTTAAAATGAGGGTGAGGAGCAAAGCCGGACCACACGGGTCATACACGGGATCTGCTCATGGGTCAGAGCAAGGAAGTGGTCCAGTCCCTTGGCGAGCTCGAGTCCGCATTTCTCTCCAGAAGCTGGTCCCCGCCTTCTGTCGTCTGGGGTCCCTGTGTTTCTGAGTGTCTCCTCACCAACTAGCCTCAGCGTCTAGGTAGCTTGTCTTCCTGCACAAATATGGGTCCTTTACCAACCTTGTTCTGGGACCCACGTTAGGAGAATTCTCTGTGGGAGGGGCGCCCAGGTGTCTCAGTCGGTGAAACCTCTGACTTCGGCTCAGGTCATGGCCCTGGGATCGAGCCCCGGATCGGGCTCCCTGCTCGGTGGGGGAGTCTGCTTCTCCCTCTCCCTCTGCTGATTCCCCTGCTTGTGCGCTCTCTCTCAAATAAATAAATAAACTAAAATCTTTTTAAAAGATTAAAGTAACCTTTAAAAAAAAAAGAATTCTCTGTAAGTGAGTTACTTAAAGCTGTAGTGAATGTGTGTGTGTGGTGTACACCGCACCCCCCCCGACCCCTTACTTGACATGCTGCATACACACCAGCCTCTGCTCGTGCTGCCCTTCATGCTCGGCCCATTCCCACCGCAGGGCCTTTGCACTTGCTCTTCCCCCCTGCCTGGTGTCCTTTCTCTTCCCTCTTCACCTCGTTCCATTGGTCTCAACCCCAGCCCCATTCCTCCTCCTCCCATGCACGTCTCCGCAGTATGCTGTCACAGGACCGTGGCGTTTGCTGTAGCATCATTTGTGAGTATATGTGTGTGTAAGCAAGCACGTTATATACTATCGGAAGTGTATGCCGTTTACTTTTCTCTCAGAAAAGTCCGTTAGCTCCACAAAGGTAGGACATGTTTGTTACCCACTGAATTCCCAGCAACTATCAAAGTGTCTGGCCTGGAACAGGTAACTAATAAATATGGAATAACTTTTCAAAAAAATATTTTTAAAAAATTTATTTGAGAGAGAGCGAGTGAGCGAGCACACAAGCATGGGGAGCAGCAGGCAGAGGGAGAAACAGGCTCCCCACTGGGCAGGGAACCCGAGGCAGGGCTTGATCCCAGCCGTGACCTGAGCCGGAGGCAGACGCTTAACAGACTGAGCCACCCATGCGTTCTGAATATGGAATAACTTAACTAACGAGTAGGTCTTTATGCAAAGGGATTGCACAAGTTGCATAAATTGTATAAATTTGCATTCTGTAATGTCGATCAAGTCGGCATCTCTTCCGTGAGAACCCACTGTGGACCTTCCCGTGTCGTTACGCACACCTGGGCTTTGAGCAAATCACATCTTCACGCACTCCACCAGTATCTGCGAGGCTGGGCCCATGGGGGACCTGTTTGAGGAAGGAGACCCCTGGACACATGAGGTGGGGTTTATCTATAGCCTTCTAGTAAAGATTTTTTCTCTAAGTCCCTAAAAGACTCCTTTGCCTTAGCGCAGAGGGTAAAACCAGAATGCTTTCCCCTGGAACTTCCAGGAACTTCAAGAGAAACCCAGGTTCCTTATTCTGAGGATTATTAAAAACAAAACAAAATGACACAAAAGTTAGATCTTTTTGAAACAAATTCCAAGACCGAGTACTTGATTTATTGAAAGAGATATTCACTACTTTATTGGGGAATCTCTAGTGTTTCCATCTGGATTCTTTTCAGGGTAACAGAAAACTTAGTTAAAACTGACCCCAGCCCAAGGAGAAGCGATGGACCGCTTTAACTGACAAGTGCAGGGCAGGGCTGGCTTCAGGAACAGCTGGATCTGGAGAGACCCACTGCTGCTGTCAAGACATACCTCTTCCAGCCTCTGGGAGCCCCTTGATCTGGGGCTGGTGCCCCCTGTAGGGGGCTCTACCCTGGGCGTGGTAGAGGGCTGCCGGCAGCTCCAGCTGCAACTCCTCGCCTTGGACAACCACCTGGGAAAGGTGCCTGTTCCCAGGACCTCCAAGGAAAGTCCCAGAAATGGGTTCTGATTTGCCACACTGGGTGGTGCTGGGGCCGAGTCATCCCCGCCTGACCCTTGTGGACAGAGCTCGGGAAAAGTAGGTCCCTGAAGGAGGCTGGGTCTGTGACCTCGGGGGGAGGTGGTGGTGACAGGCAGACAGCACCTCACCTGGATGACATGTTCACAGGGAATTCTGAATGAGCGTACGTGTGTGTACACGTGTGCACATGCACGCACGCCTGTCGGGGGAGGGGGCACCCAGCACAGACCCTGACTCATAATCCTTAAAAGTATCATTAGCCTGTTGTCATCATTGTATCTTATTTTACCTTACTATTTCATATAACAAGATGTATCCAGATATGTATTCCCTTTAAATAGTTGCCAGACTGAGGAGAGCAGCAGAGGAGACAGGCTAATTCTCTGTCTACCTTTCCTTGTGATGGTGAGAAGAAGTGAAAGGTCTTGTTTCCTGTTTCTAGACCATCCAGGGAATGCTTGAAACATGGGTCAAGCTTTTCTGTCGTGTACCTGCAGCTGTTAACAAATCTTGAGTAGAAGCGTGCCTGGGAAATTTCGCTCTGGCTTTTCTGTTGATTTCGGTTGGACCTGTCACCTTTTTACCTACTTTGGTTCATTCTAGTGAAAGCACTGTGTCTGAGTTTGGGGAGAGGGCGGTGATTGAAAAAGTGTTAAAAGAAGACAAATTTGATAACATGAGCCTATTTATTGTAAAAATGGAAAGGATTGATTTTTTTTTCGTAAGGTAAATTATTATTTTTTTTAATGGAGTTGAAACTCACATAACATAATATTAACCATCTGAATGTGAACTTCTCTGGCATTTAGCATGTTCGCAGATGTTGTGCGCCCACCACCTCTGTCTGGTTCCAGAACGTTTTTTTTTTTTTAATTTTATTTTAAAATTTTTTTATTTTTTATAAACATATATTTTTATCCCCAGGGGTACAGGTCCGTGAATCGCCAGGTTCACACACCCCACAGCACTCACCAAAGCACATACCCTCCCCAATGTCCATAACCCCACCCCCCTTCTCCCAAGCCCCCTCCCCCCAGCAACCCTCAGTTTGTTTTGTGAGATTAAGAGTCACTTATGGTTTGTCTCCCTCTCGATCCCATCTTGTTTCATTTATTCTTCTCCTACCCACTTAAGCCCCCATGTTGCATCACCACTTCCTCATATCAGGGAGATCATATGATAGTTGTCTTTCGCCGCTTGACTTATTTCGCTGAGCATGATACGCTCTAGTTCCATCCATGTTGTCGCAAATGGCAAGATTTCGTTTCTTTTGATGGCTGGTTCCAGAACGTTTTAAACATGTGCTCCCTATTTATCCACCCCTGCCCTCAGAAGCCAGCAGTGTGCTTCTCATCTCTGTGGACTGGGCTGCTGTGGACATCTCGTGTACGTGGACTCATGCTCCCCGTGGCCTTCCGAGGTGCCCGCTGTGGCAGGTGTCAGCGACTCATTCTTCTTTATGGCTGAATCCAAGTCTGTTGAGCGGATACACCGCTCGATTGGTGTATCTGTCCCCTTCCATGATGGACGTGAGGGCTGTCTCCACCCTACGGCTGTTGTAAAGAACGCTGCTGTGAACGAATCTGTGTGCAGGCATCTGTTGGAGGGCCTGTTTTCAGCAGGGAGGGGGTCTACACCTCGGAGGAGAATTGCTAACTCCTATTGTAATTCTGCACTTAACCTTTGGAGGAAATGCCAAGCCAGTTCCAGAACGGACTTTGGAAACTAGTAATAACTTATACCTCCATTCTCACACTTGAATGCCAAGGGGGAGGCTCCCGTCTTCCTGGAAGCAGCCTTGTTTAGGGCTGGCCTTCTCCCAGACAAAGCTCCGAGGGCGATCAGAGCAGAGACCTGAGTGAGGTTCAGCCTCGTCACGGGGGCTCAAGCAGCGAGCAACAATTTGTGTGTGACATCGTAAAGTGGGCTCTTCCTCTCCACTCGAGTCTGTAGCTGCTAATGGCCAGCAGCCTGCTGTAGAGGGAGTGCTGTGAATACTTCTGGAAAAGATGCCTGGATTCGCAGGAAACAGGTGCAGGAAAGCACTGGTGTGGCCGGGGTTGGACATCAGCTTTGTTAGCACGCAAATGTTAATTTATGAATTTATGTCTTCATCGTCCCCACACTTCACTGCTCTCGGGGTTCCCAGTCAAAGCTGGGAGTACATCCCGATATTTTCACTTTCACTTAGAGGTGTCTGATTGGATTACGAAAAGATTCAAACTCAAAACCGATCTTATCGTAATTTTAAAAATTTATCGGGAGAAAGCTGAGCCACGAAGACAGCCAAGAAATGCAATTATTCTGATTTACGATGCATATTCTCTCTGTCTTGCTCAACCTACCCCTTTTCTTATGAGACATTTCTGAAGAAGCATTTAGCTAAGGTGGTTAACTCTTCCTTTACTGGATTCTTCTTTCTCAAGAGAATCCCTTTATTTTTACCCCAAGGAACCTAATTTTTTTTTTCTCTTCCCATTCTGAGGCAAAATTATGAAATTTTTGGTCCCGGGACTCTTCTATTCTTATAATTTTAATGAATAATGATCAGCTGTTGCAGTCTTGGGGAGTGAAGTTCAAATGTTTGTATCTGGGCATTTTAGAGTTTTAATCTGCTTTCTCTTAAAGTGTAGGTAAATGCATTTGGGTTTTGTTTGTTGATTGGCTTCTTATTTCCCCTTTATTTATTTATCATTTTTATTAACATAAAATGTATTATTTGCCCCAGGGGTACAGGTCTGTGAATCATCAGACTTACACATTTCATAGCACTCACCATAGCACATAACCTTCCCACTGTCCATAACCAACCACCCTCTTCCTACGATTGGCTTGTTTTTTTTTTTTGTTTTTTTGTTTTTTTTTGTTTTTTTGGCAAAGAGAAACACCCAGTGCTTTAGTAAGAATCTTCTGGTTAGCTGAGGTCTTGTGAAATTTCTCCCTTGGGCTCGACAGGGATTATTGCTTTGGGAAGGAATGAACCCAGGCATGAAAAAAAGGGGGAGTTTCTTGGGAGGATACTGGATTAGCTCATGAAATTCAGAGGGCCACTGAATGACCGGGCCCCAGGAAGGTTCAAAACCAAGGGGATTTCCAAAGCCCTCTGAGGAAGGAACTTCTTGAAACTCATTTCAGTTTCAGGGTTCTGCCCTCAACATCATCTACGCTCTCAGTCTTACTTTCTGGGTCTCTAAACATCATTTATCCAGAGAAGATCTGACTGGCTGTTTGCTAGCCCCTGGCTTGGTTTCCGCGGGCCAGACAGTGCCCTGGTCCAATCAGGTGTGGGTGAGGGGAAGGCTCACCCAAACAGACAGAGGGGCCGGAGTCCAAACCTTTGAAGAGCCTTTTTCAAGGAAGTAGGCTCTGAGCTGAGCAGACAGTGCCCCCCAAAGTGCCCTCTCACAGCCTGTGTCTCTTGTTGGGGGCAATATTTAAATAATCAGATCTTCTGTACCTTCTGTGTGCTCAGACTGCACAGTGAGAATGTCATTAGGTTTGGGTTACTGGGCGTCCGTACCTGTTCCCTTTAGGATCAACTTGATTTCCTTCTGGTGGCTTCCCTTCTCTTCTCATGACCATAATGGGCAGGGACATGATGTCCCACCCTGCACTGGCCTGAGGTGGGGACCTGACCAATGGCCAGTCAACCAGGTGTTCTTTCTGGGATTTTCAATCTTGAAGACTCTGATGCAAGGTTGGAGAAGACAGTGTGAATGTATTCATTTTATCTGTACAACTGATGAGCTTGTTAATCCCTCATGCTACCCACACCCACATTCTCTGTAAATTATTCAGAGTAAGTCTCTATTGCTTACAACCAAAAATCCCTAACGGACTCACTGTGGGGAGTCAGGGTCATGGCTCTGACACGTTGTTTGCGGGGCTTCTTTGTCAGGAAGGGAAGCACGAGTTCCACATTGCTAGACTGCTTCTACGGAAGCCAGTCCAGAAATTATTCATAAAAGAAGAAAAAAAAGCTTTTAAAAAATACCCAGTTAGATCAATCTGGGTATGTCCTGCTTGAGCACTCTGCTTAACTAAGGATCTATCAAATTGTCATCTCTCTTAACTGCATGTTGAAACTTTAGACTTGCAAAATGAGAAGCTGCTTCACCCCATTTTCCCCCGACAAAGGTCCCCTTGACCTACACTCCCATTTTGCTGCCTCAACCCCCTGCCAGCCACACTTACAATTGAGTCTTTTGTGCTACCATGACCAGAAATACGAGCACACTGCAGGAAACTTGGCTGGGACCAATTCCCACAGTGTCTTGGTCACCATCCTGAGAGCTCATTTCTCTTCTTACCTGTTAGGCCCACCCCAGTCCCAGGCACTTCCTCATACTCCACAAAGCTCTATCAAGTTGAACTACTCTGCTACTCCTGTCACCCCATTTTAGAGCTCTTTGAAGTTCCAGAGCTTGGGGTCTCTTCGCTGGTAGGGTTCTGGAATCAGAATCTTATGCACGAGGTGTGGTGAGCTTAGGCAAGTGGTTTAGCAAAGAGCCCACCCAAGTCCTTGTGGCTTCTTGACTCAGTTCCCTGCAAATGGAACTGCTCCACGCTTGTTTCTCTCCATCTTCAATTCCGAGGACCAGTCACAGCCCACACTTGGCCTTGTTCTCAACCTTTTTTTCTTCCTAGTAGCTTTCAACTGACGAATCTGCTTGTCATTCAGTGTAGGTATTGGCAAGAATGCTGGAGTTGTCTGGGACCAGGACAAGAATGTGCACCCACGTGTCCATGTGTGGGCGTGCATAGGCACATGCATATTAAGACAGATTTGAGCAGGGGGGTGGTAGTACAGGGAATCATAGAATTACCCCCGGAAGGAACAGAATGGATGGCGAGGGTTATGCTGTATTATTCCAAGTCCTGAGACCTGCCTGGTTAAAAAAAATTGTTTTTGAGCCCAGAGAAGCTGGTCAGGAGACTGCTAGGATGATTCCTCAGTGCAGAGGGCATGGGTGTAATTCAGGTGTGACCCTTGTGTCATTATAGCGTGCTATTGCCTTGTGTTGTATTATTAGTGTGTCCTCAGTCCTAGAGCATCACGTTGTTAGCATATCGTTACATGATACTGTGTTGATTATGGGACAGAGGGATGCTGGGCCTCAGCTGCTCGGGAGTCAAATCATGACCCTGCCATTTGCCGGCTGTGTGACCTTGGGTAGGTCAGGATGGGTTGACTAAGAAATATATTTTCGAGGTTTTATTAGAACGGAGTGGAGAGTCTTTCCACGCAAGCAATTCTGGGCCTGTGGGATCACGGCACACACTGTGGGATTGTGTCCAAAGGCTTTGAGAGTCGCTGTGGGAGGCCTGACAGGCTGTGACCCTGACTCTGGAGCCTCTGCGCCCCCGGGCGCTGCTCTGCCCTTGAATCAAACTGTCTTCCCAATCGAAGCTTCCAGGCACTGTGAGGCTCCTCCGAGGGTGTGGTCACTGTTAAATCTCTATTTCCTGGTGTCGGGAGACAAATGTGCATAATTACAGTCCTGATTTTTTTTCTTTTTACAGGCTTATTATCTTCATTGGAATTAATTACTGTCTTCCTTGGAGATGGGTCGGTTTGATGGGCTTGCTTGTGTTAATTCCGCTAGCTGACAGGGGGTGGGGGGGGGTGTTGAGTGAAAACCTGCACAATCCAAGGGTCCCTCCAGGAAGGTGTCCGACCCCGAGGAGCGTTGTGCCAGTGTCCCTTACTGGACTGTTGTTGTTGAACAATTTGTGTTGAAACCACAGGGAGTCTGGATTCCGGTACCGAGGGCCGCCGCACCTCTAGTCTGCTTGGAAACAGAAGTCTTCCCGTCTGTTTTCTACCTTTCCCTTTGAAAATACTATTTAGCATATGTTCTGTGACCCCATTCTTCAGCAGCCTTGGTCGAAGTAGGTTTACTACAAACGCATCCCTCTTCCTGGGAAACGCAAGGAGGTTCTTTCTTCCTGAGCGGCAAACATGAAGGCTGTCTCTGAAAACAGGAAGTCAAAGGCTGGAATTGCAGCCGTTGTGTGTAGCTCACAGTAGCTGGTCACCGAGGAATTCGCCAGGATATTCAAGTTATTGGATTCTTTGAACTCTGCCCTTTGTAGCTCTTTGCATTAGTGAGGATAATTAACGTTAGCTGTTGTAACAAATAACCTCATATCTCAGTGGCTTGAAACGCTGTCTGGGGAGGCCTGGGTGGAGTTTCTGAGCTACATCCAAGTAGCTTCATCCAAGTTCAAGTAGTGGTCAGGGACCTTGGCTGCTTCTATCCTATGCCCATGCCATCTGGAAACTATGTTTGTGGCCATGCCACCCTTGAGGTTTCCATGGAAACTCTGGAAGATCGTATAGGATGCTTCCAAAGGCCAGGCCTGGATGTGGTTTACGTTACCTCTACCCACGTTTCACTGGTCAGTCTGAGGAGATGTAACTTCAAGGCAGCCTGGGAAGCACAGCCTGCCTGAGATCCCCGTAGTAGCAGCGGCCAGCTGAACATCCGGGTTTGCTTTCTTGCTCTCGCCAAGCGTATCTGCCATTTTCTGCCCTGATTGTATGTCTTCATCTCTTGCTTTTCTCTCACCAAAATATTTGTTTCCCATCCTCAGTTTTTCTGTTTAAAAATCCAAGTTCATATTCTCCTCTACACTTGTGTTGAGCCTGAGCTCGTGCCTTCTCTGTTCCTCATTTGATCACGTGCGGTCCTGTGTCATTACGTAAGTCCTTTCTGTGGGTAGGTCTTGTCTCCTCCGTTGTTCGCTGTTCAATATGTTCCCGAAGTGGCCTCCTAGAAGAAGTTTCCCGTTTGTCTGTAAAGGGCTGCGTAGCCCATACAGAATGAGAACAGTTTCTATTTTAGCTCATAATTTATGCCAAAACTCTTAGGAAAGTAGACACGGGAAGGAACTTTTCCTCACTTGATAGACAGTATCTTCCAGAGCTCTCAAAGAAACATTTTATTAAATGGGAAATCCAGGTGAGGAAGAAGGAGGGGGAGGTGTGCGGGTATCACTGCCGACACGGTACTGAATGTCTAGCTGAGACGCCGAGACGGGGGCAGGAACGAGTTATGAAGATTACGTATCCGTTTCTGCTGTGGAACAAATCACCCTACTGTGAAGTTGTCTGAGACAACAGCCATGTGCTTCCTGCCTAATGATCTGTGTCTGCCGTTCCGGTTGGGCTCAGTGGGACAGTTCTTTCTTTGGGCCTTGCCTGCACCCTCGGTCAGCTGCCAGATAGCCCATTTGGGACACTTCACGACACAGCGGCCTAACCACGACCACTGGGAGAGAAGGACATGCTGTCCTTCCTGCAGGTGGAGTCCTAGTCTAATAAGAAGGTGAGCTTCCGGAACGAGACTGAGTTGAAGACGGGATTTATCACACTCCAGCATGTATGTATAGACACCAATCCAGTTTTTTTTTTTTTTCCTGGTTATTGGTTCTGAGACACTTTCGTCCTAAAGTGACTCATCTACAGTATCCGTTTGCCTATGCAGACATCCCTTTCCTTGTGTCTGGCTTTGTGTGCACGAGCCTTCTGGTTACCCACTCAGCTAGCATGCAGCCAGACGTCTGTGCTGTCAGCATAAACATTAGTATCACACTGGGTGCGTGTATTCTGGGTGCCGAGGTCAACTCTCCTCCAATATCCCGATTTTCTGACTTGACTTCTGTGGAAAAGGGAGGTGGCCAGTTTGAGTGACCCTAGGCAAAAGAGGGCTGAAGTACGACCCTTAATTATTTCTGAAATCTTGTGATGGCAGAACCCACCTGTGAACTTTTATGAAATTTGCACATTGATTGTGTCATGGTGCAACTCAGAGCATCTTGGAGACATCAGTGACCCTATGTCATGTTCTCTTTCGGGCACTATTTAAAACTTCCCAGTTATAAATGTGGAAGAATTATTATTTAGCTACATAAAGCCATCTATGATGTTTTAGTTTCTTGACGGTGGGGGTCACACCAGAGGTTAAGTGTGGAAAAAGGGCCAAATGGTTCTCCTTTACCCTTCATAGTAATTCTGACATTAATCCTGAGGAGTTGAATTCTTTCTATGCACCAGGCACTATGGTGAATATTTTGCATTTAGTATCTAATTGGATTCTCGCAGCACCCAGGCAATGTAGACATTGTTGTCCTCACTCGCAGATGAGGAACTTAGGGCGTGAGGAGGTTAAACCCAGGTAAGTAAATGACACAAGGCTGATGCGAACCCAAGTCCGTCTAACCTCAAAGTTCCGAGTTCGACTCCCGTTAAGGCTTGATCAGGAGGCCTGTGGTAGTTTTCAAACAGGTGGACACACTCTAGTGACACTCCTCTCATGGAGACACGGAGCTTAGTTCCTCTCCCCTTGAGCGTGGGTGGGGAGACCTAGCGACTCACTTGGAAGGACTGCACCGTCCAGACACAGTATGGGTCTGTGACTTCAGAAACCAGGTCACAGAAGGCAACACCCCACCCTCCTTCCTTTCTCTCAGATCTTGGCGTGCTGGGGACAGCCAGCTGCCATGTCATGAAGACACTTGAGCAGCCCTCAGAGAAGACCGCGGACGAGGAACGGAAGCCTCCCGCCAAGCGCCGTGTGGGTGCACCGTCGTGAAAGTAGACCTCCAGCCCCAACCGAGCCTTCAGATGACGCAGCCCCAGCTGACGTCCTCGCTGACTTATCAGACTCTGACTCAGAACCGCTCAGCTCAGCTGCTCCCTAATTTCTCACCCAAAGGAACTGTGAAATAGGGTTAATCGTTTTGATCTGCCAGATTTGGGGATCATTAGTCCTGTGGCAGTAAATAACTAAATATACATCCCTTCCAAGTAAAGATGAACCCAGGCAGGCTTGTCTGAGCGATCACCAAGCCCGAGCTCACAGGTCTGCATCGGTCAGGTTTCCTTGGAAACCTTGACTGACAGAGGCTGGTGTGGCTTTGCCCCACATCATACACTTCATTGCACATTCAGGCAATGCCGCTCGTGTGTCACTGGTGCCCACATCTCCGAATACTTCTCTAGGAGCCGAGAGCCCTGTTTCAACCCTCCTACCCTCTCCGGTGTGGCTGCATGTACACCTGTGAGCCCCTAGTTGCGTGGGGGCGCTCTGTGGATGGCCACTGGCCTGCATGAACCGGATCGGGCTCAGTCTGTCCCCCAGGCACCGTGTGGCCCACTGACTCGGTGGGTCAGTAGGTGTCTGATTCAGCTGTGGGGGCCTGACGCGGGCAGAAAACGCAACCAGTTGTCTCCCTGCATCAAAGACCAAGAGATTCCTTTTTAGCATTAACCCGAGGCCACCTTGGAAGAAATATTTAAAATAGACATGTTTAATGAGCAGGAATGGAAAAGTCAATCTCTCTCTCTGGGGAGAGGTAAAAGGGTGGGGCAGGGTAAAAGGGAGTGTGGAAAGGCAGCTGTGAGAATGACACTTAAACCAAAGTAATAAATTGGATTTCAGGAAGATTATGGGAAAGGGGGAAAATTGAATCAAGGAGGACCTTGAGAGCCACTGGCAATTGTGGGCATCTGGGGTCTGTGGGTTTCTGAGAGTGTCCCCGCCTCCCCCTCCCTCCTCACCTCCCGGGATAGGGGAGCAGAATGGGGTCTCCTCCCCTTTGTACAAACTCTGATGTGTTCGGTCAAAATCTGAGGGTCCTCGTCCATGCCCAACGGGACTACTGGGTAGCCTTATGTTGCCCCCTCTGCAGCATCCTCCCCGTACTGCTTCTTGCGGTTTGTGCAGCCAACCTCACGCATCCCACATCTGACAGCGGAAGTGTGGACCTGTCTCTTGAAACCTGAGGGGCAGGGAGAGGGAAATGGGGGGGCTGCTGATTTTCCTGCACCACATTACCAGGCACCTTGTGCCCCCACATCCCCTGGCCTTTCAGATGGCCCCCCAAAGTGGCCCTTGCAGCTCCATAGGCCCCAAGGGGGCCAGTGGCCGGGACCTGGTGGGTGCGGGTGGAGAGAAGGTTACGAAGGGGAAGGACGGAGCGCTCAGAGAGTGCGTGAAGAGTGGGAAGCTTACACAGGGCCGAGAGGCCAGTCCCTGCAGGTGAATGCTGCGACGGCCTTCTCTAGCTGCTCCACACGTCGGCCCATTCAGTCCTCACCACAGCGCCGAGAGGACCCCTCCTCAGACTGCAAGAAGCATTGTGTCAGAGGCATTTTTGGGTCAGTGACCGCTCAGACAAAGGAAGGAAAGAGCTCCGGGAGGACCTCTGCCATGGGGAAAGCATGCAGATCAGTGTTGCCGTATATCTCCCTTCTGTGCCCAGCTTGCCTCAGTCTCTCACAGGAAGCGTGCATGAAAAAGGAGGAGGCTGGGGAGTGCAGGTCAGCCCAGCCAGGTTGGCACCCTGCCTACCCCATGAAGCAGGGCACGGGAGAGAAATCTGGGAGGTAGCCTGGCGTCACACAACATGAACCCCAAATTCCGGGTGTGCTACTTGCTCTCTGGTGGCCCCACTTCCCATTCTTCTTTCCGCTCTTCTCTGCTCGGCACTTTGGGGGTTTCTTGCCAATGGGTCACTTCACCTGGGCTCCCTTGCTGCTGGCTGGGCTCAGCCCATGTCGGACACTGGCAGGAGACCAGACGGCCGGCCAAGGGAGGTCGGGGTACTCCCTCCTTCCTGCCTGGTCCTGGCGATGGCTGCATCCCACCAGGGCTCTCGCTGTCCCCAGGGGGTGCAGAAATGTCATTTCCCCACTAGCCCTGCAAACACGGGTGGTCACAGCTTGGCGCTCAGGCTCCTCTCTGAGTTCCTCATCATCCCTTCTCAGTTCTCTTGACCCTGCTCGTACCTCTGCAAAGCACATGTTCCCTCCGTCCAGTACTATTCCACCAAACCAGCGTGGAGTCCTGCTTCCTGCGGGGGGGCTGCTGGGACCCACGGCCTATGGGGCTTGGGCTCTGCCGTGTGAGTAGTGGCAGAAACGTATGGGTTTGCTCATCTCTTCTGGGAACAAGGCCCCGGTCGAGGACACGGGGCAGCATGGAGAGACGGCCCCCTCCTGTGTCACATGTGTGCTGATGTCACAATGTTTTGAGAAAGGCTGGGGTGAGAGGGATGCCAAGACTTCTTCTTCTTCTTTTTTGATTTTATTTGTCAGAGAGAGAGAGAGAGAGAGAGCGAGAGAGCACAAGCAGGGGCAATGGCTGGCAGAAAGAGAAACAGGCTTCCCGCTGAGCAGGGAGCCCGAAGCGGGGCTCAATCTCAGGACTCTGGGATCATGACCTGAGCGGAAGGCGGAGGCTTAACTGATTGAGCCACCCACGTGCCCCTCAAGGCTTCTTTTTGGTGGCAGTTCATGGCTAGTATTGGACTTTCCATTTAAGGTCCTTTAAAAAATGTAATACTTTGTTGCACTTGCTAAAGAGACTTCTCAGAACATTTAAAGTTCACGAGGGCGGAGAGGCTGCTGGAGGCCGTGGTGCCTTTGCTTTGATGCATCTGAGTTGTAACAACACGGGGTTGTGCCTTCCAGAACCCGAATTGTCTTTTACCATCGGCTCCCTGCTCGTTTGCACGGTGGGGTTTGCACAGTGGTGGGATCCTAGCCACTTAGCTCTGGATTTTGAAACAGAAGAAAAAAAAAAAAAAAAGGGAAAATGGTCTCCCTGGATTTTTCAAGACAGGCTTGTAGCCTGGGGTTGGGAGATGTTTCATGGTAAGTGGTGATGTAGGCATTTTGGGGAGGGTTCACACTGGCATTGGGTCTTTTCTTCTGGAAGCATCAGGCTGCCCACGGAAGGAAGTACTAGGCATTAAGGAGAGAGGCGTCTCCGGCAGTCCACACGGGTTTATGGCTCTCTCGGTCTCTCCCCATCTTCCCGCTGGAATATGCTTAAAAGCCAGTGGAAGTCACCACAGTTGAGATGATAAGGCAAGTAAAATCGTGCCACCAGCGGACCATGAAACGCCGTTTCTCCACTTCATGATAGACTTTCGTGCTGTCATAGTACATCAGTTGTTTTCAGTGCAGGCGGTGCAAAGCTTCCATCAGCTTCACCCAACATTGGAGGCAATGGATGGCACCAGGCAAGCCAGGGAATGGCTCCGGCTCTGGGCCACCCAGGGGCGAATCGGGGGCGCTGTCCGGGTCCTGGACCGCCCCACGTACCATCTCCCTAGCTCCCTGCCCTGCCAGCCCTTTGCCGTGCTCTTTTGTCTCCCTCACACGCAGAGGGCTGACTTCTGCCCGCTCAGAATCCCTTCCACGCGGAGCACGAGTGTTTAGTGCCCTTGATTGTGTTTCTTTCTGTGCTCGCAAAGATCCTTCTCCGGGCACGAGGGCAGACTCTGTTTAGGGTGTGAATAGTGCCATTGATTAGATCGCTGCTTCTTTCACAAAAGGCGTGTTCTAGTCGTGACCTTGGAGCCAGATCTCTGCCGCTTTCTCCGTGTGGCCCTGTGAGCAAGTGACCCCACGTTTCTGAAATCATCTTGTTGTGTGTCATTTGGCAGTGACAAGGCCTGTACCGGGGGCGGTGACAGTGTCCCCTGCGCTGTGCATGGGTCAGCTCCCCAGAGGGGCCCTGCTGAAGAGCCCCCAGGCTCGGGGCCTCCCTTGCAGGCTGCGGGACTGTGATGTCTCTTATTTCTCTGCTTGTCTCAGCAGCTGGGACTTTTTTCTTTTAATTGACGCTAATAGGGGACTGGATAGGGTTAGATCTCTATAGCCAGGGACCTGCGGTGGGGAGTCCACATTGCAGCCAGTGTCTGGAGAGCTCGGCCCCTTGCTGGGACATTGACGTTTGTGAAAAGGGCCTGTCTCACTCAGGACTGTCTCTTCGGGATGGAGGCTGGCTGGTGGAAGCATCTGGAGGTGGACCACAGGGCTGCTGCCCAGTCACCTTCTGCCTCCTGCTCATTACTCCTGCCTTGAGTTTGTGCCCGTGTGTGTGTGTGTGTGTGTGTGTGCGCGCGCGCATGTGTTCTGATGGCTGTGCAAGGGTGCAGGTGTGCATGTGAGTGTGTGTGTAAGTGCACATGTATAGGACATGTGTACTTGAACACGGCAAGCCTCTTACCACCTCGGAGCCTCTGCCCATGCTGTTCCCCTTATCTGGAACACAGATCCTTGTCCTCCACTGAAACCCCAGCTCTCACATACCTCTTCTCAGAGAGGGCTCCTTTGTTGGCTCTGTCTCACGGTCCCCACCACCTTATTGCATCTTGTCCTCATCTCTGTGTATCTCTGCACCAGTCCGGGCTAGTTGACCCTGTGAAAACACACCTCCCCCAGTCTCAGTGGTTTAAAACAACAGAGGTTCATTTTCCCACTGAGGTTCGGCTGGGGGAATCTGACCATCTGTCTCTCAAGTGACCCACACAGCGCCTCCCCTTGGAGGCTGCTGGTGGCAGTGACAGGGGCTGCAGGGGCTTGTGCTCTTGCGTGGAAGGGACACATAAAATGTGCTGGTCATGGTTGGTCGCTCGGCTCCACCCAGTGTCACGTGAGTCGGAAGCATAAGTCAGCCCTCCCCTGTGTCCAGAGCACGAGGAGCTGGAAATATCTAGGGAAGGTCGTTAATGACTGCTACACTCATTGTTTGATTCTTGCCTTGTTTGTTTTCTTACGACCTTGTAATGGTCTCCCTCCATGGAGTGTAAAGTCCAGGACAGCGGGAGCCTCACCCGCCTCGTCCACCACTGATTCCCGGTGCCAAGGACAGAGGTTAGCACCCAGTAGATGCTCAGATACATTTAACTGATCATTTGAATGAATGAGTTACAGTCCAGAACTTAGAGATCCAGACACAGAGTGTAAGTTGGTGAAACTCCGACAGAGTTAGGAACTAGGTATGGACAACGGCTTCTTTTTATGTCTTCCCAGGCATGCTGACCTTGACGTTCTGGGACAGTCCTGACTTAAATGTTTGGCTCCTGTTTAGAAGCTCACATATTTCCAATAACATGCTCTCCTTCCGTGTTCAGAAAGTGTGGTCCCAGACTCCTAGCATCTCTCACGAGGGTGAATCAGCCAGACGGCATCAGAGGAAGCAGACAAATCATTCCCTTGAGACTGAGTGGAGTTTTCAAAGAAACTGACTTTGCAGGCTCTGACCTTGAAGGTTCGGAGCTGCAGCAGGGATTTCTCTTTACTCGGATGTCAGGCCCGTGCCCCCACCTGTGCTCAGTCTCCCAGGATGCTCACGCCCTGCCCCCGCCCCCGGAGTGGTGCTGGGTGCGCCTAGGGCATTCTCATGGTGCCACAGGTCAGCTAACCCAATGGCCACCACACTGCCGCAGAGCCCCTCATTAGTGCAGCAGGGCTCCACTGCCCGAACAGATGTCACCTTTCCTGCTATTGTTCTAGGCCAATTAACGGTCGCTTTCCTCCAAGGGTCTGACCTGGTATGGACTCACTTCGGATATCGTCATTATCTGGAGTCATTGTCATTCCTTCGGGACATGCAGCGTGGACACGTTTGTGAAGTTGAGATTGATATGGGGTGAGCGCTGGGCAGGTTGAAGGTGCTGGTACATGCGAATCCCTGTTCCCTCCCCCAGCATCTGGACAGGGATGTGTTTCCCTGTCCTGAACTGTCTCGTGTGTGCGTCTTATAACTAGGTGGATGAACTGCCTTGTGGGGTAAAAAATCCAGCTTTTTACTGCTGTTCCCTGTTCTTTCACGCCTGATTCCACTTCAGAATTTCCTCCTCTGGACCAAATTGGTCTCTCCTACTCAGAGTACAACCAGATGGGTATAGCCTAGTTCCACGTAAAGAATTTCAGGGGTGCGGGAATAGGTATAATCAGCAAAAGGAGAAGTCAGAGAAGTTACAAGCACATAATCCTCCCTAATTGTGGTTGACTTAAGACTAAGACCTAATTACTATGGAGTAATTGGTCTATAAGAAAGATTTGGAAGCTGTTGTAACTCATACAATGGGCCAAGCAGGGGATGGGATGGGATCATTGGATTTTAATTAATTGGTGACAGGAGAATTCCTGTTTCCTGAAGGAGAGCTCCTCATTTAGGGAGATTTATACACTTTGGGATTCTACGAGCTTGCAAATCACTTCCATTGAATTTCTGCCCAGCTGACATTTATTGAAAAGCCGCCAGGTAAATGGAAGGTTACAAGAAGTCTAATCTGATTTTTGACCCAAGTGGTGTTCAGAATGTCAATGTATTTGTGGGCTTCTCTTAACTCTACTCAATTTCAAGGTTAATGAGGTTAGAGACTCTATTTGTTTTTTTTTTTTTTTAATGCCCCAGGGTGTCTGTCTGCCTATCTACCTTGTCTTTAATTTTTTGTTGTTGTTGTTGTTCCCTTTTGTGGTGTTGAAATAATTCCTGGTGATTTAGAGGTGCGTGAACTTTGGGAATGTCCGAGTCAAGGGTAAATATTTTACCATCTTAGGGAGAGCTGACCATCATTATCATTTGTGGTACTTCTTGGAAAATGGTTCTTGTAGCCCTTACTGATTGTCGACCCATTGTAACCGTGCCTGCCTTTGAAACATTAGCACTGGACACAAGAAGAGTATGTTCTAGAGGTCTGCTCTACAACACTGTTGCCTGGAGGTAGCCATACTGTATCGTGCACTTGAAGTTGTTAAAGGTAGATCTCACGTTAAGTGTTCTTACCACAGTGAAAAAAAGCATCAGTCCAGTGATGGCTAAGGAGTTGTCATCATGTTATGCCTCGCGGTGGACAGCTATGAACTGGAGATGATGCAGAAGCAGCTTTCTAAAGGGTGTAGAGAGAAGCAGACCCTCGGGAACAGAGAAGAGCATTGTGGGAATTTCCCGCTGTAGGACTTAGAGACTGATGGCAGTCCCCGTGCAGGGAAGCCAACTCGCAGATAGTCCAGCCTTTCCCCGAGCTATCACGGAGGGCAATGAAGATGCTGTAAACAAATACGCCCATTGAGAGAGGGAGCGGGAAGTGGGTGGGTGGACAGGAGTGAGCTCATGCACAAGGATCCTAATGTATGTACACGTGTCCTCACACACGTGGACCCCGAGGTAGCCATAGAAATACGGTGTTGAAGCATGAACTCTAAGGTTCACGGCTTTGTCGCTTACTCTTTCATGACATATTTATGGAGGGCCTCCCGTGGGCCAGGTACTTTTCTTGGAGGTACTGCAGGGCTGTAAAGAAAAATCCCTGCCCTCACTGAGTTTACAGTCTAGGAGACAGAAACAGCCCATTGCCAAGGCTAGGAAATAAAATAGAGTAAGTTTGTGATGGTAACTGCTATGCAGAAAAATCAGGGCAGGGGGTGACAGGGATGGCCAGTGTGGGAGATGGGTCTTTCCATGGGGTCTCCAAAGAGAACCTTGCTTGGAAGGTGACATCTGAGGCAGGTCCTGAAGGTGAGGGGTTCACGGTACAGATGTCACCAGGAGGAGCAGCCCAAGGAGAAGGAGGCCGCAGCAGCTGTGTGCCTGGTGCCGACGGAGCAACACGGGCTGGTGGGGCTCGAGCCGTGAGCAAGGGGACAGCAGAGTGTCAGGGAGGCAGCAGGTGCCGGGCTATGTAGGGCCTTGTGGATCTTTGTAAGGACCTGCACTTTTATGGGAACGAGAAGAGAATTCTTCGAGGATTTTGACAGAAGAGTGGAAAGAGCTGACTTCTGTTTTAACAGGAGAGCTCTGGCTGCTGCTTCGGGCAGTATGGTGGTGGGGACTGGTGTGGAAGGTGTGGACAGGATTGGGCAGAGGGAAGGCATTATAATGGTGTATGCTTCCAGGTAGACCTGGTGGGCTTTCTGGACAGATCAGAGGTGGGCTACCGAGGAAGGAGGGGTTCAGGATGAACGAGGTGTCGGCCTGTGTGACTGGAAGGGTGGGTGGGGGAGAGCACGTGGTCGGGGGGACGTGAGGGATGGGATTAGGGCATCAAGTCTGAGATGTCGGACACCCGACTGGAGCTGTCCAATAGGCAGCTGGATGAAAGAGGCTCAAATCTGGGAGAAAACTCCAAGCCGTAGATAGAACTTCTTGATTCTCACACATTAAAGCGCCACCCCTCCGCCTGCAAGCAGTGAAGTCACCGGGCGCTTACAGTCAGATGTCTGTGGCTGTTAAATACCGCTCTCAGTGAATGTGGGCATTCCTCTGATGGAGGGCTGCTGGAGACCCGGCTCAGGCCCGATCTTTGCTCAGTCAGCCACGAACGCAGCCCTGGTCCACTAGTTGTTGCCATCTTGTAATGGAGAGCCTAGCCTAATTCCTGGTGCAGGATGTTGCTCTTGTATCTCAGCAGGGAAAGCACCAGGACCAGGAACAGATTGGTGCTGATCACGGCTGCTGGCCGGGCCCTGGTGCCCCCAGTGGCCTGCAGGGTGCCCGGCTTAGCAATGCCCTTCACGGCCACCTGGAAGAACCCAGCTAGCCAGCATGCAGAGGGCACGACCCTGGGACCCTGGCCTCATTAGTAGCTGCTCGCACTTGGAGAAGCCAACCCGCCCATTAGGCAGGCGAAGAATCCCTATTTAATGAGGCCCTTCCCAGCATAGGTACACAGCGATCCTTGGCCACACAGCAGGAGGCAGATTCCTGCTCAGAAGCAGACTCTGAAAAGCAACTAGAATTTTCTGAGTGTGATTCTGGTCTTCATGACTGGGCCTGATGCAGAGCTGGGGACGCTGTCATCTCTCGGCAATGTGCAGGCCCAGGGAAGTGACTCATTGCACTCAGCGTCTCGTGCATGGACTCCGGAGGTGACCCTGGTCAGTCCTGGGGGCGCCCCTCTCCTCCCCACCTTGGGACCTGCTTCAGCCGGGTTTCGGCCACTCACTGCACCCCTTCTGGGCGCCCAGGCCGATTGCCCTTGCCAGCTGGTCCCCGTGGCTGGATGGTGGCTGGTTCTGCCCTCACTTCCTATTGGGGAGGAGAAATGCCAGAGCTCCCCTTCCCTTCGGGTCAGAGAGCAGGGCTCTAGAGGCTAGAACAGAACGCTCAGTGTGCACCGTGTCCTGCCTGTTCGTGCTCGCAGACACACAGCCCTCTCTGGGGGGCCGGTAAGAAAACGAACAATGACTGTTGTTGGCAGAGGGGAGAGGGGCTGGGGAATCTGGAGGCAGCAAAGGAAGGAGGATTCACTGTTTCACTGTTGTCTTCTCTGTATTTTTAGAATTTTAAAACCCAGCAATCTATTATTTATTCAAGAATTAACATGTTTATTAATAATGTTATTAAACCTTACTTATTAAAAAGCAACATTATGGGGGCTTTTGGGTGGCTCAATTGGTCAAGTGTCCGACTCGATTTTGGCTCAGGTCGTGACCTCAGGGTTCTGGGTTTGGACCCCCACTGGGCTCCACGCTGGCTTGGAGCCTATTTAAAAAAATAATAGGGCACCTGGGTGGCTCAGAGGATTAAGCCTCTGCCTTCGGCTCAGGTCATGATCTCAGGGTCCTGGGATCGAGTCCCACATCGGGCTCTCTGCTCAGCAGGGAGCCTGCTTCCTCCTCTCTCTCTCTGCCTGCCTCTCTACCTGCTTGTGATCTCTGTCTGTCAAATAAATAAATAAAATCTTTAAAAAAATAATAATAAATTAGCAATATGATTCCCAACTCCGTATTTAGGTGCGGCCGAGAATGTCTTGGGAACACAGAGGAGAACTAACGGCCCCCAAGGCCGGCCCCGTGCACAGGCCAGAGCCCCTGGTGCCCTCTCTCACGCCGGCCGGCGCATCTTGGCCTCTCCTCTTTAGGGGGACCTAATGGCATTTGATCCCACGAGTCATCTTCTAGAACAACAGTTGTCCTCCAGGGTGGGCATAGGAAGGAACAGAGGGGCCGACTCGGAGAAGTTGTACCTCGGAAGTCGGTATGAGGGATGGTTTCTGGGTTGGCATTTCCTGGAAAGTTTTTGGGGATGTTGTCGGCAAGATAGCGGGGGAAGGAAAAGATTAATTGTGGCGATTGTCTTCGCTGTCTCCGGGCTTGGCATGGTGATGCCGATAAAAATCAAAGATGCTGCAAGTGAGGTTGAGTGGGAGAAATAGTCCTGGGTTTGGCGGCTGAGAAGGTGTGGGGGGACGGGGCGGGGGAGGGGCTGCCTGAGTGTTCGCTCATTCCCGGGATTTATTGTTCTCAGCTCTGGGAAAAGAAGCAAACTCAGGTCACTCATACCAGCCTGCGAGGGACTTTAAAATATTTAAGAAAGAAAAGAAGATGATATCGTTGCCTTATTTCCTGGGGTTGGGACGTGGGGGCCACGGGTTGGCTGCCTTCTCGCGAGCTGGTTGAAGAGGCAGATGGGGAGTGTCCTGGCTGGATGCCAGCAGAAGTGCCAGTTGGAGAGTCAAACAAAAGAAGAAGAAACCAAACAAGAGAGAGAGAGACAGAGAGAGAGAGAGAGAGAGTCGAGGATGGCAGCTTTCTATATTTAAATAAATGTTTATTTTTAAACAAAATGTTCCTTGATTAGACAAACATATGGATATGTCCCAGCACACCTTCAGTGTTGTCCCCCAGCTTCTTCTTTTCTTACCACCTGGCTTCATTCTCTTCACGTTTTAAAAGAACTAAATACTATATACCCAATCGGAGCCTTTCCGTGCCTCTTGCTGGTTTCATTCTCTCTCTCCTCTGAGGTGGACATGATCATCATGGTGCATGTTTTCATGGTTTTTAATATAAACTATACAGAGAATGGTTGCCCACGTGCTTACCGTTTTAATACAAAGTATTAGGCCATGCGGATCCTTTTGTGACTTGGTTTTTTCCTCCCATTTTTAAAAATTTTAGATAATTAAGATATAATTAACATACTATAAAATGCATCCTTTCAAAGTGTACGATCCTGTGTTTTTTTTTTTTTTTTTTTTTTAGTAGATTCATCAAATTGTGGAATCCTCCCCACTACCTAATTCCAGGACATTTTCATCACCCCCCAAAGAAGCTCTGTACCCGCCGGTAGTCAACTCCTACCAGACAGTTGGATTGTTTTCACTTTTTGGCTGTTCTGGAAAATGCTACAATGAACATTTGTGTCCAGCTTCTTTGTGGACACTCTGCACTTTTTCTGTGCCAAGCTGGGAATTTTCTAGAAGGTTCTGACATTGCTAGGGAGCGCCCCTCACCCAGTTGAGGTCAGGGTTCACTGCCGAGTCCAGAGCAGAGCCGTGGCTAGGGGCTGGGTGGCAGGATAATACCACGGCAGGAGGCTGGGGCAGGGTGGTGGGGAGAGAAATGTTCCCAAGAGGAGGAGGAATCGTGTGAGTGGGAAACAGCTCATCAGGTGTTTACTAGCAGGCCAAAAACAAAACGTGTTTTCTCAGAGATCACAAATGCCTACAGGGACCCGAGGGACACAACACATGGATAAAGTGGCCTGTTGGAGAGTTCCAGCCCCAATGGTGGGGACAGCCTTCTGTGGCTCTGGCTGATTGTTGCCACAAGGGGGATGTGGAGTAATATCGCCTGGTCTCTCCATCTTCCCGGAGAAGCCAGAAATCCCATTTCTTTGGGGGAGCATATGTGTGGATTCTCTGCATTTAAAAATATTGGCAGCTAGTTCAAATTTCGCAAAAATGCGGTGCTGGGGACAGTTAATAAAGGATGGGTCGGGCCACGGTGAGCCCAGGGGACCACATTCTAACCTCTGGGCTTTCTGTTTAGCTTTTCCTAGTCAATCAGAAATGCAATAAAGGAGCCTCGGCCCTTGGACTGTCCCCAACTGACACAGTCTCGGAATTTTTTTTCCAAGTTCTATATAAAAATTTGATGATGGGAAGTCAGGAAATCAAACCAACGAGGAGAGAATGTTTTGAGTCTGAAAGATTCTAAGTCCCTGCTCGAGACTCCCGGCTATTAAATAGTTTTAGACCTTTGACTGCCAAACACTGCCCGACTCGTCAACCTGAAACGCTCTTCCCACGGCAATCTTTGGCAGCGCTGCCTTTGACAAAACAGAAATGAGGAGGGAGTGCCTGGGTTTTATGGAATTGCAGAAGGAGATGATTTATTCATCCCAGATCCTGAGAGCTGGTCATTAGATCAGGATGAAAAGAGCCGCGTGACAGGCAGAGTGATGGACTCGGGAGCCTCTGTCCCCTTGATGGGCCTGATGAGCAGCGATCGCTTCTTTCCTTTCTGGGCGGACTGGTGTGGGGGGCAGTCCGGGAGTGGGAAGCATGTTCGGAGGGGAAAGGGTGTGAGGAGGGACCCCAAGCAGTGGGGCTGCAGCAACTGCCTGTCTTACTAGTCTGTTGTTCAAAGATCAGCCTGAGTCCAGCCTCCTCCAGGAAGCCTTCCCTGACTTGCCAGTCTGTCTTCTCCCAACACCTAGTCTCAGGGTTCGCTAAGGACATGTTCCTCTGAGATCTTGTTCCAGCTGTTGTTGGATAGTCCTTGATACCAGATGAGGACCAACCACATCCCAGGCAGAGTTCTAAGTGCTGGGGATACAGTAACGGGCAAACACATTCGTAGGAATGTATGTGTGTGTGTGTGTGTGTGTGTGTGCACGCGCTCATGAGTGGGGGTGGGGACCAACACAACTGATCAATCAGTTAGTCGACAAATCACTTAGTAGGTGGAAAGGTAAAAGCCACAGGAAACAGAGAGCTGGCTAACGGGGCCAGAGCTGTAGGTACGGGGATGGAACTTTAGATAGCGTGGTCTGAAAGGGATTTACTGAGCAGGTGGTGTTTGAGCAAACACTGAATGGATATTCTTTTGCCTTTAGCACCTTGTGCTCATGCTGAATGGTTTGGGATAAGCTTTTCCCACGATTTTTTTTTTTTAAGCTTAAAATAGATTTACTCATTTATTCAACAAACATTTGCTGAGGGTCTGTTTGGCTTCTCGTCATCCTTTGGGTCTCAGCTCAAATGTCATTTCCTATACAGGCAGGCCCCAGACCTTTCATTGTCTCTTGTTGTAATCTATATTCTAGTTTAAAATAAAAATGGACCCTTTTAATTTAAAATTTTTTGTATTTATTTGTATTTAATTTTTTTTAATTAAAAAATTTGTTTAGCTTTTTTAAAAAAGAAATGCGATTCTATTTCATTTTAGGACAGCATCTTCCACGACCAGGACTTGCCTTCTTTATTTACCTGACCAGCAAGATAGGGATCTTATCTGTTTCGTCTACCAATGAATTCTCAGTGCCTAACGCATAATATGTGCTTACTAAATGTCACTGCATAAATCAGTGTGCCGGGGACCATAGTGACTGTCATGTTACAATAGGCTTTGGCCTTTGAAGAGTCAGGTTCATGCCACCCAGCAGTCATCTCCTTGGTATTTTGCCCAAAGGAGTAGAAAGCTTATGTCCACCAAGATGTCCTTCTGTAGGTGCGTGATTAAATAAATCGTGGTCCAGCCCAACAATGGAAAGTTATTCAGCACTTAAAAGGAATGAGCTGTCAAGCCACGAAAAGATGTGGAAGAACCTTAAATACATATTTCTAAGTGAAAGAGGCCAGTCTGAAGAGGGTTCACACATAGGATTCCAGTGATAGGACATTCTGGAAAAGGCAAAACGACGGAGACAGCAAACAGTTCAGCGGCTTCCAGGGAGTGGGCAGAGGAGGGTTGGATAGGCAGAGCATAGGGGACTTGCCAGAGGATGGTGAGAATTCTCTATAGGACACCATGAGGGTAGATGGAGGTCATCCTGCGTTTGTCCAAGCCCATCGAATGTACGCCACCGAGACTGAACTGTGAAGTCAGTCATGGATTTTGGGTGGTGGTGATGTCAACCTAGGTTCATCGGTGGTAACAAATGTACTGTTTGGTGGGGAGGCTGATAGTGGGAGGAAGTAGTGGAGAGGGCAGGGGGCTTCTGGGGAGGTCTCTGTACCCTCCCTTCCATTGTGCTGTGAACTTAAAACTTTGTGAAAAAACAAAGTCTTAAAGAAGTGAATGACATTGTGGTAGTGGAGACAGACCTACCTTCTCAGAGCAACGAGTATAAACACACTGGCCAGCCAGGCCCAAGAACATGGCTCAGAACTCAGCGGGCTGGTAACTCCTTGTCTCCCGGAATGCAGAGGGCAGCCCTGGATCTTTACAGGTGTCTGACTGCACCGTTTAGGTGTGGTCAGTGAATTAAACAAATAAGCACTGAAGGCCTACAGTTTTTTGGGTGTGTCAGCTGCTGCAGGCACCTCCCGATCCCCACGGAGTAAACAGGCTAGAGGGAGATTGGAGCTCAGCCTCCTTGTGCTCACTGGGAGGAACCAGCACAACCTCTCCCGGGACCTTTGCTCAATGTGGTCATGAGCCAGTAGGTGCCTTGCTTTTGGTCATTTAAAAATGTAATGCCAGAGAAAAGCTCTTAAGACGGAGATTCCCGACAGAGGTCAGCCTTTCTTGCTCCACTTCTAGAGAAGAAGCTCATGTGGGGAAAGCGTCAGCAGCTCAGCCTGGGAGCTCAGAACCATTTAGAGGTTGGTGGAGGTGGTGGGGGAATCATCGATGCAAATGGCACAACTTGCTGGAGAAGAGTTCAAGGTTTCGAGCCCTCCCCTCCCCCTTCTCTTATTTCTCCCTCCCTTCTTCCTCCCCTCCCTCCCCCAAACAGCCATGATGGTCATCATGAGTTAGATGCTGAGAAATGGCAGGATGTGGCTCTCGGGGACAAGCTGCTGGTTTGGGTCCCCCATACCCCTCCCCTGTCTCCATCTCTCCTCCTTCTTGCCTGTGTGTCTGAGCTGTGCATTCAAAAGCGGCCTCAGCCCCACCTTAGGGGTCCTGGAGTCCTAGGGAAGATGCTCAGCTTTACTCAAGCAGAAGCTTCCATGGGAAACAGGGCTTTGGGAACCAAGTCCTTCTGGGAGGATGCTGAGTGCTCAGCCTTGAGGGGAGCAGCAGCCAAGTAGCAATTCCTGCCTGACCCCTCCGAACACACACACACACACACACACACACACACACTTCTCCACCCCAGGGAAACAAACATATCTAATGAATATCTCACAGCCACAATACTGATCTAGATTCCTCAAAGGCAGTTGGTAATTATTAAATTGAGAGGATCGTGAAGCACTTTTCTAAATTTGAAAGGTTTATCCAGGACAGATCAAGGCCAGGTAAAGTTAATAATTACAAACCCGTTTCCATAGAAATGGACTTATTAGCAAGCATGCCAGCTGCCTGAAACTAAAAAGACCCCTTTCCTCCAGTTTGAAGGAAATGACTTAAAATAAAAACCTGTGCGTAAGTGACTCTGAGTTGATCCGTTTGTAGCTGGACTTGGGCAGATTCCTGTAGCTTGGGCAGCTCATGGGCTGGACAGTCAGAGAGAACCAGGAAAGGCCCGGGAAGGGAGGAGGGGGCTGGCCCTTTCACACAGACCCTGCCCCCTCTGCCCTAAGACTGGCTGTTTCTATACCCCTGAGACCAGAGTGCAGATTTTGCAGGATCAAATCGCTGAGAACACAGAGAGTTATGCTCCTTTTCTTCTCTTGCTGGAGGTCTCAATTTCTTGGCATTTGCCTTGCTGAGGTCTACCAAGTGCTGAGAACCCAGGAGGAATTAGAAGCAACTCCCAAGGGGCACCTAGGTGGCTCAGTGGGCTAAAGCCTCTGCCTTCGGCTCAGGTCATGATCCCAGGGTCCTGGGATCGAGCCCCGCATTAGGCTCTCTGCTAGCGGGGAGCCTGCTTCCTCCCCCGCCCCCCCGCCTGCCTCTCAGCCGACTTGTGATCTCTGTCTGTCAAATAAATAAATAAAATCTTTAAAAAAAAAAAAAGAAGCAACTCCTAAGTCATGGTTCCAAGGACAGTGCAGCCCAAAGAGGAATTGAAGATCTCGTCCAATAGGACCAAGCATCTCTTGTAGGACACTCAACAGATGGAGAAGTAAGGACTTGCTGTGACCAGAGAGGAAACTTCAGGCTGGGGAGAGGAAGGAGGGTGGCTAAAGGGAGGGCCTCCGTCCCTAAGACCCTGAAATCCCGCTGGCAACTCAGAATTAGCTCTTAGCCTCCCCTTGTTCTGCCTTTTTACTAGAGATACCCAGGTAAACTGGGGCCCCCGGGTGGGGGTTCTCCTGTGTATCCATTGTCCATCTTCTCACGAACTGAGGGATCTCTATGCCATACATGCTGTCTTCCCTGTGCAGAACACCATGACAAACAGATACTTGAGAACAGAGCTCCCATGTCCCAACCCAGCTTAACTGGGACAACCAGCTGTGTCATTTGAATAAATTTGTATTTCAGGGTGAATAGCCATTTCTGGCTGCTGGCCACAGTATTGGACAGAGCACTATCAGAGAGTTTCTTAAAACCTTGCCTGCATGGAAGAGGGTTGGGCATGACCAGTTCTATATGGAGTCTAGTGTCATTCTGATTTGAGTGGAATTCTGCATCGGGCAGGTCAGTTCTGTCAATACTATCACTATGTCTGACCCTTGCCTCTGTACCTCTTGGCTGCCTCTCACCATCCAGTTGGGGTTTTCACTCTCTTCTTAATCAGCAGGTGGGAGGGGAGCTGTCCATGGTACGACATTTCTGGTGGGCGACCAGCAAGCCCAGGTTGATTTTCAAAACTCTTTCTGCAGACCCTGTCCACACCCTGAAGGCTTCCAAGCCCATTTTGGTCCAGGCAGGCCCACTGACAGTAAAAGAATAGGATGGTTTGTGTGACTCAGGTCTCGGGGAACCATGAATCGGTCACTCTGCTGTCAGATTCCTGGGGTGGGGATAAAGTTAGCCTCAGGGGTGACGGGAAAGGCTACAGAACAGGAGTCCTTCACAAATCCTGTGCTGGATGACTCTTGTCTTAACTTTCTGTTCAGTGACGTCTGCCGCTGGTACAATGGGCTGCCTATCATTTACAACATCCCCGTCAATGACAAGGCGCTCCCGTGTACAAAAATACTGAGAATGACGCTGGTCTTTTTCATGTTTCTGTGTCCCATCCGCCTTCTTCCCCTCCTCCAAACACATATGCAGTGCTGCCACTCCATGAATTAAGGCAGGGGAATTCTTATGTCTCATCTCACTTCAGGGTCATGAAACGAGGAATCCCTGTACCCTCTTATGTGTCACTCATAGCTACGTAGTGGACAGGGAGCTATGGAGTCCTTCCCTGCTTGGTCTCCTCATGCTCCCATCAGTCCATGACGTCACCACCCTTCTCCCCAAATCATAAAGCTCTGAGTTTGAGCCACAGGTCCACAGGCATACAGATACGCAAATGTGGAATTAGCCAGAGTCCAGGCTGTGCCTCAGGAATGGAGGGAGGCTCAGGGCCCCTCGCTGTGTGCAAACATGGGGGTGGGGAGAGCTGTCTGAACTGTTTACCCAGGGAGGAACAGATGGGTTCCCACTGAGCCCTGCAGACGGACGGCCCACCCACTTGGAGGTGTGGGGGTCACTGACAGCCCATGAATCAGGCTCTGTCAACACTGTTGTGTTGGGCTTTCGACTGGCAAGGAGGAACATGGCATTCATGCCTCTTGCCGTTCTGTGGAGCCTCAGGTTTTCAACTTCACTTCGACCTGTGTTTGTTTTCCAGGGCAAATGGCACCTTCTATGAGATCCTGCAAGTGGACTTTGGGATCGACAACAGCAGCGGCCTGGCCGGGGCGCAGCCCATCACCTGGCAGGTAGAGTACCCAGTGGAGGACGCCATGAGCGAGCTGGCCGTCTCCGAGATCTTCGTCAGCCCGACATCCTTTGTGGGCATCGTCCCTCTTGCAATGGTGAGAAATCTGAGCTTCGGCAGAGGGTCACCAAGAGGTTTTCTTGGTGCGCTTCTAATGTTCCAAGAAACATGTTTTATAAACCTGTTTTATAACCTGTTATTTTTTTTTATGCACCTGATGAGAACGTTTAAGCAAGGGAAATACACTTGGATTACATTTTATTAGCCTGCTTTCTCTAATGCCTTTTTGGAAACTATTTGGGGTCTGCCGTGAATCTCTTCTCCTTTGTGGATTTTGGTGAATATTTCCTGGGGGCTCCTGTTCTTTATGGTCTCAATCTGGGCCCCCATCAGGACCGAGTGCTGGGCCGAGTGGAACGCACCAGGCGTCAGAGTGGGCACAGCGCTCTGCACGCTGAGTGAGCAGTTCTGGCTACTCAGCCTCACCAGGCAGTTCCCAGGTAGCATGGGGCCGGGCAAGCTGAAAAATGTGATAGCCTGAAGCAGCCTTGTTGGGGACTGACCCGCTGAGCCTGCAGAGGGTCCCAGAGTCCGTAAAACCACGTCCCGTTTCTGTTCTTGGCCAGGAGGTAACCAGATTTTCCCTCTGAGCTTGGTTAAGGCTCCGTTCATGACCAGGCTCAGGGGCCCATCTCAGAACAGGGTCATGCATGAGGGTCCAGAGTGTAAAAGGACAATGCTGGTGAGTCACAGGGGTCACCAGTCCCCAGGAGTGCCCCATTCCTAATACCCCTTCCCGCACTGGAAATGTTTGGTGGAACAGGAAATATTCAGCATTGCTTCAGCCTTCCATCTGGCGACAAAGCATGAGGGTCAGCACCCAGATATTCTAGAGAAATCCATGGGTGTTTCTATTATCCATACTCCAGTTGGATACCAGGGTTGAGGTCCTCGCAGATGAAACCCTACACCTGCCAATAAAGTCTGCAGTTCCCATATCGAGGTTCTTATGCTTGTCTATGCCCAAAACATGCTTTCCCTGTGTGTCCCCGTGCCTGGCTCCTTCTCTTCACCTTGACTGTTAAGAGACGCACTTTCCAACCATGTGGGCCAGAACTGGCTCTCTGTTCCTGTCACCCGGCTCTTCCTGTTCACACCTCTGCCCTGTTTCAGCTTCTTTATAGATGTTATTGGTGTTGGAGGTGCAGGGCTCCCCTTCCATCCCCTTCCTGCAAGGTGAGATCGTGAGGGTAGGAGTCCGTCAGTTGTGTCCACATCTGCGATCCTGGCACCTAGAACAGTGCCTGAGACAGTTGCTGTATGCTGTGAATGAAGGTCAGCACATGAATGAACCCCTTGCTTTCATCCCGGCTACTTGGCTTATCTAGTTCTCGAAAGTTAGCCTGATGGAGTTGACCTGCCTCGGCTACAGTCCCCACTTTGGTTTCGGTGCAGTCGCAGTCAGCAGGAAATGGCCCTGTTAAGGGGCAGAGGGAGACGGATGTGGATTTTAAAGCAGAATGAGACTGTTCTGATTCTCCAGATCAACCTCAGTCTGGCTGAGGTTGGCTTATGGTTTTACCCTGCGTCCTTACCATGGGGGCTCTGTGCTTAATGGGTGGCTCTCTGTTCATGGGGATTCTGCAGCCTCCTGTTGCTTCTGAGGACGGAATTTCGAGGGAGAAGGTCACGCCCTCCTCTGAAGGGCAAGTGTCGGTTTTGGGAAGAGCAGGAAAGGGGGCTGGAACCAGGAGAGGGGCAGAGCCCCGTGGTTGGCCAAGCGCAGAAGCCCCCAGACCAAATCCAGGGTCAGACACAGCCATAACCATTTGTCGTGGGTTGTTGGTGGCTGATTTCACGCTGTTGTGGTGTGTTCAGTGTTTGCAACAGTATAGCCTTGGCCAAACTTGGGTTTTAGCATTTCGCCGGCCCTAATCGCTGGCCCGAAGTCCCCTTCTGAGGAGAGTGCCTGCCAGTGTGGACCGTTATCTGCTCTTATTGGGCTTCAGGGGATGTGCTGGTTGTCCAGTCTCTTGGGATCCCCTTTCCTGATGAGATCTTCGTTACAGACACACGAATGCTCTTTGCTGACGGAGACACCCTCTCTCACGATGCTGCCTGAAGACCTAACTCACAGCTCCAGGCCGGGTGGGCTGTCCCTCACAGGGTCAGGGCTCGGGGCTGGGACAACACAGAATTGGGGTGGGGAGAGAAGGAGGTGGTGAAACCCACACAGGAAGGAAGGAAGAGCCTGGCAGGGCAGGGAAAGCAGGCATTCAGAATGTGGTCCTAGATCATGGGTTGGCTTTGATGGTCTCTCTGCAGGGGTCGGCGCTTCCCTGTGGGGTGTCCCTGCTCTTTTTTTTTTTTATTTCTTTAAGATCTAATTGGCTTTATTAAACGTTTCGTGAATCGGGCAGTATCTTATTTAGAAAGTAGGGAGGACTTCCAAAGGGCTACAGAAAGGGAGGGGTTCTAAAGGCAGGACAAGAAAATTATAAACAGAAAAAAGGATAATTTCAGGGGAGGTCACCTTCCATTGCAGACAAAAGGGTCTCAGGTAAATTATCTCATCTTCCTTTGGGGGATCGAGAGGGCCCGTGGGACAGGTTGCCTTATTGGTGCTCATCAGAACATTGCAGACCAACCAGTTAATTCTATGTTCCTGAGGGAGGCTGACACTTTCAGGAGGCCGGGTGTGGGGCCCCAGTTTGGTGATGTGGTCGTAGCATAAGTGACTTCATTTTGAGCCTGTGGTTTTCTATGTTATGATATGTTATGTTATGTTATGTTATGTTATCTTATCTATCTTATTTTAATTCTATTCTATTCTGTTTTATTCTATTTATCTTTTCAATGTTCTAAGATTCATTGTTTATGCACCACACCCAGTGCTCCATGCAACACGTGCCCTCCTTAATACCCACCACCAGGCTCACCCAACCTCCCACCCTCCCCACCTCCAAAACCCTCAGTTTGTTTCTCAGAGTCCACAGTCTATCATGGTTTGTCTCCCCCCTCTGATTTCCCCCAATTCACTTTTCCTTTCCTTCTCCTAATGTCCTCCATGTAATTCCTTATGGTCCACAAGTAAGTGAAACCGTATGATAACTGACTCCCTCTGCTTGACTTATTTCACTCAGCATAGTCTCCTCCAGTCCTTTCCAAATTGATGGAAAAGTTCAGTATTCATTCTTTATGATGGCTGAGTAATATTCCATTGTATATATGGACCACATCTTTATCCATTCATCTGTTGAAGGGCATCTTGGCTCTTTTCCACATTTTGGGTATTGTGGCCATTGCTGCTATGAACATTGAGGTACATGTGGCCTTTCTTTTCACTACATCTGTATCTTTGGGGTAAATACCCAGTAGTACAATTGCTGGGTCATAGGGAAGCCCTATTTTTTATTTTTTGAGGAACTTCCACACTGTTTTCCAGAGTGGCTGCACCAACTTGCCTTCCCACCAACAGTGTAAGAGGGTTCCGCTTTCTCCACATCCTCTCCAAAACACGTTGTTTCCTATCTTGTTGATTTTGGCTATTCTAACTGGTATAAGGTTCTCAGTGTGGTTTTGATTTGAATTTCCCTGATGGCCAATGATGATGAACATTGTTTCATGTGTCTGTTGGCCATCTGTATGTCTTCTTTGGAGAAGTATCTGTTCATGTCTTCTGCCCATTTTTTGACATGATTATCTGGTTTTTTGGGTGTTGAGTTTGAGGAGTTCTTTATAGATCTTGGAGATCAGTTCTTTGTCTGTAGTGTCATTTGCGAATATCTTCTCCCATTCCATGGGTTGCCACTTTGTTTTGTTGACTCTTTCCTTTCCTGCTCCCTTGTCTTACTGGCTGGTGCCTGGAGGTGGAGTGCAGTGGATACCCGTGGCGAGCTTGCCTGCATATGGAGGTTTCTCTGCTGCCCTCCTTCTGTCACCCCCACTCCCTCCCCTCAGGGGACCATCCTGGTGCTTTGCTGCTCACGGAGGCTGGTTTTATGTGTGTTGTGCACGCGGCATGCCCCTGACCATTTGACGCCACCCGGTGCTCCCCATCTGGCTGGTCTTTACTCAGGGACAGTTTCTCACATTGGGCTTTCATTCCTCTTGGCAGGAAGGCGCCGGGGTTGGGTGGTTGAGTGGTGCTGTGTATCTCCATCTATCTCTTAGAGCACTGGGAAGAGCGGCTCTGACGTGGCTCCAGAGGACCAGAGCTGTTTTGTAAAGTTGGCCATGGGACCGAAGTTGGTAGTTCCTCCTCTTGTAGTCAGTAGCTGTCGCCGTTCCCCAGACGCACAGCTGCCAAGGGGAGCATTCTGCCTACCGTGCTTGGCAGGGAGTACCTTCTACGGGCTTCTTCCTTTTCTCTCTTCCTGCCTTCCCCTTTCCCTTTCCTCTCTCTCTTCTTTCCCTTCTTCCCCTCCTTTCTTCCTTCTCAGTGGCAACTAACTCTGGGCAGCTTCTGCATGGAAGACATGACGCATCCACAGAACATCCACAAATGGGCTTCTTGCTGTATCAGTTGTACCCAGAAACAGAAACCACTTAAGTAGGGAGGACACAGGGATGGAAGCCTGAACACGCAGCTCAGCAATGAGTACGATGAGCAGGCAGACACAACAGAAGAGTCGGGAACTCTGGCCAGAGCAAGATTCCACTGGCCCGGGGCTGGAGGAAGGGGAGGCATTCCTGGGAACCAGGCCTGGGCCCCCTGAGCAGCCAGAACCCCACAGGGAATGGATCTGAAGGTCCACAGGCTCTGGTTGAGGCCGCTGTCTTGCTGGTTTTGTTGCACAACATGACTCCAATGTCCCAAGTGTGTCCTGTTCATCAGAAGCCTGTGCATTCGGGACACAGCCACAGTGAGTCCTGGATCTGCCCAGAATGTTCCACTTGGCTGGTTTCTGGTCTCTTTTCGCCTCAAGAGTCCACTCGGAGAGGCCTCTCCTGGCTGCTCAGACCAAATTAGTTCTGTCCTTCTTATACTCTTGTTCCCTTGCTTCTTGTAGACCCCACCAGTGTTCTCAGCTCACGCTTATTTACGTGATTGTGCATGTCTGTCTCAGTGTGGCTCGGATTGTGAGAAAGAATTTAAACAGAGAAAGTTTGCACTAAAGGGTCATTCTTCATAACAGAGACTGGAATAATGACGGATTGCTTAGTAAGAGATGAAGAGAACTCTGAAGAGTGTTCGAATGGCAGCCTTCACGAGCATCCACGGCTCCAGGGCTGAGCTGGGGGCCCCAGGAATGAGCCCCCCCCCCCGCCCTGAGATCCAGTTCTTGCTGGACAGGGTGTGGTCCCAGCTCATGGAACGTGGAGAACTTGCAGAGGTAGCATGCCAGTGGAACTTCCTGGAATCCTGAAGACTGTTCTTTATAGAAAGATGTCTCATCAGAGGCATTGGTGGCTGCTGGGCAAAGCTGCTGGGTGCCGGGCACTGTAGGAGCTGGGCATGGGGATGGCTTCCAGTGCTGGAGAAGTCCCAGCACGGGCGCACAGCCCATAGACAGGGTGCACCAGAACCCCAAGGCAAAGCCCTTTCCCTTGGAAACATCTCTCCAGCACCCCTACTGACAGCTCAACACGTCACCTTTTGGCAAAGGAAAGGGCTCAGGCCCATTTACATAGAGCAGGTAATGAGGGCTGAATTTGGAGCTGGGCAGCAGTAGGTTGGAAAGCAGAAACAGGATCGCAGGCTCCTGGATGGGAGGGACCCTGTTTGCTCTCATCACTGGGGACTCCGTGCATGATGCCGAGTATACAGTATTTGCTCAACAGATGAATGGATGGTCATATTTACTGTCAGAACCCAAGGCCACTGGCTGGAGCTCTCCTTTGCTGAGTCAATTTCCTTTTGCTGCAGCAAAAAATCACTCCAAGCTTAATGACTTAAAGCAACAAGAAATGATCATTTTATCGTCTGGAGGCCCGAGAGTCTGAAATGGGTCTCACTGAGCTGAAATGCACCTGTCAGCAGAACTGCATCCTTCCTGAAGCTGAGACGGAGAAGCCACATGTTGCCTTTTCCAGCTCCTAGAGGCCACTCACATCCCTTGGGCCCTGACTCCATGTCATTCAAACCTCTGCTTCCGTCATTACATCTCCTCTCTGACCCTCCTGACTCCCAGAGTCCCTTAGGAAGGCCCTTGCAATGACATGGGTGCCACTTGGATGTTAGCCAGGAAAATCTCCCCATCTCAAGAGTCTTCACTTTTCCTCTTGCCAGGCGAAGTAACATATGCATAGATTTTGGGGATTATGATGCGGACATCCTAGAGGGGCCATTATTTTCCCCCCACCTGCTTTGCTCAGGCTATTTACTGAGAACTCTCCATCTCTCTTCCCATGATCTGTTCTGTTGCCTGAGGAGCTTTCTGGGTCTCAGTGTCATCCCCAGCCAACCCACCCCCTCTGACACCTCCAGGCTCTGAGGACACTGCTCTCCTGGCATCAGGGAAGCCCTCTGCACTCTGCTTTTCCAGAGGATCTCACGATAGAGACCCCACAGGCATGGTGATCTCTAGCCTCTTTGTTTACACAGACAGCCTTTCATCCTGGAGGGTAGGGGACCACCATGGGCCTGGGGCCAGGGAGGCTTCTGTTGTAGCTCCTCCTCCAACCCCAGGAGCTGGGGAGAGGAGACCTGAGGGCAGAGCCTACCTGGCTTCTCATTCTGCATGTAGCCTCCGAGGGGTCCCCTAACTTCTCTTTGTTATAGTTTCTCGTGTGTGAATCCCAAGAAAGAACACTGGTCCTATCTGCTGCACAGTGATGTCATATGGACCAAGGGACCTAGAGCAAGTACAAGCATGCTTACAACATCCAGGAAAATGTGAAGGTCATGCGTGCAGTGGAAAGCACCCCAGGTAGATTGAACCGGATCCAACTGTTATGTCGAATTAACGACCCTCTCTAGCTTGTCAGTTTTGTTATCCTGTTCATTTACTTGGGTGATGCACATACTGGGAAAATTTCAATGATTTTTGCCTTTAAGGTAGTTGGCAGTAGAACATTTTGGTCAAGAGTACAGCTTGTTGGGTCAACCTGTTTAGACTGAAATTGGAACTTTAGTGTTTACTGGCTGGGTTATCGTGGGCCTATCACTTTACTTACCTGAAACTCAGTTTTCTCGTCTGTAAACTGAAGAAATGGGGTTTCTTGTCTTTTAGAGTTCCGTGAGGACTCAGTCGGACTACAGGGAGGGTGTTACTGTGTTGGCCCAGCATCCTGTCAGGACTCAGTCAGCTTTAGTCATCATTATTTTCGTCAGGGCTGCCATTTTCTCTGGCCATATGCGGGCACATCTGTCACACTTTGGGTGAGGGCCAAGCCAAAGTTCAGTCTCAGAGTGGGTGGTGGGTTCTCCTCCTGGAGGGAGCAAAGAGTTTGATTTCATGAGTCAGAGATTGCCAGTGGTCAGAGGTGGGGAGATGAAGACCTGTTATTTGGGGACTCGGCTGTGACGGGCGAGAGGGGGGAAGACTTGGGGTGGGCAGTCAGCTGTAACTCCACCATCCGTCTCTTTATCTGTTTGTCCATCCATCAGTCTCACTGCACCTTCTGAGGGGGCACCATGACCCTGGAAGGCAACCCAGGCTTATGATTCGGAACTTTGCTACCAAGTTGTGTAGCCCTGGGTAACATTGGAGACTGTTGACACCTTTAGGGTAGAGAAACAATCTCTACTTCATGAAGGCAAATCTGCAGCTTTGGGGTAATGTCTGATAGGACGAGGGAGAGACCCCAGGATTGGAAGCCAGGACAGGAGCTGATCCAGGGAGGAAAACTTGCAAAACAACAGTGGCAGTGATGATGTACTCATCCATCTGTCTTTCCACCCATCTGTCTGTCCATCTGTCCGTCCATCTACCATCTCTATCCATCCGTCCTTCCACCCATCCATTTTGTTTATCCAACTACCCATCTTTCCATCCATCATTCTGTCCATTCATGTCTGTCCACTCATCCATCTTTCCATCTGCCCATCCATCTGTCCATATGTTTGAACAGCCATCCATCTTTTCCTTCATCCATCCATCTGTCCATCTGTCCTTCCATCCATCCATCCGTCCATCCATCCATTTGCTCATCTATTCATCTGTTCCTTCCTTCTTTCCTTCCTTCCAGTCAATTAGTGTACAACGGACATTTATTTAGTATATACTATGTGCTGGGTTTATTATTTTTTGGTACAGGGAGAGGGAGAAAGTGGAGCTGATGGAAATTTTGGAGTTGAAAACCATTTGTGTCTGATAATTCCATTTCTAGCAGAACAGCACAGATGGTCAAAACCTTCCAAAATCCCATCTTAAAAAGGGCAGTTGAAAAAGAGGAGTGTCACAGCTCAGGGTAATAATGATGTTTTCTGCATCATCTTTAAAACCTAAAGCTTGAAAATAATCTTTTTGCAGTTCCCTCCATGCCTGGGAAATGCTAACTCGGTGCCTGTTTCTTTTCATTATGGAAGCGCAAGTTTTCTGCCTTTCCCCTTCCACTGTGTCCCTTCATTCTCTCTCACTTCTCTTTAGTTTTCTGCCCAATTACTGAGCTTTGAGCTTAGCTTAGAGATTTATTTCCAGGGGTGCTGCAGAGTGCGGGGCTGGAGTCCACTATCCCACTACCGTTCTTAAAACTAAAAAGCGCCTTTCTGCACATGCCGGTAAAAACACATTATCTTTCCACAAGGTTGGAATAAAAAAAATGAACACATTTGGTGAGTTTCTAGGCAACTGGGTACACGGGCTCCGCATAGGAAATAAACAAGAGAAATAATCAGATCTGTCCTCAGTTGTATCCGCCTGAGACTTTACCAGACCTGGGCACAAGTACTTCTTTCCTTCCAACAGGACTCGTGTGCCTACTGTGTGTTTCAGCAGATGCTGATGACGGCGGCCCAGGGCCCCAGCTTGCAGGCTGCTCCCATGCCAGGACAGTCCGTTCCATCCGTTCAGGTCCAAGAACTCACGCCGGTAGCAGGACGGAGAGACCGGGGAAGTGGGTGGGCAGTGTCAGAGCATTAAGAAGATGTCTTTCTGAGGGTCCGGTGTCTGCCCTGAGGCCTAACCGAGGAGGACGAGGCAGCAGCAGAGGGAGCAGAGCCCGACTGCCAGCAGACCCAGCTGTGGTGTGACCCAGCTGTGGTGTGAGCTAGGACCTCCAAGAGGGCCCGGGGCTAGAGCGGGTGGAGCAGGGGTGGGGGTTGGGAAGCGCTGAGAGTGTGCAGGGGAGGGCAGCGCGGGTTCCGCAGGCCTTGGAGGTAACGGCTTACGCCACACGGGCCTCCTGGTGCCCGGCACTGTTCTCGACGTCCGTATCTGTCTCCTGCAGCTGCTATGATGAATTACCACAACCCTCATGACTTGCAACAGCACAAACTTATCTTGCACTTCCCGAAGTCTGGGATGGGTCTGGGGGGCAGAAATCAAGGCGTCAGCGGGACCGTGTTCCTTCTGGGGGCACTGGGGGAAAATCAAGACCCTCATTTGCCGGTTTTCAGCTTCTAGAGGCTCTTACGTCCACTTGCATTTCTGTGTCCCCTTTCCTGGACTGTGACTCCGATCATACGTACAGTAACAACCAGCAGGCTTCCGAACCTGGGGCCTGCAGAAGGTGTCTGTTGTTAGAATTCAGGGGTCCCTGAAATCGGATGGGGACAGATAAGCCACCCCCCATACATAGACATGCCCACATATGTTTGTGCACATACACACACAGATACACACACACACATACCGAGTGCTGGTCTCTGCCCTCTGGCAGTCCACCGCTCGGGGGTGGGGCAGGGGACATACAGACAAGCTCGGCGCAGTGAGGGCACGGATGGATTCCCATTCACGATCTCCCCTTGTGGCTGCACCGCCAGCTCCCCAACCCCAACCTCCCCACCGTCAGATCTCTCTTGCGTGGTTGGTTCAGCTCCTGCCTCCACCCTCCACACCCTGCCGTCTGTACTCTGCAAGTACACACAGAGCACTCTGCTTAAACACGCATCAGATCCTGCAGACTCCGTGCCGGAAGCCCTGGGACGGCCGTCCGGTCCTCCTGCGCCGCAGTTCTCCCTCCTCACCAGCATATCCAAAGCTCGCTTCACCCACCCCGAGCCCTTTGCTACCCCAGGACCTTTGTCTGGGCTCGTCCTCCACCCAGAATCCTTCCCACAGCTCTGGACATGTCTGTCACTTGTTCATTCAAATGTCAGCTCAGGTATGGGCAAATTCTCTCTAGGGAGACAACGGTGGCTTTTTTTTTTTTTCTTTTGGTCTTCTGTACATAGACCTCATCTCAGTCATTCTACACATTTGGGAGCAGAGTGGGGAGCGTGGGGTGCCTTGGAAGGTAGGAAGAGGGGGTCAGAGAGAGAGAGAGAGGTTCCGCTGCCTGGGATGAGAGGATTTGTGGTCTCTAAAGTGGGGGGGCACCCACCTTTGACTTCCTGCCTGTTCCCCTGGGGCCATGAGAAAAGCTCACAGGGAAGAGGCTGCTTGTCATCCCTAGAGAAGTGGGACCCTGGGCACAGGGTTCCCAGCCTTTGGAATGACTCCCAGAGTCTGTGCCCATCTTGGATCTGGACCAGGAGCGTGCCAGTGACAGTCACAGTGGGCATGGAGTTCCGGCCCCTTCTTGCCTTCAGCGATAACCCAGACTCCTGGTTCTTGTTTGACAAGCAGCGAAGTTTTGAAATGATCCGAGTTGACGGCAAACTCAGATCCCCAAGGGACGCTCAGTGTCGGCGCGGGCAGATTCGGCCACTGTGTCCAAATCCTGGACCTCACGCTTAGTGGCCGCCAGACCTTGGGCAGGTGGTTTCCCTGCTCTGGGACCCAGTTCCCCGTGGGTGGGATCAGCCCAGGCTTGTGGTGAAGTCACGCGTGAGAATTATCCAGGGCAGAGCCTGGGGGTAAACGGCCGTCAAAACTAGGAGTCTGGAACAGCGGCGTGTGCAGTAGAGAACACGAGGGGTTTCTGGCCCGGTGCTATTCCGAGTTCATGGGACGGACGAGGCACAGGTGCAACATGGAGAGAGACGTTGTCACAGCAGGGGCCCCTGGAGCAGAGAGGGACCACAGCAGGTGCTCCCGCCTCCAGCTCCTGCACAGCCCGTTTTCCTACGCCTTTCTCCTCCTTCATACTCAGGGAAGCTGGGTCTTGCTGCCACAGGAGGGAGGGCACAGGCCGCGTCTCTCCCCAGGACCAAGCCCCATGAAACTGCTCTTACCCGATCTGCAGGCACCTGCTGCCAACCTGCCCACTTGCTGTAAGCGTCCATGCTGCTGGGCCAGTGGCTGTGAGTCACTCTGCTTGCTACATGGAAGCTTTGGGCACCCTGGAGGCGACTTTATTTTCTTGGGATCATTGTGCCTAATGGCACCCCCCACACTGGGCACTTAAATCTTGCGAGGCCCCTGTTTCCTCTCATGGAGCCACTCTCTCCCTCCCCGGCTGTCGGGGTTTGTCCTTTGGCCACCCGGCCTGCCTGTGGCTGACCTTCAGAGGGGCCCTTGGAGCCCCCCCCGCCCCGAGCCAGCCTGAGCAGGGACGTCCTGGCCCCCAGGATGGTCCAGCGGGGGTCCGCCGCCCCTCGGGGTGTCTGCCGTAGCTTTGGGAGATCTTAAGTGGAAGGGCAGTTCAGAAAGTTTTAAAGGCTTAAGAATGAGTGTCTTTTTTGCCCTTAGTCTTTTGTTTTGTTTAAAACTTAAAAAATAAAATCGAAGAGTGCTTGAACACATCCTCTTAAAGCGTTTCAGGTAAGACGGGTGTGTTTGCGGACCAGCCCACAATCCCAACGTGCTTCCCCCAGTCAACGGTGGTTTATCTTTCTCTGTGTTTCCCGTCTGGAGCTCTGTATCTACATTTGGACACGTATCTGTGGCTGCAGAAAACACACCCAGCTGTTTCGCGTGTAAGTGTGCGCGGCTGTGCTGTAAAACAAAGGGCGCTGTGCTGTGTATCGCCTTCTTAATGGTCGACAATATGTCTTGGAGGCCGCTTCAAGCCCATGTGGATAGAACTGCCTCATCCATTTTTTAAAAACCTGCTCTGTCATATTCTGTGACGGGCCATTCCGTCCCCTTCCCTACCGATGAGTATTTACGTGGTTCCCATTTCTTTTCTTCCCCTTTCATTTGTTACTCTGATGCACCCTGTGAGACGCCATCTGGCTTGGGGCTGGGACGTGGGTTTACATCCTGTGCTAAATGGTGGCGTGCCGGGCGGGGCTGTGCTGAGGCAGGTCCGTGTCTTGGGGCGACCGTCGTGAATGATCACCAGCCCGACGGCTGAAAACAACAGAACTTCTCACTCCGTTCTGGAGGACAGAGCTCCAAAAGCAAGACATCAGCAGGGTCACACTCCCTTTGAGGGCTTGAAGGTTCTAGGTCCTTCCTTGCCTGTTCTGGCTTCTGCTGGCTCCAGGCCTTCCTTGGGGTGTGGCCACCTCGCTCCAGTGTCTGTCCCTGCCGTCAGAGGGCTGGCTTGTGGGTTTGCCTCTGTGGGTCCTCTCCCTGTGAGGACTCCAGGCATTGGCCCATCCTCATCCAGTCGGACCTCATTTAACTAACGACATCTGCAAAGACCCTCTTTCCAAATAAGGCCCTACCCTGACAGTCCAGTGGGCATGTATGGGGGGAGGGCGGGACTAACCCACTACAGGAGCAGCAAGGGCGAGTGTCTACATGCATAGCACGAACGCGCTGACTTAGATCTAGACGGCGTTCCCCCGGCAGCCCTGTCCCACACTGTGCCCGTCGCCAGCAAGGACGGTGACTTACAAGGCTGGGAGTTCTTCAGTCAGCGACGGAGCGGCGCCCATTTCCATTCAGTCTTGCCGGTTAGACTCCCTTTGCCGGGACAAGCACGGGGTCCCAGCGCCGCCGAAACGCATTTTTGTTGAGTCCTGACTTCGCAAGTCCATCCAGAAGGCCCGAGTGCCTCTCCTTCTACCAAAACAAATTTGTTAGTGTCCTTACCTGTGGGAGGCAGCACGCAACCCTTGGCAGCAGGGGTCTGGAGTGAACCCCCCCCAGCAGAGCTGTCGGGTAGGCGCTCTCATGTACAAGAAAGAGCGAGCTAGCCTGCAAATAGCCGTTAGCTTGTCTATACACACACGGTTTCACCTGATTGATCCGACCCGGTGGCAGCCAAAAGGAGCGACTTTAAATGGTCAAGGAGAATGTGTGTCCAGTGGGAGGGAGCGTTTTACAAATGACCAGAAATAACCGTCTTTGTCGGATGAGATTAAAGCCGCGCGGTTTGCACACACTGCTGTACGCACACTTCTGACGGGCCCGACGCCGCTCACCGGCCCCCGGTCGCGTTATTCCCGAGGGTGACGCCGCTGCGCGTGGTCACGGAACCGGTCACCGCGGTGGCCCCACGTCGGCCTCAGATGTTAGGTCATTTCCTAACTTATATTTAAAAAATAGCAACATCGAAAGGGCTGCTCTTGCGGAGGGAACCGGAGTCAGCTAAGTGGAAAAGGAGAAGAAAGAAAAACCCATTAAGATGTTTAGTTCAGTTGACCTGCGTCTTTTTGGCAAACCTTTGCTGATGGGTAATTTCTGAAGGTGAATGGGAAAAACAGACCCAGTGAGCAAGTCCGGGAAAGAGACTCGTGGCTGTCGGGCAGAGGAACGAAGGATTCTGGGGGCCTCTCTTGCCGCCGGAATGTGACGGGACACGTCTTTAAGGCTCCGTCAATACCATTAATATTTATGACCTATCTCACGAAAACATCCGCCGAACAGCCCATCCATCAACGACTTCTGCTCGGGCATTGTTCTGTTGCTGGGTGATGAGGCCCGAATGACAAAATGGAGAGCAATTACGTGAAGGGTTTTATTTGCTTCTGCTTTACACACACCCTTAAAGATGGTAAAATCATCAGGAGGCTGCCCTCTGAGAACCCAATTTTCTCTTTGGAAAGAGAAATCTCCTTGACCGTCCACGTGTGAACTGGGTTGTTCGTCACCATGTGGAGTTATGGATGGGCAAGTTGTCTGTGAGCGCTGAGCCTTCCAGGTGCCTCCTCCGAGACGGAGATTTCTGGTTGGAAAGGACACTCCCGAGGCCTTGCCGATGCAAGGACTTGGCCCGCCCTGTGCTGGACTGCAGGGAAACAGGTGCGCTTAAGGAAGGCCGGGCTGCGGCATGTCAGACCCAATCCACCGCTTGCTTAAGCCCTGGGATCTTTGGCACAGCCTGCCTTCATGAACACTGGTCATCCCACTGGTATTAAAGGACATGTAATTCCCACTAGGATAGCCTCATCATCAAGGCTTTGGAAGGATGATCAGTGAGATAATGACACGTGCCCAGTGCTTGTCCCACGACGTGCGCCCGGTAAAGGTTAACAGCTCCTTCTCCCCTGCGCGCCAGCGTGCTCCAAGGGGACGCACTTGACAGCCATGGTGAGAGCAGAAATACTTCATAACCCGGGGTGAGGTCACCGACCAGTAGGATTAGGTGCAGCTGGTAAATGATCGTGCCCTCCGCCCCCCGGGAGGACGCGGCAGGACATATGATAAGGCACCATTTTTTTGTATAGGTTAGTGCAGAGCCCAGGACACCTCCTAAGCGGCTTCACTTCACCAACCGCACTTCTGATGGGCCGGAGCTTCTCCCTGCCCTGCGGAGGGCCCCAGGGCGGCGGTCCCCGGGGCGCCCACTAGATGGCGCGCGCACACCAGCTTGCGGCCACCCCTGCCCCGTGCTCCCCTCCCCCAGAAGGTCCCTATGCCCCTGTCCCTGCCCCTGCCCAGTCTTCTCCCTGCTTACCTGCCTTCTCAAGCCCTTCGCTCCCCGGGGAGCCCCGGTTTCCCCAGGTGTAAGGAAGGAAGGTGCCCTTTGGGGGCAGCCCCACCCCGCGCTGCACCTGCTGTGGGACCCCTAGCCCCACCTGTCACAGCCTGGAAAGGGGTCGCCTCCGTCCGCCAGCGCGCCGCGGCCCTGCTGCTGGAAGGACACCCGTGGGCGGCTTTTTTCTGGAAAGGCCTCATTGTTTTTATGGGAGAGGACGCGCGCTCCTGCTAAACTTCTGAACTACCTAAGGAAAGTCAGAACCGCGGCAGCCCCCGCAGGGCCATGGGTGAGATTATAGGTCTGTTACTGGACACAGCCACGTCCACGGCCATGCTCCGATGGGGGTCGTGCCCGGAGAAGTGGACAGCAGGGGACGCCCTACTTGACAGCAACGAGGTCGAACTGTGTTGCCAGCTTGTGAAGCGCCACATTCCCCTTTTTACTTGTATTTAACCGAAGACAAAGAATCTGACGTGGAATTTCTGAGCTTCGAAAACCAGTCACCGCAAGAGATGCTGATCACGAAACACTGTGACGGGGGAGTTTCGGGGAAACAAGTCAGGGCCGGAGCCTTCTTCTTTCTCTTCTTACTGTCACCGCAGGCTCCCCAGAACCTTGTTCCCCTGCTTGGAAAGGCCAGCTTTTGGTTCCCGCGCAGCAGGTTTTCTTCTCATTTTAGGTCTTTATGTATGTATTTGTGCAAAAATACTGTGTTCGGATTTATCGGGCTGCGAGGACACGCAGAGCTGTGGATAAACTAGTTAACATCACCTCACGTAGGTCCCGTTTCACAGGTGCGTGTGGTGGGAACACTTCAGGTCTGTCCTCTAAGCCGCTGTCTGGGGTGCGGCACAGCGTTGCTGACCGTCCTGGCCACGCTGTGCGTTAGCGCCCCAGGACGCATCCGTCTTATTCGTACCTGCAGCTTCGTACCCTGGACCAGCCTCTCCCATTGCCTCCAGCCTCCAGCCCCCAGCGACCGCCGTGTACTCTCTGCGTCTGTGCGTTTGACGGATTTCGGTTCCACATGTGCATGAGAGCACGCGGCGTTGTCCTTCTATGTCTGGCTTATTTCACTGAGCAGACGCCCTCCAGGTCCTTCCACGCTGTCACAGGGGTTGGAGTTTCCTTTCCTTAGGGATGAACAACTTCCGTGGACATGTGTTCCCATGTGTCCCATCTTTTATTCCCTCACCCGTCCGCCTGTAGGTTGTCTCCTCACTTGTGAGTAACGCTGCTGTGAACACGCGTGTGCAGGCGTCGCACGAGAGTCCACAGCGTCCGAGCTACCCCATAGGGCGGCCGTTGGTGGCATGTGGTCATTTAAACGAAAGCTGATCTAACGTTAAGTCCCGTTAAAATTCAGTTCTCCGGTTGCACTGGCCACGTTTCAGGTGCCCAGTAGCCACGTGTGGCCAGTGTGACTTCATTAGCGCAGATACGGGATGTTCTATGCCTGAAGACGGTGCTGATACCGACCCTCTTCTTTGACAGGTGTGTCCCTTGGACTTCTTCCCACTTTCCTCCGCTTAGACAGTGATTAGTTTTACATATATTTGCACACTTCTGAATTGTACCCCGTTTGTGTTCCGTTTCAGAACCCGACGTCCCACTTTGATGCTCATCCGTCCCTCACGTCCTCCGTTACGTACCCGCTCACTTCATCCGTCCCCACCATGGTTCCAGAAAGGATGAGTCTGATCTTTGATCACCAAAGGCCCCTTTCTGTTGCGAAAGTCTACTTTTTCATTCCTTTAGTGTCATTTTAATGAGGTCCCCGGGGGGACCAGTGAGCTAAACCAAGTGGTCAGCCGCTGCATTGGACTGAAGTCCTGAAATGCTTGGTGAACTGTGGAAGGTTGTTCAGATCTCGGGGACAGGTGGCCCGTCATTCTTTCCGCACACCTGACCGAGGGCCCGTGGGCCAGGCTGCAGGGTGGGAGCCAGGACGCATGAGGGAACCTCATTTCTTGGCATCGGTGAGGGCAGCAGGGGCATTCCACCCAGAGACAGAATCTCCTGCCTTTTGGGGGGAGATTTCTTTGGTGGCGGAGGAGGTATTCTGTCCCACCATTAGAGACCAGACGAAACCACTGACATCCTTGAGTGGAGTAGTCATGCCTTCATTTCTTATCGAGACCCAGCTGAAGAAGCTGCTGGTTCTTTCCTGAGAGAAGGAGTTGGGCCTTTAGAAAAGACCCAGGGAGGGGGCGCCGTGGGTCTGGGGGTGGGGTGGGGTCTGCCACCTCGCTCCTTTTCCCCCTTAAGCTCCCGCCCTTCTGACACGGAGATCTGTAGTAGTGAGTGCTGCCTTGCCATGTGGCTGGGTTTAAGCCTGTTGTGTAATAATGTTTTTCTCTGAAAGAAAGACCCTGGCATCAGGGGATAAGATGTTCGTGACGGAACCCAGAGAGGAGAAATCCCAATAAGGCAGACAGAAATGTAAATCGGGGTCTCGGGGAGATACCTGCATTCCCACATTCATTATGGCATTATTCACAAAAACCAAGGTTGGGATCATGTCCCTCCACGGATGTACCTCCACGGATGAATGGTTGGAGAAAAGATGGCGTATACATACAGCGGAATAGTCTTCTGCCTTAAAAAAGAGGGACCTCCTGCCATTTGCGACAGCCTGGAGGAACCTGGAGGACGTGGTGCTCAGTGAAATAAGCCAGATACGGAAGGACAGACACTGCACTTGTATGCAGAGTCTGACCTAGTCATCCTCATCGAAGCAGAGAGCAGGGTTCCCGGGGGTCAGAGGGGAAGTTGGGGAGACGCTGTTCAGCAGGCATAAAGCTTCAGGGATGCAAGATGAATGAGTTCTAGACACGGGCCGCACAGCGTCGTGCCCGTAGCTAACCACGGGGTCTCGGACGCTGAAGAGCTCCTTAAGAGGGTAGATTTCAAATCAAGTGCTCTGACTACGAAAAAGAAACAGCCAGTCCCCCGGAGGAAAATTTTGGAAATGATGGATAAGTTCATTTACCTTGACCGTGATGAAGGTTTCATGGGTGCCTGTGTGTGCTCAAACCCATCAAAATATGTACATTAAATACGGACAGCTTTTTGTCCATCATTTACAATTCAATAAAGCCGTTAAAAAAAAAAAACCCACAAAACAAAACACCAAAGACATCTGGAACCAATGGAATGATGCCTCATTGATTGATAATCCTACCTTTGCAAATGAATCAAGTTACTGAGTAGGCTCATAAATCAGGAGAAGGTCATGAGGAAGTTCAACCCAGAAGCCGAGAGCTAAGGGGATGTTAGGGACGCCAGACGGACTACAGCTGGTGAGAAGCCCTGATGGGGATCAGAAACCAAGCTGCCGGCTCAGCTAGATGACCCCGCAGCTGTGGGACACTGCAAACCAGCTCACCTGCTTTCGGGTTCTTACCCGTGGAGACAATAATACTGACTTCACAGGATTTCTAAGATCACACAGAGAGATTAAAACAATTTTTTCCTAATGTTTATGTATATATTTTAGAGAGAGAGAGGGAGAGAGACCACATTGGGAGGAGAGGCAGGGGACTGGGCAGAGGGAGCGAATCCCGAGCAGACGTCCTGCTGAGTGTGGAGCCTGACTCGGGGCTCGATCTCAAAACCCTGACATCACAACCTGAGCCGAAACCAAGCGTCAGACACTCAACTGCCAGAGCCACCCAGGCACCCCGAGAGATTTTAAAATTTTGAAATTTCCAAAGGGTGTTTTAGAAATGCAGGTTTTGTGGCATTACATCAGCATTTGGGCTTAAATAAAGCAAGTGTGCCTCTGTGCCATTAGCATTTTTGCACTCTTCAGTCTCTCAGAGGCGAGTACGGACGGCCCTGTGCATTCCTGGGCAGTTGCCAGACATCGGCCCCCTTATGCACCGGGGATGTCTGGATTCTGGGGGAGTCTGAGCTGGTCTGACCTGCTGGCCCCTGGCCTGCCCTTCTGAGAGCCCCCCAGCCCCCCTTCTCTCAGTCTCCCTGGGCTTCCTGCGCCTTTGGGCTCCTGAGACAGGATCTTTCCCCTTAGCCCTCGGGAGACGCTGTGTAGGGAGGAAGTCCCTGTTCATTTATTTATTCAGATGTTTATTGAAAGTCCGTTACAGCCCCGTCGGTGCAGGGTGTTCAGTAATGAAAGCCCTGGTCATGGTTCCTGCCCTCGGGACCAACAGTCTAGTGCAGTGTGCGGCGGGACAGACTGTGCAAATGCAAGAGAGGAAAGATTTAAATAAAACCCAGGATGAGTCTGATGCCAGACCTGTGGGTGCGGTCAGAGAAGGTAAAGGAGCCAGGCTTGTGGGAACCGTTCAGCTGTGGCCTTCTGGGACTTATGACCCATTCCTTAAACACACTGTGCATTTCACGCCAAAACCCAGGCATCACACCCATCTATATAGAAAATTCAAAGTTTAGTAAAAATGATATTTACCACTTCCTATGGGCGACGTGCCGTGACATTTGTCTCTTCTGCTCTGTGATTGTATTGGGATAGCTCGGGTGATGCTGCTTTAGAAATCATCCCCGATCTCGCAGGGACTTAAGATAATAACAAAGGTTTCATTTTGGCTCACGCTGGACGACTCACGGGCTCTTCGGGGCAGGGGTTGGCAAACCCAGAGTGCGCAGATCAAGCCTAGCCCATGGCCTGTCCTTGCACAGCCCGGAAGCGAAGAACGTTTTGTATCGTAAGAGTTAAAGAGAAATGAGAAGGAATATATGATAGAAAACTTCTATGGTCTGCAAAGCCTTTCCCAAAAGTTTCCTGACCTCTGGTCTAGTGGCTGGGCCTCACCCTTATTCCGGGAACCCATTTTGGGTCTTGGCCAGTTACTGCAGCAGAAAGAGGAGTAACTGGAAGGTCTTGCCCTGGGTTTGACCTGCTCTGTCTCCATGCTGTCCCATGCCCCTTGCTCTCACAATTCTTTGGTCCTGCTGGTGGCGGGGCTCAGCCAACCCCTAGGGGCCCCAGAAGGTGACTTCTTGTTCAGTGTCAGGTAAGGGCACCCATCTGGAAACATCGGCCTGCGGACGACGCGTACTCACGACTCTGAAGATGACCCCAACTCCTTTTCGTTGTTCTGGGAAGCAGTGGCCGGCCACCGTTCTGTTCTCTGGTTCTGCGTGTTCGGCTGTTTGAGATCCCGCGTGTGAGTGCGAGCGTGGGGCGTTTGTCTTTCTGGGTCTGGCTCATTTCCTTCAGCATCACGTCCTCCAGCATTGTTGCAAATGGCAGGATTTCCTTCCTTTTAAAGGCTGAGTATTCTCTCGTGTGTGTGTGTGTGTGTGTGTGTGTGTGTGTAGTACGTATACGGACACACGTATATAACGGGACCTACAGATCACGTTTCTGTTATCCGTTCATCCACAGACGGGCCTTCAGGTGGCTTCCACGTCTGCACTCGAGTGAACGATGCGGGGTGAGTTCGCTCTGGAGACGTCCTGCACAGCACGGTGACCGCAGTTAGCGATGACGGTTAATTGCATTGTGTGCTTGAATCGGCTCCCAGGGTAGATCTTGAGTGTTCTCCCCTCGAGAACACACGATTTTTTATTTGTCAGTTATGCCGCAGTAAAAAAAACAAAAAAACAAAAAAACAATGCTTCTTGGGGCCCGCTAAGTTGATTTCCTGACCCTCCGCGACAAAGTGACCTTGACTCTGAGAGGTGGAGGACGAGAAGACGGTTGAGGTGGCGGGAAAAGCATGGGAGCCTGGAGACAGGGACTTGGAGCGTCCGGAGAAGTCATTGAGAGGACAGCGGGGCCAGGGGAGCCCCGAACATGGCCCGGCAGGGGCCAGAGAGGCCGCAGCCTCGCAGGACTATAGGAGGAGGCTGGATTCTCTGTGAACTGTGTAGCAAGTCACCGGAGAGTTGCAGCAGGGGATCTGATCTGACTGATGTTTCGGAAGTACTGGGAAGCCCGGCTGCTGTGCGGGAAACAGACTGAGGACCAGGACGGCAGGATCGGGAGGTATTGCGAAGGTCCACGTGGAATGGGCCACGGTCTCGTGGCAGGAAGGAGGTCGGGGCAGTACCCAGTGGAAGTGGAGGGGTCCCTGGGGACGGGAAACCCCAGCCAGTTCCTTGCGCTGCCCTGAGAGAAAAGGATCGGGGGGAGGGTCCCGATTTCATTATGAGTTTGGAAGAAAGTTTAGATAATCAGGTACCATCACTGCCGCCTAGAAACCCCCTTCCGAAGTCGCCTTCAGGCGATGGGAGGTGGTTGGCCCCGAGGAAGCTCCTAAGAACCGATTATCGGGTATCCTCTCCATTCGCAAATGTCCCAGCCTAAGACAGATGCTATCGGCACTTGTGAAGTATTGTTTATCATCGCAGAGCTGAATTATGCTTGTTGAGATCACGCGCGGCGCGTTGGAACAGCTGCCAGGCGTTTGTCAGGCCGGGCTCCCGGGTTTCATGCAGGCGAAGGTTCTCGGGGAGTCTCCTCCCCGGCTCTGCGGGACCCAGCCCCACTCTGAAGTCCAGGGAAGCCCCTCCCTCTCAGACACTAACTGTCCTCATCCCGCTGGACTGGGGGGAGAAGGTGGGAAAGATGCCCTCTGAGTCCTCTCCTTGACCGTGGACTTCAGCTGTCTCTGCGCGCAGGCTCCAGCGCAAGGCTTCTGACCACCTTTCCCGCACACGGGGAGCAGGTGTCACCGTCTTCGGCACGGGCCTGGGAGACGCGTTGTATTTCTTGTCCTAGTTCACTGTGTGGTGTTAGGCCCATTACCTCACTCCTCTGTTTTCACCTCCTGTGTTTTTGTTTTTATTTTTGTTTTTAATTCAATTTCTGCAAAAATAAACTGTTTTAACTATTTGGCAACACTCTTCAGACAGGTTAGTGGTTCGCGGCTCCTAGACTGAGAAGACGCAGCGTAGGGAGAGAAAAGGAACAGCGGAAACACAGTCGTGGGGCAGAGAAGGGAGGTTCTTGAACCTTCAGGAACATCGAGCGAGCACCGTGCCCGAGGTCGGTTTATTGCAACTCTGCCCTTTGGTCCCCGCTGTGTGACCTTGGAGCTGAACCCCACGAGCCTCTGTCCTCTGTCAGTCAGTGGGAGGAGGGGCTCTCCATGGGCACTGCTGGGGGAGCAGGGGAGCAGGGCAAGGCACCCCCTTCTCAGTGAGTGACAGAATAATTTCCTTCAAGCTTGCTAGGAAATTACACGCGGCTCAAAGTAATCACACCGTCTCTTGAGGAACTCTTGCGAATTCGGACTGGAGTTTCTGAGTCTAGCTTCAGACTCTCTAGGGAACTCGTGTAAAATGTGGGTTCTCAGGCCTCATACACAGCTGCTGAGTTATTCTGATTTCACTTGCCAGTAAATGGCCTTTCTCTTCATGTCTTTAATGCGTAGTCGTCACAACAAACCTTTCGAGGGTGAGGACCTCCTTTTTCTTTAATGCGTAGTCGTCACAACAAACCTTTCGAGGGCGAGGACCTCCTTTTACTGCTCCGTGGCTCAGAGAGGTGTCCTGCGGCAGATCGGGGGTGGGGGGGCTTTTGGTCGTGGACGGCGCATCCTTCCCACCAAACTGCTTTTCTAGCATCGAATGAAACCCCTTCTGTTTCTTCCGTACAAGTGGTGAGGAAATTGAGTCAGGCAAATAATTCCATTTTTCAAATACGTTTTTTTTTTCCCCCATTGTAGAAACTTGATGAAACACAGACATTTATAAAGAAAAAAATAAAAGTCCTCTTTCCTTCCACTGCCTAGAGACACGTCTTGACACATCGATTTCCACTTTCTTGGCTCTGGATCGATCTTGTTTTTAACAAGACGATGGCCATCTTTTACTTTGGCTTTTTTCATTTTATACTTGGGTTGGTTTGCGACCATGCATAATAACGCATCCCAGAATTCGGTGGCTCGATACTGCTGTGGTGTGGTCACTCGTGCGGCAGCCGGGGTGGCTGGTCCAGGGGCCTTCATCCCGGGCGGTCGGCTGGGGCGCCTCAGGGCCCCGTGTGCAGCCCCGCGTGTCCTTGTCACAGCCGTGGTGGACAAGGGGTGAGCGGGAACGTGTACAGCGCATTACGGCCTGGGCGGAGAGCGGGAACACCGTCTCTCTGCCGTACTCGGCACAAGAGGACAAAGGCTTTCATTCTCGTCTCTTGCAAAGAAGAAGTACTCTCTCCATTTCCCCTGAACTCCAACATTCTATGCGAACGCTTAAGCTCATTTAAGACAACTTCCAATAACACGACCTGTGTCATTTTCTCCGCAGATGAGTATAAGGAGAAAATGAGGATTACGTGATTAGATCACGAGACTGTATCAGATGCTTCAGCTTCCCCAGAAAGGGAAGAAAATAGGGCTCGTGTTTTTTCCCGGGCTTGATGCACGCACGGGGGCCCTGGAGGTCGCTGCCCTCCCGTGGGTGGCTGGATTTCTTCTCAGCACAGCTGGAGAGGGGGGACCTCTGCTCTGAAGCTGGGTGAGGGCAAAGTCTGCACTGTGCTTTGCCTCACTTTGCTTCTTGTTTTTGTTTTTGTTGTTGTTGTTGTTTTTTAAACTGCTTTGCATGGTACCGTGATTGGAAGCCATACTCCAGATGAAAGCAGCTGAGACCCAGAGAGTTCTTGTGTGAGGTAATCACATGGAAGGCAGACACCCCCGGAACATCTCCTCACTCTCCGAGGCCACCTGGGGCTCCCTCCCTTTTCTCTGAGTGCCACTGCTTGATTCTCTGCAAGATTCCTTGTGTCTGGTTTTGGGACTGTGGCTTAACCTCCCAGTGTACGTGAACATCTAGATCAGTAGTTTTGTTGCTTTGTTTTATTATTTTCTTAATTAAATTTAACAGTTTTAGAACATTATTTGAATCCCTTTCTTTCTGTGGTTTTGGAGTCTGAAATGGAACCATAGATGAAGCCGCTCTGGATAGCATGTAGGGGGGTGAGGGGCACATAATCATCTAGGCCAGCTGCAGTGGAGGATCCAGGCTCCACTCCCACCAAGCAGCCAACCAGTTCAAGATGTCTGAACACACGCAAGACTGCCGTGTAAGGCTGTGCAGGTTGTGCACTGCACATGGGCATGCCCAAGGCTATATCATTCACACCCTAGACACTATAGATCTGGGAACTTAGTAGGACAGTCCTACAGCAGATGGCAATCAAGTGCCTTATTCTAACCAATTATGATATACTGGCATATTATGATAATTTTCTGAGAGTTGGAGGAGGCACTGTTTTCCCATTTGCATATGAGGCTCCCTGTGGACTGATGATAGCTTTTTGGCCCGAACATTTTTAGGGAATGTAAAATTTCCTGCAGGATTCCAGAGTAGTAACTGAGTCAACAGTCTTCCACAAACACTTGATGAGCGCTGATGACTCAGGGCTAGGCCCGTGGGAGAATCAGAGGACCGAGGAGCTGTATCCAAACAGGGAAGACCAACACGACACAACCAAAGACACACGTGGTTATGTCGTTGCCGTTGTGGCAAGTGGCAAGTGCTGTAACAGGCGAGAAGGGGTGTCATGAAAGCATACTGTGGGGTGTGAGCAGATTTGCTGCAGGACCCAGGGGAGGCTCTGGAGGGGACGGTGGTGGCCGGTGAGGGCAGACAGCCTGTGCGAGGAGAGAGAGCCGTGAAGGCTGAGGGTGTCCAGGGTGCAGGAGACGGATCCCGTGTACATGATGAGTTTACACAGGGCACAAAACTGTGTTAAATAAAACTGAATTACATAAAGAGAAAATTGCTTCCTTTTAATTCTCTTCCTACCTTTTTGCTTAGGTCAAGAATGGAGTCTCACTTGGATTCTACTGTCTTTTTTAACAACTCTCTGGTATTTGCTAATTTCCACTTTTAATAGAGAAATAGTGGGTCCTTTGCCAAAGCCTTGGACAGGCGACAGTCTCCAGATGTAATTTAATAATCCTACTTTGTTTCAATTACAGGCAGCGTTCTAGTTGCCTGGCAGCGTGGGGTCGCAGCAATGAGCGGGCGCTGAAACTGGCCAAAACCCAGGCTGAAAGGGCAAATAATCAGTGGGGAAAATGGTGCTTGTTCTGTGAACTTCAAAAGATTTGATCTGAACATTAAAAGCTCTCTTACTGTCAATTAGAGGGGAACAAAAAAAACCTTGCAAAATCAATACTTATTTAGATCGTTGTAGCCGAAACATCAGCACCACCGAGAACGGCAATGTTTTCTTTCTTGGTGTGAAACTCACTCGCGGTTGCGTGAACTCAGAGCACCTTCTCGTGTAACTCACTAGACACTCACACTGTACACGTGGCAAAACCATTCCCACGTTTTCTTCTTCCTACGGGCAATGCGGTGAGATTTCTCCAAGGTCTCCTTCCATATGCCGTTGTCTGGCTGGGTCCGGAACACCTCGGCTCTCTCCATCACGAGCACTTGCCCCCCGTGTGTTGACCAATCCCTACTGAGGCAGCGAGGGTCTCCGGATCTCTGGTGCCCACAGGGTCTCAGCCCCTCGGCCAGCTGGTCCTCGCCCAACTCCATCCACACGGAATCTCATTTTGCTCCCAACATCATTACTTCTCATTTCTTTGTTGCACTTTCAGCTCTGCTGACCGGTTCCCTCGGTCGATGATCCGCTGTTGCCAGGCGCTTTTATCCCTGGCAAATGTGAATACACTCTGCTGAGTAGGAGCTGAATAACAGAGGCACCGTTATCTGCCACTGACCGACAGGGCATCATGAATGCGACTGGTCACTCAGCAGGATGTGCATCTGTTTCTTTAGGCACTGACTTGTGGGCTGAAGAGCTATCAGAACACACTTACAGATGACACAATATACCTTGGTGGCTGAAAATTGAACCCTGTGGTAGGGAGATGGGTATTATTTAGCTAAACGGTGGTCAGTGAAATCCGTTCAGGGTGGAGCCTTGCAAAGCCAGGACTGCCTATGTGTTTAGTTTTAGGCTTCTTTTTATTCGTGGTGAGTCATAGTGACCCTCCCCTTTATGTTATGGGCGCCTGGGTAGCTCAGTCTGTTAAGCGTCTGCCTTTGGCTCAGCTCATGATCCCAGAGTCCTAGGATTGAGCCCCACATCGGGCTCCTTGCTCAGGGGGTGTCTGCTTCTTCCCTCCCTCCGGCTCGTGCTCTTGCTCTCTTTCTCTCTCTCTCAATAAATACATAAAATCTTGAAAAAAAAAAGTTTATTTAAGCAGCTAAGTAAAATCCTACAAAATGTGAATTGATTCAAAGAAGTCTCAATTATGGCATCAATTTCAAGAACTGTGCATGTCCACAGCTGGGAGGGGGTGGCTTGGGCACGAGCTCCAGACCACAGGAGGGGGTGTTCCCAAATGTACTGTCTGCTCTTGAAATCCAGGTGACTTTCTCTAAGTTCTTCCCAAAGTATCACTACAGGGCTCCGCCGGCCACGTCTGGCACTGGGTCCCTGCGCCCCTTCCTCCGAGCTGCATGGAGACATGCATGTGTGTTCTGTGAACATTTCTTTGCAATATCATGACATATCTCGAGGTCAGTGTGTATGTAGACCCCAAACATTTTCCCTTAATAGGCGTGTAGTATTTCCTAGCAATCCGTCCTCTTTTTTTGGCCATTCAGATTGTTACCTTTTTTTGTTTCTTTCTCTCTTCCTTTCATTTTTGCACTACAAACAATAAGGCAACAAGTGAACTATAGAGATTGGGGAGTATAATTGTTAAAACTGTATTGCATAATTTGAAACTTGCTAAGAGATTAGAATTCACATGTTTCTGGCAACAAAAGAAAAAACAGCCCATGCGTGACTATGTAATTAAATTATTGGGGTGAAACTTACCACAATATATATGTATATCTAATGGTTACTTTTACACTTCAAATATCTTATAGGGTTTTTTCAATTATAGCTCTGCAGTGCTGAAAAAAGAAAGAGAAAAACGTTACAAAATACAGAATGGTTATATTAACATCAGAATGATACATTAATAATAGGTCAAAGAATATTACCAGTGATTACGAAGTGCAACTTATTATGATAAAGGACTCAGTTCCTCAAGAAAACATAACAGTCCCGAATCTGTACGTGCTCAGTAACAGCTTCCAATAAAAGAAGCAAAAATTTACATAAACGAAAGGAGAACTAAACACGAATTGATGGTTGTAGTTGGAGGTTTGCACCCTTCTCCCTCGGTAACTGACAGAACAAACACGTCAGCAGAAATCCGGGAAGCTGGATCTTGGAGGAAACAAGCCATTTACCCAAGGCCACGCGGTGAGTGGAAGATCCAGAATTCTGGATCAAGAATGACCCCAAAGTGCTCCCTGTACCACACTGCAGGTATGATGCCTGAAAGGATTGATGTCCTTATTAAAATAAATAATAGAAAAATGTCCCAATAAAAAGGAGGTTCTTGCCCAGGAAAGATTTCACAAGACCCTGGCAGGCCACGTTCCCTCTCTGAGTCTGTTTTCCTCCTCTGCATGATGGTGATAGTTGGCCCTTCCCTGATTCCCAGCCGGGGATGTTGAGCGTCTCCTGACATGAGGTGCAGACGGCATGGTGTGCTACGGAGCTGAAGTCCCAGCGACTGGCAGGGGAGGGAGGGGAGTGGCAGGTGTGATGAGGAGAGAAGATGGGTTAGAGCTCATTGTACACACTGGGAGGTGACCCCCGGGCTGTGCTGTGCAGGAGCCTTAGTTTGGTCTGTAATTGAGCCTGGCAATTCCTCTCTGCATTAGGCAGTAGCTGGATTTGGCCCAGGACTCACTGAGAGTGTGTCTGAGTCTCCATGAGGGTCAGAGGAGAGACGGAAGCATGTGGTTGTTTCCGTTTGTGAGCAGCCGCTGAAAATGACCAGGGGCGAGCCAGCCCTAAGCGGGGACATCAGCCCTGCCAGCTTCTTTTTTTTTTAAGAGATGGAGAGAAGGGGGGTAGGTGGGGCAGTGGGAGAGTGAGAAAGGGAGAGAATCTTAAGCAGGCTCCACCCCAGCGCAGAGCCCAACAGAAGATTCGATCTCACAACCCTGAGATCAAGACCCGAGCCTAAATCGAGAGTCCACTGTTAAACCAGGTGAGCCACCCAAGTGCTCCAGCCCCGACAGCTTCTTAACCACAATATGAGGAAGTCAGTCCCAAAGCAGAGGCACCCGATGAGGGTTGGAGCTGAGTCTGGGTCAGCCTGGAGGTCCTGGGTTGCAGGTTACAGAAAGCTCCATTGGACTGGATCCCCTGGGAACACCCACCAACCTCGCAGCCAGTCACGGATCTGCAAGGTTCCGGATGCTGATTGGCTCTAGGCCTGGGTTCCGGGTTCATCTCCGGAGCTGGAGGTGGAGTTAGCTCCTGCCAGAAGAACCCAGTTTGAGGGAGTCAGAGGTCAAGTTCCCCAGGGCTAGAGAGGATTAGAGCAGATTTGGGGCCAGACTAAAAGAGTCTGGGCATGGCCAGTGTCCCTCTTTCTGAAGTAGTAAGTCACTTTGGGGTTTTGATGACTCTTCGAAAATAATCTCCAAATCCACCGTGACATATAAATGTAGAAATTAGGTTAACTCCGGGTCTCAGGGGACATGACACCGTCTAAATGACTGGGTTCAGTGAGTCCCTCTTTGCTTCAGTCATGCTTCACCTGCCTTCCCAGCACCAAAAACATCTCCTCACCGAAGTTATCAAATGAAGGCATAGATTTTTTTCTTTGCTAGTAATAGGATTAGCTCAAACCCAATATTGGAGCTGCCTACCTGCACCACCTCCCCGCCTTTCAAAAATATTGAGAGGGGTGTATGTCTGATAGCAGCAACCCAGAAGGGAAGCTACTCCATAGCCCCAGTATCCATACTGGTAGCCGCACCCAGAAGGGAAGCTACTCCATAGCCCCAGTCTCCATACTGGTAGCCGCACCCAGAAGGGAAGCTACTCCATAGCCCCAGTCTCCATACTGATAGCAGCAACCCAGAAGGGAAGCTACTCCATAGCCCCAATATCCTCATCTTCCTTCTTCTGAGGAGGCTGGCCGAGCACAGCCACCAGACCCCTGCATCCCCGCCGTGTGGTTACCCTCCACTCAGGTGTGGCCCAACCTGGGTGTTGTTCAGCGTGGTCTCATAGTCCTTTTGTCCCAGCCCGTGGCATTGTTGGAGAGGAGAGAGGGACTTTTTGAAGACTGTGATGTTACCCCTCCGGTATTTGGGAAATGGCCAAGCTTTGTGTTCTGGTCATTTCATCAATCTCCGATTTAGTTCATCATTTCTTTGAAAAAAAAAAAATGGAAACTTGAGGATTTTTCAGAGGGTATAGATTACAGAAGATGATGATTTCTATTTCAATTAAGTAACGAAATCCAGACAACAGGCAACTGCCTATTTGGCAACTTGAATTTATTATGAAAATGGGAACAAAGAAAAATACCATCCTCACTGGTTTCTCCAAAGTGGTGAGAAATTTGTTTGTACAAGGTTAGAAAGGTCAAACTTTTCTCTCAATGTAGGTGAGAGCCGTAGGGTTTTTTTGTTGTTGTTGTAGTTGCTTGTTTGTTTTTTTGTTTGTTTTTTCTGGTGGCATAGGTCAGGGCTGGTCCTTTGTGCCTTATTATACAATCTTAGAAAATAAGCCCTCTAGTGGGTTGACTAGCACTACCCCACCCCCACCCCCAGATATGTCCCAAGTTCTAACTTCTGGTGTCTGTGACTGTGACCTTGATTGGAAATAGGTCCTTTCCAGATGTAATTAATTTAAGGATCTTAAGAAGAAAACATCCTAGACTTCTGGTGGCCCCTAAGTCCAGTAACTGTCATTTTTATGAGAAGAAAGAGGGAGATTTCAGACACGCAGACACCCAGGAGAAGGCCCTGTGATGATAGAGGCAGAGCCTCTAGCCAAGGGATAGCCTGGAGTGTCCCCACCTCCCCCCGGAGCTGGAAGGCAGAAGGAAGGATTGTCCTCTAGAGCCTCTGGAAGGAGTGTGGCCCCACTGACACCCTGACTGCAGATTTCTGACCACGAAATCTGTGACAGAATCGATTTCCAGCCTTTGTGGTCATTTGTTATGGTGGCTACAGAAACCTAGAAAGTCCACGGTGTGTGTAAAGATTCAAAGAAGGGAGGTGGTTGGAGTTGACCTAACAAAGCTGGGAAGACAAAACAGATTTGCAGCCAGTGGTCTCGTCGCTTTGAATCCTGAGACACCATTCACAAATGCCGGGACAACCCTGCAGCGACTCTGAGTCATAATAATAATGCTAGAGTAAACTGCTCACTTTATAACCTTAACGCAGAGGCATGTTAAGGAAAAGATGGTGAATAATTTATCGGGCAGATTGGAAGAGAGGCTTCAGCGTGACCTCGCGTCTTTCCTCTTGGCTGGGTAGTGCGGAGAAGGTAGGATGAGGATGTGGTCTTCACAGAGCTTTGCTTCTGGCTGCCTTCTTCCAGCTGCTCCTCAGATAGGCATTCTAAAATGCCTTGAGCGAGCAAAGTGTATTTGGGACAGGTTTGCCTGTGGGGACGTGTGAGGAAGCCATTACTTCTGACTGGAGATGTCATCTGGGAAGCTTTCATATTGGAGAGAAGACTTTAGTAGAATCTTGAAGGATGCCTGGAGGTTTTCCACGAAACCAACGTGGGAGCAGTGAATCTGGTAAGAGACCTTTACTGAGCACCTACTATGGGCCGGGCAGTGATCCCAGTGCCTTCAACACATCATCTTAGTGAAGCCTTGTGACTTCTTTGTGAGGCAGACGTGCCATTACTGACCATCTCTGATAGGTAAGGAAGCCGAATCAGAGTGCGTTTCAGTGACCTTCCAGAGAGACACAGGTGGGATGGGGACCGGGACATCTGGCTCCTGAGCCTAGCCCTGTACCCCTCACCACACACCACGCTCCAGCTGCTCTCAGTGGCAGGAGCATCGGAAGAAGGGGGAGACAGCTGCAGCCCAGGGGCAGGTAGGGAAGGTGTAGGCATTCTCCGCCTACCCCCACCCTGCTGCCCCCAGCGATATATGATGTTTCAGTTTCTTCTCAAAGTAGGATCAGTCCTGGACCTGTCATCGGTGAGGGACCCTCCTGTACCCCTCTGTCCTTCATGTGCTGCTGCTCCCTCCTTCCATGGCATCCCTCTCCCCTCCTTTTCTTCCGACACAGTATTTATTGAATGGAAGACGCAGGAAGGAGCAATCAGAAATGGGGTCTCGTTTTGCCCTGGGTTTACTGAGGTATAACTGAGACACCATAAAATTCACTTGTTTTGCATTTTGTTGAGATGTACGGGGAGTTCTCTCAACCAGCCCCACCACAGTCAAGATACAGCACATTTCCATCCTCCCCACAAGCTCCTTCTTGCCTCTGCTTAGCCAGTCCTTTCTACCCGGCCAACCTCCGACAACTACTTGTCTAGCCGTTGTCACTCTCATTCTGCCATTTGTAGAATCTCACATGAGTGGAATCGTCCAGTATGTGCCCCGGCTTCTTTCACTGAGCATTACTGCTTTTGGGTTCATCCACGTCTTTGCACGTCATCAGTGGATCACCGCTGAATGATACTGCATTGTGCGGGCGTGCCGTGCTTTGTTTCTTCATTCACCAGTGGCTGTGTGGCTAGTATGTTTGGCTAATATGAGGAAAGACTCGGTCCCTATATGGCCATTCATTCTCATTCTTTTGGGGTGAGCTCATAGGAGTCATTCCATTGTCCTTTAGACTAAATAGCTCCTGTCTAGACATATATTCCCCCTTTACACACAAGTCCATCATCAGTAGCATTTCTGGGTCTGTTTCTAGTGCTTGGTTTTTCTCCTGGTTACCTACTCCTGTCAGATTGGCTCCTGGCCTTCGTGAATTTCACCTTGTTGAGCACCAGGTTTGGCTGTGTTCTTCTAATCGGTGTTGACTTTGTTCTGGCTTGTGAATCAGTGTGATTCTTTTGAGGTGAAATTTAAGCTTCTTCAGGATGGGTCCATAGCAGCCTTTACTGGGGCTAATTGAGCTCCACTATTCGGGCATGACTCTCTGAGCATTCTGTCCAGCATCCTCCATCCTGCAATGTTTCTCCAGTCTGGCTGATGGGAACAGACTGTGTCCAGCCTTGTGTGTGTTCCAGAATCGTTCATCCTTACAGCTTCTGGAGATCCTCTCCTCGGCCTTGCGCTCACCGCTGAGTACTAAGCCAGAGACGCCAGAGCCCCCCCGCAGAAGTTAGGATACATCCCTCACACAGCACTCCTTTCTCTCAGATAAACTACCTCCAAATTCTAGCTGCCTTCACCTCCCTAAACCCTGACCTCTGTCGTCTGATCTCAACAACAGGGTGGGGTATGATTTGAATTTACTCTTCTTACAGTAACCAGGGGACTCACCTTCATGTTTCTTTATTTCTACTGGTTTTCATAGTGTCTGAGAACAATTGTTTCATGTGTTTTCTCTGATTTTTCCAGTTACAGCAGGTGGGACATTACTGGGTCATGACTGGAAGCAAAAGTCCGAGCATTAATTTTTGGTGGGTGAGGCTGATCAAAAGGAAGTAAATAAGCTAGGTAATTTCCAAATTGTGGTGATTTCTAGGACATAAAATAGAGTCATGTGTAAAAACAGTATAGGAATGAGACTACTCAAAAAAGGCCCTCCCTCTGGGGATTAATGAAGGAATCAAGAAAGGGCTTAGCATTCTGTCTGGCACAGTGTTCTATGCTTTTCAAGTACCAATATTATATTCTTCTTAACAAGCAGAATGGCATGATGGCTATGGGCACAGACTTCTGGGTTTTAGTTCTGGGTCCAGCATTCAATAATTAAATCTTGGCTGAGTTTTTGTGCCTCTGTTTTCTTATCTGTAGAATGGGAATGACTAGGGTTCCTCCTCATAAATGTATTATGAGAGTTCTATTAATGAAACACGGAAGTATAAAGAGTGCCCACATACCACAACTATGCCATAGCATCTTCAGATTTTGTTGTTTTTTTTTTTCCCCCTTATGCCCTGAGTATGTACTGAACAAATGATTCTGCTCTGCTGTGTTCCAGAGGGAGGCCCAGGGATGTCACTCTGCTGAAACTCCCGGGCAAGCACACCCCACATTCAGGGGAGCTTTGCCAGGGTCCTGGTGTGTAGGGATGATCCTCTGGCCCAGGCTACACGAGGCAGGGCTGGACCGGGACAGGTGAGCCCCGTGGTGGACACGGAGCCACCCGTTGTACAGAGCAGAAAGCCCTGTGCTCGGATGTGAGGTCTGAGTGCTTCCTGTGTTCTTTGTTCCTGACTCTGCTCTCTTCCTGCCAGTCACCGTCGGCCTTGATTTCACCAGCTCCCTAGCTCCCTGTCTTTTCTGCCATCTCCCTCATTTGTCTGCCCCTCTGCCCCTTCCTAGTCTGTCTAGCTTGGTCTGTCTTTGTGTATCTCCCTGTCTGTCTGTCCCCCCTCTCTTTAGGACTGTACATTCTCAGTCTTTCTGTCTGTCTGCCTTTTTCTCTTTTGGACCAGAAGTTCTTCCTCCTTCCCATGCCCTCTCTTCAGTCCCTCCCCACTCCTGTCCTTGTCCTCCCTCCCTCCCTCCTTCTCCATCCATCCTCACTTGGAAGGAGCCTGCCTGAGGGACTGAGAATCAGCCCAAAGCCGGCAGCCCGGGCTCTCCTGTGCAGTGCCATCATGGGGCACCAGCCGGTCCACAGCCGCCGTACGGGGGGTTGTTCAGGTTAGAACAGACTTCACCTTGTGGCCTTGGGTTTCCGAGCTTAACCTCAGGAGTGTTTCTCTCCGAGGCGCATCAGATCTGGTTTAGCTTTTCATTGATGTTGTCTGCTTGCTGGTCCTCTGGCAACCGGAAGGTATGTTCAACTTCAGCTTGGCTCATGCTGGATGGGAGGGTTCCTTCCCCCCAGGCAACAAAGAAGCACCATGTACAGGTTACAGTTGTAACGGAGGAAGGAAATCAGAGAAAACACATGTAATTGTCACCCAGAGCTGGGAGACAGGAACACAGGACCCGCCCGAGCTGGGGGCAGCCACGGCTCTGTGCTCTGCGTGTGTCCCTGTGACTGCATGGTGTCCGTGACGCTGTCTTCCTCTTCCCTGAGCTTTGGGAAAGCCCCATACCATGACCACATATGGCTTCTAGAAGGTTCCATTCCAGCCGCTCATCCATTGTGGGAGGGTCTGGACCAGAGTCCACAAGGCCCAGCAGCCTACCTCTTCTGGTCCCCGACACGGGGTGACAACCTCTGAATGGGACTTTAACTCTGACCTCGTTTTGATCTCAGACACCCTGACTTCTAATTTCTAAAGCTGCAAGACCGATGTGTCTGTCACTCGGAGATAAACAAGGACGCCGGCTCCAACTGAAACAATGATTTTCAATCCCACTGTTGTATATTACATAACTCTGAAATCAGCCCAGTTCCTGCCACGTGATAGTTATTTTGGGATTCTAATAATTTATTAGCCACAAAGCAGTAAGTGATTTCAAAATTCAGCTCTTTATGAGTCCCCAAATAACATGGAGAAAGTTATTTCGAACAGGATGGCGCTCGGAAGGAGCTGATACAATGTGTCCCCGTGGAAGTGAGGTTCGATGTCTCCTGGGTGGCCGCGTGGAGGGAAGAGACCAAAGCTGTGTGGAAGGACGTGGGACCAGCAGCCACGCATGGTGCCCGGCAAGCTTGCCCATGCCCGTGACTAGGAGTAGCGAGGTGGTTAGGGCCACATAATGGACGGGGCTAGGGGGTCACATGCAGCGAAGGTGGTTTCCCGATGGGCCTCACAGCCACGTTTCTGTCCACCGCCCACACAGCAGGATACATGTGGCTGAGTCCTGACACCTCTCTGTGAAGCCCGAGGGTCCACAGGGCACAGATCTGAGCCAATGACAGACAGGATCCAGGAGGCTGTGTGGGGACAGAGACCACTGCCTCCTGCACAGCCTGCGGGGGACGTCAAGGTCTGAAGCGTCCCATGGTGTTGGGAGGGCCAGACCGAAAACTAGAGAGCATCACCAACAACGCATGAGCTCAATTTGAACAGACAGAGACAAAGAGATGCAAACGTCTTTAAAAAGCTAGACAGAAACAGCTACCCGGGGCTTTGGGGCTACGCGGCTGTTTCTACTAAACCTGAAGTTTTGCATTTGTAAAATATCTTTTTACGAGGTGTTCAAATCAAAGCTTGTACAGTTCTGTCTTTTATCCTTACAGCTTTTGAGTCAGGCAAAGAAATGGGAGTGTTGGCTTCGTTCTGCAGGTGAGGAGCGGAGCGGAGAGGTAGCAGGGCGGCCGGGATGATGGGCTTTGGTGTCTGCGTGCTTTTGTTCACATCCCAGCTTGACTGCTTAGCACCAGAGCGATTCCAGCCGATTGGAGGACCCTTTCCAGCCCTCCCTGATTTCCTCATTTGCACGGGGAGGATGAAAATAACAATCCTTCAGTAGGGACGTTTGAGGATGGAGTGAGATATGAATAAGACCGGTTAATTTTTATCGAGTACTTATGATGTAGCAAGCTGTTCTTCAGTGATGTTCACTTTTAGATGTCAACACCTATAATATTGTATTTATTATAAATATGCATCATTATTAACTGATAACGCACATATGTCACTTAGCACGGCGCCCGGCACTTACCCAAGTGTTTAAGGAAAGTTCCTTTTCATAAACAACGGTCATTAGGCACCAGCCATGTCCTGTATCTTTATGCACTTATTCACTGATTTGGTCCTTCATATTATTTAAAAATTTCCCGGGAGTCTGAATAAATGCATTTCCCAAATGCCTTCAGCGACATTCCCCAGATGGCAATATCCTCTCTCTCTACACGAACATGCCTTATTCCTGTTTTTAGGAAACGTTTGAGTCCCACCCATGATGATCTGTTACCTCCAGATGCTTCACCGTGAATTTCTCCAACACTGTTGCACAGGTCGAGGGAGATCATCCAAATCAGGAGGTTAATAACTGATACAGAGAATTACCTCGGCCCCAGACCTTACTCAGATTTCTTCAACTGTCCCACTTGTACTCATTATAGCAAAAGAAACATGCCTGTTTTTCTGTTGGAGGAGCCGTTCTGGGACCACCTGTACATTTGTTATGTCTGCCTGTCCTCTTGCGTCTGGGCATTTCTCAATCTGCCAGATTCAGACTCGGAAGCCTTTGAAATGCACAGGGTAGCTGTCTCATAAAACCTGCCCCCAAATGTGACTTGGGTATTTCCTTATTGTCAGATGCACTGTTTTCGGACACGCTTCAGAAGCGATGTTACGTCCTTTTCTTAGGATGTCTATTTATCCCGTGAAATGATGTTATCTTCGATCATGTAGATGACGCGATATATGCTGGATTTTGGTGCCATTTAGATCCTGCTTTTCTCTCTGAAGTTTGTAGATCTCGTGCATAGGGACAGGTTGGCACTATCTGAATATCCTGTTTCTGATCGTACTTTTAATTACCGGTGGCGTGCATGCTGACTCCTGCCTGAAGCAGTTACGGTAATAAATGTTGGTTGCCAGATGGTGATATTTCAATGTCATCATTAGCTTTTTCATTTGTTAGTTGGAATTCTACCCTAAGGATGATGTTTCCTTTCTCCCCTGTTTGTTTGTTTGTATCAGTATGGACTCAGAAGCTTATTGGATATCATATATGTCATATAATATGTTACATTATTATAATTGACTCTTACAGTTATTTATAGTGCTGTAAGACTCTCCCGGCTTGGCCAGTGGGAGCTCCTTCAAGCAGCCTCCTGGGTCCTTTTGACATTTGTTCCAACACTGTTCCCTTCTGGCTCTATGATATATTTTGGGCTCATTATCTTGTGCTTTCTGTCCTTCGGCCCTAGAATCAACCATTTCTCTGAGGAGCTCTGTTTTCCTTTCTTGGAGAAGATACTTAGAGCTAAAATCTGGGTCTAGGTGTGCTGATTGCTAAGGTGTAATTGCATCAGAAGCCTCTGAGCAAAGAAAACGAGGGAGAATGATCTAAATCCACACCGATATTTGCACACTCATAAACACACACACACACACACACACACACTCGTCCCCTGTGAGTTGATGACTGTACCCCCACTTCCAATTCATGACCAGAATTCACATTCACCCTTTCTTTTTTCCATTAAAAAATGTTATTTATTTGTTTTAGAGAAAGAAAGAGAGAGCATGAGTGGGAGGTACGGAGGGGGATATGGAGAGAGAATCTCAAGCAGACTTTGTACTGAGTGTGGAGCCCGACCTGGGGCTCCACGCAGGGCTCCATCTCACCACCCCAGAATCACGACCCCAGCCAAAACCAAGAGTCAGACACCTAACTGGCCGTGCCACCTGGTTGCCCCTCTTTTTTCCATTTCAGATTCAATTCTCTAGCAGTGCGAGAATTGGCCTTTATTATCACCAACATATCTTGTTTGCTCAGTCCTCGAATGCCCTAAAGTAGTTTTGGAATTGCTAACCCACACTGTTGTGGAAAATACACCTAACTAGAATTCAGTATGTGTTTACACATATTTTAATCTTTGGCCCGAGAGCATACAGTCAAGCGAGTATGCTGAAAGTTATATGCAACTCCTGGATTTTCATAGCTCAAAACAACTCACCCCGCAGGTCCAAGACACTTCAGCTGGAGGCTTTGCACTGCTTTACCCTTTCTCTGGACCCAGGTTAACAGAGAAACAAGCCAGTGTCCACCAACTAATGAAGGAATAAATGAAGTGTGGGTCTGTGCATACAATGGAATAATACTCGGCTGTTAACAGGAATGAAGTGCTGACACAGACTACCAATAGCCTTGAAAACATCATGCTTTGTGAAAGAAGCCAGACACAAAAGGACATGTATAATACGATTCCATTTATATGAAATGTAAGGAGAAGCCAATGTGTGGAGGTGAAAGCAGGTGGGTGGTTGTGAAGGGCTTGGAGGGTAGAGAGAGGGTGAGGAGCGACTAGCACATGCACATGGTGTAAAATATTACACGGCAGGTCAAACAATGAATTGGATCCATATAGTGGTTAATAATAGTGTGGCATGCTTCTGTTTCCTTACCTGTAAAATTAGAATCTTTTCAAAGGATTTAAAAGGATGGCAGATGGGGTGCCTGGGTGGCTCAGTCAGTGAAGCATCTGACTCTTGGTTTGGGCTCAGGTCATGATCTCAGGGTCATGAGTTTGATTCCTGCATCAGGCTCTGCGCTTAGCATGGAGTCTGCTGGAGAGTCTCTCTCTCCCTCCCCATCTACCCCTTCACCCATTATGAGTGTGCATTCAGTCTCTCGCTCTCTCTCTCTCAAGTAAATAAATAAATAAAAACTTAAAAAAAAAAAAGATGACCAACAAACAAGACATACCCACAAGCTCTTTTTTAGAGCACTTTGTTTGGCTGGATTTCACTGTCTACTTGAACATAGGTATGGGCCATAAAACCTGTGTGGAATGATGAGCTCAGGTCTAGTCAGAAGCTCTAAGAATACAAAACCCCATGCTCTCCCTTTTTTCTGCCACAGCGACAGTGGCTACTCTGAACCTGAGTCCAGAGTAAGGATCATGCCATGCAAAGTCATGAAGATTTACACTCATGTCTTAGTCTAAGAGTTTCATAGCTCTTACATTTGTGTTTTTGATCTATTTTTAGTTTTTTTTTTGTACATGGTGTGAGGTAGGGGTCTAGCTTTTTTTCCCCCATGTAGATATTCGGTTATTCTAGCATCTTCTGTTGAAAAGACCATTCTTTGAAATCTTTGAATTGTCTTGGAACCCTTGCCAAAAATCAATTGGCTGGAAATGGAACATGTGAAGCTGTATTTCTGGAAAATCAATTATGTTCAGAAAAGGGTCAGTCCTCCAGCTTTGTTCTTTCCAAAGATCATTTTGAGTACTGGAGTCCCTTCATTTCCATATGGATTTTGAAATCAATTTGTCAATTTCTGTAAAAAAGCAGCTGGAAGTTTCGTGGTGATTGCATCATCTACATAAATCACTTTGAGGAATATTATCATCTTAACATGATTATCTATTTCAATCTATGCAGGCAAGATGTTTTTACATTCATTTAGGTTTTCTTTCTTCTTTTCAACGATATTTCAAAGTGTTCGTGTACATTCTTATACTTTGGTTAAATTTATTTTAAGTGATTTGTTATTGTTGATGCTACTCTACACAATAACTTACTTTTGCTTTAATTTCACTGATTTCCTCATTTTATCTTCCTTCTACTATTCATTCCCACTCTATTCTTCACTTGTCCAATTCTGTCACAGATGGTATCCTAAACCAACAAAACACTAATATACAAAGAACTCTAAGAAACTCATTTAAAAAATACAAACAGGCAAATAGGAAAAGGAAAGAATAGTTAGAAAAATAATATATTCAAGCAATTCACAGGAAAGCAGAAGAGAATAGACAATAAAAGTACAAAACGAATGTTCAACTTACTTTTGAGCTCAGAGAAATATTAAAGTAGCAACAAAATGCCATTTTTTTAACCTTTCATACTGACAAAAATTAAACAGATCGATCCCATAAAATGGTGGCAAGAATATGGAGCCACAGTCTCATGTGTTACTGATAGATAATGTTACTACATTATTGAAAAACAATCTGTGGTACTTATTAAAATGAAAAATGTACATGCCTTTTGAGGTTTTGTTCCTGTTTTAGAAGTTTATGCATTATGGTATGTTGACCACAAGTAGAGCTACCTCTCTCCTGGTCCGTCGCCATTACAACATCACAGACTCTATTCCTTATGCTGTGCCTTTTATATCTATGCTTTCTTCGTCCATTCTGTTCTTTATTTCTTTCTTCTTTCTGCTTGTTTCGGGTTTAGTGTGCTCTTCTTTTTCTAAGTTCTTAAGGTGAAAGCCTAGGTTATTGGTCTGAGATTTTTTTTTTCTTTTTTACAATGCAGATTCAGAACCATACATTTATCTCTAAGTGCTACTTTCTCTGCATCTCATAAGTTTTGGTATGTTATGTTTTTGTTTTCACTCAGCCCAAGGCATTTTTCTAATTTCCCTTGTGATTTCTGCTTTGAACTGTTTATTGTTTAAAAGGAGGCTATTTAATTTCCACATGTTTGTGGATTTTCCACATTTGTCCTCTTTTCCTGTTCTACTTCTACTCTGTTCCTATGGGAGAACACACTAGTGAATTTTCCATTTGCATTTTTGTGCTTTTCAATTCCAGGATTTCCATTTGGTTCTTTTGTTCATAAGTATTCATAATTTGTATTTCTTTATTGGCATTCACTCATTGGGAGGCACGTTTTTCATACTTTCCTTCGGTTCTTTAAATTTTTTATTTTTTTATTTTTTAGTTATTTGAATTATTTGAAATAGATTTAAAACATTTGCATCTTTGTCTAGTAAGTCCAACATCTGGGCTTCCTCAAGGACAGTTCTTCTAGATTGCTTTTTGTCCTGTGACTGGGCCATACTTTTTTGTTTGTTTGCATGTTTCCTAATTTTGTTGTTGTTGTTGAAAAGGGAGAATTTTAAATAGGATAATGTAGCAACTCTGAAATTAGGTAAACTCTTTTTCCCTGGGTTTATGTTTACTGTTGTTTGTTGTAGTAGTTTGATTAGTGGTTTTCATGAACAATTCTGTTAAGTCTCTATTCTTTGTTGTGTGTGGTTGCTGAAGTCTTTGTTTGGCCCATTGGGTAGTCAGCCAGTTTGTGGGCAGAGATTTTCCTAGACACTTGAAATCAGTAAGTGTCCCAGTGTTTACCAAGAGCCTCTTTGTGTGTGTTGGGACATAGTTTCAATACTAGCCAGGCATTTGACAGCGCCACCTCAGCTTTCACTTCCTGATTTCATAGAACCTCAAAATCATCAAGAGATGAGAACTTAGAGCCTTCTCAGGTCTTTTTTGAGACCCAAGTATTAGCTTTTTTTTTTTTTTTTTTTAGATTTTATTTATTTCTTTGACACACAGAGAGAGAGATCACAAGTAGGCAGAGCAGCACAGAGAGAGCAATAGGGAAGCAGGCTCCCTGCTAAGCAGAGAGCCTGATGCGGGGCTCCATCCCAGGACCTTGGGATCATGACCTGAGCTGAAGGCAGAGGCTTAACTTACTGAGCCACCCAGGCACACCCCTCCCCCGCCCCCCCCCCAGGTATTAGCTTTTTAAAACACCTCTGCACATCTCATTCATCATCTTTTCCTTTTAAGGTTTTGCCCATTTTTTTGTACCAAACTTTATTCACCACCTGCAGCATCTATGAAGTTAAACAATTGTCTATAATTGCTTTTAACAAATATCTCTGGGGAAAAAGCTTTTCACACTGGTGAACTCAGACTCAAGACAAATACTGACAGCCTTGCAAGTGGGATCTTCCAGGGGGCTATCAGGCAAGTCAAATAATGGCAATTCTTGGGAATTAGGGTCTGAAAGGTCTCCAGCCCTGATCTGCTCTCTCCAGTGGCTTTGGTACTGCAAATCCAGTGCTTTTGACTGTGAATGTGGGCTATAATTTTTTAAAGCTACTGTAGGGCTGAAAAGTAGGGGATGGGAATAAATCAAGTTAAAATGTCACAAAGTTCTCCTTTTTTAACCAAGATTCAGCCATTTTTCTTGAATAAATGCTCTCCTGGTTGCATAAGCCTTTGTTTTCTTTCCAGAGTTCTAAAAAAAAAAAGATTTTTGAGCCCCCCCCCCAGTTTTCTCATTGCTTTTATGGAGAGAATTTTTGAATTTACTTACTCTGCCATTTTCACTGATGCTGCTCTAGTGTGCAATATTAATGGAAACTCATCTTCATGAAGGAGCATAAATACGCTTTCAAGAGATAAAACCTGGAGCTTGCACAAATAGGATCAGAATAAAAGACTTGTATTTTGATAGATGGTGAATTTCTAGCAGTCTGTGGCACCAGGGGATGATATAAATGTAATATTTAACAAGATAAATTGCTTTCTCATTGTGTCAGAGGCAGGTAGGATTGCCTTTGGGATTGGGGGGAAGGTTGTTGATGGACACTGGAAAACATGGTTGTAAAAATCTAGCCACATAGTCAAAAACTAAAGGAAGAAACATGGCTGCAGAGGTATTTGAGATAAAATCACAAGCTTGGATGAGTTGTGATTGGTTGCTATGAGAAATAAAGTCACCTCCCTTGAAACCCAGATTGATAAAATTATTGTGGTGTCCTCCTTAAAGGCTGTGATCTTCTACAGGGTAAAGATTGGTGTTCATTTTAGAGCATAGCATGTTGCCTATTTACATGTGTATTTGTGAAAACTTTCAGTTGTGAGTTGGCTTACAATTAAAATTGGCTTAAGTAAAGCAGTTTATTTTATATATCAAAATATCCAAAGATAGCAGACAGAGACATAGCTGGATTCAGAAACCCAGAAATCTTTCCCAAGAATCAGTCTTCTCCTACTCTTGTCTTTGATTTCCTTTGTTTGCATTTCACTTGAATCAGTCTGCCAGGACATGACATTGGCATATGTCATTGGGCCACATTTGGGTCATGTGTTCATCTGTGAAGCCTGACTTGGTAGTCTGAGATCAGCACCATCCAAGCCACATTAATTGGTAACAAAGTAGGAATATGCCCAAAGGAAAATAAAATGTCATCATTACAAACAGAAGGCTGGATGGACATTCAGCATCCACGAATGCTCATCAGGCAAAATTAATGCCTGCCCATTACACACAGCAAACACACATATGGATTTCTTCAGTTGCATTATGAATAAAATTTGGCCATTTGTTCTGGAATCGTGATGTAGTCTCCATTCTTTGTACACACTGTAATCACACCCAGACCCACATCACTATCCAACCTTTGGTGAGTTCTCATCTCAACTTCTGTAGTGCTTTCTGCTTCCTGTCCTTGCTGTATCCCTTAAATATAAAGGTACGTATGGTTCATGTCCCTGGTGGGAATGGGATACTCAGGAACATGGACTAGAATTACATGCTTTTGGACTCAACTCCTTGAGACTCCATACAGAGGAGAGGACATATGTAAAAAAATCCCAACTTATTTTTTCGTCTTACTCAGATTGGGTTGGCATTGTTTATAACTGTTCATTACAAAGTTGATTTTTTATTGACAAGTAGCTATTATTTTTCAGGTTTTCTATCAATGAATAATAAATCTATAAACTGGGAGTAATACTAGGAATTATCTTGGAAGGGTTGTTGAGTAAATTGAGTGAGCAATTAATTACATGTGAAGTACTAAGCACACTGCCTATCATCATCATCATTATCACTCATTGACTCCATCTCTTATCCATATTCAGGCTTAAGGTGGATAATGAGGGGCTGGTTTAGAAAATCAAATGTGGGACCCACTTAATGCTTGAGCTGAGATTAGGTGCTCCAAGAATGAAAAGAACACTTGAAATAATTGTCCATTGGGTTGATTCTGGTGGAGCTGACTATCGAATGTTTGGGGGATCTCACTGCTGAGCCCCATCGCCCAGCTTCCCACCGGCTTCTCCAATTGGCTTTCCCTTTGGACAAGAATGGAAGGAGCAACTTCACCAGATTCCCTTTGTGAAACTACCCAGTAGTACTTTAACTCACTCATGGAGCCAATCTCTCATAGTGTCTATGGCAATACCCATATTTACTGAGCTCTTCTTGCTCATTATATGGGAATTCTGTTCTAAGCTTTGTACACAGATAGTTTCATTAAATCTTCATGAGGTCACCACACAGCACATAGTTTTATTACCCCCATATTCCAGATCAGGGAACTCAGGGACAGGGAGAAGTAAGTAACTTGTGGCAGACCTGGTGATGGACGATAAAAAGACATTTACCCACCCTATGTCCTGCCAGGTCCACTACAGACACCTGCTCTCCCAGGCTTTTCTGCAGGTGCCTGGCCATATGACAAGCTTTGGACTTCCTGATGAAAAGGGGTAGATGCAGCAGGTGCACTCTCTCCCCCTCCCAACTTTTCCCTGCTGAGACAGTGGACAGATGGCTGGTGTGATGGGCGCCATCTTGCTCCCTTGAGGGACTGGCCAAGAGAATGGCAGAAAAGCAGCCCTGACCTCATGGCGTCACTGAAACAGAGGCTGAGCCAGTTTCAAAACCAGGCAGTCCAGTTCCAGAGCCCGTGCCTGTGACCTCTCTTCTGCACTGCTTCTTACACACCAGAGCCCGTCCCTGCTTCTGCAGAGGCAAGGCAGGTCAGAGCAAAGGTGGCTGAGACCCTTGGGGAGTTTACAGTCTAATGAGTCGTTAGAGATGGAAACATGAACGCGAGAGAAACATAAGGGGAGCATTAGTGGTTCTTCCCATGCAGGGCAGACTAGACGGTGCTCATTCACACCGTGGAGGGCAGAAAAACCCCATTCCTCTGAAGGAAGTGGGCGTGGAGGCTGAGATAGGGCGGCGGGAGCAGAGGCTGGCGTGGTGGAGGGCTCTGTGTGGGAAGAGGAGGAGTCACGCTTAGAGTGCCCTGCGGTGGGAGAGAAGAGAAGTCCGTGAGGCTCCCCATGGGGAGGGACCGTGGGAAGGGCGCGAGAGCCGGAGGGTGGGTCAGATCACCGCCGCAGGGGAGCGTGGACTCTACCTTAAGAACAAAGAGAGCACACTTCCAAAGAGCTTCAATCTAGGGGAGAAATGATCTGAATCCCGTCGAGATAAAAAAGATCCTCCTCAACTGTCGTGGGGAGCGGGGACACGGGAGATGGTTTGCGGGCCGTTGTGGCTGTGGGGGGTGGTCACGGACATGGCAAGAAGGTGAGAGGCAGGACACAAGTCGCAAAAGCGGACCCGACGGGGCCCCAGGGATCGGCAGAGGAAGTGAGAAAAGGACGTGAAGCCGGTGCTCACAGACGCCTGGGCCTGGGGGAGAGGGAGGCCAGTGGCCCTGGGCTCCGGAGGGCAGAGGTGGACGTTGTAGGACTAGTTCTCTTCTGTTGCCTGTGCTGTTGTTCGTCCTCTTCTTCTAAAATCTATTTATTTATTTGAGAGAGCAAGTGAGCGGGGGTGGGGGTTGGGTGTGGGGAGCGGAGCAAGGGGACAAGCCGACTCTGTACTGAGTGTGGAGCCCACGCAGGGCTCAATCCATGACCTTGAGATCATGACCTGAGCTGAAATCCGGAATTGGAAGCTTATCCGACCGAGCCACCCAGGTGCCCCGTTATGTGTCTTTCTCATCTGAAGCGACACGGAGGTTATGTTCACTGTGTTAATAAGCTCTGCACATAGACAGTCACTTACCAAGTGAGCCTCGAGTCGAGATTTGGCGAATGTTGGAAGGCACTCTGGCCGGTGTGTGAGCCCTGCTGCAGGCTGTGGGGTGCGGGGGTGGTGGGAAGGGTCCTAGAGGGACATGACAAGGCCCCTGCCCCCGGGGGTGGAGAAGGAGGTCTAGCGGTCAGGCTTCCTAGGGTTGGTCTGGGAGGGAATGCTCCTGACTCCGGAATTTCCGTGTTTTGGGGCTTGGGGAGTTGGTCTTCACAGATGGAGTTTTAGTGGCAGGGCGTGAGCTAAAGTGGAATTCATCTGGCTGGCAGGCCCCTGCCTGCTCGTGGGCTTCCCTGTGTGTGACCTGCATCCTCTGCTCTCCTGTGCAGGACACGGAGGTGCTGAACACGGCCGTCCTCACCGGGAAGGCTGTCTCGGTTCCCGTCAAGGTCGTGGGCATTCAGGAGGACGGCTCCGTGGTGGATGTGCTGGAGGCTGTGGAGTGCAGGTCTGCGGATGAAGACGTCGTGAAGGTACAAGGGACCTTGCCACGGGCCTGCCAGGGATCCAGTCCTCTGGGGGCCTATCCCTCTGTCCCAGGGTCTCCTGGGGCTGAAGCCAGGGTGACCACACTGAGGAGAGGGGACTGACCCCTCTGGAGGGCTCCTGTTTCCCTCCCCAGAGTGGGGACCCCTGGCGTCTTAACAGAAATAATTTTCTTTCCCTCCTTTTGGTTATAGGACAATATTTCCCTAATTTTAGCAATCGTATGTCATCTCAATGTTTGCCAACTTTCTGTGTAAATAATATTATTTACTCAACAGATTTTCTTTCCTTCTGAAGGGAAGGAAAAATTCTTCCTCTACCCTTCATGTGCTTCCAGCTGGACTAAGAGTTAAATTGACACACGACAGATTAACAGGAGAAAAACCCCAAAGTTTTTTGTAGTGTGCGCAGAGGCACAGTAAAAAAATTGAGACCTAAAGACATGACCGTGGCAGGCAATTTCTGTACTTTTAGACAAGGAGACAATGAATCTGGGAGGACTTGATAAGACAACGAAAACTTCCCTTTTGGGGCTCCAATTAGTAAGGAATTCTACCAGACGGGTGCTCTGACCAGCTCACCTGAGGCATACACCTAGTAAGGAATTCTAGAAAGAATGTGGGCTGGGGTAGTAACGTAGTAAAGAGTAACAAGGGATGTTTGTATGCCTGTCTTGTCCTTCTTACCACTTTCTCTAAATTTCCAAGCTCAGCGATGAGGATGTCTCTTTACTTCCTGGTACCCGGAAAGGCATCTTTCACATGGGACATTTCCGGTAGCAGAGGGGAGGGGCCGAGTGTCCTTGCACAGGTTGTCTCTTAAATCTTTTATTTAAAATAACCCATATGTCCCTGTACCCCTTTATAAAGACATTACAGCCCATGGTCTCAGTGTGCTAATTTTTTGTTAATATAAATAAAAATTAAAATAGATTGGCCATTAAAATAAAAATTCCTCCGTGTGCCTCCTAACTTAATTTGAGTACAGGATTAGGTAATCTGGCTATGGGGCGTTTCCTCTGCGTTCTTCATTTTAATTAGCTGTATTTAGGACTCCAAATTCAGCCAGGAATCAGCCCACGGATTATTTCATGTTCTTTGCAGGGGTCTGTGTGAACTTCCTAATTTAGAGTTTCTGCCTGTTTTTTCTTGGCACACTGGTTGGCCATTTCTTTTTGCAACAGACCCTCATGGAGAAAGGAATTGAAGCTTCAGAGCTCTGCTTTCTCTCTCAGGTTGCTAAGGGAGGCCCCCAGGCCCATCCATTCATTCTAGAAGAATAAGGCAGTAGGTTCTGTCTCCCTTCAATGCCACAGTTTCCTGTTGAGAGGGGGAATGAAACTGGTCCCAGGCTGAAGAACTTGGTGGTAGACAGAAAAGCCTCTAGGGTTCTCCTTGTGGTGGAAAAGATTTGGGAAGGGGCTGATTTCTTCTTGTGGTGACCCTACAGGAGGCTGCGCCTTAAGCCAGAGAGATGGTTTTGATAAAGAAGACTTGATGTGTCTGTGAGGCTTAATTAAAAAAAAAAAAAAAAAAAAGTTAATCCTTAGGAAACCCAAGTTTGGCACAGCCTGCTTCCTGGGCTTGGAATGCTAGTTCTCACTGGAGACAGGAGGGGGATTGGCTTCAAAGCATACACAAGCCTTGCCCTGGGGCTCCTGGCGGGCCTTGTACTCTGTGGGCAGGTCGGATTAAACAAATCTAAAGCCTGCTGTATTCAGAGTTTAGGAAGATCAGAGCCAAGTCATACAAGCTCCTCCTCACGGAAGGAGAAATAGTGATGGTGCATCGTCCTTGATTGCCTTTGACACTGCACATTATTTACTGTCCCCGTGTCACTCCAGAGGGAGATACCGGGGTGGCATATGGAGATGGCATCTGGAGGATGGCGGCCAGCCCAAGTGTCCTACTCCCGCAGCCCCCTACACCTGTGCTCCCTCCTGAGAGCCTGGGGGAGCCCCCAGGGCAGAGAGCTCTGTCTTCCAGTACTGCCTTAGACTTGCTCATTTCCCCTGCACAGAAGTAAACTAGAAACAGTCTCTGCCCAGCCTGATAGATACTTTGCTTTGGAAAACAATAGTTTTGGTGTCTTTTTGTTTCTGTTTTTGTTTTTTACTTAATGGTCACTTTTGTGGCCTCACAAAGATGGAGCTTTCTTTGAGCAAACTAGGACCTGATCTTCAGATTAACAAACTGGAGTGAGCAGACCATCAAGCTTGGAGCTGCTTCTCTGACTGTTCTAAGGGAGCCCAGGCTCTGTTGCGAATCCTGGGGTCCAAGTCCATTGGGTCTGTGTTAATTAATTGGCTGTGGTGCGTTTGTCCTGGGTTTAGTGTCAATATTTGTAGTAAATGTCGCCTCTACGCTGAGACAAACAGCATTACCCTCGGCATCCTCCAGGGCCATTCCCAACCTGGGGGGGTGGGCATTTGTTAGCACCCCATAGGGAGACCATCCCCTTAACCTGCACAGTTGTCATTCCGTCACTCCTTCACGGTTGCAGAGAACACTGTGTGTCCCCCGGGGAGAATCTTGCAGGGTTCCACAAAGATCTTTGTGCCCTGGAAGTTCTGTGTACTGGGACTGTGGTTTAGGTTAGGGAATAAGTATGAGGAAGCAGGAAGTAGGAAGATGTTCGTAGGAAGTTGGAAGTAGGAGGTAGGAAGATAAGTAGGAAGATGTAAATTGTAAATGGATTGGCTTCTTTAATTTGGGATTGAACGACTTGGGAGGGGGTACAGAATCTGAGGACATAGATGATTTCAAAAGGCTGGAAGCTTGGTCTAATCTGGCAAGATTGGGAAGAATAAATTTTAAGTTTTAACTTCTATGTAAAAAAACACACACAGTAAAGGATGCATCTTAATCGTTGTATGTGTGTGTGTGTGTCTATCATTTAATTTTTTGCCACCCTGTAAAAATTGTCAAATTCACATAGAAATCTGGATTTCCAGCTTCTTGTGAAAATCACAAGGTCAGGTTGCTTCCAGGGACCCTCACAGGGAGCTGCCTGGAGGACACCTCTGTGCGTCATGCCTGGGTCCCCGAATCGCCGCAGTCCCCACCACTCCCTTCCGATCCCCCTCGGAGGCTCGTGGGGCATCTGTCCCTTCTCGTTGCACTGCTGCTGATGGTTTTCTGATAGTAGATTTCAGAGGAAAGAGAGGCATGTCTTGTAACTTGGCTTCTGTTAAAAATCAGCAACAAATGACAGCTCTCAGTCACCCGGGCCGAGAATTCTGTGTCTTTCTAGGCACGGGAGCAACCCTGGAAATTGGAGTGTTTTCTGCTCACAGTCGTCTGGGGGGCAGAAGGTCTTTGACATCGGTCACAGAGACGTGTGAGGTTCAGGACGTGTGAGGGTGCAGCCTGGGGATGAGAAGGAAAGTCCCAGGGGTGAGATGAAGAGGGGGAGACAGGACAGCTCTCTGTAAGCCCTCCAGGGGCCATCGTTCAGGAGATAGTAGATTCAGCTACTTAAATCCCCAGAGTGGAAATTAAAAGGGAGCTGCTCTAGCTCACTATAAAGAAAGAGAACATGTATGTTTAGTGAATCCCTTTGGTTCAGATTTCCGAAGGTCAACACAGACTCAAACCCTGACTCCGCCTCCCTCTCTGTTGGACCTTGGACAAATCGCTTCCCCTCTCTGAGCCCCATTTGTTGTCTATAAAACAGGGATGATAATGACACAGTGTGGAACCTTCCACAGGGAAAGTCAGCATATGCCCAGAGGCAGAAGTACCAGTAATCAAAGGAGTCCTTGAAAATCCCTGAGAGGACACCTGGCTTCAAGAAATGCAAAACACAGTTGATATTTAAAAAAAAAAAAAAAAAAATTGTCTCCTTGCATTCAAGCTGTGGCCAGATCTCCTGGGGCTTCGTCGGGCAAGGCCAGTTTGGAAGGGAGAGCTTGGGGTATCACCGTTAGACTGAAACAGAGTTGGTGGTGGGACATGTGCCCGTCTTTTATCCCTCTCCCTTGCAGCTTCCACTGGAAGTGTCCTCCGACGCAGCCTCCAGTCATTTCAAGCACATGTCATTGAATATTTGCTTGTCAAACCTACATGTGATGGAGTCCCACGATGGAGCTTTGGGGATAATAAATAAATAAGCTTCTATCTGAAGGAAGTCACTTGGCACTGGATCTGTAACAGATCAATACACCTTCCTATCTGTGTATTTCTGCATATCTTCATATCTATGTATGAATACCCATTCATATCTGTATATTTTAACCCCGACATGATTGCAAGTCTACAGAGTCTATGGCTTTGTCTTACTAGCAATGCTCTCCCCAGTCCTAAGCAGAATCTAGAACATGGTGGGGGCTCAGTGAGTATTTGTGGACTCTACCAATGAATGACGCATGAATGCTAGAGCTTCCCAGAGAGGACAGGCCAAGAGTGGTTACTGGATCCTCGTCGGAACACCTCCAGTGATGTCCTATTACTGGAAGCCTTCAAAGAAGGGGGTAGGGGGGCATGGCATTAAAGACCTGGCTCCAGCACTATGACCCAAGCTGCTTCTGTTCTCCTGGGGGCAGTTCTTGTTCCACAAATACTTAACTGATGATGGACGTGTGGGGGCAACGAATCAGGTGCTCTGGGAGCCGCAGAGGTAGAACAGTATGAATTCTGTTGTTGGGAACTGACAGCTGAGCTAATGCGAATTCACAGTCAACATTGGTTGAGAACATAGTAGGTGACAGGTGCTATTTTAATGAGGATGTTAGAAATACGGGACCGTCTTGTCTTCACAACAAGACTTCAAGGAGGTGATCCTACTATTGCTAAGTTTGTACACGAGGAGCGGGCATGTAGACAGGTGAGTAAGTCCCTGGGGCAGTGCATGTGGGGACAGAGTTCCCAGGCAGTGGCCCCTGGTCATCTGGAAGGGTCTTCCTCTGACCCCCCATGACCAGGAGCAGAGCCTCATTCTGGGGCTTTCTGATCCAGAAATCTGGGATGTTTGTCAAAGACTTTTGTTTTCCTCCTCATCACCTGGAAGGTGGTGTATTAGTTTCCACTTGCTGCTGTAACAAACTGCTGTGAACCTTGTAGCTTAAAGCACTTTTGTTATCTTACTGTACGGGTCAGGAGTCTAGAGTGGGTCCTTGGGGCTGCATTCCTGTCTCCTTGCGTTTTCCAGCTTCTAGAGGCCCCTGCATTGCTGGCTGTGGACGCTCCCCCATCTCCGGTCAGCACTGTAGCCTCTTTCTACCCTGCTCTCCCGCTCACTCTCCCTCTCTGCCTCTGGTTCTATTTATCCTGTTTCCGACTCTACCCTCTTGCCTCTCTTTACCAAGGACCCTGGTGATTACATTAGGCCCACCCAGATGACTCAGGCTAATCCTTTCATCTCAAATCCTTAAATGAATTAACTTTTTCCTGTGTGTGTGTGTGTGTGTTTTCTAGAGCAGCCATAATAAGTTTCCTCAAACTCAGTAGCTTAGAGCAACGTACATTTATTTTCTCCCAGATCTGGAGGCCAGAAGTCTGAAATCAAGGTATTGGCAGGAGTCCACTCCCTCGAGAAGCTCTAGGGGAGGATCCCTCCTGCCTCTTCCCAGCTTCTCGTGGCTCCCGTGTCCTTGGCCTTGTGGCTGTGTCCCTTCTCCGGTCTCTGCCTCCGTCTTCACTGCCTTTGCATCACCATATGGCCTTCTTCTTTTATAAGGGTGCTGGTCAGTGGAGTGAGGAGCCACCTTAACTCAGAATGATCTTACCTCGGGATCCTTCATTGCATCTTCAAACACCCGTTGCCTGATAAGGTCATGTTCCCAGGTAGCAGGGGCTACTAGAACTTGGACAGAGCACTTCAGGGCCACAGGTTACCCCCCTACAAAGGTATCACTGTAAGGTATCACATTCCCAGGTGTTGGGGAGGAGGGCATAGATATCTTGGGGAATGGTCTTTACGCCCCCCCCCTAACATATTTTCTTGTCTTTGCTAAGTTTCTTTAAAGGTCTTCAGAGGAAGGGAAAAAAATGCAATTTCCATGTTGTAATTATGATTGAATCCCTGACTGTCTATCCTTCTGACTCAGTGATGGCCTCATGTTCTCATGTGTCGCTAATTGCACTGTTTGTCAGAGAAGTCCTGTTTCTGGAACCACAGCAGCCAGCCACACCTCAGTCAGTGGGGGAGGAACTCCTCTACGCGCGGAGAGAAATAAATGTAAGCCCATGCTGGTCTTGAAGATGGTGCCCTCCATCTTTTGGCTGCCATAATTAAGTTCCCAGCCTCCCGGTGTTGGCTGGACTTGTGATAATGAGATGCTAAAGACCTCATAAAAGGGCTTTAACATTTTAAAGCCTTCTCTACCCCAGGGAAGGATCTTGTTTCCAGAGTTTGTCTGAGAAGGGTAAGGGAAGGCGGTGGAAGTGGGTAAAAAAATGCAGAGTTTTCTGCTACTTGCTGAGCAATGTGTGGGGAGCTGGTCACCAAGAGAACCCAGTGTCCCCTGTGGAGGACACCAACTTTGATGGAGAAGCTCCTTTTCTGGGTTTGGCAGCACCTACAAAAGGCCATGTGAGCCCATTTTCTCCGAGGTGGTTGGATTTGTAGAGTGGATACGCTGGAAGGTTGGTGTGCCCTGAACATGGTCCTTGGAGAAACACTTTGGAGCTGGTGTCACTGGAGGGACTTGGACAGGTGTGGTAGGTAGTGGCTAATGGGTCAGTAGTGTTGACATCCTGTACTCATGGGTTTTGTTTTGTCTTGTTTTCATTTGGTTTCACGTCACAGAAACCCAAATCCACTGTCTTAAGCCAACAAAGGGGCAGTGTATTGAGTTGTGCAAATAAAAGGGCAGGGGTGGCTTCAGGCAAAGTTGGATCCAGGGGCTCATCTGGACTTGGTCTCTCTCCTCAGATTCTGCCTTCCTCTCTGGAGTTCTGCACATCTTTCTGTGCTCATGCTGTTTCCTGTGCCCAGCTCCCCTCCCCTGTCCCCTGCACCTCTGGACATCCCGCTGTCCTCTGGTTTTTGCTCAGGACCCCCCACTCCATGCATCATCTCATTCCTGCCTTTATGTACCCCACGGGTCCCCCCCTCCATGGGTCCCCAGGTGGATACATGTATTAGGGACTTGTCTCATAGCCCATCCTTGTGCATGGTGGTACGTCTGCCGCTTGAGGGCAGGGTCCATGTCCCATGGGGGTCCTGTTCCCAGGGTCTATCCGAGTGGACAGTCACAGCCACACAGGCTAACACACCCAGCGACACCGTGCCAGACTCCGTTCTGCTTGTTTCAGACACAGCGCAGTGATCCACCCACACGGCCCCACGTGGTGGGCGTGAGTGTCACCGTGTTGTACGGCTCAGGAACCCGAGTCATTGTGCTCAGTGTGTTTTGAGTAAGCATTAGTCCACCGCCTGTCCAAGTTCATCACACCAAAAAGTGGACAAGCCGTTCCTCTATTTCCTCGCTTCTTTTGTAGACAGACGTTATAAAGACAGATGTTTCTGGAAACCCAGATGTTTGTGTAAGAGTGTTGACTTTTACATGGTGGCAAGTCCTTCATTTGGAAGATCTCTGCAGAGCACATCTGGCCTGGGGCTGCTGGTCTGACCTTCCCGCCCTGGGAAGCAGGACAGGAAAGGGAAGACTCTTCTACGTGGCAGATGGGGGTGGGACTGGGGGGCGTGGTCAGGACCCCACAGGTGTCGATGAAGAGGCCTTCACGAGGCTCTCTGCACTGACTTCTTGAGAAAGGTCCTTGTCGGGGCTGGGCTATGACAGGCTTCCAAGAAGCTCTCAGACTGATCCTAATTTTATGTAGAAGGAGACAGAGAGAAATCCAAAGGAGGCTTAAGGCGATTTCTTTCTCTCTCAGCAATGCCTGGCAAAAATTCCTACAGAGAACACTGCTATTCTATTTCTGGGCATGAATTTCCTTCCCTTTGCCCACCACCAGGAGCCAGGCAGCTAAGAATAAGTTATCAGGCAGCTTGGCTGTTATTGCCCGATTTTGTCCTCCTCTATGCCCAAGATTAGGACTTTTATTGTTCCTTCCTAATTGGGGACGGGGCATGCATTTCCTGTTGGCCGGGGGATGGGCAGGGCGGCCTTCCCAGCACTTTCTTCCAGTCAGCACCACTGTGATTTCAATATGAATCAGCTCTTTTCTTTTCTGTCTCTGGCATCTCCAATTAAGAGCTGCCATTCTGGAATTGTTTCTGCGTAATGCAGAGAGATCTTGGAATGAGCCAGAGGGGGCCTGGAGCCCCCTGCCTGGCTCCCTCGGTCAGCACGGCCATGTGCTCCTGCCCTCCTCTCCCGGTGCCTCCTGTGTGCTCTTCTCCACCCTGCCCTGCTCAGGTGCAAGGTCAGGGGGTGGGTGCTGGAGTCTTGGGCCTGTGAATGAGTCTCGGATATCAGGCAGGGCCTGGGCCTCCTGGGGACATCTTTATTTTGTGTTCAGTAGGAGGGAAAGGGACCCTCGTTGATGTTGTGGTGCTTGGCTCACAATTTAAACTCTTGCCTGGCGGCCCTGGTGGGGAGCAGAGCGTATCAGCTCCCTAATCAGATTCACTGGGTTTCCCGAAGAACTCCAATAATTTGCACAAACTTTAGTAGTTAACGGGGTCACTTACCCAAAGCGGGACGCACAGGTGTGAGTGGATTTAGGTACGAAGGCAAAGTGTGGAGGACGCTATCACACGTGACCATTTTTCTAACCTCTTTTGGTGGTATAAGGGATAGACAGCAAACCGCAGATGTTTAAAGCATACAAATTTGACGTTCCAAGTCCTATCGCCAGACTCAAGAGAGTGAACATATCCTCAAGCCCCGAACTTTCTTCATGCCCCTTTGTAATGTGTAATGGGCCGCTCCTGTCCAGCTCTCCAGTCGTCCCCAGGCAAACGCTCACCTTTTCTCCATCCCTTAAGAAGGATCGTCATTTTCTGGAGTTTTGTAGAGATGGGATTGTAGAGAGTGCGTTCCTTCCTGTGTCTGGCATCCCACACCCACACCCACACAGTGAATCTGAGAGTCACGCATGCTGTTGTGTATCAGTAGCCCCTCCCTCTAACTGCCGAGTGGCAGCCGCCGTACGGCCATACCACAGATCCTGCATCCGTTGATGGGCACTCGGCTTGTTCCTAGTGCTCGGCTGTCACCACTCTTGCTGCTGTGAACATTCATATAAGGGTTTTGTCTGGACGTAAGCTTTTGGATTAGAAAAAATGGAATCATTTGGTAAGTGTACGATATAACCTTTTAAGAACCTGCCAGATGGTTTCTAAAGTGGTTGGGCCATTTTACGCTCCTGTCGTCAGAGCGCTAGTTCCTCCATAGCCTTGTCAGCACTTGGAACGCTCAGACTTCTTAGTTTTAGCCCGGCCACTGGGTAAGTGCGCGTATGCCATTTTCGTTTTGACTTTTCCTTCTTTATAGATGAGCGATGTCGGACAGTTTTCATGTGACATCTGCCATCCACCGATCTTTGGTGAAATGGCTATTCCGATCTTTTGCCCGTTTTTCTTATCGGCTTGTTTGCTGTATATTATTAAATGTTGAGAATTCTTCCTCTGGTTACAGGTCCTTTATCCATTATGGAATCTAAAAGTCTTTTCTTCTAGTCTGTGGTTTGCCTTTTTCGTAACCACTTGGCTCTTTTTTCTATTTTTTACAAATAGGGTCTTTGGAAGAGTGTAAGTTTTTTGTTTTGACAATGACCAATTTATCTGTTTTTTGGGTTATTTTTTGTCTTTTTTTTTTCCTTTTGCAGATTATACTTTTGCTGTTGTATCTAAGAAATAATTGCCTAGCCCAAGTTCATAAAGATATTTCTCATATGTTTTCTTCTCAAAGTTTTATAGTTTTAATTCTTATATTTAGGTTTATTTTGAGTTAATTTCTGTGCATCACGGGAGCTAAGTACATCAATTCATCTGTTTTGCATATGGCCATCCAGTTGTTCCGACACCATTTGGGAAAAGACTGTTCTTTCCCTAGTGAATTGTCTTAGCGTCCCTTTTCAAAAAGAAATTGATCATATATGTAAGATTTAATTTATGCATTCTCAGTTCTATTCCAATGAACTCTAAGTCTCTCCTTAGGATGGTACCACATTCTGCTGATCACCGTTGCTCTGTGGTGAGTTCTGTAACTACGATTAGTGAACCCTCAAGCTCTTGTTATTTGTGTGTGTGTGTGTGTGTGTGTGTGTGTGTGTGTGTGTGTGATTGTTTTGTCTCTGCTGGGTCCCTTAACTTTCCATATGCGTTTCTGGATTGGTTTGTCAGTCGCTACTGAAAGACCAGTTGGAATTTGGGGATTCTGATCAGTTTCTCACTAAATCTGTAGATTGATTTGGGTAGTATCACCATCTTAACGTTATGTCTTCTGACCATGGGTGTGGGATCGCTTCCCATTCGCGTGGCCTTTAATTTCTCATGACAATACTTTAAATCTTCAGAGTGTAAGTTTTGCACTTCTTTTTTTTGTATGTTTGTCCCTAAGTATCATATTCTTTCCGTGCTATTGTGAATGGGATCGTTTAGTGGTTTTTATTTTCAAATTGTTCCCTGCTGGTGTGGAGACACTTATTTGGTTTTTGCATATTGACCCCGTATCTTGTGATTTTGCTGGGTTTGTTTATTCGTGTTAACCCTTTTTAAGTGGATTTCTTAGGATTTGCTATATACCAGATTGTGTCCCCTATAAAGAACAATAGTTCATTTCTTCCTTTCCAATCTGAAAGTCTCTTATTTCACTTTCTTGCCTAATTGCCTTGGCTAGAATCTCAGTAGAATGTTGAGTAGAAGGGCACTCGGGTGGCCGTCGGTTAAGCATCTGAGTCTTGATTTTGGCTCAGGGTCCTAGGATCGAGCCTCATGTTGAGCTATTGGACTCAGTGGGGGGTCTCCCCCTAATCGTGCATTCTCTTCCCCTCTCTCTCTCCCTCAAATAAATAAATCTTTAAAAAATGTTGAATCGAAGTAGTGAGCATACACGTTTTTGTCATTTCTCTGATCTCTGGGAGAAAGCACTTTGTCTCCATTAGGTAAAATGTTAGCTGTGTGTTTTTTTCTTTTCTTTCCTTCTTTCTTTCTTTCTTTTTTTTTTTTTTGGTCTTTTATCATGTTGTGGAATTCCCTTCTATTCCTAGTTTGTTGAGTGTTTCAATGCTTTTTTTGTGTCTATTGAGCCGATCACATGGTTCTGCCCTCCTAGTGATACAGTGTTCTGAAGCTATTTCTGTGGAAGAAGAAAGTTTTGGAATATCTTGGAACTCCCAGAGCTTCATAGGTTGGGAGATAAGAGCATTCTGGGCCACCTCTGTTGGGTTTTTGTTGTTGTGTTTAAATAGAGGTTTGTAAATTCATGCTGCTCAGTTTCTCAACTCCAAAACAGATGGCAAAAGTTGCAGCCACACAACATTGTCTTAGACTCAGGAGTAAGCTCATTGCCCGTCCGTGCCTTATGAAATCAGTCTCAAGCAGAGTGGGTAGAGGGAGGCTTCTAGTTTGAAGCGTTTGTCATATAAACATAAGCCACGTTTAGTGATGGACTTTCTAGAATGCCAGCTCTCTGGGGTGCAGATACTAATCAGGGCAGGGAACATGATCTGATTTGGCTCCCCCTGGCTAAGGAATGTCCAGTCCCCTTGGCCCTGAGCTTGATTTTAGAAGCAGAAGCCCCTGATGTTCCCTGACATCTGTTTGGGCAGGGATACGTAGGCTGGTTTTGTGTGTATCCTACATGGTGATGTGAATCTAGGTATGAAAGTGTTTTTCCCAACACAACAAGGGTTTGGGTCATTAGTCCTGGCACATCCCTCCTGGCCCCTGGTGTTTGCACACAGCCTGAGAGGGGCATCTCAGACGAGGGAGCTGGGCCAAGTTCCATCACGTCATCTTCTGTGGTAGCTTCTTACTCTGCTAAATTTGTGTGCTTTTTGTTGAATTTGTTTGCTTTTTTGTTAAATTTGTTTGCTTTTTTCTGTCTTGATGTAACACGGCTGGTAAGCAGGGTGGAGGAGGGAAGATCAGAGATCGGGAGCCAGGTCAGGGCGCGTGCCCGCACGAGCTGTATGTACATAAACAACAGACACACTCGTCTTCACACCTTCTGGGTTGGCGGCCCCGGGAGCGTAGGGCATTTTGCGCCTGATCCCCTTCCAGCCAGAACAGCCTCTGCGCACAGTGGGCCCTCAGCAAGCATCAGCTGAACGTATGAACTTCAAAAACGTCGAAAAACAATATCCCAAAGAAACAAATATCACTAGGTGGTCAGTCCCTCGAACCTCACATCTGGTTTGAGAGAAGAAATGGCTGGGATCTCGGAGCTGTGTCTGGCCCGGCGCGGCCACGCTGGGTGAGCACAGCTCATCGGGGAATTAGGCTGCCTGCTCAGGCTTTTCACTGTTTAATCTGAGACTGGATTTGTGTCGGAGAACACCTCAAGGGTAGCTCCCATTCTCCAGATCCTTCTCGGGGAGTTGTGGGTCTGGGCCCCAGCGCAAGGGCTCCAATCTGCGTGTTTCCGCTATGGCCAAGTCTGGACCTTCCTCAGTGAGTTAACGGTGACCGTGCAAGAAGTTTTGTGATGGTTATCTGGGAGAGAAAGATGGGCTCCCTGTTCTTCATCCCAGCCCCAGTACCCCCCCGTGGTCTGGGGAGCTCATTCACAGCAATCATCAGCCATCAGCAGGAGCAGAGTGAGGGGTGCCTTCCCTTGGGGCCGAAGGACCCCGTGTGGGCTGGTCTTTCCCTACAGACCACGTCTTCCCACTCACGTCCCTTCCACATGCACGGCCCGAGCAAACGCTACTGCGGGACACTGCTTTGGGCATCAGGGGTGGAGGGTGTGATGATGTGTTGGTTTCTTGGTTCATTCATCTGTCCTCATCCCCAGGCTGCCAGCTCCACAGGGGGTGGGACCTGGCTGATGTCGCTTGTGCTGCCTCCCCATCACCCAGCACCGAGCTTGGCCCTACAGAGCAGGTGCTCTCTGAGCGCACGGCGGATGCAGGCTCATGGGGCAAGGGGCTCCCTGGTGCCGGAGATGATGCCGCCATTCGTGGGCTAGGGCAAGCTTGGGGTCTGGTGGGCCTGGGTTCTAATCCTACCCCAGCTGTCACTCTGGGGAATCTTGGGTAATCTGCTGTTCCAAACGAGCCTAAGAGGCCGAATTTTGTGTATGCCGATAGCTAGCATTTATCAGGCGCTTCTTAGGCGTCGACGTACGAGCTCTTCCCGTGTGTGAATTCATGGGGGTTCTCCCCTCCCTGGATGATCTGAAGTCGACTCGTGTGAAGCATATCCTGAGATGAAGGTAATGGTCTCCCAGTGACACAAATGTGCCCTCGTTTTCTCTTAAACATTTCAAGTATCTGTAGAGAAATTCACTCATGTCAGGAGCCAATGGACATAAAAAGAAGCACCACAAAGAAGGGCTAGAACGCCTCTTCCAGCCGAGAGTTACAGGGACCCACGCGGCGGGACACAGGGACCCACGCGACGGGACAGCCATAGATGAAAGGAGTCCCCTGAGAAGCTCACCGATTTCCCCCAAGGATGCAGAAAGTTAGCACGAGCAGTTTGCCAGCGTTCTGTGGATGTGTATGGCTAGGTCAGGATGGACTTTCGGAGAGTAACACTGCCTTTTGCAGCTCCTGGAAGTATAAATTCTGTCTCAGCTGAAAACAAAGGAACAGGATTTCTCAGGTGGAGGGAATGGCTCATTCAGCTGTCTGTTACACAAATGGACCCTTATCCCTTCCGTTTGCAAGGAGGATGGGTTTCATTTATAGTCACACAGTCAATTTATTCATTTTTTACTGATTACATCTTCTAAACAGCTCTTGGATTAATTTGCCATGGAGACATCTAAAGCTGAACCTGAAATGCTAAAAGAAAATCTCAGATTTTAAGCTCTTCTGTTCACTTCCGTTCCTCCTACGGCATTGGGGTAGCGTTCCACAAGCCCCCAACCCAAATGTGCTGTATGTACTTGACCACTTCTAAACCTCAGCATAACAGCCTCTTTTTAAAAATTAAAGACCTCAGCCCCAAGCGATTGCCCTAATAAAGTCATCCCTTCATGCTCTGGACAGCGGAGCACTTTCCGTCATCAAGGGTTTCAAGCGTATCTTTCCCCAGGGCATATGTTCCCAAGAGGAGAGAGAGGCATGTATCAACGAGTTCCTGACACCCTTGGTGTCTAACATTTAATAAATAGTTGGGTTACACTCCAGCTCCTTCTCTGTTGAGCACAGCTTTGCACAGAGAAGTAGACGGCCCTGTGTGGAGACAGCCTGTTTATTAGAAGGTCACGCCTCTGGATGGCTGGTTTCTCATGTGCCGTCCTGGACAGCCTCTTTGAGTGACAGAACACTACTAGGAATCTTGCAGGACTTACCAGCTCTGATTCTAGAGCTTGCACTTGGCCCTGGTTCAGGCTGAATGGCCTTTCTCAAGTGCACTGGGCAAATGAACTTTGGTTTCATAAATATTATGTAAATAATACAGAATAAGAAAAACCTGTGCAGAGATGCCACTTCCTACCCTTGCCCACGTGGACATCACTCATCAATTCCGGCACTCCTTCTGGCGAGAGCCCAGATTCCTCCCCAAGACAGAGCTCCCTAGAGCAGCCACTGTGAGCAGACCCGCACTGGCAAGCAAGACAGACCTGTTTCCTATTTCTGGTAGAGTCTGTGGAGCTGAGAAAGGGATTAGTAAGCACTGAAGCGTGTGGTCTATTGAAGCCACGCACGGGCCTCAAAATTCAATGTGTCGCGTGGAAAGCGAAACAAAATCAGAACTTTCTGTGCTGCACCACTGACATCCCGTCCTATTCTGTGGACCCCTGAACAACCCCGGGGGAGGGGCACCAAGCCCCCCACTTCCTGCACAGTAGAATTCTGACTCCTAAAATAGTCTGCTATTGACGGGAAGCCTCACTGATAGCATAAGAGTCAATGAATGCATATTTTGTATGTTCTGTGTATTCTACGCTGTATTTTCACAGTAAAGTACGCCCCAGGAAGTAAGATGTTGTTAAGAAAATCATAAGAGAAAATACATTCACACGACATACTGTATTTATGGGGGAAAGCCACCTGTAGGCGGTTCCACACAGTTCAGACCTCTATCGTTCAAGGGTCAGCTGTCTATCCGGATGTCCTTAGGCCAGAGGCCATGAAACAGTAGGCTCTGAGGCAGACACAGCCCTCAAGACCTCTGTTTGGCCAGGAAAGTACTTTGTAAAATGTATATGCTTAGATGCCAACATTCAAAAAACTAGTCAGTTTTACCAAAACCCTGGATTTCCCATTTCCCTCGCGAAGTTGGATCTCTGGCAACCCCAGGGTTCTCGTGTGGCAGGGGTAGGCCGCGGAGGAGAACTGTCCTGTTTGCCTCGGGTTTGGGGTCTCCCTTGAGTTTGCCACAGTCCCCAACAGCAGACGACCTCTTCCTCGTTTGGGTCACCGCACCCCCCACGTCCGGGAGGGGGTTTGGTTATTGAGCCAACACCCTGCTGCTGCATCCCAGGCCAATCGTGGGGGTAACGTACGGTCTACCTGCATGGGAACTGAGATCTACGAGAAATGCATTAGGCCAGTTAGCTGTATTAGTGAGAAATAGTAAGTAGACCAGGTGCGATCACCTTTACGTGCCCTGGATGTTAAGTGGGGGCTCCACAAAGCTGAGTCATTTCATGAACTGCTTTAATTTCACCATGGGGCTACTTCTCGGGCTGGCCGGAGCAGAGTTTTGATACCCAGAATGTCACGTAGCTCAGGCCAGGCTGGGACAGACACAGAGGCCATTGGGGAACGTCTGGGGACTCCGCACTGCAAGGCACTGCTTGCTAAACCCTGTGACTGAGAGCCAGGCTGGGCTCCCAGGAGCTGGTCACCAGAGTACGACTCGGGACGCCCAGCCCTCTCCTGGCAGCCACAAGCGCATCTGGTCTCGGCTGGCGCTTCCCAGCTCGGACCTTGCACAACCCTGTCTTGTACATTTCGCTCCTCCAGCTACTGGAGGCTAAGACCCTCTTCTGCATTTATGTTTCCCCTTTACCTGGAGTCTCAGAGATAAAATCTCTCAGCTGCCAGTTTGTCCACCCAGGGTTCATAATTCAGTGTTTTTTTTTTGCTAGAAAAGTTTCTCTCCAAGAGAAATTCTCCTAAGTAAGTGCTTTCAAAATAAGTTTGGAAAGCATGAGCCCTCTCGTTCCCCTGAGAATATGCTTATCCTGCCAAAATGCTCTTCTTTTATGGGACTAATTGATGTGCAAGCCCCGAACACCTAAGCTTGTGACTCTGGTATCCGGGCCAGTGGCAGCTAATTACCGGTGTCTCTCTCCAGCAGGCTCCGGGAGTGCGGTCGGCGCGGGCACGGGAGGCTGGGCAGGGCCATATGCTGGGCTTTCACCCGATCAACAGCTCCTAATCCCTTCTGGGGCACTGTTTGATGAAAGCGAAGGGCTTGGATCCCTTCCTAAACTAACAAGCGTTGGTAGTGCTTTTAAAATCTCCCTGTGTCAGGGGACGAGATGCGAACATGAAAACATTCCGCAGATAAGCGTATGCTAAACTTGACAATAAATCATCACCTCGGGCCTCATTTGCTGGTGTCGTTTGGTTTAAGGGGCAAAGAAAGTTTCAGAAGCACTTGTTTGGGAGGGTGGGTTCAAACCTTGCTGAATACGATTTGGACAGAGATTTTTTTTTTTCCTGCTAGTGTGAAAGGACCGGAATTCTTTCCTTTCTGCACAGGCGCGGCCCAGTAAGCAGAACACGGGGATTGTGCCCTGCCCTAGTACCAGTGATTAAGCAGGAGATGAAGTTGAACAAGGAGGGCGGTCAGGGGGCCCTACTGGGCAGGAGGTGTCCTGAGCGCCTCAGCTGCCCGTGCCCAGCAGCCCCTCCTTGTAGTTCAAGTGGACTCAACCCAGGGAGGCCTGACCACCCTGTAGGTGATTGTTCGACCAATCATGGCCTCCTCCAGGGCCAGGACACTTGGATTCATTTTGTGCCCTCGGAGTCCTCCCCAGAACCCACCATACGTCATCACTGGCCCCTCACTGCGCCTGAGTTTGACTCCCAGACTTGTGTGAACTCTCTGTGCTGTTAAGACGGATTTGTCGGGCGCATGGGTGGCTCAGTGGGTTAAGCCTCTGCCTTCGGCTCAGGTCATAAGCTCAGGGTCCTGGAACTGAGTCCCGCATCAGGCTCTCTGCTTAGCAGGGAGCCTGCTTTCTCCTCTCTCTCTCTCTCTGTCTGCCTCTCTGCCTATTTGTGATTTCTCTCTGTCAAATAAAAAATAAAAATAAAAAAATCTTAAAAAAAAAAATAAAAGACGGATTTGTCCTCCCCACTCGCCGGCCCCAGGCTGCATCTCTGCGTGGGTCATTATCAGATAATCTCTGAGGTCTCTTTGAGCACCAGGACCTCAGAGGTCAGCAGTGGAGTCGTGTGTTAGATGGGAAAGGACAGAAGCTCAGCAGCCTCCGTTCTGCCCACCGGCCCCCCAAGGTGTGCACTGGCCGAGAGGCCTGGACAGCCCAGGAGGTACGGGCTGGCTCCGGACTGACTGCTTTGTAGAGGTGAGGAAAGGGTACCTCCCAGGTGTGGTCCAGCTCAGGAAGCCAGACCGGCCTGCGTGAGAAAGAATGGATGGAAAGAAACGTGACTGAGTGCAAAGTTGTGCTCAGACCTGGTTTAGGGAGAACTCGGGGAGTCTCCTGAGGGCGGGGGCCTTGGTAGGACCACAGGGCTGCTGAGAGCTTGTTGGCTGGAGGTTGTGGGGGGCAGGGCTCACAGATGGGTAGCCACTGGGTCTCTCTCATGGCCCCAGGCCATGATCCTTGCTGCAGAGAATCAAATAAGGCAACATGCTTGTCCTCAAAAGCCTTGCCTTCCAATCTAGGAGGGCAGAGAAGTAAGCATGGATAGGGCAGGTCTTAGCATGTGAAGATAAAAGAGATGGATACAAGGTTCCTGTAGCCAGAGTCCTTGGACGTTTTCTCCTAGAGTGCTCTAGGAGAATTAATACCCATTTCTGTGTAATACGTAAGCGGCTTGTACCACTGGCGGGAGATGCAGACATCGCCACCGATTTCAGTCCTGATGTTTGCGTTTGCCTTCATGACCATACTAGAGGCCCGGAGGTCTCAGAGCTGTATTGCAGGATTATTTAACTCTTGACGATTCAACTGTATGCATTCGGCCCCGAATATCGTGTACTCACATTGACATACACACCCGCACACACACGCGGTAGGGATGGTGCATCTGATCGTTGGCTGTTCGCCTGCCTGGTGAAGTGTGAGCTGGTACCTGTGGGCACAACATGCTGTAAGCGTCTGCCTGCCGTCATCAGAGACTTGTCCTTTAGGGGCAGGCGAAGGGGTCGTGTTGGCTTCGTGGACCTCTCCCCCTTCAGGAAGGCGCTGAAGAGCGGGCTGAGGCCCCACAGTGGCCCAGGGCCCGTGAACTGTCGGAGGGACTCAGCGCTGTCCTTACGGAAAGTGTAGGCAGGGACAGCAGCCGGAGGAGCGGACACCCCGGAGTCCCCTGCTTCCCTCGAGCGCTCCAAGCAGAGAGAGGACGGAATGGCCTGCAGACGCCACGCCCCCCGCTGCGGTGTGTAACATGTCAGCCGCGCCCATGACTCACGGAGATCCGTGGCTCCGTGTGTACTTCTGTATTAGAAATCACAAGCTCTGTGCTTTATGAACGAAAACGGAGCCCTTCTTGTGTAACGCCGGTGGGATGCGGTTTTACCTCCGTTCACTTCGGAGCCCAGCTGCCGTTTGCGTGGGCCATTGGGAAGAGGAGGATCGGTTTTAGACGCAAACGCTCGCTTTGTGCCCAGGGAGGCCAAATGGCATCGCGGAGGAGGGAGGTAAGACTCGGGTTATGCTTCCGAAGTCCCACGGTGTTAGGGTGTTAGGTTCAGTAATGCTCCAGGGACAGCGCCGATGACCAAGGTGGCGTGTTAATGCTTCCTAACCGAAGGGAGGGGGTACAGGAGGATATCAGAGAGCTGGATGCATCTGGTTCACGAAAGCCTGGCGTCCTCTGAGGGCCCGCTAACGTGACCGGTGCACGTTAGGTCCTGGAGATTCTCACTGTCTACAGTTTAACCTGAACATATGGCTCTTTGCCAGAGTAATGCACGAGTTTTTATTTTATTTTATTTATTTTTTAAAAGATTTTATTTATTTATTTGACAGAGAGAGATCACAGGTAGGCAGAGAGGCAGGAGAGAGAGGAGGAAGCAGGCTCCCTGCGGAGCAGAGAGCCCGATGCGGGACTCGATCCCAGGACCCTGAGATCATGACCTGAGCTGAAGGCAGCGGCTTAACCCACTGAGCCACCCAGGCACCCCTGCACGAGTTTTTAATAAAGCAGCTTCAATCGAATACAGACTGCTTCCTTTAGATGCAGGGGATTCCACTCGTGCCCAGAGTGGCCCCCAGGGGAAGCTGTCTCCAGCCCTTCCCCCATCTTCCATCCCAAGCGCTTGGTGGGACTCACAGAGCTCACCAGGGGTACAGACTTCCCTACATTTATAGACCCAAGGGCCTTCCCCCTACTCACAGTAGCCTCTACTTGGTCTTTGGCGAGCCTGTAACAGTTTTCACCCGGATTTCCTTTTACTGGCTTATGCGGCATCCTGCAGTGTCTGCCCAGGGATGCGTGTGCTCAGTCTCCCTTTCTCCCTGTGGGCATGTGTCTTTCTCCAGATTCCAGGGTGGTCTGGAGCCCCACAGCTCCTTTCTGCTGTGGGTTTAAGACACTTTAACTCCGTGAGTTTGACAAAGGGTGGGAGGAAGGTTCTTTACAACCTTCTACATCTCTGGATTGAAACTGGGACCTGGCTGACTTGATTCTGTCTCTGGTTTTTATTCAGCCAGGAATAACCCACGCCTCTTATTTTAAGAATACTTTATGTGAAAGCCAAGGACGAACTAAATAAAGAGAGGGGATCAGAGGTCGCAACAGGAGAGTACAACAGGAGACTATCGGGGCAGCAAAGAGCTTGGAACGCTGGCTCTCCCTCTCCACTACGAACCCGGTGACCTAACTGAGCCTTAGTTTCCTTATCTGTAAAATGGGATCAACTATAACTTTCCCACAGTGCTCAGGTGCAAGATTTTTCCAATTAAGGGCCACTTTTCCTGGGCTCTCACCGGCATTTTGTAAAAAGTGATGGCATGGGACGGCTCACATGGAATGCCACTGAGAGGAGTGAATGGAATGGGATGCAACAGAACAGGACAGAAAATTCAGAGCGACTTACACATAGTAGGGTAAGTAGCTTTTCAGGAACCTTTAGCGGCTGTCCGTACCTTCTGTCCGTACTTCTTGCGCATCGGCCATGACACAACGTGTAGTTTCTACGGTGAGATTCACAACACGTCATCACCGAGGGCATCAGTTAGTTACTCCTACGTGACAAACAGCCCCGTATCTCAAACGCAGGCCATCGCAAGTACTTTGTCATTGCTCATGGGTCTTCAGGTCTGCTGGGGTTCAGCTCATCAAGGTTGCAAGCACCAGGAGGGCAAAGGATAAGGGTACGGTACTGGGGACCGTTGTAAAATCTGCCACCTGCGGCAACTGAGAATCTCAGACACTATAGTGTTTCATACGTCGTAAAATGCAGTATTGCTGGGTTTCATCTTTAGAGAAGTACCCCTGCCTCCCCTGCTTTTCCTGTCTTCCTCCCTCCTACCTCCCACCATGGAGCTAGGGGGACGAGAGAGGTCATACATGTGTAAGAGAAGTCGTCACGGACCCCCACCTTCGGACCTGAGAAACTACTCCTTCTTTCCGAAAAAGGCTTTGCTCTGTGTTGCCATCGGTTGGCCAACTGTTAACTTGCACTTCTGTCTGTGATTTTGTCTTCTTTCTTATTCCGGTGACCAGATTGAAAAGCCTCCCTGAAGAGGTCCGTTTTTTTCTTGCTACATGACAGGTACTGGTCAAGGGTGCCGGAGTATTACGATGCGGATTTCTATCAGCGACTTAGGTTTGATGCTCACTCGGGAAATGGTGATTCCGTTCGCTCGTTCTCAGCCATAAGCTCCGGGTGGTCAGGCAACGGATTTCTTCTCTGACCTCAGTATCCACGCTGCTAGTGGGTATTTGGTGGGTTTGGTGCGGGGCTGAGGGGCTGTGGGGTTCGACCTGCGAAGGTTGGGAAAATGAGCCCTTTGAGCTGGATGGACGGTTGGGACTCACGGACACTCGCCGCCTGACTGTAGCCCGGTCTGCAGCCAATTCGCCAGCAGATCTGGTGAAGCTCGGAGTGGCAGCTGCGTTGATTCACTCTTACCACTGCTGTTAGGGAAATCATGATTACTGGGCTAGTGATGAGCCCTCACTGTGTGCCAGGCTAAGTGAATTCTGTGGTTTGTTGTATTTCACACTTCGAACAGGTGCTCTCATCCACTGTACCCCCCGCTTATGGCAGACCTCCTTAAAGAAGGTCTCCTTAAAAAAGACCTCCCAATCCCATTCTGCCTTGAGCCCACCCTCATGAGGTGTTTGCCTCTTGGGCTCCCTAGTGCCCCTGTGTCAGGGTCTCCAGGGCATCCTGCGTGGCCGATGCCGCAATCAGACTTCTGTCCACACCTCACCTGACTTCGCGGCAGCACCGATAACCAGTCACAAGCACCTTGCGACTTCTCCAAGCACCTCCGTCACTTACCTGCCGAGACGCCTTCTCTGCTGTGCCCTCCCTTCGTCACACACTGGCCCCGTGTGTTCAGTGTCCTGCACTCAGTCGTCCTAGCCATGACCTCTACGTGTTGGCGTGCTCGAGGCTTCCACGCAGGGGTGTTACTCAGGGTCCTGGCTCGGAGTACTGGGATTTCTGCAGCCCGAGCCCCTCTCATGAGCGCTACACTCCTGTCCCAGCTTCTCACTTTGCATCTTCATCTGCATGTCTAATGAGCATTTCAGACTGAATATTTTCAAACCCAAACTCCGGACCCATTCTCTTCCCCGGTCCGCCTCTCCTGTAGCCTTCCCTCCTCTCGGGGACGGCAATGCCCTTCATTGGGTAACATCCAACCCCTTGGCTACCCTTGTGCCCACGTGCCCTCTCTTTTTTGGTTGCTGAATATGGCAAGAAAGTCCCTGCCTCGGGGCCTTTGCTCCTCCCATTTCCTCCACTTTCAGAGATGTGCACGTCCTTGTGACTCACTCCTCACCTCATCAGGCCTCTGCTCAGATGCTGCCTGTCTGGGGTGGGGGGCTCCCTGCGCATTCTTAGAGCACCCCTCTGTTACCACTGCCTGTGCTCACACGGCTCCGGCTTCCTTTCCAACCCACCTAGCGACTTGATGTGCCCTCTGTCTGCTTGCTGTTCAACTTGTCTGCCTCTCCCTCCCCAGCACCCAGGACAGCTCCCGGGTCTCAGGTGACATGAACCAGACACTTGTTAAATGAGTAGATGACCTATTCTTGTTTTGCAGATGAGGGATCTCAGACAGAGGAAAGTTATGTTACATCAGAAGACGCCTCGGCCCTGATCTTGTCTCTGCATTCTCTGAATGATGGAGTCATGACTGTCCGAGCTGGAAGGCCTAGTGCCCCTGGGCTCGCAGGGGCAGAGTCTGGCCCCAGATGATGGGGAGTGATGTTCAGAAGTCATGAGGGAAGCCTTCGATCGAGGGCCCTCGTCTCTGGACCCCAGGCTGGGACCCGGCGTGTTACTCTCATTCCCTGTCCATGGCCTTAAGGACTAAGGATCAGGCCGGTCTGAACTAATCTGTACCTGATACTTGGTGATGCAGAGCGCATCCCGGGTGCCTGACGCAGGGGCAGGGGCAGCAGTGGACCAAAAAGAGGCACAGGGGGTCTTCTGGGACGATGGGAATGTCCCGTGTCTGAGTGTGGTCATGGTTTCACGGGTGTGTGAACCACAGACTCCACCAAGCGAGCCTTTAGACAGACCCAGTACATGACGGAGTCTCCATAAGCTGGGCACAAAATCCTGGCGTGTGTACTTAGGTCTTGCTTTTCCCAGTCACGTCCTTCGGGGGCAGGACCATGACTTCTCCTTGTGCAGGCTGCACTGAGGTCCTTATGCTCTGTGCTGAGAAGCCCCCTTGCTTCAGAGGGGCCAAGTGCGAACCCCTGCCCTGCCCTTCTCCAGTTCTGATCCCTGGGCAAGCAGCCTCTCCTGGGCCTCAGTTTCCACATCCATGCCATGGGGACAGAACCCCTAATGTGGAGCATTGGGAGGATTTAATGGGTAAGCGTCTGTATCTAGTTTTAAAAGCAACGCATAGTAGGTGCGTAGAAAGCAGTTCCCGATGGCTGTTATTTTGTGTTTCTTAGAAGTGTCCAAACTCAAGGCAAAATAGATATTTTGTGAGCACCTACTGCTCCCTCAGACAGGGCATTTTTGCTCATCATGGTGATAAATATAACTTGTTTGATTCAGATCGACTGTTGAATATCAAAGGTTTTTTAAGGTTTTTTTGCTGATTGTAATATGGGACTTTAGCCTTGTGTGTGTGGGTGGGTGTGGGTGTGGGTGCGTGTGTGTTTGTGTGTGTATGAACCGTGGGAAACGTACTATCTGACCATGTAGCTTTTTCCCTTTCTAGTGCTTTCTTGGGGTGGGGGAGGGATCTCGAGAAGAGCCTTATGTGCAGTCCACTGTCTCAGGACAGACAGACAGACAGATCACGGGAGTGGCAAACTCAGAGGGCAGCTGAAACACAGATTCAATTCTTGCCTCTTTTTGAAATAGAAAATGAGGTAAAGGATACACCTTACAGGACCCCCAAGGAAACCCGTTTTCACTTTCCTGTATTGCTCTGAGGTAATGTAGCTGCGAAAGTATAATTTGACAGTGAAACAGTGACCTCCAAAGGCGGCCTTCCCAAGGTGACACAAGCCCTCTTGCACACGCTCATACACCGACAGGGCGGGGGTCGTCTGCTTCCAACGTCCACGTTCCCGTCCTCGGCTCTTCTATGAGGTTTCACAGTATTGGGTGTTCGATGCTCCGCGGGGGCTCAGAGAGCCCTGAATGTATCCGTTAGAAGAGAGGCGGGAGGCTCTGATCTCGACCTTGCTGTCGTGTCTTCTGTCCCCGACACACACACACACACACACACACACGCGTGTGACATAATACAGACATCTCAGTTCCTAGCCCAAAGGCCACGTTCATGCTGGGAATCCAACGGGTCAGCTCTCTGACCTGCAGCTTCCTGAGCTTTGCCCTTTGTTTCTGCTCCTGGTCTGTCTCTGTCTTCTGAATGTGACTGACCTGATGACTTTGTCTAAGGCTCCTCCCCCTCTTCTTGCCCAGGCGGGCTTCCCGTGGGGGCACCCGGGGGAAACCACTGAGACCCCTTCCCTCCCAGCGTCTCTCTGTTGAACACCTCAGTGTGCCATGCACTGTGCTAGATGTGGAGACCCAGCAGTTCAGGGGACGGGTCCATGTTCTCAAGCAGATCACCTCCACATGGGGAACCAAGACAAGAACAAGATAACCAGCAGGAGCATTCAGATGGTGCCAAGTACTGAAAGGGAAGTTGTACAGCGCTGGGTCGGTCGGGCGATCCGGTGTAACCCGTAGGAGGTGAGCCACGGGATATGCGCCATAGGACTGTTGTACGTGACATGCTGTAGGCAATGGGACATAGTGTGACTACAGTCTACGCAGGCGCACACACGGTAAATCAGAGGCAAACAGTGTCCCAAAGATGCAGAGTGACCAGGTGAGGGAGTGCCAAGTTAAAATGAGAAATGACTCAAGGGACACCTTTGGCGGAGTGACATTCCAGCTGTCCTATAAGATCTATGCTGCTCTTCGGGGCAAGTCACAAAAAGCCATGGACCAAACGGCTTTAACAATGAGAGAAAGTGAATCACCTGGATCCGAAGGCCTGCGGCTGGCTGGTGACAGGTGGGTGGGTCCGGTGGTTCATCCCGGCCGGGGGGAAGGGGTTCCTTCTCTTCTTCCATACTCGCAGCGTCCGCCTGGTCCTCAGCCAGCTCCCTCACGGCTCTGAGATCACTGCTGCAGGCCTGTTGTCATCTGCAGGGTGACAGCGTCCGGTAGAAGGAGGGCAGCTTCCTGAACATCTCAGAGCAAGGAGACCCTTTCCAGGGTCACGTGAGCTTCTCACACCTCATTGGCCAGAACTGTGTCACACAGTCTTCCCTAAGCCAATCACTGGCAAGGAGAGTGGGGTAGCCTGGCGGGCTTGGCGGGGCCCATGATGGATGGTGGGGGGGCTGTGTTTTTGAGTAAAATTGTAGTCCTGTTGGGAATGAGGAAGGTGTGCGCCTGCTGGGGTCGGAGTGCAGGTGTGTGCTTGGACGGCCAGTAGACACCGGTTCATGATTCTGCAGACCTGGACAATAAGCGGATCTTGGCACAGGTGGGTCCTGGAAGGGCCTCGGGAGGGGCACGAGCCCCGGGGAGGTCCAGGGCGAGAAGAAGGAGCCCTGGCAGGGAGCCTGTGCTGGGGACGGGGTGTTGGGCAAGGCCGGGCTGGAGGAGGAGGAGGTCCAGGTCATCAGTCCTGTACACCATCACTGGGAGTCTGGGTTTTACCCGGTGAGGACAGGAAGTTGCTGGAGAGGCCTGACAGGAGCAGGAGGAGGAGGGAGGATGAAGCCAGGGGCCGGCAGTCCTGGGGGCCAAGGGCTCACATCGTTGCCCACACCCTCAAAGCCTGGGTCAAGAGGCACTCTCTCCTCTACCCCGGATTCGAAGCAGGGGCAGTGAGGATCGTGACCCCCACCTCGCAGAGATTTTGTGGGGACCGAGCGTGGGAGGAGAGGGCTGCAGGCCCTGAGGTCCATCCAAATGGGAGGTGCCTACTGTCTTCGTCCTCATTATTTGCATCATTATCTGTGTTCCCTAAAGTCACTGCAGACACTGAACTAGCTAATACTGAACCTTCGGGAGGAAACACACACGCACACGTAGCCCATAAGCTGAAATCCCCAAATCAACTCATTCTGGAGAGTCTCTCTATTTTACAAAGAGGGAATGAGGTTGGAAGTGTGAAGCGGCTCGCCTAGGGCTGCCCCATGACCCCTGTGCTGGGGTCGGGATTTGAACCCGATCCCGCTGGCCCTTGCCCAGGAGCTCCGCACACTCCCTGCCCCGCTCTGTCTGGTGTCCGTCCTCCGGTCGTCCTCTCCGCGGGAGGGCTGGCACAGGAGGGCGGAGCCTCAGCTCGTCTGGCTGCAAGCATGTGGGGCGGGAGGCGGGGACTCAAAGTTCACTGCTCTGCATCCGCTGAGACGGTGCTGGGAGCAATACTGGCGAGTAGATACACTTGGGAACATGGAGTCCACAAACAGGAAACATTTATTCCCTGGTGGTTCTGGATGTGAGGAAGTGTGAGACCAGAGTGTGGGGGTTTGGGGCGAGCCTCCCTCCCCCACCCCGGGTTTACAGACCACATTTTCTGGTCCTATTCTCACGAAGGGGAGCGGAGGGAGGAAGTAGGCTCCCGGGTCTCTTCCTCTCGGGGCGCTGACCCCACCACGCGGGCTCCACACTTTGATGCTACTGCCCTTCAAAGGCCCCATCTTCAGACATCCTATTGTGGATGAGGGTTTCAACATGTAAATTTCGGGGGGACACAAATGCACAGTCCATAAAGCTGATATAAGTTGTATGCAGTGTGGTGCAACTCGGGGCTTAGCCTACAACGGGACTCCCCTCATCTGAGCTGTTTTAATCCGATTCATTAAGGATGGCAACACATACTGTCTTCCAAGGACACACATGTCCCCAGAGAAAGCAATCGAATGAATTCCTAAGGCCTCTGACTTTGTTACCTTCTTAATTTAAGTTTTTCCACTCCGGCCACCCCTCATCCCCTGAAAGATGAGGCGGTCTTTGGACTGCACAGGCTCCGAAATTTCCTATGCACAGAAAGGGCCCTGCGGTTTCCAAAACAGGTGTGTTACTGCTGGTGGGACATGTTTCGAGTGCTTCGAAATGGGAGTGTGGGTGGGTGGGTAGCGACCGACAAGGAGAAACCAGGATTTTCCGCAAATGCGGGAGAGCCGAGGTCTGGACTGCAGGAGGTGGGATCGGGAACGTTCTAGGGCCGGTGCCGGCCGGCTGATCCCGGGAGAAGGCAGCAACTGCCATCGGTGAGAGGACCCATTCTCCTGAGGGGGGTCGCCCGTGGCCGTCAGGGGTCTGGGTGTCTGTGTCCCACTGAGTGCTCCTGCTGGGCTCCCAGCCCTTTCCGAGTACCCGAAGGAAGGGCATCGGGGCCCGCCGCTGCGTCAGCAACACAGGGATCTACAATAAGGACATGCTCCTCTGTTCTGTTTCTGCTCCAATCCAAGATTTTGTTCGGATTGCTCTCTTCCCAAGCCTGGGCACAAGACAGCTGATTTGCTCGGTTCCTCGTGTTTCTTCTCCCTGTCCCTGGAGGGCTCAGTCTTCCTTGCAGGATGGGAGGGGGCCCACGCGTGGAGCTAGCCTGCACTGTTGCCCTCCAGCTCCCTGAGCCCGGGGTCACCCAGTCACTGTCACTGGGATTTCAGCCCACGTTCCCATTAGTGACCTTGGTCAGTTCTAAAGGGGCCTGAGGACATGGGGACATGGCAGGTGGACATGGCCAGGAGCCGGGAGGCACGGGGGAGGGCTCAGCAGCCGGCTGCTCAAGCCCCTCCTGGTTCTCGATTTCCCTCTAAGTGAGCTGGGTGCATCTCTTCCTTCTCCTTCTGGGGGCACATTCATGCTCGAGGACTCTTCTTCACTCGGTGAGTGCCGGGACGGGTGGGGATGATAATTTATCTCAAACAATAAGGAGGTTGGCTTTTGGAGTTTGGAAGTTGATGTTTCTGACCTTGCTCTGGACCTGAGCATCTGGAGCTCGCAGGGGAGGTCTGGGCTGTGGATACTAACCCCGGTGAGGAAGAGAGGGTCAAGAGTACATCCTCGTTTGTGGCTTGCACCCCAAAAAACAGTGGGTGACCTCAGCCAGTTTGGTCACATTGTGGGCCCCTTGCAGTCGTGACTCGGTGACAAACTGTTGATTGGTGCATCCCCTGCACCCGAAGTGACCCTCGCCCCCTCCACCCTCCCCACCTCTGTACCTAAATGATACTTTCCTGATGGCCCTGGAGAGACGTCACCCACATCTTTCTGGTTTATCCAGAAGAGGTGACATGAGATGGAGGCTGGAATTGTGTGACAAGGAGCCAGCGGACACGGGCGTTGATGGGGCAGCCCCCGAGACAGAGCCAAACCCGGTGACAGCAGCTTCCCTCAGTGATCCAGTGCAATGGGGCAGCAGTGCTCATACCCACACTTCCTGAGTAGTTTCTGACAAAGACGTGAATCTAGTGCAAAGCTTCCTTGGTTTTTCAGAAAAGATCCTCCTTATGGCTTGAATAACGTGGGGTTTTTTGTTTTTTGTTTTTAGCAACATATGGCTACCTTCTAGGCATCCTCAAATATGGTGTGGGAGGAAAATATGTTGCACCTGGGGTTTGATTAGTGGTGGTTTGAGTACATAAAAAAGGTGAAGTAAAGAAAAAAACACACAAAAGAGGCAGCAAAGGTTATAGAACTCCATTAAATTATGTTTATGGTTTTGCTTGTCAGTATTTCGTAATACAGAATGGCTTTCCTGCAGTCTATTTATCAGTATTTGTCACTAATTAGTGCCTACAAATTACCTTCTGTTCGAGTCATGTTCTTCTGGTTGTCTTGGTGTCTAATAAATCAGAGTTCACGAACTTTCGCTGCCCCCGCCCCCCGTGTCCCGCATTTTCCTGCTGATGCATCTGGAGACTCTGCTTCTCCCAAAGGTCTCCAACCACTGCGACTCCATTTTTGTGAACGGGAAGGAAATGAAGAGCAAAGTGGACACGACCGTGAACTTCACGCACCAGCACTTTACCTCCCAGCTCGAGGTCACCGTCTGGGCGCCCAGACTCCCCCTGCAGATTGAGATCTCAGACACGGAGCTGAGCCAGATCAAGGGCTGGAGGATCCCCGTGGCCTCCAACAGGAGGTGAGGAGCTTGGGGGTGGGGGGTGGTCTCAGGCCCCTGGGACCCGGAGCACAGGGGGAGGCAGATGGCCCTTAGGGGCCCAGGACCCGGGGAGGCAGCATCTGCCACGGGCACAGTGGTGTGGGTCTGGGGTTCCGAAGGATCTGACTTGGGGACTCACTAGGCTTCTGATGAGGAAATCATCGCGGAGCTGTGAGTCGTGTCCTCCTCAGGGAGTAGCTGCTGGAATTCAGGGTCATGTTGCACCGCTAAGAAGCACCTAGTGTGGGGTATAGTTATTTTTTTTAGCTTCTATTTCCCCGTTGTTCCTCCCTGTTATTCATTCTCAGGTCCCTGCTTGTAGGTGTCAGCCTAAATCCATGGAGCGTGGCGTGGTGGTGAAGTTGCGGGGTCTAGAATGAAACCACTGAGTTTTTACTCCGGCTTCCCCACATAGAGCTGTGTGACCCTGGGCCCGCTGATGAACCTCTCTGTTGCTCATCTAGCAATGGAGATGATGCTCTTACTGAAGGGCGTTGTCCTGAGTCTGAAGTGACACACTGTGGACCAGACAGAATTCTAAAGACGACACCCAGCAGGGTTCCCATCTCCTGGTTATTCACTCACACCCTGGTCTGGTGCTTCTGGGAGTGGATTTTACGGGGGTAATTAAAATTCTAAACGCACCAGCCTTAAGACGTGGAGATTATCCAGGTGGGTCTGACCCATCACTTGACCCCTTGAAAACAGAGTTTTTGTCTAGTTTGGGGCCGGTACTGCACAGCGTGTAACCTTTTAAAAAGGACGTGTTTTTATCCAGCATAAATCCCCAAATCCACCGCTGTTCTTAGCCGTATGGAGAATTCCCGTAACCGTAGCGCTGAGTGGTAATCCGTGGTTTTTCCTCTCTCTGCGTGATGAATCAGCTGTCCGTGGGGGAGGGGGCACCCCTGCTGTGTCCAGCCGGGCCCGGTCACGGACAGAACTGCTGCGACACTCCTGGACAAGTTTCCGTGTGCACACGTGTCTTCTGGGGAAAGTGCCCCAGACCATCATTGTTGGGTCGTATGAATGGGACATAGTTAGTTTCAAAAGAAGCTCCCGAGCTGTTCTCCAGAGAGGCTGTCCCGTTTCACGCCCATAGCAGCGACGGATAAGTCACCAAGTGAAGCCACCGTTGCCGGCACTTTCTGAGCTTACGTCCTGTATGGCCCCTTTTACAAAGATGTGGAAAATGGGCAACAGACTGGTGGTCGTCGCCATGGGTTCGGGAAGGAGCCCTCGGCTCCCCCATGGGGACAGACGAGTCCTGTGTCTTGACTGTTGTGATGGTTGCACGAATCCTCAGGTGACCGAATTGCATAGAAACACACACGCACACACACATGCACGCGCACACAGGTGTCCCAGTTGAACTGCTGAAATCTGTTAAACTCAGGGTCTGTACCAGCGTCCGTTTCTGGATCCTGGCATTGGACGGCGATTATGAGAGACATTAACTCTAGGAGTGCTGCAGAGTATAGGGGGTCTCCCTGTATGTGCTTTTCTAACTTACTGTGAATTTCTAATTAATGCAAAATTTAAAGTTTTTTGTTTGTTTTTGTTTTTGTTTTTGTTTTTTTTTAAATAATAGAATGCTGTCCTAAAAGAACAGGACCATTTCATTAATATGGTATTTCTAGGACTTCATGTATTCACTCATCACATTTATGATACTGCCCCCCCATAATATAATCTTAATATTGCTCTCTTTTCACTGTTATTCCTTTATTTAAGGGACATTTGACCTTGCTGTCAAAACTGGTCCACTGGTAAAAGTTAACATGAAGAAAAGAAGTGTCACTGTTACATTCTGTGTAGACACTGCTGTTTGTCCATGTGAGATGGTTTCTTGTAGGTTGACTAGCATGTGTGGGATAAGCGTCAGAGGCCCCCCAGTCCCCGCCCCCATGCCAGAGACCTTCATCCCCTATGGTGTCATCAGGAGGACTGAAAGTAAACTGGGAATCACTTTTCCAAATGTCATTCCAAGGTTTTGATCCTATGTCCCTTTGCAACACAAAACCATCTCACCTGCCCGAAGAGATGATACTCGCCCCTGACTTTGGAAAACCCAGGATGCTTCTTTATAGGTTCTGGTGAAAAGTTTTCCTATTATTTTCCCAATGGAGCCTTGCAGGGAGGCGGAAGGATCTCTTTTAAAGAAAGGGGATTCAGAAGTCACATGGAAGTCTGTAAATTCACTGTTCCGTGGCTGTGTAGACCACGTACCAACCACTCCGGGCCTCGACGTCTTTGTGGGGAAATAGAAACAAGTCTGGGGGCCATTTTGAAGATGGGCAGAGTTTGCTCTGAAGAGGAAGAGGGAACAGAGGGGTACGGCGGCCTGGGCGTGGATCCCGCTTCTAGACCGCTAACTGGGCGTCCAGGCCAAACGGCCTCTCCGCTCCGTGCCTCAGTTTCCCCACTGTAAGATCAGGATAATGAAACACCCTCCCTCCCTGGGGTGGAGCTTAAAGGAGTCGCAGGGGTGTGTCGGTCCGTCTGTGTCAGCTCTCATGGTCACGTGAGCGCGTCCAGCCGGACCCAGCCCGTAGAAGGTGTGACTCCGTGCGTGTGAATCCCTCCCGCGGTTGCTTCTGACACCACCCTGTCCCCCGACGGTCGCCGACTGGTCGCCAAACAAGGTCCTCTCCCAAAGCACATGGGACAGGTTCATCTGGAGTGGAAGGTTCTGGAATAGAGGATTTCTCTGGTGGGCTTTGCACAGGATAGCGAGAGGAGCGTCTGGGGTCCACAGGAGGAGGGCAGAGGCCGGCGAGGACCTGCAGGCCAGGGTGCTCCTGATTCCCGTAGGACCCCATAGCTGCTCTGTGCCCAGCACTGCAGGGTTGGGGGTGGGAGGTGGGGAACCTCCCCCACCCAGGGCTCGGGGAAGCCACGCTGCCCGGAGCAGAGGACCTCAGCCAGCCCAGAGCCAGTGCCAAACTGTCACACCCCAGTGGGTCACGACCATCTTGCCGTCCCCCAGGGGCCGCTTCTCCTGCTCACACCTTGACCCAGGTGACCGTCCCGCACACCTGGAGGGAGCAGAGGGGCGGGGGTGTCCGGGGTCATTCCCCGGTGGGGGAGGTGCACCGGCCTGTGTGGGGCTGGAGGCGTAGAAACTGGTCCCAGCAGCTCTTCCCACCTGGGACCTCATGGCCTCCGCAGTGGGGACAGTTTCAAACCGCAGACTTCCAGAACACCGGATGGGAGGCTGCTGCTGCCTGCATGGGGCGGCGTGTCCTGCAGCGCTGGGCCCTGAAGGCAGGGGTGGCGCTGCCTCCTGTTCTTCGAGCAGGTGGGGACAGTGGGGAGAAAAACCACGTCGCGGATTCTGTAGGGTCCCGTGCAATCTGGAAGACCAGTGTGCCAAGCCCCTCAGCACCACCGCGTTCAACCCGGTTTGTTTGTGCCCCAGGCCCACCCGAGAGAGCGAGGACGAGGAGGATGACGAGAAGAGGGGCAAGGGGTGCTCCCTGCAGTACCAGCACGCCACGGTGCGCGTCCTCACCCAGTTCGTGGCCGAGGCGCCCGACCTGGGCCAGCTCAGCTACATGCTGGGCCCCGACTGGCAGCTGGACATCACCGATCTCGTGGCCGAGTTCATGAAGGTGGAGGAACCCAGGATCGCGCAGCTCCAGGGCGGCAGGACCCTGGTGGGCCGGGAGCCGGGCATAACCACCGTGCAGGTACGCGGTGACGCCCCGCCCCGCCCCGGCCGCCCCGACGAGTGGGTGGGTGTGTGGACGTGAGCGCGGGCGTGTGCATGCCAGAGACTAGAAGGCAGCGCAGAGAATTCATCAGTATCAATAATCTAATGTAAATCAATGTTTGCATAGGGGGGAGGGTTGGGGAAAAATAGGACCTAACTTCTTCCATCAGTGAAAGCGAAATTAAATGCTCGGCAGAACCGACCTCTCCCCCCATAATAACCGACTCCTCACATATCACTGATAGAAGTTGGTCCAGCCTGAGGGGGCTGGTTTTATTTTCCCAATCCTGAGGGTTAACCGCTTACCTATATATTACACTTCGGACAGCAGACAGAAAATTTTTTTAAATAGCCTATATTTGTACTAAAAATAACCTTTAAATCCACAGATACATGCTCTGTATTTTATTAGAATAATGGTAAAACGATTTCTCTGGTCAGTTGTAATGGAATAATTATGGAGAAAGCAGCATGTTTTTTAGTAAAAAATTTAAGGCGTTGCCACTGATGGTTAACAAAGCCCTATTTTAGGTGGTGCCAAAGCTGATGTTGATGGGCTGGCCTAAACATGCCCTATTTTGCATGACTTCTTTATTCCGTGGAGCACATTATCACAAACTGAGCAGCGGAAGGCAGAATCGATTTATTGACTCGGATTAGGTCAGGCGTCGACGTGAGCGGGCCTGGCTTCCGCACTGGGGACATCACAAGACTGAGACAAAGGTGGCGGCCAGGCAGGGCTCACGTGGGGGGCCTCAGGGAGAGATTCCCTCCCCAGCCCGTTCAGGCTGCTAGCCACATGTACCTCCTCACGGGCCTGGGACTGGGGGGGTCTTCCTCATGGATTGTCCGCTAGGTTCAGTCACTGCTCCGAGAGGACACCTGTGTCACTTCTCACGTAACAGCTGGGTCAAGTCCCTCTCCCATGTGGAATCTCTGTGACTTTCCCTTCCGCTACCAGCCGGGGAAGGCTCTGCTTGTATGGGCTTCACGGGACGCCAATGGATCCCCTCAGGGAATCCAGGATAAGCTCTGTGATAAGGCAGACCTGCTGTGTGAACGTAACATCATCACAAGAGCGATTTCTCATCATCATGTTCCCAGGCTTGAGAGATAAGTGAGGACATCTTGGGGGGTGGGTAGTTCTAGAAACCCTGACGACTAGATGTTCCTCTCCGTTACTCCCCCTAGTCGCAAACTAGATGTTAAATTAGAAGCAGTGGCTTCTTAGGACCTTAAAAACCCCTCTCCCACTTTCCTTACGTGGTCTCCAGCAGTGACACAGCGGCTCACACCGCGATCACTGTTGTCCGTGGGGAACGGCTCGCTGCCCCCTGGAAGGATGGCCGCAGGAGAGGCTGGCAGAGCCCTGTGCCCTGTAGGCGCTTTCCCACAATTTTGCCATTTCCACCTCTAACTGTTAGTGTCTGGGAAACGTCGTCACTGTCTGAGTGCCTGGGAGACCAAGGCGGGCAGTCTAGGTACTGCCTCGCAGTTAAATTGCGGTCTTCTTGGGAAATACAGTCGTATTCTCGTGGCCTGAACCAGGGGAAAGGCAACGGACCAGTACTTGTCATACTCCTCCCGTTGGCAGGTGCGTCAGTGACCTGCAGCACACTGTGGTCCCCACAGGCGCGCTCCTCCAGCAGAGAGCTGAGGGAACGCGCTTGTGGAAACGTCCGGCGGTCCTGACCCTTGTGTGCGGCAGACCCTGGAGCTTTCTCGCTTCCTTCGAAGGTGCTCTCGCCGCTGTCTGACTCCATCCTGGCCGAGAAGACGGTGATCGTGCTGGATGACCGCGTCACCATCGCAGACCTGGGCGTGCAGCTGGTGGCCGGCTTGTCCCTTGCCCTGCAGCCTCACAGAGCGGACAAGAGAGCCATTGTCTCAGCGGTGTCGGCCCAGGACGTTCTCCGGGCCCCGCAGCAGGTGGGATTCCAGAATCCTTGAGTCCGGGTCATTTGAGATCACCTCCCTCTCATGTCTGCGGAGGAGATCAGTAGAGCACTCGTAGCTAGGACGGGAGGCCCTTGAAGATTCTTTCTGTCTCTGGTCGGGGTCACCCTGTCTCTTTTTGAGAAAAATACCAGGGACTTAGATACATGTGGCTCGTTTTTGCTTTTATCCACCGACCACAGGTCCATATCCCGTTTGCTTTACCGCAGCCTTATCTGTGCTCGGCACACCCTGCTAGACCATGACCAAAGGATCCCATATTGTCATTCTGTCGAAGCAGGTGGTTTTTGATACCTGGAAATTCCATTTCAGCTGCTCAAACAAGCATGGCTAATGGGCAGCCAATCACTACTGTTTACAATCATTGCCATCTCTAAAGCTCTCCTCTGTCTTTGACCTCGTGATGAGGTTCATCAAGGCACCTGAGCATGGTGCCTTTCTGGTGAGCTCTTCTCCTAAGGCATCGTGTCCCAGGCCCCTCTGCCGGTGCGTGTTTCATTTCCTCGGCACTGGCTTCCTAATAAAGGCTATTCAAAATGATATTATCTGGGGCAGTAGCCCTGATGAACCTGATCTTGATTCAGATCCGTGGCCTGATCTTTCAAAGTGTTTTTTAGAAAGGTCAGAGTCAACTTCTGTTGTCTGGCATGCAATAAATTAATATGCACTTTAATGCATTCCTTAAAGTGTATCATCATTTGCTTCTCACGTCAGTGGGGCAATCGTGCATTCTGGATGCCAGTTCAAGACATGCCAAGAACCAGTCAAGATCATAAGACATAGACGTTTACTTTCCTCAGTCTCTATATTTAAATAATTTTCTATAGGAAATTGTGTGTTTGCAATTTGAAGGAAACTGATCATAACATAATTCTTTGGTTTCATTTTTCTTAGGAAGCAATAGTCAGTTCTTGGATTTTGTTCAGTGATGGTTCGGTGACACCCTTAGACATTTATGACCCCAAGGATTTTTCAGTTACTGTGTCATCATTGGATGAAATGGTGGTGTCTGTCCAGGCAAACCTTCAGTCCAGATGGCCGGTGGTGGTCGCACAGGGTGAAGGGCAAGGGCCCTTGATTAAACTAGAAATGATGATTAGTGAGCCCTGTCAGAAGACCAAGAGGAAGAGCGTTCTTGCCGTGGGTAAAGGAAATGTCAAGGTCAGATTTCAACCAAATATTGATGAGCACCAAGGAGGCACCAACGACATTGAGGGCATCAGTCGGGAATACAAAGACCACCTCAGCAATTCCATAGAGCGTGAAGGGAACCAGGAGAGAGCAGGTCAGGAGTGGTTCCAACATGGCGCCTCTGTTGGCCACGAGGAACGTAGCGACAAAAGCACAACCCCATGGTCTCCCCAGGAAGGAAAGGATAAGAAGTCACTCAAGAGTGGCGGCGCAGACGCCTTCACAAGCTTCCCCACTCAAGGGAAATTACCGGAACCCAATAACCCCAGTGACCTGACAGTGACCTCCAGGGGGTTGACTGACTTGGAGATCGGCATGTACGCTCTGCTCTGTGTCTTCTGCCTGGCCATTTTGGTCTTCTTGATCAACTGTGTGGCATTTGCTTGGAAATACAGACACAAAAGATTCGCCGTGAGCGAGCAAGGCAACATCCCCCATTCCCATGACTGGGTCTGGCTTGGGAACGAGGTGGAACTTCTGGAGAACCCCGTGGACATCACCCTCCCATCAGAGGAGTGCACGACCATGATAGACAGGGGGCTGCAGTTCGAGGAGAGGAACTTCCTTCTCAATGGCGGTTCCCAGAAGACCTTCCACAGCCAACTGCTCAGGCCCTCTGACTATGTCTATGAGAAGGACCTGAAAAGTGAGCCTCTGAATCCATCGGGCCCAAAGCGGAAGCGAGTCAAGTTTACGTCCTATACCACCATCCTCCCGGAGGACGGCGGCCCGTACACCAACTCCATCCTGTTTGACAGTGAGGACAACATCAAGTGGGTGTGCCAGGACACAGGGCTGGGGGGCCCCCGGGACCTCAGAGACTACATGGAAAGGCTGCAGGACCCCATGTGAGCTCCTTTCTTACGTTTGTATTCACCTCTATGCCTTCTGTTTTTGGAACGGTGGAGCAGCGAGTTTGTTCAGCAATAGGGGGTGATTTAACAAAGCTTCGTTTGGGGCAGTCTGGGGGGAGGGGATCCCTTTCTGAGCAGGTGTCAGAGGCCCGGAGAGTAACAGCAGCCGGGCTGTAAGCCGGGAAATGTCTCGAAAGCAGCCACCTGTAGCTCCTGGAGAAATTCTGAGACGACAGTCCCATCTGCGACCTGCTCCTAGCTCAGTTCAAACACACTAAACCTGGCCCCACAGACATTGTTAGTCATCTCGCGACAAACGGCCGCGTGGGATTCGAAAAGGCTCGGGTGTTGATTTTTCTACTCCTAGAACTTTTAAAGCACAGTGGACACTCCTTGCCCTTGGCCTGAGATTGGACGTTCGTGAAAGATGCTGAATGTAGCCGCCCTTATTTGTTACAAGGCTGCTCATTATTTTTATACACATTTGCACCTGCACCTGGTTCCTTTGGCCTCTGGAATTCTTTTTGAAACATGAAGAAAAGCAATCATGGTCTCCTCTCTCGGAGACGTTTGATTTTCCCATGAGTTTTAGTCGCCGACGTTCGCCGCATCTGGGTTGAACGTCAGGTGCTCTCCGTTGCCCACTTCCCTTACCGAAGGGGCGATGTCTGAGAAGCTTATCCTCACACTGTTCTCCCTTCTCTTTGTTGTGGAACGTCCTCGTATATCAGACTGGGACACGGGATTTTACATAAAATATTAATATAGTGCGAGGGAGGGCCATCTTTACAGTTTTCTATACGACGCTTACAAACTTTGACTTGTCAACCACATTTGTTTTTATCTTCTGCTTGTGGGACATTCGTGGGGGACTCCTGGAGTGTATTTCTGAGGGCAGAAAGACCCTGAGAGTCGTATTTATACTGGTGCTTTCCGGTCAACACAATTTGTTATCCAAGCTGAAATCAAAATTTTAAATTACTATGACACAGAAAGGAAATGGTGTAGGAATCAATGTTCAGGTTACACTTCTGTTTTACCAGAGCAAAAAGAAAAAAAAAGAAAAAAAACGAAAGTAAGTAGAATGATGTTTCAACTTAGCAATATGTAAGAATCCATCCATATAATGACCCCCCCCAAAAAAAAATAATCAGTCATGGCTCCCGCAGGGCTCAAGCCTACGCAGGGTAGGCACTGATGGAGAAAGGAATGGGCTGGCTTCCAAGTTTCATAAAGTAAATGACTGTAGGAGAGTTTCAGAAGCAGGTAGGCAGAAACACCCTAGCTGCTGGAAAGTCAGAGTGACAACAGGAAAAAAAAAAAAAAAGTGTGACCCCCCTGCATAATTCACAAATTAAAAAAATGTCTTTCAAAAAAGAGCAGGAAGGGTTCCAAGCCGAGCAAAAATTTCAGATTAGCAGAGCAGAGCAACATTGTATGCCGGGACATAGCTGGGAAGACGGGCGCGGGGGGCTGGCCCACCTCTTCCGCGCTTTCCGGGGCCATCTGCGTGGCTGGTGCCTGGACCTGTAAAGCCAGAGTCGCGAAGACCCGCCGGAGGGGCAAGGAAGCGGCTGGTTGACTCCATGCGGCGGCGGAGGAGCGAGCCGTGGGAACAAGAGGCTCTGGGGTGTCGTGGAGCTCTCGGTGCACCCAGGAGCACGCCGACCCTGCCTCCTCGCGCACCATGCGGCGGCCACAGCTTCCTGCCTGTGTCCCTTGCCCACGGGACAGGGCGGAAATCAGCAGCGCTGTGGGCCTGATCTCTAGAGGCCCGCGTCCAGCCGATCTTGTGTTTCCGATGGGGGCTAAGGGCTGAAGCTGGTGAAGTTCCCAGAATCTTCTGATCTGATGGATGCAAGAAGCCAAGAGACCCAGGCGTTGGCTTCCGAGCGAGTTTACAGAGAAAAGGCTGACGGGAATAGGAACTACGCCTGAGAGGAGGCTGCCGCCGCTCACCGAGGACTAGGTGCGGAGGGAGCTCGGGGCCCCCCCGGGAGGACGCCAGGGAGTTCTCACGCTAAGGCCGCGTAGCTCTCCAGACTAGGCCTGCTCACTGTGCCGCGTTCTCCACGTTGTCTCCCTGTGGATCATCAGCATTCCGAAATAACGGGAGCTCTGTGTCTGAAGCGGAGGCAGCTCAGCGGATAGAGGGGGTGAGTCTCACACGCGCACACGCGTGTGTGCCCCCACGCATGTTCGGCAGGCTGCCCCCGCTGCTGCAGTGAGGCCCCGGGTGGCCGAGGGCGGGTGATCTGGGAAAGGACAAGGGAGCGTTACTGAGAAGCTTGCGCATCAGAGCCTTTCCTGGGGTCGGAGCGCTTGCTGCAGACAGAGCGCAGACCTGGCGGCCTCAGAAGCGGGAACGTGCCAGCGCGTTCTCGGCGCCGGGAAACTGACCGCTGCCCTGAAGATGCCTCCCAAGGGTGAGCAGGAGTCCCCCCCCCCCGGCGTGATCCGGGCTCTGTACCCTCTGCCGGCTGCCGTTCACTCTCACTTCACCTTGAGAGTCATGTGGAAGGTCCTGGGCGGGGGCAGGGGTCCCTTTTACCCACGGCACACACTCACTTGGATGCACACGCGTGTGCACATGTGTGAACAGAGAATACAGTATTTAGTAGAATGGCACTGTGGGCTTCTCCCTGACTTGCTGTGGCCACTATCCCAGCTCCCCAGGATTTCGGTGAGGTTCTTTCTGTCCTAAATGTTTCCTGCTTACCCGCTCACCAAGTCAAGGAAGATTGCTTATTTTCCAACCAGATCACTTAAAATGAATAGGAACTATGCCCTTCAATATCTAAACCAGAACGGGGAAAAGATGTCACTTAGGAAACCTTGAAATCCGTTCCCTGGGGGCCTGCACGTGCCTGGAGTTTCCAGGTTTCTCAGAGGGGGAATAGCCCATTGATCAGTGTGATTAGTCACCTTAGAACAACAGGGATCAATTTCCCTTCCTCTCCCCTTGCCCCCCAGGCCAGTGCCAGCCAGCCTCCTCGGGGGCCGCAGGCTAGAAGCTGGGCGGGTCCCATGGATGGGACTCAGACGCCCTCGGGGACCAGGCCACCTAGAAGTGGGGGGTGTGAGGCCAGTGTTCCCAGCTGCCAGATGTACCCCCTCCCGGGCCACACCCTGGGATCCAGGAGCAGCTGCCACACCACGGAAGTGAAGCTTAAATGCACCGTGTTACCTCGGCGGGGAAGCAAGAAGAGCCTGCCAGTGTCCCAGAGGAGCGCCCCCGGCAAGCTTCTGGCTGACGGTGTGCACCGACAGAGGACGGACTGACCCCCCAGCTCTTCTGTGTTGCGCCCTGCCCAGGGTCAGCTCCCAGACTTCAACTCCAGGCAGAGGGTGTGCGTGTGTACACGTTAGCGCAGGGAGAACATAGATTACTTCTTGTCCCATTTGCCCCATCCGTAGATGAGCACTTTGTACATTGTTCATTTCTAAGTTTTAGGAAGTCGGCCTCTGTGTATTTTGACCCTTTGCACCCTTTCTTCAGCAATTTGGAAAGGCATCCTCCTAAGAGGGGTGCTGGGCCTGGTCGAGGCTCTGTGTCAGAGAACCAACCAACCCACCGTCAACGACCACACAGAACAGGTTGCACCTGCTTCCTACGCGTCTCTGGGACCATTGCCTTTTCTCTAATCATCTCAAAAACGGCTTCAACTCTCCATCCTCGTCTCTGTAAGTGACACGATCGTTGACAGACCCGGCAACCCTCTCCTCCATCGAAATTCTAGACGTGTGATGTACCACGTATCCCCTGTGATGTGGAGGGACAGGCCGGGTGGTGGAGGTTACGGGAGGACACAGCTGGCAGATATTTTTGTATGTGAGATACACAATACGCCTCACCAAGAAGTGTGCTGGAATAGATACATTTTACAGCAGAAGCATGCAACACTGTAGCTTTTAAATGTACAGCCTTCCCACTCCGAAATATCTGAACCCATGGTAGGGGAAACACCGGGTAGGAACGCAGCCTGGACAGGGCTCGGCTCGTTGGCGGTATCACTGATGGAATCTGCCAGAATATTTTGATCTTACTCTTCATTACTTTCGGATTTTTTTTTCCTCTTTTTTTCCCCCCTGGAAATACTTAAGAAATAAAGTGACTACATTTCCCAGCATAAAGTATATTCTAACCACAGGGTAACTCATCATTTTTAACATGAAAATAAACATTTAAACCTTCTTCCGTGGTTTCTTTATTTTACACACACAGCCCCTTTTCAATTTTAGCCCCTGTATGATTTCGCTATATTGGTATCTATTTTTTTTTTCTTCTTAGTCAGAGATTTTTTAATACCTCTGATAGAGCAATAAATAGAAACCAAAAGACAATGTTTCTTGAAAGTTACCAACAACGTTCACCTTGGAAAGCTTCTTATTTGCTTTCCCAGCCGGGGGACACTTATCCCAGGATGTCTCAGAAGGAGGGCTCGTGGCACCCACGTCCCTGGCCAGGGTCACACCGTCTTGGACTCAGCGCTGACATGCAGGATGGTGGCCCCCGGCCTCTGTCTCCCTTCTGGTCTTTCTTTGTGAATGACTCATTCGTGTATGTATGTGGGACAGGGGCGTGGGTGCTGAGGTCCAGGACAGGCAGAGCTATGGAGACATAAGAAAAACCCAGGAGCTGCTCAGCCCACACAGTTCTTCCATTGGCGCATGTGTCCTTCTCGACACCGCCAGCATTACCTTTGGCGTCTTGGCAAATGCTGCCCCTTGCTCTCAGGATGAGGCACTTACTTGGTCTGTCACAATATGTTCCCCTTCTACACGGGCTCTGAAGACCTCATTTGGGGGAGTGGGTGGAAACCTGGGGGCTTGGCTTGTGAAATCAGATCCACAGAGTAACAGGCTACAGATGAACCCCCATGCTCTCCCGGGGGCAGAGGATTTCCCGCTGGCCACCTCTTCTTCCTCCTCCTCCTCGTCCTTGGAACACAGGAGGACAGAGCCATGGCCCCCGCAGGCTCTCCCCAGGCCCGAGGGTATACACACATAGTCCAAAAACTTGGTTTCTAAAAGAGAAGAGAAGACAAAGTTTGGAAAAAGAAGGTTTGTAAAAGAATGAATATTTGTTTTCTTCGATTTTTAAGTGTGTGCAAAATGCAAGCCCCCACATTTCCAATTTGGGGGCTATTACTTCTATGGTTTTACGCAGGTTAGATCGGTGATGGAGGGGTTTTTTGGTTTGTTTGTTTGTTTTTAGAAGTTTTAAAAAGATGAGAAAGTGCAGAAGCGATGCACTCGGGGTCTTCTAGGAATCGAGGTGAGCAGGACACTGTCATTTCTTAGATGGAAAATATCAGTCCAAGTCCAATAGGGACTCACTGCCCTGGCCCAAGAATGTAGTCATGTCATCAAAACTGGACAATCTTCATGTTCCATGAGATGCCTTTATGATTTCTTTGGCTTTAATTATTGTCCTCGATCAGTTCAAGACGAAACTTTTTAATTTGATCTTGAGGATTGAAATCTGGTTAGAGACTACAGAATCCAAGAGGACAGGTGGCCTTTTTAATGGATCGGCACTGCCCGTTGGAAGAACGCACTTTCCAAGCAGAGGGATGAATGTTGCTCCGGGATTCGGGGTCTGTGTGATACCGACCTCTCGACCCGTTTGAAATCATACTCCTCTAGGCTTCAATCACTGTTGACCTGACCCTTCTATCTTTTCTTCCTCTGGCCAAAGAGCACGTACCACTTTCTGGTTCCCATGGTAAGGTTGGAGCTCAATGTGCTACTTTATGATGACCTCCTTTGTAGGAATTTGACTCGCCAAATGAAAGAACACCAATGCCAGTGTAGACGCTGCCCAGGTAATGCAGTTTCTTCACCTAGAGAGGCTTCTTTGGAGAGTGTGCCTTGTGTTCTTTGTCATGACAACTGCAGGATCTCGTGTTTCATCTGGGTCGGTTCCCACTTAAGGCAAACATGCTCTAGACCCAGGGATATTTTAGGCTGAGAAGGAGCACCCGCCAGGCGTTGGTAAAGCACACCCTCCCAGGTTCTCAGCCCCGTATTCCACTCTCCGGGTTGTGCGTCTCTCCTGGGCACATCTGGAAACTTGCGTGGGGGCCTTTTACTGTCCCCGTGGCTCAGCTGCTGTAAATCGCCTACCACTGGCAGTTTCCAACCCCAGAGACGCCAAGGCTGGCCAAAGGAGGGACCCACGTGCTTCCTCTGGGTACACAGACCACCAAGCGAGGGACTTCCCTTAGCTGCCCTCCACGGGGAGCCTTATTTTGAACATCAGTTTTAAAATTCAATGTGGATTCCAGGAACGAATCTATTTTCCAATCCTCCCCCTCCCCCGCCCCCCATGACCATGGAAGTTCCAGGCATGGTCTTGGGTTTAAGCCAAAGTATGGAAGGCAGGAGCTGAGAGTAGAGAATTAAGTCGTAAGTGAACAATGATGGGTACCATGCAGCAAATCAGGGCTCTCGGTGGGGGGCCACATGTGTCTCCCCGTGGTCAACGATTCTTAAGATGCTGCTTATCTACACCAGGTCTCCAAAGAGCATGCTGCGTGCTCCCAACTTAAATCTGTCTGATCCCCTGACTCTTCTCAGGCAGGGGGATCTGATCTGGGCTGCCGAGCACAGTGAACGGCCAAACCCACACAGCCCGCTTCTGGTTGGCTTCATGGCGACAGTGGGGGGTGGGGGGGGTGTTTTGGTTTGGCATTTAAAAAACAAAGGTGTTATCCCCTACCTTCTGCTTTTCTGAGTTGGGTTCTTGTTGCCTGGTACACGCCCGATATTATGAACGGAGCATGCTGTAATCACATTGTGCTTCTATATACTTTCTCGGTTGTATGACGTCTTTCTCATATTACCCACGGTTTTCAGGATGATCTGTTGTGTATGTTCCTTGGTATACTGAACATATCTGTAAAGGCACTTCCAAACATTTTGAAAATGAAGAAATAAAACGTGTTGGACGATTCCTTGTTATAGTAAAATAGTCAATTGGTAGGTTCCAGGAAATCACCTCATCCTCAAATAGGTGTTCGAAGGAGGATATTAAGGAGAACTTAGGTCCAGTGTAAAGGCAGCTGGCCGTGTCTTCAGAGTGTTGCGGACAGTTATTGGCCGAGACCCTGAGAATTAGAGAAAAGAAGGGTTGACTTAAATACGAGAGCAAGAATCCAAGGGAAGGAGACTTGCTTGGTGCCCCAGGGGAAGTATTCTGGCCGAACTCTACCGGTTAGGAAGGTGCCTTCAGGAAAGAGGACAGTGGTGGTCCATGAGTTTCTGTAGTGAAGACATGCACATTCCGTTCTTGGAGAAAGCCAAGAAAAGCTCATCTTTCCTTAAAGCTTACAAAGTTGAGTTTTCATGGAAGAAAAATCTTTATTAAGAATCGTCCCTGCCAGGCGGGGGGCAAGCCAGTTTCACTTATAAAATTTATGTCCCAGGAAAAACCCACGTAGGCACCAAAAATTCTAGTTCAGATTCATTGTCTTGGGATGCGTTGCATTCAATTCGAGGAGGACTAAACCATTTCAACACACCGGTCTCCACGACGCTGCAGAGTGTGAGTGGGAAAGGGACCCCATCCCAGCACGCTCGCTCACGCTAGGTTGCCCGAACTAAAGCCCGCCAGGCTGACCATGCCTCTGTCAAAGTGCAGCTTTAGAGAGGCAAGCTCCCTCCCCAAGGCAGTGTCAGGTTGGCTGTCCCAGGCGTCTGTGACAACTGTGAGCCCACCGTCCATGCTCCCAGTTCAGCGTGATCGTTACAGGGGCCTGGGGCGGCTTTGTAACCCAGGAAGTGGTCAGCGAGACTCTAGACACACAGAGGTCTCTGCGGAACTCCCCTCCCTTCCTGCAAAAGGCAAGAGCTCTAAAGAGAGAACAGCTGGTGTCACGCACGCATTCTGAGCCTCGACTCCTTCAAACAACAAGGTGGACCACAACTCAAGAAGGCAGCATCGCTGGGACCTTGGAAGCCACTTTGACGCAAGCTCAGTCTGCATGAAGGAACACCAGGTGAGTCTCCAGGGTGCGTTGGACGGACCAGCACATGAAGGAGAAGCCTGCTCGGTTACCGGGCCATTAGGGGTCAGGGCTGGTCAAAGTGGATATTTTTGTATTCTGTTTTCATGCTGCTTGCCCTGAAAATAGTTGGCATGAACTTGAATACTGTGTATCCAGTTTCTAGTTTTTAACTCTGCAGGATTAATAACAGATGGTATCCGAGTTCGACACCCCTTAATAGCATTATTTTTTTCATAAAACATAATGGGGGAGCTTGTAGTTCCCATTTTTCTTGATCTACCAAAATGTTAAGGCCATCCTGGACCTCTCGGAGCTTTCCAGTGGCCCATATGGCAGGAATCAGAATGTGCATTTAGATTGTCGAGGTTGGGTGTGGGCAATGGTCCTTTCTGTGCACCCTGGGAAGGTGGCCCAGGTGGCCAGTGAGGGTGGGGGCAGGTAGACGATCCCTGTTCGCTGTTTCCCCACGTGGATCAGATCTGCTCCCAAGGGGACTCCTTCCTGCTCAGTCCGGAAATGCTAGCCCTTGGAGCTCCTTTGAGGAACACAAAGAGGTTCTAAACATGAAGGTGTGATACATCAGGGATCTCTGAGTTGATGAGATCTTTGTCCCGACCCATCCCTTCTTCTCAGGGAGGCTCTGCACTTCCTGTCCTTCCTTCTGGGACCTGAAATCGGGGTCTGACCTGGGGACACTGGCACCAGGCCTGGGGCAGCCTTAGCCCCATACACACCCAGAGTCTAAAATGCAAAGAGAAATCCACCAAACTCAAAATGGCTACAGAAAGACAATATCATGTCAGCTTTGTTTGTGGTTAAGTTTAGAAGCTGTAACATTTTCATGGCTTTTGGAAACAATTCACAGGTGAGACTTTCTAACAACAAAGAATTTCCAAATGTATACAGTGATGTCCAAGTGATTGTAGCCACTTATAAAGAATAAGGATTTAGGGAAACTAGATATTTTTGGAGGCAAAAGAATTCTATTTCATATTTACATGTGGTTGTATTTCAAATGTTCGATCTGCCTTCAAGTATGACCTCACTGATGGAAGGGCATCCAGGGGTCCACAGAGACCTTAAGTGAACCCTGGTTCCATGGACCGTCTGGAATTTTCCTCATCCTGATGATGAGGTGTGTGTTTGGAGAAGGCATGACCACAGGAAACCTATTAGTAAATTATGAAAACACTGATACTATTCACCTTACATTTTATTTAACTTTTTGTAGTCACAAACCTGTGGTTTGAAGATTCTGAACTACTTTTCAAAAACTTACATGACCTTAGCAGCAATATTCTAGGTAGTGAAAACCACCAAATATGCTCTATTGGACATTAACATAACATTATAGAACAAAGCAGAAAACCTCCAGGTGGGTTCTCACCTCGAAAAGAATATTTCTGTTCATACGAGATGACGCAGAGACAAAATAACCACTAACTTACTGTGACAGTAAAGGGTCCAACACATCAGCTTTGTCTCCAGGTTCATGGATCTGGCAGAAGGTCTGCAGAACCCCATGTCCTGAAGATCCCAGGAGGAGAAAATGCTGACAACAGTAACTGAGTCTTGATGGGCAGATAAAATCAAGAATTTCCAGGTTGAGGGACTAGAACATGCTAGGGCAGGAATTTCCACATGCTTGAAACGTCCCATTAGAGCCTGGCTGAGTGGGGGCAATGATTCCCATACGGGGGTGGGGGGGCCAGGGGGGTTGGTGGCTTCGAACAGGAGAGAGATATGGCCTGAGATGCAATTTTTTTTTTTTCATAGAGAGAGTGTGTGAGAGGGGGTGGGGAGGGCCAGAGGGTGAGGGACAGGGAATCCCAAGCAGGCTCCGCGCTCAGCACGGACGTGGGGCTCGAACTCATGACCCTGAGATCATGACCTGCGTCGAAATCAAGAGTCAGCTGCTCAACTGACTGAGCCGCCCTTGTGTCCCCCTGAGATGCATTTTTTTAAAAAGATTTTATTTATTTAACAGAGAGAGGGATCGCAAGTAGACAGAGAGGCAGGCAGAGAGAGAGGGGGAAGCAGGCTCCCCCCTGAGCAGAGAGCCCGACTCGGGGCTCGATCTCAGGACCCTGAGATCATGACCTGAGCTGAAGGCAGAGGCTTAACCCACTGAGCCGCCCAGGCACCCCCTGAGATGCATTTTAAAGATAAACCAAAGGCACACCAACCCCACATAGGGCTCTGCATTAGCCACCCATGTGCTGTCATATTTCCCGTTCCAAAGTGTCCACCGTCGTGTGGGAGGTGGGGAGCCTGGGCAAACCCAGCCAAATCCTGGTAATTCCTAAAAAACAAAGAAAATGTTTAGAAAGTGTCGCTGGAGGACTTGGGCTAAGCAGGTACATTCGAGGGCACGTTTGGGTCTCATGGTGCTTAGACTGTCGAGCATGACTTTTCTCCACATGTGGTATAAGCAGGACATGAGGCTAGCTCACTTGGAGGGAAAAACAAAAACAAACAACAATCACCACCACCACAACAAAACATAAAAAGGTGTTCCGGGAACTTAATCTTCCCCCTTGAAGGTTTCAGGCCATATATAAGGGTTTGAGAAGTCTGTCTATAAAGCAGTATTTCCCGAAATTGTTCTCCATGCAAAAGACTCATGTCTAGAATATAGAAAGAATCACCTGCGCGTTAATAAAAAGACAAATGGCACAACTGAAAATGGGTAGAAGACCTGAGTCAAAGCTTCCCAAAGGAAGATCTGTGAACAACACAATGAGGGGCTTACATCATTTGTCATTAGGGAGATGCTAGCCTCAGTGAGAAGGAAGTTCTACCTTCTGCCCATTGTGGCTAATTTCAGAAAGACCAAAGCACCATTGTTTGCAGTTTTGTGGAGGAGGCAACACTGTCAGACTTGGTTGGTAGGACGTCCAAATACTATGCTCCCTTTGGAAGACATTGTATCAGTTTCTGGTTAAGTGAAATGTAGATGTAACATATTAACTAAGAGTGGCATCCTTGGGTATTTACCCCAGAGCAGTTAAGAACACAGTTCCACCCAAACAAGGATGGTAAGAGTGAGTTCATCGGAAATTGATGAAAACCGGAAACAGCCCACACAGTCCAAACAGCCATCCAAGGAAGAGTGAATGAATAATTGTTTCTTTTTCAAACAGTGGGGCAGGGCTGAGGAAAAAAAAAAAAAAAGCTACTTATTTATTCCTTGCACCTTATTAATGTAATGCACTGGTTTTTGAAATGTAGTTTCTGTATTTAGTGAAATAACACAAAATCCAAGAGGACACACTATATGATCCAATTAATATGAAATTCAAGAATAGCAAAAAAAAAAAAAAAAGTCTGGGAATAGAAACTACGGCAGTGTTTGCCTTCGTTGATGATGTGTATTCACCGGAAAGGGACATTGACTTGGGTGATGGAAATATTCTTTGTTTTGAACAAGAAATGCATTACAGTTCACACAACTAGACACTTAAGACATATCCGTTTCTTTGTAGGTAAATTATACCAAAGTTCAGTCATGGAAAACCCCCAAGAATTCAAAAACAAAATAAACCAAGCCCAGATGTTCTCCTAGAGATCGTTTCTGCTTCTGTCCCTGCACCGGTGGGCAGATGCTCCCCAATCTCAGGATTGCCACACCTCCCCCGGCCTCCTCAAAAGAGAGAAGAAAGGAAGACTTGGAGATTTTCGTGGGCTTTGTAGGCAGGATGGGGATTTGGGGCTGCGGAAGGAAGAGTTTCGGTGAAGGAAGGAAGGAGCAACAGACGGGACCTCCCCCTGCAGAGGATCCCACCTTGAGTCCTTGAACCGCAGGTGCAGAGAATGGGCGACTGGCTCCCCTTCGATTCTCTGAGTTCTCGGTGGGACCTGTTGTGGTCTGGAGTAGGCACTCACAGGCTGGTCTCCCCCAGCTTCGAGCATCCCTAACTCATTGCCACCTTACGCTGTACAAACACCTTCATTACCTGGATGCCTTGACAGATAAAGGTCCGCACTTCACACTCAGCCTCAAGGATGGTCTTTCCTGGTGGCCTCGTTCAGGTTCCAAGGGGAGCACCTGACACTCCATGGTGCTGCGTGTGGCCTGTTGTGGCCCAGCAGTGCATGAAACCAGAGGCGGATCTGCAGCGCCCTTCCGGGCTGACCACCACACCCTGCCAATCCTAACTCATCCCAGGGCAGCGGCGCAAGACCTGACTGGGGTTGTCTGAAGGCTGGAAAAGGGGCTGGTTTTGCTTGGGGCTTCCTGGGACCATGGTAGCCAGGGCTTTTGATTGCCTTCCTGTAAATACACAACTGATTTTAAGAAGGAAAAAAAAAAGGTAGCCCAAAGCTGTTCTGCAGAAATCTGAAAACACTGTATCACAAAATTCCCGATAAACTTTGCTTGATGACACAGTCTATGGAGACCTCATGCCACCTTCGAGTGGGGCTATCACCTTGAACAAGTGAGAGACACTTCATTTGGCAACAGGTAATAAAAACCTGAAAAAATCGGTTTCTTTGGGGATGAAAGAAATGGAAAAAGAGCCCAGTCACCTTTCCTTCTGTTTGTGGCTCATATTCAAGGATAGCTCTCAGCCCTAGACAAAAGCACTCTCTAATCTCAAGGGACTGAAGCAAAAAAAAACAAAAAAAAACAAAACAACAACAACAACAACAAAAAACCTCAAAAGCACCTTAGATGACCTCCCAACCACTTCCAATGTCACCGGTGGATGGTTTGGGTGATTTTGAAAAATCCAACTCTCGTTGCGTTTACATGCCTACGTATTCCGTTCTTGCCAGAACAGCAAATATGTTGCACAAAACAGAAACAACTGTTATTTCCAGTCTTGATATGCACACATTCTGCTAATAGTCTCTACCTCTGGCTTGCGGATGCATTAGGGAAGGTTGTATGGTTCTATTTCCCTCTTTGCATCTATGCCTCATTTTCAGTATAATTGGACGGCTAAGATAGGAGAGTAACAGTCAAAATGGAAGCAATAGTGTTCTTGGGTTATTCGTGGCTCTTAGGATACGACTTTTGCAAGTTCCAGTTCTAAAGGAGACTGAGAGAGAAAGGGGCAGAGCTGGTTACTCCGTACTCAAACGGAGTCTCCCGGACACTCATGCAGCCTCCCACAGTCCCTGCTCGTACAGCCCCACGGACACCATCAGTTTGGGGGGGGTGGGTAGGAACGGCAGGCGTGCGTGTTACATGGCTATCCCTCTGCTCACCTGGCCAGTCTGTTGTCCCATCTGACCTTTCTCACAAACACAAGCACAAATTGTTAAGAATTCCAAGACAGTGACGGCAAAGCATGAAACCAACCCGGAGGAGGGAGAGGCACATGTTGACTGTAGGACCAGAAACACGAGATCGTTAACCCAGACATGGTCACTTACGGTGCAGAATGTTTGGACGAGTGACCTAATCTCCCCGATCTGTTTCTCCGTCTGTAAAATGGGGAGAGTGGTACCTACCTTGTAGTAGATGGTTACAAATTAAATGGAATAAGACAAGAAGGTTGATGCTTCCCATGTGTTATTTTCCTCCTGTATGCAAGGCCTTGCCAGTCGATGGGCTCAACACAGAACCGTTCCATGATCAAGTTAAGCCTGTCCCATTCTCGAAGTCTTGTGCTAGAGACCCACTGCGTCGGTGCTGTCCTCCTGGTGGGCCGCTGGGGCCAGTTCAGGGGTCAGAACCCCCTTCCTCTCTGGCAGGCTATCACGTCTGGCCACGTGTTTATGGATATTTCAAGCCTTTTCTGAGTATTCGAAGGAAGAAGGAAATTCGAAATACATATTCTAATCAACATAGGAGCTGTCAGTCACTGACTTAATTTCATGCTCCCCGCAAAGTTAGATTCTACTTAGCTCCCCAACTTGTCGTTGGGAATATTGAAGCATACACCACCCTAAACCCAACGGACAGAGCTGGGATTTGCATCCAGGCAGCCGAACTCCTGCCCCTCCCGCAGACTGTGCTCTTCTCCAGTTTCAGGAAAGCTCACATATTGCAGAGCATGTCAGAGAGGGGGTAACGCTCTGCTAGCTGCCTAGTCTGACCATCACACCATAGCGTTCTGTGCCCAGAGTGAACTTTTTTAAGAGCCCTGGAGAAGAGACACTTCACACTGAATTGTCAGGCACCTCCACCGATTGAAAGGCAAGGAGATACGAAAATAAAAGTACTTGAAAGTCCAAGTGATATCTGCCAGAAAATGTGGCCCACTCTGGCAACTTCCCCAACACACTGCCTCGGAGGGCACCTGTTTTAGCAAGTGAAGCCCACATCTGCGTTTTGTGTCCTGGTTTAGTCTATTAAAAACCGGATGTCCTGTCATCGCTTGCCCCTCCTCCCCTTGTCACATGGCTGGGTACCCCTCTGAGCCAGCCACCTGTGGTCAGTTACTCATCCTTGTGGTAAAATGTGAGACACCAAATAGACCAGAAGCAAGAGATGGAAGACACGAACACACCCCATGCCCCACCTCCCCCAAACCCATTAGCTTTAACAAACTGACAATTGTGTTTTCCTTGGAGAAAATGCAAGCCCGCAATAAATTACCCAGTAATTTTTGAAATAGAAAACATGGTCATTACCCCAGAATATCAGGGTACAAACATTTGTAGGAAATTTGCAGTCTCATTAATTCTCCATATGGCATGTTTGGCCTCAAAACGGAGTGAAACGTGAAGTGAATCTCACTGTCTCACTCTAAATTCAATACTACGGGACTAGATGTTCGATTTCCCCTGTGATTGATTATGTAATGTGTGTCTATTACGGGACATCTATTTGCTCTGCCTTGGGGTGATTCGTTTCTATGCAGGGAAGATATGCTACAGTGGGTGCCTTGTGGTTGTTCCCCCAGACCGTCGTTCATCTCAATGTGTCCACTGGCGCACCTGCACACGCGCAAACACGTGAGGTTTACATCTGTCTTGCCTCTGTGTACACAATCAAACCGTCACCAGCTTCCCACTCATGATGATGCCTTATGGCACCTCTGCTCATGAGGATGGAGGGGACTGTCCCAGCACATCTCTGCTTCTGCTTCAGCGGTTCCTACGAGGACTTCCATCTAGGAATGATGAAGACAACTATGGAGTACAATGACAATGTCATTCTGATGATGACAGAGAGGAAGAGGATGATAGCAACGGGCAACGATGAGGTGGATGATGTTGATGATGGTGACGCTGGTGGTGGTGACGCTGGTGATGGTATTCGATGACAATGAGGGTGATGAAGGTCACGTACAACAACAATGATGATAATGACAGTGATGGTGATGGTGATGACAGTGATGGTGAGGATGGTGATGATGGTGTTGATGGTGACGGTGGTGATCCTGGTGATGAGGACATTGGTGATGGTGTTCAATGACAGTGAGGATGATGATGGTCTTGTACAACAACAATGAGGATAATGACAGTGATGGTGATGGTGATGACAGTGACGGTGAGGATGGTGATGATGGTGTTGATGGTGATGGTGGTGATCCTGGGGATGAGGACGTTGGTGATGGTGTTCAATGACAGTGAGGATGATGAAGGTCACGTACAACAACAATGATGAGAATGACAGTGATGGTGATGGTGATGGTGATGACAGTGACGGTGAGGATGAGGATGATGATGGTGTTGATGGTGACGGTGGTGATCCTGGGGATGAGGACGTTGGTGATGGTGTTCAATGACAGTGAGGACGATGATGGTCTTGTACAACAATGATGATGATCAAGCTGACGATGATGGGGATGGGGATGATGGGATGAGGAAGATGACGGTATGTACAACAGCAACGATGATGGTGATGAAGACGCTGGCGACGACTGGTGGTGGGGGGCTGCCCAGGTGGGGTGGAGCGTTGGCCCCCTTCAACCAGGCATCACACACATCCCACTCTGTTGTCTTTCCCCTTGGTCACGTGACCTGCTTCAACCCAAATTTTTGTGATGGACGTTTATGCACTCTTCCTTCCAGTGCATGCTTACTGAGCACCAACTCTGTGACCGTCATCGTTCTGAGCTCCGGGGATGTGACGGCAAACAGAACTGAAATTTCCGGGGCAGGAGACAGGTGACAGACAAATACATAAATGCGGGTCGCTGTGGGTAAAGGGATGCGGAGAACAGTGAAGCGGGGTGGGGACTCAGCTGGGGCGGGGGCAGTGGTGCAGAGAGGAGTGGAAAAGGGGACAATCAGCAATATCGCAATAACCCCTGGGTTAGTGGGGGCATGGGAGTGTGCCAAGAGAGGAGCAGCAGTTGCAAAGGACTCCAGTCTGGGAGCGCATGTGATGTGTTGGAGGAACAGCAAAAGGACAAGGGCGGGGGTGGGGATGTGATGGGTGATGAGGTCAGGAATACTGACGGGAGGGGCTCCCGATCATGCAGGGTCTGGGAGCCTTTGTGACTCCCACCAAGCTGGAAGTGGAAGGCAACCACCATGGATTCCCCTCCTCACCAGGGGTGTCCCTTCTGTTCTAGCCCGTTGGGCCCTCGGGCCTCATCATATGCCCCCCCCCACCCCGCAGTAAGGGGCAGAGAGTTACTGTGGTAGACAAGCAACCTGGAAATATTTTTGGCAAGCAGAACTAACCGCTGCTTAGTGAGTGCTCTGTTACGGACGTGAGCAGAAACCCCATCACTAATAAAAATGCACAAGTCAAATGACTTGGGAGAACCGATGCCATCTTCCAGCTGGAGCATTTTAACCTCGGTCATAGTCTCTGGCGTTCTTGCTGTGATCAGTGTTGAGCTATGGGGAGTTCTGAAGTGACTTGGTCCTATCGGTGAAGTCATAAAAGCACACAGGGATCGAGAAAGCATCCCCAGGGATGGATGGGACATTCCCACCTCGTCTGGCTGCCCTCCGGTCCTCTGTACCGCACGCCTCTCCAACACTGAGCGAGCTGGATGCAGAAAACACGCGGGAGCGTCCCTTTCCCCATAACCGGATGCTCAGATTCAACCGTCAAGCCCACGGCCACTTCTGCCACGGGGAAACAACAACAGTAGATTCTTCCCTCGTGCAAATATGTCCTGAGCAATGCGTCAGATTTATAACTACGAGATGCTACAAGATAATGAAATGAGTATTTTAAACATCGTGCCCTACTTAAGTGACAGTTCAGCTTTTGCGTGGGTTGGGCATCATCACACTGTTTCACTGGGTGGGGTAAATACTCATCAGGCTGCAAAGACACCCTGTAATTAGTGCTTGGGGTGGGGGAAACTAGGTTTCCTTTGCCACCTGTAGCTCTGTCTGGCTCCTGGTGTCCTCGAGCCCAGTGGGAAGGAATCCTTCCCCCGCAGCTGGTGGGTTTTCTGCAGCAGTCAGGTGGGTTCTTGGAGCAGGTGACACTATCTCTACTTAGCTCAGGGTTAAAGGCTAATTCTAGACCTGGAAAATTGGCTTAATCGCCAGATCTAATCACCCACAAATAATGGGATGAAGTTCAGGCTGATGAGTCAACCAAAGCCGTTCTTTGGTTTAATGGGAAGCAGAATCTGTTCACAGAGCTGCATGTGTTTACTCACCTGTGCCCCTGATGCTCTGTGGGCCACCTTCCAGGATCTCATTGAATTCTCACCCCACCGGTATGAGCTGGGCACACTCATCCCAGGGCCGGAGGGGGCCTCGGGGACTGGAGGGGACTGAGATTCAGAGAGAAGTCTCTATCCAAGGTGCACAGAGAAGGAAAGAGCTGAGATCCCATTTCAGGCATACATGCCTCCAAGACATCCTGAGGGGTGGTTTTGCAAAGTCCATGGGGCAATTGCAATTCTCTTTCCAAACCAACCCTTCCCCTACCCCCCACCCCACCTGCGCCCGCCAGGCGCCCAAAGCAAAGGTGGCTTCAGGACTTGTAAGAGGTGGGGCTTCTGTCCTGGGTGCACAGGCGAAAACTCCGTCCAGCCCACGCAGCAGCCCCAGCCCTGCAGGGCCAGGCTCTGCTCGTCTGGGATTGGCTTCCGAAGGAGGTCACAGTGCCCCTGCCCGCCTCTCTGGAAGCTGGTGATCAGCGCCCCAGGCTGTGAGGTCGGGGCGGGACGCCGTGTGCTCAGGCGCGCCCTCTCGTGGGCGGGAATGCATCGCGCGGATCGCTGATCGGGTCCTGAAGGTGGAACGCAAGGGCAGGTGGAACGCACCTGCGGCTTCAGCACCCGCCCTCGCTCCCGTTCTTTTCTTTCCTGCTCTGCCCTTCCCCGCCACTTCTAATCATCTGTTTAAGTCAATGGACCTTCTCCCTCCAAAACGCACAAGTGAGCAGAACTCGGCTGGAAATATCAAAATTCAGCGGCTCGCAGACCCTCTTTGCCGCTCACCTACAGGAGGCCTGGCCCTCACTGGGCCTCCGCATCTAAGGGCTGATTTAAAGAGAGGGCTGGGCCACTTCAGTCTCCCCCCAGACTTCTTTACTTAATATAGATAAATAAAGTCAACGTGGGATTTCCGAATACACGGTGTATTTTCAATACTTACGTTTGAATAAGCAAATGTAAAAGGTATTACACATCGTTCACAAGATACAGGATTTGGGAACGCTCTTCCTGGGACCACCCAGGAGAAGCAGACTGGCGTTCCCGGCCAGTTTTGTGTGATGAAGTTCTGTTTTGCCCTGTCCTATCCGTGTGGCCTGGACACTGGCTGTGTAGCTTTCTTGGGACATAACTCAAAACAAACAAACCAACAAACAAACTAAAAAACCCAAGCTGATTCTGATGAAGCATGTCGGGCCTCAGCCCAAACCATGTTTGTTCTCCTTCCCCCACTGAGATCCCCGGCCGGAAGCATCTGGCTTCTGTCTCCTGTGTCCAGCACCCGTGTGTGTGTGTGTATGTGTGTGTAGGGCCAGCATGAGTGCTTACGGACCCCCTGCACTGGCATGCCTTGGAGGGTTTCTGATCACAGCAGAGGCTGCCTTAGTGAGCGCCTGGGGTGTGCGGCTGCAGCCCCAGAAGGAGAAGAGATGATTGACCCCCTTTCTTGGGGGAGGGGCAGGGGGGAGGAGCACGGAGAGGCAGGGACAAGCACCAGGGGCACTTGTGCCCAGGATGTCAGGAGTAACCATTGGGCTACCCCGATTCTGCAGGAGGAAAACAGAAGATAGCAGGGAGCCAGGATGAGCCAGGACGGGGCACACGGTGGGGGGGTAGCCGAAGGCTGACCACAGTGCTGATTTCCCACTTTGGCCCAAATGTTGGTGAGATTCGAAGATTCTTTTGATGGTGGGAGACAACACAGTGACCCTTGGAGGGGTCAAAGGCAGAGCTCCTTGCTGCTTACGGTGCCAGGCGGGGCCACTCGGGGACCCAGGACGGGCAGCCGGGCAGCCGCAAGCTGGGACTGCAGGAGGAGCTTACAGATAGCCGGCGGGGAGGGGGAGGGAAGCCAGGCTTTGTGGGCTTCCCGGGGACTGGCAGCGTGAATAATTTTGTGGCTCTGGGGGAACCTGTCTCAAGTGACTTCGTGTGTGGCCCCAGGGACCTAGCGAGGCATGTTGTGGCTTGCAGCCTCAGACCCATGTCCTTCCTCTCACTCATGTCCCTGGCTGGTGGCGTGGTTGGAAAAGCCACCGGTTTAGTGAGCTCTCCCGCCGCAGGACGGCCGGCTGGGCATTCTCCCCGGGTTGTTAGTGCCCTAACGTAATGTCTCCAGGAAACAGCTGCTGTTGAACACAGCACTGTGGGCACAGCCATGCCTGACTGCTTCCTATTAATTCCGTTTATAAATCACAGAGTAAAGTGGCTGGTCCTCAGAGGAAAGCAGCAGGACTTGGGGACAGTGACACAGCCATTCCAACCTCCATGTAGGGAAGTTGCTGGAACGTTGTCCATCACCCTGTTGGTTACTCCGATTTCCTTTACAGGATGGGAGGGGGAGAATGGTCTAATGCCTTGGTTCGCTCTCCACGCTCCTTGGCCCAGGGGCCACTGCTGTGTTGGAGTTTGGGGTTGGAGAGAGAGAGACAGAGACAGAGCAAGAAAGGTCACTGGCATTTTCCAGACCCTCCCCACATCTTGGGTCTCGTGGAGGGTGGCTTTCATATTTCCTGAAGGATGAACTGTCCGAGTTTCTTTTATTTATTTGACAGAGAAGAGAGAGAGACAGAGAGCGCACAAACAGGGAAGCAGCAGGCAGAGGCAGAAGGAGAAGCAGGCTTCCCACTGAGCAGGGAGCCCGGTGCAGGACTCGATCCCAGGACCCTGAGATTATGACCTGAGCTGAAGGCAAATGCTTAACCCGCTGCATCAGCTTCTGTCATCTGCTTCCTTCTCTGTACTCCGTACAGCCCAGGCCGGTCCCAGAAAGACCTGTGACATTTGGCAATGAAGGACCCTCATGCCTCTGTCCCCTAAGAGTGGAGCCGAGTCTCTCTGCCAGCCCAGGGCGGCCTGCCCGGCAGACGGAGTCGGTCTGGCTAGGGACAGCACCTGGAGCTCCTGGAGGCCCTTAGCGGGGGAGATCCCGGGAAGTGCCTGGCCACGGGGGGATGGAACCCTGTTAGAGAATGTATCTCGCTAGTGCTCCAACCACACCACCGAATCTGGCAGCAGGTCCGCGGCCGTTCCGTCCTGCGAAGTGACGGTGTCCCCTGACGTTCGGTTTGGGAATATTTTTTCCTCCAGCTGCTCTCGAAAAATGGCAGCTTGGCTTGAGAAAAATACACTTCTCTCATGGTTCCCATTCCACAGGCATTTTCGGCTCGTGGGATTGAATGCTGTGTGCGTTGTTGACCCCACTGGACCAGTCTGGACCCTTCTTCCATAATGAGGCATTTAATGATGAGCCCAACAGAGATTCCAGTGTTTTCCTCTAGCTACGATGTCTGTCAGTCAATACCCAGAATAAATCATAACGAGCATTTGATTGGGCGGGTTTTGGGGTCAGCTCTGACCGTGTAGACGTGCCCTGCCTTACGCTCTGGCTTCCTAATGACGCCTCCCAACTGCGCTGGGCGGCCGCGGCGGAGGAGGCGGAGTTCCTGGTCCGGGCACCTCGGCCCCTCTGAGCTTGGCTTCCTCACCCGTGAAAGGTGGGGAGCTTCGTCCAAACCAGGGGCTGCGAACCCGGCCATTCGTAAGGTGAACATATTGTTTTTGAATCTGACATTCTCCCCTTTCTCAGGGATATTTTGGGTCTCGGCCTATGACGCTTTCAAAGGCTGAATAAAATGGGACCATGGCGCGGAGAGCACGGTGGGACCTTGAGTCTGGGATGGTCAGGGACCCCCTCGTTGCGGCGAGGCGGGGTCAGCCACGGGAAGGGTACGGTCTCTGAAGTGGGGACAGGCGCGGTGTATTTGAGGGACAGAGGGAAGCCCCTGCAGGAGAGGGGGAGGGACGCAGGGCTGGGCTCTGTCTCGGAGACGATGCTTTAAGGATGCGACTGAGTTCGGGTTCACGGTCTAACTTGACCCTAAGAGATTCCATTTTGTAACAGAAAGCAGAGAAGTCATAGGCTGCGCTGGAGTTTCCCCACAGGGGGAGGGGAAACGGCTCAGTTCAGACATCTGAAAGGGACAGGCGGAGACAAAGGAACATTGGGTTTTGATCGCCTGCTACAACCTATACTTTCAAGGTATCAGATCCTGGTGAAGGGGGGAAGTGAGAGAGGAGATAGATGTGGGTGGATGACATCATGGTTACAAAGCTCTCGTCAGCACCGCCTCCTCGGTCCCACCTGCTCCGTGTCTGTCTGGGCTCTGTCTCCTCCACGCAACCTCCGCCCCCCCACCCCCAGCACCAGGGTCAGGAGCACCGTAGGAGGAGCCGGCGGAGGGCAGGAACGCTGCCTCTGGGAGCAGGATGCTTCTCACTGTCCACAGCGCCTCACACACCTCCCTCCCTTTGGTTTGCAAGACCCCCAGGAGAGGCAGGACAGGTGTCATCCCCGGTATGTTACAGCCGGGGACGTGGAGCAGGTGCAGCTACAGAGACAGTGTTGTGAATCGGTGGGATGTCTGGGGCCGGACTCCGTCCTCTGCCCCCTGGGGCCCTGCTGCTCCTCCAGGACTCACAGTGATGACCTCTCGCGGCCCCGGGACCAGACAGGGAGGCTTCAGGACGGTGCTGCGAAGCGCAGCGGACGGACGCAGGGCCACCCCTGAGCCTTTCATGAAGTGCTCTGGCTGGAGGAAGGCTGGGCTGTTGGCAAGGTCGCAAATCAGACGAAAACCTCAAGTTCCCTTGAGTGGAGGCTCTTCCCAGGCAGCCCTGCCTGAATGCCTGAGCACAACTCAGCCATCCCACCCCAAGGAGGAGGAGGGGGGAGACACCCCAGGGTCGCTGGCGGGGGATGATGGTCTTTCCTTTGGTTCTGAAACCACAGAGTCAAACCACAGAGTCCAGCTCCAATAAATGCTCGTCTATCAGGCTCGTTAGGTGCGGCGGTTACCGTGACATCACAACCAGAGGGAGAAGGGCTCGGAGGCTGGGGAAGTTTGGGAATCGGTCCTGAATGGATTAGCATCTCATCTGAATAATGCGGGCACACTATTTATTTTACCGTTGGCTTCCCAGAGATAAGCAAGGAGGCTCCCTCCTGCGGAATGCCTGGGGGGTGGGCTGGCTGGCTGAGCATCCCTGGGAGGAGGAAGGGAGTTATTTTTAACTCACCGTTCCAGGAGGAAACACACAGACACATCAGAAACGCCGTGGGGGTGACTCTCAGCTGTGGGACAGAGAAATGGCCTGGGGTCTGCCGTGCATCATTTTCCAACTATTCTGATCCCAGTCATTGCTGTAAACACCGCAGGCATCTAAGATTCAGCCCATTTCGGCTCCTTAAATTATATCCTCGCAGTCTGCCCTGGAGTGATTGTTTAATGAAATCTGCTTTTATCGGGCAGTGAAACCAAGGCAGATGGCATTCTGATGGGGGCATCAGCCCACCGTGGGCAGCGGGGTGGGGTGGGGGGGTGGGGAGGAGCACTCCACTGGCGGGGGGGCTCCAACTCAGAGACTGTCTGGGCTTGATGTCAGCCCCGTTCTGAGAAAGGATGCATATTTCTGAACTGGAAAGCAATTATTTGCATTCACAGTTGGCTAACGGAGCTCGGAACTTTTTGTAGGGTCACTTACCAGACTGACAACAGGAAGTCTCATTGACTATTTTCCGTAAGAACTTCTGGCTGCCGGTGGTAGAGGGCTGCCGCACCTCTCACATGCGATGGCAAGAAGCCGACCAGGTTCCTGGGCCCCTATAATTAATTTCCACACACCATGCTTCGTCTGCACCCGGAAGTCTTTTTTGTTGTAACTCTTCATCCCATCGATCTAGGTCAGAGCTCTGAACTGTGAGTAAAAGCATCGGAGGTGTCCATCCACTTTTGCAAGTGTGTCAGGAGAACACACACGGGCACCTGCTAGACTCGCAGAGGTGGGGAGAACATTTGGAAATTGGGCTGGAAAACACAAGGCAGTCGCTCGCCAGTTAATTTCATACTCAAGTGACGTAAGCAGTGCTCTACGTTTTGTATTATTGCCACTTTGGGGAAGGATACACCCAACCCCAGAAATATTCAACCCCAGAAAATATTCTTCATATATTTTTCACGGGTCTTGGATTTTCACACATAATCTTAGTTTCTTTGCATTCTGAATCTATTTTGTATTAGTGCCAAGTAACAGAATGTTTACCCAGAGGAGTTTAAAACAAGCGAGATTATTATTTCAGACATCAAGACGCCCAAAGTTGGGCAGCTAAAGGGTTGGCTTGGGAGTTTGCCCATGTTTCCAAGGACCCAGACTCTTCCTGTCCTCCTGTACTTTCCTCAGCCTATCTATGGTTTTAAGCCCTCTCCCCTCCTGATCACAAGATAGCTGTCAGTGCTCCTACCATCACATCTCCATCCATTCACAGCCCAAAGCAGGAAGAAATCAAGTTTTGTGTGTTTGTGTTTGGCAAGGGAAGGGATTCTGACAGAGGTGAACCATCTTATGGGAGAAATTAAGAGAAAGTTCATTCCTCAACTATGCTATTCCTGGGGAGGGCAGGGTGGGCACAGCCAGGTCTGAGCACGAGGCAGTCAGGCTGGAGTGGGCCTTCCTAATGGCTCACTGTAGGTCTTCAGAGAGTTCCCACAAAGACCTGGCATCTGCATGAAGGAAGGCAGGACCACTCGGCTTTCTTAGGGACCAGCCAGATGGAAGGCTGACTGACAGCTTCCACTTTGGCAAAGAATCCAGACATGGGCTTGGCTTCTGGCCCCAGAGGGGTGGCTGGCAAGGCCTGGCTGGGGGTGGGGAATTGGGGGCTCGGTGCCCTGAGCTCCCCCTAGGACCATGCAGGGCCATCTGTGGGTCTGGGGAGGGCGTGATGGTGTGTGCGGGAGTCCTGCTGTGTCTTGTCCTCATCCAGAGGATGTCCAGCTGGGTGGGGGGCTCAGAGTGGTTCCTGCCTCCCGGTGTGATGAGCAGGGGGTCATGTAGGCAGTGGTCTGGGGCTCAGAGCTCTGGACACAGCCAGGGCTCCCTAATGGTGGGGTGGCCCTGGGGGCTGGCCATGTTCCTCTTAGGATACAACATTGGAGATCTCCTTTCTGTGATCGTCCATCTGCAGAGAATTCTACAAAGCCCTCAGTCCGGATGCTCTTAACTGGAAAGTCCTAATAAATGGAACTCGTCGGGTGGAAAGTCCATCAAGAAAATACGGGATGAGCAAAGAAAGGTGCCCATGTTCACAGAATCTGTGCTGCTGATGCACAGGGTCATGGCCCACGCTGGAAGGAAAGGTGACAGCGACACTTTCGGGCCCAGGTCTCGTGTGCCCCATTACGGACTGGGAGCCCACTGTCCTCTGTGTTAGCTGCCTGAGGCCCGCCGCTTGCCAGCCTTCCTCAGACCCCCTTCTGGGTGCCTCCGACAGTAATGACTCTGAATGTCTCTGGCATGTTCCTAGTCCCTGCAGCTTCCGCTAGTGTAGAACGACGTCCCCCTGTAAGCCAGGGAGCAGGAGGGTCTGGTGGACTTCGCCTCTGAGTCCTCAACAGAGTTTGCTTGGAAATGAGAAGACACAGTCCCAAAGCGGGAGATGGGAGCGCGTTTTACTGGCTGGTGCCTGTCGCGTTCTGCTTTCTTCCGGAAGAATCCGTCTTGGCTCTCTTGCTCACACTCTCGGATCCGAGCCGAGGAGAGCCGCCCCTTCCACGCTCCCACACCGGGGGCCTCCGGGCGGATTCGGTGGGTTTGCGGGTGGAGGCAGGCAGCAGGGCAAGGCGAATGCCAAGCGCGTGGCCCAGAGCTCCCGCTCGGCCCTGGGCTTCTGCTGCCAGCCGGCTCCTCACCCGCCCTTGTTTCCTGGACATGCGTCCTGGGTGCTTGTCACTCGGGTGTCATTCCTGGACCCGGTCCGAGCCCCCTCACGCTGCACACTCTCTCACGCAGTCTTTGACGCACTGCTTTCCGTGGAAAACACCATCTGAAGAGAAACTACCCATCCCTGACACCATCACCCACACACCTCTGATGTCATCACAGCAGCGGAGGCTGCCTCACGGTCATGGTCGTTCTCAAGGTCAGGGCAAAAGCCAATGCGTTTCAACCCACGGCCTTGCACACTCTGCTGGTTCCCGGAAACACGTGGAACCGTGGCAGCAATTGGCGAGACAGGCCACCAAGGCCTTTGGGGGGTGACCAAGGAAGCCCACATCAGTCCCTGCCGCTGCCACAGCCACCCAGGAACAGCGGGTAGAGGGTGCTCTGTGGTGTGGAAGGACGGCATCCGAGGGACAGAAGGCCTCACACACCTTGCTTTTTGGTTGATTTTGCCTTCCGTTCATGCAGAAGCTGGTCCAGGGTCTGCTACCGGGCCCTACGAGGTGCTGAAGGCGTTCTGCGGTCCTGGGCGTCCCCGCCGCCCCCTCATCTTTGTGTCCGAGCTGCTGTGCCCCGTGCCTGCCGCTTACTTAACATTTTTCTTTCAACATATGTCGCTGAAATAACAATGTTTTAGAACAGAAACGACATGAACACGATGAATGGAGAACCGGTATCATCTGCCTGAAATAGAAGATAATTATGGAAATAAATGCAACAGAAGGAAAGCCTTACATGGGATGTCGGCTTGCTGGTCACTAACGAGGGCGACGGGGACAATTAATTTGAGGGGAGCCCGGCACGGCTCAAGGACCAGAGCGGGAAGAATTCTTCCCCTCCGGGTGCTGGAATCCCCCCCACCCCACAGCTGCAAGGGGAAACTACTTCTTCACCGGGAGGTTGACGTTATTAAGCTCAAGTTCGGTAAAAAGAAAAATACTAATATGGTTGAAAACAGTCTGACTGTTCCTAAAATCCCTTCCTCCACCATCATGAGTTTGTAACCTCCTACTTTGCCGCGGAGGGTGCTGGGCGTCTGCCTGGTTTGGGGCAGGTGGTCGGTGGTGGCGTTTTTGCCATCCCCTCATCCAGAGCGTGGGCCACAGTCATGGAAGGCTGTCACGGTTGTTCTGTCCCTCTGTGCCCATCGCTGGCATGGGGAGGCCACTTGTGACCGTTGTAGACGCCCCGAGGAGTCTTCTGACATCCAAGAATTTTCCTCTCCCATCAGAGCAGCAGCGATGCCCGAAGGCCCCTCTCTGTCGCTCCGCCTCCCGTCCCATGAGGGGCGACATCCCCAGGGTGTGGCGTCTGCACTGAACCCGCCACCTTGTTATTCCCAAGCACCGGATTCCACACCCACACTGATAAGCTGCGGGTGGAGGGTTGGTCTACGGCCTCAATGGCATTGCTGAGTTGTTTCCTGCCCAGTAAGTAAGTAAATAACAACTAGCCTTCTGGATTCGGAATTAATACCTGAGCTCTCCTTGCCTGCAGGGGAGCACATTCCTAATAGACACATTGTTTCTACTTACCCTACCCGGCTGGCTCTCTCCCTCAGCCAGTCCCTGCTCCCCCTGCCCTCCCTGCCCTTGACCTTCCCCCCAGCCATGTCCTTCCAGGCCCAGCTCCAGGTCCCGCTCGATACTCAGCTCTGAGATACAGGATCCCAGGGTGACGATCTAACTTGGAAGCGACCCTCATCAAATCGTGAGCACACACGAGTAACAGTAGCAACACGATTTTTTGGAAGGTAGACAGACCAAGAAACGAGGGAAAGCAAAATAAATTTGAAATGACTCTACCTTCCTTTTTTCCTGTATCTCATCTGTTAAATGCCTAGTAAACACCTCGGAAATGCCTGGCACTCCCCAGCGCAGGGTGTGAGGACATGGGTTTTGTCACCATGATGGTTGACATTGCTGAGGCTTCCTTGTGATTGTGTCTCACTGCCCAGAGGACCGTCTCTTCCTCGGGGACCCACGGCGCTCGGGGCCTGTGAGAGCTCTTTCATATGATTCAGAGGCAAAATGCTGTCTGGCTTTGGGCTGGGGTGGGGGAGTCACGGAGCAGGGGAAATGATGGACAGTAAGCAGACGCATGTGTCTTTCTTCCTTATTCTTGTTGGTTCAATTTGTAGCCGACTGCCTCTTTCCTAGAAATCAGTCTTCAGTGGTATCGATTTCTCCCTGACGTCCAGCGCCCACCCTTGCCCTGCTCTGATTTCTGCTGGGGAGCTGGTCCCGACAGGCTGCATTTCCTACCCCCGTGCCCACCGGCTTCAGGGTGAATTTGACCAATAGGAAACATAGTCTGTGTGGTGGTGGGGGGGCCCAGGCAGTCCTCCCCCTCTGCATCGGGCTGTGCTCCGGGCAGTCCCTGCAAATTCTCCCTGGTTCTGCTCTTCCCAGGGAGGTCCTCCTGCGTGGCCCCACGGGCCGCTGGGGAGACCCCACTGGGGATCCTCCTCTTTGAGAGCCCAGCTCCTCCCTCCATCCCTCGGGTGCTGGTCCCTTCCTGTGACTACTCACCTGCAGGCACTGTCCCCCTTCCCCGTTGCTCAGTCCCCAAATCAGGAACTCGTCCTACCCTCCGAGCCTTCTGCTGCGTGCTCTGTCATCTCGGCAGGACCCCGGCTGAAGCCCCCACTCACGGGGGCACACGCTTCACTTTAAACGGGGAACCCCTGTAGCAAGGGTTCAGTTCGGTAAAGAAGGGGAGTCGCTCATTCATTTGTTCTCGCATCTCGCAAGCATCTGTGGGCAGCGCGCCTCGTGTCTCCCGAGCGGGCAGAGATGAGCGAAGTTGGCTGAGGAGCTGCAGGCTGGCCCGGAAAGGCGGGGGCCTCAGCTGTGTGGGTCCTGGAGGGCAAGTGGACAGGTGACAGGATTAGGTCAGCGATTTCCAAAAGTCACCACGAGGGCTGCGCAAAGCCGGAAACTGTGTAGACCTGGTCCTCCCCTGCTGGGGCTGAGGCTGCTTAGCAAGGTCACGGCCCCCGCCCAGCCGGCTCCTCCCACCTCCACACCCGGGACCCGGGCCCCTTCTTGGGTTCGTCCAGACATGCTGAGTTATTATGAAAACATCCTTTTTCTTAAAAACAACAATAAAAACAAAACAAAACAAAAAAAAACTTGGCTTCTTCTTAAATAAATTGATTCCAACAGGAAACTTTAATTTGCCTCATCAGTGAAAAACCAGTGTTATGGGGCCCCAAAGAGCAGGCAACCAAAAAATGTCATGAACGCCAAGAAGGTTATTGAATTCTAGCTGGTGTTCAGCCCTGAGCTTGAGGTCTGGTTTCTCCTGGACAGAAGCAAGATTTTCAAGCCACCTATCTGCACGGAAGTAAGATGTCTGAATGTCACCAGAGGACTTGGAAGAGAGTCAAGAAGAAAATCTTTACGGAACCCATGTCGTCATCAAAAGTCAGGCAAAGGAAGCTTGACGAAGAAGGCCGGCCATGTCCAGAACGTGGGCAGCTCGTGTTTGCTCGAGAATTCGAGCAAATTCTCTTTGCTAAAGAGCATGGAGCATGTGCCTGGAGGAAATGTCCCACAGGGATCACTCCGTCATATTAGTTCGTGGCCCGTGCAGGCCCTTGAGATGGAGACCTCGGCCCCACGTTTGCTAAGTCTGCAGGAGAGACTCCCGATATGGACTCCGTCCCAGGCCTAGTGGGGGAAGGGGGGGTTCGTGCAGGCCCGGGACCCAGATGCAGAGGTGGCCACAAGGTCAGATCCAGGTCAATAGCTCCTATTCTTCCTGCTCTTTGAGGCCTGGATGAACAAAACCAAAGGCGGTTTTAGGGATGCCGCGGTCTTCGAACACGATGTTGGAATCTCATTCGGCCCCGAGCAAATTGGAAATGGCAGCGGCGGTGTCCTCTGTCTAAACCCGGCAGATTCTCCCAAGTGGAAACTTGCGAAATTGCATTATTTGTCTCAAGTCTTTATCCCGTAGGATCTATTGATGAACATAAACGGGAAAATAAAATTAAAGTTGTGTGAAAGATTAAAGCCGTTTCGCCCTAATGAGAGACATCTGTTTATCCCTGTTTTGTAAATGTGCATTCACCCACTAGACAGGATTTTTTTTTTAAGTTAGACATAAAAGTTAAAAAAAAAAAAAGAAAAGAAGTAAAACAAATCAAAGATGGTTCCCGGTACTCTGGGAAAATTGACAGACCCAAGGCCAAATTTAGTTAGAAAAGCCGTGTTTCGAGAAAGGATCTGGAGTGTTATTTCACAGTTTCTGACGCACGTGTTTGAAATTCCGTCTCGCAAATGCTCTGTCTCGTGCTCACCCAGACTGTCCTTCATTTGTCTCCGGGACAGGAACTGACGGCGTGTCTTCCGTGTGTGGGATGATTCTAGAGCTGGGGATGAATTAGTGAATAAGCCAGACACGGGTCCTGCCCTCAGGGAGACTGGGTCGTGTTGGGTGAGGCGGACAGGGATCGGTAACCCTGAGCGGTTAATAGTGACCTCGCCTTTACCACGTGATGGACACTTTCCTTAGGGCTTTTCCTATATATGTTTACCTTTTTTATTTTTTATTTTTTTTAAAGCTGGCTCCATGCCCAGCATGGAGCCCAGTGCGGGGCTTGAACCCACAACCCTGAAGTCAAGACCTGAGCTGAGATCAAGGGTCAGGCACTTAACCAACTGAGCCACCCAGACATCCAATGTATTTACTTTTAAAAATCCTCTGACAATTCTGAGAGGTGGCAGCTCTTGCTGCTTTTGTCGCCATAACACGGGTGGGCCAAATGAGGCACAGAGAGGTTAGACAACCAGCCCGAGATCACACAGTAGGCGTCGGGAAGCATCAAGTGCTGTGAATCCTCCAGCAGAACAAGACGGTAGCGCGTGAGTGGTGAGGAAGACGTGGTCGGGAAAGCCGTTTGCGTTCACTTTGTGGCTGGTTCCTGCTCTTGGATCATGACCCTTCCCGGCTCAGCCTTTGTGCCAGATGGTGAGTGTCCGAGGTGAGTCCTTTGGTCATGCTCTGGACCTCAGTGCCGGGCAGGGGGCTGGGGAGGGGTGGCTTGGGCTGGAACAGGCAGGCAGAGGCACAGGTGAGTAGACCGTGGGCCCCCAGGGCTTCCTTACACCCACCGATTCTTCCCACCTCCAAAGCCCCAGGCTGAATAAGAAATGATAATCAAGAATGCCTGTGGCACAAGGATGGCCCCCCCAGAAATCCACATCCTGTTCCTTGGGAACTATGAGTTTGATACCTTATGTGGCCAAAGGCATCTTGCAGACGTGATTCGGTGAAAAACCTTAGGATGAGAGGTGAGCCTGGGTTATCAGGGTGGACCCAGTGGCACCCCAAGCATCTCTGTAAGAGAGAGGAAGGCGTCCAGAGTCCAGAAGGATGTGAAGCTAGAAGCAGCGGTCACAGGGAGGCTGGGCTGCAGACCAGGGATGCTGGGCGACAACCGGAAGCCAGAACAGAAGGAAAGACAGACTCCGCTCGAGCCTCTGGAAGGTGTGTAGCTCTGCCTGCCGATTTCTCTCAGACTTCCAACCATCCACCGTAACTGTGAGACAATAAATCTCTGTTGTTTGAAGCCACCAAGTTTATATTAACTTGTGACGGCAGCTGCAGGGAGGGGAGACACTGTCCGTTGACGGCTGGGGACCAAGTTCTGGCGACGTTTCCCAGCTCATCCCCTACCTTGAGGGGTGACGAAGGCGTCCACATACCTAGATTCTGCCTCTCCCTGTTGTTGCTTCCCTTGAGAGCCTGTTCCTGGGCTGCCCTCCTAAGTGCAGACTGGGATTCTGCTCTGCTGCCGCTGGGTCCGATTGGGTAGCCACGGGTCAGGTTGGCTGTTCTCAACAGTGGCTTAAAATCTTACATGTGTGCACCAGGATGTTTGCACCTGTTGGCAGGGGAGGGGTGGGGCGGGAGACTCATGCATGGGCTGGGACAGGGGTGGGGGGCGTGGGGGCTAGTCTGGGACCTGAGGCTGCTCCTCAGCACGTCAACACTGTCCGATTTCTGGTGCAGAACTTGAAGCTCAAACATTTTAATCCAAACTCAGGTTTTTAAAAAACTTGTTTATAACGGTTAAAGAAGGAGGCTAAACCCATGGCTCGGTTGGGCATCTTGGCTTGTAAGGTTTACTCGGCTAGGCCTATGATACCGGGGGGTAACCCCAGCAGCTGCGGGTGGGCCCAAAGAGGGTCTTGGCGGAGGCAATCAGCTTGAGATGAGGTCCTACGGCAGTAGCGTGGACCCGAGGCCAGGGGCTGGTGTCCTTAGGAGAAGTCCGTGGGACAACACAGACACGCAGAGGGAGGACCGCCGTGGGCCCATAAGCCAAGGAACGCCAGGGACGGAGGCAGCCACCGGAGTATCAGGCACCGGATTGGTCAGGCAAGACAGGATTCCTCCTGGAGCCCTCAGTGGGAGCTCAGCCCTGCCCCACACCCTGATTCCCCTGCTGTTTCCCTGCACGGTCCGTGCCTGCAAAGCCCACAGCCCACAGCCCAGGGGAGGAAACAGCCACACAGACAAGCCTGCGGATCGGTCTTTGGGGACGGTGGTCCGGCTTGCCAGCCAACACTGGGCATCTCCTTAATTTTAGCGCATTTCGGGGAGACCACAGCCCCCCAAACTGAGGTAGCCTGGACGTGCCCAGCTCTAGTCAGTTCACGGCAGGCTTCCTGCCAAGGCCACAGCCATCGGTGTGTCCTGGGGCCTTGACATTGACCACAATTACCTATGGCTCTTTCATGCAGGGAATCCACTCCAGAAGGGGGGGTAGGAATGAGCCTTTCATGCTGCATTCTGTTTACCGTGAGGTGTTCCTCCTTCCCTGCCCTCCGTGGCTGGTGGCCTCCTGAGAACCCCGTGTGGATCTTTGTGTGCAAAATTCTCATTACCGTTCCCGGGGTGGGCAGGCGTCTTTTTCTTCTCGCAAGTTTTATTTCTTGGTTATCTTCCGGGAAGGCGCAGAAAAAGCAAGCTCTTGGCACAGGTGTCGTGTTAACGGTTACCCGAGGACACACCGAGACGGCCGAAGGGGGGCATCTAGAGTGTGGGATGGCGTTTAAGGGCAAAGGGACGTCTGCGGGGAGGAGAGCAGAGGCTGTGTGGGAACTGGGTGCAGCGGAGCCTGGACGGGCTCCGGACGGTGCTCGGTGTGGAGGGGGAGGGAAGAGCCTGGACGTGCTTTCCTGTGACGGGGACTGGGACCCGGGCGGAGTCCCGGGGGACAGGGATTTCCCCAGAGCTCAGCCATGCCTCCTTGCTGGGAGAATGAGCATGGCCCTAACTAGACCCCCTTTTTATTTCTTTCTTTTTTTTTTTCCAATTTATTTATTTTCAGAAAAACAGTATTCATTATTTTTTCACCACACCCAGTCCTCCATGCAAGCCATGCCCTCTATAATACCCACCACCTGGTACCCCAACCTCCCACCCCCCCCTTTTTATTTCAAAAAAAATTTTGAAATACTTTATTTTTAAGTAATCTCTACCTACACCATCAGGCTCGAACTCACAAACCTGAGATCAAGAGTCACGTGCTCCATCGACGGGGCCAGCCCCGTGCCCCCGACGAACACCTTTTTATAAAAGGGAGGCAGTGAGCCTTCCCCTCTGACTGCCCTCCCCAAGCGAGAAGTTGGGAACCTTCTCCTCTCCAGACCCACGACGTCCCCTCCGGCCGAACAAGGGTGTGGACGAGCTCGGAGAGTCGGTGATGTGCAGAATAATTCTTCAGCGACGTGCCTCTGGGAGAACCAAAGCCGGTCCCCAGCCCACCACTTCCAAGAAGTCCTGGAAAGCAACATCTTATTTTTTAAGCGACTCGCAACAGGATACGAAAGCTCCATGGCCGGCGATAAGGAAGCCCGTTCAATCGGCCAGATTCGCTCACCGTCCGTGCCTCTCTCCCCATCCGCAGAGGCCTCGCTGGAACTGGAAAGGAACCCGCAGCTCACTCGCTTAAGCAGACATCCGTGTTGGGTGCACATGTCCCCAGGTCCCTTCTGGGCCTCCCCTGCATGTGAGTCCTCCCCAGCACGCCTCTCCTGTATGCTGGAACCTTCTAACGGGCCTTCATCTCACCCCCTCCCAGCCCCTGGAATCCATTCTCCGCACGGTAGGCAGAGGGATCCTCCTCGCCACCCAAGCCAGGCCGCCCCTCCAGCCTTCCACACCGGGCTCCCCTGCTCTCCCCTGCCCCCCTGCACTGGCCGTCCCTCCCACTTCCTTGCCCTCTGCCCCCAGCGCCCTCCGCCTGCTGTCACCTGGCTGAGTGAAGCCCTGGTTGGGGTTTGCCCCCCTCTGTGGGACCTGTGACCTCTGGGGAGGGGCTGGGTCTGCTGTCCCCGCGGCTACGTTCCCTGCTCTTCTCACGGGGTGGGCACTGCAGGCTTGTGTTGAAGGTATGAATGGTGGGTTCATGACTCTGCCAGGCTGAAGGACAAAGATCTAATCACTGCCCTCAAGAAGGTTAATAATTGGGACGCCTGGGTGGCGCAGTTGGTTGGACGACTGCCTTCGGCTCAGGGCGTGATCCTGGAGTCCCGGGATCGAGTCCCACATCGGGCTCCCAGCTCCATGGGGAGTCTGCTTCGCTCTCTGACCTTCTCCTCACTCGTGCTCTCTCTCACTGTCTCTCTCTCTCTCAAATAAATAAATAAAAAAAAATTCTTAAAAAAAAAAAAAAAAGAAGGTTAATAATTAGTGGGTATTGATGGATAATGTGTACAACGCGGGAATTTATCCCAGACAAGTGTGGAGACTCTGGGGAGGAGGAAAAAGGGCCATCTTCCCAGGGGGCGGCCTCCTCGGAGCCCAGCAGGGAGGACTGGCGGGTGCTGTGCTGACCGACCCACGGGTTGGTTTACCGATACACATGGCTTCTCTTCCTGCTTTTCCTGGTGGCAACTTGATTTTCATTCCTGGTCTATGTAGTTACACTGAGGCAGACCCAGCATCCTGGATGGCCGGGGCAGGCTTCCCTCCCCTCTGTAGAGGGAGGACAAGGGTAGGACCTCCTTCCCTTGAAGAGGTGGGGAATAAATTAGGTGACTGTGGGAAATAAATTTGGTGAATTCTGCCATGGGCTCAGCAGGGGTCTGGGACCCCTTATTACCTATTAGTGTCGGAAGCCGATGGTCCTAGGACAGGTAATGACGGTCGAGTTTGCAGGAGTAGTAAGAGAATCTTTGTACCCCTGGTGTTTAGCTCCCTGAAGAAACTGGTTTAGAAAACCGGGGGGGGGGGCATCACGAAAGGGAGGCCGACAGGTGCAGACGAGATAATCATGAGAGGCCCATTCTGGCCTCGTGTCCTGAGGGTTCTTCGTTGTGGATAACAGAAATGAGTGTCGGAGCTGGGGACAGGGGACATGTGCTGCCTGGCCATGGGTCTCCTCTTTGCACACCTTTCTCTGGGGTCAGGTCCAGAGGCGGATGTCCGCTCTGCCATGATTCGGTTTCCTCCACATGTCCAAAGTGGAGGAAGGCTGAGATAGAACATTCGCCCTCCTGAGTGGCGAGGCCCCGCAGGCTCACCCCGTGGGGTGTAGCCTCCCGAGCAAACCTCGACGCAACACAACCCCACCCCAACAAGGAGTAATCAAGTGTGCCCCAGGGTCCGGGATGCTCCTGCTTTGGGAGAATCAAGGTTGGTAATCTGTAAGCTCTCTCCCCGGTTTTACGATTCTGGAAGTCAGACCAGGTTTGGGACGAGATTCTGCAGGGGCCTCTTTGACAAGCCATGTATGTTTTCAGAGAAAAATGAAGTTTACTGAGTCATGGCAAGACCGTTCTCGCCCTGGTTTTCATTTCACAGACTGGACCGATCAGGTGATGAGTCCCAGAACCACGTGTGCACGGCAGGTGTCTCGGGCTGCAGGGAACAGGATTCGACCGGAATTGGCTTGCGTTAAGTCGCCATCGATTAAAAGGAAGGTGAAGTGCCTCACGGAAAGCAAGAGGGGTGTTGCACTTGGGTGTCAGAAACTAGGACCTGGGGAAGACCTCGGGACTGGTGGGTGCCCTCTGTCCTTGCTTCCCATCCCTCCCCAGCTGTCCTGCTGTGCACAGTGGCTTTCTCCGAGGCAGGTAGAAGACGGTGTTCGGTAATATCCACAGCCAGTCTTAGTTCTGGCGGGGTCAGACCTCACGGTGGAAATCGACGCTGTATCTGATGTTTTTGCTGGTTGCAATGAGGACTACACTAACCACAAAACAGCTTCCAGTTTTGACCTATAGAGACGTCCTCTGTGTGGAGGCAAGGGCTGTCCATTATTTACGTGTTTGGCTAGTGCCTAGGACCCGCTGGGACCCATAGTTCTGTTCTACAGGGTGGCCAAGTTAGGACCAAATTATACTTATTAATGATTCTATCAGAGTTTTTATAATAATAAAGCGATGCTATTTCATTCTCTGCCAGACTGAAACGAACACCTCTATTACGGGACTCCGTGTGGAAGCCCAGGGTCTCTGATGGGCTTGACCACTTCTTAGTCATGAAGGAGAGAGAGATTTTCAGCTCTCCAGCTACTTAGGCTGCAGTGTTAGAGTTTTCTCCCTGGGGAAGTGAAGAGCCTAGTCTCTTAAAAATGCATTATGTTTGGACGGCAAACCTCTCTTTTGTTCTACAGTATATCCACTTAAACAGAACCTTTTTTTTAATAAAAAGAGCATTCTGGATGTCATCTCAGTAAAAGCGCCTTACAAAAGTGTCCCAAGTTGTTTGCATTATTTTCTTGGCAGTGATCGAAAGGAACAGGATGCTGGATGGAAAAAAAAAGGCAACATAGATTCAGGTTTTGGGTGCACGTGCGTGTGTGTGTGTGTGTGTGTGAGTGAACGTGTGGGCGTGTGTGTGGGCACATGTGTGTTGGGAATAGAGAGTTTTGCCCGGGATGGTTGCTTAGCTCCACTTTTCATATATTGTTCTAGGTGGGAGCGAAGTTCCCCCTGAGGCACATGGGGGAAATGGTGGCCACGAGCTTGTAGAGCACAGTCCAGCCATCCCAGGAAAGGGTGCACCCGTGTGCGGGCTTACAGAGATGATCACAGAGGACGGCAGTTTGAGTCTGATGAAGTCCGGAAAGGAGAATGTGGTGCAGAGGGCGAGCGAGAAAGGAAGGGGTTAGGGGGAGTGCGAGAGGGCAGAGAGGAATTTGGGGATTCGTGGAGTAAGGGAGTCTCAAGGCACAGTAAGTGAATTACTGGTGAGGGATGGATTCTGCCAGAGGAGGGTTCTCAGCACAGGCTCAGGGATAGAGAGAAGACAAAGCCGTGTGGGTGTGTCGTCTTCTGGATTCCGGGAAGACAGGGCAACGTCGACATGTGACCCACCCTGAAAAGCAGCCTTGTTCGTCCTCTGCCAGGGTCCTGACTGTCCTGGGGAGTCCCCAAGCTAGGGAGGCTGGAGGGCACCATGGGGGGATGGTCCCTGTTTTATCCGGAAGCGGGACAGATGCCCTCTGGCTTCCGCTTCCGTCTCCCGTGTGTGTGCCGGAGTAGGGAGATCCTTACCCTTTCTCTCCGTCCCTCATTTTCTCCTGCAGAGCCCCCTGACTCTGCTCTGTAGTATCCAAAAGAGATAAAACCATTCCCGGACAAGCCTCGGGCCGAAGCGTGTCTCTGTCGGTCCCCAAATCCAGATAAACATCTGAACTTCTGGACCCTCCTGGAACAGAGGGATGCCTGGAACGGCGATGCCTCAGGGCACTGTGCATCATTACATCTAACGTCATAAGCCTGAGACCATTATCTTTCCCATCCAGGCTCCCCGTAATGGTTGCACAATGACTGTTCCTGCGTGGCCCTGGCAGAGAGAAACTTTTGAGCAGGTGTTATTAAAAGGCTTTTAATCCATGAAAGCCTAACCAGCTCAAATGGGATGAAAGCGCTGTCCTTTCCCTACCGAGGACGCACGAGGCCTCTTTATCTGATATCCACCATTTGCTGTAATAAAGATTTTGGATCAAAGCTGATGAATCAAAATGTGTTTTGTGAAATGTTTTGGCCAAGAGCTCTCGCCATCCATAACCTCTTTTATCGGATCCCTCTCCTTTGAGAACGGAGGGAAGGACGTTGTGTTATCTCTGAAGTCCCTCCAGCGGCAGAGCTGAATTCCCTTTTTTTCCCTCCACCTGTAAGAATGCCTGCAGCATCATTCCGGGGGAAGGGTATAGGGGTTTGTGGGAAACAGGTTCTGAGTTCCATTGTGTGTTTGGAGAAGCTGCCCCAGGGGAAGCTGCTTTTTTACACAGTACATTTCTTTTCTTTTCTTTTTTTTAAAAATCCATTTGTGTCTGGAAAAATGATATGAAACATTTTTGTGCCCATTTTTCGTTTTGGGAGAAATCCCTGAAAATGGGTTGATTCCGCTCCTGGCTCACTGGCTTCCCAGGAAAGGGTCCCTCTGCACGCCCTCTGAGATAATGACCAAAAATCAAGAGAAGAGGGACAGCAAACGCTGGCCTTGTGCTGGAAGTTTGCAAATATTTCCTGAGCTCTCTGATCTGCACACTTCATCGTCCTCTCCTGCTGAGACGATGAGCCGGACCCAGAGCAGAGAGGGGGACCTGCTTTCTGAGCCAGGTCACAGGCTGGTGATATTTTTTGAAGCAGAAACCGGCTACTTGGTCACCAAGTACAATGACCTTTCCCAGCGACCCCAGCCTGAGTCCTCCTGGCTCTCGTCTGTCCAGTCTCCTGTGTAGCTTCATGCTGTCCCACCCCTCATCTCTAGGTCAGGTGGAGAGGAGGTGCTGTAGGCTCGGAAGCCCCGAGGCTGCGGGACATAATTCACGGCTGCAGTCAGTGTGGCCCAGCCCCCAAAGCTTCGCATGGTCAGGTGGGTCTCCTAAGATCCCAGGCACGACCCGACAGCAAGCTTTGTGAATAATTTCAAAGGCAGCTGAGAGTTGGAGGCACGGGTGTTGCGGGTGGTGATCCAGCACCCCGAACCCAGGGCTCCAGGCCCTTTCTTGACGGCCAAGAGCACATCGTAGATCAGATTTAGCAAATGAGATCACCAAGGAACGTGTTTTTGTGCGAGTGTGAGTCCCCCAGAGAGCACGTGCCCGAAAGGATTCCATGCAGTGGATTTAATGGGGGAGAAGCCCGTGAGACGGGAGGAGGCAGGGGGAGGGGCTGTGGTCTACGGGGCAGATCACGATCTGGGAAAACTGGTGGGGATGGGAGGGTCCAGCAGGCGGAGCCTCCGGCAACACTGTGGTCCTGGGAAGGTCTCCACCAGGCCATCGGCACCGTCTGAGCCGGGGACACCCATCAGAGGAAGCCCCCGCTGGGCAGGCGTGGACGGCCCATCCTCATGCCGCACTCCCCAGGGACGGGTTGGGGGCAGCCTGGGGGAGGCACGGCCTCAGATCAAGGCCACAGTGGGGCCCCAGGGGCCGCAGGGGGAGCGTACCCGCAGCTCTGCCCCCACACGGCAGCGTCCTCAGTGGGGAGGTATGAGTAGGACATCTGCGTGGCCACCAAGCAGATGGTCATAGTTGGTGCCCAAAAGTGGTGTTTGGTCATGAAACACCTTTATTGTTCAACTGCTGTGTGACTTCGGAGTCACTTTTCAAGGAGCCGGGTCTCATAAATCTGTAGACTCCAGATAAACTTACCGTATGTGTCGCTAGACAGACCTGGTCTGTCTTACGCTATTAGATCAGACTTCTTGCCAGATTTCCTGATAAGATCGCCAGATTTAACAAACGCAGCCATAAGAGGCCTAGCTAAGGCTTGGTTTCGGATAAACACTTTTTTTTTTTTTTAAAGTATAAGTATGTCCCATATAATATTGGGGACATACTTATACTAAAAATAATGTAGCGGCGCCCGGTTGGCTCCGATGGTAGAGCACGCGACTCTTGATCTCGGGGTTGTGAGTTCGACCCCCACGTTGGGTGTAAAGATGACTTAAAAATAAAATCTTTTAAAACACGGAGTTCACCCCAAAGTCAAATATACCCAGGCACCTCGCGTTTGCATTTGTGCGATCTGACAATAATACCTCCTGTTTTCAGCTGGCAATGCTCTCCTCTAACTGGAGGGTTTGTGAGTTTCTCTCTCCCCATTATCCACGCTCTTCCCGCCCACGGCCAGCACAGGCAGACTGGGGAATCTCTGCAGCCACAGAGCACTCCGGGACAGTGCTGAGTGTGGGAGGGGCTCTCTGGGGAGGAATAAAGCAGGACACCCCAGGAACGGCCACCACGGGAGGCCACGTCACGTTCTCGCGCGCCGAAGGTCTGCCATCCCTGGGGCCCCCCTTTCCCCTATTATCTCTGAGCAAAACTTCTATTTTCCTTTGATTTCACGCTCTTTGCTTTCCTCCTCTCTGCAGGGAAGAGCCCTTCGGAATGTGACATGAACAGAAAACACACCATTAGTTCTGCGGGAAGGCCTGTGGCCGTCGTTCGTGAGAGTCTGAACCTTTCCGAAGGGTCAGGGCCAGGAAGGAGGCCTCCGAGGGTGAGGAGACTGCGGTCACACCTGGCACGGATGCCTCTGCGGTCCGACCCAGACAACCGAGAGAACGGGTTGGGTCACAAAAATCAAAAGGAACGGCAGGGTGATCGTCAAGCTGGTTTTAATCAGGGTCTTACTTCATTTCTCCCGAGGCACCAGACCGAGGCAGGGAAGATGGGGAGCCTGGGGCTTCCTCCCAGACTGTCTGAATCCAGAACCCCAGCTCAGAACCCGCAGCCTGGACCCGAGCTTCATCCTCCGTGCGGTGCCCTGAACAGCCCCTGCCCTCCACAGAGAAGGTACTTGAGTAATCTCTCTTGGATCTGGGAGCAGGGAAATACTTTGGCTTGCAGTTAGAGGAAAAAAATGTATTCGAGACTCATGCATATTTATATTAAATCACATATAAGAGTAAATGTCGGATCAATTTTTCCCTTGTTGGCGTAATACACAATCAAATAAATGGTCCATAAAGGAGAAAGAAAGGGTTTCTGTATCAAGAGAAAGTTTAAATATGCAAACATTTTTGATAGCCTACAGGGCAGGTAATAAAATGAGTTTGATGCATTTCCTTGGTCGAGGGTTTACAAGGTTTTATAAGAATTTTTGTTAGTGCTTCTATTTAATTTTTATTCTATTACCCTCCGTGGCCGGATTGTCTGGTCATCCCCACAGTGTTAATATTAACGCGCTTATAAATATTAGACAGTGTTGTGATTAAGAATGAGCACTAGGAACCTTTAAATCTCTTAATGACTGGAAGTTGGAGATAATGGAATTATCCTTTGAATAATTTCTGTCGTTTTTTATTATTTAAAAAAATTGTACAGGTAGAAGCTGAGTTTCATATCGAAGGAGTATGGCTTCTTGCAGGGACTCTCTCTCTGTTATTCAGGGCTGCCCCAAATCTGTTAAATTAACGCTAACTTCAGCAACAGAGAACCTCCGGATCTTAATGGCTTGGTCCAACAGACGTGTAGGTGAGTGAGGTTTGCTTCTCATGCATGTCAAGTGCAATCAGCAGAGGGTCGTGGGAGGGCAGAGGCCATTACTCAGGGACCCAGGCTCTTTCCGTCTGATGGCTCCCCTCACCCCTAAGGGTGGGGTCTTCTACTGCCCTCGGCGTCGGCCAGTGAAAGGCATGAGATAGATTTCATGGGTCGTCTTGCTGACTCTGTGGCAGAATCTGCTAGAACTCACCCGTATCTGTCTCCTCCTCTTCCTGGCACACTACTTTCCTCTCATGCACTCACGGCAACGGTGAGACTATTTCCTGCACAAGAAGCGAGAGCAGAAGGGACATGTGTCCCCTCCAGAGGATATAGCTTGAGCAGACCTGCCTTAGAAAGTCTTAGAAGAAGGTTTCTCCCTTCTTCCTCCCCTCAGCTGGGTTGCGGAGAATGAGGTTGAAGTGGATAGCTGAGCCACAAGATGGCGGGAGCCTGGGTCTTGGAAAGATTCACAGAGGACAAGAGCCCCATCTCGTACCTGAACAGATGGTCTTCTCTCTAGGTTTATAAGCCCACAGGTGCAGGGGAATTTTGCCTCAGGTGGGCCATACCCATGTCCTACTCTTCTCTGATTTAGACATAATTCTGCACTGAGTGTTGCTGTTGGGAGGGACTACTTGGCCAATGGAAAGGACATACCTTTTGGATTCTTAGGAGCTGAATTTTGTCCCCCTCCCCAAAGACATGAAGTCCTAACCCCCAGTGCCTCAGAATGTGACTGTATTAGTCAGAGTTCTCCAGAGACATGGTAATATAAATATTGATATATTATTAAATTAATGAGCTCTTGTGACCACAGAGGCTGAGAAGTCCCGCCATCTGTTGGGGAATCAGGAAAGCCCGTCATGTACTCAGGTCTGAGTCCAAAGGCTGAGAAACAGGACCCACATGTCTAAGGGCAAGAGAGGGATGTCCCAGATCAAGCAAAGAGAACCAATTCACCTTTTCATTCCATTCAGGACCCCAACAGACCAGATGGTGCCCACCAGCATGGGTAAGGGCATCTTCTTAGCACATTGATTCAAATGCTCATCTCTTCCCCAGACACCTGCATGGATGCCCCGGAAATCATGTCTCCTGTTACCCGAGTCCCCCTTCACCCAGCCAAAGTGACACAAATGGACCATTAATTACAGTGACGTCATCTGGAGGTAGGGCGGTTGGAAGGTAACCAGTTAAGGTGAGGTCACATGAAAGCAGGGTGGGCCCCTGCTCCCAGGTCACTATTTCCCTTATAAGAAGCCCACTGCGTGAGGGTAGGAACATGGGAGCAGAAGCCATGTAGGGACAAAGGCAGGGGCCAGCGTCTTCCAGCTGGAAGCCTGAGCCTGCCCCAGATTGTTGCTAAATTCTAGAAACTAGAAAGGGGTAAGGAAACCTCCCTGACAGGTTTCAGAGGGAGCGCAGCCTTGCCAACACCTGGATTGAGGACTTTGGGTCTCCAGAACCATGGTCCTGTCTGGTGGACCCAGAGAAGCCAACACAGAGTTCTTCTGGATGATGCCAGAGATTGTCTGAAGGCAGAAGTACAATCTGACCCTACACAGGCTGAGCCCCCAAGGGAGTTCCCTTTGGCGAGCCAGTCTCATAATAAATTCAGAATCTTGATAGGAGCTGACATTGACAACTCCGAAAATTTCACGTAAAAATCTGAATCTTCGGGATGCCTGGGTGACTCAGTCGGTTAAGCACCGGCCTTCGGCTCAGGTCATGATCCTTGCTTGGAGGGGAGCCTGCTTCTCCCTTTGCCCGACGCTCTCCCCGCTTGTGTGCGCTCTGACAAACAAGTAGATAAAATCTTTTTTTTTTTTAAAAATCTGACTCTTTGGTGTTTCTTTCTTTCTTTAAAAAGATTTTTAAATTAATTAATTTATTTGACAGAGAGAGAGAGAGATCACAAGTAGGCAGAGAGGCTGGCAGAGAGAGAGGGGGAGGCAGGCTCCCCACTGAGCAGAGAGCCTAATGTGGGGCTCAACCCCAGAACCCTGAGATCATGACCTGAGTCGAAGGCAGAGGCTTAACCCACTGAGCCACCCAGACACCCCTCTTTGGTATTTCTTGAAAAATCTGGTGAATGGTGAGACCCATTTCAACCTGGCACAGAAATTACCTGCATCTAAGTAAGAGATGCTTAAAACAGGGAATTAATGACTTGATAGGGTTATAAACAACATCGCGGTTGTCCCCACATGAGCCAAGACGTCCCACCCGCGGCTAGTGGATAATGGGGAGGTGGTGGGAAATTTAGGCACAAGTTCTTTGCAGAGGTAAGGAATTCAGATGAGGTCATATAAAGTAGGTATATCCCTAATCCACCATGAATGTTGGCCATTGTCTCCAGCCTGTCCCTTTGGAGTGAGGGACTGCTGCCCTAGAATGACTTTTATTTAAACCTTTCTCTTTTTAAAATATTTTATTTATTTATTTGACAGAGAGAGATTGCCAGTAGGCAGAGAGGCAGGCAGAGAGAGAGGGGGAAGCAGGCTCCCTGCTAAGCAGAGAGCCCGATGTGGGGCTCGATCCCAGGACCCTGAGATCATGACCTGAGCTGAAGGCAGAGGCTTAACCCACTGAGCCACCAAGGTGCCCTGGAATGATTTTTATTTAAAGATTTTATTTATTTGAAAGAGAGAGCAGGAGAGAGACAGAGCATACTCATGGTGGAAGGGGTCTGCAAAGAGAGAAGCAGATTCCCCACTGAGCAGAGAGCCCGACGTGGGACTCAATCCCAGGACCCTGAGATCATGACCTGAGCCAAAGGCAGATGCTTAACCGACAGAGCCACCCAGGCACCCCTAGAATGAGTGTTTGATTCAGAATATTTCTAGAGCAATCTATAGACAGGTTCTTGGAAGTTTGATAAGATTGGCTTTTGCTTCATTTTCAATCTTCAATAACAAGTTGTATATTATTCATCGCTGGGGAATATGGTCTTCATGAACCTCCTTTCTAGATCTGGGTGTCTCAGTATCAGCCTCTTCAAAAGCAAAGAACGCCTCATGTTGTGGAAGGCAAAACCCAACTTTTGTCTTTGTGGGGTCCTCTGCCCTCTGGTCTACTTTTTGCTGTGTGGCCAGAGGATACAATGTTCCAGGTCCAGGAAGGCATCTTATCCTTGGCATAATAAACTGTTACATTTCAGTGCTGGTTTTTTTCAGTACGGATGGTTTCAGGCTCTATATCGAGCTGTTTGTCCAGTTTTGGTTTGCGTGTTCCTGCCTATGCTGTACTTGCCTGTTTCTCAGGAAAAGTGACCTCTGGAGGCTTCACTCCCATGGCTTTTGTAGATCTCCAAAGCCTGGCAAAGGCCAGTTTTCAGAGGGAGGTTGGAGCGGTCGTTCTGGTCTCCCTGGCTTATTCAGGGAGAGTTACTGACACCCTCCAGCCGGGTCCCAAACGAGGCCAGAGACAATGTCATCTAATTCAGTATTACTTGTTTCAGAAATGGTTTTTCTAACGTATCAGTTTAGAACAGGTTTCTTTCTCCAAGTCCACTGGTCTGTGTAACTCACCATCCAATCAGAATCACTTAAATTTCTTTCTTTCAAAATAATACCACTTTTAAAGGTGGTTATTTAGTTAAAGAGTATTCATAGGACAGACACAAAAGCCAAACATAGCATTTTATTCCGTGGGTAATACCATGAGGGACACACCACAGGACACAACTCTTTTGGGCAGACTATGAGATCACCAAGTTATACCCTTCCTAATGGTCAGGAAGCTTCCCCCTCCTGCCCTCCCTCCAGTGTCCCCATATTCTAGATGTCATTCTACAAAGCAGGAAGACCAAGATTGGCTATACTCTGTCCTAAGTTTATGAAATTTATCAGTTTGTCCTCTTGTACAAATAACAGAAATCCCATTTAAATTGGCTTAAACAAACAAAAAGCTTACCATTTAAGTAGCTGAGTATTCAGGGTGTAGTGGGGCTGCAGGTCCAGCTGGATCCAGGAACTCATCAGAACACAGTTCCTCTTAGTCTCATTTCTTACTTTTTTCTGTGTGTGTTCTATTGCCAGACAGGCTATTTCCTCATGGAGGCAGCAAGAACTGCCTAGAGCCTGGGACATACGGAGGATCTTGGCATCGAGCGGATGGCTCCCGTCCACAGAATGGACATCGCGCGTCATTGCAAAGCAGCTGGGGAATGTGATGTCCGGTCATCACCACATTATCTATGGACAGTGGGTGGGATAGCATTGCTAATAGGGTAACAACAGATGATAGATCTAGGCAACGTCTCCGGCTGATGAGCGCATTTCATAAGTGCATCAGGTCACCATTTCAGGGTTTGAGAATGATGTAATCAGGGAAATAAGAAGTCGGGGCACCCTATGCACCAAACAGATGGACCTCAGGATGCACAGGTAAACGTTCTCATTAAACACCCCAGTCTGATGACGTTTCCTGGAATACGGACAGTTTGTGCTTCTCACTGTGAACTTCAACTTCTACCAAATATGTGCAGCAGAGCGCCCATTTCCTGTTGGCCACTAGCTGTGTGGGGCTGCAGGAGTGACATGTCCATTCCCAAAGCAGCCTCTTTTGCTGGAAGCGTGTGGATGACTCACGGGTCTAGCCCCTTCCTCGATTTGTACAGCAGCATCACTCACAAAGAATTTGCGGGTTCCAGGGGCTCTGCTGGACATGGGAGGAGGGTGGGAACAACAAGGGCAGGGGTTACCTGGTGGCGATGCCAACTTCACGTAGAAAACACAAAAGCCTGACCCTCAGACCTGTGCTTCTGGGCCACTTGGGTGGCTCAGTGGGTTAAGCCTCTGCCTTCAGCTCAGGTCAGGGTCTCAGGGTCATGGGATCGAGCCCCGCATCAGGCTCTCTCTGCTCAGCGGGGAGCCTGCTTCCTTTTCTCCCTGCCTGCCTATTCCCCTGCTTGTGATCTCTGTCTGTCAAATAAATAAATAAAATCTAAAAACAAAAACAGTAACAACCCCAAACCTGTGATTCTCATGACTGTGGCTCTTGGGCATAGGGGGATGTCCAGGGATCCGCCCCACCCTGCCCCCCAACCGGACTTCTCTCTCTCCAGCGTGACCCTGCCTGCAGAGGTGTAAGGTGGGCATTGCACAGACTCCTGGCGAAGGAAGCGGGGTGGGGGGGGCTTGCGCTGTGCCCCTGCCCTGCCCACGGGGCCATCGTCTTGAGCCGGGCTGGAGTAACAGACCCCTTGGTAACACACATGCGGGTCCCTCTCCTGCCGCCTCTGACTTTGCTCACGTAGTTTTGACAGTTAGTAGATGAGAAATAAATTCCTCTCATTTTCTTGTGAAGAACAGCCAGACTATGACTTTTGATCATTTTCCCTTCTGTGTCTACCTTTCCCCCCAAGAGCTCTGTTTGCACCCAGCTGGCCAAGCGCCTTCTCTGGCCTCGGGCTTCCTCCTTCCAGATCCGCCTCCTGAGGAGAAGACAACAGGCATTCTGTTCACCGATCTTGCTTTCTCTCTGCCCCTTTCTCCTTCCGTTCCTGAATCACTTGGTTGGACTTCTTTCTCCTCCACTTACTGGTTTGGACGTTTTCCCATTCTGTCGCACTTTTTAATAACGGGTTGAGATTTTAGTTGGGATGCCTCGTTGTTAATCTAGGTTTTGAAAATAATTTCTTGATTGTCATGACTTTTATAAGGAGCCGTCCACCCCTTTCGGAGCGGAGAGGATGGCAGGGTGCTCCCCCTGTGGTGCCAACGGTACGTGAAATCCCATTTCCTGACACCATGCTGGGGGTCGTCCCGCCGTGGCTATCTCTCCCTTGGCCATCCCGGTGCTAAGCTCCCGCCGCTCCTGCCGCGAGATTCCTTCAGCATCGTCCACACCATCATTGACTTCAGGGCTGTTTCCAAAAAGGCCCTTGGGCAGATAGACTTTGCTTCCTGGGAGCCACATGCCCCCATGTGTGCCTTTAAATAAATTGGGAAAAGTTTTATACGGTTCGTAGGACTCTTTTTCTAGTAGCTTCTCCAGAGCGTTTTCCGGCAAGGGAGGAGACCCTCACCCTTTGCCTTCCATTTGAGTCCTCCCTGAGGAGGACTCATGTTTGTCAAAATTCTGCTGTTTTAGAACATTGCCTGCCAAACCGCTTCGAAAATCATGAAGCATCTTGCTTGTCCAAACTCTGGTACACGTCATTGAGAACAGACATGAACCCTTCCCTTCCCGGGCAATTCGTTTTGTATCGCGATGGAACACAGTGATGTTTTCCCATCTGAACCTGGTGTGTGGTTGGGTTCTTGGTCACACTGTCCTGCCATCTGCCGATGTCTTCGGGCTCTCTGAGTGATGACTCTTACCTTGCCTTCACTCGCGTAGAGCAACAGGGAACGGGAAGAACATGGCTTACGCCACGCCTGGCTTAGGGGATCATGATGATGGTTCGCTGCTCTGTTCTAGAAGGTACTCTTCAGACTATGGTCACTGTCAATCCGGTCAGCTTTGACAGTGGGTTTTGCTGCATCGACCAGACTAAGAGGACAAACCTTTCAAACAAAGCTGACCACCTCTCTCCTTCCAGGGCTGTTTCAACTCCTCCTCTTGAAATTCCTGGAGCGCTAGCCTGTCTCACTGGCAACCCTTCCCCTCCACTTAAATACGCCCACATCAGGAAGGCCAGGTCGCTCTTCCCCTGCCAACCAGCAGATGCACACGTCACCCCCTGGGGCATTCGTTTAAAGATTCCAAGTACGGGCTGACTGGCGTTCACATCCGTCTACACTGAACGTCTGAACGTCACGGCTTTCTGTCCTTTTTTTTTTTTTTTCACATTTTAGGGAGGGAGTGGAGAGGCAAACTTTATTAATTCTGTTCATTTCAGTGGAAAAAGAAATTCACCTTTCGTGTTGCTAATATGATGATGAGACCGACCCACGTCGTCCACACCATAGCCGCGGGATACAAACAGCCGTGTTTCCACGGCTAGAAGGAAGGAAAGCTTAACCACATTCTCGCCCACGTTGAATTCTTTCCTTTGTTCAATGTGATTTGGCAACTTTAGAGATCTTTTTATTTTAAAAATTTTTTCCTACTTGACAAACAGCATTTTAATTTTTTTTTTTTTTAGAGATTTTTTTTGAACTATTAAGATGTTGAAACTTCCTCAAGGGTCCCCTGGGTTCCCCCACCACCGATTCCACGGCCCCAAATCTTTGTCCTTCTGAAAATGTGGAGGGACCATCTGTTATCAAAGGCCTCTGACCAGTGTATCCACCAAAGGATGCTGCCTTTTGTCTTTTCCTATCAGAATTCCATTTCTGGAGACTGGGAAGATTATTTAGTGAATTATTATTATTTATTACCATATATATTAAATTGTTATTATTGAATTATTGAATAGAATATCGGGGCTTTTTAAAGAAATATATTCCCCGACTCGTAAATCCCAAGTTTTCAAAACCGGCGATAATGGAAGGAGATGGATACGACTTGGCGTCCGGTGCTGGGACACGCTGCGTGTCCTTCGTGGTTTGATTTCTCTAACTCTGCTCTCCAAGGGGAATAAAACCGACGCGGTCAGGGATTCCTTGAAACATGTCCCCCCTTGCCTCTCACTTTTCTGTCCGTCGAGACTTGTAAAGAAGAAGAAGGCCCTGGAGTTAGGTGGGAGGAGTTCACGGACCCTGCAGACGCCCCTCCTAGAAAGAGGAGAGGAGGGTGACTAAGGGAGCGATCAGATTTACCAGATTCAAGGACAAGCCCCCAGTGACATTTGCATTTGAGATAAACGGTCCTTGGGATCAAAGGACATCCACAGCAAGATGTGGGACATGCTTATTCTAAAAATGCATCATGTGTGTGGCATTCAGGCTTCGCTGGGGGCTCCCCGTCACCCAGCAGCCCTGGCTATGGGAGGGGGGGTGAGAGCAAGGACAACGTACAGGAAAGACAAGAACAAGTCGGTACCTTCACATCTACAGGGACTCAGCCAATGGTACAAGGAGCACAAAGAAGCTTTGTGAGGAGTGAGAAGAAGGAGCTATGAAAAAATATGGATAGGAGAAGTAAAGGAATTAATATCTCGTGGTGATGGCATTTCCATCCCTGCCTCACACTTTTTTCCTTGCGACTGTCTCAGAGGGGCTGATGGTCTGCACGTGTGCACGGGCACCTACCTTGCCTGGGATACGACCCGGCAGGTGGCGAGATGCAGAAGCAGGGGGTGTGTTCGGACTCAGGTCGTCCTCTCTGGGGCTGGCCGCCTGCCCTAACTTGCTGGACCTCAGTAGTCATGCTTGGAAACGGCAGCCAGAAGCCTTGCTCTGCCTCCTTTCTGGCAGTGTTGTAGAAATAAGGCAGCATGACGGAAAGACTGGTTATGTCTTTTACGCCGTCAGTTCTAGAGGATCGGAGACTAGGTGTGTCCTGTTTGATGTGGGAAACAAAGTCAGAAGAGGAAATATTACATTTCCTTCCTACCCACAGCCCACTGATGAGTCCTGGAAACAGGCAGAGTAGGACCTTCCTCAAGGGACTCAGCTGCCTCGATGTTAATACCTTGCTAAGGGCAAAAGACAATCCTAGCCCCACCCCCAGGATCCTTTAAGTCTATTTTAACATATAAAAATTCCTTTGGAAACTCTCTTTATCTCTACCTCTCCCAAGATACATGCTGGAGATCATCCCCAAGCATATGGCCCACCGATACACATCTGAAGGGTTTCATGACTTGGGTTTTATTAGACGGTAATAAATTACTTTCCCCAACCATAGCTAGTCCCCATCAAGGTCCTGGAAACCTTGCTTCCAAAATTGCTTCCAAATTTGCTTCCAAAATTCCCAGAGAGTTAGGCTCTTCCTAACCCCGTCCCAACTTGAAAGTACATAATGGGTCACTCCTTAACCATCAGTCTTGTACAAACCGAAGAATTTTAACCCCTTTTTGCTGCTGATGGCCACACTGCACTTCTTGTACACACGTAAACATTTCTACACCCCGATTTAGTTCACAGCATGAAAATGACTGATGTGTAAATAATTACTGTTTGTCGGGGATGAAACCAACATGAAACCAACATTTGGTGGTTTTTCATAAGGGCCAAATATTTCTTTTCGTTTAATAAAAAAAGGGATACATTCGAGCCTCGTCAAAGCCTGGACGCCCACATCAAGACTTTAACGTGCAGTCTTCCAGTTGGTCCAGCGTGAGTGCTGCCTACTACAAACAACTTGGGCACAGGGGGAGCGTTGGGGGACTAACAGGGACCATAAATCCTACCACGTTCAAGCTGAATGCCTGAGCCGGAAACATAGACACGATTTTGTTCAGCAGGCATTGTCATGAAGAGTAAAGCTTGGAAGGTGCTTCTCCGTACCGGGGTCATTTCATGGTGCGTTGGCATTTTTGTCTTTAGTTCTCAGAAATTCCAATGGACTCACTTTAAAAACGTGCTCATGGACTTTCTCCCATCACAAAGGAAACTACTCGTTTATTATAAAGGATTTTAATCTCTCAGGGTTTTCTGTCCTGTTTCCAGCACCCATGCCAGGTGCCGGGGACTCTTGGGGCTGGACCCAAGTCCTGGAACCAGCTTGGGCTTCTCAGGCTATCTGGTGTACCTGTGGTGGGTGCCCTCAGGCTGGGGCCAGACCACAGCTTCTCTGTGCACGATCAGTTTTAACATGTAGGACATGATGGAGTCACGGTCGTTTGTGATGTCACTGGCTTCCTCCCTCCGTGTCACTTGAACTTACCCTTTTTATTCAACTCTTGGCATTTGTTGTCTCCTTTCCTGTTTAGACACAAGAATCATTCTCTAGAACTGGGCTATTGTGCCGGCCTCCTCACCGAATGTCTCCCCTTCATTTCTACCTGCCCCCGTTTGCCTTCTACTTGCCGGCAAATTAATTTCCCAGCCCGTGAAAGATACATCCTGTTCCAGGATCTTTGCATCACCCCTTCCTGAAACTCCATGCCCATTAGACAATAACTCCCCAGGAGTTCAGACGCACATCCAACAGATGTGGAGAGACATTACTATAGCTCCTGGAATGAGTCTCAGTTGACTGTATCGGGCCCTGTATTGGGCTCCCTGCTCAACGGGGAGTCTGCTTCTCCCTCTGCTCCTGCCCCTGCTCTCTCTCTCTCTCTCTCTCAAATAAATGCATATATAAAATCTTTTTTGTTGTTGTTGTTGAGTTGTGGACAAAATCTTTTATTAGTTTCTCATTTACAGGCCTCATCAGTGCCTTTGGTAGTACTGTTAAGAGACCATTTACCTCGCTTACCACTAAATGAAAAAAAAATTTTCATCATCAAATTTTCAACATCTGTGAGTCATAGATGTTGGGGTTAAAACCCTTTGAATCATTTGCTCCTTGGACATGGTGTGTGGGCTGCCAAAAGGAAACCGGTGGTCTGCTCGAATCACCTGACGTCTGAGCATTAACACATGTTGGGTCCTCAGCATTTGGGTTCTATTTGCCCCAAGCCCTCCTCACGTTTCATGCATCTCCCGTGCCCTGATGAAAGGGGAAGGGCAGGAGGTTGGAGGCCAAGGGCTCAGGCTCCAGCTTCATTAGAATCATCTTGCAGGGCTGGTAAGTCACTGGCCTTGGCTCCCGGACTGCCTCGTGGTCCCTGGGGTTCTTTGAAAATTACCGACTTCTGGTTTCCACCCCAGATGACATGCTTTAATTATTCCGTGGCAAGACCTGTGTGCATGAGAGAGAGGAGGAGACTAGGGAAGCCCGTTAGGTGAAAATGACAAAATTATCATTTCCAGTTCTACGGTAAGCCAAAGCTACTGCGGGAGGTAGTGTGCGGTGTCTCTTTTGACGAGAGAAGTCTAAGAATGTTTTTAGGTTTTGCCAGGTTACTATTTTTTTTTTAAAGATTTTATTTTTAAGTAATCTCTGCACCCAACATGGGGCTTGAACTCCTGACACTGAGATCAAAAGTCCCGGTTTCTACTCACTGAGCCAGCCGGGTGTCGAGTCCCCAGTGCTCCCCACAGCCCATCTCTGTGAATAGTGCTTTGCTAGGACCAATGCTTAGAACAAAACAGGCCCTTCACCCTTGGGAATTCCAGCCAAAGTGCAGACTAACGCTGATCTCTAAGAACAACTCTTACTGTTTGAAAATTAATATACTAATTAATAATGACACCAATTCCCAACCGAGAAGTATACTCAAGAGACAACAGAACAACTAATTACTTTCTATCTGGAATCCTATAAATTCTCTCCAGCAGGGGTGTCTGAGTGACTCAGTCGCTAAGCGTCTGCATTTGGCTCAGGTTATGATCCCGGGGTCCTGGGATCGAGCCCCGCATCAGGCTCCCTGCTTGGCGGGAGAGTGCTTCTCCCTCTCCCACTCCCCCTGCTTATGTTCCCTCTCTCGCTGTGTCTCTCTTGGTCAAATAAATAAATAAAAATATCTTAAAAAAATTCTTTCCAACAATCCAGTAGACCAGGTACTATCATTTCTTCTGTTTGATGCATGAGGAAATTAGAATTTCTTAGAAGATGACTTTTACCCAAGTAGGTATCAATCTGACTTAGCGCCATCTTCTGTGACCCTAAGACCAAGCTGGTCACGACAGAACACAGATGGAGTCAGGTGGGCTTTGCAGGGGATGGGGTGAGGGCAGGTGCCTATGAGACCGTCTTGCCTGGTACTTCCTTCCAAGGGCCTCAGTGGAAGACCCACAGCATCGTCTGAAAGGAAGGCTGAGCCATGACAGAGAAGCCCACCGAAGGACAGGAGAGGACCCGTCCGTGATCAGTAGCCGTCTTTAAGCCACATCTCATTACCCCGATGCAGATCTGCAGTTGCTGTAAATTAACATTTCTATAAATGCCATAATTATCTTGTGACTAGTAGCATTATATCACAATATTTTTGCATGTGTTGACAGTATTTATTTAGAAAATGTCAACATTTACAATACACCACAATTTGTCAACTTGCGTTGATGTTTCTGCTCAAGAAAAAAATAAAAATTAAAAAGAACGCGCTGAGCTTCCTTTGTCGGAGGATGGGTCTGCCTCTTGTAAATTAACTGCCGCAGGTGTGAGAGAGACCTTCCGTGAGAAGGGAGGTCGGTGGGGAGAGGCGTTCCCAGCTTGTTTGTCCAATTAGGATCTTGTCTTCATAATCAGATCAAAACCCCATGCAAACCCAAGAGAATGAACAAAACATCCCCTAAGACCCCAAACTACATCATCCTCTCTTGAAGACCCGTTTTCTTCTGTCCTGAGGCAATGTTGCCCTCAGGTGAGGAAAAGAAGTCACTCTCAAATGAGAGAGAAGAGAACAATGGGAGGGAAGGTGTCACAGGCGTCCACACAGGGAGCCCAGCATCTTGGGGTGAGCGGCAAATGGGCAGGACGTGAGGAGGCTGCACACAGGGGCAGGTCATGTACACCTGCCCAGCCCTTGTGCCCAGCTCCGGGGCACCTGCTGAACACCTGTCAGCCAGTACGGCTCGCTCTGGCCGTCGGCCCTTGGCAGGTGCTTCTGACCCTGAATTTGCATTCCAGTAAACCTTTCTGCTGTCTCTTACTGCAGAAATTAATACTATCCTGGGTCCCGTTTTGGCAAGAAGGTCCCGTGTGTACCAGGGCGATGATCCCCATTTCAAAATAAACATTTTCTGGAAACACGTTTCGGGAGTATAGACTTGGGGTGGACCACGAGAATTTGACTTTTTAATGGTGTTCTGACTTTTACAGCATCAGAAAGGATGCTACTTCCTAATTCTGCAGAGTGACCCAGGCGCTTCCAAATGTGGAAAGTCCAGTCAAGGAATAGTGTTACAGATTCAGTAGTTGTCTGGGTGAGACATTTTCTGTTTGGGACTATCAAGGTTTCAGTCACTTAAGAAATAGTACCTCCCCCAACAACATGTCTTAGCAGCCCAGATTCTTTCTTCTAATGGGGAACCCTGATTCTGGGGGTAAATGCTTGTTGCCTCCTCTGGGCTGAGATGGTATCCTTGGACCTGGGAAAGCAGAGCCATTGGCCTTTGAGGGTGTGCAGCGCCCCCTAGTGGGAGCTCGTCTACAACCTGGACCTGCTCTGATGATCCTTGGAGACACTCCTTGTCCCACATGTGGCCGGGGTGGGGAGCGACTCCTTCAGTGACTTAAGGCCCGGCCTCTCCAAAGTCACATGCACACACTTACAGCACATGGAGCCCCAGACACACCCACCCGGAGACCTAAAATAAACCTAAATTCCTCTCGAACATGTTTTGGTTGCTCAAGTCACCCACCGCCACAATCAAAGATCCTAAACTTGCCTATCTCTGCCGAAATAGGCAGCCTTGGTTCCCCTCCCTACGGCTTTCTGTGTTTGCAGCACACACTTTTGTTATTTTTTCTAGCTCTGCTGTCTCCCTTGGCATCAGGTTGCCTTCCCCATATTGAAAGTGTCACGAGCTATGCCAAGGCAGACCCTGAAATTAGCCAAATGAAATCTTACCATTAAAAGGAAATCATTTTTTATTCCAACAAACGTGCCCTTGACAGGATTTAATACCTTGTTGTATTTAAATCAATAATAACCGTGAATTATTAAACATTTGCAAGGGGCAACGCAAAATTAGCTACTGGGCCTGTTTCCAGAGTTTGGGTAAATTTATGACAAATGGGATATTGACTAATAATCTTTTAAAAGCCTTTTAAATTTTTCAGCCCTTCTGGTTACAAGGAATTTATTAGGCCAAATACTGTAAGATGCAATGAGATAGATTCATTCTCTTTTTGAAATACGAGTAGACAGTATCCCGGGATACTGTGTAACCGTAAACATAAAGCTTTTCCTTTATGTATATTTCTACTTTAAATTACGGGTGGTGCTTTCAAGTTTTCATGCCAAGAAGCACCCCGAACGCCCAAAATTAAAAGAAGGGCTTTCGGATAGTTCGTAAAAAGTAAACATCCCAATGCTAGGTTGAAGTTTATGTCTCTGTTCCTTGAGCCATTTTCTTTGCAAAGCTGTCTCTCGAACTGACTCGAGAGTGAGTGCACCCAGAGCTCACAGAGTAGAGACTCTTCGAACCTGGTCTCAGAAGTGATACCAGGAGTGGTTTTATTCATATGAAATGTGGGTTTGTTTCTGTCCAAGCTGGTGTGGTTTTCCTGTCAATGTTGAAACAGTGTGTTGAGAAATTATTCTTACTTTTCTTTATTGTCAAGGGTCAAAGACCAAATGTCCTACGGTGGGTCTACGCTCCTAAATTTGTGGCGTTACGGGCACTCTCTCCTTTATTCATTATTTATGGTATTTCCTAGCTCTGCAGACAGATGTTCATTACCGGAGGAGAGAGAGCTACAGGCTTCATTTTCCGAAGGACAAGCTGAGGGAGACCTACGTTAGCATCACCATCAGAGGTCCTGGGGTAGCTCTCTACTGACCTCCTATTAGCTCCTCAAATAGCGTGTTGCAGGGGGTGCCTGGGTGGCTCAGTGGGTTAAAGCCTTTGCCTTTGGCTCAGGTCATGATCCTGGGGTCCTGGGATCGAGACCCGCATCGGGCTCTCTGCTCAGCAGGGAGTCTGTTTCCTCCTTTCTCTCTCTGCCTGCCTCTCTGCCTACTTGTGATCTCTGTCTGTCAAATAAATCAATAAAATCTTTAAAAAAAATAGGGTGTTGTGGGGGGAAACTGTCAACATGAATAAACAAATCCTAACAGAAACCCCAGACATGTTGCCTGTGGTATGTTTATTAACAACAATTTCCCTTCCCGGAAACCTGCCTTGTGACGACCATCAATAATAGGCCATCAGAAGAAACACAAAGATTTGTTTATGTGGAATTTTGTCTCATTATTCACCTTATCCTGCATACCCGGGCCCACCGCCCGGAAAGCTGCGAAACTTATCATTTCAGAAACTTGTCTCTTGCTCAAGTTTTGAAAAAAGATTTTTCAGCTCGACTTCCAACAGACAAAAATTTCACGTTGTCAAGACGATGGAGAGCAATGGTGCGCTCCAAGGGGCAGTGATTGTTTTTCTCTGTCTCTTGCCTCCCAAAAAGGAGAACTTCCATTTCTCTTTTGTTTAGGGCAGAAAAAAAGAAAAATATGGGCTGTGCCCAAACTGAGTCGGAAACCAACCCATGTGGGTCACAGAACACCTCTCAGGTATGAATAAACTTGTCCTTCCGTGGGACAAAGTGAGAACCCGGAAGCTGGTGACTTTCCACCTGCACCTCTGTCACCTGGGACTTGAACAGGATGCCACTAGCTCCCTGGGCTTTGATGTCTCCAGTCATGCTGCTGCCTGTGCAGAAGACACAGCTAGGACGGAGGGAAGGAGGGCGGCGCCTTCACTGCCAATGACCTTGTTTCATCCTGAGATCCCGCTCCTTGCTCAGGCCTTTGAGGCTCTAGCCTACACCGAGGAGGGGCCGACGCTTCTAAATCAGGTTTTTGCGAGTGGAGAGATCCTGGAATCTTACCTTTTTTCTTAGGAATTTTACCTTGTTACACATCCAAAATCTATCTCATTCATCTACTGTAGAAAGAGAGAATCAATTTTTGTTTGTTTGAGTCACTGGAAACATTATGTATTCATTAAGAAATAAGCACGGAAGGGTATTTTTTAAAGGAAAAGTGCTAAAGCATCCTCAAGGACAGTCTTCTTTAATTTTCTATTTTCTAAAAAAAAAAAAAAAAAAGAAAACGAAAAAAGGAAATCAATGTCCCAGAGAAAACAAATGCTTGTCTGAGATGCTCACTTTCTATGCATGTAATCTTAACTTCCAGTACATCAAACTGTGACCTTACTTGGAAATTGGGTAAAGATGGGGTCTTCCTGGAGTATGGTGGGATCCTAATCCATTAGGATCTGTGCCCTTATAAGAAGGGGAATTTGAACGTAGGCATCATACAGGGAGACCGTGCCATGAAAGTTGGGAGGTGCACTGCCGTGAGTGGGGGATTTACCAGTGGTGGGGAGAGAGCCCTGGACGTACCCATCCCTGGAGTCTTCTGGGGAGCACTGCCCTGCAGACCCTTGACCTCAAGCTGCTGGCCTCTGTTATGGCAGCTCTGTTATGGCAGCTCCAGGAAACTTGGGCACTGGTCTGTTCTCGATGATCGTCACTCTTCCGGCCCTGCTCTGATTTCATCTGTGACTGTGGATTTCCTTCCTAACACATTTCTCCAGGAGACCCACTGCAGGTGGCCCGTGAGAGAATAAGTTTGCTATAATCCCTGCTGAGCTGGAGGCAAACAGGAACATAGGCTTGGAGTTCAGGAAGTTCAGGGACTCGGGCTGGATCTCTGAGGGCGACTTACTACTACCATGGGACTTGGGGAAAGCAATTAATCACTTCTAGGCCCCAGGTTCCTCTTCTGCGAAACCGGTTAAAAGCACTTCCCTGGAGAGCCTGGCATGTAAAATAATCTGAGAGCAGGTGGTAGTTATGATTATGCTTGAAACAACTTGAGTTTTGAAGAATGTGTGTGTGTGTGTGTGTGTGTGTGTGTGTGTGTACATATCTATTACTACTGTTCTATTCCATTAATGACAATGCTTGTTGACTTCCTCTCAAAGAAGACTGTAGGGCAACTGGCATTAATCATCAATGAAGGGTCCTAATCCTAATCCTAATTAGAGTCACCAGGGACCCAAGATCTTTCTGTCTTATTGCTCAGCATTTTTGGGGTTTGTTGTCACCAGTTCGGTCCAGACGGTTCACCACTGCATCCCAGGACAGCCAACTGGGAAAGGATATGGGGAAACAAGAACATTTCCCAGAAGAGACCCACATTCCATTGGCTAGAACCTGGACTTGTGGCCACGTCAGGCTGCAGTGTAGCCTTGGTCCTGAGCAGCCAATGCAATTCAGTGCAGAGAAGTGGAGGGAGGAACTTGGGTGAACTGTCTCACTCCCAAACATACATCAGCACAGAGATGTTGGCCAACAAAGTATAGTTAATGCATTATTTTTTTTGTTACTATTTTAACGATGATTAATATCCAACACTGGCAAAACGTCTCCTGTCTTAAGCAAAGAGAACAATTTCCATATCACTGCTGGGGAGGGACGACTTTCCTCTATCTTTCAAGGCCCTTCCAGCTGCCCTAAGAATTAAACAGACACAAAACAGATTAACAGTAGAAATGAAAATTAATTGCATACATACTGGGAATCCATATAAACATTAGAGATTCCAAAAGCAGGCAATATGATGTATATAAGTCATTCTAGCCTAAGGAGAAAGGGCTAGGGTCCTGAGGCTTCAAAGGGAAGGAAGGCAATTCATGGGAAGAATGGAAAGAACACATGTTTGGTGAACAAATGTTTACCAGGCCATCCAGGAACAATGGGACACAGACAGGACTTTGAATGAACAGGCTTTGCTAGTGTTGAAGAGGAAACATTTTTATCTACCTTTCAAGATTCCTTTAGCAGTCCAAGGATTAAATTTACATGAGATGGAATAATAGGAGAAAAACCAAAGTTTAATTATGTGTGCACTGAGGCCCAATAGTCAAATTGAGATCTAAAGAAATGACCAAGGTGGGCAGTTTTTATGCTTTTTCGACAAAGAGATGATAAATCTGTGAGGAATTGACAGGACATAGAAGACTTAACCTTGGGAGTTGTAAGGAATATGGAGAGAATGTGTCCTGGGGTTGTAAATCAGTAAAAGCACAAGGTCTGTTCATACAGCCTACTTCGCTCTGGATTCCCCTCTCTGGTGATATGTTTTCTCTTTTCCTCCTGGTGCAGGCAGAGTACCTTTCATGTGGGAGGTTTATCTCCTGGAAACAAGGAGTGGGGTGGTTCAGAGTGTTCTTCTTGCATTGGCTGTTTCTGAAATAACTTTTAATTCAAAATAATCAGTGCACCAAAGTGGCACATTTTGGGGTGGCCTGCCCTTGGCCCCTTCTCTAGCATCCACCCTATCTACCATAGCTAATTTGTATCTCAATGTAGTTATCTATGGTGATTGCTTCCTTCTGGGGACGGGTTCTCTATTTAGCTTTAGCTAGTGGGGATGGAAAAAGGGAAAACTGCTCAAGACTTCTGCTTCTTAAAAATAATCAGCTTAAAATAATCTACATAGCAAGAGACACATTTTGGGGTGGCAAATTTTGCCCACTTATACCATCAGTTAAAGATTTCTTAGGACCATTGCATTTATAATAAGGTTCACCGCTTTGCATTAGAATTTGTTTTATAACTATGGGGACATTATCACCCCTGGCTCCTAGATGGTCCCGCCATGGTCAGCGCTATGAGATACCCTTCCATCGTCCAACACAACACAGGAAACTTGGAAAGGAGTCATGCCTCTCTCCATGCAATTATATCCCCACTCCACAGCGATCTCTGTGCCGTGTTCTATAATTTTAAAATGATGAGATTTAAGGAAACAGCTTCGTATTATTACTGAACCCAATTATTGAACATGTTTTACTCCCTCCCCCACATAGTAAGGTTACAAGACAGGAGAAAGTTAGACATGAGGGATGATGCCTGGCAAACAGAAGGAATAGTTGAGAGCATCCTGAGCCTGACTTTCACGTGACTCCCCTCAAATTGGTTTCTTAAATGACCAGAAAAGCTTCTGAGAAAAAAAAAAAAATGTGTGTTCGGGAAATGAGTCATTGTTCCCATATGATACATAGTGCCTTTTATTTTTATCATCAATGCAAAATCTGATTTGTATGCTAAATTATTAATAGTTTTCTCTCTATATTTTGGAAAATGTTCTAATTTTAAAGATGAAAAGGCAACATTTAAATGGGAGAAATAAATTACTGACTATGAAAATATCTGTAACTAGGGGACAGAATTGCTTATCTGCTAAAGACATGTGTCAAAAATAAGGAAACATATCAAAACAGCTAATTCACCTGTCAGATTAATATTTTTGATTGGATGCATGTTGCTAATGGAAAAATAAAAGAGTTTTTTTTTTTTTTTTTTTTTTTTAGCTTTGGGTGAGTTTGTGAGTTTAATTCCCGTACTTTTTTGGAAGCATGATTTTCTTCTGTGCAATTGCATAATTGTCCCGTCGCTTCCAGCAGCTCAGAGCAGCAGAGATGGGAGAGAAGCAGCTGCTTCTCTGTTCCTCTGACGGCAGGTCAAAGCTGTGTGAATCTCAGGGACCTATGACAACAGAGACAGCAGGAGGAATATTGGTTTGGGGGTATTTGAAAAGAGGGCATCTCTGGGGAATCCTGCAGGTATCCATAGGAAAAGGAGTCAGCTTTCAACACCTGCTGGGTCCTAGAGTTACACTGTAAGCTACCTTACCACAATATTTAACCAGGAAGAATATGCTTACTCCGTGTCTCTTCCTGGGGATAAAAACCTTCTCTGGGGGGGATGGGGCAATGCTCAGTGGGGATAGATACAAATCGAATCAGGGATAACATCTTATGTATGTCAAGTTTTTATTTATATAATTAATATAATTATTTTCAAACTATACATTGAGGCTGTATTATCTTCAAGATAAAACGGAGTATAGAAGAGTGTGTTAGAGTCATAGTAACAAGCATAAGAAATGAACCTTCTGATCTCAGTGCACTGACACAAGAAAATTCTTCCCCCTCCTATTTGTGGCTCTCAGAGGTCTTTCCAGGTCAGTGTGGAGAACCTGGTCCCTTCTACTTTCTGTATGTGTCGGTAGGAAAGAGAAAGCATAAAGCGGACACTCCCATTTCCTGTGCATGTCGGCCCTGAAGGGACACATCCCCGCTGTTCACACGTACAGCTAGTTGCACATCCCCATCTAGATGCCAGTGGGTGGCAAATACCATCCCTTGCTGGACAGCTGCTTCTCGGTGACAGCTCACACGTTGGAAGAGGCAGTACGTGTTTTTGGCAGAGAGCATCCTTCCTACATCAGAAAGTGTGAGCTCTAAACCCATGGGACTTCCTAGTCCCACCACCGGAGGAGGAGGAGGAGATAGGCTTATCCCTCTGAGCAGGAAGAAGAGGAGGGGGAAGGGACAGTGGAGAATGACTTCTCGGAGCACTTCCCTGTGGGCCACTTCCCAGTGGCCCAGCGTGCCAGAGGCACATGACACAGGGGCTCCCAGGGGGACAGGACAGATGTCACATGAGGGGATCGACACAAAGGAGTGTTGTCTCCGCAGAGGTTTCTGAGTTGAAGAGAGGCTAGCTAGACATCCAGGCAAACACAACACCCATGGAGAAGCCCCAGAGGTAGGGGAGAGCATGACACATCCTGGGGTTGATGTGGTTCCCGTGGTCTGCGCAGGGTAAAAGGGATGGGACCAGGCAGCGGAGTGGTATGGGGTCGGGCGGCTCCCGATAACTAGGCAGAGGCCACGTGATGATGGACCTTGTTACCTCACCGGTCCCTGGGTCTTTAGCCTGAAGGCCAAAACGAGCCAGTAGAATGGCAGTGATGTAATCATATTTGTATTTCGGGAAGACCCCGGGAGCTTGAGGGAGAAGGGTCTGGAGAAGGCAGGACTGAAAAGGTGGCCCCCTGGTCCCTGGACTCTAATCTCCAAACCCTGCAGTGGAAGCCAGCGGGAGCTCACTCTGCCTTTGCAGGCTGGTTTTTCACCTTGGTATTACTTGGGGTCGTGTTGACGTTTCACTATGTCTCCTCAGAAATAGTTAACTAGTCGTTGCTGCCGATTTGCCATAAATCATTCTTCATCGCGGGCTTCGGCAGACCCCACACCGATTAAGTCTGTTGTTGGCAGGAGCTAAACTCGGGTTCCAGGCACCGAGGGACCCAACACAGAAACGGAATTCCGTTTTCTGTTGACTCTCTCCCTCCACACGCACACATTTACAGTCATACATTTATGTGCATCCAGAGAAGCTGGAGAGAAGGAATGATATACCAGGTGCAAAAAAATGTACAGGTACAAACGGAGAAGGGAATTGACCGATTTTCTTCTCCCTGCAATGACTTTTTAAACATATATATATATATATATATATATATATATATATTAAGTCATTTCTATGCCTAACGTGAGGCTCAAACTCATGACCCCGAGATGAAGAGTCGGGTGCCCCTCCGACTGAGACAGCCAGGCACGCCCCTGCAATGTCTTCTCCAAAAGGGTTCAAGATGGAAGCAAGAGGAGCCGGCCAGCCATCTTCCTTCTGGCCCCACGCATGCAGGGGCTGCTCCCACACAACGGGCCACGGGACTCACGAGATGGTCAGTGGGCAACGTGGGGCTGATACTGAACGAATCTGTCATTGGAGCCCAGCTCATCTGTAAAGTCACTGGAGCTCTGCCCTCTAACTGCAATGTCTGTGGGAGTAGCGTGCTCCCCACCCCCCTTTTCCAGCTGTGAGAGCCTGATCCCTGAGCACGTGGGACCAGCTGTCCATGGCTTCCTTAATGTGGTCTTTGCACCTCACGGGGCACCCCCACACCTGGGCACGGTGGGGGGGGCACTCTGCGTGGGCACACCTCTCGGGAGGGATCTGAAAGACAGATGTCGAGCCCCATGGACCGGAAGAAGCAAAAGGCTCCAGGACAGCTCCCACTGGGCGAGGGTCCGACTGGGATCAGTAAATGTTGTAACCCATATCATACGTGTTGTTTTGCCTCGTGTCATTGGAAGAGGAAGGCCCTTTTTTTTTTTTGCAGGCGTGTGTGTATTTATACACACGCACATGCTGTGTTTTACACATTATGTACTTATGATGAAATTAATTTTAACTTGAGGCATTATGATATATAAATATTCATAACTGTGATTGGTTGGTGGCTTAAAAACCTAAATTTGGTGATAAGAAAAATAAAACAACGTTGAGGTTCTTGTGCAAGAAGGACGAGTCGGACCCCCGGGTAAGACACTTAGCGAATATTGAAAACGCGGGCCCCGGGGAAGTCGAGCCCATCAGAGGTCCCTTCGGCCCGCGTTGCCATCTGGAAGCGTGATGGAGAGAATCTCGGTGAACCCTATTTCAAAGTGATTCATTCCCTGAAAATGTCCTTTATTCTGCTCCCTCCAGAGGTGAATAGGGCCGGACACCCCATGAGACATGAAGTTGGAACCTCCCCCTCCAAATGAGACCATTTCCCTTGTTCTCTAGCCTTTGAGGGCGTGGCGAACGGCGGTGGATTAATCAGAGAATGACTCTCCTTCCTTCCTTCACTCATTCAGTCAAGAAATCTTTGCTGGGCATCGACTAAGCCCAGTTTTGCATTCTGAGTAGACCAACCTGAATAACACTAACCTTATTCTTGAGAAGATTTAATCGACTGGAAGAGAGCCAAGTTTGTGCTCTGCTGACCTTGAGAAATGTTGTACGGTCAGATAATGAAAACACCTACTCCGAGGCCAAATTCCAGCCCAACCCTCCCCTGGCTGTGTGATCTGAGGCCAGTCACTTAACCTCTCTGGGCATCAATTTCCTTACGGGTAAGTGATGGGCGCTAACCACAGCTTGCATCCTGGGATTGTGATGGAGTCTCAGTGATGTCATGTATACAGGATATCACTGCCCTCATAATGAGTGTTGGGTGAGGAGGAGGATTTCTCTTCCCCTGGAGGACACAGAGCCTCGATTCAAGATTTGCCAAGGGGTGGGGTTGGGGCAGACAAAACTCTCTGGAGGAGGATTCATACAGGTTTAGCAATTCCCTTGACTATTACAAAATAGGTAAATAATAATGCACATTTAGCAAAATAATTGTTAATTGAGAGAAGGCAGAATTCTATATATGCTTGGTGGGAATATGGAGAATATAGCAAGTGTTCTCAGAGGGAAAGGGTGTGAGAAGAGGAGGCTTCCCCACCTCTGCCCAAAGCTGACAGAGGCGGAAGACTAGAACGTCAAGGCATTTGCATGTTTTGGCAAAGAAAGGTTTTGTCGTACAAACCCTTGAGTCATATATACACTTATGTGCACAGGTTAAATAAAAAATTGGGGGTCACCAGCTGAAACCCAGTTGGATCAAGGAAGTCCTTAGAAATAAAGTCAGTGTTTTGGTTGCTGAAATAAATTCAGGCATTATTACTGAACAAAGGAACCAGAATTTGGGGCAGAAGTAGTTTGGATGGTTCTATCCTATAACAGAGGGTCTTCTGCTTCGGGGGTAAGGTTGGTTTTTGAGAAGTAAGGGGTACAGTTAATCAGGATAAATGGAACAGCAGGTGTCTGTCTCTGCGTCACCATGCCACACCTCCCGGCAACAGGTGCCCAAGCGTGGGCTGGCTGTATCCAGGACGTACCCTTGGCTTCTGTGAGTGGAGTGAAGATTCCTTATTTAGGCTGAGAGAATTAATTTCGTTTCAGCCAAAGTGGTATTTAGTACTTGCATTTGCTGGGGCTCCTCCCCCTAAGAAATCATCGTGCTGTTGTGGACCAGGACGTCCTTGCCCAAGATGGCGGACTCAGCAAAGACGCCAGGGATTCATGAGTCCGGCAACTCCGTCCCTTACCTTTAAAGTCTTTTTTGTAACTCTTGAAGATGGCAAAGGCCAAAGAGACCCTTGTGAATTGCCTTGCTTTCCATACTGATTGGTATTCATGGCAATGGCGTCTGCAAGTACAGGCTGACATTAACAACAACCCAAAAATAAGACTTGGAAATACGCATCGCTCTTACGAACTGAGCCCACCTAATGCCGACGTACTCTTGGGCCGTTGCTTTTGCCTTGATCCAATTAGTGTTTCTCAGCCCAGGCTGTGGAATGGAATGAATAATTTCAAGAGCTTTTAAAAATCATCCTGCCTAGGACTCATCCCCACCGATTCTGATTCAGTGGTGCTGAGAAGAGATCCAATCGATGGTGCTACTAAAAACCTTCTTGGGTGATTATAACAGGCAGTCAGAGCCGAGGACCCCACGCTAGCTCTCGTGACCTTTGCAAGGAAGATTTATCATTTGCTCTGGGATACGTGTCCTGACATGCTCTGGAGGGTTTCTCTCATGCCAGAGGGGGGCAATGACAGAACACTTGAGATACACCCCACCACGGCCATTTCACACGAGCATCAACATGCACCTGTCACCTGGGTTACGACCAGTGGCACAGGATCCTTGGAGCTGGGAACTCGGGGGATGTACTTCTAATGATAAAATAAATGTTCTGATGTCAAAGTCATGCCCTGTGCAGGAGAGTATAGCTGTGGGTTAAGTCTAAGAATGGGCAAAACAAACCAGAAAGTTAGGAGAGGGGAGCATCGATTTTCCCAAGTGTTCCTGACTTCAGGAGTCATGTGAGGCTATGAGACAATAATCCGTTTCTCGTTCATTAGGATTCTCCCTGTCTTAGGGTTCCTCTTATCCCTTACATCCAGGATGTGCAGAAAAAGAAAGCTCACAAATCGTGATTCTTTAAAAAATAATTATGGTGATTGAAAACTATTAGGGGCACCTACGTGGCTCAGTGGGTTCTGTGTCCAATTCTTGATTTCGGCTCAGGTTGTGATGTCGGGTTCATGGAATCGAGTCCAGTGTGGGGATCCATGCACGGTTCGAGACTCTCTCTGTCTGCACCCCCTCAACGCTCTCTCTCTCTCAAATAAAGAAATAAAGTTTAAAAAATTACGGTGATTTAAAAATATCTCTCAGACCGACAATACCCTCAAGTCTAAGGACAGCTTTCTTGAGATACAATTCACATAACATCACACGCATCTTTTTAACGTGCACAGCTCAGTCGTTTTTAGTGCATTCGCAAAATTGTACAACCGTCCACTACTGTCTAATTCCAGAATATTTTTTGACCCTATTAGTGGTCACTCCCCTTATCCCCAACCGCTGGCCCCTGGCAACTGATGACCAGTCTTTATAGGTTTTGCCAATATGGATATTTCTGTGATCATAGGAAAAAATGGTACCATGATACCTAAGATGCCAGGATAAATGGAATTACGGGACAGCCTTTTGTGTCTGGCTTTTTTCACTTAGCCTAATGCTCTCAGGATTCATCATGTTCTAGCCTGTAGCCATCCTTGGCCCCTTTTTAGGACAGGATAACATTCCACTGGATGGATGTGGCATATTTTATCATGCCTCAGTGGAGGGGAATTTGGCTCCATTCTTGGCCATTGTGAATAATGATGCTACGGTTCTTGCATTCACACTTCTGGGTGGACGTAGGTTTTTGGTTTTGCTGCGCATGTATGTAGGAGTGGAATTTCCCAGTGGTGTGGTCACTGTGTGTTTAACAGTTTGAAAAAGTGCCCAGATGTCTTCCAAAGCAGCTGCATGATTTCACGTTCCCATCAGCAGCGTGGGAGGGTTCTGGTTTTTCCACACCCTCGTCGATATATGTTATTTCCAACTTTTGAATTTAGAGCCATCCTAGTGGGTTTGAAATGTTACCTCATCGTGGTTTTGATTTTCATTTCCCTGATGACTCAGGATGTCAGGTTCACTTTCATGTGATTATTGGCAGTTTTAGCGGCTTTTTTTTCAAATTTTATTTATTTATTTGACAGAGAGAGAGAGTGAGAGAGAGAGAGATTACAGGTAGGTAAAGAGGCAGGCAGAGAAAGAAGGGGAAGCAGGCTCTCTGCTGAGCCCAATGCGGGATTCGATCCCAGGACCCTGAGATCATGACCTGAGCTGAAGGCAGAGGCTTTAACCCACTGAGCCACCCAAGCACCCACATCTGAGCTTTTAAATATGAAGTGCCTTGCATTTGAAAGTTGGGTAACGAATCCATTTTTTTTTTTTTGACACTATAGGATCTAAAAGTTAAAATGGCCTGTGGGTCTGATTTAATAGACCACGTGCTCCCCACCGCTGACGTCAGCTGCCTCACCTCAGCTCGTGCAGATGTAAAATAAGAATAAGAGCCCTTGGCTGACAGAACAGAAGGACTTAAATTCATCATTTTAAATCATGGCTCTTGGAATATATGAATGTTCAATAAATGTTGGTTTGTCCAGTTGTGTCCAATAATTTACTGACTCGCTAATTCTCTCTTGATTCCTTCCCCAGGGAAATCTGTGCCTAACAGGCAGAAAGTCTATGACCGCGCAACTCCAATCGATATTCCAAACAGAAATCACCCTTTGAGTTCTAACTAAGTGGCATCTCAAGTTCCGGAAAGGGAACCTGCAAGCCTGGAGGTCAATTCATCATTCAGGTCAAGCTTTTGAGTTATGGTCTAAAGCACTGAGGTTCTTCCAGCAGGGGTTTCCATTTTTTAAAAGATTTTATTATTTATTTGACAGACAGAGATCACAAGTTGGCAGAGAGGCAGGCAGAGAGAGAGAGAGAGGGAAGCAGGCTCCCCGATGAGCAAAGAGCCCGATGCAGGGCTCGATCCCAGGACCCTGAGACCATGACCTGAGCCGAAGGCAGAGACTCAAGCCCCCCAGGCCTCCAGGTATTTCCATTTTCAAAGGAGACCCTCTTCTCGGTACATTTGGTGGAATTCCCTGTTAGCTCTGCTTCTTCTGTCTTCTCTGTTCAACCTTTTATTTGGAGAAGGAATGTGTGATTGAAGTATTTTGTTTGCCCATTTTTCTTTCTAGATGCCCGCCAAGAATTAATCTCCAGGAAGTCTGGGGGTCCCCCCCACGCTCTGCTCATCGATGTAGTTCCGCCGTCTGTCAGCTAATGGATGCTCAGCAAGGAAGAGCTGACTGGCTATTTAGGAATGAATAAACACCTGGTTTTCAGCAGAGGGTTCCTTCTGCTCCTCATCTGGGAGAGGGAGCAGGGTGAGTTGAATTAGGGTGCAGCTATGCTGTCTGCATCTCTGGGCCAAGGAGCGCCCCCCCACCTTCAACCACCTCCACCCCCATCTCCATGGCCCCCACGGGGGCAGGTGCTCCCGCCCAGGGGTCTGCAGGGAAGACAAGGCCAGGCCGAGCCCAGACTCTCCTCCATCTCCCGGTGCTTCCTGCTTCCTCAGCCTCCAGGCCTTGCTCGCTGCCACCACGGACAAGCGGCTTAAGAACACCTCAGGTCCCTGGCTCCCCGTGCCCGTGCGCCCCCAGCTGCCGCCTCCTCCCACCTGTGACTCCCCTGCGGCTCCCACTGCATTTAGAATAAAGCTTACATACGAAGAATTATACGAAGAATGGGTCATGGGTATAAACTTGCCATTGCAAGGTAAAGTTCTAGGGGTGAGCTGTATGGCGTGGTCCCAGTAGCGAACGATACTGTATATTTGATACTGTGTATTTGATACTGTATATTTCAAAGTGGCTAAGAGTGTAGGTCCTAGAAGTTCTCAGGCCAAGGAAACATTTTGGTAACCATGTTAAGGGATTGATGTGGACTAAACTCCGGGCGGTGATCCGGGCGGTGATCATTTCACCACACATACGAATATGGAAGCATCATAGTGTCCTCTGAAAACCACAATGTCGTTAATTTAAAAGAAAAATAAATGCCATCGGAGGCTTTTAAGTGGGAGAATGGAGTAAATCGTTGGTTTACGATTCAAGAGACTTGCTTCAGCAGAGACACAAGAGAGGTCAGGGAAGTAGTTGGGGCTCTTGTGACTGTCCGGATGGGAGGAGATGGCTGTGTGGACCGGGCTGGTGTCAAGGACACAGTCAGGTGCAGATAGGTCTGCTGCTGATGAGGGTATGGGCTGCGATGGCCACTGTGGGGTCTGTCCTCACTGCTCCCGAGTCTGGAGGATGGAGATGGTGGGACTCTCTTCGTTGAATCTCCTTGGGGAGCCCTCGGTACCCATTTGGTTTTAGTAAATCAACCCTCAATTTATCATCCTATTTCCTGCTTTGCAGTGTGGCTGGGCATGGCTGGGAAGGGGCTCAAGCTCAGGAAAATTGTACTGTGAGTTGATGGAACGAAACCTATCCGTTATCACGTGTTGATGACTGGGAGATCAAAATGGTAACAGGCTGCCTTGGGAATGCCGAAAGGAGACAACACCCCAAAACCGTCTTTCTTAAAAGCAAAGGTAATTCTTAAGAGACACTGGATAACAGTAATGGCCAATGTTTGCAGATGGTCACCTGCTTTTGTGCTCAGGCTGGGAAGAAGTGGTCACTGTATCAGGTATCCATTATGTAACCCCTTTCCCCTTGAACACCTTTTAGTTGTGGTGGCCAAATTTTAGCCAGTGAAGTAGAAGTAGTAGTCTTCTGTGGGGTTTTGTAAAAGCATTTGATTGGCTGATAACCACTTCCTTTCTGTCTTGCTCTTCTTTGTGTCTTGGACACAACTGTAATGGCTGGGGCTACAGCAGCCATGCTGTGGCTATGAGTCAAGGATCAAAACGTAAAAACTCTTGGCCCTGACATCACTGGGCCCTTGAGCCAATGCTAGAGTCATCTGTTCCTAGACACCTTGATAGATATGGAAAATAAATCTTATTTATTATTTAGACTACTGTGGTCAGGTTGCATTACCTCTAACCACAAATATTTCTCACGGATACGCAAATGTTACATCATTCCATCTCTAAATAGCTCCCCTTGTCACAGAGGAGGAAATTAATGCTATTTATGTTGGTCTGGTGGTAAGAAGTGGATCCATGATCTATTCCCAGATAAGACTAACCATTTCTATTTTGTCTTGTGATTTCACCGGAAAACGTTACTCTCAGAGATTGGGTTCTTAATATAGCACGCTGTGGATTATTTATAAAACCAGTCTGAAATAAAATAGAAATTACCCACAATCCTACCTCCGGGAGATAACAACTATGATTTTGTTGGGGGCATCGTTTTCTTTTATATTTTCCTTGTTTTCTAAAATCACCTACCTGCTCTAAGTGTTCTTTCCTCTGCTTTACTTCCTGTTTCTTAGAGGATTTGTCACTTCCTAATATACCTTATAATTTGCTTACTTGCTTTTTCTCTTTTTTTCCCTGCCAGAATATAAACTTCACAGAAGCTTCTTTGGCGTTAACTAGCACAATCACGTGACCACAGCGAGGACTAGCAGCCTCCCTTATTCCCACCGCTACACCAAAAGTGTCATAAAAACTGTCCCATTTGCTTTCTTGACATAATTGGATCCCTGAATAATTGAAATGTAATTAATTCACACATAGATCTTAGGGCAGGGCTGTGCCCAGCACACAGCTAGGGCTCACTGAGTGTTAACTGTTATTTCTGTATTATTATAAAATTAGTCCTCCCTCCTTCAAGCAGAGGAACAAAACTCCAGCCCAGAGTCCAGGTGGGAAATACACGCCATAAAGTGATGTCCCCACCACGGCTTTATATCTCTCCTGTCTTCCCTGTGTCCAACCAAACGGTCTCCTCACCTTGCAAAACCAAAGCCGTAGACCACGCATGCTAGCAGGTGCAATGATGACTCTGTGTGAGCCTGCAGGGTAAGTTTGCCTGCCCCCACCCCAGCTGAAGCAAGCTTTCAAGGAGAGTGTTATTTCAGTGTTATCCTTTATAGTATTATATAAAAACCATTTTATGGCGGCTATTAAAACAATCTGTGTAAACGTAATTTTTATGGCTGAATGATACTCCGGCATATGGCGACTCCATCATTTACTTAACTATTACTCTATTGTTGGGAATTTCGGATGCTTCTTGTTTTTCATTATTATGAGCAGGGTGATGAGACTCCTCTTGGAACATAAAAGAGAAAGTCCTCCTGGAGGGGAACCTTGATGATGGCATTAAAAAGACTAAACTCAGCTATAACCATCTGCAGGAGAATGATTTGCAGTCATTGAGATGAAAAGTGCCTTTGTGGGGGTAGGGGGTTCACCCAGGCCTGCGAACAGAGTCCTGGCTCCCCAAGGCCTTTGCAATCTGCGTTCAGATCCATGGAGAAGATGCGCTGGGCCTGGGGCATGTTTGGGTGTGCCCAAGAGGTTCATCAATAAGCAGGATGGTATTTATTGAGCACCTACTACTATGTGTTCGTTTTTTTTTCTTTTGAGTAGTCATTCCCACACTTGATCTTATCCCAAAGCTGAGAAACAATTGAGTGGTGGTTCCCAAAGTGGGGTTCCTAGACCAGCAGCATCAGCAAAGTCTGGGAACTTGCTAGAAAGGCAGATTCTTGGGTGTCTATTGTGTGTTTCTGGAAGTGATTAATGTTTGAACCAGTAGACTGAGTAAAGACCACCCCCAGTGGTATGTGTGTGTGAGCATCATCCAATCCTTTGGGGGCCAGAAAAGAACAAAAAAACAGAGAAAAAGTACATTTTCTCTCTGAGTGGGGCATCCACCTTCTCCCACCCTGTGATGTTGGACTTCTGGTCCTCAGGTCCCAAGATCTGGACTCCAGGATATCACCAGCTTCCCTGGTTCTCCAGCCTGCAGAGGGCCTGCTGTGGGACTTCTCAGTCTGCACAGTTGACGGAGTTTATCCCTCAAAATACATCTCTTTCTTGAGATCTCTGAACGTCCTATGGGTTCTGTTTCTCTGGAGGAGAACCTGCAGTGGAGGCTGTGGACCCAGAGGTGGAGGGGCCATGGGTGCCAGTACCTTAGGTGACGTGGGAGGTGCAGGGAGTCTCCAGGAGGAGAGCACAGGGGAGCAGTGTGTGCATGTACGTGCGTGTACGTGTATGTGTGTGTTCATATTTGTGCGTGTGTGGGCACATGCACATGTGTATGTGTGCAGACATGTACACGTGTGTGCACACACGACAGTGCATGTGTGCACACACATGCATTCATGTGTGCACACATATACATGTGAGCATGTGCGCGCATGTCTGCACATGTCCGTGTGCATGCCCACATGTACATATTAGTGTGTGCATATGCATAAGCACGTGTGCACATGTGTGTGCATGTACATGCGTGTATACTTGTGTGGATGTATATGTGTGCGCACATGTGTGTGCACCTGTGCATGTGAGTCTATGCGTGTATGCATGCGTGTATGTGTGTGCATGTGTGTACATGCACGTGTGCAATGAAGGTGAATTCAGACTTTCCCGGAGCTAATGCACATGAGCTCTCAGATCTTAAGATTTCCAAGCCAATAGAACAGGCATGATGAGCAGATGAGCTGCTCCCTCTTCCCTCCCCTCCTCGGCAACTTCATACAGGATGAGAACGAAGTAGGGAAAGAAAACTTTGAAAGTTTTTTTTTAGCAGGATTAAAATAATTGGTGTGTCTGAAAAAGCACTCCAGTTTACATCATCATCAAAGAGCCCAAGACGGCTACTGTCTTTTGCTTGCTGGTGTCAGGCAATGCAAGGACGCGGACGTGGTCCCTTGCAGAATTGTTTGTCTTCACTCCTGGAGATCTCCATTAACACGGAAATCTGCACCCTGCATTGATCGGTTCATGGACAGTTAGTGACTATCCCAAACATCTTCACTAGGACCCAGTTCCTCCAGGGAATGCAACACGGGGAAACGTGGAGCAGGAGACGCTGAACAGATGAGAATTGATTCCCCAGGGACCGGAAGAAATGTCCAAGTGACCTCACCTCATGTCTTTGAAGCTGCTATCATTTTGGCTTCCTAGTGCTGACTTAGTTTGGTTAATATGAATGTATGTGTGTCCCCAGGTGGCATTTCAAAGAATGACACATCCAAGCGCTTGAGTGACATCAACCCGTGACTTTGCTCTACTATGTGATGAGTTCTAACCCATGCATGTGACTTCCTAATGGGGAGAACCTCCCACTCCTGTTGACACGTTAGGCAGAACCTAGGAGTGATCAGAGTCCTATCTTTCAAGGTTCCAGCTGCAGTTAGCTGGCCAGATCGATATTTCAGTTTTTCATGAAGGGGTACTCTGTGTGTGATCCTGTCTTTATATTTAGAGAAAGGGAAAAAAAATCCCCTTCATTTAGATATTGAATTGAGCTCCTCCTTACATGGGCCCGGGGCAAATATCTGAAAAGTACGACCTGTCTCCTAAGAAGCGGCAGCTGGGAAACACTTTGCAGCTGCTGCGAAAATAAATAATTCACTGTTAATTGATGGTAGGGATGCTTCTGAAGCCGGCACGCCACGCTGGATAATGGGGCGATGGTGTCATGAAAATTGATAATGGGATGATTATTTATTCCCTTCCCGACTCTGCAGGGTGTAACCAGAGGAGGACCAGGCTCCTTCCGATTCATCAATGAATCAATCACGGGCAGAGTTTCCAGGAAATAGTGTGCTCTGAGACATTCTGAGTCAAGACGTTACACTTTTCATGTACTCATGACTTACCCTCTTTTAGGTTCGGGTGTCGATCAGCAATTCTGAAACTCTATCTCTTTGACGAAGACGACCCCAGTGGGAGTCCCAGGAAGTACCCATGAGACCTCGCGTACGATCGTTGAACTTTATCTCCATAGATCATTCTATTTGGGAGTATATGCTCGAGAAAACATTAATGTTAAGCTATTATTTTATTTTATTTTTAAAATTTTATTTATTTACATCATCTCCACCCCCAACATGGGGCTTGAACTCACGACCCTGAGATCAAGAATCACGTGGTCCTCTGAAGGAACCAGCCAAGTGCCCTAATTTGTAAGCATTTACAATGTTACATGATTTTTTTGGTTAACTTCCAGAAATTGTAAGAGACGTAGAGACTCGTAATAAGGCCCTAGGCTGGGAGCGACCCGGCCTCTGAGAGATGAGGCCGAACCCTTTCTTCTGGGCGTCTCACCGCCTGCAGCCTTCCCCAGGGGCCGCAGACTCTTCCAGGCTCTCCCTCATCTCAGCGGGCTATTCAGATGGGAAAAGCCCTGGGTCATCTCAGGATGTGAGCCACATGCTGTCAGGGGCCCACAAAACGACAATGGGATGAATGCGGTCCCCTCTGGTTTGAAGTGGCTCCCGCAGCTCATCCAGGACGCTCTCTAGTCTCTGTCCCAGCTTGTCTCTTCCTGAAATTACCGTGTCGATTTCTTTGCTAATCGTTTATGATCATCTCCCTCCCCTGATGGGAGAAGCTCCAAGAGAGAAAAAAATCATCCAAGTCTTAGGCGGTGCAACAGCCCTGATGCCAGGCACGGCTCCTGGCTCCCAGGAGGTCCTCAATAAATATCGGTTCGTGGAAGGAAGGAGGTCTTAGTTACTATACAAATAAATATGCATCATTTCTACCGAGTGGCTAATTTGCCTTATGCAAACACTTGTTCCAATTATGTTTTTCTGCAAATGATGCAGCAATGGATATTCTTATGAGTATAGTTTTGGTTGCTTATGAAAATATTAGTTAGATATATTCCTGAAAGGGTAAGCCTGCTGACATCCCCATGAGAACCAACAGCAAGGCTGATTTCTTTCTTTCTTTTTTTTAAATTAACCTATTATATATTATTTGCTTCAGGGGTACAGGTCTGTGAATCGTCAGTCTTACACAGTTCACAGGGCTCCCCATAGCACATGCCCTCCCCAGTGTCCCTCACCAGCCACCCCATCCCTCCCACTCAAACAGCATGACTGATTTCAGAGGAAATACCAAAGAATCTACAGAAAGCTCATGAACTTCTAAGTGAGTTTAACAGGAGCACAGCATATATGATCAATACACAGAAAGCAGGCGTATTTCTTCATTCCAGCAATGGCCATCGGGAACTGAAATTTTAAAAAATACCTTTTACAACCGCATGGCCTCATGAAATCCTTGGGTATAAATCTAGGAAAAACTCGAAACACGGCTGAAGAAAAGAGATGAAACCCCACAAAATTGAGGCATATACCATATTCACAGATGGCTTGATGTCAGCTACCCTCCCCCACATTCCTCCCCCTCCCCCACCGGGTCTGTAGATTCCACACTACAGGATCAATACTACCAGCAGAATTTTTCTGAGATACCGACAAAGTGGTTGTAGACTTTATTTTAAAAGGCAAAAATGATCATCAGAACAGCCAATTTTTTTTTTTTAAGCAGGAAGTTGGAGGACTCACACGATCTGATTATAAAATTAGTTACGAAGCTGTATTAGTCAAGACAGTGGTGTTTGCAGGACCAGTGTGAGCCGGTCAATAACCTCAAAGTGAGGGCCGCCATGAGTCTCACATTCGTGGAAAATGGATTTTCATCGAAGCTGCAAAGGCAATCAAAATATAAAGAATGGCTTTTCAACAAATAGTTCTGGAACCATTGGGGCATTCACCTCCCTTCAACCCTTACCTTATATCCCATACAAAACCGAAAATGATTCACAGATGTTAAGTGGAAAACCTCGAACTATTTCTAAGCAAGCAAACCAATACATAACTTCTTTTTTCTCCACCGTCGCCCTTCGGGATGCATGCTACGGTCGTCTCAGTTTATGGATTAGAAACCAGGGGACAGAGAGGTCGAGTAACTTGTCCCAGGTTGCACAGCTGGGATGTGGCAGAGCCATGGGGCATGGGACCCGGGTTGGGCCCTTAGCCGCTCCTCTGACTTGTGTCTTGTGTGCGGTGCTGGAGCCGAGCGAGGAAGCCCAGGGAATACTCGGGAAATGCTGTCCCGAGAGGGGCCGGGCCTGGAGGTCTCCTGGGTTGCGGAAATGAGTGGTGTCCACAGTCCGTGGTGGGCCCCGGGCAGAACACCTGAGAACCACGCTGGGAGCCTCCTCTGAGCCCCCGAGGTCGCGTGGGATGCTCAGGTCCCCTGACCACAGGGGGATTCACGCCCTTCCTTCCTGCCGGTGGTCTCCAGCCATTTCCCTCTACTGAGGGACTGTCTGTCTCCCTCCTCAGGGCCTGCTGAGCTGTCTTCTGGATCCTTCCCTTTCTCTTTTCCAATGAGTGTTTGGGGACCGGTGCGAAAGAGAGGGTGCTCACAGGCCAGCAGCAATGGGAAGCGTTTTGTTTTTGTTTTTGTTTTTTCCAAGATTTTTTTTTAATTGTCAGAAAGCGAGCACAAGCAGGGGGAGAAGCTGGCTCTCCGATGAGCAGGGAGCCCGAGGAGGGACTCGATCTCAGGAGCCTGGGATCATGACCTGAGCCCAAAGCTGACACCTAACAGACTGAGCCACCCAGGCGCCCCAGGGGAAAGCATTCTGCAAAGGATGCCTGCAGGTCCCTGCTCTCAGCCCTTGACTCTTAAAATTACAGAATGGGGACGTCAGAAAGGACAAAAGGATTGGGATAAGACACAGAACACACCTGCCACCCATCCATGCGTGGCTATGCCTGCCACTCAGGTAGAGTGCCCAAGTGCCTGCCTCGGGGGGAAGGCCAGGGAGGGAGGGAGGGTGGGAGGTGGCGGGAACCGGGACAAAGGAGGGACGGCGTTTCATAGCCTGGATCTTGGAACAGTGGGACCCGCAGCTTCCGTGTTGGTTACACAGCGCATCAGACGTTGCTGTGGCTGCAGTTACAAAGGACACTCAGCCATCCCCCAGCCCCAAGGGACTCTCCACCCATCAGGAGGGCCCCCAGAGCATCTGCGGGAGCCGGGGCAAGGCAAGCATTTGGTTGGATTCTCTCCAAACATCTGGCGGGGATGTCCCCAGCCTGGGGACAGCAGAGAACAGAGGGACACTGGCGGGGCCAGGCCCAAGAACGCCCTTCAGTGCTGGTCTCTGGTCTCCCTGTGCTGCAGCACGGCCTCTTCTCAGAGAGGCCTTAAGCTCATGGGAACAATGACCTCGTGGTCATTCCACCAGCAGGAAGAACCCTGGGAGCTAAGGAACCAGAGTGAAGACAAAGCCTCTCTTCTCCAGTTGTCCCAGCACAAGTCCCATGGGGAGCCCACTGGCTTGTGGGTTTGTCCCTGAAATGACCACTGTGGCCAGTGCGTCCAACTTCACCCCCGGGGCGGTCGGCGTCTCCCCAGCGCTCCAGGGCTGTGCTGCTCCATAGAGCCCGGTGGCCGGGGACTGGGAAAGAGCTGCCTCCCCAAGAGAGCCCCAGTGCCCCGGAGAGGGGAGGTGTCTGATACCCGGGGAAGCATGGCTCGCCCCTCACGTGCCCATGTTAGAAGATGAAACTGGAAAGCAATTTGGGGCCACCTTGTGATCCAAATGGAGATCTGGGGAACACACACTGTAGAGGGAAAAAGGAATAGGATGTCCAAAGCCAGATAAACGGTTCTCTTTGTAGTGTTTCGCTGTATTGTGAAAGTAAATAAAATGTTGAAGCAATTTAAGAAATAATTTCTCCTCTTCGGAACAGCACTGCAGCTTGGCTCAGAAATACCGCCGTTATTGTCTGCCCACCGTTTGCAACGCTACAAGGACCGTTTCCAAGAGCGGCATTCAAATGAGAGGCAGCATTTTTATTGGTCCTGAGGTTTATAGACGGAAGGACTTTGGGCAGGCGTGTGGGTCGGAGGGAATTAAGCACACAGTTTAAAATGAAAACAGAGAGAGGGGGAAGCAAACTCTCCTCTTCCTCCTTGGGCTCAGACCTCTAGTCCTTGCAGGAACCAGGGTCCCGGTGCCCTGGGGTGTGATGTCTGAATCACAGGGATAAAACCATCCCCTGCCTGGGGGTAGGGGGTTACTCCTTGGATAATGCAGTGCTTGGCCAAGGTCTAGGTCGAGTTTTAGGAACTGGTTATTTAGTTTAGGAGACCCAGTGCTTGATCAAAAGTAAATCTGTGGCTTCTCTCTCCACACCTCATCCTGCTCTGCTCAGGGAGGATGGGTGGCTCTGGTTCAGCCCCGGCTTGGGTGTGACAAGGCAGGAAGGGGGCTGGGTGCCCTCAGTGCGGGGCCCGGATGCTGTATTTCACACAAACCTGGAATAATCCTTTCCTCTGTAGGAAAAGGAGATGCTGAAAAATGTTACTTGCTCTCTAGATGACACCGTGATGGCTTCATTCTGAGGAAGACAAAGAAGAGGGAGAAAATTTTGCCCATTTGACTTATCAAAAATTCAGCCCTTTGGGGCACCTGGCTGGCTCAGTCATTAAGCATCTTTTGGCTCGGGTCATGATCCCAGGGTCCTGGGATCAAGCCCTGCATCAGGCTCCTGCGGAGCGGAGGCCTGCTTCTCCCTCTCCCACTCCCCCTGCTTGTGTTCCCTCTCTCGCTGTCTTTTTCTCTGTCAAATAAATAAATAAAATCTTAAAAAAAAATTCAGCCCTTTATCCCACCGAATGTGTGCATGTTTTGCTAAGTTTCTTCTGCAGGCCAAATTTTAGCGAATTCCCACAATCCAGTTATCTCCCCGGAATTGAAGATTCAGCTTATTTTGACCAGAGATTCATTTAAATTAGAGCAACGTTTCCTGCCACGATTTATTCTTTACCTGGTATCTACTGTTCCTGAATCGTGTCCTTTCCGAGAGGGTAAAATGGTTCTGTAATCAGATGGGCGGCTGCTGGCATCTCAGATGGAATCCAAAGTTCACCCGCCTTAAATAACAGTGACTTTATTAAAATTATCTATGTTCATTCGATCTGATAATACAAAGTATTTAGCAAAAACACGTCTAAAGACCAGTTACTGATATGCTCAAGGCAACTATCAAATATCACTGAGATGCCTAAGGCTCACCGCCCCCTGGCCCGCCCCGTGATTTCTGCACTGGGAAGTGGGTCTGCATTAGCCATGTCAACTGTCCGCTCTCTGCAGCTCCTGGGACCTGCGGAGACAGAGGAGCTCAGGGTTTCCCAGACCAGAGCAATCAGTTACGAGGTGGGTTTAGGGCCGGGGCAGCGAGCTTTACTGATGAGCTTCACAGGATTCCCGCGACCGTTCCAGACTCCAAAGTGGGATTTTAGACCATTAATTCCCTTTACAGACTTCTCTCCACTAAAAAGGGTACTTGGCATCTGGTGCCCCACAGTCCCTAAGGAGTCGAGCTCCAGGAGTTGTAGCACGGATCGGCAGAAGGGGGCTGCCCACGCACGTCTGTCCGTTTTGTGCATTTTCTCCCGTTTCCCGAAGAGCGAGCATGGCTACCATTGGCCCGTTGGCCAATAGTGACGTGCTGGGAGCGGCACCGTGTTTCTGGGAGAGTGGGTGTCCTGCCACAAGAAGGGACACCGTCCTGGAAGGCTGACCTTGTAGCTGCTGTGTCCCAGTCCCCTCTGTTCCCAGAAGATGCTCTGTCCTCAAGCACCGTCCTCTTCACAGGCAGCGGCGTGGCTGTCCTGGGCTCCGAGAATTCTCCCGCTTCTCTCCCCCGTAGCTCAGGACAGCCATGCCCTGCTGGTCCACCGAAGCTGTGGGGCTGACGGCTGTCTGGGATACTCACTCTCTGCCACGGAGGTTGTGCAGGGTCACTGTCAACGGAACCAGAAGACAGGAGGGTGGCCCACCGTGGGGAAGTCTTCTGCACAGGAAGGTCTCTTTCCTTCCTTCTTCAGTAAGTGCACAGCGTTGACAGCAAACAGGGTCCGGTCTGTACATCTGATTCCCAGCCCCTTAAAGAAACCTACAACAGGTGCTCACAGGGCTCACGTTCAGTTCTCCGTCCTAATTAAAAATATTCTACCTTTTGATGGACAAAATTTGTAGAACGATATGGAAGAGAGAGAGGGAGGGATCTGATACTTACTTAAAAAGTCATTAGCATTATTTAGAGTTGGACCCACAAGAGACCAGCGGCTGATACAATACACAGACCAGCTCTTGTGGGTTTTTTTTTTGTTGTTGTTGTTTGTTTGTTTTTGTTTTTTTTTGTCTTTAGGAGACTTCCACATTATTCTGTTTCCTGAGAAGCACCGTGAACTCTGTAATACCCAGCCCCTAGCCTGCCTGGGGGTGCTATTAAATTTGCAACCACTGAGCCCCACGCAGAGATAATGTCCTATAGTCCATAAATCCTTGACATCTTTTGTTCCAGAGCCAGCCCCGCCGTAATTGACTCAGCTCTGCTTAGGCAGCAAAGCTAAACAAACACACACCAACCTTCTTTCTGCTCATCTCCAAGTAGCGACATAGCTTACTTCCATCAGTGTAGAACCGAGTGTCATGATCCTCTTTAGAGCATTAGAAACCAGGATGAATGGGAGCTATTTTGCAGGAGGGATATTTTGACTTCCCCTTTAGCATTTATGTCACCCCGAGGAGCGTTTCCACGCTTCTGCGAAAGTGCTGAGATGGAGCTCTGAGAGGGAAGACACAGCGTGTCCTTAATTTGACTGCGTTAGAACCAATTAAGGTCCCCTGCTCTCTCAGCCCGCAGCGCCTCGGGGGAGTCTGTGAGTGCACACCTTGCTCCGTGACGTGGGACAGTGCAGCTGAGTGTGTGTGACCCTCGTTCTGCAAATGCAGATTCCCAGGGAGCTGCGAGCGCCCTGAACACATCACGTCTGGGCCACTCAGGAGAGGATTGCTGGAGATCCGGCTGAGACTTTGTTAAACAAAGTGGGCAAGCTGGGAAGACCGAAACCCAAGCCCTTTGTATTTGTGGGTTGCTTCTTCTTTTCCTTTATGTATGTTTCTTTCAAGGGCTTTTATTTCCGGGAGCAACATGGAGGATACGAGAATGGATGTCTGCAGAGGCACAACTATGGGAATGACTCCAAATAAAGTGGTGAGGAAAGAACCGGCGGCTCAGGCAGGATGGCCAGGGTTTCTGGGAAGGGCGAGCAGTGAGGAATGGATGGGCAGGTTTCTCTCCTCTGATCCACGAGGGACAGATGACATCTGTACTGCTCTACCATCAGCAGAGAGTAATGGTTGTGTCGAGCAGTATTTTCCCGAGAACAATGCCTGCTGCTTTAGCGTCCAAGGAAAAGCGTCTTTCTGTGATCAACACTCTTGGGGAGCGAAGGTCTATGGAGTGTTGAGATGCCACACTTTGGAGGTGGGACTATATGTGGCGTGCCCGGGAGAGTCAGACTACGCTCACCCGAGCACCCAAAGGAAAGGGGTGCTTCTGTCAGTAGAAGATGTGTCCACGAGTCTTCCCAGTAGACTTACTAATGACTCAACCTGGGAACAACAACACAATGTGTATTCAGATGATGGCAGAGTACACAGCAAGCAACTAAAAGAAGAAACGAAATTGGCTGGGCTTACCCTCCTGCACCTGAAACACCACCACAAAAATAAAAGAAAAAATCTAAGAAGCGACAGTTGTTCAAGGCATTGGCCATTGGGAGTTCTTACAATTGGCTCCTGTGACATTGGTGTGGATTTCTTTCCCCTTTTTTTCCTCTCTCCTCCCTCCTTCCCTTTTTCTCTTCCTCCCTCTTTTCCTTTCCTTCCTCCCTCCATCCCTTCCTTCCTTCCCATCATTTCCTTACTTTCTGGCACTTGCAGAAGCTCTGAACTTATCTTGTGTATTTCATGCCCCAATCCTAGAATCAGCCTTTTCCCAAAGATCCCTGGTTCCTTTCACTGGAGAATGATATTAAAAACCAAGATATAGATGCAGAGGTGCTTCTTGCTACAGGGAAATATTCCCTTCAGCTCTTTCAGCTGGCAGGGTAAAGAAATACTTGTTTGCACGTATGCACACATCACACAGGCATAAACAACACGTATCGATACATATGTCTCCATGTAGCTGTCTGTTTCTACATAAAGGTAAACATGAATTCATACTGTGTCTCCAAAGCTTGCTCATTATCCCATGGATTATGCGAGCCTTCCCCTCCTGCTTGTCTGTACATCGCTGCTCCAACAGTCAGAAATCTGGTTCCCACCATCCGCCATCTGTTTACTGAATTGTTCAATTCTTACATGGGTGCTATTTTTAAAAACTTTTGAAATAATTTTAGACTCGCATAAAAACTGCAAAAATAGCGCCGAGAGTTCCTGTGTACCCTCCACCCAGTGAAAACACCTTACGTAACCACAGTGCAATTATTAGAATGGAGAAATGAACATTGTTACCATTAACTGTTGACAGCCCTGCAGACCTTATTTGGGGCTTCCCCAGTGTCTGAACGCCCTTTTTTCTTTGCAAATACATCTGTGAAATTTTTTCCCGTGTATAGATTGTATGACCACTGTTACCACCCAGGAATATTCTGTCCCCCAAGGAGACTCCTTTAGGTTCGGTCTTTGTAGAATCCCCTTTCCAATCCCAGCTTCTATGCTCCGTGTAATTTATCATTTGAACCAGACATTAAGTAACCTTTCCAGATTAGCTCCCCACCACCTGGCCACAATGCTCTTAAACTCCATCCAAGTTCTGCTATGTATCAATGGGTCATCCCTTCTAATGGCTGGGTAGTATTCCAGGGCTCAGGAAGTGTCTTTCACCCTTCGAAGGACATTTGGATTGTGTCTGGTTTATAGCTCTTGCAACGAAAGCTGCTATGAACATCTGTGCCCAGATTTCTGTGTGAACACAAGCTTCCTTTTCTCTAGTCCCCAAGGAGGGGGACTGTTGGGGTACAAATGTGGTAACCGAGACCCATGGCAGGCGAAGGGACACGCCTGAGGTCACTCAGTTTGTAAGAAACCCAAGATCCGGGCATGAGAAGTCTGGCTGCAGGCGCCGTGTGTCCACCCCCTCTTTAAGGTTCTGTAACGGTGGGAATTGCCACGACAGGAATGCCTACATGGGCACATCGGTTACTTAACCATCTCTCATACTCACAGCTGTGTGAGGAAGGTCCTGCCATGACCCTTCATTTATCGAGAAGCAACCAAGATATCAGGAGCTTCCAGAGTTTTCCAGCATCAATAGTCGGTGGTAAGAGATCAGACTCAGAAGAGAATCTCAATATCACAAAACAAACTGAGGGGGGTTGGGGGTAAGGGGGTAGGGACAGGGTGGTGGGGTTATGGACATTGGGGAGGGTATGTGCTATGGTGAGTGCTGTGAAGTGTGTAAACCTGGCCACTCATAGACCTGTACCCCTGGGGCTAATAATACATTGTATGTTTATAAAAAAAATTTAAAGAATTTAAGAAAAAAGAGATCAGACCCAGAGTCCAGGGAATGGCCCCCACTAGAGCAAAGGGGATCTGGTTTCGTCCTTGGTCACCATGCAGTGCTCCCCACATGCATAAAGGCAGTTAATCCTAGTTCCATGGTGAGACCAGGGACCATGAAGCTTCTAGAATGGGGCATCCCTCTGGGAAGATGGCAGGGTCAACTCATTCACGTAGGTAGCATACGGGAATCAATGGGTCCGTGACAGTTTCGTTTCTGCTTTTCAGGGTTGTAGGGACAGCTTATTAGCATGCTGACAATTCCATTTCATGTAATTCCAGGAGAACGTTGGGCCGTGAAATGTCTGACAAACATCTAGGAACTGGGAGCTATTTATTTTGACCGAATGATGGATATACCTACTCTCCGTGATATGCTTCTTTGGTCTGAACAACAGAAATGATCTCTGGCTATTTGAAGCAATAAGATATGTAACTGGAGGAACATCATCAGGTAGCTACCAAGAATCCACCAGGAGAGTATGGAACAGGATGCAGGCGAGGAAGTTCTCGCGACCAAGGTACAAGAAAATACCCCTGATTTTCTCCAGACAGTTGTTGCCTAAGGAAGCCCAGTCTTTTCTAAGCCCTCCATGCATCAGACCTGCTCTGAATCTCAGCTCCCAGACACTGCTTCGTGAGCGTGGATCCGAATTCTCTCTCTAGAGGCCGTGTACCGCGTTAGCCTCTTGTCTGCTGTGGTTTGAAATCTCTAGGTTTATCCCAGACCGAACATTTCCATTTCTCCTCTCCAATCACGGGCAAGTGGGAAGTGGATTTCTAGGCAGGGAGCCCTTCTTTCACCTAAAAATCTTGCTACTTAGACCCCTCCCTGGGTGTTGGCATTTAATTACGATATTGGTTTCCTACAGCAGGGATCACGCTCATCCTGGAGTACAAGGAGGGAGATGGGGAGGAGAAGCAAGCCCAGTAAAGGCTGCAGCCAAATGCCGTCCCAAAGGAGACAGCACTGGGCCCCAGGAGCTCCTCACAGAGTTACTTTCCCCACCGCTATTTCCCTTCCTGGTGAAGAAGCTTTGGGGTGTGTCTTGAAAGGGGCAGAAGAAGGCTGCAATGAGGCAGAGTTTATTGAAGAGCGATGTGCTGAACTACCTCTAATGGGGAGAAAGAGATCCTTGTGTATTCATCATCTGGACCAAGGCTGGAGTCTCAACACAGCACTCGTGAGCGGACACTGTGTATTCGAGAAAAGTGTGCCTGGTGTCCAGTGAGTGGCGGGTGCTCATAAGTGGTAAGGGTGGAGGGATCTCTCCCGGGAATGCAGCTCAGGGCTTGTTCCACTGGGCTGCTGGCTCTGAGCTCCACCTGGGGCCCCTCCCCACCTTGAGGGAGGCAGTGAGGCGGGGGTGAGGAGACCTGGCTGGAATCATAGCGGACATTTATGACGCTCCCATGGTGTTCCATGAACCTTGTAAAGGCTCCTTGCGGGTGCTTTTGTAAACTCTTCACGTTGGCCCTTCAAACAATGTCCATGGAGAGCCATACTTGTCTGGGTATGTGGATTCTGGATGTCACGGCTCATGGCTGAGTCATCAACTCTGCTTTTTGGGTCTGATTTTCTCCTCTGTTACCTCCCAGGGTCTTTGTGTATACAGCAAGCCCTTCTACCATGCTTCTGCCATCTTCAGGCTACATCTGAGGCCACTTCTCTCGGCCACTGTTGTCTGGTGGAGAATAATTTAGCCACTCCTCTTAGGACTCTCTGGGCAGCAGTGGAAGCCTGTAATACTTCCCTGGTCAGTCTTCCCAGATCCATCCATTAGCCATGCCACTCTGGAATCACGCCCCTTCCTGGGAACGAGGAATGGAGACGGATCCCCACACACCTGTCTGGGGTTCCGTGCCCCATAACATCCCATGCCCCTCAGAGATTGTTAATGTCGATGTCTGCTTTCCAAGTTCCGGAATCCCCGATCAGAAGTTTTATTTGGTTTTTGCTTTCTCGGTGGGGTCAGGGGGAGGTAAATAGTTTGCTTTGACCCAAGATGCATTTTTTTTTCCAAGTGTCTTCCACTATCTTGTTTATGCCTCCCATGGAGAGCTGAGGCTTTGCAAAAGAAAAAGACGAATCCTTCTGTTTTTCTGTTTCTGGATGTCCTATTTGCCTGGAAGCGATGGACGAAGAAACATTTCTCCAGCGGAACATATCTGCAGTTAATCTCCGGCCCCTCACTGAGTCTCCAACCATTTTCACGCCCTCACTGAACGACGCCATCATTCATGCAGGTGGCTCGGGTCAAAATCCGTGGAATTGACCTTGACATTTCTCTTCCTCTTATACCAAAATATTTCTCTGCTAGAACTTTCTCAACAAGAATGTAAGCCCTCTGAAGGCGGAACCTGGGGCGGGTTTGCTCCTGAATCCCGTGTCTAGAAGAGCGTTGATGTGTGTCAGGTGTTCAAACCTACTCAAGGAGTCCTTTTCACAGCCTACCGGGTCAAGGTTTTTCCTTTGAGAAGAATAAGATGACTTAAAAAAAATAATCCCTGCTTATAAGATTCGAGGGTTTATCTTTTTAGGACCAACAGTGCTTGACATTTTGAACTTCCATTTTCTTGGTTCTTGGGGACAAGAAGATTTGGAGGTCTTGGTGGGCAGTAAGTTATGGGGGATGGGGGATTCATGCGAGTAATCTATATTTATAACATCATCACCTTGTCCGCAGTCACACATGAAGAAGACCGAACTCAGGACGTTCTCTAGAAAAAGCTTTCCAAACGACATCAAATCTAGATCCCCTCAATGTTGCTGTTTTCTCAAGGGACAGCACAGAAGGTTCAACCCAAAATGCACTGTTCCCTTAAGGCCATTGCCTTCATAAAACACTGTTTAAGAACACAGGGCCCACATCATATTTTTAGCTCCTGGTTTTGGATGAGGGAAGCAACAAGAATGATTTATGTGCCTGTCAAACCAGGACAAGATAAAGCACATTCTCCTGGTGCCTCATATATTTCCCTCCTATATTTTTAGCTGTATATTTTGTTCCCGGTGCTGGTGATAGTCCCTTCTTTTGCCGTCTGTCTCCTCACTCTTCTTTGATTCATATTAATTACCGGGAGACAAAGATGTCACCGGTGCGGGTGAGATGAAGAAATACACACGTGAAGGAGAACATCATTTTCCATGGCGGGGACTTTTCCTTTCTCATACCGTCAGTTCTCAGAATGTAGTCTGTTTATGACAGACCTGGAGGGGTACCAGCAGGTAAAGCAGCCGGGCACACTCAGGGCTTTGGACTCTGGGGCGGATGAAAGGAAATAGTAGTTGCTGCTTGTGATTGGCCATTCCCCAGGATTCAGCGCCGGGCAGAGCGGCTGGCTATCTGGATACCGAGCCTCTGGGAGCTGCTAAGTGTTTAATTTGCACTTGGTCTGAACTTCTAAGAGCTGTAAAAGATCTCAACACCCATCGGATACATCAGACGATGGGTTGATGTTTTTGTTGCTCTGACCATTGATACTGTCACCATTTTAATGACTTCATCAACCTTGAGCTTCTCCCCGTAATTCAACAACAAACCATCACACCTTGGGACTCCATTTGGAACAGTCCAGGGGGGGAAAAACATCAAAAGCAGACAGAAATGAATCATCTCAAGCCTCAGATGTATAACTGTGTGAGCTGGAAGAGTGGGCATTCCCTGCTGAAACAGTGAGTGAATAAAGTCTTTACAGATATGAGTCTGAACAGCTCTCGCTCTCCACTTCTCACGCTGTTGGATCTTTAACCCCACATTAAGCTCTGCCTTGTATTATAGTTAGTCACATGAGTATGTTGTTGCTGCTTCTAGATCCCGAGCTCTTGGGAGAAGAGCTCAATTTCTCTATTCTTGTCTCCCTGGTAACTTAACCTGGTTCTTTTTGCGCAGAGTAGGTCTTCAGTCAACATTTTACAATTACTTTTTGGGATTCTGAGCCTCTTAGGGTTTCAAAGAGTAATTAAGTGGGGCGTGGTTCCCTTAAAATTTACTTACTTTCTTCTTAGATGGGAGCTGAACATATCTGCTCTGAGTCACATTGTGAATGGACATGAGAGAAAAACAGGAAATACTTAAAATATTGAAATATTGAAAAAGTGAGTATGCCCACACTCATCAAGTTGTTTAAATTTCCGTGGTGTAATAGGAGCATATTAAGTATCTGCCCAACAAATCTTTTGTTATTTCTTCTTCATTAAGAATAAACACCAAGTAAGGTGCCTGGGTGGCTCAGTCGGTTAAGCGTCTGCCTTTGACTCAGGTCGTGATCCCAGGGTTGTGGGATCAAGTCCTGCATAGGATTCCCTGCTCAGCGGGGAGCCTACTTCTCCCTCTCTCCCTCTGCCCTCCCCCTCTGTTTCTCATGAATAAAGGAATTAAGTATTTTTTTAAAAAAAGAATAAACACCGAGTGAGCACACATTTCTAGAAGTCTCTGATTAGCCTCTCCCCTTGTGTCTGTGACACTACCCCCAGATAACTGGCCGACAGCCAAGCTGGAGATTAAGCAATATTTTATCAGAATTTATGCAGGAGTCTTTGAATAACAGAAACCCCCTTGGACTGGGTTTTCAGGTTTTCTGTCTCGAATAGCATTTGTGTGCATGAAGGGCCTCCGGACCACCCGGCATGGCTGGAGACGCGGGGGTGTGGGCTCGGGCGTTCGTACCGCACTATTTTGAATTACTACTTGCCCCTCTTCCTGGCTGCCTTCATGGAGTCTGCTGTCTCCCGTTTTGTTGAGTAGGTGGTGGGTCTACGGATGCTGTCCTGCTGTCTCGGTCATTAGATCACCAAGACCAGAGTTGGGGCGATCCGAACCTCCTTGCTGGGAATCTGAACTTTAGTCTATAGGGGGGCTTCAAGGTGAAGTGGGACGGTCAGGGTTGAGGGGGCCCATGTGTGAGCCGTGTGGGCAGGGACCTGAGCATGTCCACCTACGTGGAGGGGAGGGGAAGGGGGCAGATAGTGGGAGAGGAGCCAAGAAAAGAGATCGGGAGCCTCCAGAAACAAGGATGGAGAGGAGCGTCTTGTTTATCATGAACAATTACTTCCTGAATCTAGGCTCTCTTGAGATTTTGTTGAATCTTAATTTTTAGGAGGTGAGCTACACTCTTGTTTCCTTCCAATAAGTCCCTGGTTGCCCCAGGAAGCCAAGCAGAGCTCCTTGCACACAAACAATGCCTGGTCGAGCTGGATCGAGTTCTAAGATAAACCCCTGAGGCACGGCTCTCCCTCCTTCGTGGACCCCAAGTGGACCCTGGTACCCTTCACAGACACTCTGCGTGTATTGGTTACAGTTTCTTTTCAGAAAACCTCCAGTGGATAAGAAATAAAGGAAGGCTTATATATTTAAGTAAGAAAGGCTACTTGGAACTCTACACCAGCAGTTGTTCATTTGGGTTTTTTCCTCCAAATTTTCTTGGTTGCAATACAACAATGCTATCGGAACAAAATGATCATTATTGTTTTGAGTAAAAAAAAACCATACAAAATATTGACATACGCAGTCACACCTGGAGTTATCTAATGCCATTAATTATGTAACAAATGTATATGTACATTTACTTATGTAATATCCCATGCTCGTAATGTGTATTTGATATGTGCAAAGGAGTGTATGTAAAATATTTTTAGGTGTGGAATATAAAAATATGGGCTTGGGGCTTGTCAGTCTGTTTGAGCCACAGTTATAGGAATACCACAGACTGGGAAGCTTGGCAACACACATTTATTTCTCCTAGTTCTGGAGGCTCAGAAGTCCGAGGTCAAGGTGACAGGAGACAGGGTATCAGGTGAGGACTGTCCTCCTGGCTTGTGGACTGATGTCTTCCTGCAGTGTCCTCGCTTGCCTGGGTGCAGGAGGGTGTAGGAGGGAGGGAGAAACACTGCCTGGCATCTCTTCTTGTAAGGGCACTAATCCCATTTTCAGGACGCTGTCCACATGACCTTAGGGATTTAACGACTTACCTGAGGGGTGGCATTGGGGGTGGAAGGAGAGGTTCATCCTTGGGTAACAGTGGGCTTAGGCTCAGAAGAAAAGTTAAGACCTGTGTGGGAAGTCCTGAGGACTACCTCATTGTAGAAAACAGTTCTACCAAGGATGGTACCCTTGCTCCCCAGGAAACACCCATGGTGCCCGACTCCTCCCCAGTCTTGGAGGGTGAGCTTCTTACTGGCGACTGATCGCTCATGACGGACAAGCTGCATGGCCACCTGGAACCAGGGTCCCTGCGCAGGCCACCCGTGTAGCTGCAATTTGCACCTGTGATCACCCCAACCCTGTATTCAGTCAAAGATCCTGGTGATAGTCTCTCAACTGCTGATCCACAAAGCCAGCAGCTGGGAAGGTCAGAAGAAAAGGCTCGCATGGAACTGGGGTTGCAGGAAGGGGTCAAGGCCCCCACATTGGAGAATGACGCTCATGGCTTGGGGACGGTCACTGTAGGGCTCGAAATACTAATTAGGGAGAGCATCTGGCATCTGTGCATTACAGAGATAAACCTCGGAGCTGCATTCGACGAGGGAAAAAGGAAACGCCGTATCAGCTAAACAGAGCCATGGCTCATGAAGTGAATGCAAATGTGATATTATCCTCTGTACTCATCATCTGATGTTTTACTAATCAGTAATAAAGATTCTGATAAATTGGGTCTGATGTTCTGCTTTAAAATTACAAGGAAAGAAAAGTGGGGAACGCGATCCTTTTGTCTGCCTCTTGAGAAGAGCAAAACATGCAGAATTACACCTCGGAGGTTGACTCCAACCCAAGTGCTGGTACCAGTTCCAATTCCGATGGGAGCGTGTGTGTGTGTGGTTCCCATTCCACTGAGCAATTCTCCAACACTGGCTGGGTGTGTTACGATGCAACTCAGTAGGACTGACACCACCTGGAGAGAGCGGCCCATCCCACAGGTGAAGAGCTTCCTCTTCTAAGACCTGCCCCCGCCCCTGCCCAAGTTCACAGGCTGATTGCAAGTTCAGGTGGTCACTCCTGCTGGCCAACCAGGCATAGATCAGAAGTTCCAATGACCCCCTCCTTGGGTTCAGTTAGTTGGTCACAGAGCTCAGAGACACATTTTGATTACACTAGATTACAGTTTCCTAAAAGGATATAGCTCAGGAATGCCCACATGGAAGAGGTACATGGGGACAGGTAAGGGAATAGCACATGGTGCGCTCATGAAGTCTCCACAAACACCATTCTCCTCGTACCTCCTGGTGTTCACCAACCCAGGAGCCCTCCAAATCTGCCCTTTTATATCTTTACAGAGGCCTCATCACACAGGCATGATGGATTAAGTCATTGGCCATTGGCGGTTGAGTCAACCTCCAGCCCCGGCTCCCCTGCCCAGAAATCAGGGAGTGGGGCTGAAATTCCTGCCCCCCCATTGCATGATTGGTTGGTTCCCCTCGCGACAGGCCTCCTCCTTAGATGTTTTACCACAGTCACCTCATTAGCATATGTCCAGTTGTCCTGGAAAGGGGCTGGTTCTGAGTAAGGAGACCCCCATCCACTTTTATGCCTCAGAAGCAGTTGTAGGAACTGAGGACAAGAGACGGAATAATACAATGGAAAAATGCTCCCACGGCTCTTACCACTCAGAAAGTTCCAAGGGCTTTGTGAGCTGTGAGCCCCGAGTGGGGACGAGGACCCAATGGGTATTTCCTATTATAAATCACAGCCTCACAGCACCCAAACCATGTGTGGCCTCTCTTGCCATTCATGGTGCACGGGAGCTTTCCAAAACAGCCCCAAATGACAGCTGACATGCAGATGGTGGATTTTGAGTGCCAAGGTCTCTTCCGCATCGTCAGATATTACGAATTCAGGCAATTTTGTTTACTCGGCTTTTTGTTTCATTGATTCTCTCTCTTGTTTTTCTGTTTTTCACGTCATCGATTTCCATTGTGCTTCTTGTGCTTTGTGGAGATCCAGCTTTCCATGCAGCCTCGTTCTTTTTAAGAACTTCTTTTGTCATTTGGGGGAGTACCACTCGGGCGGCACTGAATTTTCTTACCTTCTGATTATCTGAGAGTGTCTCCTTTTCACATTTTTTTAATCTTATTTTTGGAAGTTATTTTGCTGGGTATAGAATTACAGGTTTTGTTTGGTTTCTAGTACCTAAAAAATTCACACTCTTTCGACTTTTTTTTTTTTTTAAAGATTTTGTTTTTAAGTCAACTCTTATTTTTAAGTAATCTCAGTGTGGGGCTCGAACACACAACCCTGAGATCAAGAGTCAAATGCTCCTCCAACGGAGCCCGCCAGGTGCCCCTTAACTTTTGATCTGTATCCTTTCTGACAAGAAGCATACTAGAATTATTCCCTTGATCCTCTCTATATGTTACTTAATTTTTCCCATTGGCTGGCTGCCTTTATGAGTCTTCGTTTTGTATTGGATATTTAGCAGTTGGGTTATGATAAGCCTAGGGTTTTTTTTTTTTTCCCTTTTTATCTTGTTTTGGTTCTTTGGACTTCTTGGATCTGTGGTTTAATTTCTTTCATCATGTTTATTAGGCTTAGTGTATTAAGCTCATTAGCATATTAAACTAATCAGGCTCATTATGCTTAGCAAATTCTAAGCCATTATCTTTCCAAATATTTCCTCTTCCCTATTCTTGTTCTCTTCTCCTTCTGAGAATCAGGGGCACACATGCAACCCCATGTGGTGTTATTCCACAATTGCTTGGATGCTCTACTCTGGTTTCCCCTCCGTTTTGCTCTTAGCCTATCAAGATGTTCATCCTCCCCATCTGACTGCCAGCTCGCTGAGTCTTCCTCCTGCTGTGTTCAGTCTACCTATGCTCCCATCTGACGGAATGGGGGCAGATCACAGTTTTATGTGTAGCATTTCCATTTGATTCTTTCCTAGGATTTATACCTCTTTGATAAAATTCCTGACCTCCTCATGTACCTTATCCATCTTTACCAGAAAATCCTTCGACACTTATCATTAGATATTTAGAGGTGATGCAAGAAAACCCACAAAACTGAAAGAACACTTTAATAATGCCTCAGCCACAAAGGGATTATTTATTTATATTTATTATTTAGATCCAAGTGTTGCTGTTCCTGTTGTTGTTTTCCCCATTGTGTATGCTTTTCAGATCGTTCCCCGCCGGGTCTAGAGAGAAAAGGAAATGGTAAGGAAACCACTAACGGACAAAACAATAATAATAGCTAGTGCCTTCTGAGTGCTTACGTGCCAGGACCCGTTTTAAATATTTCACATGCTTGACTTAGTCCTTACAGGGCAAACGATCGTCAAGTATTTCTATTATTTGTATTTTATAGATAATAACCCTGGGGCACAGAGTGGTTCAATCACTTATTTAAGGACGAACTGAAAGCTCCTGGCTCATGTAGGATTCAAACATGGTCGTGTCGTGTGAGGAGCCACAACCTTCAACACCCCAGGAGCTGTGTCAGAGGAGTTATTTCTTCAATACCCAAAGCCATTTAAGGACTTGGATGAGCAATCTTCCCCCCAAGTCCCAAAGTGGGGAAGTGTCCAGAACACTTTGTGTCCGGACACTTCCCCACTTTGGGATTGGGGGGAAGATTTCCAGAACCAGCAAGGACTATCTCTGGGCTGCTCGTGTTGACTTTCTGGCTCCCAATGCCAGGCTGTCCTGCCCCTCTGCTTTTTCACACCTGTAATGCCTCATAATTAACTGGCATTTTACGTGATTTTTATGATTATGTCCAACCTGTAAACCATCTCATCCTCTGCAAAATGCTGACAGTAAATAGCACCCACATCACGTCTGTGGTGAGGACAGAAGGCTATACTGTAGGTTAAGGGCCCGACACACAGGAATAAATGCTGGACAGCATCGTTCATTATCGCGCCTGTTTCGCAGATACCAGCGGGGTCACTTTTCTTGCTCACACAGCTAATGATTGCCGGTGGCAGGATCTGATCCTACACGCGTCAGCTGTCGGGGTGCTCTTAACCCCTACAGAGCGCCACCTGGAATTCCTTTCCTTGGTCTCCCCTCCTCTTGCACCAGGAGGGCTCAGCAGTGCCCACTCACTGAAGAGCTCTCCCAGCTGCCTCTCACACTGCCCCGAGGAAGGCTGAGATCCATGGGAAGGCTATTCATGGGTATTTTCCTCCCCCCAACTCTTAGTTCCTTTAGAGGAGCGCCTAGCTTTCTTATCCACTGCATTTCAGAGTTTAGCACAAGACTTGACCCGTACGTATCTAGTCATGAGTAGATATTATTTTATTTTATTTTTTTTTAAATATGTATTTATTTGACAGAGTGATAGCAAGAGCAGAAACACAAAGAGGGGGAGAGGAGAGGGGGAAGCAGGCTCCCCGCTGAGCAGAGAGCCCGATGTGGGGCTCGATCCCAGGACCCTGAGATCATGACCTGAGCCGAAGGCAGAGGCTTAACGACTGAGCCACCCAGAATCCCCATGAGTAGATATTACTTTTAAAAAGTTGCCATATACTCCCGTCTGGCCCAAGTGGGGTGGGAGAGCTCTGGAAGAAGTAAGATATTTGCCAATAGCAACGGTTAGAAAAACGAGAAGATAGCAGTGGAAATTAGGCGCTCTTTGATTTAGGGACCTTTTAGGTCTTTATGTTAACTAATACCAATTGCAAAAGCTCATTAAACGTCCTCTCATGAGATTAAAACCTGGAGCACGACATGTAAGTAAATTATAGCCCTCAGGTAAGTTCAGGAGCAAGGTTATTTGCTTCAGACGCCTCATCTGGGTTCCATTCTGACTACTGACCAGGTCCTAAGCTTTTGAGACCGCAGAATAGGCTGTCTCAGGATTATCAGAGTTTCTGGTCTGAGAGGAAGAGTTCCCAGACATCGGTTACGGGGCAGAGGGAAAGTCAAGCTCCGTTAGCCGTGGTGATGAGCCCATGAGAGCCACATTTCAGTATCTTCTCTAGAAAGCAAAGCGAGAGGTCCTGGCCATGCGGAGATCGATCACAGGTGGAGGGACACAGAGACGGTGACGGGGACCCGGCCAGGACCGCACCCCAGGTCTGTACCCCACCCTGCCCACCATCAAGGGTTCTCCTCACAAACCCTCCTGATATGGGGTCTAATCCCGGGAGGGCCCCCGAGGAGGACACTTGAATACAATCTGCCTTTAAATATGGCAATTACTCCTAAAATGTCTTTGTTGACAGCTGGTGAGGCACAAAACAAACACAGGCCTATTTGCAAGTAAGCGGGAATTAGCATAATCAGCAGCTGTAGCGTAACCACGGACACAGAACCATAAAGATCCTCGTTCCTTCCGAAGTGAAGTTAGAGCAGGGGACCTGCGTGGCATAATGAGTCGCTTACCACCCGCCCACGTCCGGCGAACCAGAGCAAAAACGAGCCGTTTGCTCCTGGCCCCCAGGAGCCTCCAGAGTTCATTTTTCTGATTAAATTAGAAACCAATCTTAGGATTAAAAACATGGCACTCCAATCATTGAGACTAAGTGACTTTGTAGAGAATTAAAAAAACAAAAACAAAAACAAAAAACAGTGATTTTTGTCCCTCCTTGTCTAACACATGACGGGTGATTGTTGACGTCATCTGGGAAGAACGGACCGGATGCCCTCCATTTTGTCATCCCAGAGCGGGAGCCAAATACAAGAGCAAGAAAAGGGAGAATCGGGGAAAATCATGGTCTTGTCGATTTTTCTGGATGCATGCCAGCCAGCGTGCTCCCCGAGGCTGTGTTTTCCAGCTCTGGGGAAAGCGAGTCTCTGTGTCCGTAATTAGGAAGGGGACCTCACGCTAGGTGACTGTCAGACTCCCGGCACAGCCCAGCTCCCGTCGGCTGCCGGAGTGGCTGACCATGACATCCATGGTGCACTCAGGACAAACACATACTCTTTTCCGCAGGGCTGCCGCAATTCTTAGAAAAACTGTTTTTGTATTGCTCAAAAATCCGTGGTAGCCAGTGGCCCGTGGAGGGCACAGAGAGCTCTCATTCATCCGGCTCTCTCTTCTTCAAAAACACCACTTCCTGATGCTTAAACCCGTGCATACCTTTTGGCTGCAAATTTCTGAGTTTGGAAACCCATTGTTCGGGGTTCACTGGATTCAGACCAAACCTTTGTGAAAGAGACTTTCATCAGATCGCGTTCCATTATAATGAAGGGGCTTCTCTGAAAGTCGTTCTCTGAATACGTTTCTGTGAGGACCGTGCTCTGATGGTTCTGTCCAGGCACGGGTCACGGACCCCACCGGCTGCGACGGACCTTGGTGATTTTTCCCAAAGCTCAGAGCACCGCCGGGATGAGGGTGCGACCTTTCTGGGAGCCCGTGTGCTGGGCACCCCGCTGCCTTTGTCCCCACCGCTGCCGAGGCAGCTGCCTCTGCAGATCCTTTCCCACTCGAGTCACAGAAAGTAGGTCAATTTTTAAAACAAACACAAGTGAGTGTCCCCAAGTGACACAGTGAGGGGCTCTGGTGTTCTCCAGCGGCTTTATTTCCAAATTCTCTGTACTTTTCAGGTGCAAGGGAATGAACATCTAATTCAAACCGGTTTAGTCTGTTAGAAAAGGCAAATGTGCATGGCAGGCCACGTGTGAGCCTCAGCTTCAGGCTCGCCTGGATCTCGAGGTTCAAATAATTTAAACAGGACCATCACTTTACTGGTGGTACCTTTCTTTTTCCCTTTTTACAAGAGCCACACGTCTTTATATAGAAGGTGTACGATGTACAGGTAAAGCACAAAGAAGGAAATAAAATGACCAGTTATTCCAGCATTCAGGGAGAGCTCTTTCCTGTCTTACATTGTTTGCAAGAATGCTTCTTAGGAGGGTGGGAGCCAGGGTCCCAAGCCGGCCTCATGCTCCCCACGTCTTTGTGCGTACGTCCCCTGTCATCTCCTCCTCCTGCGAGTGGCTGGGACCTGTCGACACGTTCCATTACATGGCAAAGGGAGAGGAATTTTGCAGATGGAATCAAGGTCCCTGATCAGTTGCCTTTGAGTTAATCAAAAGGGAGGATGTTGTCCAGGGAAGAGGGCTGAGCTAACGGGGTGACTTACGGATTCCGGGTCCTCTGAGCTCTCAAGCAGCAGAGAGACTTGTCTCCTTTGGGCCGTGAAGAAGCAAGCCCCCGTGAGCTCTACAGCTGTGAGGTTGGGAATGCCACCAACAGCCGTGAGAGAGGACTCCACGTTTCTGGTGGACCCATGGCTGGCAGCCTGGATGGCTCTGAGCAGAGGTCCCAGCTTAGTGCTCCCGGGACTCCTGACCCACTGGGAGAGAATACATGTGTGTTGTTTCCGTCTACCACATTCCTGATAATTTGTGGCACAGCCTAACAGTCTAATCCAGGGACACACAAATACAAGGAACTATTTACAAAAGGATGTGTGATATTTTTGTCACTCGGTTTGATGGACAAGTCACCTTCCCCTGTATAGATGTCCCATTGGCTGCTTAAGTCCAGTGCCATCCCACAGATGCCAACAGGATTCAGACAAATAAAGTGAATTTATGCCGTGAGAAATGGCGGAGGGGGCTCCACGGAGGACTGGGAAACGCAAGCCGGTCTGAAGAGGTACTGTTACTACAGAGAGGTGAACAAATTTTGGAATTTTATTTTTCAATTTTTATATATATATTTTGTTGATTTCATGCTGGGATACGGTATTCCAGATTCTCTCCTCTCTGAAGAGAAGCCAGCCTTTTGGAATTTTTCATGGGAAATCATTTTTACAAAATTTGGCGCTAATTCAATTCCTCTTGAACTCACTAAAAGGGCGAAGGAGAAATTGTCGCTTCTCTGTGTTTACCTCCTGGGCTTCCAATCTGCAAGCGATATTATAACCAATTCTGTATTGTTCAACACAGATTGTCCCCAATGTTTGATTATTATAAACACTGTATAAGTGAACATATTTGAACAGAATCTTTGCTAACAATCTGTGATCCGTTTCACAGGATAAACACCAAGATGTGAGAAAATACGTTAATGTGCATGTGTTTTGGGAAGGTTCTTCATGTACATTGCAAACGTGACCCCCTAAAGTCTATAACACTTGCTCAACAGCCAACACAGGTACCTGTTTCTTGATCCCTTCCTTTTTACATAAGTATTTTAAATTACATCCGTATAGTTGCTATCTACTCACATAATTTGTAAATATTTGATATTGGTGAAATTGAACATCCTTCATCTGTTCAAGGCTCATTTGTGTTTCCTTTTGATGAATCATCTTTTGGTGTCCTTGTTTTTTCTTTTTGATATTTAGAGCTCTTTATATATTAGGAAATTAACAAGGAGCTTAAATTCTATACCATATTGAAGATGTGCAAAATTTTATCTTGGCATAGAAGAATATTTAGCCATATGGGCCCAATATGTCTTAGAATGATTGTCTCCTAATTGAAATATTCCAAGACTTGAAACATGAAGTTCTTGGTCTCAAACATGCTGTGTGAGCATTAGACCATCTGTCTGAGACCGGATTCCCACGCAGGTACGCACAGAGGTCTTGCTGCCAGAGCAAGGTGATAAATATGTAATATTTTAATGATAAGAGGAAACAAGAGTAGAGACATAATAAAAGCAAAGAAAAAATAGGAAAGAATAGTTGTTTTTTATTTTCTGCTTAGTGTTTCTCTAGAAAGCAGTGAAGAGTGTGAGTTCTGGTCTGATAATAGGAAAAGCCAGGTCAGCTACAAAATCGTGAACTATCTTGGACCCGTTGGTGAGCTGCGGTTTTAGGACCAACAAAGAAAACCGAATTTGAGAGAAGGACTGATCTTCCAAGGAAAGATAGAGGACGTAGACTGTTCACCTTTGCCAGATTGGAACAGATGTGTAGTCTAATAAACTTTGGGGGGAAAAAAATTTAAGGTGCCTCAGTTTACCTTTTAACAAATGTCAAAGTTCATAGAATTATATGCTGTGAATGGATACAGTGTATGTGTTTATTATACAAACATTATACCTTACTTGAGTTGATTAAAAAAAAAAAAAGCTGGGCTCACTTTGGAATGGAAAATGTCCATTTGGAAATCGGATGGTGAATAGAATCCAATAACAGGTGCATGTTTCATTAATGCATAATATTGCTCTTGGTTCAGACCCTGCGGCTGTCACTTTCTCCAGGCATGGCCACAAGCTGATCCCACAGTGTAGAGTGCACAGTGATACAGTGTGTCTCTGTAAGGTGGTTAGTCCCAGTTCATTTATAGCTGAAATTCCAGCGGAGAGACAGGAAACCAGCAAACACCACGAAAATGCTAGCCTGTATGAAGGAGATAAAATAGGGTGATTTTATGAACTCTATGAACTTTATGAACTCTAACTGGTCTACTTTACATTGGTGCTTGAGGAGGGCATCTCTGAAAGTCAGTTCTGAGCAGAGACCCAAATGGCAAAGAGAGGCCGACAATGCAGAGACCAGAGCTGGCCCTTCCTAGGCAGGGGAGAGAACTCCTGCAAGGATCCAGGGCTGGGAAGAGGCACCTTCAAGGGGAAAGGTCTCTGTCGCAGCACCGTGGAATTCCTTGGGGGAAACTGTCCCCTCCCTGGTTGAAATGGGGCTTCTGGTCTGCTGAATTGCTCTGCTCAAGTCCTGCGTTAACATCAGATAAGCCGGAGTCATTGGCGGGGGAATGCAGAGTCACAGGGGCTGTGGAGGGACATTTTATCGACCATCAAAACAGTGGGACAGGTGTACCTGCTGGCCGGGGAATGACACTCAGCCGCTGGCTTCCAGAGAGAGCTCAGTGACGCTGAAGGTGATTCCTCAGACAATTGGTTTTTCTAATATGACATAATGATTCAGTAATGAAATACGTGATTAATTTGATTGGGGAAGACGGAAGTCCCTTGGGACCAGCACGAGCCCAGATTCTCCATCCGTTCAGCGCTTAGAAAGGATCGTCAGCATTCGGGAGCAGAGGGGATTGTGCAGGTGGTAGATTCTGTCTGAGTGAGAGTCCCCCAGCTCCGCAGACAGGGCTGCTCCAAAAAGTTCTGAGAGAAATTGCTCAAGTATGACTTGGTCAAGGAGCTGCTGAGAAAATCCCCCAGACCATGCAGAATAGGACGGCACCACCTGTCCCTACAGTGTTGTACAGTGTTGGCCAATGCTGTGGGGTCCCCCCTCTCACTGACACCAAAGAGAGGTTTAAGATTCTGAGGCCTGTGCCCTGTTCCAGACTCTCAGAGAAACACAGAATTTTCCAGGGTCCTTCACACTTGTTTAAGCATCAGCATTAAAGCGGTGAGAGTTCAAATCCCAGTCAGGACTCTGGAGGCTGTTTTCCGAGGAATCTCACTGTTATATCCAGCTCATCTAAGCCCCTGGAGATTTGGCCCACCCAACACTTATACTATGTTTTTCCAGAAACTCTCTTTTTCTTTGGGGAATCACAGTCCTATTATCTTTAATTTTGTTGTTTACATAGGTGTCCGCCTGTCCCATCACATTAGCCCAGAAAATCAGAAAATAGTTCTGTACTGACATTGGTTCAGGGACAGGCATGTGACTAAACACAAGTCAGTAGGAGGCAGAGACAGACTTTGCCCAAAATCCCTGGAAAACAGCTTCTCTCCTTATGAATTAATGTGTTTGTGGGGTCTGAACTGGTGTCTGATCCATCTGCTAGAATGTAAGCCTGAAGAAACTTGGTGACCACATTTGCTGTGACATGTGGAGATCTAATCATACATCTATAAGTCCCACACAGGGGGAAGCATATCTGAGAGGTAAAGAGATTCTTATGGACATAGATTGAACACCTGGATCAAACTATACCTGAAGCCAATTCTCTGAATTTTCACTTAAAAGAACCAATGAATTCCCTGTTTATTTAAGCCAATATAATAGGTGTAAGTCACTTTCCTTTCCATTTTTTTAATTCTTTAAATAGTTAGCATGCACTTCTCTGTACCAGCTTGTTTGCTGGGGGTGGGCCCTGCCTTCTCAGAGTTCATCACCTACAGGAGGAAGGCACACCCAGTTTCCAAATATACATGTAACTATTTATACATAAATATTTCCTATTGGTTCTGTTCCTCTGGAGAACCCTGACTGACATAGGGGTCTTCAACATGTTGGCAGGAGCCATATCTATCTATATCCATATACCTGTATCTATATGTATTATGGATACGTGTGTGTGTGTGTGTATATATATATATATATATATATATATATATATATATATATATATATATAATGGATATGCATGTGTCTGTGTTTTCTTTTTTAAAAGATTTTATTTATTTATTTGACAGAGAGATAAGGAGAGGGAGAGCCTGAGAGGGAGAAGCAGACTCCCTGATGAGCAGGGAGCCCCATGAGGGACTCGATCCCAGAACCCCAGGATCATGACCTCAGCTGAAGGCAGTCACTTAACCAACTGAGCCACCCAGGTGCCCTTTGTTTTCTTTCTATAGATCGCTGTGCCTCTCCCAATGAAAAGAAGACACTGAGGACCAACTCTCATAAACCCATTCAGCATCCCAGGAGGCAAGTAAGCAGTTTGGGTGCAGAATGGTGGTACAGGGATTTCCCTCCTCTCACCAACCCATTTCTTGTGGGTTTCGCCATTCTTACTCTATTCTCTTTGGAGCAGGTGATGTTCCACTTCTACTCCTACTGGCAGTGACTGGTTCAATGAAGCCCATCACCCAAGCCATACAATCCATCCCCCGATGCCTCCACGCTTGGGCAGCACATTGGTGCAAAATGCATGAATTGTAGGAATTATCAGATACATCAGTTTCAAAAGGCAAAAAACTTCAGGGATGGAAAGACTTGTAGATAATAAGCCTGGTACCATGGGCAGACCCAGAAGAGAAAACCAACATGACAGAAGGCAGAGCAAAGAGGAAATAAATACTGGTAAGTGCCTCAATCCAAGCAGAGTCCTTGCCACTCTTTTAAAAAACATTTTATTTGTTTCTTTACTTGAGAGAGAGAGAGACAGAGCAAGCACGCACAGGAGGAGGAGCAGAAGGAGAGACAGAGGACCTCAAGCAGACTCCCCAGTGAACACCAAGCCAGATGCAGGGCTCGATCCCACAACCCTGAGATCATGATCTGAGCCGAAACCAAGAGCTGGACACGTCACCAATGGAGCCACCCAGGCGTCCCCCATTACACTCTTAACATTTTATTTATATCAGTTTACATTGTGCCACTCTTCGCTGAATCTCTTCTGAGTGGACTTACTGAACCCTGTAGGCAAAAGACGAACCATTGGCATGAAGATTCTGGAAGAAGCCGCCCTCCTGCCCTAATGTGGGCTACGGGCATGACATGAGGACAGGCCATCAGACGGACGAGCACAAAAGTAACACTCTTTGTAGTAGTGCATTTCATACAGTGTCACAACATAGAATGTTATTTAATATTATTCTCTGTATTTACATGTGTATTTCACAAAAATAATGTAAAAATAACATAAGAGATACACCTGCACACATATTAGACATCCGATGTACAGCTGGCCTTGGGCAATGCAGAACTGAACGGCGGAGGTCCACTTACGTGCGGATTTTTCCCCAAGAAATATACCACAACACTGTAAGCCTATTTTCTCTTTTCTATAATTTTCTTAATAGCCATTTTTTTCTCCGGTTTACTTTATGATACGGACAGAGTGTATAATATAGAGAACGTGCATACTGTGTGCTAATGACTGCTGATGTTATCGACAAAGCTTCCGGCTCTCAGTAGAGTTTTGGGGGAGTCAAGCGTACTATGCAGATTTTTGACTGTGTGGGGTGTCGGTGCCCCCACTGTCGTGGTGCTCAAGGGTCGCCTGTATATCACTCGCACAAAAGGATTCGGGAGGTTAGTCTCTGACTGTCCAGATGGCGTCTTCCTGAGCTTTCTACCTGCTCCGTTATTACCGCTCCTTGTCCCCCTCTCCCCAGCCACCGCAGAGTCCCGCAGTAATTAGTAACCTGTCTGTCACATTCTTCTTTGCTTAGAAATGCAAACTCAGACGACTGCTTTGAAGTCCAATTTTAATTTAGATGCAAACTGCTCCCATAGTACCAATAGTCTAAAAGGAACCTGGGGCAGACTGTAATTACAGAGGGCTGCAATGGACTGGTGTTCTCCGTCGGATTCCAGCGGCGTTTCCGGGCTCCGGCCAGACTGCACGCGGGCACCATGGTCGTCCAGCGGGGCTGCCGCGTCCTCCCGGGGACCTGCCCCCTGGACACCTCTTCGTCACATTTGCTTCTGCACATGGCACTGGTGGTTTTCTTCTTTGAATTCCTGGGAGCAGCAGGGTCCAAACTAGGGCAGGACATGTGTAAATATATTTACATATATGGAGCTTTACATAAATTATACATTTAAATGATGTAATGACATATAATTATTTAAGTTAATATATAACATACAATATATAATATAATACATATGTAATTATATAATACAATTACACATATTATATACACTACATAAAAAATAATACAATTATATATAATATATAATGGTATTACAATTATATATTACAATGTAATATATGTATTTTATATAATATATACTTGTATTATATATAATATTATGTATAATACATAATAATAAATGTATGTATAATAAATAATATTACATATAATACATATATTACATTACACAATATTACATATAATACGTAATAGTACATATAATACATAATAGTACATATAATCATAATATACATTATATAATATTACATATAATACATAATATTATTATATAATACAATTATATATAGCTGTGTTATATTATAATATTGTACTGTTATATATATAAAATATAATTGTATTATACTATGTTGTAAAATATATATTGTAATATATGTGATATATATTATATATGTAATATATATAATATGTAATATATAATAGAATTACATTATAATATTGTATTGTAAAATACATATGTAATATATGTATTATATATGTGTAATATAGAACATATAATTGTATTATATTGTATATGATATATTATATACCATATTATATTGTATAAACATATAATGGTATTACATAATTGTATTATATAATACATATATAGGCTCTCACATAATACATATAATTTACATGAGATATGTAAATATAATGCATAATACACGTATATTCACACATATACATTTGCATATGTGCATATACATAAAGAGATTTATTGTAAGGAGTTGGCTCCTGTGATGACAGAGCGGGCAAGTCCCAAGTTCAGAGGGATGGATCAGAGGCTGGGGACCCAGGAGAGCTGAGGCCAAAGGCCTGAGAACCAGGACAGCTGACATTCCAGGTCAAGTCCGAGAGCAGGGAAAAAGCCAATGTCCCACTGGAGATCAAGAGGCAGCAGAATTCCCTCTTCTCAGCTTTTGTAGTCTGCTCAGGCCTCGAACTGATTAGGCGAGGCCCACCCACAACAGGAAGGGCAGTCTACTTTACTCTACCCACTAGTATCAGCATTAATTATATCCCAAAGCACCCTCACAGACACACTGAGAATAATGTTTGACCAGGTACCTGGGCACCTTGTGGCCCTGTCAAGTTGACACATAAAATTAAGCACCATAATATCCTAATTCCCCCTAACACCTGTGCTTAGTCACCTTATCTGGAAAGAAGGGATTTTGCAAATCCAGAGATGCAAGGCCCTTATTTGAGGGAGCCCGAGGGGCGGAGTCCAAGAAGGAGGTGTGATCACAGAAGCAGAGGTCAGAGAGGACAGGAGGTGCCCCCGCTGACCTGGAAGGTGGAGGGAGGCACCATAGGTCTCTGGGATCTAGAAAAGGTGGGGCGAATTATCTCCTTCTAGAACCTCCAGAGGGAGAGCAGACCTGCGGACCTCTAGAACTGTAAGGTAATAACATTGTGTTGTTTGAAACCACTAAGTCTGTGGTGACTTAGTACAGTGATAGGAAACCACTACTGGACCTTTGAGTCACCTTACAAAACAGATAACAGAAAGCAAGAATCAGCGACCGTATTCCAGAACTTTATTTACGAAGACTTTCGGGAGGTTGGTCAACACCGGCCCCTACTGGCCCTTCGCTTAGAATGAATTCCCTAGAAAATCATGTAGGGGAATCAGCATTCAGGCAAATGCATCTTCAACCAGAATATTTCTGGGGACACATTCATAATCATGGGTCGCTTGGGTGGGATTTCAGCCTCTCGATACTATGGTCCCCTTATCCATAAAATGGAAGTTGTCTTGTGAAATTTGGAGAGGACCGTGTGGATTACCTGACTCAAAGTTGACTGCAAGTGCCCAGAATAGGGCTTGACTCAGTATGTGCTCCATGCACGTCTGCTCCTGTTAAAATACGCATATGCATTCAAAATAGTCCTTTCCGGCAAAAATGGGAGGCCTGGCCTTCTCTGGTGCTGTTCGTGGAAGGCTCACGGATGGAAAAACAATGAGGTGTTGCATCACTTCATTTGGATGGAAACTGTGAGCCTGGAGGAAAGTGCCCTCGAATCTGGAAATCACGTTGGAAGGGTATAATCTTTGAACAGTTTTGGAGGCCTTATCAACCATTCTCAGCTGTTGGATCTGAAATGATAATGCCTTGTGTTTAAGAATTGCAAAACGTCCCTGTTGCCGATCTAAATGGCCTCCTGTGTTGTTGGGAGAGGCGGGGTCATGCGGCGGTTAAACACCGGACATGGGCACCAGGAAGTTGTCTTTGAAATTCGGGCCCAGGACTAGCCTCCAAATCTAAGCCAGATGTGCAAACTGCACCTGCTCTGTGGGGAGGGGACCAGCACCTGTTCCAAAGGCAGTTGGGAGCATTAAGTGATGCCTTTCACACAGAGCCGTGCACTTGGTAAGAGCCTTCCAGATACAGGCATTGTTCTCATTTACAGCCATCATCAGATTCTTTCATCATGCATTAAAAAAAAAAGAGCCCCTCATCAGCATGATCAGGCGTCCTCTCATCATGGAGGAGGCCCTCTGTGGTGACCGCCCGCACTGGCCTCATTGTGGTCCATCCCATGGGCACCAAACCTCGGCATCCTGTTCCCATCCTCCAGGGGTGCTGACTCTGTGGCTCCCCCCGCCCCACCCCGCTTCCCTCCACCGGCATCAAACTCCTTCCCAGACATGGGCTGGGAACACTTTGGTTCTTAGCTGTTCCCGTCACTTGCGGCTGGAAAAGTCCTGGGCAGTAGAATGAAGTTCAACACGTACCTTCTGAATGTCAACTATTTTCAAAGTGGCATGTGGGCCACTGTGACGACCGGAGAGGGAGCCAGATATGGCCCTGTGTGCCCCAGCTGCTGGCTAGTTGTACGGTCTTCACAGTATATTTGTAACTCTTTCTAGGCTCAGTTTTCGGTGAGGTCTCACAGAAGCCCACTCTGGAGGCCGACATGATTTCATAACCAGGTGCTTTAAAAATACATGCAATGGAAATTTCTTTCTTTCTTTCTTTCTTTCTTTCTTTCTTTCTTTCTTTCTTTCTTTCTTTTTGCAGGGGGAGTGGCAGGCAGAGGGAGAAGGAGAAGCAGGCTACCCGCTGAGCAAGGAGCCCAACATGGGGCTCGACATGGGGCTCGATCCCAGGACCCCGGGATCATGACCCAGCTGAAGGCAGACACCCAACCCCCAGAGCCACCCGGGCGCCCCTGCAAGTGAGATTTCTGAGAAAGAGTAAGGCCAAGGAGGTATTAAGGAATGGCTTGTATTTGCATACATTCAACACTTCCTAAGGAAGTTTTCAACACAAGTGGCCTAGGGGAAATATTTCTGTTCAAAAGAAAAACCAAAAAGAATAACTGAGAGCATTTGAGGTAATACTTTGAACTTGAAAAGAGAGGTGTTAAGCAAGAGAGCTCTATCATAATTGTATTCTCTCCATGGAGCATGAACTCTTCATTCATTTAAAAATCTCGGTTGAAAGGAGCAGGTGTGAAGGAAGAAAGAGAGGGGAGGCAGGGAGAGGGGAGGCAGGGAGGGGGAGGCAGGAGCCGTGCTTCTCTGGGAAGGATGGATCAACACACCAACCTTATGGGGTCCTCTCTGCCCAGAGACAACGCTGTAACATCTTTTGTCATCATCCCCTAGTTCCCTAAACTGACTATTTCCTTTGAAACCTCCCCAGGGTGTTGCTGGCAACTCTGTTCCCAGAATTTGGCTGCAAAACCAACTCCCTAAGTTTGAATCCCGACCCTGCCACTTTCCAACCCCTACATGGTGAGCTGGAAACTTGGGGACACCATGGGCGGTATTGTGAACCCCATGTAAGAAGTGGGCAGGTTTCAGAGGGCCTGGCTCCTTGCCCAGGTGTGGAGCTGCCCAGCAGGGAGGGACATGCCCTAGAGCTCTCATGAGTACCCCCCCCAGGGGCTCCTGCAGGGGGACAAGGGGACCCACAGGGAGTGCTTATGGAGGTGGGCGTCGGGATGGGGTAGGCGCTGGGTGGGCTCAGGAGGAGCAGTGGGAGCAGAAAGTGCCCGGGTCGGACACCGATGCTCTTTTGGTTTGGGCCTTCTCTCATTAAGGCAGTAGCTTACAGTGAACCCTGCACATTTGAACCCCGAGACTCTTGCCCTGTGCCCCTTGGAGACAAGCCGGCGGCGCTTCCACAATCGTGTTTAAGTGGTCCCGGCATTTCCCATGATGAGCTTCGGGGAACGTTCCCCTATGTGTGTTCTTCTAGGTTCAAGCTCTTACCCGCTTCAGCAGCTCAGATGCTTCGGGTCGCAGAGACAGAATTCTGACAGACACGCAGGGTCGGGCCCTGCAGCTAAATGCGTGAACAGGCCAGGAAGCGTGCGCTCCCACATGCCGTGTACTGCGGCTGCCCGGCACGTCGGCACTTCTGAGCGGATGTTTAGAGCCAAACAAGCATCTGGTAGCTAAGCCGTGGGCTACGTCCATCCCCTGGGAGCACCAGATCTGAGTCAAATGAGGCAGTTTGATAGGATGGGGGGTCTTGGGTGTGTGACTGCTCAGAGAATTCTAGAAGATTCTTTGAGGAGCGAAAAATGAGCGGATATCTGAAGATGAAACCCGTGCCGGTGTCAGACGGAAGGAGAATCTGTGTTACAGAGCGTGGTGGGGATTTGAGTCTCTATTTGGGTGCCTCTCTCTGTTTCGTTTTGTGGCTGCTGGTAAGATTTCCCATGTCGACCATTTCGACGCACAAAATTAGAGTGTCACGGGGGTATGCGTAATAGAGGGATGTCATTTGTCTTCAGTGGACTCCCGGAGATGACTTAGTGACCAGTGCTGGGGGTCTCCTGCTCCCTCTCGGGTATCTGTCCGTGCAGCACGTCAACATACGTTCACAGTACAGTGGGGCGGGTCTGCGGGAGAAGTCAGGGTCTGGTGTCGGCTCTGCACAGTGTCACAGTCAGTCTGCAGCCCGGAGGGACCCGGAAAATAATGACCGAAGAAGCTCAAAGACCAGATAAACCATAGAGGGCTTTCGTGCACAGACCAGAATGATTTTGGCTTTTCAGGGGCTTGGGATCTTTAGAAAGGGGTCTAAAATCAGCTTAAAAAAAAACACAAGAATTACTTTAAAAAGCTGCACTCTGGGGCGCCTGGGTGGCTCAGTGGGTTAAGCTGCTGCCTTTGGCTCAGGTCATGATCCCAGGGTCCTGGGATCGAGTCCCACATTGGGCTCTCTGCTCAGCAGGGAGCCTACTTCCTCCTCTCTCTCTGCCTGCCTCTCTGCCTACTTGTGATCTCTCTCCCTGTCAAATAAATAAATAAAATCTTTTTTTAAAAAAGCTGCACTCTTTCTGATGGGAGAGGTTGATGAGTCTCTTAGAGAACGTCTAAGTCTGTGATAATACGGGGCTTTGCAAACTAGCTCTGTCAACACACCGTTCTTTGCCATCCATGTCCCTGTCTCTAACTGCACGGCTGACTGAGGGCCGGAGGACACTTCATTGTGTATTCTAGAACGCAGCTTGTGCATAGGCTCCTGAAGCATCAAGACTCAATAAGTCCATGGAAATACCCTCGTAGCTCATTGAATGGTGTCTGTGATCTTAAACTCCCCGCAACTAGTAGGTGCTTAGTGAACACTGGTGAAGGGACCGTATTCAATGCTATTTGCTGTAGGAGCTGGGGAAGAAACAGGTTTGTCTTCTGAGCAGCTTGGGTTGTAATGATGAGGGATATGTACATGTAATACACCATAGATGGAGAGGAACTGTTTTAGGGGGCACATGATAGAAAGAGAAAGGAGAGGTGGTAGGTGCATAGAGGTCTTTTCGCGGACTAGCGAGGGGGCCCCTCCGGCAGGTGAGCAGAGGGCCCCGAAGGAAGTGAGCCACAGCACACGGTCCTGCCCGAGGAGGACCCCTCCACAGTGGCACCAGAGGGGATATACCCTAGAGAGTCGTACCACTGACCCACCTCCACGCAGGGCTCTCTAAAGTCTGCACCAGATTGCACACAAATTTATTCCATCAAGGGGAGGAAAGCACAAGGTCAATTCTCTTCCATCTTCAGGAGAGATGTGGTTGCATCTTGGGATTGGCTCCTGCACCTCCAGGGGAGTCACCTGAGCTCCCTGCGGAGGTGAAGGTTTCTCGGTTCCAAGTGGGAAGGTCCAGGACTGTGTGGTGGAAAATCAAACACCGTGGGGCCTGTTGTGTTTGATGGAGACACTCTAGGGAGGAGGGGCAGCAGTTTCTCCTCAAAAGTTATGTCTCTGTTTTACCTTCATGCAGGCAGAGGGACCTCCATACAGCGCAGGCTGGGAGGTGGCCAAGTGCTGAGCCTTTGAGGAAGGTCAGGGAGGAGGGATGGAGGGAGGGGAGAGAGGGAGGAGGAGGGGAGGGAGGGGGTGGGAAGGGGGCAGAGGGAAGGAATGGAGGAGAGGAGGGAGGGAGAGAGGGGAGGGAGGAAAGGCAGCCACTGTGGTGCGACCATGATTTTCATTTGAGAAAGAAGTTTGCAGAATACGGAGTAGGACTGGAGGTCATTTCATTAGCTCTCATTGACTTTTGCTTCCTTTAAAAGGCTGGTAATAATAAGTATCATTATAATAGCTGCTCTATAATATAGCTAATATGGTTATAATAATGTACCAGGCATCCTTACTACACATGCACATGCGCACACACACACACAAGCACACACACACGGTGCGTCCATATGACGTGTAATACACATGTGACCCTCACAGCATCCCAGGGTCTGCTGCTGCCCTCCTCATCCCCTGTCGGCAACCTCAGACACGGAGGGTTGGAGTCACCTGCCCAATTCACTGTGCTTTCTCCTAGTTGCAGAGTGTTGAGAGGGGACAGGATTCAGATCCAGATCCTGGGCTCCAGAATGCTGAGGCTATGTTCTAAGATTTTATTTATTTGACAGGGAGAGAGAGAGTAGCCAGAGAGGCAGGCAGAAAGAGAGGAGGAAGCAGGTCCCTGCCGAGCAGAGAGCCTGATGTGGGGCTCGGTCCCAGGACCCTGGGATCATGACCCGAGTTGAAGGCAGAGACTTTAATCCACTGAGCCACCCAGGCGCTCCCCGAGGTCATGTTCTAACGCTGATATGGCACTGCCTGCCAGTGTCCCTTCGTTCTTGCAGAGGCACAGCTCACCGCTAGCCTCCCTGACAGCCTTCCTACCCAGACAGGGATCTCTTTCCTGTTTTCAGGTTTCTAGTTACCGCATCTGGAAATCCCCCTTTAATTTCTTGGCCGGTAGGTACTAATACACTCTGCTGGGGGCACCTGCAGGTGATGAAGCGTCTGTCTTGGGCTCAGGTCCAGATCCCGGTATCCTGGGATGGAGCCCTGTGTGGGGGAGGAGGGCTCCCTACTCAGTGGGAAGTCGGTTTCTCCCCCGTCCTCTGTCCTGCCCCACCTCTCAGGCTCTCTCTCTCTCAAATAAATAAATAAAATCTTAAAAAAAAACAAAAACAAACCCTCAGTTGTGTTTGGGAAATCACACGTATCCATCCTACAAAAAGGCCCATTGCATCTATTTAGTTATTCACTAAAACTTCCTTAAAGATGTTCAACAACCCTTTTGCATTTTTAATAACCTGGATGAAAAGCATTGAACATACTGGTACGGCAGTAGTGAAGAGCACGTTATTAAATCGCATCTGCATAAAAAGTAGATTGAATGTGGGACAGAGAATTAATAGCTTCGTTCATCACCTGAAACCGTTTCCTGGGGTGGGAGGCGCCTGCGAGGTGGACACCCAACACCCAGTGTTCTCCTGGTAGGATGAGTCCTGTTGTCATGGATGGGTCTTGGGCCATCCCCACTGGGCTGTAAGTCCTATGACAGCAAGGACTACGGCTCTCTCTTCATCCCTGGGATCTTGTAGCCCAGAGCAGTGTTTGGAACATCAGAGCACCAACAATCCCTGCTGAAAGAATAAACAGATGGGGGACTGCTGTGGATCAGGTCACGTAAGTTGTTTGGGATGCCCCTGGATGCCTGCTCTATAAATTACCAGTGGTGAACCGAGCTCTGGTCCTGGGTACGGGTGACAGCATTAGCACCATTTGTGTCAGAAATTAATCTGGTTGCATCAGTCCCCATGCCTTCTCCATGGCAGGGGTCACTAATCGATCCCAGCAACATCTTGGAAAACTCATGAGCTTGACACCCTGTGTACATAACACGATTGACCCCCAGAGGCAGCAGGTTCATGGGTGCTCTCACGAGCCCTCCAGAGAGACAAAGATGGGGCTTTGGGAACACAGTTAGACAAGTTAGCAGAAGAGGGAAAATGGTGGGGCCTCTTTGCCGTGCCTCAGACCCCCGTGGTTGGAGTCCCTCTGCAAACCAACTCCTCATTCCTCCATCCTGCTTGCCAATCCCCTGAGCATGACCACAGTCCTGGGGGTGGCGGGCAAGCAGGGGCCCCAGCACTGTGCTTACAGACTGTCTTCTTTAGCGACCGGGGAGCAGAACACACTTTCCCCTCTATCTTAACTCTGCACTGAATCAAATAAAAACCATCCAGAAAGCCATTGCCTTCCATTAAACCTAAAGTATTTAGCACACACAAAAGGAGCAAGACGTTACATTCTGGCATGCTGATAGAAGTGATCAAAAATGAAAAACAGGAAGTCAATTACCAGGTGCAAGTGCCATTGTAAGAATAAATACACTGAGTGTAGGTGCGGTGCCCCAGTTAGATAAGAAACACAGACAGCATCCCTGGAAAGATCGTGGGCTGCAGAGCCCCCACACAGCCACACTGCCTTGAGGTGGAGAATTGTGTCTTGCAATAGCCTACATTTTCCAGCTCCCCTTTAAAGACAAAGTTTGTTAGGGGCACCGTCTGCTGGGGCAAAACCACTCACCATCTTTTCTTCCATTAAATAAAAGGAGACAGCAGGTGTCTCCCTGCAGTACTGTCCAGAAGTGCCATAGGACGGGAGTCAACACGTGTGTTTCCCATGCTTTGTATGGACACGTTCCAAGTTCTGGCAAGATGCATTTGTTTTTGTGGGTGTTGGTTCACTGCCATTTGGGTTTGAGCATCACAGTGGTGGTTAAGGGGTTGGGGTTGTGGTTGGAGATCATGCCTCTCATGTGGGAGGAAGCTCATCCAGTCCAAGTCAGAAGACACCCAAACAGAGCAAAGGGCTTCAGATGGCGAAAGAAGACCCAAACGCAGGTGTCTCTGGCATTGTGATGATAGGCCATGGTGTTTCCCATGCAAGCAAAGATGGATAACTTAACCAACGCCCCATCCTTAGCATCTCTCATTAGAAGTAGTGACGATTACCAGTAATGGTAAGACCTAACCCTTCACACTGATTAAGAGAACCAAGCTGTGAGCTAGTGACAGCTGCCATCACGCCCATTTACCAACGATGAGCTCTTCTAGGTAGAGTGTGACGGAGTTGAGACTGGAACCCAGGGCACGGGCTCTGTGATCTAAACACTGCGCACCCAGGCATTGTTCCTGCCGCTGTCCGTGGTCCTGAAGAAATAGAGTCTCCCTGTGGGCCTCTCCCACATACTAAGTAGAAAGGGCGTGTTTCTCTCTCAGTTCCTTCGCTGTTGTCTCCAGAAATTCCCCTTTGATTTATTGTCACTGTGTTATGAATACCACCCATTGCATGGAGCATCGTCCGTCTCCCCATCAGAAAGAGACACTCCGCAGTCATCCACTGCTCACTGAAAAGCACTCAAGGACGTTTATCAGTCCTTTTACAGTATTTAGTACCGAGGATAAAAATGCATCATAAACCCAACAAGAATGTTGAGAAAGAGGTTACATACTATGTATAAAAATCAGATTACACTGTAGGAAAGAACGTAAACTGGCTCAGTTCATCGGGTTAAAAAAATACATTTTCCACGTTGCAAGCGAGGAACTCGGCATTTCCGAGCTGTAATTTCTTTCTTGCATTTCCGCAGCTGTAATTCACGGACGTTGTGCCATCCCTTGTGGTGGCTGGAATGATGGCCTCAAAGCCACACTTCATCAACTCCAGAACTTGTGAGTGTGGGACCTCACATGGCGAGAGGGAATTGGCAGCTGTGAGCCAGTCAAGGACCCTGACGTCAGAGAGTCTCCTGGGCTCTGTGGATGGCCCAGTGTAACCTCAGCCTGCTCACAGGGGCCGGAAGGGGGAGGTCCAAGTCGAGTGGGAGGAGGTGTGAGGATGGAAGGCAGGTGCCTCCAGGAGCTGGAGAGGGCAAGGACCGGATCTCCCAGAGAGCCTCCAGAAGGAACACAGTCCTGTCAACACCCAAAGGACCCATTTTAGCAACTCTAACTGACACAAATGTCCTTGCTGTCCCAAGAGTGGGTGGCGACATTTCCACACTGATCCAGGCACCAGGGCTCCATCCATTGAGCTGGGGGACCAACCGCACCCCTTCTGTGCCAGGCACCACTGAGGTATCCTCCCACAGGATTGCTAACCTGTTGAGATACACACAGGGAGATGGCATGAAGTTGCAGAATCCACTCTGTGCAGACACCATCTATCTCTCAGAGTTGGTGCCAATGGAATAGAAATGAGAATTAATTGATAGAGCGTATTTGCCAACTCTCTCTAGGGGCACGAGTTACAGCTGGGTCTTTGGAGAGTGCCCAGGTAGAAGGAACAGCTTTCCATGTTTCTCTTTGGCTGTGAACCTCCACGTGTTCATGCGTTTCTGAAAAGGCAGCTCTCCTTTGGCCCCGAACACCTGTTAACTTCCCAAGCATCACAACATCCCTCTGGTCTAAGGAAGGAGAGGCCGACTGTTGCCCTGGGCTGACAATTACAGTGTGTTTCTTTACCCTGGAGAGGAAAGCATCTTTGCTCTCTTTCCTAGATTACTGCTTTATTAATTCAAACAGAAATCACCCCAGAAAACAAACATTCACTTTAAATTAAACATAAGAATGCGGCGCACACATAACGGAGTGCACAACGAGCAGGGCACTAAAATGTAGCATGCTGATCCAGGCAATCAAAAATGCAAAGTAGAAAATAAATACTCAGGAGCAGCTGTCATCCTGGGAGCAAATCCCCAGGCTCCAGAAGCAAAAGGTTGCTGCAAAGTGTAAGACTAGGCAGCGAGCAGCGGAGAGCTTGCAGGAGACAACACGCCTAGGGGCAAGAGCCGCTGATTCTGCCTGCAAGTGAAGAGCCACCTTTTGCAAAATGTATCATATAAATCACTTTTAAAGAAAAAGCCTGTGAGGAATGCATTCGGTCGGCAATACATCCCCTTGCTGTCGTTTTATTTTTCTTCACCTATAACCGAAGGAAGACAGTAGAAGTCAGTTCCAATTTAGTGTTTGTGCCTTCTGTGCTCCCCAAAGCCCTTTCTACAAAGAGGGCCCAGCAGCATGACCCGCAGCACCCTGAACCCCACTTAGTGCCTCTGCAGAGGGAACGTGAAGCCTAAGCCACAGACAAGCATCCGGGCCTTCCCCAGCCCTTCTCCCCATGACCTCTCCTTCTCCCCATGACCCTACCCTCTCCCCACAGCCCAGCCTTCTCCCCATGGCCCCGCCTTCTCCCAATGACCCCGCCCTCTCCCCACAGCCCCGCCTTCTCCCTATGGTCCCTTCTTCTCCCCATGGCCCCAGCCCTTTCCCCCCTGACCCCAGCCCTTCTCCCCATGACCCCACCTCGGCTCAGTGGTGCTGCTCACAAGAAGGGCTTCTTGAACTTGCCTTACAAATAGTTGAAATCTCCACCTCCTTTATGGGATAAACTTTGTTGATTCTTCTCTTTGCCTGTGTATTTAATCCTTTCATCACACCAAAGGTTCGGTTGACAATGAAGAGACATTGAATCATAGCCCCAAGGTCATACACCACTCGGGGTCTGTGGCCACCGTCGGGTGTAGGATAAAACTCAAAGTCATCGTTGGGACTTGAGACTTCCCAGCTCTCCGGCCCCATCATGATCCATCCTTCCCTTTTGGGCCACACCAACCTCTGGTGCTTCTCGGAGATGGGAATTTTATCCCTGCTGGCTGGCATCTTTGTGCCCAGAGTTCCCTCCTCCTGGGAGTCTTCCCTCTGTAGTGTCTTAAGCCCACCTGTTCTCTTCAGCTGGGTCTCAACACAAACATCTAGGTAAGACATTTGATCCATCTCTCGGAGGTAGGACCACAGGCTGGGAAATCAAGGTCCTGCTACAAAGACATGGCAACCACATTTCCTGCCTCCTGGCCCAGATTCTTAACCACCTGCCAGACTTCCCCTTTATTTTCTGCAAGGAGAGTTCCTTTAAAAATTTAAAAAAAAAATTCTAATTGCCCAGGGAGTGCAGTAGAATTCAACGTATTTTTCCTTTAAGAAATAAGTGTAACTCACACAGGCAGACTTTTGGTATGCCAACACAATTCCAAGCCCTACTGGTATAAATTAACTACCTAATTCCCGCAAGAGCCCCGCAAGACAGAAGCTATTTATATTCCAGCATTACCGATGACAAATCTAATGCACCAGAGGTTAAATAACTTGACCAAGATCACACAGCTCGAAACTGAGCTAAGACTCACACCCCAGCAGTCTGGTTCCCAGCTATATCACGGAAGGAATCCATGTCTTCTAACAATGCAGTGCAGTCACCAAAGGCAGGAAACCAGCCTCATCCATTTTCAAAAGAACCAGATGTCCAAACGAAGTAAATGATATCTTGTAGCCTATCCATGTCCTCAAACCAAAAACTAAAGAAGAAGAAGAAAAAAAAGTTATTTGAATCGGACATCTCTATTTTGGAAAGCTGTTTATTGGCATCTGTTAAAAAGGAACCAATACATAGCTGGGGATCCAATGAGCTTTCTCCCAAGTGTATATCCGACAGATAGAGGCATGCGTGTGCCCATTTAGGGAAACGTGCGGGAATGGTGGGAACTGCACCATTGGGCAGGTCAGAATTGGAAACTTCTCCAATGTTTATCAAGCCTAGGACGAATGAATGAGCTCATCAGTCATATGATAGACTAGTGAAGAGGGAATCTGGGCGGCTCTGGCTGGCAAAAGAAATAGTACTCACCCATCACGAGCCAGAATTTTTCTACATTTCTTCCTAAAATGCGTAAGAAAAGGTGACTCCTATCCATGTTGTTGGGGTGGTTGTCCTTGGGGCTGGACGTGGCTCGAGGGGGCACAGGAGGGCTCCTGGGCTGTAGGTGATTCCCCATCCTGCTGGACAACCATATATGTGCTTTCCTAGCTGTGTTGCATTCCAATGAAAAGGTTTTGATTTTTTAAAAATTGATTTGTCCTATTTCAATATGTCCCACTCACCTTTAATTTTGGTTAGTACTTATTTTTTTTCCCTTCTTGAAAGTTCAGTGATGTCCGAAGTAACGAGATGGTCTTTGTTTTTCATCTTTCCCCTCAAAATTGGTTTTTCCTCTTGGGAACTACTCATTGTTGTTTTAGGACAGTGGGCCCAAGAGGGTCAGAGAGGGGAGAACTCTCCTGGGATGAAAGATGGAAGGTGGAGGGCATTCTGTCCTCTGCTCTCCAGCCCTCTGGTGCTCAAGGGAGTCCGGGAGCGTCTTCCCTGCAGGGACCCAGCTCTCCATGCCTGCAGCCAAGGGGCTGGAAGTGCGTGCAAGGAGGGCTCACCTGGGGGCTCCTTCTCCTGGATGCTGAGTCAGATTTGGGGATCCCAGCCTGAGAATTTCAGCTAGTGCTCATAGGCAGCCAGGGAGCCAGGGGAGAGGGAAACCCCCCCTCGGAGCAGGTTGTAGGGCCAGAGGGGGCGACCGCTGTTTCCCATAAATGCTACTGGGAAAGGAGACATGTACAGTCTCTGTGTTCGTGACAAGCCTCTGGAAATTTACTTTGCGAAATCCTCCCTCTCGAAAATGATCCTGGCCACGAGTTACAAAGTGATCACTCATGGTATCCAAAAGGATTTATGACAGTAACATGAAAGAACCTGCTTAAATGTCCGACCACAGGGAAGAACCGAAGTGTAGATCTGGGCACGCCGTAGTACAGCAAAGACGTTCACGAAACCAGGCTAGGAAAAAAAAAAAAAGTACTTAATGACGTTGGAAAATGGCAATTATAAACAGTTAGAGTTAAATCAAGTCACGGCGCCATGTGCGCAGGAGGCTTAAAAAAAATCCACAGCGAGTTTAATGTGTTCTTGAGTGGAATGGAGAATATTCTCCATACTTCCTATTAATCCATACTTTAATCTTAAAATTGCACTGAAACAGGAGGATGGTTTTAGAAAAAAAGAATGAAAAACTATATATCATGCCTTAGTAGAGCAACGTGACTGCTTTATTCTTCAAAAAAAAAATGATTTTAAAGTAATTACAGATTCACCGAAAATTGTAAAGAACCATACGGGGAGCTCCCGTATCCTGTATCCTGTATCCGTCACCTGCACTGTCCCAATAGTAACATCTCGCAAACCGTAAGAGAGTGTAGAAGATCGGGAAATTGATCACATTGTCCCATCCAGGGAGTCTACTCAGATTTTATGGTTATACGTGCCGCTGAGTGTCCATGTGTGTCTGAAATTTTAGCACGTTTGGGGACCATGAAGCCACCCCCTTAAGCCAGTACATAACTGTCCCCTGTTGCAAAGCCCCCTCGATGTCCCACCTCTGGACCCTCCCCTCCTCTCTCCTTCCCAGCTCCTGGCCGCCACTCATCTGTTCTCATCTCTACAACTGGGTCATTTCACAAATGTCATATACCTGGCATCTTCAGAATGTAGCCTTTGTGATTGGCTTTCCATCCTGGATCCGTCCTTGAGGTGCATTCAAGTTGTGTGCCTCGGTGGACCACTCCTCGGGGATGGCTGGACCACAGCTTGTTGACCCGCACCTGCTCAAGGACATCTGTGGGTTTTTCAGTTGGGGGCTATTATAAAGCAAGCTGCATGAACATTCAGACATGAGTTTCTGCATGGAAATCAGTTTGCATTTCTTTGGAATAAACGCCCAAGAATGTCACTGCTGGGTGGGATGCTAAGTCCACTTTTGGTTTGAAAATGAACTGCCAGACTGTTTTCCAGAGCAGCTGTGCCGTTTTCTGTTCCCAGTTCCTCCACAGCCTCCCTGGTATTTGGTGTTCCATGTGTTTTTGTGAATGTGTGGGTTTTCCTAAGGAAAAAAATGCAAAAGGGGCGCCTGGCTGGCTCAGTCTGCATTACGACTCTTGATCTTGGAGTAGTGAGTAGAAGCCTCACACTGGGTGTAGATTATTTTAAAAAGAAAACAAAAACAAAGACTACAACCACATACATACACAAAACCAGTGGTGGGATGGCTAAGATCGCAAATGATTTTCTTTGTCCCCCCACCCTGAATTTTACACCTCGAATATATGTTGCTTTTGTGTTCAGAAAACAGGAAATTATGGTTTTTTTCAAGGAAGTACTTGGGGCTCGGTGGGCCTGGGGTGCCGTCGACGGGATCCGCCTTCGTGGCCGAGGACGTTACGGGGACGTTACGGACCGAATTCATGCATGTTTCTATGGGTTCCTGTAGCCACAATCCCTCCCCAGCTGATCTTTGCCCCCCTGCCCCCCAAAATCTTGAATTTGCTCCCTACTAATTATATCTGTGTTTTACTGTTGTGGGTAATGACAATTTGAATTTAACCACTATTTAAGTCAAACACAGTATAAGTTAGATTGTCATGCCTTGGTAAATACAAGTGAGTAAAAATAAGATACGCTTTGAGAACCACAATTTTTAGTTGACAGATGAAGAGGAAATCATTAGCCAGTTGCATCTTGGTGACAAGGTTTCTGTAGAATCTGTTTGTTTTTGTTCTGAAATTCAGGGATCGATCTGAATTTATTCCTCCCAAAGACCAGTTTAATCCAAATGGGACACATAAAGAGACTAGATTAATGCTGATTTTGTCACTGAAGTGTAATATTTTAATCTATTTTAAACTGAAACAAGGATTCTCTGTGGCCCTGCTTGTTATTATGTTTTGCTCTACTCGATGGAGATCATTTTACGCAATCCTTTTTTCCTTAATCATCAGGACAGAATTAATAAGAAACATGGACAGATTGTATTTGTTCATAGGGTTTCCAGAACTGCAGGGAAATTTGTTGTTGCTGGGGATGACAGACTTGAGCTAGTGAAACATGCCGCCACCATCCCCAAGAGAAAACACCTACGACTTTGGGATTTTCTTCCCGTTTTTCTGAATCCCCAAAGTCTACCTCTTCTTATTCCAGAGCCTTACAGAGGACATCCGGGCAACGTCTTGCAAGCTGGAGGGCCAGGCCAGCAGCCTTTACAGAAAGGCTGGGCAAGATAAATTAACACATAATCCCAAAATTTCTACCTCTGTTTGTCAGAAGACAAGGAGAAAATGCCAAACGTCCTAATTGCACTTTTACGTTTTTTGCCCAGAGTTTGGCTGACCTGTCGTTTTGTCTCCATAGATAGTGGGATGGAAGGGACATTGACACTCCTGTTTCTTTGAGATTGTCTCCGGAAAGGGTCATCTAACTCACCGTGACAACCGAGGATAGGCTATCCTTTCCTTCGGCCCCGCAGCCTCCCGCTGCTTTGTAAGTCAGACTCAGGCTTTCACACTTCAAATTTAAGGCACAGAAATAGAGGAGAGAGGAAACGTGGTCCTGGCCAAGAGCCATCTGACTCTCCTCTCTCCTGGTCTCCTGACCTGTTCTGGGGGAAGGAGCAGGACGGTTATTTCTTGTGACAAATGTTGAGCCATTAGCCTGTTCACAGAGGCACCAAGATTTTCTGGAAGGTTTTTTGGTTGAGTCAGAGAGAATCTCTCAAGGAATATGGGGCCAAGACTTCCTGAGTCACTCTAGACCATGAATCCGGCTGACTTTTCTCAATCCAAGAAAGGAATAAATCCAATGATAGATAAACTTGCACGAAAAGTAACACTCCTTATGCTCGTGTGTGACGAACAGTCCACGATCCAGCGTTGAGGAACTGCCCGCATCAGGCCTCTAGCTGCTATCATTATAGATCCTGATTCTATAGTGATATATATGAATTATGATAATGATATAATAATAATGACAAGAAAATGATATGTATGATTCATATACCCTGACCCTGGGGCTGCCCTCGGGGTACTCCTCCTCTCTGAGCCTTACGACTATCTCTTGTGCAGAAAGAGGACAGGAACAAGCCCCACTCCTCCTGGTTTTTATGAGGATTCAATGAGATAATGGGTGCCCTGTGTCTGCACGGGGCCAGGGATCCAGGAAGGGCCAAGCGAGGGGCTCTGTGGGAATGCTATGACGTTGTTCTAGCAGTAACGCATATTCCAAATATAGCAACAGTCTTAGCATAATGCATAGGAATAATTCACTTTAATTTGGGCCCATCTACGCAGTTGCCTCTTGTGCAGTGGTGAATCAGAAAATAGGTTGTATGTTGGAAGTTGCTCCCAAGTCAGAAGGCACTGTGGAATTCTGGTAAATTGCAGCCCTCTGGGGAGTCTACAAGAGTTGTCATGTCTCCAGCATGCAACGGTGTCAGGCACACCGGAGTCCCTCTGCCAATGTCGGAGAACTACTGCATAAGCGTTCAGTGGGGGCACCTGCTCCTCTCTCCCTAGAAACGCACCCCAGGACCTGCCATGGCAGACAAAGGAGGAACAAAGCAGCTACTTGGGGTTTAAGTGTGTGGATGCATTCGGATTCCAGGACCCCTGGAGAATAAAAAGAAGAAGGACTATCACAAGAACGGTTCGATTTAGAAAGGTAGATCTTCATTTATGGCAAGGAAGACCTTTCTGATAAACGAGGGCATCGAAAACCCCCGCAGACCTCAGGTGATTTTTAAATCCTCTGAAGGACGTGTGTGTCCGGTGTCCAGGGGAAGGAGGCTCACAGCGGAGAAGGCAGATAATCTGCTCATCACCTTAACAAAGATGGTTTCGGCTGCTCACTTATCCACCCCAGCGTGAAGAGAAGCAAAGCACAGGTCTTGCCAGAGACATGCAGCTACGGTGGGTCCGTGAGCTCCTGAGGGCCGTCCCTTCCCTGTTCCAGCCGTGACTGCTCTCATATGCCCAGATGAGCACCAGCCACACTGTAGGTTCTTAGTAAATATGCGTTGACTTAATGAATTAGTTAAAGGGCTAGACCCGTGAACTCAACTGTTTTCTCCACTTTTCTGCATTGATGCTCTCAAGCACACAACCCAGTCTTCCCTAATAAAGCCTGTTTTAAGACAATCGCCTAGGGGGGCACCTGGCTGGCGCCGTTGGGGGTGCATGGGACCCTTGATGGATGTAGAGATCACCTAAGTAAATTAAAATAAATGGGGGTGCCTTGGTTAAGCGTCCAATTCTTGATTTTGGCTCAGGTTGTAATCTCAGGGTCGTGAGATCGAGCCCCGTTGTTGGGCCTCCACATTGGGCATGGAGTCTGCTTAAGAGTCTCTCTTTCCCTCTTTCTCTGCCCTCCTCCTGCACTTCCCCGCCCCAAAAGAGCCCGCTCTGAGTGGCATTGTGGGGCAGGCATGGGGGCATATTCACTGTGGTTAGGCCCTAGGTGGGGATTATTGTAGAATATTGCTGAAATATTACATCCCATGAAGACATCAGTGAAGGAAATCATGGGTTTCCCAGTCCTGAAGTGAATCCACAGCATCTCTGTATTTTTTTAAAAGATATTTAATTTATTTTTAAATAGTTATTTAAATACATACTTAAATTTAAAAATTAATTAATTAATTAATTGATTTTTATTTGACACGCAGAGAAAGATCACAAGTAGGCAGAGAGAGGCAAGGGGAAGCAGGGTCCCTGCTGAGCGGAATGCCCAGTGTGGGTCTCGATCCCAGGACCCTGAGACCATGACCTGAGTTGAAGGCAGAGACTTAACCTACTGAGCCACCCAGGCGTCCCATTATAGCATCTCTGTAATAATAGACACTGAGACTGGCCAATAACAAGATTGTCCTTAAAAGATGTTCATTAAGGTGTTGCCTTCTTTCTTTTTTTTTTAATAACACAAAATTTGAATAAAAGAGGCATGGTCCTAAATACTTACGCTTGGATTAGTATAAACCAGTTTCGAAGAATCCGAAGTCCATTAAATTACCTCCTTTACATTCCCTGTTTCAGAGGCTTTCAGTGAGTTGCCAGGAACAGTCTATTACTAAATAATTTTAGGGATTAAGATGCTGTTGGAAACAGCTCTGTAAAAAATGCCTCTGTAAATATTTAGAGTCTGTTTTGCTGTAATCATGTCCCCATAAGTACCGAGATTAGACCAGCTCCCATCCTATCCTAATCAACTATACAAGGTTTATGTTACCAATATTGATAACAATATTGTTATCAATAGAAAATATTGATCTGGGCGTTGCTGTTAAACTCACCTGCTTCTCAGTGTAGACAGCCATAAACAACATTAAGGGTAGATAAGGAGAGAGTCAAAGGCTTCAAAAGCACTATTGTTGCCTTGTGAAGAATAATGCCAAGAAGTTGGATACAATGTGTTTTTACAGATCAAAAGGTTCTCTTCACACAGGGAGGCAGACCTCGGGAGAAACGGCTGCCGGAGACTGCTGTCAGACAGAGCGAGGTTCAAACCCCACCTTTGCTGCTTGGACAACGTACTTAACTTCTTTAAAAAGCTCCAGATTTGCCCTCAGTAAGTGGGGGTGATGACAGGATCTGCTTTCCGTAGCCGCCGCTCCGAGTAAATTAGGTAATGTCCTGCCTTTAAAGCTCTTAGCATTGGTGACTGGCATGTATTTACGTACACAGTTGATCATTTTAATTCTTGCAACTATTGCTGCTTTGGAGTTTAGAGCAATGATTCTCTGCTTGCATTTCAAGGCAGAGCTTATGTCTAATGGAGATGTCATCCCTTAGAACCGACTGCTCTGTAAACAGCTGCCCGCGGTTCTGATCGAGAAAACAGGCAGAGCCTTGTATGGAGATCACAAGTTGCTACAGGCTGTTACTTGCTAACAGTACCAGTTGGTATGGTGGCATCCGTAAGGAGTCAAAAATCACATTTCAATCTCGGTTGTTGAGTCTTTGGTGTCTTGGAGGGACTGAATTTCAAGTGAGTGCGTCTTTCAGGTCTGTCCTCATTGGGATGTTTCATTTAAGGGTCTTTGGTTTTAAAACCTCTGCCTCGGCAAAGGAAGAACCTTCTTGCATAAAGTCTGGGTGAACTTCTGCTTTCGGCCAAATTGGAGCTACCAGCATCAGATTTAGTCTCCCAACGGCAACAACTGAAAACCAGATCTGAAACATGTTAAGACGCCAAAGGTAGAAGGGCAAAGGACAAGGGACAGAGGGACAGGGAACATGTGCATGAGCTCTTCAACCTCTCCAGCTCACTGCCTTGGGTTTTCAGACCATGGAGTGGGATGGGGAGCCCTGCGGGGCTGGGAGCCCATGGGTTGAGAAGATGGGGGCTAGGAGCTGGGGAAAACCACATAGTTAGACCTCGGAGGACACAGGACCAGGCAGGGTCAGCTCTCTGTAGGAGAACCTAGGGTCCCAGCCAGAGTAACAAATCCCAGGATTTACATGGTACTGGGTAAAGTGCACACAGAGGTCTTTCCTTGGTAGGGGGGAATAATTAACTTTAAATTGGGCTCATTCCTGTTCAGCCTCATATATCTTAAAAGCGAGACCTGCTTCCAAGTAACTGAACCACACCCCAGAGCAAATCTCCAGAAGATTTCTAAGAATATGAGAATGTCCAGCAGCCAACAAGTCAAATTCTCTAGGTCTGACATCCAGTCAACTTACTTGGCACGCAAAGAAGCAGGAACAGCTGATCGGTAATGAGGAGATCAATTAATCAATCAGTCAATCAATCAAACCATCTAAGAACTGACACAGCAATTACAATGAGCAAAGGAAGACATTAAAAGTAATTACGATAATATTCTTTAGGTAAGGGAATCAGGTTCATTTTTTTTCTCATTTGTGAAAATGAAATTAATTAAGGCTGTAGATTGATTTTTTTTTTTAAATAACACTTTCCACAAATCCTGGGAGGTCTTTTTTGCTGGGTGTGGCTTCACCGAGGATCCCATACTCCCACTGTTTGTCATGTTTCCCTTCCCCTCCCCCCAAGAGAAGCCAGTGTTTTCCTATTTCTGAGTATCTGGGCTTTTCAAAACTTGTAGTTTCCCAAAAGGCTTTCCTGATGTTGTTGCTGTGGCTCTCCATTTCAGGTAAATTACACTTTGCTGGAAATCACACTTCAAACAATTGTTTCAAGCTGGTGTATCACCTACATGAAACCCAAAGGGGGATCTTGGATAAATGTGAATCAAAAGAGCAGAGGCGTGTATGTTTTTAAACAATGGACAATTCTTCGGGTTAACATCAGGACTCAAAGCCAAGAGCGAAGAAGTATCAGACAACTGAGGCTACCCATGGAAAATATTTCCTTCGATTACTTTTATTATACCCCAAAGGAGACCCTGAGAAACCCACATGCAAGTCCAAGAGGTTGTTTATTGATATGACAATGTGCTCTGTTACCTAGCTGATGGGAAGGAAAATGGTTATCTTTGCCGTTTCTCTGCTGCTAATATCTTTGCCCAAATTTCAGGACTGCAAATGGGGAGATTGATTCCAGAAGGTTTGGAAAATGCCAAACTTGAATAACACTTTAATGGCATATTAAAGCTAATTTCATCCTGCTACAGGATGGATCTAGTGTTTATTGCTATGGGAATATGTTCCTGTACTCAGAGAAGGGAGTGCTGTATTACATCGAAGGGATGCATTTTTCTTTACTTGAAAACACTGTGCAATAAGAAATAGATCTTCTTCTTCTTCTTCTTCTTCTTCTTCTTCTTCTTCTTCTTCTTCTTCTTCTTCTTCTGTATTCTGTCTGTACCTTTTGAACTTCACGTCCTGGCCTAAACCCACGTAAGTCTTGAATTAAATTGATTTCGATGTAATTGGCTTAGAAGTGGACCCAGGAAGGGACAAGTGGTCAATTCATTTTAACAAACGAGGAGTCTGCCTTTTTCACTCGGGGAGATTAGGATAACAGCACAGGCTCCTGCTTCTGGCCATGCTGAATTAGCTATTGGCAGAATCACCCCCCTCCCCCACCTTTGAGGACATGTGTTGGAAAAAAGGAAAGTGAATTTAAGTTTCACAACCCATACATTAAATCACAGAGTAATATTGCTCATGGGTTCTTAGGGCTTGTCCTTTATTAATACATTTTTCTATTTGCTGTTTGCTGGTAGAATCCCAAAGATAATTCACAGTGCATTAAAACATAAGCAAAAATCCCTCTTACTTTAGTGGGGAGTAAGCGAGCAAATATATCAAGAAAAAAAGCAGGAGCTGAGAAATGAAGCGCATTCCTGTTTTCCCAGGAAATTGCAGTCTTCCTCATTCCGAATGCAGTGACCTGAATCCTCCAAGGACACACATTTCCTCTAGACTTTCCACCTTCAGGTCTCGAGTTTAGAGTTATCTACAATTACGAGCCACTGTGACAAGTTCTATCCCCTGAATACTGAAGTCAAGCTTGGTGGTGACCACCATCAGATTTACCCTGTTACTTTTTTACCCCATTGCCCAGGCTCTGAATCATGTGGGTGTGAAAGCAAAATGTAATTCCCTTCCCAGCAAATGTCACCGCTGTGCCGGCGGACCATGAGTTGGGGGCACTATTAGCGAAACCTATCATACGGCCCTCATGCTTAGAGCAAATAGTTTAGCTTATCATTTTTTCGTGGCTGACTACAAGCTCACAAGAATCCCTTCCCAATGTCACTTGGACCATCTGAAAGAGAGGATGCCGTTAGCCCTGGTCCCACAGTATGGATTCTGTTTGCAGGCTTCACTGGGAAGCTCCTGCAAGACTGGTTCTTAAGATAGAGAAACAAAGTAACCATTTCCATGGCGGATGCTTGAAATCTATGGAAGTTGGTAAAAGGAATCCTGGTGTCATTAGCACAGTCAGTCCACGCCCTTTGACATTCCCCTCAGAAGGACTCTAACAATTTACCTAATTATGAAATACAGTATTAAAATCAATTAACTTTATAATCCTGTTGAACATACAGAAAAGTTGCCAAGATAGTGCAGAGTCCCCCTATACCCCAGACCTGGTTTCCCCTGGTATTAAAATCTTAATTTCTACAGCATTTAAAAAAAAATCACAACTAATGGGTCAATATTGACACATTATTAATAACTAAAGTCCATTTCCATTTTGATTTCCTTTATTTTTAGCCTAATGTCCTCATTCCATGCTGCGATCCCAACCAGAGCATCAGTGGTCATGTCTCCGTAGGCTCCTCTGGGCCGAGTGTCTCAGATGTTCCTTCTTTTTGATGATCTTCACAGTTACAAGGAGCACCAGTCAGAAATTTGGTAGAATGCCCTTCCAGTTGGGTTTGTCCAACGTTTTTATCCTGGTTAGACATGAAGTTCTTTGAGATAATTTTTTCTGTCTCTTGAAAAGAATAGGCATAGTCAGTTTTGAGAAACAAGAAACTTGTATCACCACGAGACATAATTCCCTGTGCCCTGAGCCCTGTCCTCTGCAACAGTAACAGTTGCAAGTCTGTAATGTCATAGCACAATCAGGACATCGGGGTTCATGCAACTCACGCATTTTACTTCGTCTGTACCAGTGACATGTGTAGCCAGTGGTACATCTGTGTGTGTTGGGGAGAAAGACCTTCCTCTTCCCGTGGTCCTTCCACCAGAACTTGGAATCTGATGGACATGAGACAGAGGAACAGGAGAAAGTCAAATTTAATGGGCATATCTACGGGGAATCCACACACACAGGAAATTCCCAAGACAATGAGGCAACAGGAAGCTTCTATGAGCTGAGGAAAAAGGTAGGGGTCTAAGTATACAAAGAGGAGAACTCTCATGGCAAGAAGGTGAAGGTGGATGTTTGGAAAAACAAGGTCATTCCAGGGATCCCTGGGTAGCTCAGCTGACGAAGCGTCTGCCTTCAGCTCAGGTCATGACCTTGGGGTCCTGGGATCGAGCCCCACCTTAGGCTCTCCACTTGGCGGTGAGTCTGCTTCTCCTTGTCCCTCTACGATCCCTCTTACTTTTGCTTTCTCTCTCAAATAAATTAATAACATCTTAAAAAAATAGTAAAACCACAAGGTCGTTCAATGACGCAGATGAGGTCTTTCAGTTGGGGCCTTGTGAAGACTTATCCTCCGGGTGCTGGATCTTCTTCCCAAGGTCAGTGTAGACAGTTCTGGGGGAGGCAAAGAGCCTTTCCTGCCTCTGCTGGGTTTTGACTACTTTTAACTCAAAATAATCTTTTTGCCAAAGAGCTACATTTTGGGGTGTCTCATCCTACACTCCTTCATGTGCTCACCAGCTTGGGTGCACCAAGTAATATGTTGCCTTCTTGCCTGTGTAGGATCCTGGACCCCAACCTCTATGGAACACTGACCGTCCCATGACCACAGCGACCCCTGTGTCATTCTTGTGTAACTGCGCCCATCTCCCTCCTGCTTCGGGCCAGGAGCCCCTATGCTTCCCTAATCCCTGGCATCTGATCAGTTTGCTCCCATAAGGACATTTAATTTTATCTACTTTCTCTTCAGCAGCAGCCACTCCTCTTCTAAAATTTGTGTCAGTTCAAAAACGTGATATATATAGAATCACATAGTATCTGACTTTTCAGGATCAGATTCCAACCACCCCCCCCAAGTCGTTGTGTGTCTCAATATTTTCCTCCTTCGACATGACTGTGGCGTGTCCCCTGGTGCAGACACTCTCCTGTTGAAACTCTCCCCTACAGAAACACACCTGGACTAATCCTTCTTTTTGGCTACAACCGTGAACACATGTTCCCAAGTGGCGAGTGTTTTCTTGCCTGGAAGGAACGTAAAAAAAGCTCCAGATTAAACAAAACCCCTTTTCCGTGATGGGTTGTTCTTTCCCCCATTTCCATGTGATGGATACGTTTCTGATGAAGGTCGCTTTTAGTTCAAAACCCTCGTCTCCTCCAAAACGTATCATTGTAAACTGTTCCCCAAACGTATTAATTTTTTTTGGAGATCGGACCCCGATAGCTGCCACCCTTTTCCCTGCACAGCTGTTTATTATGGATCCCACTATAGACACAGCACTGTCCCCTCTATGTCTTGGGGAGCTTGAGCAAGGAAGACAATCGACACCTGTCCATCGTTGCCCCTCAGGAGCCCTGGTATGGGCGTCGATTACCTCTGGTGGTGACGATTGGATTGACAGTTCGGGGAATTGGAAAGAGGATTCTGAGAGCAAGACCAATCCCTAACTTCATGACCGAGTGGCCTGTTGAAGAGCTTTAACCGTGCCTGGCACTGTGTCGGGGGCGGGAGCTTGTGTGTGCGAATGAGCGCTGGGAGACTCACATCGGTTGTTTCTGTGTTTTGATTTTTTCCCTTAAATATCTCAATTTTCACTGAAACTACATTATGTTCCCTTTTGCACCTATAGACATCTTCAGGATGGATATGAGCACCTTGAAATAGAGGTTGGAATTAATGTATGGATTTCACTGCCGACTGTGGTCAGCACAGCTCGGTGAGCCCACGTGGACACATCGGACTCGTCTGGCCCCCGACCCTGACCCAGCTCCCTGGAGGCGAGCTGTTCCCACCGCCCTCCTGCTGAGGAAGACGAACCAGCCTTGGGGGTTGATGAGGTCGGTTCGAAATAACGGATTCTAAATCTGAAGACCAAAGACAACCATGGCTGATGTTCTGGTTTATTGTTTTTTTTTTTTTTCTAACAATGTCTTACCTAGATGGCTGTGGGATGTGAACCTCTTCTCTTAAACACTCTGTACCCCATCAAGGAAGCGACAGAGGCATCTTGAGCACACAGGGCTCTCCAAGCACCAGTTGCTGACTGTGGGGCAGAATGGAGAGTGGTCACCTGGTGGGCACGCACCCTGCTTGTGGTCTCGTCAAAGGGGTGGGGGTCGTCCAATGGCGTCTGGAGATTCCACACATCAGGGCGATGCTGCTGTCCACCTTCATCCCCGCTATGGTGGCGACCCTTCCTTTAGTTACGACGACTATAAACTTTGTGTCCACTTACATGACAATGAAAGCTGGTTGGACCTCTTCTAGTCGGTGCTTTAATCCTTCACTAGAATGGTCATGGAGCCCATCTCTTAGGACACACTCAACCTCGTTTTGTCTGTTGAACACTTTAGCTTAAATTCTGCTGGAGACTGGGCTCAATCATCATCATCAGTAGCAACCTGGGGCTGTTTGGGGAAGGTGAGTCTAATTGGAGGGTTTGCTGAGTTTAACAGATGCCAAATGGGATGAAATGTTGACACGCTAACCGACAGAAACAAAACATAGAACCACACCTGCTCTAATGGGGATTTAGAAACAGGCTCACACATTTGAGGAAACTTGAAAGCTTGGAGGTGTTCAACGATATAAATTATGATACATCATTTTAGGCATGATATGGTGCAGTGATCGTGTTTGAAAGTGGCTCTTATCATTCAGAGAAATGTGCTAAAATATTGATGGATTATCTGTTGAAAAAAATCTATTTCTGGAGAGATTTTCAATGCTTGACTTTCAAGGTTCTGCTTCTCTGGGGAGGCTTATGCTGACCCGACTGTCTTGATGTTTGCAAACCAAGCCCCTGCTTCCACTCCATGACCACACAGCCCACAGATGTCATACGGTGTCTCCAAACTTCTGAGATTCTGTTTCTCAGGTACATGCTTGTGTTAGACCCTTCAGCCTCATTTTTGGTTCCGAACATGCAGTGTTAAATCCTTCCAGAGCGGGCTGTAACTTCCGCATATAACAGAAGCTTCTGAATGGGGCTGGACAGTCCACCGGCTAGAGGAATTGCATGGACGGAACGACGGGCTCAGTGCCACGTGGAATTGTAAGTAGCACCAACCGTGTGGTTTGCCCTCAGTCATGATACAGCAGCTTGTTATGGCTCCACTTCCGTCCCTTTCATTAACCAGCTCCTCTGTTTCTCTGATAGGAGCCCCTGTTGTGTCAGGGGCAGGGATTCGCCCAGAGCGATGCCCGGGAAGGGGCACTTGCAGCAGGAAGTGGGCATTTGCGGTGCGGAGGGCAGGGCGTGTGGTGGAGGGGCACCGCAGACTGTGTGCACACACCCCAGCCACCGAGAGGTGGGTACTGTGGCCTTGGGTGGTAAATCTTTCATTTTAACAGGTGCATTCTGCATGCTTAGATCACAGGGAATTCTAATATTAAATAAATGATTACAATAAACTCCACAGTCAATGAATTAATCATAATAACATTAATAGTCATGAGAAGGGGAGGAAGGAGGAGGAGCGAGCCATCCAGCATCGTATTCCTTGTGGACCTGTTCAAGGGAGCAGTTCCAATCTCACTGCGAGTTCTCAGAACCCCCCACTCCATCACTTGTTTGCCGTTTTAAATCTTGGATCCCATGTGTCGCTCCTCTTTCTGAAGAAGACATCATTTCTCTTCTTTGTTTGCCAGCAGCAGCCCAAGCCTCTTCCTGCTGGTCCCCAGAATAGGAACTCCCCTCCTCTCAGTGCTGGGATGGAGAGGCTGCCCAGTCTCTCTCGTCTGGCCATGGAGCTTGGTTAATCTTGTACATTTCAGCAGAGAAATCTCTCACTGCTGCATGCCCAGCAGTGTTGGAACCCCCTGTTGCAGTGGCCCAGGAGGAAGCCAGCTGGCTGGGAACAGCTGTGTCCCTCCTGGCTTTGGGGAAACTGGGTCTGCCAGCACCTGCAAGCCCCGGGGGAAGTTTCCATCACTCGGTGAGAAAGAGTTCCGTCCATCGAATATATATCTTATATTATAGATACATTATATTATATATATTATATATATATCTTGTTAGCTTGAGCGTAGTTCAGTTTTGGTTGCGGACACCAATGGCCTACAGCTCTGCGATGGGGGCAAGAGAAGCACATTTACATCTGTTTGACGTGATCGCCTGGGTTCTCTTCTCTTTCTCATGGTGCTAATAGGAGTGACCTTGTTGACCAGGTCAGCAGGAGTCTGCATCAAGGAGAATTCAGGTTAAATCTTTATTTTTCTGTTTCTAGAATTGCTGTTCTTCTTCTCTTCGATCTGCCAATGGATTTGCAGGTGTTTGCAATCTTTAGATAAGCTCTCTAGCTGATCTCCTGCTAGCTGAGGTAGTCTCAGCCTGCTACTTCTCCGCCATCTTGACTCCTCCCCCTAAATCTTTATTTTTATCTCAACATATCCATGCTCTTTTTTCTTATTCCGTCGATCAGTGTTTACTATCAATTCAATTTTGACGCAACCTTTCCTCCTTAAAGCCCCATAATTTATGTAAAGCGATGTAAGGGGTACAGATGCTGTCCCCGCCTCTTGGAGTGGTGTTTTAAATGCTAACATTGCACTTGGATGACGTCTTCTCTGACCCAAAGTGCTGGCAGAGAGAGCACGTACGATACCTTTGATTAATGATTCTTTCCACTTTCCCGTGCCTGAGGAAAGGACAAGGTCTCAAGATAGCCTGGGTTCTTCATAATGTCGATACTGACTGGCAACTAGAAATTAAGAACCCCTTCGTTATTATTATTATTTGCAAAATACAAATTCCTTTAATCAGTATAAAATAAGACAGATTCTAGGAAGTTTTTCAAATGGGCAGAAAAATAAAGTAAGGAAACTTATTCAAACAAAAGTGAAGCTTATGAATAATATATTTTATGCTTCCTTTTTTCTGAGCCTTTCATATTTTTTTCATCATCCTATTTGATACACGACTTTGTGTCCTGTGTTTTTCACCATTAAATGTCAATATATACCATATTACATGTTTTCTTTTTTTTAAGTATGTTCTAAGCCCCTACATGGGATTTGAACTTGAGACCTCATGATGTTGACATCAAGACTGACTGGTCCTATTCACGGAGCTAGCCAGGTGCCCTGTATTTTAAATTCTTCCTAAACATAATTGAATGCCTCTGTAGTACTTATTGGTTATTAGTACTTATTAGTAGTTATTAGTACTTATTGTGGTAATTATTGGTTGTAGTACTTACTGGTTTCCTCAGTGCCCTATTTTGCAAATAATCCTGCCAGGTCCTGGCATTTCATAGCAGAAGTAGCCACAGTAATCGGCTGGCTGGAGGCTTCCCTGGACAAGGCACTTTGCGGGGTCTCACAGGTCCTCATAGGCGTGGAGGTGGGCTCTGTTAGGATCGGCCACCGGACAGGCGAGAGCACAGAGATGTAAGGAATTTGCAATGTTCCCGAGGTTGGCAGGCCAGGGTTGGGGCATGCAGCTAGCTTGATGCGATGTTCTGTGTTTGGGTTGGGGGGGAGCAAGGTCCCCTTCTGGTTCTGACACTGGTACATCATGACCTTTTGTGGGACAACGTGGCTGGCCATGCCTAGGGCTCAGCCCTCGGTCCACGCAGGCTCTCCCTGGGGTCAGAGCCTCTGGGACCCCTTCCTCTCTCCATTCTCCTCCTGTCTTCCTTCCCAGCTTTTTCCCCAAACACCACTGGTGTCTGCAGTTTATTCTTTAACCCAGCTGGTTCCAGGGTCCTGGGGTCCCTGAGGAATGGTTTAAAGGGAACTCTTTGTTTCATCCTGTGAACTTCTTGATCCTCTTATTACAAACACAAGAATAGTTCCAGCTAATCGGTCATTTATGCCGTGCTATGTGCTGGGCTGAACACTTCCTGTGGTTTCAGGATCAGCTGCTTTCCACACCTGGGAAAACTGAGGCTCAGAGGTGCCAAGTAATGGAAGGTTAGACAGCCAGCGTGTGGCAGACCTGGATTCAAACCCGCCTCCGTGCGACCCCAAAGCCACGGCACTTGGTCACTCTGTGAAGCTACACGTCCTCATCAACGCCAGTTCTCCCTTGTCCTGGGAAAGTTCAAAATTCTACTCTTCCTGCATTGAAGCTGTGTGTATTACTGTCCTCATGATGAGCGTTGGTCACTAGGTTTTTTGAAGATATCTTTCAGCTGAAACAGACTTTCCAATGTGGGCTCTCATTTAAAAAACAAAAGAAAAGCAATCTGAGGGGTTTGAAGGGGCGGGGGGTGGGAGGTTGGGGTGCCAGGTGGTGGGTATTAGAGAGGGCACGGATTGCATGGAGCACTGGGTGTGGTGAAAAAATGATGAATACTGTTTTTCTGAAAATAAATAAATTAAAACAACAACAACAAAACACAGGGATAGTGAGGGAGAGAAGGACGTGCAGATCAAGCACGTGTTAGGAGACTATCACACTGTAGTGGAAACCACTTGCTGTGCAGTCCAACATCTGTAAGTTGCAACCTTAGGTCTGCCTATTACTACTAGCTTTCTTGCCACTGACATTTTACTAAGTTCCCTAAGATTTAAGTCTTTGTCTCTGTCAAACAGGAATAATAATAGTCCTTGCCTCATAAGATTGGTATGAAAATTCGCTCAAACAATAGATGTAAAACACTTAACACAGTGTCAGGTATGGTGAATAATTAGGAGTCTGGATGAATGCATTACTGTTGTAAAACAGTCTCTTTTTTTTCCCCCCTTTAAGATTTTATTTTATTTTATTTTTTTTGTTACATAAGATTTATTAGAGAGTGCTGCCTTGTCTTTTTTTGTTTTTTTTTTTTAATTTTTAGAATGTCTACTTCTCATGATGTAGCAGAATCTTTTTTAAAAATTTTTTTTAAATTTTTAAAAATTTTTTATAAGCATATAATATATTTTTATCCCCTGGGGTACAGGTCTGTGAATCACCAGGTTTACACACTTCACAGCACTCACCATAGCACATACCCTCCCCAATGTCCATAACCCCACCACCCTTTCCCGACCTCCCTCCCCCCAGCAACCCTCAGTTTGTTTTGTGAGATTAAGAGTCACTTATGGTTTGTCTCCCTCTCAATCCCATCTTGTTTCATTCATTCTTCTCCTACCCCCTTAACCCCCCATGTTGCATCTCCACTTCCTCATATCAGGGAGATCATATGATAGTTATCTTTCTCTGATTGACTTATTTCGCTAAGCATGATAAGATTTTATTTTTAAGCAATCTCTACACCCAACGTGTGGCTCAAACTCACCACCCCGAGATCGAGAGTCACGTGCTCCATCTTCTGAGCCAGGTGGGCGCCCCTAGCAAAACCATCTTCTGTTACCCCGTGGCATTCTCCTCCATGTGATCTAGGGGAATGCAAAGACATCAGTGGTTGAGGAGATGGAAAGGAATGAGGAGAGTTGACTGTCACTGCCCTTTGTTGAACATTCCACAAATGGAAGTGAGCAGTTGCTGAGAAGACACATGATGTCCAGAGGGAACATCAGATTGATCCAAACCAACATGACCCAGTCATTTGCATGAAACCATTCACTGCATGCACAGAGATGCTAAGACTGGGGAGGGGCTGATGATCTCAAGTCCCCCGACTCAGTGTCTTGCTGTAAATTGCAAACCAAAATCAGGAATATGGTCTCGTTCGTTTCAAACACTGACCAGGAGCAGAAAGCAGAAATTCCCAGTGACATCATCTCAGCATCTAAATTCAAACAACCCACCTGGTAGACAGTCACTTCAATACATTCCTTTTATAGCCTTAAAAAAAAATTCATTGTTTAAAAAAAATCATTGTCTCTCTTCCCACATTAAAATTTAATGTCCCTGAGAGAAAAGAATCTGTGTTTTATTTATGAAGAAGATATTCCTAGCATTTACAGCAATGTCTATTACATGGTAGATACTCTTTTTTTTTAAGGTTTTATTTTTAAATAATCTCTATCCCCAATGTGAGACTCAAACTCACAACCCCGAGATCAAGAGTTGCATGTTCTACCAAATGAGCCAGCTAGGTGTCCCCCATGATAGGTACTGCTAAGAACTATATTCACTGAAGGACTGGTAAATATGAACAGACTCCATCTGGCTTTAAAAAAAAGATGTGAAAGAATGTGACTACCATCTGAAACTTCAAGTAGATACACTGTTGGGCCCTGGGGAGGAGCTGAGAAAAAAAAATGTAACCAAGGAAGGAAATGAACAATGAACCTTTAAGTCAGATAGTAACAATGGTATCAATCATTTCTGATAAATAGAGCTGAAAATACACTGCACTCTGTAGCCACTCATGGCCTGTCTGAATGCATGCATTCTCATTTTGTTGGCTCAATCATAAAGGTAAATAATTCCATATTCATGAATTGGCAAGTTCCTTTGGGTCTTGATTTCTTGGTTTCCCCAAAGGAAGGCAGTTTGATGTGGGTTAAGAATAAAACGGGAATTCTTTACATTCTGTAAAGAAAAGTTGTTGGGAAAGTTGAGAAAGTTCTGTACATTCATGGCTCTCATGATGTAGATTGATTAATCTTGCTGTTATTTTATTTATTTTATTTTTTAAAAGATTTCAATTTTATGTAATCTCTATACCCAACATGGGGCTCGAGCTTACGATCCTGAGATCAAGAGTCACACACTCCCCCGACTACACCAGCGAGGTGCTCCCATCTGGGTTTTAATTTAACTTTTCTTTGGAGAGTGAAAATCTGGAATTTCTTTTGACTTCCTTCTTCAGGTGTCTTTCCTCTCTTGCTTCCCTGACATGCCCCCTCCCCCGCCTCCAATTTTCACTACCCAACAAAGCCCACTCTAGAGCCCAACGCTGGAAGGACTGCAGAAGGTTGCTGTCTCAGTTGGATTCCCCCAGAGGCAGAGCCTGAGACAAGGATTAAAGTGCCGGTGGTCAAAATTTGGGTGAAGGAAAGACCTCCCAGGGGGTAGACTCAAGAAGTGAGACAAGTAGGCAGACAATCAGTGAAGAGTCCAGTGTCCAGCCAGCTGCCATTGCTCCCCCTGCAGAAACTTTGAGAGACAGGCACCAAGTAAACCCCACACCCTTAACCTCCTATGAGGGCCAAGAGAGCAGGAGGAAGTGACCACAAACACCCTCTCCTTATTCACAGATGTAGGCTCACTGCCCTGGCATTTAATGACCAGTCCTCCCAGCCGGGCACACGGGGACACAGAGAGCTCCTTTGTGGAAAGTGTGCAGGGAAAGGCACATGTGTGCCCACGGTCCGGCGCTTAACTGGCAGATGTGGACATGGTAAGGGCAGGGGACACAGGCGTAGCGGTGACAGGGTTCGCCTTAGAGGCTTCTTGTCCTTATGCTGCAGGAACGTCTCTTCTGCTCTGCATTCTAGACATTGGTCCCCTCTATAAAGGAAAACTACAACATTTGCTTACAGTGTGTCTAAACATCATTCTAAATGAGCACTTGAGCTCCTACAGAGGCTGCCTGAGAGGCCCTGGGCAGAAGTTCAGGTTGCGGCTGAGCGCTCTCACTGGTTGTGGATTCAGAGGTGGGGAGGCCCCTACTGACTGTTCGCTCCGGGTGGCTCATTCCTGCTTTTTGTGTGTGGGTTTGTGCATTTCCTTTTTTTCCCTTAGCGAGGGGTGAGTCCAGTCCATGTCCCTCCACCCAGGCTGAGCAAAGCCCTTTTATCTTTCAAGACTCCATCTGCGTCAAACATGCAGGAGCCACTTCTGATTTTTGACCGCCCCGCCTGTCCCCCATGAGCTTGCCAATGTTTCCTCCTTGCCTGCCTCCCCGTCTTCATTCCTGCTGCCCCCCCCCAAATCCACCTGATGCCCTCACGGTGACATACCTTGACTTCAACGGCTCCCTATCTCCATTAGCCCAAATTCTTCATTTCAGCAAATGAGTCCTCCCTCCCTCCCTCTCTCTCTCTCTCTCTCTCTCACACACACACACACACACACACACACACACATGCGCCCGTGCGCGTGCACACCCTTCCTTGTTATCACCTTTTTCCTTTCCTAGAACACACCCACCCTTCGGGTCCTAGTCCCTCCACTACACACCTCTCCTATGATAGCCCACCATTCTTTACTGCAATCATGTCTTGCGGGGGGGAAAAAAAGACAAAAACAAACACAAAAACTGATACATTTGTCTGATCTGCCTCTGTGGCTCCGAGGCCAAACTCAGTGCCTGGAGCAGGGGAGCACGAAGAAGGAGATGTGTTCCAGGTTAGCTCTGCCTGTGCCCTTGGTCCTGCTCTGAACAGGGCATCAACCAAGAGCTTAAGTAGAACAAGATCAGAAGGACGCACACGGGCCTGTAGAAACTGGGAATCATCTGAAAGTTATCAAGTAATTTCCACCTCTCTGCACAGTTAATTTTTTCCCCACATCCAAGTGCGGCAGGAAAAAAATCCTTCAAGATATAAAATGATTAACCTCTTACTGTTAAGAAAGGAGGATAAAAAAACATCAGTGCGAGTGAAGAAGGGCTTTCCAGTCCCACCCAGCACAATCTGCAAGTGTTAAAACCTCGACTGCACTTAATATCTGTGGAATCTACTGATAATTTTTTAAAAGATTTTTATTTATGTATTTGACAGACACAGATCTCAAGTAGGCAGAGAGGCAGGCAGAGAGAGGGGGTGGGGGGGAAGGAGTCTCGCCACGGAGCAAAGAGCCCGATGTGGGGCTCAATCCCAGGACCCTTGGATCATGACCTGAGCTGAAGGCAGAGGCTTTAACCCACTGAGCCACCCAGGCGCCCCTACTGATAATTTTTTAAATGAAAATCTTAACTTCTATTACATTCATTCTAATGTTCTCCCTCTGATGTTAGGACCTAGGGTGATTTCATGATCCTTTTAGGAGGATATAAACTATATTTTCTTTTTTTTTTAAATGTGAAGTTTCACCATGCATCCAAATGGAAAAGACACTGATGTGAACATGAACTCCCAAGGACTCATCAGCCAGTTTCAATGGTTTTGTCACTGTTGTGTTAATCTTTGTTCTCTGCACTCACTCCCTCACTCCACCTGGAATATATATATTTTTTATTTAAATACAATTTTAAGGGAGAGAGAGTGGGAGTGCAGAGGGGAAGGGCAGAGGGAGAGGAGAGAGAGAATTATGTAGGCAGGCGCCAGGTTCCGTGTGAAGCCCGACGCGGAGCTCGATCCCATGACCCTGAGATCATGACCTGAGCCAGAACCAAGAGTCGACAGATGCCTAACTGATAGAGCCACCCAGGCACCCCTGGAAAACTTTTCTTAAAACATACCAGATATCAAAGAACTTCATTAGGAAATCCTTCACATCTCTAAAGAGAAGAACTCTTTTTATTATTAGCCTAACTGTAGCATCATCGCTCCCTCTAGTAAAATTAACAACGATTTCTTAGTATCTACTTCCAAAATCACTTTTGACCTCTAAGAGTCTCCTGCCCTTGCCTCTCTGTCATGCTATTGATTTGTGGAAGAAACCACGCACTTGTCTGGTTGGGTTATTCTCAGTCTGGATTTGGCTGACCGCATCTTCCTGATGTCATTTTCGTGGCCTCCCACTGCCTGTTTCCCCAAAGCTCACAGTTAATGCTAGAGGTTTGATGATGTTTGGTTCGTCTTTAGGAAGGATGTGCTCATGGAGTGGGCTTCCTATGGCTGGCTATCTGGAGGCCCCTGTTTGCTGGGTGTTTTCCATGACCGGTATTCCAAAACATTGGTGCCGAGAGAGGTTCTTCTTGATTCCAAATGTAGAGCTGAGGATTCTGTTCAATTTTTGGAAGCACTAATATGTAAGTAAGACTTTTTATCGTGCCACCTCTTATCTGGTATGTAAGGCGTGTCTGGGGTCTTTTTCCTGGTGTTTGTGTTCTTCTCTACAGGGCTAGGAAGGTAAAGGACAGGGCAAGTGACACTGTGGGAATCTACTTGTTGAAATTTCCTAGAAGTGTCCGATGAACTTATCCGAGGGTCTCTGGCCTAGAGAGGTTTTCTTTATCTAGATTTCTCAGCCAAACCCAAGAAGGACACGATGTTTGGAAATTCTTGGAAGAAAAAGAGCCACTGAGGAAGCCCGAGTCCCCAGGCTCCTTCATTATACGCCCTTTAGAGTCACATGCCACACAAGTGTCTCCTTGCTGTGGGTGCCTGTGACACAGGTAATCTATATAGAACATAATATATAAATAAATGCAATTTATAAGTCCAGTGCTATTTACTCTTACTTCCCTTGGGGTTTTTTATGGAACTTGGAAACACTATTCAAAAAATGATATGGCAGAGAAAAATACACCAAAATAGCTGGGACAGAGAGGGCTGGCTGTGGACCGGAGGATCCAGCCCATGTCCCATCTATAGTGGAGAACCCCTACTGGTGGGTGGCTGGCCGGACAGGGCCATGTTTGTCATTCCTTCGTGTGGAGGGATGGCCCTAGGACCCATTCTCACATGGACTGGGAGCCAGTGATGTGTGCTACTCCTTAGAAACTCCTTAATTTCTCCTCCCCTATTTGTGGCCAGAGACAGGTGACAGTGAGGTCCCATGTGGCCAGGGAACCATAGGACAGAAGGAGTCTGGGTTGTGCTTCATGGCTTGGAGCAAAGCCACCTGCTAACCAGAGTGCTTGTCTTGGACAGTTTGATGAGTGAGAAATAAACTTTGTGTTAAGACGCTGAATTTGGAGGTATATTTATTCCAGCAATCCAACATATCTGTGATAATACCAAAGAGTTGAGTGAGGGATTGTCACCGTGATACACCCATTGTGCCAAGGGTAGTTCAATCACAACCTCATATAAGGACACATAGACCACAATTGCTACTGCGAAGTTGCCTTCCATAAAGCTTCAAATGTGCATATTTTCACCAATTTTATCACTCTAAACCTGGATGTTGCTGGGTTTTGTTTTTGTTTTTCACCAGTCTTGCTAAATGCATTCATTACGAGAAAAGAAAACAGTCTTATGACTTTTAAGTTTGAGTTCTTCCTTTTTGTCAAATGCTCTAACCATGGGGGGAGGTTATCTGTATTATTATTTCTAAAATATAGCAGTTCTGGAGCACGTGGGTGGCTCAGAGTGTTAAGCCTCTGCCTTCAGCTCAGGTCATGATCCCAGGGTCCTGGGATTGAGCCCTGTATTGGCTCTCTGCTCAGTGGGGAGTCTGCTCTACCCCCCACCTGCCTCTCTGCTTCTGTGCCTACTTGTGATCTCTCTCTCTGTGTCAAATAAATAAATAAATAAAATCTTTAAAAAATTTAATAAAATATAGCAGTTCCTAAGATAACTGAATATTACTCATTTCTCTGTTAACTACATAATACATTTTTTAAAAGATTTTATTTTTAAGTAATCTTTATACCCAATATGGGGCTTGAACTCATAGCCCTGAGATGAAGAGTCACATACTCCACTCACTGAGCCAGCTAGGCGTTGTGTAAATGTATTACAGATACCATTCCTAATCTATCACCATTAATTCAATTTGGTCTCTGGACTCATTTTTTATTTTTTTTTAATATTCAAATTCATAAGAATGATCAATCATAACTTTTAGGTTTCATTTATCATTATTATTATTATTTTAAGATTTTATTTATTTATTTGAAAGACAGAGCATGCACTCAAGCAGGGGGAGGGGATGAGGGAGAGAGAGAGAGAATCTCAAGCAGACTCCCTGAGCAGGGAGCCCGCTGTGGGGCTCGGTCCCAGGACCTTGAGATAGTGACCTGAGCCAAAGTCAGATGCTCAAGTGACTGAGCCACCCAGGCCAGCCTAGGTTTCATTTATTATTAAGTGGGTAGGAGTTTTCTTCCTCATATCTAATATATATTGTCTTATATAATCTTAAAAACACTTTTGCAGTCTCATTACGCTTAGCTCTCTGCTTCATAAAGGTTTTATTTTCTTTTTTAAAGATACGAAGTCTGGGAAGCCATAGAAAGTTGGGCGTTTGTTACACTGTTACATTGTACATCGTATTATATTGTTAAATTATACATTGTGTTACACCGTTACATTGTATATTGTGTTACATTGTTACAATGTAACAAGTTACATTGCTGTTACCATTACTATTGTCTTCTCAGCTGGTGATGAATAATGTGAAAATCTTAATATTCCAGTTAGTAGTATTTTAATTTAGTTTTTTATTTTTTTAAAGTTTATTTTTACATGATCTCTCTCCCCAAAGTGGGGCTTGAACTCACAACCTGGAGATCAAGAGTTGTGTGCTCCTCTGAACTGAGTCAGCCAGGTGCCCCCGATAAGAAGTATTTTTTAAAAAATATTTCTTATTTCACAGAAAAGACAAAAAACGTAATATGAATCTGACTAACAATAAAATGGATTCTAGTATAACCTTGTTCAATATATTTAGTTCTTCTTTTATGGAATCTCTGTGTTGTGAGCCCTTTGCCCACATATTAATGACCATTCAATAAATAAAAAGATATGTTTTGTTTTTAAAGATTTTGCAAGAAAAATGTTTGCAGGATTGTGAACTACTTGGGATACTCCCCCTACCATGCTTACTAAAGAACGATTAGATAGTATATTCTCCATCAGAAGGAGCGTTGTCTAAAATGATATGATCTTGAAAATAAAAGTATCGAACAAAATTCTAATATAATTTATATATAACAAAGAACCCTAAAATCTCAGTCTTAGTCACTGAGTCTGGGGCTTATGTAACACTCCTTTTCCAAGAAGATTACACAAAATAGAAAGCAAACACAAATAACTTCAAAGATAAAGTATAAAAAGTTGGTGCAATAAAAAAATCTCAAAATCATGAAATGCCAAAGGGTGAAGTTTATTACACGAGTTCATGATTGATTTCATCTCTGTGAGGTACCGAATACTCCAAAATTTCATTTCAAGGCTCAAGTGTTTGCCCAGCCACCTGGGACAGAGAGTTTATGGGAAAGTTTGCAGGAAATAAAGAGTTCAAAGTTCTTAAAACTCACAGTCTTTCTCCATCTTTGGTTTTCGTGGCTCTCCGTGGCATCTGCTATCCTGCGAAGATGGGATGACACGGGGGCTCAATCTGTTCCCGGTTCCCCAAGAACAAGGGGCTCACGCTGGGAAGGGTCCCACGGGAGGGGGCCGTTAGGTAATTGCCCTGCAGTGTGGCTGCTTACATGTCCCTAGAGCCAATACCTTACTCCACGTGGGGAGAATGACAAGATGAGGGGCTCTGTCCTCTCAGCTGGAGGCTTATAGGAACTCTTGTCTGTTTGTCTCAAGTGGGGATTCCTTTCCTGGGGAAGGAAGGACAAGATGACGCAGGTAAGCTCCCTGCTTCAATGTCGCAGGCGAGATGATCATGAACAAACAGGCACCGACTCTCTCATTCTTGCCCTGGTTTTTGGGTGGATTTCCAGGAAAGCAAGGTGCACCCACCTACAAATCCAGGAGATGTGCAAAGGTTTCAAGGTCAGCGATGAAGAAAATAAGACAAACAGCAAGCGAGGAGGGTGCATCTGCACCAAAAAAGCTGGTTTTGGGAGCATTTCGTTCATCGTCACGTGGCCGAGGGAAGGATGATGGGGCCATCACCTGGGCATCTGGATTCTGGGCTTCCCAACCACCAGGTGAACGTGAGGACCCATCCGGCAAGGCCCCCGAGTCTTCATTTTTGCCAAAGTTCAAGGAGCTGATTCTAGACACGCCCTAAAGCGATCATGGTCTTCAAAGAGCAGGGAAGATCGGGCAGGATGGGAGTGTGTTTTGGAGGTTTAGAAAGATCTTGAGGAGGGCAGGTGATAATGAGTATTTTTTTATTTCTCCTTTGCATAAATTTGCCAGTGAAGCAATTCATTGCGATTTTTTAAAATATTTTATTTACTTATCAGAGAGAGAGGGAGCGCGAGCAAGCACAGGCAGACAGAGTGGCAGGCAGAGGCAGAGGGAGAAGCAGGCTCCCCGCCCTGCAAGGAGCCAGATGCGGGACTCGATCCCAGGATGCTAGGATCATGACCTGAGCCAAAGGCAGCTGCTCAACCAACTAAGCCACCCAGGCGTCCCGAGATTTTTTTTTTTTTTTTTGAGAGGTCATTTTCTACTTAAGATTTCCTTCTGTTTAACATTACTTTTACATACTTAGACTTCTAAAAAATAAACTCTACACCCCACAGAGAGCTTGAACTCATCACCCCCAGATCAAGAACCACACGCTCCACTGACCGAGTCAGCCAAGCCTCCCAGCGTTGCTTTTCCTTTTGATATAGTGTTTCTGTTTTGGTATTTACAGCTTATTGGTTAACACCAAGACATAGGGACATTTTCAGGGGAATACTTGAATCATCACCCAGACTGAAGGATTAAATCTTCTCTAAACATGGTAATGCTTTTTAAAAGATTTTGTTTTTTATTTATTTGACAGACAGAGATCACAAGCAGGCAGAGAGGCAGGCAGAGAGAGAGGAGGAAGCAGGCTCTTCGCAGAGCAGAGAGCCCAATGCGGGCTCGATCCCAGGATCCTGAGATCATGACCCGAGCTGAAGGTAGAGGCTTTAACCCACTGAGCCACCCAGGCGCCCCGGTAATGCTTTAAAAAAATTTTTTTTTCTTAAGCAGTAAAACAAACAAGCAAATGCGATAGCAAGTTTTCTTCTTAGACATGCCTGGAACTTGAATTAAGGGCTGGGGTTGAGCAAACGCATGTAACCAAAATCTTTAATCATCAGAGACTCAATTAATTGCTATCTAAGGGCTTTAATTTTTTTAACTCATTTTTATTATTTTAAGATTTCTTTTATTATTTACCAAAAAATAGAATAACACCGTCATGGAATACAAATAAATTGACTTTTTCTTCTTAAGGCAGGGTAAGCTAGGCTTACACCAATTCAGCATTGTTCATACACAAGAGATAAGGAAAGATTCTGCAGGATAAAGCTCATACGGAGTTTTTTCTGACACCTGTGTATTTCAGACTTCATTAGCCGGTGAGGGCACATATGGCCCAAACTATAGACCTGTGCTCTGACACACTGTAAGGACCTATTTTATATTTTTATTTTAGCCAGAGGCTTCCATTGAGGTTAAACAATAACTTTATTGTTTAACCCTTAAACTGTCCCTGCTCCCCTTCCCCCAGGGGACTTAAAAACAAGTCCCAGAAACCAGTTCCAGGTGTGGAGGCCAAGAAAAACAAGGCTGTACCCACCTTGAGCCTAGCCCTGACATAAGTACAGCCATCTCGGCAAAGCAATAGCTGGCACCGTGCACTGTAAGAGTGGGTTAGCATCAGAAAGGCCATCCTGAAGGCCGGGAAGCCATTTTACTGAGCGTCCCTAACCAGCCCACAGGGTGCACGTACCTTAAGAGAAAGTAGCTAAAACCTAAGAAACAACTTAATCATATAGCACCAGGCGGTTAGGTGATGGCGCCACAGGGACCAGATGTTAAAGAAAACAAATAGTTCACTTGCAGAGATCACAATCCTGCAAGACAGGAGTCTCCCTTGGTTTGCAAATGTCCTGGTGATTTACAACAAAAAGGGCTATCTCTTCAATGGCCCAATTTCCAGAGACAAAGGGCTCAGTTCCTCAAGGCCTAAGGTTGCCCTCCCCACCATAAAAATGAGGGAAGCTGAGGCAGAAGGAAATGTAAATAAAGTTAAATTTCTTCTAAACCTAAATCTCACTTAACAGCCAGGATGGCGCCAGGGTGATGCTGGGGTGGCAAAAGTTTAAACAAAGTTAAGCTTTGTTTAAAAGCTTAAAGTCAAAGTGGGGCGCAAGCTATGTATGTAGCCATGAAGAAGTGCCCTGAAAACACTATATAAACCCTTGGCTTAGAGTGCTTGGGGTCCTTGTTGAAACCCGCTGTGCTGGGCAGATACTTGGACCCCAGCTGGCTGGAAATAAACCTCGCTGTGTGACTTGCATAATCAAGAGTGTTCTCTGTCTCATTGAGGGTGGTCCACTCCGTACCCTAACACCACCACAAACTTAAACAAGAAATACATTTTCTAGAGTGGTCTCCCTCACTCAGTTCTCAGAATCCCTAATAGGGAATGTAAAGAGTACTTGAAATTTCTCTGAGGTTTTATAGCTGTGCGGGTCCCAGGGACATTGTGTCTCTGTGGGGGAGGGGATCAGTAGCCCCAACCGTGGTTTGCATGATCTTAGACTCCCCTGTTTCTTCTACCTCTTCATGAATCACTAACGTGGGAGTGTGTGTACCCAACTCAGTGCGGCAGACTTCTGGGTCTCAGCACGGATCCAGCAAAAACACCTGCCATATTTAAATAGCTAAAAATTAGAATCAGCATAGATGTAATATAATCGATAAGCATAGTGCATAGAAAGACCTAGATCCAGCAAGGTATTATGCAGTGATCAAAAAAAAAAATTAATGCACTGATTTACTCATTTGACAACTATTTCTTGAGCAAGAAATATGGGTCCTCACCTGGGTTAGGCCCCAGAAAACGACAGTGGGAGGAAGGTGTATATCTGAACCATATGTTTGTGGTCAAGCTGGGCATTGATCAGGTAGACAAAGAGATGAAATGATCATGGGTAGCCCAGGATAGGGCTCTGACAGATGGTCAGGGTCTGTGACAGAGTAGGAAGAAGAGACTGTTTGTCACGGGAAGTTCACGAGGGGCCGTCTAAAAGACACTTACTGTGTTTGGTCGGAGGCTTCAAGAATGAGCAAATCTAGCTGAGTACAGACCAGTGAAAAAGGTGTTTCAGGCTGTGATACTGTGAATTACAATAAGAAATGAATCATCAGTCTTCATCCTGTTTCTGGCACAGAGCTTCTAAAACCCTGGGCATTTCCTAAGTGAGGAGAGCGAGATAGGTGTCCTTTTGTTATGTTAATGAGCGTTCGGACTACGCCTAAGGATGGGGCCTGGTTGCCATGGTTCCCGCCAACCTGGAATAGAGAGCTGGAACTTCCGGCCCCCTCTGCTGACCTCCTGGAGGCTCAACACATTTCCAAGGGCCAATCATTGAATCAATCCTGCCTGGGTACTGAAGTCTCCATAAAAGCCCCCAAAAGAGGGGAGTAGGGCGGGCTCCCAGGTTGGTGAACACGTGAGGTAAGGAAATGCTATGAATGTTTAATGCTGTAGAAACAGGTCCTAAATGCTGGCTAAGGATTCAGTTCCTTCGTCTTCACCACCACCCCATAAAGGAGTCCCTATTACCGTGCCCATTTACAGATGGGGAAGCAGAGAGACTCCCCAGAGATTAAGAGACATGCCCAAACCAGCCCTTGGGTATGGGTTTCTATGGGGAGTTACGGAAATGATCTGCAATTAGAGGTGATTCGTATCTCAATAAAGTTGTACTAAGAGAGGAAATAAATGTGTCCCAAATCACAGGCAGAATGACAGTCTTTGCATCTGGAGCAGGGGATTGGGCTGCAGTGCGTGTTTCTTGCCATTACTCTATGCACCATTCATTCCTCAGGCTCATGGAAGAGAGGCACGGTTTTTATTCTATGGGGAGAAAATAATTCCCTGCTTTGAAGGTTAAAACCACTGTAACCCATGGATGATTTCAAAATTAATTGAAGCCTGTGCAGCTCTTTGGAGACTCGTGAAGGATGGTGTTCACGCTGCCCTCACTTAATATGAGCGCCAGGGAGCTGAGGTTATAGTTCCTTACACAAGCAGGTGTGACAAGCTCTCATGAGAAGAAAGCCCATTATACGGATACATGGAAACGTGCACATTTCAAAACACACGTGTGCATGATGTCATATGCCAACACATGGGACACGCTAAATGACTGATGGTTTTGGAGACAGAGCCCATGTGTTTGGGACACAATGTTCAAATATATCTGGAAACTCAAAACTTAACATCTTGGGGCACCTGGATGACTCAGTCGGTTGGGCATCGGCCTTCGGCTCAGGTCATGATCTTGGGGTCCTGGGATTGAGCACGGCCTTGGCCTCCCTGCTCAGCGGGAAGTTGCTTCTCCCTCTCCCTTCCCCTGTCCTCCATTTGTGTGCATGCTCTCTTTCTCTCAAATAAATAAATAAATAAAATCCTTTTAAAAACCTTAATAGCTCAGTGGCTTCACATGACCATTTACAATCTGTCTTGGGTCTGTGTGGGTGGCCTGGGCTCAAGAGGCCTGGATGTCCAGCCATCTCTCACCACACTGCCGTCAGATGGTGAATCTGGCGGCGGCCTTCCAAGGCTGTGACCACACTGGGCACCCATGTGGGCTCAACGACATGGTGACTGATGTGGGCACATGCGTGGACACACGTTCTGTTCCCTACTTCTGCATGGATTCACTGTTTGATTTGGTGCCCATCAACTTCCTGTGGACTCAGTTTCCACCTCAGTAAGATGAGCGTTGTAAGTATTCCGTGCAAGGACCCATGCATCGTTCATGGAGCCACACCTGAACACGGTGCTTGATAAAGTCGGCTGCTATTATATTTATGAAGACAACAAAGAGGTAATACACCTCCAGTGCCTCTCGCTGGGTCTTGCACTTGGGGGCTGCGTCACCAACTGTGGTCATAGAATAGTGGCTTTTTATGTCACCATTCAGGGCCACACGTGGCTTTGTGAGTGTCCGCTGTCGGACCCATTGTCCTTGCTCCTTCGCTTTCATGAAGAAAGGTTAATAGAGAAGGCTTCCCCGACCACAAAGCAATGATGGGCTGGAATTTTATTGAAGATGAAGTAATTCTATTAGTGTTCCAAAATCTACCTATTGAAGATGGAATAAAACGAAAGGCAGATTTATCTCCATGTGCTTTTCCCTGTCCTTGAGATACGTCTTTTGAAATCTGCAGCTGCTTTCTTTTCTTGAAGCATTTAAATGTGTCCCTTTTATATCAGTAATAGTTGAATTAATGGAGGTGCTCAGGGCAGGCAGGGGACAGGCTGAATGGCATGAGCCCTGGCCTCCTCCAGTGGGTGCCACTCTATAGAAACACAGCATCATTTGTTGAATGTCAAGTAGATTAATATGTCAGACCCGAGAACATTTGCCTGGTAGCATTGTAGCATTTAGATAGTTGAATACGGTAATAGCTCAGGATCTGGCTTCAAGTTAAAATATCGGGATGGACATTATTCTTTGCCGCAGGATGATTTTTCAACAGTTTTGAAATCCTCACAATAGGGCAAGGTCTTGTCTGGACCTTGTACACGGAATTCTTGGCGCAGGTCAGCTCTTGGCAACAACTGTAGTTAGTTAGATTAATATGCACATTACCAAGCAAAGGCAAGTAGTTATTTAATGGAGCGTGAAATGACTTCAATCTGTAAAGCTCACTGTGGATGCGAAGCCTGACCTCCCAGGTCCTGGGTCCTGTCAGTGCTCAGTCCTGCAACCTGACCTGAGAGGGGTCTTGGGGGCTGGGACCTGAGACTAGGGAAGAACGCCCCACCAACACATAACTGTCCCTTTAACTTTTCCTTTGTCATGCGATTGCAGACATAACTAGATGAAATTATTTGCACAATTACCTCCCCCCGCTTTTGGAAGTCACATTCCTAAGTATAATATTAGCTGGGGAGGCAAATTAAGAGGCAGGAACAGGCAGGGAAAGCAGCAAGCATGCGCCCCCATACAGAGAACAGCTCACACTCCCCTCCAGGCATCTGTCTCCAGGCAATGTGGATTCAAGGTTGATTAACCATCCATATTTTATTTTTTAAATTAAGCTCTACGCCTAGGGTGAGGTTTGAACTCACGACCCTGAATTCGATCAAGAGTCCCATGCTTTACCAACTGAGCCAGCCAGGTGCCCCTCTTCCAAATTTTAAAAGGAAGAAGGAGTTGCTATTTTTATATGTAATATTGTATTTCAATGCTGATGATTAATTTAATTGAAGAATGCACACTGTGCCAGGCAAATAGATTTGACCCTGAACTGCCACTCCACAGAAGACAAAGGTGTGGTTGCCTTTTTTGTCTCCAAGGTTGACCTTGGATCAAAAGGAGGAAGACCCTTCTGTTCTTTCTCACTTCATTTCCAGAGACTCGATCTGTATTTATTAAATTAATAAATTTGACAAACTGAAAACCATCATGTAAATAGTTGCATCTTCAGACAAGAAATGCTATTTATTTCAGACAAGAAATGGGAGAAACGCCGTTAATTTCTAGCCGCGGTTTGCTTATAGTTACTAAGTTCCTTTGAGTCTGTTCGTGATGTCCTATTATGAAAGAAAAAGAGACGAAGATATTCACTTTGCGGGTGGAGTGTCGTTGCAGGAACGAAATCTCAGCTCTCAAATGTCATGCAAAGTGAAGAGAGCCCCATTAGAGAGTTCATTGTTAATCTTCGCAATTTCAAGGTTAGAGAAAAGGGCCATCGGCTTGTTTTGGTTTCCATTAACTAAGACATTTACTAAGAAGCTTTCTAAAAAAAATCTTTAACTTGTGCCCCCGGGCTGAGCACAGTATGAATTAAAATCTGCACAAAAACAATGTTGAACTAACAAGAATATCATTAATATTATTAGTCCTGTAACCCTCTGTAAATGTCAGTGCCTGAGCTCCATTACACATCACTTAGTCTTTGGAAAATGAGATCACAGGGCGTGTGAGGAACACACAGACAAGCCCGGAGACGGGGATGCGAGTGTGAATCCCTCAACCAGGAGCTCTCTGAGGTTCTGCCCGCAGCCAACCTGGGACCTGCGGTGCTTGCTGCCCATCGGCCCCTTCTCCCCAACCTCCCTCCCCCGGCCCCCCAGACCCATCTGCAGACCTGGCTGTGTCGCAGGGTGGGTCCATCGGATAGGCTGTTGCCAGCCTGCTGTGCTAGTGTCCCTTTGTCTCTGTGAATTCTGCACCAGCAGAACAAGATGTCCCAGTCAGGTCATGCCGCTCCTTCTGTAATGCCTCCCTACACGTGAGGGACTTTTCTACATACGGCCCAAGGTGATGGCCTTGACCCACTGCTGTGGTCTCGGGCTTCCACTCCTGGATTGTTTGGTGGGGTCAGATCCTACAGATATGTCAGAGGAAGCCAGAGCTCGTGATGGCCACCTGGACAGATTCGGCCACAGAAATGCCTTCTCTCCTCCTTCCCTCCCTTTTTCCCTCCCTCCCCTCTTCCTTCCTTCCTAACTTTCTTCCTTCTCTCCCCTCTTCCCTCCCTCCCCCCTTCCTTCCTAAGTTTCTTCCTTCTCTCTCTCCCTCCATTCTTCCCTCCCCCCTTCCTTCCTTCCTACCTTTCTTCCTTCTTCCCTCCCTTCCATCCTCCCTATCTCCCTCCCTCCCTCCTTCTGGGAGATCCCTATCTTAGTTTCTGGCTGCATGTTGCCAGCTGTCTGGCCTTGGACTGGCCCCCCTGAGCCTCTATTTCCCATCAAATAGTGGGGACCATCACATCCACCTTCACCGTGGCTGGGAGCTTAAAGAGGGACAGAATGGGCAGGATGACTGCACATTATTGCTCAAGAACTATTTTTTGATTGCGTACAGTACAAGAGAGAAGGAAAAGTGAAATGCGCTTTTTTTCTTTTTCCTCTTACTCCACTCATTTGAAGAACCCCTTCAGGATTTTGGAGTCAGTGTTCCACCATTTTCTGAGGAGATGACCGGAGGACAGAAAGCACAGCCTCTCGAGAGTTTTGCCCATTACTGGGAAGGGCCGGAGCACGGAGTTCCTGGAGGGGCTGGTCCTTGTGGCCCGGGCATGGGCTCTTCTGGGTGGGTGGGTAAGGGGACATGCCTCTTTGAGAGGGTTGCCTAGAGGTGGGCATGGCCACCAGGTAGGGCTCAGTTCCTCAAGTACCTTGGAGTCAATGACCAGAGAGGGGTGGGGCACCACTTCCTAGGGAACTTTTTCCTAAACAGTGGCCCTGGGACCATCGACAGGCTCCTTGGGGGCAGGGCCCGGCAGCGGGAGCACCCCATCTTTGCTGACGCTCCATGCCGGGCACGCCAATTCTCAGACTTTCATTTCCCAGGTTCCAGGGAGCAGCACCTGCTGGGAAGGAAGACAGTGAGTTCCTTCTCCGTAGACCAGGCTCTGTCTTGGGCTCCTGTTGGCAGCACGGGGTGGGCGGAGGGAGCTGCACCCTGCTTTGCTGGCTCTCCCTTGGTGCTGGGTGGGCCACGAGGACACTGGAGGGCCCTGCGAGCTGGTTGGCTGTGGGTTTGGGAAGGGGTGGGATCCTAAACATCAGGGTGTCTGTCCATTGTCCTGCTTTGCTTGTAAAGAAAGCTCATTTGTCAGGAAGTGACTGTCACAAGCCGTCTAACACAACGCACGCCTCGTGATGATCTGACGCGATGATTCTTCACACAGTGAGAGCCCAGGGAACGGGAGAGACACTGCCATTGGTTCACCAACTCTTTTCATAATGTCTGAAATCCAGCGGGGGGACCCAGATGCCCAACAGGCCCCGAACTTCTCTCCTCTTCTGGAGAAGGATAGGAGAGCCCCGGACCCGGAGCGTATCTTCGGGTTCCTTGCTCTTGGTGTCGTGTTCACCAACCTTACATCAGAGATGTTCATGTCAGCTTAGCAAACGGACCATGGGCCACCTAGGAATGTTTTACGAAGGGCCCATCTCTGCTCCCAGGCAGCAGGAAGACTTTACACAGTAATCGGGGGTCCCCAGGCAGTCCTAAGGAGTGGTTACGAACTTGGTGGTAAGCCTTGGTTAGGCTCATTGAGGTGTATCTTTGTGTTAGCTCTGACAAGGAGCCAGGACTTCTTGCCCTTAGAGCAAGCGCATTAAGAAATAGCAAAGGTGAGGTTGGATGAGCCTGGTGATGGGTATTAAGGAGGGCATATATTGCATGGAGAACTGGGTGTGGTACGTAAACAATGAATTTTGGAACACTAAAAAAAAAAAAAAAAGAAAAAGAAAGAAATAACAGAGGTGAGGCCCCTGGGTGGCTCAGACAGTTAAGGGTCTGTCTTCATCTCAGGGCATGATCCCAGCATACTGGGATCGAGTCCCACATCGGGCTCCCTGCTCTGAGGGAAGCCTGCTTCTCCCTCTGCCAGCTTCCCCTTGCTTATGCTCTCTCTCTTGCTATCTCTTTCTACCATAAATAAATAAAATCTTAAAAACAAAACAAAACAAAGAAATAGCAAAGGTGATTACCCTCTAACAGGGATGCCTGGTTCTTATAGGAACCAGCCAAGGGAGAGAGCTAGAAGGCAGTGAGCACGTGCCTTTAGACAAGTGGTCCAGAAGCCTAGCCTGTGAAAGGAGTGATGTCTGCAGTCTGCAGTCTGCTGACGGGGATACACGTTCTCCTCCATGACTTGCCCACGTTAGACCCAGTTTTTCTGCCTGTAACAGGCACGCTGCTTCCAAAGGTCAGGATCAATTACAAGGAGGGACGTGAAACACTCAAGCAAATTGCACGGGGATAGGCTATTGATCCATGAACTTGGCTTTTGCAGGTTTTTCTGGCTAGACATTTACATTTAGATCCTCCTGACATTTGGTATAACACCTGCTCTCTTCATAGAATAGATCATCCTTTTAACCCTCTAGATACCCAGCTAACTTTTGGTATTTCAGCCCTTAAGGATGAACCAAAACCCCAAATAAGCCAATACTGGGACTCGTTAGCTCTTTCAGTGGTGTGGGGTGGGAGGGGGGAGAAGAGCATTAGATAAATGGTTGGTTCTGAGTTGGTTCGTGGGCATTTGCTTGATTAACACTAAAAAAGGCCTAACTGAGAAAATCTCTTCTAGGCAGCTCACTCTGAAAACAGACAATATTGCTCACACCCAGGGATCAAAGCAGAGGACAGAGGAATGGCCAATATTTTGAAAGTTGTTACCCTTTTTGAAAGGAGCTCAGACTCCTGTTTCATAATCAACATTTCCTGACATGGCCAGAAGAAGGTGGTCAAATGCACACTCGTTCAGAGAAGACGGGCAAGGGGTTAAAGTACTCATGGAATTCATTCATTCTGCCTCGATATCACACCGAAAAGGCAATTCTCAGGAGAAGAGCTAAAAACCATTAATAAGCCCATGAAAAAAAATTGATCAATTGACAGAAGAATCAATGGAAACAAAAGAATAATGAAAAGCTTTTACTTTCACTCATGGCAGGTTAGGTAATTCTGGAATAATTCAAAGGTAACTAACCCTCCCCTTGAGGACAACGGAGAAGAAAATGAATGCAAATCATAGCGAATGGGTTTATTAGTAAAGAGTTCTCGGGCTGGTATCCAGAGTTTTATAGAGATCCAGACCCAAGATTTTGAGACCTGTCTGTTCTGGAGGCAAGTTTCGGGGGAATTAGCTGAAATCCTGGAGTCTGAGAGGCTCATTTAACAGCTGGTACGACCAGGGTGAAGAAGACGGGGTTTAGAAGTTTGTCGAACCCTCCACATTGTATTTGGGTCTAGTTAGGAGTAAATGTGAACCTGAATGAGGCCGCTCTTCGCAAAGACTGGATCTCAACCCAATTGCATTCATTATGCCCTCCCCCACCCCGAGACAGTGTCAAGTAAAAACAGATCTAGACTCAGGTAAGGAGAAGCTTTATGGAAAATGCTACTCATCTGATAAGGGGTCTGGGGACTCCGTGAGAGGGAAAAGGGTCAAGGCAATAGGGAAATGCTCCACCCTTGAGATCAGCCAGGCTCTCCAGCTGCAGGCAGAAAAAGAGCTTTTCTTTTATAAGGAGGAGTCCCGGGAGGGAGGAAGAGTCAGGTGTTGGGGGTGGAATGAGCTGGTGGATTGGTGTCGCCAGATGGAGGAATATTCTTCCCAGAGGTCAGCTGCTTGTCAGGAGGGGTGCTTAGGCGAGTTTTCTTCCTCTTCTGCAGCTCAGGGGTGGGGGTCAAGAAAGGAGAGAAGGGGTTGGGTACAGTCTTATCTAAACCATATGGAGAAGGACGATCTTCCAGTGAACTGTAAGGTGAGGTGGGATTTCCAGACCATTTCTGCTCGCTGGGAGCACGGGGCTCACGGAAACTTCACCACTCCCAGTAATCAGGTTGTTATGGGTGCTGGCGCTCCAAATTCCTTTTCTTTCTTCTCGTACATCGGCAGCTCTGTATTTTCTACCACTCGCCTACTTTAGGTCGTTATGGTGTTTAATGAGAAAATACATGTAATCGGAAACACAGCGCCTAGGGCGCAGCTACTGTTCAAATGTTACTCGTGGTTCTCCTCATCACCATGAAAATAATGTGGGGGAAAATTCCTTTTAAAAGAACAAAAGAGAAAAATTAGGATCCCAGAGAACCTTCTATTTCTACAAAAAATTTCCCCATATGAACAAACAAAGCCCAGACCTTGGCTCTTCCTCCTCTAACTGGACGATTGTGAAGGTGTTTGTAATAAATGCAACCTGAACCTTTGGAGGGCATCTGAGACAATAATCCCACGACTGGTTATTGTCATTACTCAGCCAGGTAAGGGCCTTCCCCTGGCAGATCCGGGGTCATCTCTGCCAGACCCTGGAAGCCTTCTTCCATCCTGGAGCCACCTGGGAGACTTGACTGTGTCGTGGCACCATCTTGCCATCTGTGGGTGCTTTGTGGTTGCTGGGAGCTCGGCTCCCAGGCTTTTCTGCTCTGATTTACCATTCGGAAGCATTTCGAGGGCTGGTTCTGGAGTCCCTTCCCCCTAATCCTAAAATACCTGTCTCTGGATTTTTTCTTTCAATTTACCCTAAAAATTAGAAAGGGAGGGAAATATTTCCAAGACTGCTTGATTTTTTTTTTTTTACCCAATTCTCACTGGTTAATTGTGTCTGATAACAGTGGGCTGTGTAGAAGCCTAAGATGTGGGTTCTGTACCAAGAAGATGAAGAGGATTATGTTCTTGGTCATTTAGCTTCAGTTTGAGGGTCGGCTTGGTCACTGGGGCTGGTGTCTCTACTCGGACTTGAGCACATTCTCAGCCCAACTTGGCTGGAGCTGGTGAGTCCCAGAGCTGTCAGTCAAGCCAAATTAGAGAGTAAGGAAGGGAGCCACTGAGTAGAAACCAGGTTATGGGCTTGGATTTTAGAGCCCATTACGTGATCCCGAGTTTATTCAAGTTAAGTAACATCTTTATGCCTTCGCTTCCATTGTCTTATTTGTACGATAAGGGGTCCCTATAAACCGTGGCCAGCAGGGAGGGAGAGAGGTCCCTATAAACCACGGCCAGCAGGGAGGGAGGGCAGTAGATACCCCTGCCCCTCTCTGCTTTTGTTTCGCAGAGTCCCCAGACTTCTGCTTCTGCTTGTGTAGACTACATACTTCAGAAGTTGGAATGCAGTCCAGAAAGGCCAGCCTCCTGAGCACTCAGTAGGGCTGGGAGGGGAAGGGTGCTAAGTGGATCTGGGGCAGGGCCGGTGGGGAGAGGACACATTCAGGGCAAAGGAATAGAGAAAATGTTGCCCATCTCTTTTTGCTAAGCATTGCTCAATGAACGGCTGCAGCTACCCCAATTGTTCCCATCTTAAGTCTATGAAAACTTCTGATAATTCCTCTAGAATCAGTAATGGTAACAGTATCATGAGAATGAACTGGAGGAAACGGGAACGGCAACCAGCATTTCTGCAATGCTTCATAATTTATAAATTGTTGTCATGTATTAAATCACTATTGAACCCCCTAATGAGATTGTTCCGGTGAGCTATTTACAAACATTTATAAATGAACAAATTGAAGCATGGAGAATCTATCGGGCTAGGGTTAAGACTCATGTAATTTTAAAATATTGAGGTAAACTAGCATAACATAAATTAACCATTTAACGGGAATAATCCGGTTGCATTAAACACATTTGCAAATAATGTGCAACCATCCCTGAACTTCCAAAACATCTTCATCACCCCCCCAGAGGAAACCCCAACCCATTCGTATTTTCCATTCTCCCCCAGCCCCTGGAAACCGCCCATCTGCCTACCGTCCATAGGGATTTGCCTGTTCTGGACATTTCACAGAAATGGAATCCCAACGTGTGGCCTTCTACATCTCCCACACTTGTTCCCAAAGGTCGCTCATGCTGTAGCAGGGGTCAGCCAGCCATTGCCTTTTTCTGGCTGAATCCTGTTCTGTTATATGGATGGGCCACACTTCATTTATCCCTTCACCTGTGGAAGGGCATTTGGGTTGTTTCTACTTTTTAACTATTGTGAGTGATGCTATCATGACTCATTGTGTCATTTTAGCCCCCGTCTTCTCTGAACATTCTCAGACATGGTTGACAGCTGGTGTTGGAGCACAACATGTAGAGTTCACACATACTCTTTTCTTTCCGTAAAACGATATGCGTGGAGGGCCCAGGGGGATGCCCCGTTCTAGTCAATGGGGACACAGCAGTGAGCAATCTTGCCTCTCATGGCACTGTCTAGTGGGAGAGACAACTGGGAGACACAGACAGGCTGCCAGGCGGTGGGAGGTGCGGGGAAGGATGGAAAGGGTGACGGGAAGCCCCATGGATTAGGGCCACTGGCCAGTTCATGCTGAGCATCCTAAAGAGGGAGCTCTGACGAGGGACTTCAGGGGGAGCCCATGGACGTGACCCTGGAGGATTTCAGGGGCTGAGTGCTTTCAGCAAAATGAAACCTAGATTCAAACCCCAGCTCTAACCAATGGCAGCTGGGTTGCCTTGAGCAAGAGATGAGCTCAGATTTTTTTTTTTTCATTTTCATAACAGGATGAAATAAGAGCCTTCTCAGACGGTCGTCTCCTTAGCACTTCAAGGATGCTGTCTAGGGCTGTGCTTTTCAGTACCTTTTTTTGTTACACTGTGCAGGGCCCTCTGCCGTGCAGGCTAAATCTGGCAAATGTTAAGAGAGCGAACTCAGAGGATGCCATCACCCCTCTGTGCCTCCTTTCCCTTCAGGGCCGTGGCCCTCTAAGAACAGGATTTTTTGGCAGCTGCAAACACAATTTTTTCCCCCTCCGTCCCTGTGGGATTGCTAAAAACCCTGCTGAAGTCTTATGATATTTAATTCAGAAATACCCTCAAAACGCACGCCTCATACAAGCAAAGCCAATCTGGCAGGTGTTTTTCCAAGTGGGGCTTCCAGGAACACCAGCGCAGTCTCTCATCTCAGGTAAATCTGCAACACCACCAGAATCCCATAGATACCATGGCCCTTAAAACATTTAACAGTTTTTGTTAAAAGAGACATAATCATCCTTTCCCTTTTCAACCCTGGTGCCAGAATCTGCCTTCAACAGAGAAGCTGTGAAATCTCTGTCCAGGTACTGACAAGCAGACTTCCCTGGGCCAATGGACGTTAATCTGGCCGGTGGTTGGGGATCTTGTGCCGAAACACCCTGAGCGATGAAAGTCATGTGACCAACAATGCTTGGGAGGGTTCATCCTACAAAGAATTGAAGAGTGGGGAAAAAGAATGTAGGGAAGAAGCTCGTCCAGTTATTACCTATTATCTGTGATTAGGTCATTCCAAATAATCCCCACACTGCTGACCACTTCTGAACGATGATTTCTTCCTTTTCCTTTTTTTTTTTTTTTTGGTTTTATTGATTTATTTGAGAGAGAGAGAGAAGAAGAGTGTGTGAAAGAGAGAGATCACAAGCAGGGGTGAGGGGCAGAGGGAGAAACAGTCTTCCCGTGGAGCAGGAAGCCTGATGTAGGATTTGTTCCCAGGACCCTGGGATCATGACCTGAGCCAAAGGCAGACACTTAAAGACTGAGTCACCTGGGAGCCCTGAACCAGGATGTTTCCATACAGATCTGTCACTCTCTGTGCTGCTAGCGTATCTGCTTACCCAGTTGTCAGGGTGGAAATGGCCTTTGGGAATTAATCACCCCCCACCAGATGCCTGAGAGGGTGACATCTTCAAGGCAAGGGTTGCTTTTGGCTAATGCTATTCTGATATGAGATCACTTGAAATTCCTTTAAAAATATTTAACTTCCCATTTAGGAAATAGAAAAATCGCCATCCACGTTCCACTGTGGGAAGGTCTTGGCAATACTTTCTGGAACTGTTTTTGGAGCCCATACATTTCAGTCCATCACAAATTGCAAACTCTGTGTCTACAAAAATATATATTTTTAAAGCAAGATTACATTTTTCATCTTCCCTGGTGGATAGTTATCTTTTTTTTCCTTCTTTTTTTAAAGTTGGATTCTAAATACAGTATCCAGTGTGCTTGAAGCTTTGCTGGTCAAGGGTTACTTGACAGAGGCACTTATCGAGGACAAAGGCTCCTTCTTAATAATCGTGGGGCTAATGCTGTTTTCTGCTGAAAACCTTTCTTTTGTGTCCAGTCTGTCCCAGGCTGTTCTTCCTTGTCACAGTTGTTGCTGTCTCTAGGAGAGAAGACAGCCAGGATCCAGAGAGACCTAACTGAAGTGGGCAGTAAGGAGGTAATAGTTTTGTTCATTCTAGGTGTTCAGAAACAAAACTCATGCGGTCGATGCCTTTGTGGGTTTAGATGCATAAAGAAACGTCTGCTTTGGAGATTCAACACCAACTACCTGGTCATCATAGAGATTAGAATACATTTGAAGATGGCATCCATGTGAATTTCTGGAAAAGTGGCAGAAAGACTGTTGGCCCCTGGGGGGGAGTGCTATGGGCTGGTGGGAAGAAGAGCTTGTGAACTAGAGATAATGAATTCTAGGGTCACTCATTTTCCCTCCAGGGAACCCAGGGCCCCGGGAGCAATATGGCCACCTTCATGGAGGCCTGGGATCCAAAGGAAAGGATAGTGATGCCCATTAAATTTGCATAACGCTTTAGAAAAAAATAAATGGAGGAAACCACAATGTTTGCTGGATTTATGCTTTCTTCCCTGGCAAACCTTCACAGGAATGGCCTGCTTTGTGGTTTTTGAGCTTTTGGAGCTGTAAAAGTTGGCTTCCAGGCAACGGGAAAGGGCTTGGAGACTCAGCCCCTGCACTAGTGTAATTGCACGAATCTTTTTTGAGTCTGAGATCAAGTGACTTTGTCTCATTAGTCCCCTTCCCAAATCACCACTGATTTTTTGGCACCATGTGTTCTCTGTGTTCCAAAATGTCCCCAGGTTAGAACAGTAAAATCCACTTCTATTAGATTCAAGAAACTGAGGGTGACAGAATCAGTAATGTGATTTGTCTGCAAGACCACCTGTAGAACGTCTCGTATCCCCCTGAGCTCAGCCCACACGCTCCATCCCAGAAGGATGGGATGTGGGGTGGAGAGAGCAATAGCAGGGGCAGAAACCGGCACGTGTAGAATGCTCTCCCTGGATGCCTGAGCTCTCTCCACCCCTTACCTGCTTAGGTAAAGGGAAGACCTTGCTCCCTTATCTGCTTGGGGAAGTTCAAGACTGCGGAAAGACCCTGAATTGTAGATGCAGTGAGGTTAGGCTCACCACGATGCCTCTAGGGCTTGGTCTCCTTCCCTCTGGGATAGGAGGATATTAGATGTACCCAGGGTCCTTTCCCGTATTCAAACCAGACACCAAGAAAGCCTTGGTTTCTACTTGGTGGAGCTGAGTAAATCATGGCCTCGCCCCCCCACCCCAACTTACAGTTGAGGGGAATGAGACAGATCCGTGCAATATTCTCTGGGAGGACCTTAATCTGTGCGAATACTGTGATATCAGGTATTGGTATTGCATGGCTGACCTTCACGGTATCAATAAATAGAGGATTTTAAAAAGTGCATTTATCTATCAAGAAGTCTGGGGATTGCTGTTTTTTTTTTGTTGTTGTTGTTTGTTTTTGTTTTTTTTATAATCCAGGGAAATGACTTTTTGGTTCTCTGGCGTTTTCCTCATAGTTTGCAAATGTTTGCTGAAGCTCCAGCTACTGCAACCTCCTTCAGAAAGAAGAATGTAAGAGGGGTAAAGACCAGTTGTGTCTCCCTTATTACTGGGACAGAAAAAAAAAACTTTCAAGAGCTTCCATCCCTGCAGAAACATAAGACAGGGTCTCATGGGGGGCAGAAGGGGATTAAATGGCCACCCCCAGCTGCATGGGAGAATAATGGCACCCTGGAAAACGAAATCGGTCATCACTTGAGATAGGGATATTGAAGCCTGGAAGAAAATGTGGGTTCTATGAAGGTGCTAAAAAATTAGGGGAGGGATATTGGCAAGGGAGCATAGAGAGTCTACCACGTCTGATGTATAGTGTGCTATGAAGTCTTTGTAAGGGAAGACGGGAGGGATTCCCTCTGTGCACAATCCCTTGGCAAGAGATTCTTGCTCTCACCTACAGAGTAGATTTTATGACTTTGCTGTGTGAGTTCTTGGTGGATTAGACTTTGTATCCATTTCCTGTTGCTGCTGTAACAAATTACTAACAACTCAGTGGCCTAACACAAGGTACCTTAATATTAGTTCTTACAGTTCTGAAAGTCTGAAGTCCCCATAGATCTCACTGAGTTAAAATCAAGGTGTCTGTTGGACTGAGCTTCCTTCCAGATAGCATGGGGGCTTTCCTTGTTTTCTTCAGCTTCTAGAGATCTCCTGTGTTCCTTGGATCCTGGCCCTTAGGGTCCTCAAAACCAGTGACATTCAGCTGAGTCCTTCCCATGAGGTCAGTTTGCTGGTTCTTCCTCTCTTCCTCCTTCAGAATCAGGCACTGTGATTGAAAACCCCTTCTGGGACCAGGCAGATGAGGGGAACATGGCCAGACATCAGAGACAAAAGGAGCATGGACACCCCTTCCTTAAGTGTCCTTGTGCAGATATGTGGTCCTTGCACGAACAGATATGCTGATTTTATTCAAGAGATGCTAGAACTTTATAATTGGGTTTAAAATCTCCCTATTTTTACTGCTGGAAGCTAATTTAGTTTTTAACATAGTATAGGGCAACATTATGAGAAGGAAAGGAGATTCTTGGAACAGATCTTTGAGAACCAAAGCAGCCTGCAGATGTCAGGTGTCAACCTCCAGCATTCAACTGCAGGTTGGAATGTGAGCGACACTGAATTGTTTCAGATGACTGGGCTGTGCGCTGTGCCTTCAGCCTGGTGGGCTCAGTGGTTGAGTGTTTTAAGCACTCCTCCTGACTTAAGACTCTAGGGACCAGATCTTGCTACTTAAGACATGGACTTCACGTCTGCGCCCGGAGCCATGGAAGAATGGGCTTGCATAATTGATCATAAGGCACTGTGCACAAAGTCTCCCAGCAAATTAAGGGCGTTATCCGTCCAAGACTGATGGATGTCTTTCCTCTCTCCACTAACGTCTCAGCTCTGGGAGAGATTTAAACATCAGCTCTGAAAAACAAACGTGGGAGGGAAACCATCAGAGAAAGTGAGTATGAACCCTTCTCCTGGGAAAGGCTAAAGGCCACAGCCCAGTAACGATGTGTGAATGTCCTTCTCATTAAACTAATGTGAGTTACATAAGCAAACAGAGGTTATGAATACACAAGTTGCCTGTGTATTGGGTTAAAAGATCAGAATCATTTTAATGTTTCATGTTAGGTCTCATACTCTTAAACAGACTCATGAAGTCCACTTAGCAATGTAATGAAAAGAAAACCAGGTTCTCCTTAAAAATACATTGATTTTCTATAGGCAGAAATGAAGCCCATTTTTCTTGACTTCCAGGTACTACTAAGGTCTGCCATTTCCAAATATTAACATGTTCAGAGAAAAAAAAAGCATTCCTTTTCATAAGGAGGGACTGAGCCAAAGGGGTAGGGTCTTTTCAGTGGATGAAAGCCGTGAACAAATGCCCAGGAGAAGCATTTTCATCAAGACAGTGGACTTATATTGTATTCAAAGAGAGCAACATGCTTTTTCTTTACCAGGTAATGAGGTTTTTAGTTTTGTATGTATTTATTGATGGTGATTAAAAAAAAAAAAAAGAAATGAACTCTTCAACCATAAACTTTGCAAGGGCAGACATTAGATCTGTTTATGGGTCAGTGTGTACCCATAGCCCAGCCTAGTGTTTCGCACTTAAGTAGTGATTTTGCTGTTTTACGCCAGGGGTTGACAGTCTTTTTCTGCCAAGGACCAGGTCGTAACTACTTGAGTTTTTGAGGGTCATTCATTCCCTGTTGCAAGTTCCCATCGATGTTGTAGGATGAAAGCAGCCACACACAATAGTAAATGAACAGCATGGCAGTGTTTCAATAAAACTTTATTTACAAAAACAGTCACCAAATTGGATTGTGGCTGAGGGCCAAGGTTTTGTGTCTCCTCTTCTACACCACAAAGTTTAGGGTATCTTTTAATGGGTATGGTATAGATCATAGACAATTAGAATGTTATAGAATTATAATTTTTTAAATTACATGCCTGCCCTTGGGGGGTAATCTTCACAAGGGCAGGTAGCATTTCTGTTTTATAAATCGATGTCTGTCCATGTCCTAATGGACTGCCGGGCACACTTGGACCAGACACATGATTGTCCTTGCACACCTGCATGTAATCTGTGTTCTTAATCTCAAGGCTGAAGAATTTCCAAATAACGCATACAAGTAGTGACATCAGATGCCAATAGCATTCAGAGAGGACAAGATGAGTGAGTGACATGGGTTTATTAAAGAATGCTAACAAAAAGCAGGGTGAACAGGAACTCTCACATTCTTAAAAAAAGGAGCAGCAGGACTGGTCCCCTAACCCTTGTTTCCATATCAGAATGAAGGCTGGGTGCTGCTACAAACCATGTGTTGGATGCATAAGGCACGTTTGTGAACTCTTCCACCCATGAATCAAGAATTTTTGTGAAGGGGGGCAGGGAGGGAGGGATGGGGCGGCTGTGTGATGGACAGTGGGGAGGGTATGTGCTATGGCGAGTGCTGTGAATTGTGTAAGACTGATGATTCACAGACCTGTACCCCTGAAACAAATAATACATTATATATTAATAAAAGAAAAAAGAAAAAGAAAAGAGAACCCCTCCCCCAAAAAGGAATTTTTGAGCTCAGTCCTTAAGAATCAGTGAATAATCACAGTTATCAGGGAAAAGGAGGACAGGATGTGAGTGGGAGTTAAATGAAAAAGAAAAATAGTTAGAATCCTATTTTCAATTCATCTTTTTTTTTGGAAAATTCAATCTAACAGCTGAAATAAGGCCAGGCTGAAGCTTACAGAAAAGATACGATGAAGGATTAGATGTTATCCATTCCTCTAAAAAGAATTCTACCAGCATGTCATGCAACTTTTTCTGTTACCGACCACATTTTGTTTAAAGATTTTACTTCTGATTTTTGTCACCTCTGGTGTCCCATAGACAGGAAGACAGAAGCAACGAGGTTAATTCTGAGCTCTATCGTTTCTAAGCTATGTGGTGTCAGGTGGGTATCTTTGGCTCTTTCTCATAAATGAGGGTGATATCAATTTTTATACGGTGGAATAATTTCATATAATTTAATAATTACATTTCATCATTCAATAATTTCATCTCATATAATTTCATATTTCGTTTCATAATTTCAATAATTTCATAACATAACCCCAACTCAAATGATCTTCAATGAAAAGAGACTTTCTCATATTCAACAGTAGGAAGTCCTGTCTATGACGAACTACAAAGGTAATGGTTTCAGAAGCTCCACGGGGCCAAGGATCCAGGTTCTTTCCCTTTTACATGGTCTGGATACCATCCTGGGCATGTCCTTCACCCTTAAAGAGATAGAAGGACAGCTGGTCAGTATCCGTCATTTTATCTAGACATAACATCTACTGGAACATGAGAAGCTGCATCTTTCCAATGGCTCTTTATGGAAGGAATCAATTTTTTATGAAGGGCTTCCCAGCAGAACTTCCTTCTTCTTGGCAAATACTGAGTCGCATATTGATGTGTGAACCAACTCATGCCAATGAGAACCAACAATCATCCATGTGACTATAGTCTGAGAAGCTTTCCCAAGACTCATGGCTCTGTGCCAGAGTGGACATCTGAATAAGGCTGGGGTTCCATTGGGAGCAAAAGAGAGTGATGTTTCCTGGCCAGGCCACCAGCAGAGTTGACCACAGGGATCAACTTCATCGTTGCCACTATGATGTGCCCTGCCCATGTGTGCTAAGATTATTTTCACAGGTGTGGGAACCTATAGCCAAAAAAAAAAAAAAAAAAATCATGTAATTCAACCTACTAGCTCATCCAGGCCTTGGATCAGTTCAGGCTACATTCCTGGTTTTATTAAACTTGTTGCAACTTAGCATTTCTAACTGGAACTTCAACGTAGGGTCATAGAACATTAAAGCTAAAGAAGATCTTGGAAAATATTTTCTTCAGCCTCTTCTTCAAAAAGTCTCCCGGTTTCAGAGGAGAGAGCAGCTTAGGTGGGGGGACGCTACTTCTCCAAATGACCTGAACTTATCAAATTATGGTAGAATTGCACTGAGAATCTTGCAGCCAAGATAGAGAGCGAGGGGCGATGTTTACTTTCTCTCCTGAGATAACCCCCTCCCCCCCAAAAAACCAACACAAAATATATGAAATGATTATTTTTTCTAGATGCTGAACATACTGCAATGAAGAGTAGTGGTTTCTGAGACACAAGAAATAGATGAGGTGAGCTCTATGGTTGGCGAGTGTAATGTCTGCAGAGAGATTCCAGACAGTAGTGCAGAGAGGGGGAACCCAGGTGGAGCCTGGAGGTCTTGAGGAGATAGAACTGGGGGCCAAGGCAGCTTGAATTTGGAGTTCAGAGTGGAGAGAATGTCCCAGAGAGAGAGAGCAAGAGCATACTCTGGATCTTCAGAGGGTGGGCAGAGAGGACACAGTGTGTACTGAGAGGTTTTTGTGAGAGGAAGGAACACTTTCCAACTCACTTTATGAGGCCAGGATTATTCTGGATTGTTGAAATAGCACAAGAATGTATGCCTCATGAAGTAGATGCAAAAACTCAGTGAATAGAATTCAGTGATATATACAAAGGAAAAATACATCACGATAAAGTGGGACTATCCCAGGAATGCAAGGTTGGTTTGACATGGGTACATCAATCATGGCAATTAGATAAATTATCAAACTAAAAAAGTAAAAAAAGAATAATAATAATAATAATAATAAGACGATGACAATGGTCATCCCAGCAAATGCACAGAAAGTCTCAGACAAATGGAAATCATGTACTTGATCAAATCTCTCAGCAAACTGAATATGCCTTCGACTTGAGGAACAGTGACCATGACAGCCCACATATACTAGCACTCGCATGACTCATTCATGACAACCTACTCATGTCATAATAAATGGTGAAAAAAAAAATGAGTCACCTCCACCTGAGATCAGGGATGAGAGGTGTATTGGGGGCCCCAAACCCAACCCCCATTTTCACAATTCACAAGAAAGACTCCTAGGACTCAACATGTATTTGCATTCAGAGGAAACCAGGCTCTAGAGTCTTCACCTAGTAGAGTCTTCACCCTTCTAGAGTCTTTTAGAATCTTCACCCAGTAGAGTCTTCACCCTTCTAGAATCTTCTAGAATATTGATCCAGTAGAGTCTTCACCCTTCTAGAGTCTTCTAGAGTTTTCACCCAGTAGAGTTGCATGGGATGAATTAAAGTCCCCCAGCAATTTCTGACAACATGAGAGAAATATCATCTATCAGGGAAGCTCATTAGGGACTCAGGGTGTTCACGGTGGGCTGGTCCTGGAGGCCTTTAGGCCTGGCAAGTACTCAAATTCCAGACTTCTGGAAGGCAAGCAGGTGGTCAGCAAAAAGCATGTGATTTGCACAAGTTAGGCCCAAAGAATCACCTCTTCTGGAAACCAGCCCAAGGTTTCTTAGGAGTCCAGGCTCATATATGCTCTGTCTTTTTCTACTGGGCTGAACTTCACCCCATCTTAGATCAGGAAGACATTGGTGAACGTCCACCCAACAGTGACCATCCACTTTAGGTTACAGCTTGACCTGGTCTGTGTCTTCTCAGTGTGGAGTCAAATTGCTAGCTCTCTAAGGTGGTTTACTGAGAAGACCAAAGAAGTTCTCTGAATATTAAAAGGTTCTTTTTGATCATTCTAAGATCTGCTGATATTGAGGCCACAAGGGTTCATAAAAGCAGTGTGCACTTGTTAAGATGCATGCCCAAAGGAAAATGTGTCTGATGTGTTACTGCAGGAACTGGGAGGTTGGTTATTCACCAGCTCCATAGCTCCCTGGCTTGATCCTAAAGCCCCACTCCTATGCTAGTGGTCTGCCTTCTACTGAAGAGAAAGGGAAAGCCTCTCTCATCCCGGATTTTTTTTCTTAATACGTTCTCGTGACTCTGACAGATGCATTTCCAAAAAGCCGTGCAAATTAGTGATCTTCCCCCCACTCTTTACACAGAGAGAAACGCAGCATCCTTCATTCACAAGGGCCCACATCACTGTCTTCTCATGAGGGTCTTGGAAGTACAAGTGTGCTGAAAGATTAAGGAGGAACCGCCCAATGAGGACCCCAGGGAGATGTGCTCAAGAGTGAAACTTCCTTGGTGAGCCTTTTGCACAGTTATCTGGAAATAATAAAGTAAGAAAGATGGGCTTAGTTATAAGTGATTTTCCGAAGGAGAGGGAAATTGGATGTCACGTTATGGTTCCCTCACTCCATTCCAGTGCATTGTACGATGCCGTGAGGAACACATTGACCCCATGAGAGCCTCTGTGCATCATAAACGATCACTGCCTATCCCAGCTAGGCCTCCTTCCTGGGTGCTTCCTCCCACAGAGGAATGTTCAAGAACATTGCCCAAGTGACCACAGTGTCCAAAAGAAGTCTTGCAAAGGGCTCTGCAGAAGCCATTTCCCCCACCCCAGCTAGTCCTGTAAGATTGATGCTTTTCCTATTTTTCCCAAGTACAAGCAGGAGAGTAAAATGTAGAGCAAAGACCTGTGTTCATCACCGTCCTGACCCACTTTTCCCATCATCTGGGGACAAAGAAGCTTCCCAGCAACACTGGCTAATCATATGTAAAGAGGCTTTTTAAAAAAGCATGGGGGTGTGCATGGGGCAATGTTCTGTTGTCACACACTCAATTCACGGAGTGAACCTCAATGCAGAACACCATTTTAATGAAATGCTTTGCAAGTCTTAGCTGAAGAGATGTGATCAGAATTGCTGTTCAACAAATTGTTATGGATTTACTAAACCATGATTACATTTATATAAGAAAAAAAACCTCTGCATGAATAAAAAGGAATAGATATAATTAGTATTTGGAAGGCCAAGGACAGCTGAATAAAAATGTTCATCTTTTATTAATCGCATACATTTTGCATAAGGAGATTATTTTTCCTGGTTTGAGCTAACATCATAGAATTATTGTACATAATTGTGGGAACAGTTGGCCTGTGACAATTTAATGGCATCCTGCAAAACCTTCATTTTGCAAGCTGCTCGTATCAGCCAACCTCCCCCAGTTGTTTTCTTAATTGCAAATAAGGTCTGAGGACTGTTGACCCAGACGAACAGTGGACACGCAGGTGTGAAGCGTGACTAGTCCGCCTATGGTAATCTCTGTCCGATCTCTGCTGAGACGCCATCGCTGGGGGGAAAAGAGCAAGGCCTGCAGTCACAGGCCATGGTCACTGGCTTTGCTCTTAGCGTTCTGACCCCAGGAGGCTGCTCATGTCTCATCTGCTCGGCTCGTGCCTCAGTTTGCTGGAGCTGAAGAACAAAGCATCGCACATTTGTCTCTTAACTGGCAGAAATGTGTTCTCGCGGTTCCAAGGCTAGATGTCCAAGATCGGGTCACAGGCAGGGTGGGCTCTTTCTGAGACTGGGAGGGAGGATCCAACTTCTGACAGGGGCTGTCTGTACCCTCGTCTCGCTGTTCATGGTGTCGTGTGTGTGTGTTTGTGTGTGTGTGTGCACGTGCGCGTGTGTCTGTCTGTCTGTCTGTCTCCAAATCTTGCTTCCTTCCAGAACATGGGTCAAATTGGATCAGGGCTTCACCCTAAGGACCTCATCTTAACTGATTATGTTGGCAGTCTGCCTATTTCCAAATGCAGTCACTTTTTGAGGTACCAAGGTCCAGGAGTTATACGTGTGAATTTTCGGAGAACACGATTCGCCCCATACCAGCAGCTTCTCAGGCTTGAAGACGTGAAGGACAGAAGTGCACACTTTAAGGATTGAGCTTATCAGGAAGTGGGGGAGGGTGTGTAGCAAAGGAGAGAGACAAAGAGAACCTTTTCTGTTACTTGGACCCAAGATCCAGCAGTGCCTGAAGCCATGATTTTTTCTGAATTATTCTATTAATTCTGCCCATGAACCCTTCCATTTTTTTTTTTTTTGCTAAAACCAGTTTTGAGATGGGCTTGTCACTTGCCACAAAAGATCTGAAATTAGCATACGTAGCATGGATGTTTATAAAAGGATTGCCTTGGGATTGGGGTCCCCGGGAGACTCAGGTGGTTCCACATTGGACTCTTGATCTCAACTCAAGTCTTGATCTCAGGGTTGTGAGTTTGATCCCTGCACTGGGTTCTAGGCTGGAATTAAAAAAAAATTACCTAGGATAATATTAAAGGTGTACCATTTTTTAAAAAGATTTATTTATTTATTGGAGCAAGAGAGTGCAGGTAGAGTAAGGGTCAGAGGGAGAGAATCTCAAGCAGACTCCTTCTGAGCACGGAGTCTGACCTGGGGCTCAATATCAGGACCCATTAGATCAGGACCTGACCTGACACCAAGAGTCAGACATTCAACTGACTGAGACATCCAGGCACCCCCCAAAATCTACAACTTTTTAAGAAGTTTGTTGCAGGAGAGGGGTCTTTTATTAGACTAGTCTCCTGAAACATTTTAGTTGTGCTGGGTCAGACAGAAGATGAGTTCCTATCCACCCCCCAAGTTATCCTGCATAACTGAGTCACTGTATATTTGAGTCTGTACAACTTTCCCCATATTAGGAAGAAGACTCTCAATGGCTTGGATTTTTTTAAAAGATTTTATTCATTTATTTATTTGACACACACACAGAGAGAAAGAGAGAGAGAGAGATCACAAGTAGGTAGAGAGGCAGGCGGCGGGGTGGGGTGGTAAGCAGGTTCCCCACTGAGCATGGAGCCCGATGCGGGACTCGATCTCAGGACCCTGAGATCATGACCTGAGCCGAAGGCAGAGGCTTAACCCACTGAGCCACCCAGGCGCACCTCAGTGGCTTGGATTTTATGGCACTTTGAGACACAGTAGTCTAAGCAGTGTCATTTGGTTGCATGCATTGTTTCATAAACATTTATGCAACTATGACAAAATCATTTCATACAACTTCAGAGGGAAAAGGTCATGTTTTAAAATTGTTACAGCCTTTTAATTAATTTGCTTTAAATATGCATGTGCAACTAACATAAGCAATTAACTGGTGATAATAAAAATGTGGCTATTTCATTCACTGTGAAAAACTATTTCAAAAACTCTCATTAGGAAAAAAAAAAAGCTTATTCTAATTGATAACTTTCCCAAATGTCCTCTAGGGAACGTTTATAGATATTCTGGAAAAAAATGACCATTTCAAATACATGTAGCCATTACAGGATTGCACAAAGGTCAATTTGTTCTTAAAATAGACTTTATACTGAAGGACAGTTTTAAATTTACAGAAAAATTGGAAAGATAACACCCAGTTTCCATGCTTTGCCTCCGTGTTAGTAACATTTTACTTCTGTGAGATACATTTGTTACATTTGAGAAACCAATAGCTTTGCAGTTAACTAAGTCCAGTTTATTTAGATTTCCTTGCTTTATTTAGTGTACTTTTTCTGTTCCAGGATCCCTTCCAGGATTCTCTATTATTTTTAGTCCTTTTGCCTCCTTAAGCTCTTCTTGGCTGTGGAAGTTTCTCAAGTTTTTTTTGTTTTGATGATCTGGACAGCATTGAGGAGTATAGATTCGATATTTTATACCGATGCTCCGCTTTCCCCCACTTCCCGGAATCTGTCTGATATTTTTCTCATGCTAAGTCTGGGTTAGGGGTTACTAAGAAGAAGAAGATTCAGGGACAAAGTGCCGTGTTCATCACATCATAGCAACGGTACATACCGTCAACATGACTTCACTCTTGATGTTGACCTTGATTGCCTTGGCGGAGGTCCTGACAATTCAGGTTGTTCGATCAATTCAGGTTGTTCGATGCAGGGTAACTCATCCCCACCCCTTTCTACACTGTCTCTTTGGGAGGAAGTCACCATGCATGGCCCACACCCATGGAGTGGGGTCAGTCTCTCCTCACTCGAAGGCAGAGTATTTACAAAAATTATTTGGAATTCTCCCATAGGAGTTAAAGGCCTTTTGCGGTGCTGGAGTTTTGCACCCCTGAAGAAGCTAGTGCTAACTGTGAATCCACACAGGGAAAGACACATCCAAATTGAATTTGACCACAGAACACTTTTAGGCAGCTGTCTTGTGGAATTAATGTAGCATCCCATGTAACCTCTGGTTCTCATCATGTCAAATCAAATACGTACATGCCAGCAAGAAGACATATTCCAAAGAAGCAAAACTGTTTAAGTTAATAAAATAATAATCAAGGGGCTCCTGGCTGGCTCAGTTGGAGGACTATGCAACTCTTGATCTCAGCATCATGAGTTCAAGCCCCACATTGCATGTAGAGATGAATTAAAAAAATTAAAATAATAATCTAAAAAATTAGAATAATAATCTCTTCTAAAATAATCTAAAACTAGGGACGCCTGGGTGGCGCAGTTGGTTGGACGACTGCCTTCAGCTCAGGGCGTGATCCTGGAGTCCCGGGATTGAGTCCCACATCAGGCTCCCAGCTCCATGGGGAGTCTGCTTCGCTCTCTGACCTTCTCCTCGCTCGTGCTCTCTCTCACTGTCTCTCTCTCTCAAATAAATAAAATAAAATCTTAAAAAAAAATAAAATAAAATAATCTAAAACTAATCATAGATATAGACACACACATATACCCTTTCCCTGAAAACAGCCAGCCCCTGACTTCAATCACCTTTAATTAACTTTGTCCCTCCTTAAAACAATCAAAAACTTTGCATCTCCTTAAACTTTGTATAAATGTAATCAGAGAGTACATTCAGTCCTTTCTAATATAATATATGTATATAAATAAATATATGTATGTAAATGTCTATATACACATATACAAAATATACAAAAATATATAAAATAAAATATATTTTAACAATATAAATATATATTATATATGTATATGAAAAATATATACATATACTGTATGTATCACACACACACACAGTGTACTGTGAAAGATGAAAGAAAGGAAGCAAAGATGAGAGTTTTCTACACCAGGCTCCATGAAGGGCACTTTACACATGGTGTCTCATTTATTATCTGACTGGCTAGTAAGACATGTACTATGCACCCCTCTTCTGGGAAGTCTGCTGAGGCTCAGAGAGGTTTAGGTAGCCTCCCCAGGGCCACACAGGCTGCATGGCTGAGCCAGACTTCCCCCGGAGCCTGTCACATTAACCGCCCACAAGGAGGCTTCTGGGGCCAGGCTGCTGGGAAGAGAAAGTGGCGGATTTGGAGCTGCCTTAGGGAGATAACACAGGGAGCTCTATCCCAGGAAAGCTTCTCTGATGACGAGGTGTTGATACCAGCGGGTGCTGTTTTCAGCAGGAGGGAGCAGGAAGCCCTGTTCCAGGGGCGTGGACATCCAAGGATGGCTTTACCTTCTCCCGTGACACTAAGTCCAGAGCTGGGGAGTCCATGGGTGGAATGGTCACTGCACTGTCTTCAAGAGCCCAGCCCCTCAGGGCGCCTGGGTGGTGCATTCAGTTAAGTGTCTTGATTTCAGCTCAGGTCATGATCTCAGGGTCTTGAGATCGAGCCCCGAGTGGAGCCTGAAGTGGAACCCTGCAGGGAGTTGTCTTCTCTGACTCTCCCTCTGCCCCTCCCCCTGCTCATGCCCTCTCTCTCAAATAAATAAATAAACCTTTAAAAAAAAGAGAGAGAAAGATCCCAGCCCCTTTTCTTTTCTTTCCCCAACATCCTCAGCCAGGAGTTTTTGTCTTCATGGTCACATGGTGGGTGCTCCTTCTCCAGCCATCACATACACATCCTTGCCTGGGGAAACACAAAAATGCTAAAATGCTTCTACTTGAAACCTGTGTATTTTCTTTATTTGAGGAGGGATCCTTCTCTAGGTATTTGCACTCAAGTCCCAGTGGCTTAAATTAGGTCACAGAGCCACCCTCGACCACGATGGAGCTGCAAAGATGAATATTTTGCTTTTTGGTTTCAGGAAGGGGGAGGCAAGTGATATTAGAGTAGATAATCCAAGGTGTCTGCCACAGGGAATTACAATAAATGGAAGGGTATTTGCTTCCAGGACCCCAAGCAGTGAACAAAAAAATCCCACACAGTATTGGAGTCTATCTGATGGGGTCTAACATTTCCAGATTAGTTTGAATACTGATTCTAACAGCACGCTTCAAGACCGTTTCCACTAGCATTCAAAAATGGCCTATGAGATTATTCCAGAAGGCATGCCCCCTTTGAAACAAATGGGAGAAGACATTGATCTGAAGCTGGGGGTTAAGATGAGATTAAATGGGAGTTTTCTGCAGAACAAAAAGCTGTGAGGCATCCCTGAGGAATTAGCACTCCTACCTGTGCAACAGTAAAGAAAGAATGTGGGGACTTCTAATGACGGCTAACAGCAGCCAGGTCCACCGTTCGCCACACGGTGGAAGCTCGGGGCACACAGCATGTGAACGCGCCTCTTCTTTCTGAAAGAGGTTGTCACTCACACCGATGAAGTAGGTGCTTCCTTGGGACCAGTGCTGTCTCTTGTTCATCAACGAGCAGGCAGGCGGGGCGTGGCGAGCAAGCTTGGGTCTGGATCTAGAGGAGAGCCTTGCCCCTTGGTGTTCCCATGGGGATCCTTTGCTTGTAGAGGGCTTCCCTAGACAAAAGTAAGATGGGATGTACACCGGGCCCCCAAGAGTTGTCAGACTATAAAGCGCCCCTGTTACCCCAATCATTTGCAAACAAATTCCTTTCCTCAGATTGTCAGCAAATCAAAGTCACCAGGGGTGAAGCCAGAAGCATGTGTGGTTGGAATGTTGAGGTATCAAGCTTTTCTCCAGGGCTTCCCTAGAATCTTCTGCTAACCTATGGAGTCACAAATTTTTTACAGGATGGGACCAGGAGAATGAAAGGGACATGAGCTGTGAAGCATGTAAGGTTGAGAGAAGGAACGCTCTTCGACTACAGTTGAAACCAGAGTAATTGTGACATCTTCTATGGCGATCTTGACTCCTTTTGCTAGAGAGGAATGCTTACTTTTAGAAAGAGAGGAGTGAAAGTGTCCTGTGATTCCATTTGTAGAAGCTGAGGGAGATGCAAAGTTAATCCAAGGTGATGGAAGGTAGAAACCTGGTTGCTTCCAAGAGGTGGGCCGTTTTCTGGAAAGGAGCATGATGAATTCCTGGGCGTTAGCCATGTTACGCCTGCCGATCTAGGTGATGCTTCTGTAGGGCCCCAGACAGGCTTTAAGGGAAGGCGGTGCTCCAGGCTAGCCCTTCTCCTAATAATGTCAGGAGAACAGGTCAGGGAGCTCTGCCTCCCACAGCCTCCTCCCCGCTCTGGGACCTCTGCTCACAAGTCACATGGCCAAGTGCGACATCAGGGAAGTGGGGACGTGGGATTCTCCCCAGTGGGGGGACTGTAAGACCACAGGGCAAGGGGTAGGGGCATACATTGTCAATTCAGGGAGTGCAGGGAACATGAGGGGTTCAAACTGGTGCAGTGAGATATTCCCCACACCGCCTGCCCTCTGTGCACACGGCTTCCTTGCTGACCGTGGCTTGCATCGGTACTTTCAAATGGGCCAGGCACCGTGAAAGCACTTTGCACGAATTATGTGCCTAGATCCTCATGGCCACCCTGGCAACAAGAGGCAACGTGGCCACCACTGGTCCATGATATGTCACAGCCGCAGAGAGTTTAAGCAAATTCCTAGCGTTGCACAGAGCTGGTAAATGAAGGAGCTGGAACTGGGACCCAACAGTCTGATTCCAGCGCCCATCCACGTCTCCCTCCCTCTGTCCTTACCAAAGTGAGTGTCTTCCTTCTTGCTCGTTTTGCCAAGTCTTTTATCAAGTGTGTTCTTGTAACAAGCCTCCTTCTGGGTGTCAGAGGCAGCAGTGAGCACAACAAACAAGACCGCAGCCCGTAGGAGCTCATGTTCCAATATGGAGAGTACACGGAGAGAAGCAAACTTAGAAAGAACTAACGGAATTTTAATGGCGTGATATTCCACCAAGAGAGCCCAGTGATGGAACTGAGCATCTCTAGGGTGTCAGCTCTGAGGGAAGGATCCATGACTTTATGCAGACAGGGAGTCGGGGAGAGTCCTTCTGAGGGAGGTGACATTTTGCTTGAATCCCCAGGGCAGGGAAAGACCCAGCTGCACAAAATCTGGGAAAATATCTGATCCAGGAAGAAGCAAGTGCCAAGCAAATGGCATATTGGAAGACCAACTAAAAGCAGAGTGTGGTTAGAAACTATGTAACTTCTCACAGCATGAAACTCTTCAGTGTGAAGGGTTGAAACCCTCTGGTTACTTACCTTGGCAAGTGCAGTTGTAATCTTGTGTCTAAAAGCTCATCATACATTTTGAGACGATATGAAAACACAGGTGAGTATGATTACAGAAACATTAGTGTGACTTACGATAAAACTAAAATGCCACTTAGCAGTGGGTTTTCCCACGGCTCTCCCCCACTCAGGAAGCAGGTGTCACTCCATGAAGGTTCATGTCTGCTGTGACACCTGTTAGTTACCAGGCTGTGATCAGCATCTTGAAGGGCTAAGGGCCACATTTATTTTCTATTGCTCGTATAAATGATGATCACAAATTTAGTGGCTAAAAACGTATGCCAGACATCCTGTATTACAGACATCAAGACACAGGGAGTTAGAGGACCAGTCCACAGGACTTGGGTCCCATGTTCAAGTCCAAGTGCTTCAGCAGGTCTTAAGTGAAAAGCCCTCCACTTGGGCAAGGAAGAAAGAAATCTCTTAGATATTTCATATATGAAATATGAATATGCAACGGGGCCACAATTCAAACCCAGGGGGAGAGCCACCCGAGGACCTCAGCTGCACGTTCTCCTACCCTTGAGTTCGTGTTTGCGAAACAAAGTATCTTCAGGGCACTGGTCGCTTAAGTGATGAATAATATATTGGAACAAATCTCAAATCATTATTCTCTGTTACTAAGAGCTTATGTTTTATCCATGCTAGCAAAAGCTGAACATGAAGCACTCTGACGGCTTTTTTTTTAAATGGGAAAGGCGCAGATGGGTCCTAGTTTAATGTGGGTGTTTGGTTTTTCTTATTTTTTCCTTGACCTAGCACTCACATTCACTTCTACTTTCCCTCACATTCCTGGTTCTCCTATCCATTCCTTCTCACTTTGTTTCCACTCAGGAAGGTGATATAATCCTTGGGGTCTTGGTAGTTGATGAAAAAGAACCATGACTATTTTTTTAAAAGATTTATTTTATTTGGCAGACAGAGATCACAAGTAGGCAGAGAGGCAGGCAGAGAGAGAGGAGGAAGCAGGCTCCCCGCTGAGCAGAGAGCCTGATGCGGGGCTCGACCCCAGGACCCTGAGATCATGACCTGAGCCGAAGGCAGAGACTTAACCCACTGAGCCACCCAGGTGCCCCCCCAAAGAACCATACCTAAAAAGAATCCCTCCAACCATGAATTCCTCCCCCTGACTTCTGGGAAGAACACTGGGCAGTGTCTACACCAGCACCAAATTCCTGCCTGCCCGTGTCTGTACTTTTATACTAGGTCGGAACTGAGTATGACCCCCACTCTGAGGGCCTTATCAATATACCCTTGTCATTCCCGGCGAGCCTGACCACCCTTGCTGTTAGGGGAAGATAATACTCAGGCTATAGGAATTACGGAGTTACAAAACTTTGCTCTTTGCCTGTTTATGGATATTCTTAAACTCTGGTTAACTCAGAAGGGGATCTGAGAGACTTCTGGAATGTGTGGAGCTGCTTCTAAGGTGCACGGAGGCAGATGTTTAAAGGCCGTCTTCACCTTGGTCCTACCCCGTCCAGCCAATGTCTTCCTCAATCCCATCCTTGAAGAGGGAACAGTAACAGCACCTGGGAAGGATCTGAAGATGATAGAAAAGGAGAGACGTACAGACCTCAGAGGAGCACCACACACACCCATGTACGCTTGCACATAGACACACACACACACTTAACACACACACCCCGCCTGGCTGCTCTTACATTGGTGGACACAAGGGAAGCCACAGATAAAGTGGAAGAGCCCAGGGTCCGGCACGCGGAGAGCGAGCAAGTATCAGGGCTCACTGCTAATGCCATCGCCGTGATTTTTCCATGGTGAAGGACATTCCTTTCAAGGCGACTTAACTGGTCGGATGAGTTTGTTCAAGCGCTCACTTGGTTTTTTTGGGTGAGTTGTATAACTTTTCTCTTTACAAAGTCTGAAAAAAAATCACAAAGTAAAAATAATGTTTTTTTTTTCTATCAGGTGCTCGAAGATAGATTCAGCTTGAGTAATATCCTTAAGGAAAAATATGCTAAGACGAAAGCAGATTATATTTATTTATTCCCTTTAAAATTGAATTCCTATAAATGAAAAAACAGGAAGATTCTGCACGAAAGGATGGAATGTGAATGCCTCTGGAGCTGAAATTGTGAGAGAAGGGAAGATTTCATATTTCTACACACACAAAAAAATATTTCAATGTGAAGATATTTGTAAAAGTGAAATGTTTCTGGCTGGGTTTTGATACGTATAAAATGTTTTCTGAAATGTTAAATGGAAAACGGATGATACAGAGTCATCAACACACAAAAAGTTCCTGTAATTATTTTAATAAATGCAGAAAAACCATCTGACAAAGTTCTATTGTCCATGATGTTAAAACCATAAATGGAAGGGAAGTATGTTGACCTGTGATAGGATGTCCACAGAATATAATACACAGCAAATGTTATATCTGATGGCAAAATATTAAAAGCTATCTCTCTGAGTCTGGAGATGAGACAAAGCTCTTCCACATTGCCACTTCTGTTAAATGTGTGGAAATCCTCACTGCCTTGATAAATAAACAGAAAGAAATAATTGAGGATTGGGAAAGAAAAAAGAAAGCTGTCGTTGTTTGTAGATGGCATGATTATATTTGCAGGAAACCTGAAAGAACATACAGATAATTTTTTAAATTAATAAGTAAATGTACTAAGGTCACTTGCATAGAGATCCACATAAAAAGATGATCATGCATTTGTATCACAGTAACAGACTGAGAAAATGAAATTAAGTAATGTTACCATAGGGAAAGATATTCAAGACTTCAGCAGTATAAAGAATAAAACCGCATTCAGATGAATTAAAGATACTCAAAATGGGATATACCATAGTTCATGAACTGAAGTCTTTTCTTTTTTAGTTTTATTTTTAAGTAAACTCCACACCCAACGTGGAGGCTCAAACTCATGACCCGGAGATCAAGAGTCGCATGCTCCACTGACCGAGCCAGCCAGGTGCCCCCACGAGCTGAAGTCTTAATATTATAAATGTGTTCATATAGCTCCAATGGAACTTGGATCAAAATCCCAGAAGATATTTGACCAGCAGATTCTAAAACTTATGTGCAAATGCAAATCTCCAGGAACATCCAAGAGAACCTTTAAGAAAAGAGGTGAATTTAAAGAAATTATTCCATCAGGTATAATAAAATGTCTTAGTTATTGTACCAATATCCTGTGGGTGCGGGGATAGAAAAATCAGCTGAAGACACAGATTAGAATCCCCCCGGGGCGCTTGGGTGGCTCAGTGGGTTAAGCCGCTGCCTTCGGCTCAGGTCATGATCTCAGGGTCTTGGGATCGAACCCCGCATCGGGCTCTCTGCTCGGCGGGGAGCCTGCTTTCTTCTCTCTCCCTCTGCCTGCCTCTCTGCCTGCTTGTGATCTTTCTCTGTCAAATAAATAAATAAAATAATAAAAAAAAGAATCCCCCCAAAACAGCTGCGCCTGTATAGACACCTGACTTCTATCAAAGATGGTTCTGCAATGTGTTGGGGAAAAGGTCCCTTTTCAACAAATGGTGTTGGGTTCGAAAAAAAATAATAGGGCGCCTGGGTGGCTCAGTGGGTTAAGCCTCTGCCTTCGGCTCAGGTCATGATCTCAGGGTCCTGGGATCGAGCCCCACATCGGTCTCTGCCTGCTCAGCGGGGAGCCTGCTTCCCCTTTCTCTCTGCCTGCCTGTCTGCCTACTTGTGATCTCTCTCTCTGTCAGATAAATTAAAAAAATATTAAAAAAAAAAGAAAATTGGGCAAACCTCTCGGGTCCCCTCCCAGGTTGGGAGCTTTGTACCGTCACTTCGCTATTGCTCAGTAAACCTTGCTTTGCTGCCCACCAACTCCCACACCCCAAAAAACCCAAAAAACCAAAAACAAAAATGGAAAAAATAATGATGACTCTTACCTCACACCATACACAAAAATCAGTTTCATGTAAATTGGTGAGCTCTATGCAAAGGTAAGACACAGGATTTCTATAAGAAAACATGGTGTTTGTGTAAACAAAGATCTCTTAAGTCAAACACAAAAGCAACAGACACAGAGTCAAACCCTGGTTCATTTGACTACATTAAAGTTTGGAACGTCTACTCATCAAATGACCTCATCCAGAACGTGGAAAGATAAACCACAGAATGAAAGAAAACGTTAGCATGTATAAAATCAACAAAAGGCTCATATCCAGGACCAGAAGAATTCTATAAATCTATATGCAAACGACATTCATACCTATTAGAAAAATGGCAAGATCAAATGAAAAGATGCTTCCAACTATCAGGGAGTGGGTGGTGGTGATTACTATCCCACAACCAGCAAATACATCCAAATATTTCCAACCTCCTTTGCCATCAAAGTACAACTCAAAACCACCACGAGGTTACATACGTACGTGCAGCTACCTTGAAACCCTGACGTACGTGCAGCTACCTTGAAACCCTGACAAATGTCTAGTATCGGTGAGGATTTTGACTTCCTGGAATTCTCACACACTTCTGGTGGGAATGAAAACCAGTCCAACCACCATGAGGAAGTATTGGGCATTATCTACTAAAACAGAACACGTTTATACTGTCGCACCCAGCAATTTTAAACCTGCACCAAAATACATGTACAAAAATATTAGTGTTACTAGCAGCATTATTAAGAAAGCCCCAAATCAGGCACAATAGAAATGCTCAGTATAATGGGTAAAAATAAGTTTTGGTCTATTTGTACCAAATATGCCGAAGATGAAATGTACCGAGTACAAAACGAGAATGAACGCACCACGGATACATGCCACAAATGGGTGGTGAACTCAGCAAGTGAGTTCAGAAGGAAAGCAGCCGGGCAGCCAAATACACTTACCCTGACAATTCTGTCTGTGCCAAGTTCAAAACACACAGAACTGCCCGGTGGTATTTAGCTCTGGGGCCTGGAGAAGGTTAACTCTGGGTAGTGATCAGGAAGGCAAACCACAGGGGATCCGGCGACCTGGGGACATCTCTGATGTCTTATTATGTCTTATTTATTGACCCAGGTGGAGGCTGCCTGTGTGCATTTGCTCTGTGGTAATTCATCGAGCAATTCACGTCTGAGAAGTATGTGTACTTTCTCAAGTTCTGTGATGGCCCAATAAAAAAAGCTTTTCAGAAATTGTTTGTCGGTGTCGGTCCCATAATAGTTAAGTAAAAACTATGGGGCAAACTTGCGCTGTTCATGCAAATAGGCAGCTTGCCTAAACGGTGATGAATTTGCATTTGTGCCTGGGAATAACATTACCGTATTATTTTCTCAGAATGTACATGAGGAAAAGGAGTCTCAAATCAAATCTTGAATGTCACGAGCCGCATTCTCTCTGGAGCTCTAGAGGCGAGCATTCCCTTGTCTGTGGAATTTGCATTGTGTTTCTCCTGGACCCCGTAACAAGGGATGCGGGAGAAATTGGAATGGCTAGATGTTTTGCTGCAAGCAGAGAGTATGTGTAATTATGCAGATTTATCTCTGAGTTCATTTTCCCTGATGAGATTCAGATCCACAAAAATGAGATTGCTAAAGACCAAATAGAGTGGCAGATACCGCACTTCGCTATTGACCCTGAAAAATGCAGGGACGGTGGGTTAAAATTATGAATTGAATATGCTTTTAAGGACTCGATGGGTCTCATTTACGGAGACGCCCAGCACACTTCATCTTTATAAGATTAGTGAGAGCTATGGGAGTCTCCGCCGTGAACCCTGACTCATGTCATTTATTCTGCATCGATAAATATATTCCATTACCCTGGAGAAAAATAGGCAGGCCTTCTCAATTCTTTTGTAGGAAAACATTATCTTATTTTATTTGGAGGGTGGGGGAGAGATGGCATTTATACAGAGGGGTGATCAGCATTAGAATAAAATATTGATCTAATAGTCTGAGATTTCTCTTTGGAAGGCTTCAGCATTAGCTGCAGTGCGTACATGCTGGGAGCCCCCCTTACCTACAGGGATCCGTCCTGAGACCCCCAACGGAAGCCTGAATCACCGACAGTACCAAACCCTCTATATGCTATGATTATACCTGTGTGTACACACCTGTGATAACGTGAAACTTATGAACCAGGCACAGTAAGAGACCCGCGGCAGTAACCCATAATGAGATAGAACAATTATAATATATTATAATAAAAGTTGCATGAATGTGCTGTCCCTCTTCCTCTCTCAGAATGTCTCCTTGGACTGTGCTCACCCCTCTTCTTCCTCCTGTGGTGACGATGGGGGTAATGAAAGTCCCCTGTGATGGGGAGTGAGGTGAGCGACGCGGGTCCTCATCGTTACATTAGGCTGCAGTTGACCTGCTGATGCACCAGAAGGACCGCCTGCTTCCGACTGACCATGGGTGACTCCAACCCCGGAGAAGAGGGACAACTACGGGAGATCATGTTCAAGACATCGGTATCCAGATGTTAGAACCCACTTCCGCGAAGGGTGAGCCATACGTTGAATAGCAAACGTACCTGCAAATAATTTCCGTTACAAACCTTCTTTTCTCTTTCCATAAACTGCGGCAATCGCAATAAAAATGATTAACGGTGGTAAGAAGAAAAAGGTAGCGACTGGGACGCTGAGGGAGGGCATCTATGTTTGCCTTCATCAAATGATGTGCCTTTTTGTCTTCTGTGCTAATGGATTGTATTTAGAAGCTTTGCATATTCTAATTTATTTTCCCCAGAATGCCAATGATTTTCCTTGTGCCGAACCCGCTTGCTAAGGCCCGGCATGGAGTCCTGCCTCTTGGTTTCATTGGCGACGTGTCTAGTGTGGGCGGGACGTCAGGTCTGAACTAATGGACACCTTGAGCCTTCAGACCCAGACTCTCCTGGTCCCTCTCCCCGTGGACACTCACCATGCAGGCTACTTGCTGGGTTTTGTTTCTGAGTGACGAGCAGAGCGGTGAGTGTCCTGGAGATGCGGGGTCACTTGCTCCAAGTCTCCTTGACTGAGCCAAACTGCCTCATTGCGCAATCCCTCCCATACCCCCCCGAAAGGCTGTGACCCCTAGAATGTTTGCACCTTGAGGACACGATCATGAATGCCAGCACTGAAGCGGACACGGGAGTGGGGTGGATTACTTCGTTTTAAACTGTCCCCCAGATGTGGTTCAGATTATGGTCTCAAAAGTGATCAAGGCTGCCCTCTTGCTAGGGAAGCTGTTGGACAAAGTTTTCATCAGAATGAAGGTGTTAATCACGAAAGAGAAATACACAGGGAAGGCGGGGGGCTCTGCCACAGGAGAGGGTATGGACGATGCCCAAGGTGATGGTCAAAGGAGACCCTGGGGCAGCTGTGCCCAAGGACAGCGGGGGACATGTCTGCAGATGGATTCTGGGGGCTCCTTCCAGAAGACAGTGGTTGGGACTGAGCTGATCTGTTTCTCGCTATGTTAAATGGGAATCACTTGATGACCTCCCTGGCTGTTATGAGGTGTGAGTACATTGCGTTCTGTTGCTGACCTTGCCCCCCTCACCCACGTTCCCTAAGAAAGAATTTCGTTCTACAAGTAAAATTTCCAATTTCCGCTGTCTGCTCTTCTGGAAGCAGAAACATGGGAAATTACCTTTCCACCAGCAGTGTGAGTTAATGACACAATTTGTAAGTTGTTTTATTTTAGTAATGACATCGTATACATAAGGAACAACTGTAACTCACATCCATAGTCTTAGGAAAAAATTCTGATGGCTTGTAATTGGTGGAAGCATTAACATTTGGGTAAAACACGGTATCGGGCAGGGAGCACTGGAAAAGCCAGTAGCGGTCTCTCCCCGCCCCCCCCCACCCGCCACCCTTTTATTAAAAGGCCACGGCAGAAACATAAATTACCCCATCTCAAAAGCACCTCAGAAAATGTCCTTCCTGTAGCTTCAGATGATTTAAAATTGATCTCCTATAGCTTGCCCTACTTTTATATTTTTAGCCACAGACAAAATAGTGGTTCTCAATTGTCTGGCAAAGCGCTTTGAGGACAGGGTTCAGCCACGTCCCTATTCTCAGGGTTTACTCCCGGGGATCTCTTCCTTTGTCATCGCATCGTGGAGAAAAGAAACGTCCCACCACTTTGATTCAAACTCCGATTCTAGGCAGCAAGCGTGAATGTTCAGGCCATCAAACGTCCTCGGTAAGTGGACGCCGGGGCCCCGGCCGACGGCCGGTCACGCACACGTGTAGTTCTGTGTGTGCTTAACCGTATGACACCGGAGGAGGCATCATTCGGAGGTGGGCACTTTTGGACATCAGGGAAGGAGGGAGGATTGTGCAAATGGCTCCATGGCTCTCACCGGATGGGCGTGGTTTGTAATTTTAGCAAAATTTTCCTGTGCAGCTCCAGGTAAGTCCTTGTCCGGCAAAGGGGTCAGAGATACACCAGGCACAGTCTTAGCCCTGGAATTTCTTTGGTTCTGGGAAGGGGACGTGGCATGCATGGAAACAGCCACCGTGCAAGGCAGACACAGGTGAGGAGGAGGAGGAGGAGGAGGAAGGACGTGCCTAATGCCGCAGGTTCTCAGCGACAGGTGCGGGCCTTGGGGTTCCCACAGGACATGGCCATGAGCTGGGCGTTTGGGGAGGTAAATGTCAAGTCTGGCCTTGCAGGATGTTTGTGTCAAGAGGGCAGGAAGTTCAATCCTGGGAGGGCTCAGGTAAGTATGTTGGTCCAGTGCCTATGAGGTCAGTAAGCGTGGAATTAGAGAATGAAGGGACAAAATACATAATGAAGAAAGAAACAGGCTTTCCATGGATCAGCGGTTATAATGTAACATTAATCCAGGAGTGGGGCCAACTCAGTGTTGCATCTAAGTGCAATATTCTGTGAAAATAAACAGTACATTTAGATTTAAAGAACATTCCACAAACCGATGGGTGTAAACACATTATCTGATGACGTGAGCTCTACTTACAAGGCTTTACAGGTTTCTTCTCCTCCTCCTCCTTTTTCTTTTAAGGTTTACGTATTTATTAGAGAGAGAGAGTTAGCAGAGGGAGAGGGAAAATCTCAACCAGCCTCCCCATGGGGTGTGGAGTGAATGCAGGGCTCGATCTCATGACCCTGAGATCACAACCTTAGCGAAATCAAGATTCAGATGCTTGGTGGACTGAGCCACCCAGGCATCCCCAGGGCTTTAGAAATTTCTAAAGTGGGCTCTGAAACCCACAGGTCCTTCGGGGCTTAGTCTCCTCCAAGATGGAATAGAGAGCGTGAGAAGACCTGGAGTCCCAAATCCACATGCCTCACAGGAGCCAGAGCAGGTCGTCTGTCTGAGTGAGGCTGTGAGGCTATAGGGAGTGGTGAGGACTGCAGCTAAATGAGTGGAACACGTCCCACCTATAGGGGGCGGTGTCTGCCCTCATTTGCATCCAATCACTGTTATGTGTGATGCGGACTCGGTGGCTGCACCTGTGGACCCAGCGACTGCAACTACACTTATTTCCCTGAGACCCCATTATCCTGTATTTAGCGCAAAATCCTCAAGCATTTAAAAACCCGAGAAGAACAAAGGAATCATTTCGGAGAGCCAGATTCAGTCTCTGGGTCACCCTGGATCTGGGGCATGTTTCCCCAGCTTCCTCCGGCCCCTGAAATAGATATCTCACATATTGCTCAAATATTTGACACATTTCCAATGGCCGCACAGAGATTTTCATAAAAATCCCCAATCTGCGCCAACCCAAACCTAAGGCGACTGGCCACGGTTTGCCACTGGGAAGATTTTTTTTTTGAAATGGTTTTATTACCAATTTAAATATAGAGGAGCTTAGAGGCGTGGATAAAATGGCCAAATACACATTTTTGTAGTTTACTTGGATCTGTATATGGATATAAAGCCACAGATGTAAAATGCCGACATCCACTTACACAGCCACGTTCCGAGGACTGCGGTGGCACTCTTCACGGGCACCTTTGACAAGTGTCTTCATCGGCGCCTTGGACTCCCTGAGCTCGCGTTTTTGGAAAAGGCTTCCCTTTTGTGTCTCAGTCCTTAGAGACACAGCAGCGGTGATGCTGTTACTGGGCACATTCCACGAGGGCGGGGGGTCTGTGCCTTCGGGGCTGTGTCCACGATGCAGCCAATCTCTGGGCAGCATCTTGGCGGGATATGGAAATTGCACATTCAGAGCAGATCCCTAGGGCTTGGGAGGGTAAGGTCGAAGCTTCAGGGATGAAATGACAACGTGTGTATTTAGTGACTTCACTCACTCTCTCTCTCTTTTCTAACCATTGGTTTCTGTTTCCTGCCCATGTTTCCAAATTCAGCACGAACCAAGCTTGATGTAGGATTAAGTGTCTTCTCCAGACCCACCGTCATTGTTCAGAACAATGTCACTGGGACAGTCCCTCACGGAACTGGGAGTTCTTCTCGGGGATCATTTCTGGGGAATGCACACACACTCACACTGGGTGTCAACACACTTGCTGGTCTCATGTCACAGTTGAAAAATCTGGACCCAGCCTCTTGTGCCCAAATTCCAAGACCCCCCAAAGACGACCACCAGAGTCCAGAGTCAAAGCCAAACAGCAGGGGTCATTTATGATGAGTTTGAACCCGGACCTCTGCGCACTTGTTGCCGGTGACGCTAAGAGGTCCTGAGCTCAGGATCACAGCACTTTTTATACACTATTTTTGGGGAGGCAGGGACTTAGCATACATCATAGTATCTCATAACAAATCGCCACATACCGCGGGAAAATCAAACAGCAACTCTCTAATATGACCGGCGCGCTACTGAGTGGGAAAAGGCTGGGACCAGATTATTGGTTTGGTCAAAGGGCTGTCGTTCTTCAAACTGCTTGGTTGGCACCGCCAGGGTATGTGTCTCCTCAGGATTGGCCGGGGTCTCCCTGTCAAGCCACGGGGTGCCAGATGGTTATTATCTCCCATACCCAAAGCTGGGTGGGGAGGTCCGGGAGCAGTCACTTTGTCAGGTCCAATTCTGGGTGGGGGTTTCTCTGGCGCCAGATGACTGTTATCTCTCGGCTCAGAGCCGGGTGGGGGCCCGGGAGCGGCCACTTTGCTAGGTTCGATTCTGGGCGAGGGTCCTGTGGTTACAGAGGGCCTATAGAAAGTCTGCTGGTAATTTTCCATCTCCTCATGGGTTAGCAAGCGAAGGTACAGAAGCAGAAATAGCGGTTATGGTTATAATTTAGGCATCTGAAGCCAACTTTCCTTTTCTGTTCGATACGAGCCCGCTGGGACGGATTCCCATGATTCCCTGCATCTTTAAATGTCACTCGAACAAGACTTAGGGGGAAAGTAAAGCTTAGACGATCTGGACTGTTGACAGACTTGCTTCCAGTGTCCGGGAAAGGTCACTGGCTGCTGGGTGCCATATGGCTTCGAATGGGAGTCACTAAGACATTTGCACAAGCCCGTGTTTGATCTGATGTGACAAGTGCTGGGTTGCCAGAAGGCACATTGGTCCTTCTCATCAAAGAACAGGTCTGGGGGTGGGGGGTCTCAGTTTCCTTGGACCTCTGAAGCCCGCTACCCATTTAATTTTCCCCTGAAATGCGTGGGTGCCCAAAGCATCTGTTTAACTCTGGGGTCTGTGAGGAGACGACTGGGTCTCATCTGAATTCTGTCTATTTCTTTCTTTTCCTCCTTGGATCCCCCAGCGGCTGGGAATTTGTCCCACCGAGGATATTAATGGTGTGCATGATGTTTGGTAGCTAGAGATAAAATAGCAGGCACAGAAATTTCTTTTGATGAAACGTTGATGAAAGGTTTATACTGAAATTATTAGGTGAAATGAGGCAAAAGCCACTGTGAGTTCATTCTCCTCTCTTCCTATATCCCAAATCACCTATCACATTAAATTGAATTCTGCCAGTTTCTAAAAAAGATTCCTAGCAATTGTCTGACTCTGCGCTGACGACGTGTACTTCTGAGTCGATCCCTCTGTATTGTGGAGCTCTTAAATTCTTGCGTCCTGCCAAAGCCCCTCTCGGAAATCTATCCATCCAGATGGTTCTTGTGTGGTGATGCAGTAGGGGAGCTTTAAATAAAGAAATCCAACGGAGACACGGTGGGAAAGGGTCCCAGGGTTCAAGGATAATGAGGAAACTGATTTTCCTTATGCAAAGACAAAAGTGACATCTTCTTAAAATTGTTAATTCATTTTGAAGGGAGAAATAATGACCTCTGGCCATCACACTGAGTGTCCATAGAGAGGAAAACGGTCTTCACCCATATTAACTCCATGGGTCTGAGCCAAAAACTCCATTTGCCAAAAAAGAGAGGCTTCTTCAAGGGCACAGCTCTGCTAGATCAGAGCCACGTTCTCGAGAGAACACAGCATCGAGTGTCGTGGGTGGGGAGAGAGAGAACCGGTGGGGACACGTCTATTTTTAATGAATCCCTCATGCTGGAAGCTGGGCGAAGCAAGGATGTGGCACCTGCCATGATTTCCCAAGTTCTCCTTGATTCAAACCTGTGTCTGGGGCCGGTGGCAGTTCTTCTGGTATTGATCTTGGTGGCCATTCATTCCATCAGATCCCACGACACAGGACGATGTCAGCTTTACCTTCTCCCTGAGAGGATTCAGACACGGATAGCTTCCAGTCATTTGTGGCCACAGATAATGCCTAATCCTTAAGAAGACAAAGCCTAATTGATCCAATGCAAAGGTAAAAATAAGTGGCTTCCCTAGACGGTGGGAAATAGTCCTGCCTGGGGACAATCTCTCATTAGCATTCAGGGGCGGTTCCAGTACAGCAGTTCATTCTTTTGCGTCCACGCATTCAAAGGCCCCTTTAAAAGGATTCTGCATCCTCTAATTAGGGAGTAAGTCCAGTCAGGACCGTGAGGGGGGTATTATTTCATTTTCCCCCAGATGATGGAAGTCAAACATTCATTTTGGAGGAAGAGTTTCCGGATGATTGGCCGGAGGAGAAAGCAGAACAGGAAATCCGAAGAAACATCCCACTGGTTTCAAGGAAGCTGGCTTGCAACATTGGGTGCGCTCTGGTCCATTCGTATCAAATCTGAAAGTAATGAAGAAGCCCTGTGAATAAACCCTTGAAGTGATGGCCAGATGGCAGCGGGGGTGGGAGGGGGGACTGGAAGAAGCCGGCGGGGACTCTGCCTCGCTCACCTGCGGCTTGGCCCTGACTCAGCGCCGGCTTCGGGCTTTGTCGTCGGTGGGGGCTGAGTGTACCATGCAGTGACATCAGGATGTAAGCAGAAAGCAGAAGCAACCGGGAGACGTTAGTGGGGCACGGTGAGAACGCAGCGTGGGGGCAGTGCTGGGTTCTCACCCTGCACCCCCAGCTCCCCTGACGGCCCCAAGCTCGGAAGCATCAGCAAGCCCGTCATTTCAGCTAGTTCAGCTTTTACCAAGTGATGAGGCTTTACTCTGGGGCTGGGAGCCCCGGGCAGGCTTCCTGAACATCGCGAAGCCCCAGGACAGAGACGCATGCAGCTGATGTATCTGTGTTTAGGGTTTGGAGCTGATGTCGCCCGTCAGGCCCTGTAGGTCTATCCCTGTCCTTCTTTTACCAAAAATCTAGGATTGCTGGGATGCCCGATCTTCTTATTGATCAATTAACAGCACGCATTAAGCACTGACTGTGTACAGAGGGCTAGAGGGAGGTTGTCTCAGGGCTCCAGGGTGATGAAGGCAGAAGATTGTCATTGGGGACACCCTAATGAGGACAGCAGTTCCAGATTTCCTAGGGGTCATGTATCCATCCATCCGACCACTCATTCATACACCAGGTACGGACGGAGAGTTCCCTCTGCACACTGGGGCAGTGGAAAGATGCCACTCAGTTCACGGGCAGTGAGGGGCCCAGACTTCCTTCACTGGGTGGCATGCTAACAAGATGTAGGGGGTTCAAGAGCTTTGGGGGCTGAGCTCCGGAAAACATTTGACCACCAGGTGGCAGTAGCACACAGTGGGCTTTCTTGGGGGACGCTGCTGGGTTTGCAGGCAAAAGCCCCCTCCCCCGCCGCATGCAATGATCCAGAGGCTACTGTTTGGGGGCTGCTACCCAGAAGACAAGGAGGAGGAGGAAGCTTGTGTGTCCAGGTGATGTTGTTTTGCGGCATGGCACGAGTCTTTGTCAGCGAGCTCCGAGGGCCAGCAGCTGCTTGAAGTCTCTGTTGCTACGGGGTTTGTCTTATCTAGGACTAGCAGATGTCGGTGCTGTTGTGTGGGGATTGCAAAGCAGGCAAGCTGTAAATAGCTAAAATGCACTTATCTCAGCTCTGTTGAAAACAATCGGTTGTATAAAAATTTTAGTCCAGTGCCAGCAGGTTTTTGAGCTAATGCATCTCAGCTGTTGTGAAGAAACACAGTCTGGGGACCAAGCCCCTGGGACCCTCTCTAGCTCATTTACATAACCGGAGGGCAACGGATCCTGACTTCTCGGAGATTATGAATGGGTGAGCGATAGGGAGGCACCGTTCACCCATCTTTTCCTACAACCAGTGCTGACCGAACACCTGCCTCATGCTCAGGGGAGGGGCAGACAAAAGACGAGGTCTGGTAGGAACTCATCCTCCTTCGCGTGAGACAAGCCTAGGTTCAGGGGTAAGCGAAGACGAACTCATTTAGCAGAATCTGCCCCTGACCGAGCAGACAAGAGCACCCTTCCTGGATTGAGTGTAGGGTTCTTGCCTTCCATGGCTGTGTGTGTGTGTGTGTGTGTGTGTGGTTGTGTGAGGTAAATATATGAAAGATAAAACCTTTGTCTGGAACTTCCTGGGTTTGTGCAAAATGTGTCCAAGGCTAGTAGGTAAACTTGGTACCTGCCTAGCTTGTAACTGAAGGCTGTTGATGCCGTGCACTTGTCTGGGGATATAACATAGCTCCATGTCTCTGACATTCCTGGTGTCCCAAAGAATAGCAAAAAAAAAGCCAGTTTAAATATTGTGTAACTTATTTTTTTAATGTGGACAGGGGACCCTGAAAATCACAAAGTTGTTAAAAATGTGTGTGTGCTACTATTTGGTATGCTTAGGGAACATGGGAAGAGCTCACAATTGAGATCCCATGGATTTTTGTTTTGCTTCTTCCCCAAATCTGAAGCTGACTGCTGGGAGAGCATCATTTTCTCATTTCAACTGGAGAACTTATCCCTTTAGGCCTCAAGATCCAGTCAGCTCTTTTTATAAAGGGAAACCACATCATGCCTACAAGTGCCCCTAGCTCTCTCTTCATACTTGTAAATTGTGGGAAAGGGGACTAAAGCGTATGAATTGCCCTTCCTCCTTCCCAGTGAATAGCCATACAGGCTATGTTGAACAACAAAAAAGTCAATACACATACACTTGTATGTGTATGCATACTGTAGTCAAAATATTAAAGTCATGACATACGCGTGAGTCCACTGTGCCTTTCTCAGTAGCAGCAGCCAGTGCTGGTGGTGAGGAGGAAAGTGGACGGCCCCGTCTCACAGAGCCTGGGGCCATGAGGAAACATCACTTCTTGCTGAATGATGAGATCTTTCCCACTAACCTGGCATGTTTCAACAGTAGAAAATCACTGGAGCAGGTTTCTGTGATGAAAGAATTACAAAAGATTTTTCATACCCTTTCTCCTCTTGGGATTTTGATATATTTTTAAGACCCCGTGAACCTTGAAGGGTTTACCTCACCAGCCATGAAGCAGGGGAGAAAAAGATTTTCATGTAGATATTGTTAATTACCACTTGAACACCATCATGTCTTCCCATCCCCCACCCTGACCTCCACCTGTGACCACAGATGTGGAGGTGGACACCCCCTTCTTGGAGATGCAGGAATTAGAAAGCCCACAAGGGGGCAGACTTTAGTGGTCTCCCTGCCAGAGACTGGGGTCCTGCACTGTCTCTTGTGACTCTGCAACACCCCACCCCAAAACTGTGTGATTAGACTTTTTTTTGGATAAATAAATCCTCCTTTGATCAATCCTTATTTGAGCATCCTGTTTTTTGTTGAAAACCTGACTCTTACCATGTATATCAAATGATGCTCACTTCTACTTGAGGGTCGTGATATAAATCTTACTTTTAAATGAGTATATTTACAGTTTTCTTTCTGCGCTCATATGCAAATATATATGTATTAAACAATAACGTATGCATGTCAGACAGGCACGAACCAGAGGACAGAAGTGGTAGGTAGGGTATATTAGGAGATTTTTCCCTTGGAACAGGCATATACAACTACGGGGGTGGCCGAGGAGATCTGAAATTCCCAGGGCACGCTATGGAAGGGACAGACTGGAACCCTCAGGCGTGGCGTGAATGGAAACAGTGACTCAGTCCAATTAGCAAGGGGAAGAGGCTGTGTCCGAGGTCACCTAGTTAGTGGTTTTTGAACTAGAATGGAATCCTCATGATTCCTGGCCCATCGTTCTTTTAATACACTTCATGTTGTTAGTTCCAGCATGACGGAGGTGGGCTGGACAAAACCCAGGGTCACCAGCCAACGAGGTGGGCAATTCTGCCTATAGGGTATTGAAGACAGTTGGAGTGTTTCTTTAAATGAGCTAGCTGTTCCAAGTTGAATGAAATCTCCATTATTTGGGGTCACTTGAAAACCTCTGCTTAGAATGGATATTTGTCTCGCTTTTCTTTTCTTTTTTTTTTTTTAAATTAAATATTTTATTTATTTTTTCAAGAGTGAGGGAGAGCATGAATGTGACAAAGGTCAGAGGGAGAAGCAGACTCCCCGTGCAGCTGGGAGCCTTATGGGGACCCCATCCCAGGACTCTGGGATCATGACCTTAGCCAAAGGCATTCACTTAACCAACTGAGCCACCCAGGCGCCCTTGTCTTGCTTTTCAAGGACACTTAAGAAGTTCCGGATAATCTCGAAAACCAGCTGAATGTCCTATTACAAGGAAAATGGGGGCAAATACTAGAACTCAGGGCAGCTCCAAGAGACAAGGAAGGCTACCAAGAACCTTGGACCCACCAAGGAAGAGAATTCATGCACCAGACCTATGGCACTCGGTTCTACTTGTCCGTGTCACAGCAGAACTTTCTAGAACAAGGAAATCCTGATGCCCCAATCCCCACCTCCTATGTACCCTGCAAACACAGCCGCTCTCAAGTCTTACACTGTACAGAACACGTCCTACCGCGAGCTCGTGTAAAGGTAACAAACTAACGATCGATAGCACAGATTCATCTGCAGCCTTACTTCCTTACTCCACACTATTTTTAAAATTTTGGTTGCATTGGTATCTAAGATTAAAACTATGGAAATTTTCACATGGAAATCTAGATTTTTGGAGTCTCTTGAAGCTGGAAGAACTGGGGACTCCCAGCCGAGCCCTTCGATGGACGCACTCTCCGGTTCTAAGGGCTTAACCTGGAATCCTGATTCGAATGTTCTGGTCTGAATTTTCTATGCATACGACTTTGAGAAGGCAGGAAATGGAGACTGTAGGACACAGCCTGTTCCACCTCCTTGAATCCTTTGGATCGTGGAAGCTCTTGAAATGCTCAGCCCTTGCTAATCAGACCCTGAGCCTGGCTGGGCTTTCTCCAGACGCGTGAATTCATTAGTGTTTTCTGTAAGCCTCCTTGTCCGTAACATCCGAACAGATCACTGCTTCTTTCAGATAACTTCTGTCTCCGGTTTTATCCCTTTCCTTAATAACGACCTCCCTTTTGTTCTACTTGGGTGAACCTAATACAATTTCTCTGAACATGTGTAAAGTTAATTCATCTTTGGCACCTTGTATTTTAAACCAAACCCAAAAACGACACTAATCTCTAATTTACAACAAACCGGTGGTGCGTGAATTTCATTAAATCGTACGGGACCAAAAGACAGACATTGTTTTTATCCCAAGATATATATGGTGAAGCCCACTTAAAATCACATTTGTTCAGTGAGTTGAATGAAACCGGCTGCTCGGCTTGTTACCGAAGAGTATTAAGTATACGTTTAGCCTTTTCAAACTGCTACCTCTTCCTAATTCTTGGCTGGGAAAAATTCACCTCTGTCAAAAAGAAATATTTAGATCAGGTCATTCCTACTCTGGAAAACAGATGGATTAAAACTCCTTTTATGTTATTAAGCAATTGCACACAATTTACATAATAGGGTCGTTCTGTTCACACAACCAAGTGAATAATTATAATGGGAATCATAATTATTACTCAGAAGTGTGGGGTATTTTATCAGGAAAAATTCACTTCCTCAAAGGTAGTTCATTTCATGAACAACTAGCCCTATTTCTTTCTTTCTTTTCTTCTTTTTTAAGGTTTTATTTATTTATTTGACAGATAGAGATCACAAGTAGGCAGAGAGGCAGGCAGAGAGAAGGAAGCAGGTTCCCTGCTGAGCAGAAAGCCTGACACAGGACTTGATCCCAGGACCTTGAGATCATGGCCTGAGCCAAAGGCAGAGGCTTTAACCAACTTAGCCACCCCAGACTCCCCAACTAACCCTATTTCTAAAGAACTATTTCGAAAAACCATGGCAGGGTGAGGGTTCTAAGAATCTGAAGTAGTCTCTTTTACTACTGCTACACAGGAAAGAGGACTCTAAGGTCGGCGGGGGAGGGGGGCATTTCTAGCCAATCAGGCTGACAACAAATGAGTTTCTCCCTTGATCCTGCATGCACCCCCTCTCTCTGGGGACAGAAGCCCCTGCAGGTTTGCTCTCTGGAATTGGCAGAAGAGGAATGTGGCATAGAGCTGACCAACAGAGCAAGTCAGATGGTTTTGAGGCAGAAATAACAGACCCCTGGATTGCTGAACTCCATTTCTGACACACAGTTCAAGCAGGAAGTGGCAGGCCTCACCTCACTCTGCGTGAAATTGCTGTCCACAGGCTCTGTGGCAGGGTGACCAGATAAAGGATTGGACACACAGTTCAATATGGGATACACTTAGATTAAAAATACAGTCACTAGATAAGATACGGGATGGGCAGGGGGGGGGGGACAAGATGGCGGGGTAGTAGGAAGAGGCGTCTTTTCAGCTGGTACCCCAAAGTGAGCTGATTACCTACCAAAGAACTCTGATCACCCATGAAATCAGCCTGAGATCAGAATTATACACGTCTGGATCTCTACAGGGGCAGAAGACGCCAGTGAGCAGGTAAAGCAGAATGGGAACGGCGGACTGATATGGGAAGATAAACAAAAGGGGGAGGGAGCCACCAGAGGCAACCGGTGGGAAAGTAATACCCCAATACGAGCGAGAGCGCCCTGTGTCTGGGGACCAGCATTAACTTGGAGACTGGTTGAAAGCACTCCAAAAGAGCAAAGGATTGCGGGGGGAAATTGTGGGAATCGGGGCAGCTAGGGACAGGGGCTTAAGTCCCCGGTCCCAGACGGCCTCCCCGGCTCGGAGGCAGAGAGAGTGCGGCGGAGAAACCGGCTCCTGGTCCCTAAGCCGCCAGCGCGCATGTGAGGGGATGGGAGCTGCGCCGGTCTGCAGAACGCGCGCTAGCCCTACCACAAAGCTTGAGATGCGCGCGCACGTCCCTCCAGCTCTCCTGGGTTACTAAGGCCCCGGGGCGCTTCTTGACCTGCGCCATTGTTTCAAAGTCTAAGCCGCATGCGAAAGTCTTCCCTGGACAGAGGCGCGCAAAAGCCCAGCCTGCGGCTTACGGACCAGCGCCCCGTTCTCAGTGCCCCAGACGCGCGCCCGACCCACAGCCGCCTCTGAACAGAGGTGCGCGCAAGCCGGGCACTCCCAGCCCGGGCCTGCGGCAAAATCTCAGTGTGCGATCGCTGCTTGGAACCTCTCTGGCGGTCAGGAGCTCCCAGACAGCCGCCACTGCCTTGGCTTTGGGGACGAGCAAAAGATCCTGCGCCCCCAGGGTCTGCAACTTGGAACCTGCGCTGCCAGCGGCCAAGGGGGAATTTATTCAGCTTCTGCACCCAGACTGAGGCTTCTCTCTGAGACGGAGATCAGGGTGCGGTTTGATTTCTTTTAATACTACAAAAACCATCAAAGGCGGTCAAGGTGAGAGGAAAAAAAGTGAACAAGCAAAAAAAAAAAAAAAAAAACCGCCAGAGAACAAAAGCCTGAAAAAAACCAGTTTCCCCAGAGCCCACCCCCTTGAGGAGGGCGGGGGGACTCAACTCAGGAAACATCATTGACTGACAACCCACGTGGCAGGCCCCTCCCCCAGAAAACAAACCAAGAAAAAAAAAAAAAAGGACTACAAGAGAACCACCACTACTTCATAGGAAAACTTGTATTATTCACTAGTTTCCACTATTCCGGTTCATATATATATATATATATTTACACATAGGTAATTTTTTTAACCTATTTACCACCACAGCAAGCTGCACAGTACATCAAATTCCATAATACCTTTCTAACCTGAACTTTTTGATACATACACCTATGTTTTTCTTTTGCATTTTTATTTTTTGAATTCCTTTTTTTAAAATTTTAGTTTAGTTTAGTTTAGTATATTCCTTTTTATTTTTATCCTCTAATATTCATATAGAGTTAACTTCAAAGTAATCCCCTTTCCCCAATCAATACTACCCCTATAGGTAAACCAATTTTTCATCCCCTTTATCTTAGGAAAGTTGAGTCCTTTAACAAAGATATCAAGATACATCCAGGAAGAATCAAAACAACCTTCCTCGCACACACTGAGAATTTATAAGAACTCTCCCATCTTCTTCCACCAGTGTTTCTGTGTTTTTTGTGTTTGTCCTGATAGCATATAAATTTTACACTTGTGGTTCTTTTTGACGAGGTTCTTTCTTTATTTGCATATATATATATATATTTTCTTTTCTTCTTTCTCTTGCCATATAATTGTGTCAGTCTTTCTATCTCTTTTTGTTTGTCTACTTCATAAATCTTACCTTGGGGCCCATCTGGGCTGAACCTTCTCTTTCATCTTCCCTTTCTTTCCTGTCTCTCTCTCTCTCTTTTATCTTTTTTTCTTCTTTTCCTTTTATTCTTTTTCTTTTTCTTTTCTTTTGTCTCTCATTTGGGTGGGGAATCCTGATTGCTCAGAAGAGTTCCAGGGTGCACCTTGACTGCACCAGAGTTGATACATCCAGCTACATCTGTTCAGTCTTCTCCCACCAAAATGACTAGGAGGAGGAATGCCCAACAGAAGAAAAATACAGAGGATGGACCTTCTGCAACAGAGCTAACGGCTATCAACATAGACAATATGTCGGAAAGAGAATTCAGGCTAACAATTATCCAGGCAATAGCTAGGTTGGAGAAAGCCATGGATGACCAAACAGAATTGATTAGGGCCGAACTGAAAGCGACCAGACAGGATGTTCACAATGTTAGGGAGGAGCTTAAAGCTACCAGGGAGGAGGTTCACAATGCTCTCAATGAGTTCCAATCTAATCTAAACTCTCTCAAAGCTAGGGTAACTGAGACAGAAGATAGAATTAGTGATCTGGAAGACAAACAGATAGAGAGAAAGGATCAGGAGGAAGCCTGGAACAAACAGCTTAGATCAGGGAAGAATCAGGGAAATAAATGATGCCATGAAGTGTTCCAACGTCAGAATTATTGGAATTCTTGAAGGGGAGGAGAAAGAAAGAAGTCTAGAAGATGTCGTGGAACAAGTCCTTCATGAAAATTTTCCGAATCTCGCGAATGAAACCAGCGTTCATGTACTAGAGGCTGAACGGTCTCCACCCAAGATTATACACTCCAAAAAAACATCACGACACCTGATAGTCAAATTGAGAAATTATAATTGTAGGTATAATCTCTTGAAAGCCGCCAGGGCAAAGAGGCTCCTTACTTACAGAGGGAAGCCCATCAGAATAATGTCAGACCTGTCCACAGAGACCTGGCAAGCCAGAAGAGGCTGGCAAGATATATTCAGGGCACTAAATGAGAAAAACATGCAGCCAAGAATACTTTATCCAGCAAGACTGACATTCAAAATGGATGGAGAGATAAAGAGTTTCCAAGACCGGCAAGGCTTAAAAGACTATGCAACCACCAAGCCGATACTGCAGGAAATATTAAGGGGGGTTCTATAAAAGAGGAAAAATCCCAAGAATAGCATTGAACAGAAATATAGAGACAGTCTACAGAAAGAAAGACTTCAAAGGTAACTCGATGTCAATAAAAACGTATCTATCAATAATCACTCTCAATGTGAATGGCCTAAATGCACCCATAAAACGGCACAGGGTTGCAGATTGGATAAAACGACAGGACCCATCCATATGCTGTCTACAAGAGACTCATTTTGAACCTAAAGATACATGCAGACTGAAAGTGAAGGGGTGGAGAAGCATCTTTCATGCCAATGGGACTCAAAAGAAGGCTGGGGTAGCGATTCTCATATCAGATAAATTAGACTTCAAACTAAAGACTGTAGTCAGAGATACAGAAGGACACTACATAATCCTTAAAGGGACTATCCACCAAGATGATCTAACAATTGTAAATATCTATGCTCCCAATATGGGAGCAGCCAATTACTTAAGAAAACTGTTAATCAAGATAAAGAGTCATATTGATATGAATACACTAATCGTAGGAGATCTTAACACGCCTCTTTCAGAATTAGACAGATCATCGAAGCAGAAAATCAATAAAGAAACAAGAGCATTGAATGACACATTGGACCAGATGGACCTCATAGATATATACAGAACATTCCACCCTAAAACAGCAGAATACTCATTCTTCTCAAGTGCACACGGAACCTTCTCCAGAATAGACCACATACTGGGTCACAAATCAGGACTCAATCGATACCAAAAGACTGAGATTATTCCCTGCATATTCTCAGATCACAATGCTTTGAAACTGGAGCTCAATCACAAGGAAAAGTTCTGAAGGAAATCAAACACCTGGAAGCTAAAGACCACCTTGCTTAAGAATGCTTGGATCAACCAGGAGATCAAAGAAGAACTGAAACAATTCATGGAAACCAATGAGAATGAAGACACTTCGGTCCAAAACCTATGGGATACAGCAAAGGCGGTCCTAAGGGGAAAATATATAGCCATCCAAGCCTTGCTCAAAAAAATTGAAAAATCCAGAACACACCAGCTGTCTCTACACCTTAAAGAACTGGAGGATCAACAACAAATCAAACCAACTCCACACATAAGAAGGGAAATCATCAAGATTAGAGCTGAGATCAATGAGGGAGAAACCAGAGATACAGTAGAACGTATCAATGAAACTAGAAGCTGGTTTTTTGAAAGAATCAATAAGATCGATAAGCCACTGGCTACACAAATCCAAAAGAAAAGAGAGAAATCCCAAATTCATAACATTATGAATGAAAAGGGAGAGATCACAACTAACGCCAAGGAAGTAGAAACAATCATCAGAAGTTATTACGAACAGTTATATGCCAATAAGCTTAGCAACCTAGATGAAATGGATGCATTCCTGGAAAAATATAAACTACCAAAATTGAACCAGGAAGAAATCGACAACCTGAATAGACTGATATCTAATAACGAGATTGAATCAGTGATCAAAAACCTCCCAAAAAACAAGAGCCCAGGACCTGACGGATTCCCTGGGGAATTCTACCAAACCTTCAAAGAAGAAATAACACCTATTCTCCTGAAGCTGTTTCAAAAAATTGAAGCAGAAGGAAAACTTCCAGACTCTTTCTATGGAGCCAGCATTACCCTGATCCCCAAACCAGGCAAGGACCCTACCAAAAAGGAGAATTTCAGACCAATATCACTGATGAATATGGATGCTAAGATTCTCAACAAGATCCTAGCCAATAGGATCCAACAGCACATTAAAAAGATTATCCACCATGATCAGGTGGGATTCATCCCTGGGCTACAAGGATGGTTCAACATTCGCAAATCAATCAATGTGATACAACAAATTAAAATGAGAAGAAAGAAGAACCACATGGTCCTCTCGATGCAGAAAAAGCATTTGACAAAATCCAACATCCGTTCCTGATTAAAACGCTTCAAAGTATAGGGATAGAGGGAACATTCCTGAACCTCATCAAATCTATCTATGAAAGACCCACAGCAAATATCATCCTCAATGGGAAAAAGCTTCCAGCCTTCCCAATGAGATCAGGAACAAGACAAGGATGCCCACTTTCACCACTCTTGTTCAACATAGTATTAGAAGTCCTAGCAACAGCAATCAGACAACAGAGAGAAATAAAAGGTATCCAAATTGGTAATGAAGAAGTCAAACTCTCTCTCTTCGCAGATGACATGATTCTTTATATGGAAAACCCAAAAGACTCCACCCCCAAACTACTAGAACTCATACAGCAATTCAGCAACGTGGCAGGATACAAAGTCAATGTGCAGAAACCAGTGGCTTTCTTATACACTAACAATGAAAATACAGAAAGGGAAATTAGAGAATCGATTCCATTTACTATAGCACCAAGAACCATAAGATACCTTGGAATAAACCTAACTAAAGAGGTAAAGGATCTGTACTTGAGGAACTATAGAACACTCATGAAAGAAATTGAAGAAGACACAAAAAGATGGAAGACCATTCCATGCTCTTGGATCGGAAGAATAAACATTGTTAAAATGTCTATACTGCCTAGAGCAATCGATACTTTTAATGCCATTCCAATTAAAATTCCACCGGCATTCTTCAAAGAGCTGGAGCAAATAATCCTAAAATTTGTATGGAATCAGAAGAGACCCCGAATCGCTAAGGAAATGTTGAAAAACGAAAATAAAGCTGGCGGCATCACCTTACCTGATTTCAAGCTTTATTACAAAGCTGTGATCACCAAGACAGCATGGTACTGGCATAAAAACAGACACATAGACCAGTGGAACAGAGTAGAGAGCCCTGATATGGACCCTCAACACTATGGTCAATTAATCTTTGACAAAACAGGAAAAAATATACAGTGGAAAAAAGACAGTCTCTTCAATAAATGGTGCTGGGAAAACTGGACAGCTATATGTAGAAGAATGAAACTCAACCATTCTCTTACACCGTACACAAAGATCAACTCAAAATGGATAAAAGACCTCAACGTGAGACAGGAATCTATCAGAATCTTAGAGGAGAACATAGGCAGTAATCTCTTTGATATCAGCCACAGCAACTTCTTTCAAGATACGTCTCCAAAGGCAAAGGAAACAAAAGCGAAAATAAACTTCTGGGACTTCATCAAAATCAAAAGCTTCTGCACAGCAAAGGAAACAGTCAAAAAAACAAAGAGGCAACCCACGGAATGGGAGAAGATATTTGCAAATGACAGTACAGACAAAAGGTTGATATCTAGGATCTATAATGAACTCCTCAAACTCAACCCACGCGAAACAGACAAACACATCAAAAAATGGGCAGAAGATATGAACAGACACTTCTCCAATCAAGACATACAAATGGCTATCAGACACATGAAAAAATGCTCATCATCATTAGCCCTCAGGGAGATTCAAATTAAAACCACATTGAGATATCACCTTACACCAGTTAGAATGGCCAAAATTAACGAAACAGGAAACAACATGTGTTGGAGAGGATGTGGAGAAAGGGGAACCCTCTTCCACTGTTGGTGGGAATGCAAGTTGGTGCAGCCTCTTTGGAGAACAGTGTGGAGATTCCTCAAGAAATTAAAAATAGAGTTTCCCTACGACCCTGCAATTGCACTCCTGGGTATTTACCCCAAAGATACAGATGTCGTGAAAAGAAGGGCCATCTGTACCCCAATGTTTATAGCAGCAATGGCCACAGTCGCCAAACTATGGAAAGAACCAAGATGCCCTTCAACGGATGAATGGATAAGGAAGATGTGGTCCATATACACTATGGAGTATTATGCCTCCATCAGAAAGGATGAATACCCAACTTTTGTAGCAACATGGACGGGACTGGAAGAGATTATGCTGAGTGAAATAAGTCAAGCAGAGAGAGTCAATTATCATATGGTTTCACTTATTTGTGGAGCATAACAAATAGCATGGAGGACAAGGGGCGTTAGAGAGGAGTAGGGAATTTGGGTAAATTGGAAGGGGAGGTGAACCATGAGAGACTATGGACTCTGAAAAACAGTCTGAGGGGTTTGAAGTGGCGGGGGGGTGGGAGGTTAGGGTACCAGGTGGTGGGTATTATAGAGGGCACGGCTTGCATGGAGCACTGGGTGTGGTGAAAAAATAATGAATAAGTGAAAAAGAATAAGGTGAAAAAGAATCCACTGTATATTTTTTCCTGTTTTGTCAAAGATTAATTGACCATAGAGTTGAGGGTCCATATCAGGGCTTTTCTGAAAATAAATAAATTGGAAAAAAAAAGATACAGGATGGGCTGTAATCGGGGACATACTTAGGCTAAACATTATTTGTTGTTCATCTGAAATTCATATTTAACTGTGCTCCGATATTTTTATTGACTAAAATCGACAACGCGGGGGATGTTGGCCGCTCATGGCCGCTGTAACTCAGCCTGTCGAGGAAGACTTCATTTTAATAGGAAAAAGTCCCCCCCTCCCACCAATGCTGTGTTACACTCATTAGTGGTGGCTTAGAGGGTTCTCCTGGTGTAAGGAACTATGAAAAGTGGCTTCAGAAGCAATTTAAAGCATCCTCCCCCTGCCCAACCATTGGACACATGTGGGTTGAAGAGTACAGATCCTAAATTTTTATGTTTGGAGGGATTCATGATTTAACTTAAAAAAAAAAAATTTATTTATTTAGGAACGCCTGGGTGGCTCAGTCACTTGAGTGGCTGCCTTTAGCTGAGGTTATGATCTCAGGGTCCTAGGATTGAGCCCCACGTTGGGCTCCTGCTCACAGAGGAGTTTGCTTTTCTCTCTTTCTCTCCCTCTGCCCCTCCCCACTGCTTGTTCTCTCTCTCTCTCCAATAAATCAGTAAAATTCTTTTTTTTTTTTTTGCTTCCTTACCTTTTCTTTTTTTTTTCCCAATTTATTTATTTTCAGAAAAACAGTATTCATTATTTTTTCACCACACCCAGTGCTCCATGCAAGCTGTGCCCTCTATAATACCCACCACCTGGTACCCCAACCTCCCACCCCCCCGCCACTTCAAACCCCTCAGACTGTTTTTCAGAGTCCATAGTCTCTCATGGTTCATCTCCCCTTCAAATTTACCCAAAAGCACATACCCTCCCCAATGTCCATAACCTTCCTCCCTTCTCCCAACCCCCCTCCCCCCAGCAACCCACAGTTTGTTTCATGAGATTAAGAGTCACTTATGGTTTGTCTCCCTCCCTATCCCATCTTGTTTCATGGGTTCTCCTCCTACCCACTTAAGCCCCCATGTTGCATCACCACTCCCTCATATCAGGGAGATCATATGATAGTTGTCTTTCTCCGCTTGACTTATTTCGCTAAGCATGATACGCTCTAGTTCCATCCATGTTGTCGCAAATGGCAAGATTTCGTTTCTTTTGATGGCTGCATAGTATTCCATTGTGTATATATACCACATCTTCTTGATCCATTCATCTGTTGATGGACATCTAGGTTCTTTCCATAGTTTGGCTATTGTGGACATTGCTGCTATAAACATTCGGGTGCATGTGCCCCTTTGGATCACTACGTTTGTATCTTTAGGGTAAATTCCCAGTAGTGCAATTGCTGGGTCATAGGGCAGTTCTATTTTCAACATTTTGAGGAATCTCCATGCTGTTTTCCAGAGTGGTTGCACCAGCTTGCATTCCCACCAACAGTGTAGGAGGGTTCCCCTTTCTCCGCATCCTCGCCAGCATCTGTCATTTCCTGACTTGTTGATTTTGGCCATTCTGACTGGTGTGAGGTGATATCTCATTGTGGTTTTGATTTGTATTTCCCTGATGCCGAGTGATATGGAGCACTTTTTCATGTGTCTGTTGGCCATCTGGATGTCTTCTTGGCAGAAACGTCTGTTCATGTCCTCTGCCCATTTCTTGATTGGATTATTTGTTCTTTGGGTGTTGAGTTTGTTAAGTTCTTTATAGATTTTGGACACTAGTCCTTTATCTGATATGTCGTTTGCAAATATCTTCTCCCATTCTGTCAGTTGTCTTTTGGTTTTGTTAACTGTTTCCTTTGCTGTGCAAAAGCTTTTGATTTTGATGAAATCCCAAAAGTTCATTTTTGCCCTTGCTTCCCTTGCCTTTGGCGATGTTCCTAGGAAGATGTTGCTGCGGCTGAGGTCGAAGAGGTTGCTGCCTGTGTTCTCCTCAAGGATTTTGATGGATTCCTTTCTCACATTAAGGTCCTTAATCCATTTTGAATCTATTTTTGTGTGTGGTGTAAGGAAATGGTCCAATTTCATTTTTCTGCACGTGGCTGTCCAATTTTCCCAACACCATTTATTGAAGAGGCTGTCTTTTTTCCATTGGACATTCTTTCCTGCTTTGTCGAAGATTAGTTGACCAAAGAGTTGAGGGTCTATTTCTGGGCTCTCTATTCTGTTCCATTGGTCTATGTGTCTGTTTTTGTGCCAGTACCATGCTGTCTTGATGATGACAGCTTTGTAATAGAGCTTGAAGTCCGGAATTGTGATGCCACCAACTTTGGCTTTGTTTTTCAATATCCCTTTGGCTATTCGAGGTCTTTTCTGGTTCCATATAAATTTTAAAATTATTTGTTCCATTTCTTTGAAAAAGATGGATGGTATTTTGATAGGAATTGCATTAAATGTGTAGATTGCTTTAGGTAGCATAGACATTTTCACAATATTTATTCTTCCAATCCAGGAGCATGGAACATTTTTCCATTTCTTTGTGTCTTCCTCAATTTCTTTCATGAGTACTTTATAGTTTTCTGAGTATAGATTCTGTGCCTCTTTGGTTAGGTTTATTCCTAGGTATCTTATGGTTTGGGGTGCAATTTTAATGGGATTGACTCCTTAATTTCTCTTTCTTCTGTCTTGTTGTTGGTGTAGAGAAGTGCAACTGATTTCTGTGCATTGATCTTATATCCTGACACTTTACTGAATTCCTGTATAAGTTCTAGCAGTTTTGGAGTGGAGTCTTTTGGGTTTTCCACATAGAGTATCATATCATCTGCAAAGAGTGATAATTTGACTTCTTCTTTGCCGATTTGGATGCCTTTAATTTCCTTTTGTTGTCTGATTGCTGAGGCTAGGACTTCTAGTACTATGTTGAATAGCAGTGGTGATAATGGACATCCCTGCCGTGTTCCTGACCTTAGTGGAAAAGCTTTCAGTTTTTCTCCATTGAGAATGATATTTGCAGTGGGTTTTTCATAGATGGCTTTGATGATATTGAGGTATGTGCCCTCTATCCCTACACTTTGAAGGGTTTTGATCAGGAAGGGATGCTGTACTTTGTCAAATGCTTTTTCAGCATCTATTGAGAGTATCATATGGTTCCTGTTCTTTCTTTTATTGATGTGTTGTATCACATTGACTGATTTGCGGATGTTGAACCAACCTTGCAGCCCTGGGATAAATCCCACTTGGTCGTGGTGAATAATCCTTTTAATGTACTGTTGAATCCTATTGGCTAGTATTTTGGTGAGAATTTTTGCATCTGTGTTCATCAAGGATATTGGTCTATAGCTCTCTTTTTTGATGGGATCCTTGTCTGGTTTTGGGATCAAGGTGATGCTGGCCTCATAAAATGAGTTTGGGAGTTTTCCTTCTATTTCTATTTTTTGGAACAGTTTCAGGAGAATAGGAATTAGTTCCTCTTTAAATGTTTGGTAGAATTCCCCCGGGAAGCCATCTGGCCCTGGGCTTTTGTTTGTTTGGAGATTTTTAATGACTGTTTCAATCTCCTTACTGGTTATGGGTCTGTTCAGGCTTTCTATTTCTTCCTGGTTCAATTTTGGTAGTTTATATGTTTCTAGGAATGCATCCATTTCTTCCAGATTGTCAAATTTGTTGGCGTAGAGTTGCTCATAGTATGTTCTTATAATAGTTTGTATTTCTTTGGTGTTGGTTGTGATCTCTCCTCTTTCATTCATGATTTTATTTATTTGGGTCCTTTCTCTTTTCTTTTTGATAACTCTGGCCAAGGGTTTATCAATTTTATTAATTCTTTCAAAGAACCAGCTCCTAGTTTGGTTGATTTGTTCTATTGTTTTTTGGTTTCTATTTCATTGATTTCTGCTCTGATCTTTATGATTTCTCTTCTCCTGCTGGGCTTAGGGTTTCTTTCTTGTTCTTTCTCCAGCTCCTTTAGGTGTAGGGTTAGGTTGTGTACCTGAGACCTTTCTTGTTTCTTGAGAAAAGCTTGTACGGCTATATATTTTCCTCTCAGGACTGCCTTTGTTGTGTCCCACAGATTTTGAACCATTGTATTTTCATTATCATTTGTTTCCATGATTTTTTCAGTTCTTCTTTAATTTCCCGGTTGACCCATTCGTTCTTTAGAAGGATGCTGTTTAGTCTCCATGTATTTGTGTTCTTTCCAAACTTCCTCTTGTGGTTGAGTTCTAGCTTCAGAGCATTGTGGTCTGAAAATATGCAGGGAATGATCCCAATCTTTTGATACCGGTTGAGTCCTGATTTAGGACCGAGGATGTGATCTATTCTGGAGAATGTTCCATGTGCACTAGAGAAGAATGTGTATTCTGTTGCTTTGGGATGAAATGTTCTGAATATATCTGTGATGTCCATCTCATCCAGTGTATCATTTAAGGCCTTTATTTCCCTGTTGATCTTTTGCTTGGATGATCTGTCCATTTCCGTGAGGGGAGTGTTAAAGTCCCCTACTATTATTGTATTATTGTTGATGTGTTCCTTTGATTTTGTTATTAATTGGTTTATATAGTTGGCTGCGCCCACGTTGGGGGCATAGATATTTAAAATTGTTAGATCTTCTTGTTGGACAGACCCTTTGAGTATGATATAGTGTCCTTCCTCATCTCTTATTATAGTCTTTGGCTTAAAATCTAATTGATCTGATATAAGGATTGCCACTCCTGCTTTTTTCTGATGTCCATTAGCATGGTAAATTCTTTTCCACCCCCTCACTTTAAGTCTGGAGGTGTCTTCGGGTTTAAAATGAGTTTCTTGGAGGCAACATATAGATGGGTTTTGTTTTTTTATCCATTCTGATACCCTGTGTCTTTTGATTGGGGCATTTAGCCCATTAACATTCAGGGTAACTATTGAGAGATATGATTTTAGTGCCATTGTATTGCCTGTAAGGTGACTGTTACTGTATATTGTCTCTGTTCCTTTCTGATCTACCACTTGTAGGCTCTCTCTTTGCTTAGAGGACCCCTTTCAGTATTTCCTGTAGAGCTGGTTTGGTGTTTGCAAATTCTTTCAGTTTTTGTTTGTCCTGGAAGCTTTTAATCTCTCCTTCTATTTTCAATGATAGCCTAGCTGGATATAGTATTCTTGGCTGCATGTTTTTCTCGTTTAGTGCTCTGAAAATGTCATGCCAGCTCTTTCTGGCCTGCCAGGTCTCTGTGGATAAGTCAGCTGCCAATCTAATACTTTTACCATTGTATGTTACAGACTTCTTTTCCCGGGCTGCTTTCAGGATTTTCTCTTTGTCACTAAGGCTTGTAAATTTTACTATTAGGTGACGGGGTGTGGGCCTATTCTTATTGATTTTGAGGGGCGTTCTCTGAACCTCCTGAATTTTGATACTCGTTCCCTTTGCCATATTGGGGAAATTCTCCCCAATAATTCTCTCCAGTATACCTTCTGCTCCCCTCTCTCTTTCTTCTTCTTCTGGAATCCCAATTATTCTAATGTTGTTTCATCTTATGGTGTCACTTATCTCTCGAATTCTCCCCTCATGGTCCAGTAGCTGTTTGTCCCTCTTTTGCTCAGCTTCTTTATTCTCTGTCATTTGGTCTTCTATATCGCTAATTCTTTCTTCTGCCTCATTTATCCTAGCAGTGAGAGCCTCCATTTTTGATTGAACTTCATTAATAGCTTTTTTGATTTCAACTTGGTTAGATTTTAGTTCTTTTATTTCTCCAGAAAGGGCTTTTATATCTCTGGAGAGGGTTTCTCTAATATCTTCCATGCCTTTTTCAAGCCCGGCTATAACCTTGAGAATTGTCATTTTGAACTCTAGATCTGACATATTACCAATGTCTGCATTGATTAGGTCCCTCGCCTTCGGTACTGCCTCTTGTTCTTTTTTTTGTTGTGAATTTTTCCGCCTTGTCATTTTGTCCAGCTAAGAGTATATGAAGGAGCAAGTAAAATACTAAAAGGGTGGCAACAATCCCAGGAAAATATGCTTTAACCAAATCAGAAGAGATCCCAAATCGTGAGGGGGGATTTCTCCCCCCTCACGATTGGGTGAGGGATCTCCTCTGATTGGGATCTCCTTTGATTGGGATCTCCCAATCTCTTCTGATTGGGATCTCTTCTGATTTGGGGATAAAAAGAGGTTCAAAAAGAAAGAAAGAAAAAAAAGAAAAAAAAGAATTACAAAAAAGAGATTGAATTAAAAATTCAATCAAGAATTTAAAAAAGAATTAAGAAAAAAAAGATTGAAGAGATTAGGATCTCTTCTGATTTGGGGATAAAAAAAGGTTCAAAAAGAAAGAAAGAAAAAAAAGAATTAAAAAAAAAGAAAATGAATAAACAAAAGTATAAAAAAGAAAAATATATATATTAGATAATCTAGTTAAAAAACGTTAAAAGAGAAAAGGGTAAAAGTTATAAAAAATTTTAGCAGAAGAAGAGAAAAAAAATGAAAAAGAAAAAATTAAATTAACTGCAAGACTGAAAAATCACAGGCAGAAAGCCATGAGTTCCGTGGTTTGTTTTCTCCTCTGCTGGAATTCTGCTGCTCTCTCCTTGGTATTGAAACTGCACTCCTTGGTAGGTGAACTTGGTCTTGCCTGGATTTCTTGTTGATCTTCTGGGGGAGGGGCCTGGAATAGTGATTCTCAAGTGTCTTTGCCCCAGGCGGAATTACACCGCCCTTACCAGGGGCCGGGCTGAGTGATCTGCTCGGCTTTGCTTTCAGGAGCTTTTGTTCCCTGAGCGCTTTCCATAGAGTTCCGGAGGACGGGAATACAAATGGCGGCCTCCTGGTCTCCGGCCCGGAGGAGCCGAGAGCCCGGTGCCCCGCTCCCCTGTGCGCCCTCAGCGAACAGCTCCCAGTAACTCACGTCTGCCTAACCTCCGGCCGCGCTCCGAGCTCACCGAGCTTGCGACCGGTTCAAGGCAACTCCAAGCTGCGAGCTTACTGTCGGCTCTGTCTCTGCAGCCGGCTTTCCCGTTCCAATATCCGCAAGCTCTGCGACACTCAGACACCCCCGATCCTTCTGTGACCCCGCGGGACCTGAGGTCACGCCGACCCCGTGTGGGCTTCGCCCTGGTTTAGCCTCCGGAGCGATGTCCCTCAGCGGAACAGACTTTTAAAAGTCCTGATTTTGTGCTCCGTTGCTCCGCCGCTTGCCGGGAGCCGGCCCCTCCCCCTGGGGTCTATCTTCCCGTCGCTTTGGATTCACTTCTCCGCCAGTCCTACCTTTCAGAAAGTAGTTGTTTTTCTGTTTCTAGAATTGCTGTTCTTCTTCTCTTCGATCTGCCGATGGATTTGCAGGTGTTTGCAATCTTTAGATAAGCTCTCTAGCTGATCTCTTGCTAGCTGAGGTAGTCTCAGCCTGCTACTTCTCCACCATCTTCACAATGTCTGCTTCTAAATCAGTAAAATTCTTTAAGAAAAAAGATCTTATTGATTTATTGAAGAGAGAGCACGAGCAGGGGGAGCAGCAGAGGGAGACAGAGAGGGAGAAGCAGGCTCCCCGCTGAGTAGAGAGCCCAATGTGGGGCTCGATCCCCAACCCTGAGATCATGACCTGAGCCGAAGGCAGAGGCTTAACATACTGAGCCACCCAGATGTTCCATGATTCAAGTTTTAACACATAGAATAGTGAATAAAGAATGTAGCTCAGGGGCGCCTGGGTGGCTCAGTGGGTTAAGCCTCTGCCTTCGGCTCAGATCATGATCTCAGTGTCCTGGGATCGAGTCCCGCATCGGGCTCTCTGCTCCGCAGGGAGCCTGCTTCCTCCTCTCTCTCCCTGCCTCGCTGCCTACTTGTGATCTCTCTCTCTCTCTCTGTCAAATAAATAAATAAATTAAAAAAAATTAAAAGAACATAGCTCAATATTGTATCTTGTGTGATTATGGGCATATGTGTGTGTGTGTGTGTGTGTGTGTGTGTATGGCACAGGAGTTTTGAGGGAGGGTGTAAAGCCAGCCTGCCCTGGGGTGAAGTCTCAGGTCTGCCGATCCCCGCATGGATGATCTACAGCAGCCACTTCCAATGCTTGCACTCAGATGGCCTCAGGCACCAAGGGAAGTCATAACACAGTCTGTGCCACGGAGTAATTGAAATGATGTAGCAAGTTAATGTATCAACAACATTCAAGGTGGTTAGAAGAGTGTTGTTACATAATGCATCACATTTACTGTGATGTCTGGTGGTGTTAGCATCGGTGATAGTGAGCTCAGGTGATGCTCTCTCCTCCTGGAAACCAATTACTCTCTTCCTGCTTCAGTTCCTTCATGCATACATCAGGGACCACACTGGTATCCAGCAGATGGGCTCAAGGCATGACCTTGACCAGCCAAGGCATGACTTCTCCAGACTGTTGCCAGCATGGTCTCGGGCAGCCCACCCAGCTTCTCTGAGCCTGACTTCTCATCTTTGCTATGGACAGGGAGAGAGCGCCCATTTCATGGCATCATTGAGAGGGCAGGACCTAACCAAGGAAGAGCTAGGGGCAGTGCCCAGCAGGTACCACGGAAATGCCTGGATGCAAGATACTGGCGGAAGAACTTGAAAGTACTCCCTTCTGTCCTTCCTTCCCTGGGTCATGGCCCTTTCCTGCTCCTCTAGCTTCACCAACTTTTGAGTGGTTTGTGCCAAGGATTAAAGCAAACACGTCACAATTAAATCTTTTTCGTTAAATTTTACAATGGACCCATGGGGTTGGTTCTTTCTTTAGCTGTGTTTCCTGGATGCAGAATTGATGGTACGTCCCTTGCTCAAGGTCACTTGGTTTGTGGGGATGGAGCCTGAGGGGAGCCCATGTGGTCCATCCCAATCCCGTGCTCTTTCTCACCACTAGGATGCTGAATTGGGGAGGGGGCCCCAGGAGCCTCCACCTCCTCATTCTGGTGATCTGAGACAGAACAGGGGTGGAGGGAGACTGCAGTCACATGGGCCCGCAGATGCCCGTCCTGGCCCCCTTGTTTCCTGGGTGCCCTTTCCCATCTTAATCCCTCCACCTAACCCCATTCACCTGGTCTGATGAGGCTCACTCCAAGGAGAGGTGAAGCCCAGGATGTGTTGGTGCTGACTGTGGCTCAGTGGATGGGCTCCTGGGTCCCTGCCTTTCCCATGCAACCGTTGCCCAGCTAAGCAGTGACGCTCAGTCCTCTCTATTCCTGTGCGATGCTACCTTCAGGGTGTTTTGTTTTCTTTTATCCTTTTTTAAGGATTTTATTTATATATTTTTAGAGAGACGGGGAGAGCACAAGACAGAGGAGACAGAGAGACAGAGAGCGAGCAGGGAGGGGGCAGAGCGAGAGGAAGAGAGAATTTCAAGCAGACTGCACTGAGTGTGGAGCTAGGCGTGGGGCTTGATCTCACAACCCCAATACCACGACCTCATCTGAAACCAAGAGTCAGAGGCTTAACCAACTGAGCCACCCAGGTGCCCTCAGGGTGGTTTGCAGAGCAAAGACCACTGTGGCCACTTGGTTAAATCAATAACGAAAACATTAAAGCAAAATTCCCAAACCCAATATTTTCCTTAAGCCTTTCAGTACAACTGACAAATCCTAGCATCCTAGCTACAAAACTAGCAAGTTTTAACATTTATTTTAAGGGGTTCTTTAAAAGACCAGTTAATTGAATTTCTTTGCATATTTTAAACTGTATTGTAAATTTAATTGTACATTTAATATTTCTGCTCTTTTTAAGCAGTTCAGATGTCATTTTAAAAGCAAAACTGTCTTATGTATTTAAACAAGCATAATATATTTAACAATGAGCCAATTGTCTTTAACATTCCAATATGATCTTAGCATTTAAGCTAGATTTCTTCTACTTTTCAGTTTAAAGTCACAAGGCAAAAAAATTGATTTCCAATCACATTCTTACCAGGAAAAATGGCTGGTTCTGTAACATAATGTGGTAAGTGATCTTCACCACTCTGAATACTTCAAATACAAATGTTCTCCAATTACTCCGTATCTTAACGGAAAAATAAAATATGCAGGTATGATAGAATTCATCACCTCTGTTATCGATTTTAAGCTTTCTTGGGCTTCCAGAGCTCCTAAGGATATAAGTGTAACATTTCCAGAGAATGGAAATCCCAAGCAAATGAGAATTTATTTCTCCAGGTGCTGGGGGAAGCTCTTTCCTCATTAGAATAAAGTGAGTTGGAGATTGGAGACGTTCAGCTGGGACAGGGATCCCAGGAGCGGACACATTCTCAGCCTCTGGATGGCCTTGTTAGGACTTCATAAGGGACTTTGTGTCCGTTAATAGAGACACCATTCTTTCACATGGAGGATCTCACAGCCCAATACCCAGGACACAGAGGGCACACTGCTCTGGCCCTTGACTAGATTACTCCACTGTGTTCGCATCACTTCCAAGTTCTTCCTTCCAATCAGGGCCATAGGCTCCCAGGTGGTTCCCTGAACACACACGGGGATCCTCCCACCTCTCTGCCTGCCTCTTGGGTCTTAGTGGCTAAGGTCATCCCAAGGACACTCACTTTCTGGGCCTTCATCTTCAGCCTGTGATCAAATAAATTTGCTTTGTCCTGTTGCCCCGTGCATCATGGGACTATTTTCAGTCCTGTCTGTGGTCACTTTCCTGCTTAAAGTGGGACTCTGTTAATCCAGACTCTCTAGATCATATACAGAAACATAAATACAAACATATGTATATGTATACACACACACATATGAATACATATATGACTTAAAAATATTTTAACCCTTGAACACACAGTAGCCCATTCATTAAATGCCTTCAGAGAAATGAAATGACATTTTAAAACGGCTGTTCTTTTTAAATTACTTAATAGACTCTACTAGCAAATACATAAAGATTACAATTACTATAAAATTTATTACCGTACTTACATCCCAGCATATTCTAAAACGCCATATAATTGATGTAATTAATTCAGTCACACACACATACGCAGCCGTATGATTAACAGAATAAATGAAACTCGTACATGCACATACGTATGGGCCAGCACAAGCACCGCGTAGGACTTAAATAAAAATACCCCATTATGTTTTTCCTTTTGAATCAAATGTTTTTTCCTCTGAATATAATTACCTCATTGCCTTTCACAGAGTCACTTTATTTCAATTAACCATAAACCATTACCATGAGTACTGGGGTTCTTAAATGCTCGAGATGTTCATAACTGGGCCAGTGAAAGCCTTTAATTAAAGTTCTTGTCCCCTTTAGAATTGCCTTTAAGATTTAAAACATACTCTTGCTTTCTGACGACAGTGACAAGCTGCAGAACTCTCCTGACTTTGTTTTTGCCCCAAAGGCTTAGAATCTGCTTTTGTCCCACGAGAGCTGGATTCCTTTGGCTCATCTGAGGCTGGAGGCCAGAATCTGGGGTCTCCCGGCATTGGTGGTGGGCAGATGGGCTGCTTCCAGATAGCAATTTGGGTTAAATGTTGACCTTGATAATTTAAATTCAACATCCTAGTGTTCGTACCCCTCCTCTGTGTTTCGTGGGATTCCTCCAGCCCTGGGACATTCTCTGACGTCATCTACCTTCCTCCAGGCCCCATGTGGTCCCGTGGCATCTGCTTGCTGTTTCTGTGAGACTGTTCCCAGGGTTTGCTTGATTTGGATTGGCTGGTTCTTTGGTGATCTCTCGCCTCAACCAACCCCCTGCTTTCTCAATGCATACACTCTTGGTATCTTTCTCATTCATTCTCAAGGTTTGTTTTGTTTTAAAGACTTATTTATTAATGTAAGTCATCTCTACACCCAACATGGGATTCAGACTCACAACTCTGAGATCAAGAGTCACATGTTCCACCAACTGAGCCAGCCAGCCCCCCCCTCCCCCGCACCCTCCCCCCCCCCCCCCCGCCCGTTCTTATGTTTTTCTGGTTGGTTTGTTTGTTTGGGTTTTGTTTTTTAAACCACGGCCATTATAACGGTAACTGTCAGATATGCACTCCTAGACCCAAACTTTCCTTTTCAGGGACACATCCCCGACTATATGGCAGACCAGGAATTTTACAAAATATACACAGAAACGATCCCTTGTTCAGTCAAAGTTGTATTTTCGAAAAGAAAATCCAACAGGAGGGGAGACCCATCAAGGGCTACGTTCAGCCCAGTTTTGAATGCAGCAGCGAGAAGGAACAATGGAGGAAAGGAGAGAGAAATGACAAAGGGAAGAGGGGAGAGTGGAACGAGGGAGGAGAGAGGGTTAAACAGCGGCGAGTATCGTAGCCAATGAGGTTTATCCGAGGCGCGATTATTGCTAATTAAACAGCAGCGAGTCTCCATTGTCATGCCGTCTGCAGTGGGCAGGTGGATGCTGGAGTTGCTGGGACTTGGTGGCAAAGGGAGTCAAGCATCGAGATTGGAATCCAGTGGGGTCCCTGGGTGGCTCAGTGGGTTGAGCACCTGACTCATGGTTTCGGCTCAGGTCGTGATCTCAAGGGTGGTGAGATTGAGCCCCGCGTCGGGCTCTGTGCTCAGTACAGTCTGCTTAGATTCTCTCCTTCTCCCTCTGCCTCACCCACTTGTGCTCTCTCTCTCCCAAATAAATAAGATCTTTTTTTTTAAAAAAGATTCGAACCTTGTGATCAGAAGCGCTCCTGGGAAATTACACTCAAACTGTATAATTCTCAGTCTTCTCTTTTGGAAGGCGATGGTGGTACCATATGTGAGTTTAGAAAGCAAATATAAATAAGCCTGATGAAATACTTGGTTCCTGGTCTTCAGTCCACCTCCGTCAAAGCAGCGAGTGAGTAGGGGAATCAGTGACATACACCCATACACAAGTGGGTGCTGTGCATTGAAGATCTGCTTTCCAAGGGGACGTCACTCTGCCTTGAGCAGGTGTTGGGAAGATGGGCAGTGAGATGGACTGAAATGTGATCTGCGTTTTTGATAGTTCGTGATCCTTGTGATCAGCTCAAAATAGTGTCTTTAACCTGAGAGTATTTTAGCCCCTTAGATATTTCGAATGCAAAATTATTTCTTTTATGTAGGCTGATGAAGCTAAATATTGTTAAATGGTTTCAAAAATTGGTGTTTATCCACAAGATTAAATAATTTTAATTTTCCTTCACAACCACATAAATAACAGCTGATCGAAATTAGAATTACAACACTCCCACGATTAGACCCTTTGTGCTTTCCTCCCACTACCCTCCAGCCTCCGAAAGGGTCTAATTGAAGGAGAGATAATAGGAAAACTACTCTTCCCAGTGGGAAGTGAGTACATCATACTGTCTTGGAAGTCCGTGCTGCTAAACTTTGACACCGGTGAAGGAGGGATCTAGATAAATCGATGAGGGTATGCAAGGATATTGTTCTAAATGTATTTCAGAAAGGCTTACTTAAGAAGTTTCACCTCAAGCGTGTTCTACCGGAAATTTCTCAGCACCGTCCTATAAAGTCAAGTTTAAAGCTGTCTTGCCCATGGTCATTTCGTGGAGGTCCCAAGGTATGTGGCATTGCTAGGATGGCAGAGGTGAATGCCATATTTAAATTTCAATTAGTAACCAGTATTGATCCCTTTGGATAATCTCTGGGCAGAGAAAGTTTCTCCTTTTTTATGAAAGTGGCAAAAGGTCACTACTTTCTGAATGTGAAAAGATAAGGCCTCAGTGGGGTCTTTGTGTTTTCAAAGAAGCGACTTTTTGCGTAATTCTTCCTCTTGCTCTTGGCTTTGGCCACAGGGAAGACAGATGTGAGCAGGGCTTTGGACACTCCAGTCTGACTTTGAAGTTCCTGGTGACCCTTCAACCAATCTGAGGACATGTGGCAATGCTGTGTAAAATAATGTGGCAGGTGGCCTACCTCCTTCAGCAGCTCAGAGGGGCACCCAAGAGAGACACAGGGAAAAGGGAAGGACAGGACAAGTAAATACACAGAGTGCACACCTGGGGGGCCAGTGTCACACCAAAACTAGTAAATAAAAGGTCAGAAAAAATACTTTCCCTCTTTGAAACCATAATAGAAAATAAAAGAATTAATGAGGAAGCACCAAAAGAGGTAAGGCTTTCCTTGTTTTGCTCTCTCTCTCTCTCTCTCTTTTTGGAGAGCTTCCTCCTGAGGTGACATTAAAACTAAAACTTAGTATGTAGTATGAAGTTCAGTTATCTAAATAGGAATTTTATTACCTGAAATGCCAAAAAGTGGCAAAATCCTGTGAAAACAAAATCTCTACATAAAGAGCACATGATTTGGAGTCTGGCCATTTCCAGGGCTGACTTACAGTTTCTTCTGATCAAGTTAATCAATCTCTTTGAACCTCTTTTTTTTCCTTTCACATTTAATAAAGATAATTCCTCACTAGGGGCTTCGTAGATCAAAGAAGATAACATCCATGAAATAACTCTCATGGAGATAACACTTAGTGATAAATTTCAGGTGACGTTGCTATTATTGGAATTTTTAGAATAATAATATTGGGGGCATATGGTTGGTGGTTTGGGGGCAGGGGCTCTTATTTCTGGCTTTGGGCAGTGTATCAGTTGTCATTTGGTGGTAACATGGGTGGCAGGGACATTGGATCTTCTCCCAGGGGTGAAGTCGCTTTATAGGTTAAATACCAGGATAAACACAGATAAAACCAGAATTGATCGATTGGTATCTAACTCCAGAATTAAATGCACAGTGGGGAAGCTCTGGGCATTCATGCAACATGTCTACGTTTGCCTTGTCCTGCCCTGAGCATCCATCCGTATCCTGTGATCTCGAAAGCTAGACTAGATTAAATCTACTCCAAACAAACATGACTTCTCTCTGACTGGTGCATAGTTGAGGCACAGAGCAGAGTTGCCAAGAGACTCGATGAAGAACTTAAATGTCATTCATACTGGCACTGGGTGATTTTTACTGAAGACTTAGCGTATGTTCTGACTTGGAGGAAAGAATCCCCAAGAGTTTCTGGAGAATGTAACCAATCAGGTCTCGCTCAGGCTGTGTATGATGGTTACTGAGAATAAGGAACCGGTAATAAATGATAAATTATAAAGAGATGAAACATTCCCATTGACACCATGTCTTTTAGAGATGTGTGGTGGAGTTCAAAGGGGAATGGCCAGTGACAGGCCATTTGGTGCAGCACTTTGGAGGCAATGATCACAATCCACATGGCATGTCTACGTGTGTGGGGAAATCAGCTACGAGAGAAAACAAGTCATTCCATGTGTAAGTTGCTGAGCTCAGTTGTATGTGTAATGTGGACGAAGTATAGAGCAATGTCCTGGGGCTAGTGGGGGAGGGATGCATGGCTGCTCCGTGAGTCGGGGTGGATTCATAATTACATGCCACCAGGCAGGAACTGATGCGCCTAAATAAAATGAAAAGGAGCACATTCACAACTGTGTCCACACGAGAGCGAGCAGACCCAAGAAGCAACACCACCCTAGCAGTATCTCTGTGCTACTGAGTAAGTTTATAGACCAAACTGACGGGCAACCCACAGGGGGCACTGTCCTCAGTCAATGTGCAAAGTGTGAGAAGATGCTCAGTGGGACTTCCGCCCTTAGGTCTGTGTCCTGGGTGAGATCGCGAAGCAGATAGACCACAACCTAGAGGCAAATTACCTCCTGGTAATCCAATCAACGGATGGCCAAGGGCTGTTTTTTTGCCTAAATCTGTGCTCATGAATATAAACACCTCCAGGAAACACAGAGGAACAAAACTGGACAGGTGGGGAGTCTGGCACACTTCTGAGCTCCAGTGCGTTATTCACAGAAAGCCTCTCTTGCACCTGTCTTTCATGTTTGACCTCCTCCACCCAGGCAGGCTCAGCATTTTTCTTGAGTCTTGGGTCTACAATGAGCTAAGTGGTGACCTCTTGAGATGCCTGGGGTTCCATTAATTAGTGACCTGTTCACATTAAACATTACTTTTTCTAGTCTTCTCTTTCTAGCCTTCAGCATTAAGGAGGTCCTGTTTCTCATCTTGTAGAATCTTCTCAACACTCTTCACCTGCAGGAAAATTTAACCCTTTCAAAGGTTAAATGTCTCTTTGTACTTCCTCATCAGGCAGAAATTGACTGGGAGCCACATGCCCTTCGTGGAATTACCACAAAGCAAGGTCTTCATTTTTCTGCAGGGGTGTGGGGCGATGACACCCAGAAGTCAGCATGGGGCAGGCTGGCTCGACATTTAGGGTGTTGTAGCTCAACTGAAATCCATCTCTATGTCTTATGTTGTAGGGTGTAGGTCCACGAAGGGCTTCGCTCCTCCAGCTCCTTTAAAGCCTGCACTGGAGTCACAACAGCCCCCTCCTATCCATCATCATAAGGACTCCCAATTTACATGGATGACATGAGAAAATTCATATACAGAGCCATAAAGCAACGGCTGATATGATCTCTTCAAAAGGGAGGGTCCCCTTAGGATTCCAGAAGATCTTTTTTTTTTTTTTTTAAAGATTTTATTTATTTATTTGAGAGAGAGACAGTGAGACAGAGCATGAGCAAGGAGAAGGTCAGAGAGTGAAGCAGACTCCCCATTGGAGCTGGAGCCTTATGTGGGACTCGATCCTGGGACTCCGGGATCATGACCTGAGCCGAAGGCAGTCGTCCAACCAACCGAGCCACCCAGGCGTCCCAGGATTCCAGAAGGCCTTAAACATGCAACCGTGGCTCTTGTCTTGGGCTTCCTGTTGTCAACTACCTACTATCTCAGAAAAGCCACCATACACACACTGATGAAGCAAAGCTGAGTTCTTATTATAACCCCTACAGCAAAGGGAGCACTTCCTTGACCAAGGTTAGCAATGTCTTAATATGGGGGAAGGCAAGGTAGGATGTGTGTTATCTTACAGTGTTTTTTTGTGCAACCAACAGCCCCAAGGCCAGTGGCGATAGTGGGATAGCAGGCTCGGTAGGTTAAAATTTCACATCTGTACTGTTTTCCGAACCACACAGAGTATAAAATGAGTCTCTCCACTGTATCCATTTGGATACTCTTGCTTTTTCTTTAACAAGGAATAGATCCTATTTAGCCTCACCCCAAGGAGGTAGCATCAGGTTCTCCCTGTGTTCTTTATCCTTCCTGCCCACGAGGATAACTGTTTTCACTTTCAGAACAGGAGGTTACTAAGGGAAATGCTTTGTCTCAGAAAGTTCAGACGTCTAGAGAGAAGACTTCGCTCAGAACATCTGAAACCTAATCATAAAGCAGAGACATCTGCGAGGAGATGACGAATCATGAACATGTCTGCCAAAAGTGGCTTTGGCTGAGAAAATGATCCGAAGTTGCTATTTCTGCTCTAGAGTCCCCTACTTCTCTTTCTCCCACACTCCTGTGAACGGTACACATTTCCCTGCAGGATCTCCGTGAGCAGAGTAACTGCTATGTCTCGTGTCTCTTGCCGAAAGCTCTCAACCTTATCAGGTGCATGGCTCCCCTTCTGGCAGAGAATTCACAGAGCCTTATACAAATCACGAGAAGGCTTGTTGAGATCCCCAGATCCACCGGTCAAAGTCAACAAATATTCAGAATAGCATAAGCTTTGGGTTCGGCTTCTGATGACTTGTCCTCTGAACAAGTAAGGCTCTAGTAAGCAGCCTTGTGGGAAGTGTTCAAAGCTGAGTCAATAGAGTCAGAATCAAAGACTTCAAACTATGTTCCTTATGGATATTGGCCCACCATCAAAGATCTCCAGTGAGAATCAGGAGGCTAGTGTTATCTTTAGAGCTCTAGACATGACGAGTGGTGAGTCAGGGGCTGATGCTGCTGCCTGTCCATCAGTGAATCTCTCCATTTCCTTGCCCATAAAATCCTGGATTTGGTTGAGGTGTGACATGCCCATCCACAGTCTTTGGGTTCTGATTGGCCACAGATAATTGTGGCCATCTAATCCCATTTATCACACACTTGTTTTCTTGGCCTCTGTTGCAGCCAGGGGAAGAGTTTCTGCTGGGGAACCTCTTGGATGAAAGCCACTTTTTCATCTGCTTCCTTCCTGCTTGGGGCACAGGTGTGATGGTTGGAGCTTCTTCAGCCATATAATCACCATGAAGTGATAGCCAAGAAGATGAAGAGTCAATGTGCTGATGCTACAAAGAAGACAGATGGACAGTGGTTGGATCCCAGAGGTATCACAGAGAGTGTGAACATCATCACAGAATCATAGAACCCCAAGTTCCCTGTGAAGAAAACAATTCGTGTCCTTTTCACTGGAGCCACTGCTGGGTGGGTATTTATCCTGCTAGAGCTGAAGCCTTAGAAGTTATACAGATACTATTCACAATTTCGTTTTTTTTTTTTTTTAACCATGCCAGGATTAGTTAGTGACCAGCCAAACAGAAAAGAAGAAAAAAGAGAGCAAAATCAACCGTAATCTCCTCCCATGAGTATTTCTGACTTTCCATCCTGTTTGTTCACAGTTCACGTTGTCCTATCCCCCTCCCCAAGACAAGCAGGAAATACACGTGGTCTTGGGTCTGTCCGTTCCATCCCCCTTCCCTAATTCTCTAACTGCAAAGTTAGAATAAAGAAAGCCCTGACTTAACTCAACAGCACAATATTTTAAATCATCTTCTAATGAATGTTATCCCGCATCGTGGTAACATTCCGGCAGCTTCCTGCATGGAGCGGGCACCCAGTACCTGTTTGCAGGTTAAATATTTGGCACATTGGAATGCCTGTGTTTCTCAGGAGTGAGGCAGGAGTCTGCTTGTTTATACTTACAGAAAGTCACTGGCTTATCTCTGGGGTTTCTAGCACAATCTCTTCGGAGGGTTGGCATTCTGGAAGGACCACAGTTTTAATAGCCAGATAATCCAGTCACAATGACAGGCGACCTTCGGAAAGACGAAAATCTCCTGGCACTGGGATTTAGCTCTGAGAAGCATTTTAGAGGCTGCTGGCCACACAAAGAAAAGCAGCCTCGGTGCTGATAAGGGGAAGCTTTCCAGTCAGTGCCGCTGATAATTAAGTGGCCTTGTCTGAAAGTGGAGATATACACAGATGCAGTTGGGGATATTTGATTTTAAAAGGGTCTAACCACAGAAGAGAGAATAAAAAAGGATTTTTAAAGAATTGCCTTTAAGACTCTTTTGATGTCAGTCAAACTTAAAACACGTCGCTGCCCAAAGACAATCCTTTATTGAGAGGCACCATTATAGAAATGTGGCTGGGCTGGGCGAACGCCTACAGTGTGCTTTTTGTATGCTTTTTAATGCTTAAACGTGTGCATTGTTGAATTTTTAGTATGCGAGTCTGCGTTCTGTAAGGACGGAGGCTGCTTATTTAGCGAACGTAGCCACAGACTTTGAAGGCAATTAGAACAGGACGAACCTGGGGCCGAAGAGAGCACGCAGACTCAGAAATTGCTTCGTCGCTATCCTGGACTGGGGCAGCCACACAGACGGTGGGTACAGACACGCCGCCTTCCTAAGAACAAACGCCCCTTATAAAGTCTGCCATTAGGAGGTTGAGGTATTGCAAGTAAGGAGACTTTATCAATAACCTTTCTGGCTGTACCTTTCGATGAAGAAACAGAGAACAATAGTTCTATATTATTCTGGAAGATATGCTTGAATCTGTCAGCTCCCGTGGCAGTGGATGGTTACTCTACTCAGTTTTTGAGCAAAACGCCTTAGTGCCGTGGGACACCCCAGCCTTGTGACCCTCTGTGGGTGGGGGAAGGGTGTGTGTACCGCGTGACTCAGGAGCCAGTCGGCCCAGGGTTCGAATCCTGACTCTGTCGCTGGACAGGAAAATGAGAAAAAGGGGAAGCATAAGGAGAAGATCGCGAAGGATGGTAATATCCCAGAAAGCGATTTTAGCCACAGTATAAGGTCATGAAACTCCAGGGAAATGTTCATACCCTGTGCTTACATTACTGTGACTTCGATGAAGTTTTTTTTTTAATTTTATTTAGTTATTTGTTTTAGAAAGAGACAGAGAGAGAAAGAGCAGGAGTAAGAACAGGGGGAGGGGCAGAGGGAGGGAGAGAGAGAGAGAGACAGAGGGGGAAGCAGGTTCCCTGCTGAGTATGGAGTCCCAGGTGGGATTGGATCCCACCGCACTGAGAGCATGACCTGAGCTGAACCAAGAGTCTGAGGTTGAACTGCATGAGCCACCCAGAACCCCCTTCAACAGTTATGTGAAAAGTTATGCATGTGGCTTGTTTTTCCATATATGAGAAGAAGCAAGCAAAGTTTCCCACCGAGTACCTGCCCGGTCACTCTCAGGACTTTTTCTCTCTCTCGTCCTTTTCTCTTTCTTCCTTCCCTTCTTCCCTCCCTTCCTCCCTTCCTCCCTCCCTGTCTTCCCCCCTTCCTCCCTCCCTCCTTCCATCCCTCCCTCTCCCCCTTCCTTTCTTCCTTCCACTAACATTATTTGATATTCATCAAGAACCAGCAGTGCTGTTTTGAATGTACAAAAATAGATTCCTCCAAGTGGCTGTCCCTCCTCCCCCAGCCCCGAGAGATGATAGATTGCTTTTCTCCCCTCAGTGCAAACCAGAAATGGAAGCAGATGAAGCATGTCTTCCACAGTGTCAGGCTTGCGGAGAGGCTGAGCTGGGACATACCTGGAGAGCAGGGAGGGGAGGGGTGATCTGGGCCCACACACGGGGGGGGGGAGGGGGCGGGACTCCGCTCTCTCCCAGGCTGAGAAAGCATCCTCACAGTGCTACATGCCCCTTTAGTGGTTTTGCACGTTCTTCCCTCAGAATTGGCATTTGGATGGTTCAGAGGTAAATAAGTCGATTCAGTGGCTTTAGGAAATTTGTTATCAATACTCATGGCACACGGGCGGTTATTAGCAGATATGCACAGAGCGGAAAAAATATCTAAGTGGCAGACGTTCCCGATCCCAGCTGAGGGTAGCAAGGTTACCTCTGTCTTTTTGTTTTATCTCTCAGACCGTAAACAAGGGTCCTTTCCACTATCTATCTCCTACCACAGTTCTGTTTTGGATTTTTTTTTTTTTTTTTTTTTTTTGAGGAGCTGCCTAGTACTCCTTCACGCAAGAAGGCTGCCATGTGCCTCCCAGAAATGCTTCTCCAGATAAAATCCCTCCACTACTAGTTCTAACGTTGGCCCTGAGTTCAGCGTCAAGGAACCAACCATATCTGTTAAGCAAGGTGTCTTTCATCACAAAGACACATAAAAAAAGGTCGTTTTGGTCGGTGGATGAAAATGTGACAGAGGACACCCGGAACCTTAAATCTGTATTTCCTCTAGAAAAAAAATAGCTCTGATTTTGCTAACTCAGTAGCGACAGTATAGAATGCAATTACTGTGGACAATGAGAATCGGCTTCTACTTAGGGAAACAGTCTAGGGGATTCTGATTTTTCCATCCTTATGGATTTCTTTTTCTTTTTCTTTTTTTTTTGTGCAAAGAAATAGAACATCATCTTGGGCTTAACATCGCCTCCACTTTCCATGGCGGAGCCATCCTTTTCGATACACTGACTTGTATATTTCAGAGCTGCCTCTGTTAAAAGCATAACAGGGAGGTTTTGAAAGGGATTGGTTTTTCCAGGTCTGTGCATATGGTAACCAGTCTCGTTCCTGGCTGCTTGTGATATTTACTATTTCTTGGTCGGTCGGCACTTTTATGATGCCGTGACTCAGATTTTATAGCTGTTTTACTGGGCTAATTTTCTGTGCTGCGTTTCTTCAGCCCTTTCCAGACACCCAACGAGCTCACTTTTAGTCACTTGCTGCTGTGACCTGCATCCGCCGCCCCATCCCGGGGGCCCCCAACCGTCCAGAAAGCACCCGGCGGTCTGTGCTCTCCAGTAATCTGGAAACAGAGGTCAGGGAGGAGAAAAATGCAGCAGGAAAAGTCCTCCAGACCTTTCCTTGTGCAATTATTAGGCGATGAGCAGACCCTCCCTTTTCTCTATCATATTTCTATGTGTTGTGACAGCCGTAAAACAAATGGGAGTAAATGTTGAATTATGTCCCAGGTCTCCACCAGAATAAGTTAAGGTGGCTGAATTATTATTCTTCCCCGTCTTGACAAGGGTCCTTGGTGAAATCTCACCGTCATGTGGCTCTGATTGGGTGGGGCCTCGTTTTCAGTTAGGGAAGCAGCAGAAGGAATGTGGCATTTCGTTCTAAAATTTGTCTCTCGATTTGAAGACGGGTGACCCCATCTTCTTCAACCTCAGCCGCCATGAGTGTGTATGTTTTTGACCCATGACCATGCAGAAAAGCAGGTTGGGCTCTGTCCTATGAACATCTCATGTTCCATTCTCTTGGTCTCCCAGTCCACCAGGTGGAGAGTCGTAAGCAGGGAGCACTACCTGTCTGTGTCTGGGTACATGATCGCAGAACCCAAGGGGCCTGAGCACCCTGCGGTGCTGGAGATTGCTGTGTTTCCTGGGACACGGGGCTGTCAGTGCCAACCCTCGGAAGTCCCAGACCAATGGAGCAGTTAGACCCCTGATGCTTGATATTCCTTGCAAATCAGTGGCCCTCTGCCTTCCTTTGGGTGTCTCTGTAATAGAAACCATCAAAGGAACTCCAGAACTTGGAAAGGAGGTGGCAGAGGAACATTGAATGGTAAGTCTTGTCTGTGCACTCACTCGGAGTGATGCATCGAAGAAGCCCTTGACCTCAGCCATTGCTCATGTCCCTGGAACAGTGGCAGAGAGCAGCAAGCAACATTACATGATCACACCCCACCTAGGACTGCAGTCCTTCTGCTCTGGAGGCTTAAGTGAATTGCAAGAAATAAGTAATAAAAAAAAAAAAAAAGAATAAGGTTAAAATTCCCATCTGTGTTCTTGTTTTTGTTTGTTTGTTTTTTAAATTACATTTTTAAGCCTATATACCCATTAAAAAAGCCAAGGAGGAAGGACATCAGGGGTCCCAGCTGCTGTCTGCCCTCACGGGTCTTAAGCTCTGTCCAGGTGCTGACCACGCCCCATCTGGAAGAGGAAGATCTCCTGCAGGGTTTCTGGCTGACGAGTTATTAATTCAAGACTCGACACCTGTGAAGACTGTTCTCATTAGTGGCCCCATTTGAACAGACCCAGATCGGCACAATCTTATTAATATTCTTGCTCACACACGCGGTTTTTAAATAATAGATGGTCTTGAACGTTTCCCAGGTAGTTTTATTTTGTATCGTATATTTTACCCAAACTTCTTTGAATTATTTAGTTAGCATAAAAAAGGCAGTAATCATGCCATTTACCTCTTCTGATTTTTCCCACTCAGCAGGATCTTAAATTATTCCAATATTTTGCATCAACAACAGAAATAAATAGCCGTATATAAAATTTAGGTCACATCAAGATTTTCTGACCCAATAAAAGTGTTAGTTATCTAAGAAATCCTTCCAGGCAATTATAAATATGTCAAGATAACATAAAGGTATGGCATTTGCAATGGAGTCCAGAGTAAGCATTTGAATGTGGTTGTAAATTATTATATTTACGATTAAATATGTACTTAAAGATACACACTCCTGTGTACTCTTGAGAGCTGACATAACCAAGATTCAATTTTGAGAAACTCTGCGGAGAAGAAAGTGATTGTGTGCTAGGCAAGGTTTTGAAGGAGGTCAGGAAATTAAAAGACAACAACAACCACTAATAACAATGTCAGTAATTTGGGTTTAGTTGGCTTGCAGCAGAAGATGGGTGGGAAGGGACTTCTTCCACCCCCAGGATTTGTCAGCCCAGAAATGGAGCACTAAAGTGGCATGAATTGAGTGATTTTTCACTGTCAGTGAATTTTAGCATGTAGGGTAGTTTTTTTGTTTGTTTGTTTTGTTTTACATGGGCTATATTGCCTTGACCTCCATGGGTCAGCAGTTGAGACTTTAAAGATCATAGTTCCCAGAAACTGTTGTTCACTTTTATCTGTTTATTGAATGTCTTATGACTATAACTGAAATCAAGCAGAACCTTCTGTCTACCAGCCCTGACAAGTGAAAGCTTTTAACCCTACTGATGCCCAGGACACAACTTGCGGATTCTTACTGAATGGAGTAGGAGGAGGGTCTGGCATGGGGGTGTTTTTCAAGTTTCCCGGATAATTCTACTTAAACCCAGGGCTGAAAAGCACCTCCACAGAGAACCCTCATGAATGCTGACATGACTTGATTGAGACTAGAGCTGTGCCTTCTTTTCTAGCAGAAGGTTGATGCTGACAGATTGGGACATGCGATTTTATTCCCTTCTCAAGGAAAAAGCTCACGTTTTTTCTTCCTAGAGACCTGCGTTTTCCTGGCCACAGACACTAGATAAGAAAGTTGGGCTTCCAAAGTCTGGGTGTTTGGTGGTGGGTAGCTGGATTTTCCCAGTTGAAGGGGGGTGGCTGGGGCTGGTGACCCAGTTTGGAAGGGGAAGCAGGAGGTGTGATTAGATCAACCAGATGTCCAGGTTCACCCAGCATGGAGGGGTTTCTGGAAATCGGGACTTTATGATGTTCTGTGGCAAGGTGAACTGGGATGGTTGATCATTCATCTTGTAACTCAAGGATAGCATCTGAAAGGGCCAGAACATCACGTGAAGGCATCTGGGAACCATTCCAGACAGGATATGCATCAGGTCTCCAGCCCCAGTGTGGCTTAAAGGTGGGGAGCTGATGCCTCTGAGTGGATTCTATGGACACAGGTCAGGGGGGCACCCGAGGTCAGCCGCCATGATGCACTGAGGACCAAAAGATTTCCTCCATTCTGGATTGAGCAAGCTTCCAGGAATCTAGAAAGTTCCATGATTGATGGGGAAAAGGTCACTTGAAAATGACCATGGTTGCTTCCTGCCAGACCAGATGGATGGAGCAGAGCCAGACTGGAGGGCAGTAAGAAAAACAGACTAGATAGGCATCGCACTTAAGCACGTGACATGACATGCTCACCTTCTTAAAGTACTGCATTCATTGAAATGGAGGAAGGAGTTAAGTAAAGATTTACAAAGACTACTCAGAGGAGGGAATGGGAGGGAATGAGCCTCAGTCCTCCTAACCCCTTCTCCCTGGGTCCAGCAGCCCCGAGAACAAGTGCTAATGACTACTTAGCTCCAGAACGGGCATCTGAACAACATTCGACTTTCCATGATGTTCCAAGCTCACAGGGACCTACAGAAACTTGCATTCCCCAGGGATGATACTGAGCCATATCCCTGGATAGCTCCATGCCCCTGTCAGTTAGGATAGGACCACTCACATGACCCATGATGGACAGATTGTGGATCTCAGTCACGGGGTGGGAGGTGGTGGTTGTGCCATCATAAACAGATGTGTGCCGTGCTCCAGACCTCCATATCCAAGCGCAGAGTGACCTTCCCTTTACTGCACCACAAAGACCCAGAAGCTCTGAAGCTGTGACATGTGAGCGTAAGGCATGGCCAAGGACAAGGACACCTGGTGAGGAGACCACACAATGGTCCAGCCCTTATTTCTACAGCCCAGTGTCAGGTCAGGCTGAGGTTGTCTGCATTCACAGCAAGGAGGCAGCCCTTGGGGTGAGTCCTGCCTGTGTTCGCTGGGGTCTAGTCCCAATCAGATTCCCGCCAGGTGACACCCACCTCACCATCACCCAGCCCAGACCCAAGCCCTCTGAAGACTCAGCCTGAATTTCACATTTTTAACTCCGCCAAGACCATCTAGAGGAGGACCTCCCGACTGCAAAATATGTAACCAGGCTTGTTCAACACGTTTGTCTGGCAGTACCGCTGTGTTGCCATTGATCCACAAGGAACACTTTCTCTGCTTCAGCATCTTTAAATGCTTGAGATGATGTAGATTCCAGGCCACAGAGAGGTTTGAAAGGAGCACAAGGATGGTTATCCTCAAGGGAAGAGGAGGAACACGTAGACTCCAAGATTTCAATGACGACGCCGGTGGAAATCTATCAATACAGGTGTGATCAGAAAAACCAAGGGAGACGGGAAGCGATCAGCATTACTGTTCTCTTCTTTTGGCTGGAACTTGGGGGTGGGGCGCAGAGAATCCTGTTGGGTTCCACGGTATCAAGTGGGTGTTTCTTGGAAGACCTTGTTCCAATTTTGTTTCCAAAGAAGTTACAGAAATTAACCTTCATTTTAAAATAACATGACAAGGGCATTTGTAAAGGCAAATTTACTGGGAATTATATAAGAATCTTGAAATCATTTTTCTTCTTGTAGTCAGGATCCGAGTTATTTTCTATTTATATGCAAATGTCAGATTTTGTTTTTTTTTTTTTTACAATGCTGAAGTAGTATTTATTTCCTCAAATTTACACGAGTGGAGTTCTGATATGATAGCAGAGGCATTCCTGACTCCAAATGCGTGTGGAGACAACTTTGCTCATTTTAATTTTTAGAGATGATGAATTATTCCATTTTTCACAAGAGTATAACGATTTATTGATTTTAAAAATCAGCACTGAATTTTAAGAAGTACTCACCTCGTAGAGGCAAAGCCGATGGGCAGAAACACTGGCTTTCTCTTTAATTATCTGCAACTTGCTATCTGTATAATGACTTCTGGGGGCGAGCCCTGTCTTGGTTACTTTGTATTTCCCTGGCAATCTGTGTATCTGATTGCTTCCATTTTAACTGTATCTTAAGTCCTTTCTGGGAGAGCAACTTATAATTAAAATGATTACTAATTGTGTGTTTTTAATTAGCAGACGCCGAGTGAGAAATTACAAAACAATTTGGTTCCTGCAGGGAGATGAGTGACCAGAGACTAATTGCTATCTCGGGACAGTGTTCTTTATGTTTCACTCCCTTTCTGCAGACAAGAGCTTATACAATTATAGCTTATTTAGAGTAGGATGGAGTACAAACAAGCAAGAAAACAAGGCAGGCAGATCTACTCGGCTGTTTCTCATCATCTTATCATGCAGTCAAGTCCAGGAAAAATCAAGAGGGGTCTGAGACATCTGCTTAGGACCAGCCCAAATTCAACCTGACCAGGCAACAGCATCTAGAGATTCTGCAGAACCAGAGCCTGGGGACACCTGGTGATGGTGTCAGCAACCCAAGCCTCAGAGGGAAGATCACATCGGGAGGCAATTATCTGACCCTGGTGGTTTTCAGGACTATTATGAACAGTGCAAAACACTTGCTTCATCCCCTTTCATCTTCTTTTTCCCAGACAGCCCCAGTCCTCATGAGACAGGGTCTTTCCTAGGAGATGATAAATGAGAAGAGAATCCATTTGAAATGAATGAACATTATCAAGACATGCGTACTTAGCGACTTGCCTGCTAATGTCATGTCTGTGTATGCAAGGAATTTATTACAGCACCCGTTTTAACTTAATTTGATCAATGCAGGGACTCACCGTTGACATACAAAAGCAGAATGAGATCCCAGCGGGAGGTGGCAGGGCGCCTGATGTCATCGGAGTGTGATTCTCCAAGGCTGCCATCGTTGAAAAGCCTACAGATGCTTTTGTGGAGGAGTAACCCCTAGCACGCTTTCAGGTCTGCTGTGATTTCAGTCCCCCACTTGTGAAGATATGAGAGGTCAATGGTTATCAACATCAGAATCCCTTAGAAGGCTTGTGAAAGCAGACTGCTTGGCGTCAGCCCCGGAGTTTCTGACTGGGTGGGTCTGGGACCCAAGAATTTTTACTTCCACCACCATACTCTGTCCAGAGACCACTTGGAGAACCACCACTGTGGGTTATGAGGGACGTTGCTGGAAACTGAGTAATTCCATCTGGGAAATATGGAAAGTTTAGCTTTTATTGCCCCTGTGGCTATCTCTCCTGCCCTGATCTAAAAGGGTTTTCTGTAGCACCAATGAATATAGTTTGTTTGCATGGTCTAAAAACAAAGGGAGAGAAAAGGCTGCAAGCCTAGTGTTTCCAGAAGACTTCAGACTTAGAAATAGCAGTGGCATTGCAGAGGGGCCAACATAGGGAGGGAGGAGACTAATGGGCATTTAATTATGGAAATCATACTCCTTTGATGGTAATTTGAAAAATAAATAGGCAGAATCAGCAACACATCAGCCCTGACTTGGGAGTCAAATTGTCTCAGGATCCTGGTTCCATGACTCAGCTGGCCCAGTAACCTTGGTCAAGGCTCTTTGAAAGTTTAAGCCATCGTTCTTGTCTGTGGAATAGAAGACCCATACCACTTACGTTGCAGCGGTACTGTGGAGAGCAAACAGAATGCTGCAGAGAATCGAGTAAGAAGAGCTCAGTATGTGTTAGGTACGATCATTCTCTTCTCATCAAACTACCAGAGAGAAACAGAGGTGAGCTTGCGTATAATCTGGGGAATCAGCAAGCCCTGCTAGTATTAGCAAGGGGAAACTGCTACTAAACAGTAGAAGTCTATTCTAGAATGGAAAGAAAATTATTTTCTACATAAGATTTTACTTAGTCATAAAATAAGCTTTTTATTTACTTATTTAACAATTTTTTATTGATCAAATAATCATGTAATAAATGAATACATAGAAAAAGAGATACATTTTCTGAAGCAGAAAGAAAGATATGAGGCTGTTTGAGCAGTTGTGACACGGGGAAAAGGGCCCACCCTGAGGGTTAGAAAATAATGTTTCATGACCTAAGAGGTAGGAGAACAATTGGGAGATAGAATAATACACTACCACCCTATCATTCAGTATTCCCAAAGAGTGGGCTCCAAGCTCTCTTTCCCTCTCATATTACCTCTGCTCTCCTGGGTCTGAAACGCTTGCTCATCAGGTCTCAAACTCTCAGAATATTCTGATCTCCACACCTTCTTTTCTTCCACATCTTCTTTTTCATTGAACAATCCTCGCTATGCCTCAATATGCTCATCTGTAAAAGGCAGGCAATAATCCCATCCCAGAAGGCTGCAGAATAGAGTTTTTGAACATGCCTGGTGTGCAGTAAACATGATGTAAATTCTTGCTGTGATCATTATTATTAATTGTTATTACCTTCTACGTGATCTACTTCAAAAGCCAACTTCCACCCGAGGCTCCCCGGCTGGTCCCAGCTGAGTGATCATTTCCCCCGGGGTCCGTCAGGGAGACAGAAGGACAATCGGCTGGATTGAAGCAGAGGAAGGGGATTGTCGTATGTGTTGTAATGAGCCTATGAAAGGTGCCCGGTTATTCTTTTTGTGAAAGCATAGCTGTATAGAGGGTATTTGGAGTTTCGTTTTAAACTGAAAAGTGTTACATCAGGGAATGCAGAAAAAGAGTTTCACATAAGAAGACACAGGGGAGGACTCTGTAGAGGAAAATGGAGGGCTGGGATTTGAGGGTTCTCTCAACCCCAGAGCCAAGAGTCTGGGCTGAGACACACCCCAAAGCATCACATGCTGGGGGCTGTCCCGGTGATGGGCATCTGTTGTCCTTACAGGGATGATTCTAGAAGGGGAAAAGGAAATATAAGGAAGAAATGACAGTGATTGGAGGCTGTGGAAGCCTGTAGCCTGAGATGCTCCTTTTAGGGACAATTTGAAAGGGAGTTCAGATTCATTTTCAGAGGTGATAAAAAGTAAAGATTCTGGTGAACAACGAAATGGCTTAACGGCATCTCAGGGGTGCCACTGCCTCCTGGGTTCTCTAGACCCCCAGAGGAGAGCCCCTCCCCTCCCCCAATCTTGCCTGCACCCCAGGATGAGTAGATGCCTTTGACTCTAAGTAATGCAGAGGGCGTTTGAATTCTGAAACCCACCCCTTTCTTGATGGTCTCTCCATAGCATAATGGAAAACTTTTTAATTATTCCATCGATTGCCTAGTTATTTAATTCTTCAGCTTCCTAATGGAGCCAGTGTGGAATTTTATTGCCTGCACTTCTGTATTAGATAATAAAAGGAGAGAAGCCTTTCATGACCACATTAGATTATGTTAAAACAGATTGATTCCTCCATATACATTAGTTCTTGTTAATGAAAGACAGAATGTCTGCACTCAACAGGTGACCACCTTCCACAGCTGGGCTCCAGGAACTCAGAATAGGCTGACATGGATCAGGTCCATGGTCAATAAGCTGGTCTAAAGGGCCAATCCAACCTGCTACTTATTTTTGTATCGCCCAAGAACCGAGGATGAGTTTTGCATTATTAAATGGTTGAAATTAAATCAAAAGAAGATATTTTGCAACATTAGGAAGTAATGTGGTATCATAATTCCGATGTTCATAGATGAAGATTTCTTGGAACACAGCCATGCTCGATCATTTATGGATTGTCTACAGCTGCTTTCGTGAGGTAACAGCAGCGTTGAACGGGAGCAACAGAAACCTGGGGCTGTCGAGTGGGGAGCTCCACTGAAAGGGGCAACGGATCTCCCAGTTCTGGATGGCTTGGTGCTACAGGGGCTGGAGGGGGGTCTGTAGGGTCAGACTTTCCAATGGTTTGAGATAAATAGCAAGTTTTTCTCATGTGCCATATATTTTGTTGATATCCATAACTAATTCAATAATCCCAAAAAACACATACAGAGTGGGCTGACAAGTCAGACGCTCTTCTGTGAGGTGTTTCCGGCCAATGAGAAGCCATAACGCTATTTCTGTCTTAAAGGTCAGTCAGCTCCAAATAACCAAGAAGTGAGTGGCATTCAGGATGGCCAAAGGACTCCGTCCACTGCTGTGTCCTCCAACGTCCTTCTTGATATTTACGGCAGACAACAAAAGCTGATTCTCTCAACACCTGTTCTGAACCACCTTCCTCCTTGGCTTATTTTCCTGTAGAAGATTGGAGGGAAAAAAGCGTCATTGCCCACACTTCCCTCTGGCGGACATCTGACCACCGATGTGCAGAATGGGGGAATGTATAGGTTTCTGAGAGGCTGTTGTCTTCGCTGATCTAGATGTTATTTCTCTCGGTTCCCTCCTTCTTCTTGCTTTCAAAAATCCTTGACCCATGAGGAAAAAGCCCACACCCCTGCTTGCTCACTGCAAGCTGCCTCAGGCCCAGATGGCCTGGCTCTGGATTTCTTGTTACAGGAGGAAAAAATGCCACTGTTGGTTTAAGCCAAGGTTATTTGGGTTCTGGAGGCAAATGAGTTTCTAACCGATCTATTGTGGTTCCCTGTATCTCTCCAAAATCTGAACTTCATGCCGCTCAGGAATCTTTTTTTTTTTTTTTTTTAGATTTTATTTATTTATTTGTTTATTTTTTTATTAACTTAGCATGCAGGAGGGAGGGGCAGAAGGAAAGGGAAGGAGAGAATCTCAAGCAGACTCCAGGCTGAGCCCAACTTGGGGCTCATCTCACGACCCCGGGATCTTAATCTGAGCTGAAATCAAGAGTCAGATGCTTACCTCACTACGCCACCCAGGTGCCCCAGAAATCTTTTTGTCAATGCCAGGCTTTTGTTGAAGAAGAAATGACAAGAGAACAGTAAAGTTTTTTTCGTCTCATAAGAAAGAAACACTGTTTCTCCCGATACTCCCCCACGTCTCTTCAGCACTTCTGTTTTGTGCAGACCCACCTGCCTTTTCTAAAGCAGCTCATCTCTGGAATTGCCCTCAGGGTGGGCTCTCGTCTTATACGGGTCTCTTCCTGAAGAGATCCTGAGGGACGGTGTACCTGGAAAGTCAGTCCATCTTAGAACTGGTGATAACAAACAGGATGAACTGGGAAGGTCTCACCACTGAGGAATCCTATTCCGGTCCCTACCTCCAGAGGAGCATAGCGAGGGAAGACTTACTGTGTGTGTCTTACCCACTTCAGCTCAGCTTTGCATGGTTGGGCAGCAGCATTGGTGCCAATGCAGAGATCCACTTCAAGAGTACAAGAGAGTATGATCATGTCACCTCCCCCCTTCAGAGCTTTTCTGTGACCCAGCGTAGCCTGTATGTTGGAGCACATATGTGATACCTACTTAGGTCAGTTACATTGGATGTGGCAGTGCTCGGTCCGTCCCCTGTCTGGAGCCTCACACCTGCTATTCCTTACCATCTCCTATGTCCTGGGCTTCATCTAAACACCACTTACTTTTTCCTGCTTCTCACAGTCAGGCACTTTGAGTGAAATGATGGATGGATGGATGGATGGATGGATGGACGGACAGATGGACGGAAGGATGAATGGACGAAAAAGGATAATTTAAATCAATCTCATAGTAGGTGTTAAAATATTTTTTGAATGTAAATTTGAGCCATAAGTAAGTTGACATTTAGCCTAAGGCAGGGGACCTCGTAACTTAACTAACAACGCTATAGCAGGAGTTTGAACGGATGAGTAGTAAATGTCAAATGAACCATTTGGACCAATCTGGTCACTGTTCTCTTTTAAGTCCAACGGCACCTTTTCAGTGGTCACTCCCTGGTCTGGTTCCAGACCCCTGGGCAAGACTTGCAAGGATGTTATATACGAAATACCCACCTGGCCAGCAGGACCCAAGTTAAGGAAGTGCCCGGCATGCTTCTAAGATCAAGGAAATGCTAATGGCCCTTTTGACTGGTGGAAATTGACTTGTGTCATTTTTCTTCCTGAGCTAATGGAAAGGTGATCTCACTTCAAGCCGTCTTTCTGACTGTTCTTGCCCTCACCCATCAGCAGAGATATTAAAGTTCTGGTATGCTGAATTTCTAAAGGCCAAGATGTGCATTTGGCTTAATGGTGTGACGCCAACCAAGGAAAACAAGGCCATAAAGACAAAGAGAGACACCGTTCTGTTCCCCTAATTCATGTCCTGAGGGTCAGGAATTAATGAAGGAGGCAAGAAGAGGGAGCAATTAGGATAATCTGGACCCCCGCTTGGTCTTCCCCGTCTTGGCAAAACTACTTTGTGACTGAGATGAACGGAGTGAGTGCCCCCAAGTCCGCATGGATGGGACCCTTTCTTCATCTGAATAATAATGATAATAGTAATAAATACCAAAAAAAACCAAAAAACAAAAAACAACCATTTACTCATGCTGATACTACAACTGGTGTTCTCCCTTGTAAACTCATTTGATTCCCGCGATGGTCTGAGTTGGTAGAAAACGCTATGGTCATCCTCGTCTTACACACGGAGAAACTGACATCTAGACAACAGAAGTAACTTGGTCAAGGTCACCCAAGGGTGTTTGGACCTGCCTCACCAGACCACCTGCTGAAGGCAGGGCTCGCCTAGCGCCAGGGAGCGACCTTGACCACTAGGGGCAGCACTGAGCTATCCATACAATTGTCCTCTCCAGCACTCTGTTCCATACATACAAACAGAAAGTCGGCGTAGGTTTTAGCTAAACACTGTTATTTATTTGGTGTTGCTTTATTTTACTTCCTTCAGAGGGGCTGCTAAAATTACAGTAAAGCCACATTATAAAGAAAGCAGGAGGTAGGACACATCCCCAAGGACAAAGTAAAGGAAGGTGACAGGGATCAAATTTGGACGCGGGGAAACAGATGGATACCTCTTCCCTGCTCCAGCGGCTGAAGGTCATGTGTGAGTGACCTGAGTGGGACACTGAAGTCCCTAAACTCATCTACTAAGTGGACTTCAGGAAATTAAAATATGTAATGGGAGAGAAATGACCATTTTTCTAATGATCCTAATAACATCCTTGTAACATCACCTTTCACCTTTTCTGCTGCTTTGTATGAAGAGCGCTTAGCTGTGGTCAGAGAGAGTGATGTTACAAGAAGGACACACACACACACACACACGCACTCATGCACACATGTATACACGGGAGCACCGACTCTAGAAGCCTTGGGAGCCAGGCTGCTCACACACAGACAACCCCAAGGATACAATGATATAAAGACATCTCAGTCACCGATGTGGATTGTTCAGTTAGATCAGTCTCGTTAAGCACATCGTGCTTGATTTGGATGTGCCTCTCGCCTTCTTTCCTGCCAAAGAAAATTACCAGGGAGTGGGCAGGAGCAGAATATTAGTGTTAATCGAAAAGTTTATTCCTCTGCCATCTGCTGACTTCAAAAGAGGGAGCTGTCCAAGGACAACTACTTCCGTGGGCCAGGTGGAGAGAGAGAAGGGGTCTCCAAGGAATGAGCACAGCTGGTCATGGAGGGAACCTCACATTCAGGCCAGGTAGGCATATGCTTGCTTGTTTCTTGTCAAAACCTCTTCCAGCGCAATAGTCCATATTTTCAGCAGAAAGTAGGCTGGGGCAGTTGATACCTGCCTCCCCATCATCATTTTACCTTCCTGTGCCGCATCCCTCCTCCAGGTTCCCCAGTAGGAAAGGTGCGGACTGCGGTGAGGAAGGGAACATGTGTTCTCTCCAGAGGAGAAGTTGCTACTCATGAGCATGAGGTCCTGTGGTATCCCAGGCTTGGTTTTCCCAAGAAGAGATCCTGAAATTAAAACCAAAGCATAGGAAGACAGAGAGCCAAGAGTCCTGAGAGAGATTGCATTCATTGAGTCCCTTGATCAAACTGTGCCTAAACCAATACTCAAAAGTTCTCAGTGATACGGGCCATTTAATATCCCCCCCCTTTTTTTTAAGCTGATTTGAGTTGGGTTCTGGCACTAGCAACACAAAAGGGATTAAACTCAATGAAATCAACTCTGATATCACTAATACAAAAGGCAAACTGTGAGGCAAGTTAAAGACCCAGACATCCCTGGAACCACGCCAACCAGGGAAGGGATATCTTCATGGAAGAGGAGGTATTTGGCCTGGATGGGACACAATCAGAGAAGGAGAAAGTGCTTCCAAGGAGAATGGATAGTAAGAATGAAAGCAGGGGGGTTCAGAAATGCTGCAGAGTAGAATGTCCACACAGCTCATTCTCTCCTGGACAGTCCTGACATCAGCCTGCTGTCCTAAGAAGGTGTTAACGATGCTTCCCTTCACTCTCAATACTGTCCTGGATTGGTTGTATTATATGGTTACCCTTTTCTTGGGGAACCTGGAACAACCCAGATTCCTAGCACCCTAACTGCCTATATACATGGTTCAGCTTTCTCCAAATGGCCACCAGTGTTGTGATCATCAGTGCCATCCAGGGAAGAAATGTGGAGTCAGAGAGAGATGGGCATCCTTAAAGTGGGCCAGCAATGAGCTCAGTTTGGAACCAGATGAGGGAAGTTTGCCTTCCTGGAAACAGTGGCACTTGGCAGACAGGCTGTCGGTGGAAAGGATGACTCAGTAGTGAGTTGCATCCTTGCCAGAAGTTTGCCTCTTTGAACTAATTACTGTCTACCCAAAAAATGACAGGCATTTTAAAATAATGGGAAAATAAGCCCCTCAATTCAAGGACACATGTCAAGTTGGGGCAGTTAACATTCTGAAAGGTCCATTAGTATAGGAGGCTTGGGAAAAATCTCTTCTTATAAACTCCTAATCACATTAGGCATTTCGGAAACAGAGTCAGGAGGGAAGGAGTTTTGTGTTGGTTAAATAGCACTTCTTGAATAAAGTGCATCCCCAGAGACCAGGGTCAGAGCTTGGGACAATGTCTGGTTTTGCAAAATATATGCTTATGCTTTTTTCAGGTTGCTGGTGTGTGTGTGTGTGTGTGTGTGTGTGTGTGTGTGTGTGTGTGTGTGCATCAGAGGCATGGAGGGTGTTATTTGTCCCTCCATGGAGGGACAAGTGTTATTTGTCTCTTTGTGTGAACATATGTCATTTTTCGTGCTATTTCCTTCCTAAACATACGTTGTACTGTATAAATGAATAAAGATGCTTTAAACTTAATGATGATATTATATTTTAGTAGAGCATCTACAAGGAACAGCCAGAAACCAGGTTCTAAGGATTAAGAGGCATTCCTGAGAATTTGGGAATATTTGCAGGTATGCCACGCTCCGTGTCATTGGAGCGATTTTTTTTTTTTCTTCCCTGAATTCCTGTGCCCTGATTCTGGAGATAAATCCCCGATTTTCTAATGGTCAGACCATCCCCCATCTCACAGTGACTATCAATGCCCTCCAGGATGGGAACCTGACCCAAGTCTAGACAATCAGTATATTCTATCAAGCTGGAGTGGTGATTGGCTCAGGGTGGTCATGTGACCCAGTAGCATTCCACTTGCTGTGTCCTGCCAAGGGACAAAGGCAGTGGGAAGCAAAGTGTCTCTGCACATCCATAGGCTTCCACATGGTGATGTCAGCCTGCCCTTGGCATTTGCCCCAGCCCAGTGCTATGGAGCCTAGCCCGTCTCAGGATATCAGATTTGGGTCAGAAGCCAGTTCCTGGGGTAGTAGGTGGTAAAGGCTCCAACACCAAGATGTACAGCTCCTTTTTCTCACGAAGCCTTAATTAATTGCACCAACATTTCCGGCCTGATTTTCCCTCTCTAGTTTAGCTGTGAATTAGAAATTCCTTTCCAGGCAGCGTGGAAGGCAATGTCTCCAGCAATCACATGTACAATCAAGCTGTTTACTCCAGTCCCTTCTGGTCTAAGGTAGGCATCTGCAGTTCCTCCCGTCAGAGGAATGCTCATTATATCTGGAAGAGACAGGAGGAGCAAAGGTTACTCTCACTAAATCCTCTGTGGTTCTCTCTCTACTGGAGCCTGGCCGGTGCCCTGAAGGAGCTGATGTCCTGCACCGTGGCCGTGAATGGGACCTGATTCTCCAGGGATAGTCTGGGGCTGTTTTCCCCCTTAGGGCTCCTCCCATCTTGCTCCAGCAAGATCAGAGCAGTCACCTGTGTTTTGGACACCCTGGGACAGGAGATGGCTTCTGCCCACAGAAGGTCAGTACCTTTGAGAGGTCTCAGGCTGCACAGACAAACTAGGCAAACCCACAAGGAATCAACAGCGAGTGCTTAAAAATCTAGATCTACCCTATGGCAGAGCCTCCTACCTGAATGGTCTTAGGAAGCTTGGGATGGTGGTGATAATCCACAAAAGGAGACAGGAGAAAATAGCCAGACCTGACTCGTGTCTAAACTGTAGGATATTCCAGGTCCAAATTCAGTGGAGGTTCTATATTTTAGGTTTGAGCCATGGGTCAATATTTCTTAGGGAGCATGACCTCAACTGAAGGGATCTCATCTATCCCTTTTTTAGACACATGGAAGAGAATGATAGGATCGCAGGGTATATTCTTGGAACAAAGTTAACATACTCTGTTTCATGAAATCTTCATTTAGACAATGTGCGTGAGCACGTGTGGTGGGTCCCAACGTCAAATGCCTTTTCTCATCGTGCATTAGGAAAACGGAGCTGGGAAAGTGTGAGGCTCACCCGCTGCTCCCAACCCGGTCTTGCTTATCCTCCAAGACCTGGGTAGAGTCTCACCATTTCCAGCAGGCTCTCCGTCTGCAGCAGCTCATACCGCCTCCGACCCCCTCTGAACGTTCTGAAGCAGCCAGTTTCAAGCCCAGTTTTATATTTCCCTGTACCGATCTTTTTAACTCAGCAAAAACCTTCCATCCATCATTCAATCAGCAAGCGTGACCTCCCCTCACATAACTGCTCCTCCGGGCCTCATAGAGCGCCCTACAGCAGGAGCCCAAGCAGACATCGCCTCGGGCCAGCCTAGCAGATGAATGAGGATCACGGATGATACCCCTGTGGCACAGACCCAGTTTGCATATGAGACAAGAAGGAAGAGTTGTCCTTTCCACAAAGAAATCAGCTCCCTTCCGTTTTGCCTGAAACACGGGGACTCCTCCCTTTTTAATTTTCTCCTGTGGTTAGGGACGTTGGCACAAAATGTAGTTCAGTGTTCTCTAGCTCGGCGGTATGGAAATAGCAGCTAAATGACACTGGGGCTCAGTTTCTGTGATGGGGACAACCGGGAGTGACGGGGATTTGCAGGGAGACTGACGTTGCCCATGCACAGCTACCCCATGGGCGTGGAGTACCAAGGAAGCCACAGCATCCGCTTTTCCAAGGGAAACCAGAAACCTCGGTGGGCCACCAAGAGCTTGCATGTGCCCTGGGGGGACTTCCCCATGCTGGGGACATGGGTGAGGGATGGCAGCCGACGGGGCTGCCCTACACTCAGGGACAGCTCCGGGGGGTGAAGGCCACCTCTGGGTTCTTGCCTGGAATGAGGTGTGGGTAAGGAACACTCACCACCTGTTGCTACAGGATATTTTCCTTCTTAAATAAAACTGCACAAGAAAAGCAGACTTACTGAAGAGGGACGGTAGCCCTCGTGAGCATCTGGCTGTTTATCTGGAACTGATAATTATTCCCATATTGGTTTTCATCGAGGATGCTGCTTATGTTGCTACCCTGTCGAGTATCAGTTTCTCAATCTCCCTCCTCCCTGGCTCTGGGAACCCCATTTATGCTTAAAATGACAATTCTTTCCCCCTCCTCCTTCTGCTCCATTCTAAGCAAGTTCTGGAAAGAACCTCAGCTCCCTTAGCCTGTGTGGGTAACAGGGTCCCAGCCCCACTCTGGGATCTTGGACACTGGGAGATGGGGCCACTGAGATCCAAGCTCCTTAGTGTTTATCTGCACCACGGCATTCTCAGACTGGTTCACCTGTTTCTCTCCGGGGGTGGGAGGGTGTGGGGAGGCTTTGTGATGGGGGAGGGGTCCTCCCGCATGCACGGAGCATGTGTTGGGCTCCCCAGCCCCCCTCCTGCTTCTCAGACGCTGCCTGCATTTCTCACCTGCGGCATCCAGCATCACACCCCCAGCCCTGGGATGTAACATAAGCCAGAGGGAGATGCTGTGTTCTGGGAGAATTACTGAGAAAATCACTATCGTTCTGGCGAATGAGCTCGAAGCTCACCAGGGCCTCCTCCTAGAAAATAAATCTGGGTGTCTGAGCTCCACTCCAGGTAGCAGCTGGCAGAAGCAACCTCCCGGGGAGGCTGGTTGGGCTCATCGCTGTGAAATACGATCCAGGGGAGGCAGGGAAGGCATGAGCTGGTGATGGGATGAGCTGAAACCAGAGGCCATGCTTTCCCTTGTTGGAGGCATGGCCCCGGGGACATACATCATTCTAGAAGCAACGATGCATTCTGTCCACTTTCCTTACCCTTATTTCTTCTCCGGGATGGTGGCAGCTGTCCAGGCTTGGGATCTGAGGAGTGAAAGTCACTTTAGGGCCAAAGCTGGTCACCAGAGGATCAATATCCCGTCTGCTTATGGCTCACTTGTCCCTTAGGTTTTGTGGTAACTTCTTTTATTAATCCCCTGGGTATTATTTTTTAAATTTAAAAACTGTATATATTCATCGTAAAAAGATGGAGCTAAAGAAACTTCTAAAAATACATTCTAAAAATACACTACTTGAATATAGCAGATTTAGGTTCTCACTGACACACCCTCTTTTTACATGCACACCTGCACACACACGCACACACACAAGCACACACAAACCTCAGACAAAGTCAAAGGCACATATAAAGTCAATGCGACCGTTAGAATTTAGCTAATTAGCAATCCCTCCTGTTCCACATCTTTAGGGAAGGGTTCTGCCTTCACCCTGAATTTCTGCTGAGGGAATTGAAATTCGTTCTGTGAATTCACCCCTCGAATGCCGAATGCCATTTGGGGGCGTGGTATGAGGCAAGTGCAGCTTCAGCTCCGCAGGCTGACAGGCCCCCAACTGGTGGGTCTCCCCCTGCAGAGCGGATTTGCAGCTCTGTGGGCTAGTGGATTCCTGGTTCCTCCTCCAGCTTCTGCTGTTTTCTGCTCCACAGAGGCTCACCGGGAGCACTGTCCCTTCTACCTGATCTCTGTGCTGGTTCTAAATGTCCGTCCTCTGAGCTCTGAAGTCGCCCTTTCCCTTGGTCTCTTCTATGGTTGATCTCATGTGTCACCTTGATTGGGCTAAGGGACGTGAGCTCACTGGGAAACGTTCTCTCTGGGGTGCTGGTGAGAGTGTTTCTGGAGGAGATCAGCATCCGATTCGGGACACGGAGTAACAAGGATCACCCTGACCAATGTGAGTTGGCATCACCCAGTCCTCTGATGGCCCAAACAGATGGGAGTCGAAGGAAGGCGCACTCCGTCTGTCTGCTTGGGTGGCAGTGGTGGGGCATGTCCTGCCCTTGAACCCCAGAGCACCTGGCTCTTGGCCCCCATAACCAGGAGAGCCAGTTCCTGTCCTAAACCTCCTCTTATATATGTCCATAGATCCAGTAGGCTCTGTCCCCTTGGAAACCCTCATATTATACAACCCTTTGTGTTGTTTTGTTTTTTTGTTTTTCCTGGAAGCTTTTTTCAATTGAGGGCACCGGAGGGATATTGAAGAAGACATGCAGGCTGCCTCTCTAGGTTCCAGAATGTTCTTCACCAGGCTGTTGCAGCGTGGGTGACTTCTTGGGCATGTGGCTCCCACCAGTGTCCATTTTGTGTGGTGCACGGTGGCCCACAGCTGCTCCCAGAACACCCCAGACCCTCGCAGCCAGTGCTGGGGGAGGGGCTTCTAGCTCCTGAAGCAAGAAGAGCTGCTCTAGCCCCAAGGACATGCAAAGCTACTCCCTGAGGAGCTTTCCCTGGCATCCTGGAGGGCCATTGTCCAAGAAACCCAAGGGGGCAGATTTCCAGCAAAGTCCACAAGCACCTCCTGGCTGTGCCCTCACCAGCATACCTCATCGGCAGTGGTGGTGGTGCTGGGTGTGGGCTCGGTCTCAGCCCCGGAGAGTGGTGGCTGCTGTCGTGACCTTCCTGACACCTACTTCTCTGTGCTGCTTCCTTGCCATCCCACCATCAAACCATCTCCTGTTGTAGTTAATAAATCTTGATATTGAATTTCTGCTTCAAATTCTTGGTAGTTTCTTTCCACCTTGGAGTCAAGCAGATATAAATTCTGCTTAAGCAAAAAGAAAAAAAAAAAAGACCTGTAGTCATTTGTATGCATAATAGATTTCCCTGAATATTTGGATAGAAGATAGGGTTACTATGACATCATGGCCAACAGATAGACCTCATCGCTCCCCTTCCTCGCTAGCCCCTGCCGCTGGCCGGCTGTCTTGTTCCTCTCCCCACCCTCCCCTTCTCTCTTCCCTCACTGGGAGTTCATTTACAGAACAATTAAACTAAGCTCCGTTGCCACTCACGATTTCAAAATGTTCACATTCCGTCCTGGAGAGGTCATTTTCCTAATGCATCCCCCATACCCACGTTAGTGCATGTGCGCACACACACACAGGTACACACACGCATGCACACCCATCTGCTCACACCCGTTTTGAGGATATCTCTGGGTGTCCTCAAGCCCCCCAAGGCAGGAGCCGGGCGCCCTCCTGTGGTTGCCGTGAGCCCCCTGGTGGTCGGCCGGCTCATGACAGGGGCGTGTGCCTTTGCTCGGTGAAGGGGTATCATTGGGGTGGTGTGCTTGAATCATTTTCCTTAATGTTCTACTGGGTTTATTTGTTTTTGGGAAAGAGATGGCCTGAGAGCTTGAAGCACACGGACGCTGTGTATCATGTTTACGTTTTGATTGTGAACATAGACTTAAATATATAATCACTCCAAAGTACTTAAAGAGATAATGTAGACAATTATAGCATCATTACGGAAGGAAAAGTGCCTTGTGTTGCTGTTTATGGTAATCAGTGGGTACTAATTGTCGTCTTTGGAATGCATTCCAAAATCTTCCCATTGACATTAATGGCACCTCTGTGTTTCACACGCAGTTGCCGGCACGGGCATGGTAGAGATATTTGGAGAGAGTGCTACGCTGGTGAGGTAAGGTGGGGGAAACTGACTGGACTGGCTAGCCACAGTCGCTTCCCACTGAATCTTGAACATCCTGTATCAAGTCAGACACACAGTAGGCACTCAGGGGGTGTTTGTCGAAATTAATTCATTGCTATTGTTCATGCTTTCCTAGAACTCCATTCTCCTCTCCATGCAGGAGTAGGGCAGGAGTGAGATAGTCTTGGAGCCCAGACGACATGGGGCCTCAGAGGCGAAGTGAAGACAGGTGGCTTCACCCCCAAAGCAGACTGTGAGCTGCTGAAGGGTTTCTAGCAAGGGAACAGATGTGATCTCGCTGTGTTCCCCAAGCCCCTTTTTGGTAACGTGAGCAGAATGGATGAACAGAGGCAGGATTGGATTTGGTCCGACAGCTGGGACTAGAGACCGTCAGGATGTGGCTGGATTCAGTGGGGAAGGGGAAAGGACAGTGACCATCCCTGAGTGCTGGCTTGAGGGCTGCTGGGTGGAGAGTGGTGCATTTAGCAGCATGGGAAAGCCTGGAGGAGAAAAGGGTGGGGAACATAGGAAGAGATAATTTTAGATATTGTCCTGCTATGCCATAATTCCCCTAAGAGGTGTGCACTAAAACCAACACTCACCCACTCAAAGAACATTTCTGGAAATTTCTATGTCCAGAGGACTCTCCTAGATGCTTATAGGAGATGCTAAGGCATGGAACTTGCCTTGGAGAAAAACGGGAACCAATAGAACACAAATGACATTTATATAATAAGGGAAATAATTATTTTCATGAAAATGAATGAGAAAATCATGAAAGAGAGAAATGAAGGCATCAGGATCAGAGAAGGCTTCTCAGAAGCTCTTAAACAGGAACAGTGTAGAAATAAAGATCCTAGAACAATTGCACTTGACCTTCAATATCTCCTTCTGCAAAATGAAAAAAAAAAAATTCCAAGTTCCCAATTGGCTAATGTCACCGTTACCATTGACTGCTTCCTTCCTGGGCAGCCCCTCATTGGTCTGTCTCAAAGAAAAGAGATTTTGTTCAGTCCTCCTTTTTTTATTTGAATTGACAAGAGCAAGATTTGTGAAGTTAGAATCAGTGGGTTTCATTAGCCTAAATTCTTAGGTGAAATCAACCTCCTTTTGGCAAACTTAGTTTCTATTTTTTAAGTAAACAAAGCTGTTTTCCAAACATACTCTCTAGGAATGTAGTTTTTCAGTAACAATACTCACAGTCGCATGATTAAAAATCAATAGTCCTGGGGCGCCTGGGTAGCTTAGTGGGTTAAAGCATCTGCCTTCGGCTCAGGTCATGATCTCAGGGTCCTAGGATCGAGCCCTGCATCAGGCTCTGTGCTCAGCAGGCAGCCTGCTTCCCACCCCACTCCCCGCCCCGCCTGCCTCTTTGCCTACTTGTGATCTCTGTAAAATAAATAAATAAAATCTTCAAAAAAATCAACAGCCCTTATAATCACTGAATAAATTTGTCCATATTGCAAGAAAATAATTTGCCTTTCTATAATAGAAGCAAACTCAGATTCATGATGACATGATACAGAATAAGCATGATCTGACTTATAAGAAAGAAACCTAAAATATTAATCTAACTTAAACGTTGCAGGAAGCGGAGTCAAGCATTTGTTTGCCTTTCCTTTTATTTCCTCTTAGAGTTGCTCTCAAAGTTGCTAGAAAATTTCATGATTTTGTTCTTCATTTTAATCAGGCCTGAATGAAGAAATTTGTGGTTGACTTATAATACCTCCTATGATGTTTACATCTTGTTCTTGATCAACCAAACAATAAGACTTGGGATACCCAGACAATTACAGGCGGGGTTTGTGGTACCACCTGTACGTGATTCGTCTTTATTACTTCCACAATGCACATCTCAAATAGCAATAGAAATTCTAGGGAGTTCTTGATCAGGATTGTTTTTCTCTCCTGTTGCTTGTTTTATACTAATCATCAGCAAAATATTTTTTCCTGCATGCAAGAGTACAACACTGGCATTTCACCAAGATTCTCCCCCACCCCCCGCTTTGTGTATTCTTCTGTTTTGGCTGATATATTTGTTTTGTCTACATTAATCCCGACAGCCTGGGTGGGAACGGATTCACATTTATATTTTTGCTGTTCTTGTTGCTTGATTTACCCGGACTGCAAATGCAGGATAGGAATTCATGCCCGTGTCGTTTATTTTATACGGTAGCTTGCTTTTTTGGTCAACAATATTCTATGAGCTCCCATACTGGCATTTGTTTACATAATAATAAACATAAGGGATAGGCTCAGTTTACTAGCGCATGTGCAGTGTTTCTGCTGCCGTCTTCCGGAATTCATTCCCTGAAGCCAATATATTTCTTTTAACTATGTGATTTTATAATTTTTCAGCACTTGTGGGCTATTAATTCAGATCCAGAACTGTTGGCTTCTACATAATGTATGGCAAATTGTATTTACATGAGCAACGTTATACATTTTTCCCTACAATACCATTTTAAAATCATTTCCCACCCATGTGTGTTATAAAATACTTGGATTTCCCCCGTAAATATTTCCTTAAAGAAATAGGAGTGTGTTTTATACTCTGCTATGTCTCATAGACGAGGAAATAAACTACTTCTAGATTGTTCTGCAAAGAACGCTGAATGAATAAAAAGAAACTAGCATTTCCTAAACACACATTTTAAAAAATTCTGTAATTAACCCTCAGCAGGGTTTCCAGGTACAGTTCAGGACACCCAGTTAAACCTGAATTTCATATAAATGACAAAGACTTTGGTATAAGTATACCCCCAAATAGTGCATGGGATATACTTAGACTTAAATCATTTGTTGCTCGACTGAAATTCCAAATGAACGGAGTGTCTCGTGTTTTACTTGCTGAATCTGGTCACCCTCTCCTCCAATGACCCTGGATGGCTCTAGCTTCCATGGCTTTGTCGTCACCCCCCTTTTATTTCCATGTTCCCGGTAAAGGAGAGAGTTCTTTGGGAGAGTGTGGGAAACTTGCCGTCGCTTCCAAAATAGAGACTTGGATGCTTAAAATTTTAAATAAGGTTATTTTTATAGTCTTTCCTGTCATGCCTGAAAATATAGCAAAAGGAAGACTATTTGTACTTTTTATACGGCATGAGACGATGGGCTTACAAGTCAGAATCACGGCAAGCACATGCCTGAAGCCATTGTGGTGGTCCCCTTACCCACCAGCTGTGTTGTGCCGATGCAGGGCTCCTGCCTACCCTCCCGAGAACAGGGCCTGGGCGCCTCGTGGGGCTTCTTGGTTATCTCCAGTAAGGGCGATATTCCTCTTACGGTGGTTTTTTGGCCCAAATGTGATTCACGCACAATGTGTGAAATAATACTTAGGAGGCATGTGTTGAGAGGGAAAGGAATGCAGGCTGAGGCCATACAGGGTGTGGGGCTGAGGGAATGGGGGAGGGGAGGCAGCAGGAGGGAGGGGAAGAGGCTCGCCAAGCAACACCCTCTATGTTGCCGGAGCTTCTAGACCCTCGTGAAAAGTTCCCCGTGCTCCCCAGCCATTCCTCCATTTCGGGGGGTAGGCGAAGATGCAACAAAGGGGGGTCCTGGGGACAGACCTGCTTTTCACATCTGCTTTCCTTTCAAAGAGAAGCCCAAAGGCATTTTAAGTCACAGACACAGCCTTGGGATATAATTGTGATAAATCCCACTCCTTTTCTCCACCTTAACAGAAAATGTCCCTTCTGTCTTTTAATCTGCGATGCAAACGGAACAGGTGAGCTTTGCCTTTCCCAGGCTCACACAGCCCCGCTTTCCTAGTCCACGCATCTCCGCTGGAGGGTCCGCCACGGGCTGGGCTAGACTTTTATGGCTCATGATCCGTAAGCAAATATAATGCCTTGGACCAGGAGGGCTCCCATTTAAAGAAAGAAAGGGAGTCTCTTTCAGAATTTGAACACTGTCACCCGTCTTCATTAATTCTCCAAATGCAAGCGTTCACGCTGGAAGTCTTTTCAAAGTTGGACCCAGCTGGGGAGTCATTCATCTTACTGTGCATTCGCTCATTCCAGACTAAAATGATATCTAGGATTCAAGGATAATTACAATTGGACACGGCACCAAATGGCTTGTGAGCGGTGCAACCTAGAATGTGGGGAAGGAGCATCCGAGGCCCCGAGGGCTTTCTGAACTGATGGAATAATTCTTTTTTGAAATAAATTAAAACTTGGGAGAATCTGGGTGACCCTGAGTCTGATCCCCGTATTTATGAAAACATGGGGAGATTTCAAGCTAGCCTTCCAGCCTATCCCCTGCTGACGTGAGCGCTAGAAATATCTCTTCTCATTGATTTCAACAGGGCCACGTGGGCCTGATTATCACTGTTTTAGTTGCAAATATCTCCTCTTTTTTAAGGGCTCTGCATACAAAAATGCTTTCTAATCAGACATTTATTTCAGTCTGCTAGATGAAAACTCAAAAACCCGAGACGTTCTGCCAGTGCGTTACTGTTTTGTCTTTCCAGAACGGATCTGCTCAGAAATTTCAATTTGTCTTTTTCCTTTTCTCTTCTTCTTCTTTTTTTAAAATCTAATTCCCGTTACTACTGCCTGATTTTGGGAGCCTCGAAAGAGAATATCTTTCACACGTTAATCTCAAATGTCCTCTTAAGTCTTTGTTAAAACTTGATGAAAAGGCTTGGCTTGGAACTGTATACCCAAATTTTCACTTCCAATACATTTTAAAGATGGTAGTGAAGAAAGATATGGGATTTGTGTGTATTTTTAAAAGATGGGCACTAGATATTTCAAAATCCAGGTTTTCTAAAAAATAAAAAATAAATCACCCAGATAGGTCGATCTGAAGAATTTAGGGAGGAAACCAAAGATTGACCCTCTGGGAATCATCTGATATTCACGTTTTGAGTGTGTTTGGGGCAGGATAGACAGGGACAGTTGGAGGTGGGCCTGGGCGCAGGGGTGTCACCTGCCCCTGGAAGGACACGAGGGCTCTGTTCTCTTACCAGGAGCCACGCTCATGGCCAGGCACAGAGCTTTCAGAATCTAAAGCAAGTGAACGCTGGTCAGGCCACCTGGAATTGGTTTCCCCACTTTGCTCCCTTCAGGTCACTGGGGTAATTCCATGTCCCTCTACCAAAGGCCACAGCTCCTATGAAATGGACCCATCTCTGTGCCTCCCCCCATTTCCTGTTTCTAGAAGCCACTCCTCTCTCCTCTTGAGGCACAGGAGGTACAGACCCTCTCAGCTCCGGCCAGCCCTGGCATCTATTTTCTCAAATTCACACTGCTCCTGCCTTTTTAAAAATTTTTTATTTTTATTGCTCCTGCCTTTTAAAGGGTCCCTTGATGGGTACTTGTCTTCAAAGTACCCATTTGGCTTGTCGCCTGTTTCCTGCGGGGACCCCAGCAGATGACACCTTAGGGAAAGCTTCTTTTATATTCGGCGCATTTCTAGGATAGGGGAGAAGCCCCAGGCTCAGCCAGCAGCAGGGCAGGGGTATCTGGGGTATCTGCAGGGAGCCCCCAGGAACCCTCCTGCATCTGTTTTTCTGATTCCAGGGTCCTTTGTTTGCTTTTCATTTGTTGCAAAATCTCAGGCAATCACGCTTCCTTCCTGTGGCCAAACGATGCGTCTTTCTCCAAGTAGGACCTTCCAGCTCTGTTTCCAGCCAACTCTTAATCGTACATGGCCGTTGGCAGGTCCTCACTGGCCGCTGGCCAGAGACATCAGTTGACTTGCAACAGGAAGTTCTTCGCTGGGCAGCTTAGAACGTGGCACCTTGTTTTTCTCCGGCAGGTCTGGAGAGAGCAGACCTTCCAGCAAGCCCAGAGCTCAGTGACACACTTGTCGGGGACCTGGAGCCACGGGCCACCAAGGAAGCTGTCTCACAGAAGTGAGGAGATAATAAACGGTTGCTGTCTTAAGCTGTGATAATGATAATTCGATGTAATTTGCCATCTTTATTGAAGCATAATTAACAAAAAATGTTTAAGCGGTACAACGTGATGTCTTGATGTATGTGTGCATTGTGAAATCATCATCAGAATCAAGCTCATGTATCTGTTCACCTCCCATGGTGAGTCTTTTCCTTCTTCTTGGTGGGTTTTTTGTTTTTGTTTTTTTTTTTTATTTTTTATTTTTTTGAGTGAGGACACTTCAGATCAATTCTCAGCAATTTCCAGTGTACAACAGTGCCCCGTTAACTAAGCTCACAGGGCTGGACGCCAGGTCCCTGCATTCCTTCATTGTAGGATGACGCGACCCTGTGCCCTTGACTGATGTCTCCCATCCACCCTGCTCCCCCCGCCCCCCCCCGGTTCCGCCCCTCATCCTGTCCTCTGCGTCTATGAAACAGTAACAAAATGAATATTTGGGTGCCCGCAAGTGGAGTCCTGTCCCACAGAAACCTAAGAATTCAGGGAATTCAGGGCTGGCTCGGAGCCGAGGGGTGGGCAGCGTCTGCGGGGACGGGAAGCTTGTCAGAGAAAACTCCAATGGGCCGGCCAGGCAGCCGCAGAAGTCTGGTTCTGGATGCCGAGGATGGTGGCAAAGAAGGGTCACCAGTGAGCGAGGAGCAGATCGAAAAGGGGAACAGGGAGAGTCTGGTCACGGAGCGGCATCACCTATAGTAAAAAGTAGAAAATATGTCCAATGACCTTGGAGCTCTAACTAAGCAGATTCTGGAGCAAAACTATGAAGGTGCTGTTGATGGTCTAGCCTGTGATGAGAAAGTCTAAGAAAAAAGGCCGTGAATTTGAGTCTGCGTGGCTCAGTGGGTTAAGCGTCTGGCATTGGCTCAGGTCATGAACCTGGGGTCCTGGGATTGAGTGCTGGCATCGGGCTCTCTGCTCAGCGGGGAGCCTGCTTCCCCCTCTCTCTCTGTCTCTACTCTCTCACTCTCCCTCTCTCTCATGCATGCTCTCTAATAAATAAATAAAATCTTAAAAGGGGGGGGGCAGTCAGTGGTTTTGAAAATTCTCGGCTTCCCCCGGTGGCAAACAATGAGAAAATTAAGAAAATTTCCCCTGCACAAAGAAGAAATCCAGGGCGCTCTTTCCCAGGAAAATGCTGTCTTGACACGAGTGAGTGTTTGATCAGAAGACATTTGCTAAAATCTTAGCAAGTTCAAAGCGGGTGCCTTAGAGAATTGTTCAGTCATACAGAAGAGGCTCTGTAGAGAAACTTCACATCTGCCTCCTAATGGAACCATCAGAGCCTGTAAGATTATATCACAGAGAAGCGGCTCACAGATGTCGCTTTTCTTGATTGTGGGGAGCCCCGGTGTGATTCACGGGAGGTCCACAAACAATTTGAGAGAATTTTATCAGCAGAAACACTACTCTCTTGAACTTAAAGAAACACAGAAAATAAAATGCAAGAAAGCATATGGATTCCCCAAATCCTACAGGTAGGAAGTCAGCCAGGAAAAGAACTCAGCAGCCAATACGTGTTTATTAATCTTTTTCTACACACTCTCCACTCAGAGTAGAATGGAGAGCCATGAGAATTATTTCCGGGCTCTGAGCCCGGCTAACAGGAGACTTCCAGAACTTGCCTGGCTCTATTTCAGAGTTACTACTGATCTACGACTCCCTTTATGGATCCCATTTTCCTTCCTTGCGAACAAGAGTATCTAAGGTGATCGTGTTTTTATCTGTTTAAGCTTCATACAGTGGTCTGTGGGAGGGAGCAGGTAACTTACCTCTTTGGTTTCAAAACTCGGAGGATGAGAGCAATTTCTTACAGCGAACTGCATTGTGGGGCTGACTTCAATCATGGGTGTCTGGACCCTGAGCTGATGTAACGTGGCAGGCAATGAGGCTTAGTGGAGGGAGTATAGTAATGTGTTATGAAGTGATATTAACACGTAAAATAGCCAAGATCTTAGCATCAGATGGAAGGGAAACTATTTATCACCCACCATGCCAATCAAAAGATTTAAGACTTGGCAAATCTATTTTTTAAAAGATTTTATTTATTTATTTGACTCAGAGAGAGATCACAAGTAGGCAGAGAGGCAGGCAGAGAGAGAGGGGGAAGCAGGCTTCCTGTTGAGCAGAGAGCCCAATGCGGGGCTTGATCCCAGGACCCTGAGATCATGCCCTGAGCCAAAGGCAGAGGTTTAACCCACTAAGCCACCCAGGCGCCCATTGGCAAATCTATTTTCATGTAGTTGTATTTCCACTCTGGGGAGTGGTAATACTACAGCTGCCGGCATGCTGGAAAGTTACCCTGTCCGTTTGGATGGTATTGAACGTGCTTAACAGTTTCGAGAATGCTAACTCACCTGCTTCATTTCCCACCTTCCTTCGGCACCTCTGGGCCCCCGAGAGAGCCCACATCTGATAGCCCAGGGTGATTGCCAGCCTAGAATACTGAAACACATTTTGGACCTTTTCCCATTAATTAAAATTATCATCCTGGTAAGAATTACTTACCCAGATCACAGGGATTAGAAACGAGAATCTTTGTTTTACTGTGCAGCCAGAGGGTTTTCTAAAAACTGAGTTAAGATCTTATGAAAGTCCTTTGAGCTACTTGAATAAACAAGCTTTGTTTAGGATGAATGAAGGGTTTCTTGTAATCAGGAGAGCATGTTACCTGTTGCCTAAAGTCAGCATGATCTTTTCAGAAGCACTCCATCAACCTCTGTGGACATTAAGAAAGAACCTGAAATTAAAAAAAAAAAAATGTCCATATGACAGCACATGACACTTTTCTATGGACTTTGATTTTTCCTTTTAAATGGGATCTTCAAAACAGCCTGTAAAATTACCACCGTAACTGACATCACCCTTGCTGGGAGCAGGTGGAATGTCCCCAGGGGGCGTGGCCGTGAGCGTGGGGGCGTGGCCACCGCTGTCCACTCTCAGACAGAATGTCCACTTCGGTCAGAGGATGGGGTTTTCCCTTCCCAGCCCCACCACCCCAACATGACCCAAGCCCTGTGCTTCGGCTCCCCATGTTTGCTTGTGTCTGGGTGGGGTGACATCTCAGGAGGTTCCCCACTCAAGACAAGTGCAGAATGGGGAGGTCTATGTGCTGCAGTCGAGTTAGGACTCATCTCCAGCCCCCCCTCATCCTTCCTCCTTCTAATCTCAGCGCCCCCTTCTTCCTCCGGATCCCTTCTCCTCCAATCTCTTTTCTAGTTGTTGGGATCGACAAAGCCACTTTACAAGTAGGCATCTGGAATCTTCTGTCTCAAATGTATGTCTTTTCAATCTTTATTCCCTCCTCTCTGTGGTTCCTCTGTAGGCAGGCTTGCTGCCCTTTTGCCCTTGCCCCTTCTGCCCGTGGGTACAACAGGCATCATAGCAGGGTGTGCAATAGCCATTTTGCTACTGTGATGTGACAAGCCCTGACGATGACAGCAATGGACGATGGAATGGTCTTGGGCTCTCTGACACAACCAGGACACCCCACGAGTCCTGGGCTCCCCACCACCACAGCCCTTGTTGTGGGAGTCAGACAACACTTATTTGTTTAAGCTAACTCTCACAAACTGTTCTGCTCATTCTGCCAAATCCTTCCCGATACACTAGACGTGGCTCTTTCTTATTTCCATCACTGTTTTAACCCTACTCAAATGCACATGTGATTCCTCAACTAGAGGGGGACAAGACAGCGAGAGGCAGTTTCTCCTGGGCTCCAGAATTCTCAGCACTGAAGGGCACAGCCAGGAGAGATGAAAAGGAGGGTCCCTTTCCCTCCTATGACAGGGGCTCCAACTTCATCCCCCAGCTCCCTCGAGCCTATGGCAATGACTCATCTTTGTGTCTCTTCTTCTGCCTCCCATGTGCATGTGAATTCAGGGCACTGACCATCAGGGGAAATGGCATCGTCTCATTCCATCCCTTTGTCGGTGAGGAGCCTAACGAGGTCACACAGGCGATTGGGTTATCTTGGGCCCCTGACCTGTCAGGATGGGAAGAGTCTGATCTGACTATCATTTCATAGAGCAGGCTCTGCAGGGTGACAATGCAACCATCTCCCTTTTTGTTCAAGAAAGGGCTTTCCTATTTTGGTTTGGCTATAAAATTCAAGAGGCATCTCTGGACCTTTCTATAGAATCTGGGACCTTGAACTTTGACATTTTTGCTGCACTCTGCACTATTGGAGAAAACCTCTTCCAAGTGGTCCCAGTCTAGGGGCTCCTATTCTGTACTTACTCAAATAGAAATCAAATACCCCGGATTCACAAAACCTGACCCAGAGTTCAGGACAGGATCTCAGAAACGAGACACACAGCTGCTGCCGCCGTGTCAGTCATCCCTGTGGACATCCTGATTTCTGCCAGGATCCAGGTCATGATCTTGACAAGGTTTAGGCAAATGTGCCTGTGAATTGAAGAAATACAGTTGAACCGATGACGTAGGAGTTCAAACACATGTTTAAAATTACTCAGAGTCTTCTGTCCAAGCCCTACACTTCTTTTTATTATGCAGAAAAACAGACACAACGGATGCCGCTTACAAAGGCACCGACACAGTATAAATTCTTCAACAGCTTAAATCAATCGAGTCCCGAGTCCCCTCTCCACCACCTCCAGCTTATGACTTTTCCTTCTGGCAATATTGATGAGATGGCTGAATGACCCGATTGAATTTAGTGCTGATGAGAATTATCTCGAGTCTAGCCTCTGAAGAGGAGGGAAGGGGATGCTGTGTGGACAGGCTGAGTTTCTTGTAATGACTCGGTCTACCTCTAAGAGTGTACATTTGACATGGGGACTAGGAACCTGTCTGGTGTCCAAGGCTCTGCTCCTTTAATTTTCTGTCATTGCAAACATCTTGATTTTATGATATTGTCTGAGTGTGCAAAAATCTTACAAATAACTCTAGTGTAAAAAACCAGCTCTCACTAAGGTCTTCGAGAAAGGCGACCCCTCTCGTTCTTTCCCAGAGATTCAGGAAGCAGGAACAACCACAAGTATTGGGATTCAGATGGAGCTGGGTTCCAAATCTTGCCCTGTCAGCGTCCTGCTGTGTGCCCTCAGGCAAGTGACTAGACCTCTCTAGGCCTCGATGGTAATGTCTGTAAAATGGGGCACATGAGAGCATCTGGTGGGCTTAGTCTAATGGATTCAGTGAGGCATCTTGTTTAAAGATCCCGGTGCAGGCCAGCTGGCTCCTGTGTGTCCCTCGGCTCCCTCCAAATTCAGTCTGCTGCCAGGAAAATCCAATGCTTTAGTCCTGAAGTCCAAATGAATTAAACTAGAAGAGATTAAAATTTTAGAACCCGGAAGGGGCTTTGACATTGTCTGGGGCTAGATAGTCATTTTACAGATACAAGAAAAGGAGAGCCCATGTGGATGAGTGACCTGCTCCAAGTCACGGGACCAGGGAGCAGCAGCGCTGGGCCTGAGCCTGTAGGTCTAAATGGTCCTGAGCCTGCGGATTTGGTTCAATCACAGAAAAGTCCCTGACATGGCTTAAATGATAACGTGTAGTATCTCAAATAACAAGGGAGCATCTCCAAGGTTAATACATCATGTAGCTCGGTGATAGTAATGAAAGCCATGTTCCCTCTATCTTCTGGTCATGCCATCCATCTATCAACAGTGTCATCAGACCTAGCTCAGGTTCAAGGAGCTGGGTCCACTCCGAGCAGGTGCGCCAGGAGAAGGCTAATCTCGGTGTGTGTCATCCTAAGATAGAACAGAATGGCTACTCTTGAGACACACAGGGAAGCTGGAGGGTCTGGAAGGGACGACACGAATCTTAAGAGATCAGGGAAAGTGAGGTCACTCACTTCTGCCTCCGGCCCCTGACACACAGAAAGCCGTATTGGGACTAAAGTTTAAAAAATAATAATAATGGTGCATCAGGAGGTCCACAGAAAGCAAAAGAAACTTCGAGTATCGGTGAATATCAGACTAAGTAGACTTCAGAGCAAGAGCTGTTATCGGGAGGATGAGGGACGTTATGACAAAAGGTCGATTCTATGAGAAGTCACCGTCATCCTCAATGCGTGTACTCCCAAGCCCAGGACACCAACTCCCTAAGGCATCACAGCTGGCTGCTGTGTTACTTGAAAACTCAGCCCCGGACACTTTATCCAGGAGGGCACCTGCATTTCTCCCCAGCGTCCGCGATCCCTCCAGCGGCACAGAGAGGATAGTGACAACCGGACGACACAATCTGCTTGCTCTTTTCTCCCTCCTTGTGCTCGCTCGGCAGCAAGTGCCTACGGAGTGCAATTAATAACATTCGTGTATTCTATGTCTGTCCGATGTAAGGAAAATAACACACGGCAACACCGAAAAGCAGAACAAAACATCACCACTTAGTGAGTCCGGAACAACACCGGGGATGAACACCCAAGGCTGTGTGCCCCTGACCGCCCCTCTGACTCTTCCTTCACCTCCAGGGGATACAGACAGTCGGGGATTGTGACTCTCTCTCTTCTCAAGACAGGGAGGCATTGCACATCGGCGATCCTTTTAAACGTTGGCGTGGTCATATGATTTTGTTGGTCAGAGGAATGTGGGTGGGGATGGTGTTGGGTACCATGGTGGCGGGGGAGCTCTAACCAGGGCATTCTCTGTGACGTTCTCCGCTCCATCTCCGGGGTTCAGGAGAGGAAGACAATGAATGGGGCACAGCGCTCAGCTAACACGCAGTGGACACGAAGCCAGAGTGGGAAGCTTTATTCTGGTACATTACGGAGATGACCAGGTTGTTTCTCGTCACAGAATCACCTAGCCTGTCCTGGATAATAAGCCAGCACATTGTGACAAGGGGGGTTTTGTCTTCTGGGTTTGCCATACACACGGCTACAAACCCAGGTGCTCGAAGCAACACACATTTACGATGGCATGCTTTTGTGTGTTCAGGAGTCTGGGGGGCTTGGCTTGAACCCAGAGCGGAAGGCTGTGGGGGGGATAGTTCACACTCTGTTCCTGTCCAGACCCTATGCTTCAAGCAGACGGGCTCCCAGACAGACCAGGCTAAGGCACAAGGCTGGGCATTTGCATGTCCATCGTAACAGTTGATGGCGCAGACAAAAGCTGCCCAAGTCTCATTCAGGGAAGCTGGGCAAGCATCCCTTGTGCAGACGGTAATGTCCGCAGAGGCTGACTTCAAGATGGGGTTGAAGAAACTGCTTTGGATTGCTTTCCTGCACTGCTCAGTGGGAGTGATAAATCAACATTTCTCCTTTCCTTCAAGGTAGAAAAACCTAGCTGACAAGACCTGACACAGAGGGGTGACCTTGGAAGGGAGAGTCAACACAGGTCATCAAGATGCATGTTGCTGTCGGGAGCCACGCTGGCAGAAAAAGAACAAGATGGCGCATGCGCTTTTGAGGAACTAGATGTGATTGGCTGACAGCTTATGTAAGAGGTGCATGAACACTGCGTGACCCTTAGGTGGTGGAAGGGAATGATCATGCGCGCGCTGCATGTAAGGGCTGCTCATTGGCTGTTGCAAACTGTATATATATGTATGAACTTCCGTGTAGGAGAGGAGCGCGGGGTTGCGGGAGCAGTGGACCAGCACGGGTTCTCGGCACTGCGGCGCGGCGCGGTGCGCGCGGCGGAGACCCCCGGGGCCCCTGGACGGGGCTGCTTCAAGCCAGGCGTCCCAGGGACAGAGCTGCCCCCAGATTGCGGCACAGCAGGAGAAGCTATGAAGAGAGCGCAATAAAGAAGCTTGCCACCCAGTGTGCCCCCGGGTCGTTCTTGATGGTGAGAGCGACATGTTGCAAATGACAGGTGTGGTTTCTAGGCACTTCTTAGTGCAAATGATTCCAGTGATGGGATTGCAGATGTGGGCTGTGAAGGAAGACTATCTCTGAATCCCAGTTCCACCACATGCAACCAACCACTGTAACCTTGGGCGACTCACGGAACCTCCTTACGTCTTAGTTCCTTGTGTGTAAAACGGATATCATGAGAGCACATGCACACAGGTGTCTGCAAAGACCGACTTCACCCAAATATTATGTTCAGAATAGTGTTGTACTTGAAACAGATGCTCGGTAAAAATTCCCATTGGGTGATTTCACTTGGCGTTTCTCAATCTGGATAAAATGGGCCACAATACTATGTAAATACACAAGATTCGTCCATTTGACAATTGTCTACTTGCAGTACGCACTGAGTTGTTGAGAATTCTGGGGCGGGGGAGGGGTAGGACATACGAAGCCATCAGTGGTGGGCTTACATTTTGGATGGGAAGAAAGGCAGGGAGAGGTACTGAAGACATTATATGCAAGAAGCCAAATAAACAGGATGATGGGCTAGTCAAGCCAATGCCCTATAAATAGGGGCTCCATTGTCTGTATCTAAATTCCCTAACCTTTTGAAAGGGACAATTTAAAAAAGAATGATCCCAAAGAACAAAATGGATTAATAGATGTAAAGCCAGCTCCTAAGGAACAGATGGGCTGGGGGACACGGGGAGGGAGTGGGGGTGGGCTCAGCGAGAAGAGGCCCGAGGAGTCTTCTCTGGGTCAGTCACTCCCTGGGAGAGGCCTCCCAGATTACTCCCCTGTCCTAGTTGATCTGGGATCTGCATTTGGCTCTCCAACGGGGAGGCTGATATTCTCCGTGGAGAGGAAAGAAATCAAGAGTGTGGGAACCACAAATCACAAACTTCCAGACGGGCAGCAGGTCAGGGAGGAAGAGTAAAGCAGGCCCCCATACCTCAGTCAGGAATGGTGGGATCTATTTTATTTTTCACTGATCTGGAGAGGCCAAACATATTTCCTAAGATGAAAACAAAAAAATCCTCCAGCCCTTTGGGCTTCAAAAACAAGATCCCAGTCCCTACAGGAGGCCACAGTCAGGCCCCCTACCTCCCTACTTCTCCCCTGGGGTCCCTCTGTGGCAGCCCCTGAAGCAGACAACAGGGGAATTTAGCATCACTCGTTCAAGAAAATAATTCTCTACTGTCATCGAAAACTCCAAGAATCACTATTTTACAGATCACCTTTTGGGTTGGGACATTTTCTTAGCCGCATTCTACTCCTCCTGGCCCTCGAGTGGAATTACTTTTTCTCCCATCTCATCCGTCCTGTCCCCTTGCCCAGGAAACCTCGGTTTCCAAGCACAGGCGTGGCCTCACCAAATTGTTGTGTGCTTACACACGCGTGCACACACACACAAACACACACACACGCACACACCCGCAGAGCTCAGAGAAAGCTTCTGCCACCCTCCACTCAAAGGCCTGAGAACCGTCTTCGAACCTTCTAAGGCTATGCCTCGGAGAGCTAAGGCCAGAAGAAGGTAAGTACAAATTAGGGGTAAAGGAACCAGTTCCGGTGGGGTCTGTTGGAACCGCCCAGCATCCGTTCCCTCTTTTTCTCGTCCAGCCCTAGGAATAATCCCAGTCTAGAGGAATAACCAGGGATGGAGGGCTCTGCTTCTCCACTTTCACCTCGCGTGGGGCTGGGCCAGGACTGGGCACAGGTGGGTGGGGAAGGATCTGGGACCCGGGCGGAGCCGGGCAGGCCCAGGGAGCAGGTGGGCGGGGCCGGGGCTTGGATCTGGGCGGGGCCGGGGCTTGGATCTGGGCGGGGTAGGGGGCGGGGTAGGGAGCGGGGCGAAGGTAGGCGGAGCTGGGTCGGGAAGCTGGGCGGCCGAGGGGCTGGAGGAAAGTTGCGGGGATCCAAGCGCCTGCAGCCGGCAGAGCGGGAGCCGCTGAGTGAGGACCCCCTGCAGGTACAGGACGGGCGCTGTGAACCCGGGGCCGCAGGGCGGGGAGGTGTGGGGCGCTGAGCCCGGTGCTGGCGCGCGGCCGGGCACAGGTAAGGCCGGAGTGGGCGTCTGTCGCGCGGACTCTCTGGAGGGCGCGGCAGCTTGAACTTGGGGTTTGTTGGGGAAATCTGGCGGGGGCGCTGATGCCACCAGAAGTGCCTCTGCGGAGCTCAGGGCGGACCGTTCCCTGGATGGGAAGACCCGTGGGCAGCCACGTAGGGGACTGGGACAAATTTGTCTGTTTCAGGACCTTCAGCACCCTTGCCAGGAACCATGTGGAGGACCTGGAACCAGACTAGGCTCAGTTCCCAGGAGCGAGGAGGGAGCATGGCTGAGGGGAAGCGTTTAGTGTCCCCCACGGCGGGTTTCCATGGGGTCTACTCCCACTCCACACTGAACACACTGTGGCATTTAGGATCCAGGAAGTGGGGCAGGTTATGTGAACCCTTATCCACAAACACGGGCTCCCATCCTGGCCCCCCATCCATATCCTCAGCTTGTCTAATTGGGACTGGGAGTCCTGGGGGAGGGCCTGGCTTTTTGCACCTGTTCTTGGATCACGTAAGAAGGCTCGCTCGCTAGGCAGCTAACAGAAACTCCCGCTTGGCAGAAATCTGGGACCCCCCCACACACACCCTAGATTCAGTCTGATGTAATTTGGGGGGTTGCAATAGAGATTGTAGGACTCAAAGACGCCGGTGTCTGGGCGAGCAGGTGTGAGCCTATCTTGTAGGACAGGTTTTCCTAGAAGTCCTATACCTGAGGCCGTCCCCTCGGTCCCCCTGCACGGTGAGAATTAACATTTTGGAGTTGAGGGGACTTAATGGGCATGTTGGGGACAAAGCACAGCACCTGGAGTGTTCCAGAGGCCAGGTAGCCTTATGACTCTTGCTATTTTTATTCTGTGCAGGGGCTGGGGTCACTGCGCTGACACGATGGGAGGGGTTGGAGAGGTGGTTCAGGAGCCCTAGGAGCAGCAGGCAGAAAGCGGTGTTGGCTCTGCCCCCACCCCACCCCACCCCGGGGGTGGGCAGCGGGCAGTGAGGCCTCAGCTTTCCGGGGCAGTGCCTGTGTCCACAGCTGATGCCAGGGTCCTGGCGTGCGGGTCAGGGAGGACAAAATGAGAGAATACCTCTTTCTTGACGCTCCGCAGGGGTGAGGGTCTGCCGGACCTTAGGGATTAAACTGCCCACAGGTTGCACACATCTCTGCGCCTTTCCTGTGGGGCCACCAGTTCCACCCCGGCCTCTGGACCCATTGGTGGTCAAAAGCCAAATTCACCTTCGTGGATTCTCTTCTTCCTGAAACTGTTTAAGCTGGGCTTGGAGCATTTTGGTAGGACACGTGGACGCTCTGCCAACCGATATTGAAAAGTTGCATTCGCTTCTTAGAAACGTGCATCCACAGCCTGGAATTCCAGAGAAATCCACCCTTCTTGTTTTCCTGACAGCTCAATACACTCTTTTGTCTCCAGTAGTGTTTTCTACAGTCTGTAACGGTGCCCCTCTCTACACACTCCAGAAAAACAAGGCCCCACATATGCAGATGTGTGATGGCCTGTAGGGGGTTATCTTTCTTGTCTGTTTCATTTGAGTACATGTGTGTGCCTGGATTAAACGCAGAGTGAATCTCCCATCTCTCTCCTTCTCTGTTGGCTTTGACTATCAGTCTAGTCTTTAGGATTAGATACAGGATTTAGACTCTGTGTGTGTGTGTGTGTGTGTGCGCGCACGCACATTCACTTGTGTGTGATTGTGTATGTCTTTATGTTTTTTATTTTATAGAAACATTGCCTAACTGAAGTTTGTCTAGAGGTGGGCCAAAGAAACAGCAATCTGGCACAACACTCAAGAAAAAACTGGTTATGCTGGATTTATTAAGATACGGAGTTATTTTGTCCTTTATGGGAGATTTAAGATACTTTTCAGGAGTACTTTTGATGCCATACTCGCAGACTTTAGAAATTGAGCCCCACATCATATGAGAAGGATGGCTTTTAACAAGCTGTTCAGACAAAGTGGAGCTTATCCTGTCTGCATAATTTATCCTCTGTTAAGCACTCTTCTCCATATACCTTGTTAAAAAAAAACAACAAAACTAAGTTGCCAAGGTCAGGGGAAAAACAAATCTCGTATCTTCTACTCGAAAGAGGAACTGCACAACTGGGTGAACGCTTAACGTGTAAAACCACCCTTGTTTTAGAAAATTCTTTCTTTATAACTGTCCTATCCTCCCCTCCCACTCAAAAATGCAAATGGCTATTCTTGTTAAAGGAGACTGTATAGAAAAAAGAGAAACACCTTTCGGGAGATTCCGTTTTAAGTCAACTGGGAGGCCAGATCAGAGAAAGCACTTGCAGAGTTGCAGCAAATCATGCCCAGTGCAGTTAGCACACGGGAGCTGGTACGGAATGCACGAGGAGCGGAAGTATTGTTAAGTTCTCTCCGCTCCTGGAACGATACGTGATTTATTGAGAACCAAACATTCCAAACATATCCAGAAAGGCATACCATGAAAAACGAAATCATCCTTGTGCATTTCTATGTCTAGCCTTGCTCCAAAGGGGGAGCCATTTTAAACTCTTTATCGGTTTTGTTTTTTTTATTTCTTTTGGCGATTATTTCCTTGTAACGCTGTTTGCTCATGGGACCGACTCTAAGTCGGTAAATACTCCCCCGCTCTTCCCTGACTGCACCCACATATCGTTGTCAGAGCAGTGTGCCCCGCTTAAAGGAAAACAGAGTTCCCAGCCACCCTTGCAGCTAAGGGTGGTCACATGACATTGATCTGCCCAATGGGAAGCCAAGGAAGGCTGTGGGGGCGGGGCTTCTAGGGAAGGCCAAGGTCCCGTATTCAAGATGGCGGCACAGGGGACCCGCTGGCCCTGGTGAAGCCTCCTGTCAACTCCACAGCAGGTGAGCCGGTGGCACCTTCCTGGCGGGTTCTCTACCCTCTGCTGGAGGCTTAAGTGGACGACTCAGGCACCTGCCGAGTCCTGGGTTGCTCAGCCTGCGTGAGTGTAAAGATTCCTCCTCAGAGCAAGTCTCCCTTCCCTCTGGGTCCCCTGGCCATCCCTGAATTAATTTTTTTGTTTCTGTTTTTGTTTTTTTAAGATTTTATTTATTTATCTGACAGAGATCACAAGTAGGCAGAGAGGCAGGCAGAGTTGGGGAGGAGGGAGCAGGCTCCCCGCTGAGCAGCGAGCCCGATGCGGGGCTCGATCCCAGGACCCTGGGATCATGACCTGAGTTGTAGGCAGAGGCTTAACCCACTGAGCCACCCAGGCGTCCTCCTGAATTAATTTCTGTGACCCGCTCCCTGACTTAAATATAGGCTTTGTAGACACCCGCGCCATGCCAAATGTTGGTGAGGAGGTGCAGAAACGGGATCTCGCCTGCATCGCTGGTGGGAATAGGAAATGGTGCAACCAGTCTGGAAAAAGCTGGCAGTTTCTTAAAACTTCAAACCCACTTGCCTGGCCAGCTCACTGCCTTCCCAGGCATTTGTTGCAGATGCACACGCACGTCCCCGCCAAGACCTGCGCGTGGGTCTCCGTCGCAGCGTCATGGGCAGCAACCCTGCAAGCCGGGAACAAGCCCGGTGTCCTCTCCCCGGAGAGTGGTTAACGTGTGGAGCCTTCCCAGCACGGGGCACGGGACCTCGCTGTCCCTTGGAAACTCTGAACTTACTTAAAACACAGGTTTCCAGGAGAGTCTCGTTCGTGATGGATGGTAGATGGATAGACGGATGTGCGCGCGCTTGGATGTGTGGGTTCGTACGCGTTTGCCCGTTTCCCAGCTGGTGGCTCACCCCGAGGGCAGGGACGGAGCCTGCTCCAAGCTGGGCCTCACCGCGGCTCCATCACGCTCTCCTCTGAGGACCGGCCTTGTGCAGTGGGGGACCGGAAGGCATCTCAGAAAACGCTGTCGCCAGAACAACCTCATCTCTCAGGACCGCCACCATGCCACCTGCTAATGGAAAAAAAGACTGATGGCACGGCCCTGGGTTGGGAGATTAAACGGGGGATGATGGCTTGTCTGGGCGTGCGGCATTTGTCAATACTCGTCCCCGTGACTTCATAACATGTTCCTAAGCCCTGATGGAACGTTGTGTGGTCAGCGGGTTCCGGGACAAAAGGAGGACCTGCCTGCCGACGTTTATGACTTTCCACATAAGCTTTCAGACAAAATGTGTCTTGCGTTATGCTCGAGGCAGGGTGAGACAGAAGTGTAAGCCTCCTCCAACGCCCAGAGGAGTTTGCCACGGTTATAGGGAAGAGAATACAACTTAAATTTCTTCTAAATGAGTCTTTGGGAGGTGTACTAAACCTATTTATAATTGAGGAGAACGGCCTTAAGATTCGTATTCCCTTTCATTTCCTTTCCTGCAGGTGAAACTCACCGGGAAGTTAAAGGTTTTGTTAGAAGATCCAGTCTGAGCGTTTTACCCTCAGGTCTGGCTGGCTGTGTGTCAGCCAAATGGAGAACATTCTCCAGCTGGGCTAAGGGGTTTAGGGGACATTGCCGAGCCCTGTACTTCACTGGCTTGTTGCACTGCTGGCTCCGAAGCCCGGGGTGTAGACATAACTAGGAAGTGGACGTAGGCAAGCAACCCGTGTACCCGCGTGCGCACCCACAACTTCTTTCTGTGCTTCCATCTATCTCTCTGTCCGTCCGTCTGTCGCAAACACGATTCATACCGGTACCTCTGATTGCAGTAAATCACCAGCGTTCTTTCTGTCCGTCTCCCCTCTTCTTACTTTTACCTTCTTTTTCTGACATCGAGAAACTTGGCTTTCCCGTTCCGTGTTTCCGTCCTTACAGGTTCCTAGTGTGAGCTGTTTCAGAGGTGCTCCTCGTCTTTAGCCTTAGTCAAGAGACAGTTTCCAAAGCGACTCAGGCAGGATCTTTTCCTTCCCCTATCCTTCTGTGTGGCTGTGTTGTTCATTTGTAATATGCTTGGGCTCATCAGTGCCATTCACATTCCATTCCAATCTCTTTCATTTCCGCTGTATCCTCCCTGTGATTATTTTGCCCCAGTAAGCAGATGTGTGTGTGTTCTCTACACCCTCGTCCTTCTGCACCAAGGGAGGTCTGTTATAGCTGCTCATGTGTGCACTTAACACTATGTCCTGGAAATGACTCCCAATTCAGTTCCTCATTCCTTCCCCTCGTCCTTTTAAATGGATTTTATTTTGTAGAGCAGTTTTAGGTTCACAGCAAAGCTGAGTGGGAGGTACACAGAGTTCCCATACACCGACTCCTCTACTACCACCACTCCGCCCCGTCCTCTGCTCTAACTGCCTAGTCCTTCGCTTGTGGGTGCACCCCAAGTTACTCAACCAGTCCCCTAGATCTGGACATGATTTTATTGTTTCCAATATTTTGCAGCTACAGACGGTGCTATAAGGAGCCAACTTGTGTGCATGTATTTTAATATATTTGGGGGAGTAGCTTCAGATGGCTTTCTAGAAGTGGGACCCCTGGGTTAAGACATAAGTGCATATGCTGTTCACCTAAGAGCTGCCACGCTCCCGACAGCCTCGCCAGCAACACGTGTTAGCGTGCTTTGTAATTTTTGTCAGTCCGTTAGCCAAGTCGTGGCATCTCAGTGTTGTTTTAACTTTTACCTAATTTTGAGTCTGAACACTTTCTCATCTGTTTGAGAGCCATTTTCATATCTTTTCTTGTGAATTTTCTCCTTACGTGTCACATTGCTATTTCAGTTTGAATTTGAGACTGATATAATTTCAGGAATTATAACTTCTAATTTCAGGAAGAATTGAATTTCTTTTTCAGTGACATGTAATTAGGTTCAGGTTAACCACTGGTATCTAAATCTGACAATGCCTTGAGAAACTTCCAGCACGGGGGTGACACATGGTGCGGAGTATGTGCAGTGCCGGGTCCGGGGGTTGTCAGGGTGGAATTGGATTGATCTTTGTGTTTGGAAAGTTTGACAGAGACCCTGGGAGAATTCATTCCTGGATTCCTGTAACAATGCTTTCCTGGGTCACAGAGGGGCCTCCCAGATCTGTGAGATCACATGGGACAGGGGATAAGAGAGGACTGAATTTGGGCTACCTGCGTATGAATCCCTGGCACCCTGGAAGTAGCTTTGCAGCCTTCGACATGCCACATGACCTCTCTGTGATCAATGCATATTTGTTGGGTCCATGGTTGACTTGAGAAGTAGTATGAGGCTGATCCCAAATAAGGTATGTGGATGGCCAACACCATAACAGTTGGCGGTCCAGCCAATAAAATGTCGTGAGCACAGAAGGATAGGGTACTTAGGGCTTTTGTCTCATTCTGGGGAAGATATCCACCCCATGCCTGGTCATTACAGATGATTTATCATTTCAGATACCCTGATGTGCTCTATCTGCTGTTTCCTTAATGCCAGCTACCTACCACTTCGGTAGTTTTGCTTTTTACCATACCAATGATGTGCGATTATCATGCGTTTCACCAGATGTGCACCCCATGTATAATTATTTACTTTGTCTTTAAGTCAGTGGCTTTTATAAAACATGTAATTCATCTAAAAAGGAAACCTGACCTCTACCACCATAAGTAGGAAACTGGCTTATGAGGAAGACAAGGTGATCATAGATATAAAGACCACACATAGGAAACAACAACAACATGAAATTCATTCGAATTACCGTTATCTGCAGAAGGGTCTGGATGGAGGCCTGCTCCGTCCTCCATCCGAAGGGGAGGCATCACTGCCAGAGACAGGTTAGCCCCGGCTCAGGACTTTCTCCCTGAAGTCCAGACAGGAGGGCGGAAGGAGAACCTGCAGGAGATGATGGTCTCACTCTGTGATTCGGTGGTACTTAAGGTCACGTCTCTGCACCACCAGAATCAAATCTCAATTGTTGGGCCTTGGAAAACCCGGCCAACAACGGTTTCATCATCAGAGGTGAGAACAGGTGCAGCCGCAGACATTCTTTGCCGGCCTGCCTCAGTGACCCAAAGTCTTGGCTGCTGACTCAAGAAACCCCGTTCGGTGCTGTGGGGCTTGTGCCCCATGTGTGTGGGATTTCTAGAAGCCACTAGAGTACACTTTCTGTCTTACAGGCATTTCTGCCTTGTCCTGTGTGCAAATCCTGGGTTATTTTTTCTTCCACCCTTTGCTTTCCTCCCTTTTCTCCACTCTTTCTCCTCTCCTTTCTGCTTCTCTCGCTGTCTGGTTTTCAGTTTTTTTTTTTTTCCCCCTTGAAAAATAGTCCAAGCCCTCATGGAACTCTCAGACTCTGTAGAGGGAAAGAGAAGGCAAATGAATAAGTTAACATATTTTTCCCCAGGCCAAAGTGTAACTTTTGAATAAATGAGTCTAGAAATAGAAAGGACTCCATTTCAGTAGTTCTGTTTTAGGAATTAGAGAATGAAATGAAGCAATACTAATGAGATCCCAGAGAAGATATCAGGATTGTCTTGCTGGATGCTGGATCCAAGTAGACTATCGATTAGCATGACTTAGCCAAGCATGTACTACGGAGGCCTGTGTGGTGGGCTTCAAGGCACATAGACCCTCTGAGTGAAGGACTCTCTGAACAAGCCCCTGAGGAAGTGATGTGGACAGGAAGTGACCTGAGAGAGGAGAGAGGACCTTGCAGTCCAGGTGGACAACCAGAGAAGCCTTCCTGGAGGAGGAGACTTGAGTGAATGAGTAGGGCCTGGCTTGATTGAATGCAACTTGGTGATGGTCTGCTGTTTTTCATGGGGCATTTATAAACTGATGTTGGATGTTCCAGTCCCTGGATTTCAGATTGGTCCTATTTTGAAGATTCTGAGATGCTTTTCATCCCTCCATCTTATTTAATTCTTCGCAGCCTTCAGAAATCCTCAGGATTATGATCCCCATTTTCCAGATGAGCAGACAGAGGCCCAGAAGGGTGAAGTGATGTTCTCAAGGGAGCAAAGTTAAGGAAGTGAGTTTGAACCGAGCGTTTTCATCCCCAGAATCGGACCTCTCACCAGTTCTCTGTGCTTGGAGAGGCAGCATCTCCAGGCACGGAAACTGAAACGCCCAGGAACAGGAGCATGGGAGACAGACACACGTTCCTGGATTCATCCAGGGAAATGCTAACCAGCCATGAAAATTAATTAGTGCTGCATTTTTTAGTAGGGATAAGTCTTTAAAATGTAAAATTGAGTATAAAAATTAAAAAGCAAGTTGCCAGAGCATACCTAGAACAAGATATCATTATATCTTGTTTAAAACATGCAAAACAATTTCATACATTTTTATGAATACCTAATTATTTAGTGCACAGTAAAAAAAAATACACTCGGAAATCATATCATGTCTGTCTCTGGGGAGGGCAGGGGGTGGATGGGGTGAGGTGGGGGTTCCCAGGAACTTCAGCACACCTGTATTTTATTTCCTGAGCTAGTGGGGACAGGGGTGCTGTGTTATTTTCTGCACTGTTTACCTGCCTGATGTATTTAATAATTAAAATTTGAATTAGGCAGGTGGTCGTCCAGTGGTCAGGTTGGCACATTTTCCTCTAGACTCTAGACAGAAAGCTTTTCCTAATGTGATCGGAGATAGAGATGAACGAACACCTGCTTTGGCCCAGCTTAGTGTGGAACACACGTGACGTCATGTTCCGTTGGTCCACGGAACCAAATCTTGCGTTAGTGGCCCCCACTGCTGGGCTGAGGCTTTCTTAGAGGCCAAGTAGAGTGAGGTCTGTTGTTGGCCCCTGTTTCTGGCTAAATTAGACTGAGTGTGTTCACCCTTCTCAGTTTGAAGAATCAGTGTTTGAGCTGAATTCCCAGATAACTCCGAGCATAAAATCCAGGAGGAGAAGCCGTACTGAGGCTGGGGGTAGAGCGTGCTATTCTTCCACAGACATTTCCTGTGTGCCTGCAGTGTTCGGGGTCTCGTCCTGGTCACTGGGGCTCCAGCAGCATGCAGCAGAAATGTAAGGCTTGTCCCAGTGGAAACATTCCCTCTGACAAGGGAGACATCCCCCCTTTTCCAGAAAACAAGTAAGCAAAGTGATAGAGGTAATAATTAGGAACATTACTTAAGCCATTGCCAAAATACACATATGTATTTGCAAAGTTTGATTTGCTTACAACTAAATAACAGCACACATTAATTAATTAAATGCTATTTATTGAGCACCTACTATGTGCCCACTGTCCTAAGCACTGAGGTTGCCAGAGAGATCCCAGGCCTGCCTCTCATTGGTCTGATTTGAGCCAGTGACTTTGACCCAAAGGATGGAATGTTCTGATTGGCTCAGAATATTTGGACTCCATTCAAACCACACAGAGTAAATCAAAACAGGGTGGTTTCCCAGAAAGAAACAAAGAGCTCTTTCATGAACAGTGGGAAGATACACAGAGAGGGAATACTCCAAAATGATGTTCAAGCTCCTCCTCCCTCCCGAAGTTCAGCTCAGCCTTCCCTTTGGTCTCGGTTACTATGGGAACTGCTTCTGAGTCAGAACTCATCCCTCCGCCTGCTCACCATGCTGGATTCCCAGCTGGATGAGTGTGCTGTGAGCCCAGAGCCTCCAGGAAAGGCGAGCAGCTCCCTTCCCTGGGGTGACATCAGTTTCCTTGCTGGCTTTCCACTGAGGGCTTTGTCCAGGAAGCCCTCATTCCTGTGCTCACAGTCCCCTTCCTCCATCTCAAAGTGGCCATGGCAGGTGCAGTCCCTGCCAGGCTTCCAGTCTCTTCTGCTTCTGCCTTGACGTCTCTCTGGCTGACTCTCTTGCCTTGTTCTTCCGCTGTTAAGCGTTCATGTGGTTGGGTCCCACGGGGATAGCCCAGAACATGCTGCCCGTCTTCAGTCCCTAACCTTCACTGCATCTGCGGAGTTCCTTCTGGCATGCCGTGTAACCTGCTCACTCACAGGTCAGTATGTGAAGTGGGGTGGATGGCTAGGGTTGGAGTGGACATTCAAGGGCATGGAATCCACCCCTTGACCTCTGCTCCTGACCTTTCCTGTGGTCATGGGAGCCTGCTGCTAACAGACCAGGTGTATTTCCCTCCTCTCTCCCAGAGGGGGCAGAAAACAGCCACCCTGGCACAGTGAGGCTGGCAGTCTGGCTCCTCTGTGAGCTGCTTTCCACATGGGTGTGAGTGAGGGGCAGTGTGGCCCGCTACTTAGGACCATCTGGGTCGGAGTCCCAGCACAACACTCCCTAGCTCTCCAACTTTTAAGAATCTTTAACTTTGCAGCCTCCATTTCTTCTCCTGCTTTGTGCAGAGCCCCAGGCCTTCCTCTGTGTAAGGCTCCCTTCTAGGCTGCGCGGGTACAGGGGAACCAGGGCTGACAAGTCCCAAGGTGTTTACACTGTAGACAGTCAGGACACGAGCACAGGAAAGAAGGTGGTAAGGGATAATAAGCACCAGAATTATCAGCAGGGCTTGGGGATTGAGGAGAGCTGGTTAGAAACCGTGCTCTGGGAAGGAAAGCTTTGCTGAGACACCTGAACAAGGGTAAGGAGCCAGCCATGGAGAGCCCGAGGGAGAGCATTACAGGTGGAAGACGCTGGGATGTGTACAGGCCCCGAGGTCGAGCCCAGCTCAGGCCATCTGTGTGAGGAAGGGACTCTGAAGGAGCCTCAGAGCACAGGAAGTCGCCCAGGAACCTTGCCTCCGGCACATGACCAAGTTGCACAGGGCTGCGTGTCTAACTTGAATTAGTTTTCTTGTGTTGTAAATGCCAAAAGAAGCCCGACCCTGGGTAGACGGAGAAACACAGCTCCAGCTCTTTCCTGACACTCCGAGAGGATTTATCAGTTTTCCACATGAATTTCCAAGAAATGCTTTTTCTGCTCACTTTAGAGTTTTTTGTTTTTGTTTTTGTTTTTAACTTCAGTAACAATGCAACACTGGTTTCTGCCCAGTAGATCTGTTAGATGTTTCTCACTGAATTCATTGGTAGGTAGCTGGCTCAGGTGACCTGTTGCACATGTTATAGCCTTATAGTTTCTTTGCAGCAGCCTTGCGCAGTAAACAGCTCTTAAAAAAAACAAAGGGCCAGCCCTAATCAGGCATCCAGGGTGCATTTTGTGATTTCATCCCACCTGGAGGGGTGTCGTTTGGTGACACTACCCTTGGAGCTCTTTCTCTCTGGTAATTCTGTTTTAAAAATGCTTCTGTCCTGTTTTAGGTCGACTACCACTCGCTGTCATTTAGACCGATGACTTCGGAGATCACTTAACGACAGAAAGGAAGAAGATAATGTATTACATACCATTATAATTTATAATCCATAATTAGAGACTGAGATATTTTAATTATGCAGACATGCATGGTTTTTTTTTTTTTTTTTGATCCACACGGTCCAGCTCCATAAGGCTTTTTGCAAATATTTATCCCACCCCCTTCTTTGCTCTCTTTACCTTTTATTCCCAGCACCAGAGCTGATTATCTGAATTTGCGTCTGTCATTCTGATTATGTGCTTGTCACAGAGGGTCGCAGACGTGTTGTTTCTGCACCCCCAACACAGGACTGGCTTGTTAGGGCTCATTAAATATTTGTTGAATAGATTTAAATTTGAAATACTAAATTAAAAATCTGCCACCAACCTGCAGGGTCCTTCGCAGTGATTTTTTGTTCTTATCATGGCTATATACTTGCAGTCATACTTAATAAATTCATTGCAGCTTTCCTTCTAAATGGGAATAAAATCTTCTATACAGTCTTCGGGCTCCATTGGTTTAGCTTAAGGGACTTTCTGCCTGCCCTCGGGCTTAGGGTGCCAGGATCAATGGTAGGAGCTGTTTCACTGGAGGAAAGGGTTTCACTGAGCCAGCAAAGTGACCATTTGAATTGCTTGAGCTCTGATTTAATGCTGATTTGAGTGCTGGAAATTTGGCTTGGACATAAAGTAGAAAGGCCAATTTCTTTCTCTGTAGATTTGAGAAGGATTTAATTTTGAACAGATGAGTCATGGAAGATGGTGAGGAAACTCAGACTCAGGAACTTCTCTAAAACCTCACCATCCTCTCTGGCCTCCTCTCGCAGCCTCCTGGACCCTCTGGGGCTCCGTGAATCCCCAGGCTTGTTCCTGTCTCATGACGGTTTGTGATTCTTCTTCCCTCTGCCCGAATGCTGATTCCGTGGATCTCTGCAGAGCTGGTTTCTCCTCCTGAGAGAGGTCCAAGTCCCAGCATCCTCTCTTTCTAAAGAGCCTTCTCTTCCATCCCAAGGAGATCCCATCTGAAACAGGCTCTCCCATGACCCAGCTTCATTTTTTTCCCTGCATTCATCACTGCCTGGGGTGGTTTGATTTCTTGCTTATTTAGCATCGGTGATGCCCATTAGAATGTGAGCTTTGTGCAGGCAGGGACGGTGCCTGAATTCCTCACCTTTACCCAGGGCTAAGAACAGGGTTTAATATATAAATATCTGTGGGACAAACACCCCTTCAGCTTTGTGATAGAAAGTAGTAATGCGCGATTTGACAAATCCTGCCGCGTTTGAGGGGCTGCGAGTCAGAACCCCCATTCCTTGCCCCACCTGCGGGACTCCTGTTTTTCATACTTATTCATCGCTCATGTGAAGATTTCAGGAGGGAAAGTGTTAGCTGTGGGATGGACCGATTTGTTAGTGCCTCTCTTAGCAGGTAGATAACACGGGGGATCTTGCTGTGGACGTGGATCTCCTTGTTAGAGACTTTCCTTTAGGACCAATGCAGAAGAAATGGTTAGCAATGGAAGACTCTAACTCTTGGGAGTTCATCTCTCTGGACTGTCTTCTTCCACAGACTCTGAAATCCCAGGATCCTTCAGTCCAGCAGGGAAGATGACGCAGATTAACATATGAGCCTTAGACCTAGTTCAGCCAAACCATCGCCATGGTGGCTGAGGGCTGGGGACTGGTCCATGACTCTCTTCCATGACTTGAAAGCCATCTTCTGGTTCCACTCACCAGAGCTTAGATTTTGGACATAACATGATTTCTTTGGGCCTCAAATTCTACATCTTCCTATACCAAGGGTTGGTGGAACCAATTTAGAGACACCAAAAATGGGCCACTTGCTTCTTTTGGTAGTTCCGTGGGGGCTGGATGAAGGGTATGTGGTAGAAGGTGTGAACCCGAGCCAAGCAGAGCCTCTTGTGAACAGCTTTCCAACCCCTGGACGTCAGAGTGCTGATAACTGGCCCGTTACACACAGAGGAGGCTGTTCACCTGCAAAATGCTGTGGTTCTCAAGGTAGGTTCCAGGGACCCCTGGGGTTCCTAACACTCCAATCATCACCATTACCATCAGCAGCGGCGTGTTGTCGTTAGCTTTTCCACCTTCATTCTTCATGTGCATGCAGCGGGATTTCCCGGAAGCTGCGTCGTCTGAGGTGTTGCAAGAGATGGAATGCAGAAACTGACGTGGAAGTCCAGTTGTCTTAAGGCAGACATTCAGAGATTTGCAAAAATGCAAAACTGTGTCCCTCCTCTCACAGATTTTTTAAAATAGTTATTTTTCATAAATATGTCATTTATGTTGGCATCTCATGGACTTCTTATTGTTACTTTTTAATGAGTTCATTTTTAATTCTCAAAAAAAAAATCTGAAATAACTTTTAAAACTTTAATTCCAGTGAGACACACAAGAATTCTCCACTATTTGGCTTATTTTTAGGGTTTGTGTGGTGTACACCTGAGTTCAACTCATCTCAAAATAGGTTTTTTCCTTCCTTATCTAGAAACAGAGAGCAGCTGGTCCTAAAGGTCACAGTAAATCAAGAATGCTTTGCGATTTGTCAGTTCAGTGAATCTGAGCTGTTTCTTCCCAGGGTTCAACCTGAAGGTGGGACAGAGGTAGCCTCTGTCATTAAGGAAGTTCTGTGAGGTAGTCTTGTAAGGCTTCCCAGAGCAGCTTCTCCTCCAGACCCACCTGTCCCCTTCCTCTGGCCTAGTCTTACCTCATTTTGCAGTGGTTGCAGGTTTGAAAGGGTCAACTTGTATACCTTTGTGCTCACTAGTCAGTTATAATTCTGTGTTGGAATGGAGGGAAAAAGAACATTTGTGGCTTAATGAGAAATGAGATTGTGCAGATATTCCTAATGCTACTGACAGCGTCAATTCAATAACTCAATTTTGGTGGTTTCCTGTTAGAGGGAAGAACAGCCATAGGAGTTAGATTCCATTTTACAGTGCAGCCGGGCCGGCTTGCACAGCTGAAGTCATAGGATCAGATAAAGCATTTCCATCACGGAGCTGGCTAATAAAGCCCCTAATAGGATTTGCTGACCGTAAGAACCACGGACCAGGGAGCAGCAGCAAGATTCTATTTATTTGTCATTTGCATGTAAATTTCATATGTAATGGATATTGTGTCAGAAATTTTAGTGCAATTAGATAGAACAGAATACAGTATAATATTTGAGCTCAGATATAAAAAAAGACAGCCTGTTTGTATATGCGCATGGGAAAACTCCAGCTCATTCTTGATTTCTTTAAGAAATTCAGTGGCAGATCCTGACTCTGTGATCAGAGCGGTTAAGCTTGGCTGGCTAAAAATACAGCAGTCACTCCAAGGCTGGGAGGTGGGGAATGAACTCAGTGGAGAAAAAACATCCAAGTCTTGCCTTATTAATAGCTCTTAGAATGCAATGTCAATGTGTACTTTACCAGCAACGCCTCCAACAACTATAAAAAGTACTCTGTGGCTGAAGGACAGATATTTTCGGAGTTAATTATAGCTAGTAATAGATTAGAGAAACATTGTTCTTTGCTTTTTTTAATTCTAAAGGAAATGAACTGACACAATGAAATCAAAAGATCAGGATTCGAGTATGTAGCTGTCAATAGGTTACATAACTAGTTACATAATTAGTATTGGGACGAAGGGGGGCGAGCAGCTCCTTTAAAAACTATTCATCACACTCTGTGCCCTTTGTTGGTAACAACTATGTGTTTGTTGTGGGTGAACTACTCGTGGTAATGTTGGAGGAAGAGATGAGTGGGGGCCTCCTTCTTAGTGAGACCAGCGTAAAAATTAAAACACCTTCTTTATAACTGTGTGTTTAAATCTCTTCCTTCTCCCTCCACCAGTTACCAGATTGTGGATTGCCTTAGAATCAGTTTCAGTGAGTGTAACAGATATCTGATCTACTGAGTGTAAGAGATACCCGATCTTCTTTTTAATTTCAGATGATGAGATCTCAGGCTGTTGAGGTATTTCTGCCGAATACCTGCTACTACTACTGTCAGAAAGGCTTCCACTGCAAGGAGCAGAGAACTCTGGTAACTGAACCCACTTGAGACAGCGCTTTGTTTTGTTTACTTAGCAAGATGTCTGGATCTCGGCTGCTGTTAGCATCTATTTGGTTTTTCAGAAACATTAGGCCCGCATGCCATATGATTGGCTCTGACTTTCCCTCATGGTCACAGGATGGTTGCCTAATTCCAAGCATCACAGCCACATTCAAGGCAGGACACAGTGTGGAAGGAGCCAAAAACCAGGGATGCTTATCTCTTTTATCAGGACCATCAAGCAATTCCAGAAGCCCCAGCCCCCTCCCTGGTTCTGTCTCATTGCTGAGGGCTCTTTCACACTGGGTACCCAGAAAAATGAGCATTAACTTTCCCATCTGCCTCTGGGGCTCATTCACTGGCAAATCCAGCAAACCCTGACTGGCCACAGAGCTCCTCCTGCACGGCTGTGTTAAGGGCTTGGAACTGCAGTCATGACCATGACAAACACGGTTCTCAGAGTTAGAGGAATCACAGCATCTTGAGGGAAGGGGTATTAAATAGTCAATTAACAGATGAGGTGCAGAACATTAACAGATGAGGTGCTATTAAGTGCTTGCTGGCACAAGAAAGGGGGACCAGAGTTGTGTGGACCCATGGAAGCCTTCCTGGATGGACTGTTAGAGGATGAACCCAAGTGAATGGAGTGAAGAGAACGAAATGACCATTTTCAGAAGGAGAGTGTGGACAGAGAGAACTGTGTGGCCAGTGGGGGCCGGGCCCAAGTGCAGCAAGGAGGAGCTCCTGTTCCCTTAGCTCAGAACGTCACTGTTGTGCCAGAGCACCTGCCCGGGCCGCTGTGTGTGCTGGGTTTGGATTGTCATTTTGGGGCCCACGAATCACCTTTGCTGGATCTTCTCTCCTTCTGTTGATAACTGTCAACACTTGATGTGCGGAGGGTTGGATCCTGCTGGATCCTCATGGCCTATAGCTTTGCTTGGACACGGGGAGTTCTCCACTCTCCCCTGGGCATGTCTTGGGAAATTGTGAAAGGTAGGAGAGTCACATCGCTGTTGTTTCCCCCCGTTCATGTCCGACAGCTGGCTGGAGTCTGCCCATGAAGGCATCAAAGACAGACACCACATGATCTCGCTCCTATGTGGAATTTAAGAAACAAAACTGATGAACGTAGGGCAGGGAAAGGAAAAATAAAATAAGATGAAAATAGAGAAGGAGGAAAACCATAAGAGACTCTTAATCATAGGAAACAAACTGAGGGTTGCTGGAGGGGAAGGGGGTTGGGGATTGGGTGCCTGGGTGCTGGGCATGAAGGAAGGGACATGATGTAATGAGCACTGCGTGTCATAAGCCGTGGATGAATCGCTGAATTCTACCCCTGAAACTAGTAATACACTCTATGTTAACTATACTGAATTTAAACAAAAAAAAATTTTTTAAAGAAGATATTGATGTGATTTTTCATTCCCACGGACCAATTTCTTAACCATGAGTTCAACAATGGATATTTTCTTACACCGAAGACTTTCCCAATTGTTACTTGAGGGGGTCGTTCAGCAAACACGTGGACAAGGAATATCCTGCAGAAATGTAAATAGAGTGTAAGATGTGGTGTATCTGTGCGTAGGGAGGTCACGGACAAGTTTCATGCAGTTCTGGCTTATTTTATTTTGTGGGGCAACTGCTGTGAATACCGCCAAGCCTAAACTATTTTTTCCTAATGCCAGCTCATCAGGATAGTGAACTTTATTAGGTTTCTGAGAAGTAGACTGTCTGGGATTAAATGGCATATTTTGGTCACTACATCTGTGTACTTCAGCCAGTATATTTTCAGTAACTAACTTCCGGAGAATGTCTATTACTATTCAAAGAAGAACTCTTCTACCTTCCCCTTGCTAAAGCAGGGTACAGCCTTCTTCTCCCTGGTCATCACCACCATCCAGTTTCCTTCTGTGGGGACATTTCAGATGAGTTTCCTTCTCTGGCAAATGGGGATCGTAATGTCATCTCTACCACGGAGACCTGGGGAGGATTGAATGAGGAAGGAGAAGTAGAATGTTTAGAACAGTGCTTTACATGTGAAAAGTACTCAGTGAAATCTAGTGCTTTTATTTTCAAGTGGGATCAGGATGCCATTATACACAGAAGGCACTGCGGAGGGCAGAGACATGCTGACTTGGCGGGGGCAAAGTCCATAGTCGTTGGCCATGTTGACTGCTTTCCATCTATTGGGTAGTCAGGTAGAGGGTCCTCATGGACAGTTTAACACATCATTCTTTGATTTCTTTTTTTAAAATTTTATTTATGTATTTGACAGAGAGAGACACATCAAGAGAGGGAACACAAGCGGGGGAGTGGGGAAGGGAGAGGCAGGCTTCCCGCTGAGCAGGGATCCCTATGCGGGGCTCAATCCCAGGGCTCTGGGATCATGACCTGAGCCAAAGGCAGACACCTAATGACAGAGCCACCCAGATGCCTCTACTCATTGTTTTCTTTATTTTTCTTCTCTTTAGCTTTCATCACTCAGCTTTTTATCTGCTGTACTCATGGCAAGGTGAGCCTTGGAAAATGAACAGTGATCAAAACAGACACGTTCTAGAAAGAACCTTCTGTTTGATCAGAGTACATCTTCGTATTTTTGGGTGCCTTATGTACAGTAGCAGACGGGAAGTAAGACCCTGTTGAGAGCTGGAAGAATAAAAACCTCAGCAGAATCAGAATAACATTTCCAATACCGGCTATCTCAGACTGCTGCTTGGCGTGCTTCTTCCCATCGTCCCTTTCCTGAGGTTCACGGGAAGAGGCTTGGCTTGGATACTGTGTCACCAGATAAAACACAAAGGCTCCAGACACTTTTTGCACTCCAGTCATAAGTATAAAGGAGTAAGATCGAACCACTCAGGGAGGGACGGTTTTTGCTCATGAGTTGGGAAAAGGGTGATGGGGGTCAGTCTCTGCCTTGGCCCTTGTCACCATCACCAGGGAGCCAGAGGACTCTGAAATGGTCCCTTGATGGTCTTTGGTTAAGTCTAGAGAATGCAGCCATCCCCAGCAGCAGGATGCTGCCTGCCCCTGGTCCAGCTAAGAGGGACTTCAGTCTGGGCTCTGGGCCTGCTCAGCATCCTCTCTCCATCACGGGGAAGCTCAGGACTCCTGGACATCCTAGTGCTCGAGGACCAGGGACGGGACCCTAGACAACACAAGGGTTGATGGAATTCACAGGCCAAAGTCACCAGTGGGGCACTGGACCGTCAGGCTTGAGACCTCTTGTCACCTGTGGCCTGGACGATGGTGGAGCCCCATGCCCCGTGCCCTTGACTTGCTTAGACAACACAGACATGAACTTGTTTGATTTTTGCACGGGTGCGTTATTGGTGATGAAGTCATGCTGACTTACTGTGGGTTGCGGGGAGATGTCCTGTGGCAGAGTGCTAATAATGACAAAAATAATCATAAATTTAAAAATAACAATAAAAATCAGCAATGTGAAGATTGTTTTCAGAGCAGGGGAAGAAGTGAGAGGGCAGCTGAGTGTCTTTTCCAAATGGTTGGGATATCTGACTTCTTGGAGTCTTTTTCAGGAAGTGAGCATTGAACGCCTTACTCCAAGGAGTGGTGGGTTGTGTCTAGTTCTCCTGAGGGCGGCGTGCCCCATCCTTCCATTCTCCCTGTGTGCTCAGGGCCACCCCTTCCTCCTCAGTCCCCTGGGCTTCCCCAGCCATGCGTGCTCCCTCCACCTCATGGGGACTCCTCCCCTCCTCCAGGTGAACAGCAGGCTGAGCAGATCCCATCCACACCTGCCCAGACGCACCTGCCTCACCTCGGGGCAGACAGTGATCTGGCTCCCAGCGCGTTGATGAAACAGAAAACTAACGTCCTTGGCAAAACGCTGGGGCTCCTGCTTCAGGGAACTTGTAAAAGCAAGAGTGGTTTAGTTTTCCAAGGCGAAGTCATTCACTGCTCCCCTCCCCATCTCCCCCAGAGGAGAGGGGACATGGCAAGATTGCTTCTCACCAGCGACCAGCTCTCATCTAAAAGCACCTTTTTAGAAACAAAATGATTTTATGGATAATTTATCCAATTAGCCATCATGAAGACAGTTGCTGGAGTAGAGAAAATGGCAGTGAACATCAACTATGAAGACCAGTGGGAAGTCCCAGGGGAAACAGAAGATAGCAGCATTTAGATATCATTATCTGCACGGGCTACCACCCCGTCACCCTGAGGCAGGTGAGCGCCAGGTCCTCATGCAGGAGGAGATGCCCACAGGACCCGCCAGCAGAGTACGAGTTGCGCACTTGTGAAATGGTGCCTTCCAACTCAACAGGTAACGGGTTCCTACGGCTCCTCAGTCCTGCTCAGTCCCTGGGCTTCCCGATGGCTCCATGATGGCACTGGGCTGCTAGGGTAGGCTTTTGTCCTTCCTGCCTTTTATCCACAAATGACCTAAGGCTCCTGAAGGTGGCAGAAGTGATTTGAACTCATGTTTGTTGTCAAGAAGATTTTGCTAATGTTTTTCAAATTTATGATTACTGTGATTGTGTTTTTCAGTACAGATTTGAAGACCGGAATGGAGAAAACAGAAATGATTAATGAAACAAGAGTGAAATGTATATGTCACGTGCAAAGTGGGGGTGGGGCGCTGGCCATGCAGTAATTGGCCCTTTGTGCTGAGACGTGTCTATGTCACAGGTGGAACACCAGGCATTGGACCTTTGCTAAGACCAAAGGTATCTCAGGCCTTCAGAATGGTAAGTCAGATGAGCTTTGCATTTCTAGTTTGTGTGCTTTCTTCTCTCTCTTAAACATCATTCTTGGAGTTTATGGGGGTCAATTCTGGGTGAAACCCAGAAGCAGAAAAAGTCATTGGAGCTTTGCCTCACAGTATTCAACAGGCAAGATAAGTTGTTACCTTCGTCATGAAAGCCATCCACGGAATCCTTTGGGCTTTCCGTCTACCCTGGTATATTCATTTTTAAAGATTTATTTACTTATTTTAGAGAGTGAGAGAATGGTGGGGGTAGGTGGGGCAGAGGGAGGGGAGAGAATCTTAAGTAGGCTCCAGGCTCAGAGCCTGATGCAGGGCTCGATCTCACGACTCTGAGATCATGACCTGAGCTGAAACCAAGAGTTGGATGCTCAAGTCCCTTAGCCACCCAGGCACACCTACCCCATTTATTGAGCACGCATCTTCTGGGGGCTGCAAACACCGTCCTGCCAATGAGCCACTGCGGGCAAGGCCCTCCCCTGCACTCAAAACATTCAGGACCTGCAGTGCATTATGTTTGGGGTCAGTTCCAATCTTTTCCCTGTTCTTCTCTAACAATAAGAACCTTGAAGTTCACAGTGTGGAAGGAAAGGGACACGTAATCAATGACTGTGCGAATGAATGAGCGAGTGAATCAAGAACCCTGTGCTGAGCTTGCCCTTACTGGTGAGGGGAACAAGGGTGCTACCTTGCTGGGAGACTAGATGAGCCAGACTTCATGCAGAACTGTCTTCTGCCTCCTTTTCAAGTGTTACGTCAGAGAGAAGAAAGTGACCAAGCAACCTGATGCCAGTTTCGAGATCTATATCCAGACCAGCTGTAGGAAGAGACAGTAAGGCTGCCACCCAATGTGTACGCTGTTCGGTGTCTGCTGCTGAGCACGTTCAGAACTCAAGTGACAAATATGTGGGAAAGTGCCCAGAACTCTGTAGCTTTCACTGATTCACGGTGGCTGAAAGTACAGGGACTGTTGTTATCTCTTAAAGGAGGAAGCCAGAGGTAGTTCCACGGCTGCTGAATTCTGTAGCAAAATGATGACACCCGGAGGCTTTCCTTGGTCTTTGCATTCCAGCACACCAGTAAACTGACTCCCTCATGATCTCAGTGTGGCTGCAGAGCCTCCAGACATCACCCCAACACACGGCTCGGTGTCATTCTCCTGCATCTCGTTTTAACCATGGAAGAAAATCTCTCCCACGGTATGAAAGTTACCCTATAAAACCCCATAATTCTCTTTTGGTTACCTTGTTTCATAAATTGCTGCAGGGGGCAATAATGTTGGGATAGACATCTCTGTATATACCCCCCCACCCCGTCCCCGCACAGAATAAATCCTTGTAAATTAAGATAAAAAGAAAATGCATAGTTTGTTGGACTCTAGGACTGAGTGAGCTATAAATGTTTTTAAAAAAGAAAGGATACTACAAATTGTGGTCGTTTTGGTTTGTGAGCATGAGTTCTTTATTTTCTTTAGATGGGACAGAAGGTTTTAGGAGGAGACAAACAAAAACCTTTGACCCAAGTAACATCAGTATGAGACAAGTTGCATTTCAGTATCCTGTCTCCCTCCTTGTCCCGTGCCACCAGGTAGCATGGACAGGAGGCTGTTTCTTGCATGATTTCTGTCTGTGCTGTTGGGTAGCAATCCGCAGAGGAAATGAATGGCGTCACCTTGTATGGCCAGAAACCAGCTACGGAGCCTGCCTCGACTTCCCCATTGGAACTGGCACCGAAAAACCCAGCGGTGGTCCCCAGAAAGGAGAGTGTGTGCTTCCAGAGAGCCGTAGGATACATTTTTTTAAAGATCCCACCCACTGGGCTCTATTCTAATCCCAGCTCAAGATACAAGGAAGCAGAAAACCGCATGCTGCCGTCTTCTTTGGAAACCCATCTTCCTGCAGTCTCTGTTTGCAGGGGTTTCTGAATCCAGACACTCTTCTGGCGTTGGAGCAGAAGCAAGGGTTGTCTATTAGCTGGAGGCCCATTGCGTTCTGCACAGCGGGAGCACTGAGAGTGGAGATGCCAGACTGGGTGCGGAACTGCTGGGAACAGTGTCCTGGGGGGAGGGTCACCTGGAGAGGCCCCGGTCACCCCCTGGGAGGGTATGACTTTCGGCAGTGCTGATGCAAAGTTTAACATTAGGCTGAGAAGCAGCAGGATGTGCAAAGATTTGGAAGCATTTCCTGCCGTGGGAGGAGGAAGGGAGGGCAAGTGCCCCGAGCCTAGACTTTCCCTGCGGCCCATTTCATGGGGTGGCGGCCCGCACTTAGAATGCCAAGGCCGCCCAGCTCCGATGTTTTGTGAAGGCCAAGTGAGTCCTTCTAGGGAAGTCCTCTGGGAGGCCCTCAGTAAATCCCAGTCTTCTTCCCTTGTGCGCGAGGGCTCTCTCCTCTCTCTTCCTCTGCCCTACCTTCGACCCACCGGACACGGAGGCCTTGTGCACAGGGCTCGGCTCCTCTCGAACCTCTAGGTCCCCAGATGTCCCCGATCAGCTCACTGGGAGAAGGGCCATGCTCTTTCTGCCCCCCTGGAGGCTGTTGTCTGGAGGGCTGTGTCGCTCCTGGAGTGCGGGGGGGTGGGGGGGTGCCCCCAGTCCTGGAACTTTGGGGACTCTGCTAGTCTGGCTGACAAGGCACACAGAGTCCTAGGCTACACACACACATTTACTTGTAGGCACTTGTGCAAAAGGGGGAGACCGAAATAATAGTTTAAATATAATTCCACCAGCTGTTCACTCTGAGGCATCTGCTGTGGGGAGCCAGAGCACGGGCGAGGCAAAGGGGCTCTCCTGGGTGAGTCGCAGTTTGCTCAGATGCTCAGGGCCCGGGCACCTCCCACGTGTGCGACTGCGATGCTGGAGTCTCAGGGTCTGGAGGGAGTGTGGTCCTTCCCTCCCAAGAGCTATGGGTTAGGTGCTTTGTGTCTGGCTTAAGGCATGTTCGGAGTTGATTTTTTTTTTAAACAGTGACTCATTTTCTTCCTTCCTTCCTTTCTTTCTTTCTTTCTTTCTTTTTTTTTACCTTTTCTTTAAACCTTATGTTAATTTTTTACTTTTTTTTTACCTTATACTTTTTTTTTTAACCTTATGAACACTCAACTCTGTTGTAATATTCAACTGCATTCGCCTTTAGTAAGGCTTTCTAAGAACTTAACCTATTTTGAAGACTCCAGGAGGCAATGCTGTTTGACAGGAGCTGATGTGTGGGAGCTCTAGGTCTCCGGCGGCAGGGACCTAGTCGATAGGAAATGGGAGACTTCGTGGTGATGGAGACAAGCCACAGATTCAGTCTTGGACAGGTGCCACCCTTAGTGAGCCAGGAAGGCCAGGCAAACCGTCCACTGCTAAGACACAAAGCAACATCAGAGACAAACTAGAAAAAAACAAAAACAAAAAAAAGTTGGTTACTTCCAGCCCCACCACGGGTTCATCCTTGTGCCCTGCATTATCTTCGAAGCAAAAGGCTTTCTCCTCAGCTGAAATTTGGTTTTGATTTTATTCTGTAAATTCTGAGTTACTTCGAGCATACTAAAATGGGTACATTGTGGTGCCAATATCTATTTATCTCACGTCTAGCTTCGTCACAGATGTGCATTTTGCCATTATGGCTTCGGAACACGTTTTAGGAGGAGGGAAACATCACACAGATGTGGTTGACTTGTTGGCTCGTTTCCTGTAAGGAGCTGAGCCTCCAGTGGCTGTGTGAAGGGCCATTCCAGACTGTGCCGGGGGGATTCTCTGGGGTCTTCCAATCCTTTCGTTTCTGCTTCCCCTCCCTGTGGGGCTGAGAGCTGGTGGCAGGCGGCCTGCTCTCATACTGCCTCCCCCCACGGGGCAGCTGTGACTCAGACAGGAGCTCCTCGCAGCCTCTCCTCCCTGTCCCCCATCCTCCTGGGTGCTGGCCACCGCTTGACGCTTCAGGAAGGTCTCATTTTGCGAGGGGCTTCCCCAAATGCAATCCTTTCCAAGCTGCACCTGGACAGACATCTTGCGTGGAACTGTCACCTCACGGTCATCTCTTTTACTT